>NC_133161.1:58377500-59627500 GCF_040802235.1 Manis javanica | reverse complement strand
AATCATCATGAGGTTGTTTTGTGGTAGGAAGAGCCAGACAAAGACTAGGAAAGTAAATTCTCCACAGTTTAAGTTGGTCTGATGAAAAAACATTATTTAAATAAGCAGAATTCCAAGAAATTAAAACACATTCTAATTATTAAATAGTAAGAGCTTTAACTAAGGCACATTGTCAAGCACATACAAAATTATAAAGATCCTAAATCGATTGGATATTTGTTTCACTTAAAATCTGAAATTAAAAAAAAAGAAAAAGAAAGAGGCAGTGTAGAATGGAAATTGTCAAAGATCTTAGGTTTCCTCTTATTCAAATATTATCATTGGTATTGTGCCCTAGCCCCTAGCATACTGATTTTGAATGAAAGTTGCTCTGAATTAGGCTGACTAATGACTTCTTAACAATGCCCTTGGCAAATTTTATTTAAATCCTACTGGATATCAATCATATTTTTTTCAACCGAAGACTCTGTGTAGTCACATACAACAGTCTTATCTAAATTATTCAATTTTCTAAGAAAGTCTGAATTAATAAAGACAGATGGCCAACCAAGTGAAATTGGCAGCAAATTTATCTAAATTTGAGATTTAAAAATATAAAAATAATTTGTTACTGTCTTTGAATTTTCTCCCCTTTCCTACTTATTTCCATCATGGATTGCTTTACATGTCTGACTCTCATGTCCAGAATGACAGCATATGAAGTGGCATGTGACTCTTTGCTCTTAAATGGAAGTGATTTTCATGTTTAATGGCAAGATCACTATATTTTTGGTGGTCATATAATAATGCCTTAAATTAGAATTAGAATTATAAAAACAGACGTCACTTAAATATAAAAAAATCTATAATTTAACTAATAGAAAATGATAATGATCACTGTACTGATATCCTTCTAAAATATGGCAATATGTGTAAATAAACACATATTTATAAACTGGAATCAGAAAATGTGAAAAACAGGAATAGAGATTGTATAGTATTTTCAAAGTGCCTTTACACTTCATGTATTTTAAATATTTTTTCATGTTAATAAACATATCCATACTATCATCAGTATTGGTTCAACAGTGTGTCCTTGTGTGGCTGTACCACAATTTCACTTATTAGTCTTTTATATTTGAGCATTTTAATGATCATTAAATGTTTATTAATATTAAAAGTTTAATAAATGTGATATATAAATATCATTTTTTTATTTTATTCATAGGATAAATTCCTAAAAGCAACATGTATGGGTGAAAGGTTTCATACATTTCATGATTCAAGATGGCAGCATGAGAGGTGAGATGGAGAACTCCTCCCAAAACCACATATAACACGAAAATATAGTTAATACAACTAATCCTAAAAGAGCAACAGGAAAGAAGGCTGCACCAGACTGCACACATCTGGAGAACAGAGGAGACATCAAGAAACAGGATAATGTAACAAAGCCTTAATCTGGTGGGATCCAAACCCTTCTCCCACCTCAGCTCACCAGCAGGAGGAAGAGAAATGGATAGGAGAGGGAGTGGACGTAGGACTGCTGAACACCAAGCCCTGGAAATTTGCTTTGCAAGCACAAACCTACATTGCATGGGGCTCTGAAGATTAGTGGCATTGGAAAGCTAAGACAGGTGGAATACTTGAAGAGACTGAGATTCAAGCCATTTGTGGAGGACAAGGATCTGCTCTGGGACAATAGAAAGGTGGGGAGTGTGAGAGGCTCCCTAGCAGGGAGAGGGATGCTGAAGGGGTAGGGTTTGCATAGAGCTTGCTGCATGGGAGAAGGGATAGGGGGACAAGGTTGTCTGGGTGCACTCTTCCCAGCAGGTTGGGAACATTCAGGAGCTTCAGGTGCTCCATCCCCCTGGCTGACTACTCAGCTTCCAGGCCCCCCACTGTGATATGCAGCCTGCTGCACCTTCCTCCTGGCCTGCTGGCACCAGCTCACAAGCCAGTAGTCCCTGCCCTGGCATCAGCCTAGTCAGAGGGAGACCTCACCTATGGCAGCTACAGACACAAAGCACAGAGGCTTACCCCTGTGTGCTGGCACACTGGATCTGGAAGTGGAGACTGTCACTGCAGCCAGGAAGCAGGAAAGAGATCTTTCCTCCCCTCAGGCACCAGCACCACTCCCCTGCAACCCATGACATCAGTCCAGGGGAAGAGCAGCTCCAGAGACTAGAGCTTATCAGCACTAGAGGGCACCACCTACAAATATGAAACATCAAAAGAACCTGGTTCAAACAAAAACCACAGAAACACCAAAAAGGGGCCAAATGAAACTGAACTCACCAATATTTTGAAAGAGAGTTCAAAATAAAAATCATAAACATTCTGATGAAGGTACAGGAAAATATTCAAGAACTTAGGGATGAATTTAGGATGGAGATTCAATCATTAAGAAATTTCATATCTGAAATGAAACATACAATGGAGGGATTTAAAAGCAGATTAGGTGTAGTAGAAAAGATGGGAAATGGAGTAGAAATTAGAGAAGAGTAATACAAAGAAGCTGAGGCACAGACAGAAAAAAGGAACTCTCGGAATATTGAGAGAACTGTGTGACCAATCCAAACAGAAGAGTATTTGCATTATAGGGGTACCACAAGAAGAAGAGAGAGGAAAAGGGATAGAAAGTGTCATTGAGGAGGTAATTGCTGAGAACTTCCCCAGTCTGAGTCAGGAGATATTCTCTCAGGACATGGACATGCACAGGTCACCCAACACAAAGGACCCAAAGAAGACAACACCAAGACATATAATTTAAAAAATGGTGAAGATCAAGGATAAAGACAGACTTTTAAAAGCAGCTAGAGAGAGAGCTAAATGATCACATACAAAGGAAAACCCATCAGGCTATCATCAGATTTCTCAATAAAAATTTACATGCCAGAAGGGAGGGGCATGATATATTTAATGGGAAGAAGCAGAATGGCCTTGAACCAAAAATACTCTAGCTGGCAAGATTATTATTTAAAATGAAGGAGGGAATAAACAATTTTCAGATAAGCAAAAGCTGAGAGAATTTACCTAACACAAACCACTTCTACAGTGCATTTTGGAGGGACTGCTATAGATGGAAGTATTCCTAAGGCTAAATAGCTGTCACCAGGGGAAATAAAACCACAGCAAAGTAAAACAATTAATTGCTAAGCAGATACAAAATCAAATCAACTACTCACAAAGTCAATCAAGGGATAGACAAAGAGTACAGAATATGATGCCTAATATATAAAGAATGCAGGAGGAAGAAAAAGGAGAAAAGAAAAAAGAACTTTAACATTGTATTTGTAATAGCATACTAACTGCATAAAATTAGACTGTTAGAGAGTATAGGAATTACTCTTGTACCTTTGGTAACCACAAATCTAAAGACTGCAACGGCAAAAAGTACATACCTATTAATAATCACCTTAAATGTAAATGGTCTGGATGTACCAATCAAAAGACATAGAGTCACTGAATGGATAAAAAAACAAGATCCACCTATATACTGCCTACAAGAGACTCACTTCAAACCCAAAGACATATACAGAATGAAAGTAAAGGGATGGAAAAAGATATTTCATGCAACTAATAGAGAAAAAAAGCATGAGTTAAAGTACTTGTATCAGACAAAACAAACTTTAAAACAAAGAAAGTCACAAGAGACAAAGAAGGACATTACATAATGATAAAGGGGTCAGTCCAACAAGAGGATATAACTATTATAAATAACTGCATATCCAACAGAGGATCACCTACATAAGTGAAACAAATACTGAAAGAAATAAAGGGGGAAATAGAATGCAATGAATTCATTTTAGGAGACTTCAACAAACCACTCACTCCAAAGGACAGATCAACCAGGCAGAAAATAAGTAAGGAGACAGAGGCACTGAACAATGTAGTAGAACAGATGGACCTAACAGACATCTACAGAACACTTCATCCAAAAGAAACAGTATACACATTCTTCGCAAATGCACATGGAACATTTTCAAGAATACATCATATACTAGGTCACAAAAAAAGCCTCAGTAAATTCAAAAATATTGAAATTGTAGCAACCAGCTTCTCAGATCACAAAGATATGAAACTAGAAATAAATTACACAAAGGAAATGAAAAAAGTCCACAAACACATGAAGTCTTAATAACATGCTCCTAAATAATCAATGGTTCAATCACCAAATAAAAACAGAGATCAAGCAATATATGGAGAAAAATGATAACAATAAGTCAACACTGCAAAATCTGTGGGATGCAGCAAAGGTTGTGCTAAGAGGGAAGTATATTGCAATACAGGCCTACCTCAGGAAAGAAGAACAATCCCAAATGAACAGTCTAAACTAACAATTAATGAAATTAGAGAAAGAGGAACAAATAAGGCCCAACATCAGTAGAAGGAGGGGCATAATAAAGATTAGGGCAGAAATAAATAATATCAAAAAAAATAAAACAATGGAATCAATGAAAGCAGAAGCTGGTTCTTCAAGAAAATAAACAAAATACATAAACCCCTAGTGAGACTTATCAAGAAAAAAAGAGTCTACACACATAAACAGAATCAGAAATGAGAACGAAAAAATCACTACAGACACCACAAAAATACAAAGAATTATTAGAGAATATTATGAAAAATTACATGCTAACAAATTGAATAACCTAGAAGAAATGGACAACTTTCTAGAAAAACACAACCTTCCCAGGAAGAAACAGAAAATCTGAACAGACCATTACCAGCAATGAAATTGAATTGGTAATCAAAAAACTACCCAAGAACAAAACCCACGGACAAGATGAGTTCACTGCTGAATTTTATCAAACATTTAGTGAAGACATAATACCCATCCTCCTTAAAGTTTCCCAAAAGTAGAAGAGGAGGGAATACTCCCAAACTCATTCTATGAAGCTAACATCACCCTAATACCAAAACCAAGCAAAGACACCACAAAAAAAGAAACTTATACACCAATATCCCTGATGAACACAGATGCAAAAACACTCAACAAAATATTAGCAAACCAAATTCAAAAATACATCAAAAAGATCATCCATCATGATCAAATGGGATTTATCCCAGCGATGCAAGGATGGTACATTAAAAAATCCATCAACATCATCCACCACATCAACAAAAAGAAGGAAAAAAACCCACATGATTATCTCCATAGATCTGAAAAAGCATTCAACAAAATTCAACATCTATTCATTATAAAAACTATCAACAAAATGGGTGTGGAGGACAAGTACCTCAACATAATAAAGGCCATATATGGCTAACCCACAGCCAACATGACACTGAACAGTGAGAAGATGAAAGCTTTTCCTTTAAGATCGGGAACAAGACAAACAAGCCCACTCTGCCCACTTTTATTCAACATAGTTCTGGAGGTCCTAGCCATGGCAATCAGACAAAACAAAGAAACAAAAGGCATCCAGATTGGCAAGGAAAAATTAAACTGTCACTTTTTGCAGATGACATGATATTGTACATTTAAAAAAACCCTATAGAGTCCACTCCAAAACTACTAGATCTAATATCTGAATTCAGCAAAGTTGCAGGATACAGCATTAATACACAGAAATCTGTTGCATTCCTGTACACTAACAATGAACTAGCAGAAAGAGAAATCTGAAAAACAATTCCATTCACAATTGTATCAAAGAAAATAAAATACCAGGAATAAACCTAACCAAAGAAGTGAAAGACCTATACTATAAAAACTATAAGACATTCATGAGAGAAAGTAAAGAAGATATCAGTAAATGGAAACACATGCCGTGCTCATGGATAGGAAGAATTAATATTGTCACAATGGCCATCCTGCCTAAAGCAATCTACATATTCAGTAAAATTTCTATAAAAATACCAATAGCTTTCTTCAGTGAACTAGAGCAAATAGTTCTAAAATTCATATGGAAACACAAAAGATCCCGAATAGCCAAAGCAATCCTGAGAAGGAAGAATAAAGCGGTGGGGAGGGGGGGAATTTAGCTCTCTGACTTCAAGCTCTACTACAAAGCCGCAGTAATCAAGACAATTTGGTACTGGCACAAGAACAGACTGATAGACCAATGGAACAGACTACAGAGCCCAAATATAAAGCTAAGCATGTATGGTCAATTAATATATGATAAAGGAGAAAGGAGCTATGGATAAACAATGGGGAAATGACAGCCTCTTTAACAATTGGTGTTGGCAAAACTGGGCAGCTACATGCAAGATAATGAAACTGCATTACTGTCTAACTCCATACACAAAAGTAAACTCAAATGGATTAAAGACCTCAATGTAAGTCATGAAACCATAAAACTCTTAGAAGACTATACAGGCAAAATCTTCTGAATATAAACATGAGCAACTTTTTTCTGAATGCATCTCCTCAAGCAAGGGAAACAAAAGCAAAAATGAACACATGGGACTACATCGAAGTAAAAAGCTTCTGTACAGCAAAGGACACCATCAGTAGAACAAAAAGGCATCCAACAGTATGGGAGAATGTATTTGAAAATGACATATTCCACAAGGGGTTAACATCCAAAATATATAAAGAACTCACATATCTCAACACCCAAATAGCAAATAGGCCTACTAAAAAATGGGCACAATATATGAACAGACACTTCTCCAAAGAAGAATTTCAGATGGCCACACCAGGCACATGAAAAGATGCTCCACATCTCTAATTATCAGGGAAATGCAAATTAAAACCACAATGACATATTACCTCCCACCAGTTAGGATGGCCAAAATTGAAAAGACTAGGAACAACAAAGGCTGGTGAGGATGTGGAGAAAGGGAAACCCTACTACACTGCTGGTGGGAATGTAAATTAGTTCAACCATTGTGGAAAGCAGTATGGAGGTTCCTCAAAAAACTAAATATAGAAATACCATTTGACCCAGGAATTCCACTCCTAGGAATTTACCCTAAGAACGCAGGAGTGCAGTTTGAAAAAGACATATGCACCCCTATGTTTATTGCAGCACTTTGTACAATAGCCAAGAATTGGAAGCAAGCTAAGTGTCCATCAGTAGATGAATGGGTAAATAAGATGTGGTACATATACACAATGGAATATTATTCAGCCATAAGAAGAAAACAAATACTACCATTTGCAACAACATGGATGGAGCTAGAGGGTATTATGCTCAGTGAAATAAATCAGGCAGAGAAAGACAAGTACCAATGATTTCATTCATCTGTGGAGCATAAGAACAAAGCAAAAACTGGAGGAACAAAACAGCAGCAGACTCACAGAGCCCAAGAATGGACTAACAGTTGCCAAAGGGAAAGAGACTGGGTTGGATGGGTGGGAAGGGAGGGATAAGGGGAATAAGAGGCATTAGGATTAGCACACATAATGTTGGGATTGGGGGGCACGGGGAAGGCAGTCTAGCACAGAGAAGACAAGCAGTGACTCTGTAGCATCTTACTACACTGATGGACAGTGATTGTAATGGGGTATTTGGTGGGGACTTGGTAATGGGAGAATCTAGTAACCACAGTGTTGCTTATGTGATTGTACATCAATGATACCGAAAAAAAAAGTTTCATACATTTTAAGGTTTTTTTACGTCATGCCAATTTGTTGTTCACCAAGTTTGAACCAATTTAATTTGTCATAACAGTGTATAAGAGGGAAGTGTTTGTTATTATGTAAAGAATCTGGACATAATTCAAGACGATTCAAACCTACTTGCATGTCATATATTCAAAAATACACATTATTTCAGATTTCATAGGGCTGTGAATAAATTAAATAGGCACAGGCATTAGTAGCAAATTCTTCATTTATCTTGCATTGTGGTAGAATGGTTACTAAGCATCATGCTTTTAAAGATCATCAGGATAAAGAAACTGGAGAAATGCTTTAAAATGGAAAGAGGATAGGATTAAAAGTTTGGAGACCAGTCCTACTAGGGTGAATGTATTCCTTGGACCTAATACTTTTTATCTGTAAATAGAGAGGATAGAATGAGCAATTTCTAGGCCTTTTCCATTTGTAATATGCTCTCTATATGCTATATTGCAAGCTCCATTAAGCTAATGACCATAATGTATTTTCTTCATTTTTTTCCATAGCACCTAGCACATAAGGTACTTTGCGTAAAAGATATTTTTATGTACTAAAAGAAACACATTAAAATCTATTTTTAGATGAGTCTGCTAGGCTGCTTATTAATCAAGCCTCATTTTATAGGTTTGCATGAAAATAAGAATTATTTTTCAGTATCAATTACTCTCTAACCTTTGTAGATGGAACCGTTCTTCTAGTTGCTTGATTTTATTTTTTATAAAGAGAAAAAGGTTAAATGAGGTCTCATGCAAAGTTTACTAGTATGAAATATTCAGTCAACTAAGAAAGCATTGGTGTTATATCTCTTATCTTCAGCTAAAAGAGAGTTGGAGGAGTTGACTTTTAACTTCCACTCTGATACAGAGAGCTCTGCATTTTAAATGTTGTATTACTTCATTTTTTTAGCTTTTAACTATATTATAAAATACTTAGTAGAGGGAAGAGAACATTCATTCTTATTTTGTATGCCAATTGCTTAAATTGACACGGGATTTTTGAGAGATTTGTTATATTTAAGAGGCATAGATGTCCTGTTTTAACGTTCTATTTTTAATTATAAAAGTACTATGATCATAATCATCATTTAAATGTAATATGGCTAAAGCCAAATCAGTACCAAAAGGTATAAGATGAAAAGTAAAATCTCCCACAAACTCCAGAATTAACTATTTCAGCCTTTCCTGTTCTGGTTAGTTACTTGTTTTTTGTCACAATACCTATTTACCACCTGATTTAAAAGAAATGTATTGTATACACAGCTGCTCCCAATACATTCAGAAATATTCAAAATTTTAATGGTTATGTTCCTAGTTTTATTTCTCCTGATAGGCAATTTAGAAGTGTAAATATTTCACTAAAAATTCTGTTTCTTGATCCTTTAACTTCAGGGTACCTATTGTTTATTCTCTATGGAGTCTGGGAAATTTGAGCTAAGCTCTCATTATTTCACTTCCCCTTTTCTTCCAAATTCTCTTAATTACATCTTTATTTTTTCATTTTTATTATGTGATAGAGATTCATCTTCTACAGTTAATGTTGTGGCTAGTCATATGGTCAGTTTAGATGTAAAAATGGAGCATGGAATACAAGAAATGATATGGGCTAATTCTAAGCTAGCTAATTAAATGGGGATATGTCTTCTGCTTTCTCTTCCCCATTTTAGTCAGTTGGAAAAAGAACAGGATGTACATTCAGCCTAGAGTGTGTAGGAAACAGCAGGGTCACAAGATAAACATTCATTACTTGAATCTATAAATGACCCTGTAATGTATAGCCACCCATAGAGGGGGTATATTCCCCAGCTGACTATTCTGTGTAGGAAGGATATAAATTTCCTTGTTCATTAAATCTCAGAAATTTTGGTCTGTCTGTTTTACCATCTTAGCCTGCCTTAGCAAACACACTTCAGTGTTTTGCCTATTTGTTGGTCTAAATTTTCAAAACCACTTAGTAGCATTTATAAAAATAAGCACATAATAGTATAATTTATTTCATTAAATAGCATGACTGGTCCCTTTGGGAAGGAACTGTAAAGCTAATGCCATTTGAAATCCTGTGTCATTTGAAAAAGGGTGTTCCACACATCAAGGAGATTCAATTTTCTTATATTTAACCAACAGTTCAAACCATGCCCTAATTTACTCTGCATAGTACTTAATTAAGTATATGGTATTCTTATGTAGATTTTGTCTTAAAAATATATAAGCACCTTTCTTAAATCTTTCTCAGATGTTTATTAAAAGAATACTAGGCATTTATGTCTCTGCTATTCTGCCCTAATTTCAGAATGGATCCATTTTTCATAGATCATTAAGGTTTTCTTCAAATACTTATGGTATTACTTAACTTTTTTTTATGTTAGCATCATAATTTAATTTCAGAGACAATCTTGATAATCTTTCTTATTTCATCATAGACTTCTTGTTTTATGAATGAACATTCTCTTAAATCTTACTAACAATAAGACTTTAAAATACTTTTTTATTATAATATAATTCAACCTATGGCTTACTTTGTGGAGAATTGATAATCATTTTCAGTACTGGATCTCCCTAGTCATCACATCAAATATTGTTCCGTTTATTTATGTTGGCATTAGCAAATTTGCATAAACTCTCTCCATTAAGTTATAAATATTTTGTTAGATTTATTTTTAGTATTTTTAGGTATAACATATTTTGGTGTTATTTTGAATAACATAGATTTTCTTATTAATTACATTTTCTGGTTGTTATTTTTGGAATATATAACTTTTTTTCTGGATTGATCTTACATCCAGCAACTGGTTACTTCAATTATTAACTCTTAAAATGTGTCCATAAAATCTTTGAAATTAAAATACATAACCATACTATCCATGGACTATGTTAATTTGCTCTTTTTATTCAAATCCTTATATATTTTGCTTCTTTTATTACTTTAATGACAAGAATCTTTATTACAATGTTCATTAAAGTAGTGACAATGGGCATCCTTGTTGAGTTGCTAATATTAGAGGAAATGCTTGTATTGTTTTGCCATCGGAGATGATATATATTTGTATTTTAAGTATAGCTAACATAAAAACATTATGATAGCTTCATGTATATAAAACACGTAATTTGACATTTATATACATTATGAAATGATCACCATGATAAACCTAGCTATCATCTGTCACCATACAAAGTAATTACAATATTATTGACTATATTAAATATTCTGTACTTTATATCTCTATGACTTATTTATTTTATAACTGGAAGTTTGTACCTCTTAATCCCCTATACCTATTTCTCCTGCCCCCTCAACTCACCAAAATGATATTTTCTATACTCTTCTGATAAATACTTTCAGTCTAGTTGAGCACATTATCTTGTTTTCCTAGCTGATAAGTAGATTTTCATCATGAATATAGGTTGTTTCACTGAATGCTTTTAATGTTTCCTTTTCAACATGAATCTGTTAATACGAATTATATCACTTGTGTTTTAAGTGTTAAAAACTCTTTCATTCCTGGAGTAAAGGTAATGAGATAGGAATATACTGTTTTTTTCCCAATTATCACTATCTATTGATTTGTCGCTCTGCCCATGTTGTTTTCTGTACTCTACTGTTTCATATGTTGTATCCTATAATCTGGTTTTTGAGTGAGTACACTAGAGATGGGACTATACAAACTTACAACAGAGGAGTCTAATTCTAATGAAATCTGAACAATAAAAGGGGCATTGAAAATTTTAACCATATTTACCTCCCTTCCCAATGATGTGCTATCTTGATTCAGAGTTTAGATAATAATTTTCTTTAGTCATTGCAAGAGATTATTACACTTATTTATACACTCAGATTGGTTTCATTTTCTGTGTTATCCTTTTCCTCTGGCTTATTTGTTATCTTATTTGTCCTTGTATCAGTTTTTCTTTTCTTTTTCAGCTTTTGGGAATTTTCCATATTTCTTGTAAGTTCAACAACAATATATTTTAATGTATGTTTGTTGTTGAAACTTTTCTACACAGCTAGTCTGCCACACTGCTGATAGGAAAGTCCCTCATTCTTTTCCTAGAGCAGAGTTTTCATTAACTAAGGTTCTAGTTGTATCACACTAACATGTTTCAGATCCCTATGAACTGTAAGGTGGAGGTAAAAATGTACTTTTCATGAAATACAGTAAGAAAGAGTCAGCTAAATATTATTACTTATTTTACCTATATTGTCCATTCTCCCTTGGCATTTAACACTTATTTTATCATAGCCAAGATATGGAAGCAACCTAAGTGTCCATCAAGAGATGAATGGATAAAAAAAGAGGTGGTACATATACTCAATTCCACTTAGTGTTCAATAAAATGTTTTGGCTTTAAATAATGACTCCTTTCATCTAGTTCATTAAAACCGTGTGGTGTGTGTCTGCATGTGTGCACGTGATTATGAATATATGGCATAAACTCTACTGTGATTCACAAATCACATTAAGACTATTCACTGCTATACTTTCATCAGCAGAATGAAGAGGACAAAGGTCTCCTTGGAACTGATCTGGAAGTCCAAGGCCACTTGCCTCAAAAACCTTTGGGGGAGAGCACATGACAGGAAGACTGTGACACAAAGAAACTTAACCCTGCTCTTCCAAACTGAAATTCTGAAACAGAAAATCAAGTCTTGAATCATTACCTCATAATATAAAGCTACTGTACATCCAAAAATCATGAACAAGATTATTTCTGAAACATCAGAATAAGTTAAACATTCATTTCACATTTCAAAATTTAGGATAACTCAAATTTATCTGAACATTGTTGGAAAATACAACATTTTTCTTTCTAAGACTGAAGCTAGAACAGAAACATGCCCTGGATCCTTAGGAGCATTATGCTGAGTAACAAGCCACATCAGGACACTGCTGGGAAAAGGACAGAGAGCCCTCTGGTGCTCTGATTCCAGGCAAAAGCTTGCTGCTCTTGGAGAAGCAGGACCAAACGCTCTGTTATCCAGAGCATTGCTCTGATGCAAAGCAGAAGTCTGTTGCCTCTGGAGGAAGTTCAGGCACACTGAGAATAAACTCACCCCTAAGGTTCAGATATAGTGAACTTTCTAAGTCTTAGGTCACAGCAGGTGACATGAAACACTGCAATCTCCATCCCAAAAAAAGCCATGTATCTTAACCATGCCTTTATTTTCTGTAATCTGATGCTTTGATGTATTGAGTCCTTGCTGAACCTAGAGGGATTGCCTCATTCACAGGTTAGCTAATTTCTAGAAATAGCAAAAATTTTGCCTGTGATTATGCCCTTCATATACACACTAATCGAGCCAACCATATGTCCCAACCACCTCCTTCTACAGGCTCACACTCTGTACTTACTCACTATCTGTATTTTCTCTTCAGGGAACTGTCTGTTCATGTCTTTTGCCTATATTATAATTGGAATGTTGGTTTTGTTTTATATTTGTTGAGTTCTGAGAGTTCATTATATATTTTAGATACTAGTCCTTTGTTGGATGTGTTTTGCAAACATGTTTTCCCAATGTTCTTTTTTTACCCTTAACAGGGTATATTGCACACAACAAATTTTTTATTTTGATGATGTCCATTTTATCTACTTTTCTTTTTATGTACCATGCTTGGCATCAAGTCTAAGAAATCTTTGCCTAGCATGAGATTCCAAAGATTTTCTTCTATGGAGCTTTTTTCCCTAAAAGTTTTATATTTATAATATAAGACTGTGATGCAATTTGAGTTAATTTTTTAATAAAGTTTAAGATTTAGGTCATTCTTTGGTTGATTATATAATGGATATCCACTTGCTCAAGCTCCATTTTTGTTTGAATGGCTGTCCTTCCTCCATCAAGCATTTGTACCTTTGTCAAAAAGTAGATGCACATATTTTTGAGGGTTTATTTTGGGTTTCTCTATGTCTCCATTGATATATGTCTCCTAAAAGTACCAGAGTTTTGGTTACTATGTCTACAGAATAAAATTTTGAAATTGAGTAGATTAATTCCTTCCCTTTACTCTTATTTTTCTAAATTGTTTTGGCTATTCTAATTCTTTTGCTTTTTTTATATTTATTTTATTATATTATTGTCTGTATCTAATAAATAGATCTTGCTGGGGTTTTGACAGTAATTGCATTAAATCTGTATATGATTTTAAGGAGAATTTCCATCTTTGTTATGTTGTGACTTCCAAACTATGTACATATTTGTCCATTTTTTTATCAGAATTTTTTAGTTTTCAGTACACAGGTCTTTTATACATTTTGTTAGATTTATATCTGAGTTTGTTTTTGAATAATTATAAATGATATTGGTTCAAATTTCAGTATCCATATGTTCACTGCAAATTTATAGAAATACAATTGGCATTCGATGTTTATGTTATATACAGAAAACTTCATTAATAAATACATAATTATAAACTCCCTTAAAAATTCAAGGTTTTTGTTTTTGTAGGTGTCTGGGGATTTTCAACATAGATAAACATGTCATCTACAAATAGTGATAGCTTTATTTCTTCCTTTCAGATGGATAGGCTTTTTAGTTCCTTTTCTTCCCTTATGCACTGGTTAGAAATTCAAACATAATGTTGAATTAGAATGGGGAGAGTGGACAGCCTGTCCTTGTTCCCAATCTTGGGAGAAAACCACCTGTTTTCATCACTAAGTAGAATATTAGTTATAAAGATTTTTTATAGATACCCTTTATCAAGTTAAGGATGTTCCCCTCTATTGCTGTTTTTCTGAAATTTTTTCTTTATGACACATATTTAATTCTGTCAAATGGCTTTTCTGTATTACTTGAGAGAATTGTGAAATCTTTATTCTTTAGCCTGTTAACATCGCAGATTGCATTGTTTCATTTTCTAACACTGAACCAATCATATATCTAGAATAAACCAAACTTGATTATGGTATATATCATTATTTCATATAGTCTATTTGTTGATATTTTGTTAAGAATTTTTATGTCATATTTATGAGTGGTGTTGGCCTGCAGTTTTGTTTTTTGTACTGTCTTTATGTGGTTATCAGTATAATACTTACTTTATAAAATATACTGGTGAGTATTCCCTTCTATTTACTGGAAAAGAATGTGTAGAATTGGCATTATGTCTTTAAATGTTTGATAGAATTCTACAGTGCAACCATGACTAGAGATTTCTATGGGGAAGTTTTTAAATAATGAATTTAATTTTCTTACAGGGCTATTCCAAGTAATCAGTTTCATATTGCTTAAGTTATGAGAGTTCCTGTTTTTTGAAGAATTGGTCTGTTATAAAACTTGTGAGTGTAGAGATGTTTATGGCATCACTTTGATATGTATAGGATCCTTAGTGGTATCACCTGCTTCATCTGATACTGGTAATTTGTGTTCTTTTTTTTCTTTGTCACTCTTCCCAGAGGCTTATGACTTTCACTGATATTTTTTCAAAGAACCAGCTCTTTGTTTCATTTATTCTATCTATTATTTTCTGTTTTCAATTTCATTGATTTTTTGCTATCTTTATTATTTCACCATCACTTCTTGCTTTGGATTTAGGTTTCTCTTGTTTTTCTAGGTTCTTGGGGTAGGAGATTAGAGAACTGATTCAGATTTTTCTGTCTTTCTAAATATGTATTTGGTGCTATAAATTTCCGTCCTGATCTTCATTAGTTGTATCCCACAAATATTGACATGTTATATTTGCATTTTCATTAAGTTCAATCCAATTTTTTATTTCCCATGAGAGTTCCTCATTGACCCATTGTTTACTTAGAAGTGTGTGGTTTAATTTCCAAGTGTTTTGAGATTTCATCTTATCTTCTTATTAAAGATCTCTAGTTAGATTCCATTGTTAAGTTGTCTGATATCCTTGTTTTTTTAAAATATATAGTTGTCCTATCAATCATTGAGAAAGGGGTATTTAATTTCCAATTCTAATCACGTTTTTGAGTATTTCTACATTCAGTCCTTTCAGTTTTTGCTTTACATATTTTGAAGCTCTATTCTTTGGTGTGAATACATTAGGATTGCTCTGTCTTTTTAGTAGACTAATGCTTTTATTGTTATAGGATATCCTCTATTTTTAGAAATAGTCTTTGCTCTGAAATTGATATAATCTGATAATAGTTTTTCCACTCCTATCTTATTTTGATTAATATTTGCATGATAAAATTTTTCCATTGTATTACTTTCAGTCTACATACCCTTCTATGGAACTGAGTTTCTTGCAGACAGTATATACTTATTTATGACTTTTAATCTACTCTGACACAATGCATCTTTTAATTGGGTTACTTAGGCTATTTATATTTAATGCAACTACTTATAGAAAACTATAGGACATTCATGAGAGAAATTGAAGATGACAAGTAAATGGAAACAGGGCTTTAATGTGCCATTTTGTTTTATTTCTGTTTCTTTCTTTCTGATTTTGTTTTTCTCTCTTAATCGCCTTCTCATAGGTTACTTGAATATTTTTTAGAATTCCATTTTGATTTATCATGAGTGCTTTTTTGAGTATATCTCTTTAATGGGTATCTAGTTATTAGATAACATACATACAAATTACCATAATCTACAGGTGTCAACATTTTAACAGCTAAATGAAATATAGCAAACTTCCTTTCTTCTACAGTCCTTTTACCATCCCATTAATAATATAATTGTTTTAAATATTTTTTCTACATATATTTAGTTATGTGCTGAGAAAAAGGAAAATATTTATGGAAAGAGACTTAAACTTTCAAACTAGCAACATTCATAATTGCTGACAATTCAACAGGTGAATTGAACAGATAAATTGTGGTACATTGATGGAGGGAGACTGAGGATCAGTGAGAACCCATACATTTCCAAAGTCGTATGGGAAAGAGTCAGTAATAACAATTGGTCTGACTAATCTACAGGTTTTCTACTTATCATTAACTATACTCTTTATGTGAGTATGCTGTAATATGTTAGTAATTAATTTTTAAAACTTTATCTCTCAAGTAGAGTAGTGATTACATGTAAGTCAAAAAAGCTAACAGTGTGTTTTAAGGATGACCTTCACAGGGCTGGTTATGGGAGCAAATAAATGAGAATAACACCAAGAGGGCCCAAGGTACAAACCACTTAAAAGAGAGAAAAAAGAAGCACAGTCAAGGCAGAATGATGAGCTTTGTTTTGCTAATATCCATAGATATATTTAAAATAAACCCAAAAACTGTTTGTTGTAGTTTAAAAATTATCTTTAATCTGCCTTTCTAAAAGGTTAACACAGATTTTTGTCAGCTTTAACATAAAGCATTTAAGAGTTTCCATTACAAATTAAATATGAGCACATCTGCCTTCTTATTGGATACTACTTTCCAAATACGCCAAAGTGATAAAAAATGGGCAATAAGATAAATCATAGATCAAAGGGCATCTTGCCAGTTAAAACTGTTCAAAGAATATACTGACAGTTTTCAGTATTATATTATTTAAAATAGCCAACTAGATGGATGGGGTTGTTATTATGGTTTTAGAAATAGATTTGCTCACAAATAGCAGAAAGCTCTGATAGAATTCTCATTGATAGTTCAACAGCCATTTACCTTGATTCAGACCTTCCTAAAGCAAAATGATCTACCTTCCTAAAGCAAAATGATATAACAGTGACCAAATATGAGAATGAAGAAGTGCCACAATTTATTCATGCCACTCTACTCCCCAAACCCAATTTGCAGTCAGCCTTATCTTGTAGCTACTCATCTAATGCTGTTCAGCTACATGCAGCTCTGTGACTCTGATTAAAGCAGTGGATCACCTTGATCTTAATATGCATCTTATAAAATCATCAGAAGCCTAGCAGAAAAAGAGAATTAGACCCAAAAGAAGGAAGGAGGCTACATAATAGTCCAATAGAAAACCATGTTGATATATGCCAAGAAAGACATTTTCATCCTTACCATCTGCTGACAATATTAACTTGAACACAACACTACATAGAAGAAAGAATACATAATTGTTGTGGCTACTATAGGTCACACACTCTTCAGATTTATATTAGTTATCTCACTCATCCTCATAATGATATTTTGAGGTATATAATATTTTCACTATTTTACAAAGGGGGTAAATGAAGATCAGAGATGCTAAACTACTTATCTATGTTCATGGATCCAGTAAGTAGCAGACTAGATGTCCCACTGGTTCTAATGGCTGACCTATATTTTGGGTTTTCTGGCATGTGTGTCTCTCTCAAGCCTACATTATATAATTCTACTTTTTAATTTAGCAATAAATTCCTAGCTTCTAAATACCTATACTTTCAATCATCCTGTTACATAAGTATTTTAAATGACTTTATCTCTATAATTATGTATAAATATGAAATAAATTGGTTAACAACCAGGATTGAAAGAAAAATATTGTCCCAATTAATAAAACAAATATATATTGCTTTCAGGATTGTGGACAGAACTTTGTTAGAAGTTTAGAAATAGATTTGCTCACAAATAGCAGAAAGCTCTGATAGAGCTTTCTGCAGTAGGTAATAAAGTAGGTAATAAAGGATACAATATGCCTACAAAGGAATAATGAGAAAGGTCTCCGAATACAGTCATGGAAATAGTTCCAGGGTTTAAGTAAAAAAGAAGAGTACAAGAAAATCTATATACCTTAGGGAAGCTTTGTGTAAGAAAGAGAATAAAATATATTATACTTTATGTACATTAGTGAAAAGAAACACTGGAAAAATGAATAAGAAACTAAAAAATACACTAACAACAAACTACCAGAAAGAGAAATCAGGAAAACAGTCCAATTTATAATTGTATCAAAAGGAATAAAATAGCTAGGAATAAATCTAACCAAGGAAATGAAAGACCTGTACTCAGAAAACTATAGGACATTCATGAGAGAAATTGAAGATGACACAAGTAAATGGAAACTATCCCATGTTCATGAATAAGAAGAATGAATGTTATCAAAAGTTGATCCTGCCCAAAGCAATCTGCAGATTCAATACAATTCCTATCAAAATACCAACAGCATTCTTCAATGAACTGGAACAAATAGTTCTAAAATTCATATGGAAACACAAAAGACACTGAATGGCCAAAGCAACCCTGAGGAAGAAGAACAAAGCTGAAGGGATTGCACTCCCTGACTTCAAGCTATACTACCAAGCTATGGTAATCAAAACAGTATGGTACTAGGATAAGAAAAGACCCATAGATCAGTGGAACAAAATAGACAGCCCAGATATAAACTTACACATATTTTATCAATTAATATATGATAAAGGGGTCAATTAATATATGATAAAGGGGATGAATATATAGTGGGGAAAAGACAGTCTCTTCAGTAACTGGTATTGGGAAAACTGGTCAGCTACATGCAAGAGAATGAAACTGGATTTTCATCTAACTTCATACACAAAATTAAACTTGACATGGATTAAAGATCTAACTGTAAGACATGAAACCATAGAATTCTTAGAAGAAAACAAAGTCAAAAATCTCTTGAACATAAGCACGACCAACTTTTTTTCCTGGACACATCTCTTTGGGCAAGGGAAACAAAATAAAAAATGAACAAGTGAGACTATATCAAACTAAAAAGCTTCTGCACAGCAAAGAACACCATCAGGAGAACAAAAAGCCATCCTACAGTATGGTAGAATATATTTGTAAATGATTAATTCAATAAAAGGTTAACATCTAAGGTATATAAAGAACTCACATACCTCAACACCAAAAAAACAAATAAAACCAATTGAAAGAAGAGGACCTGAAGAGACATTTTTGCAAAGAGGAAATATAGATGGCCAAAAGGCACATAAAAAGATGCTCCATGTTGCTAATCATTAGGGAAATGCAAAGCAAAATCACAATTAGGTATCACCTCACACTGTAGTTAGAATGGCCACTATCCAAAACACAAGAAATAATAAGTGTTGGTGAGGATATAGAGAAAAGGGAGTCCCCCTACACTGTTGGTGGGAATGTAAATTGGTGAAGCCACTGTGGAAAGCACTTTGAAGGTTCCTCAAAAATCTAAAAATTGAAATCACCCAGTAATACTTTTAAGGATTTACCTGAAGAAAACAAAATCCCTGATTTGAAAAGATGTATGTACCCCTGTATCTATTGTTGCATTATTTACAATAGCCAAGATACAGAAGAAACCTAAGTGTCCATCAGTAGATGAAAGGATAAAGAAGATGTGGTACAGATACACAATGGAAAATTATTCAGCCATAAGAACAAATCCTACTATTTGCAGCAACATGAATGGAGCTAGAGGGTATAATGCTCAGTTAAATAAGCCAGGCAGAGAAAGACAAGTACCAAATGATTTCACTCAGCTGTGAAGTATCACAACAAAGCAAAAACTGAAGGAGCAAAACAGCAGCAGACTCACAGAACCCAAGAATGGATTAGTGGTTACCAAAGGGAAAGGCGTTGGGTAGGGTTGGGGGGAAGGGAGGGATAAGGGGATTAAGGGGTATTTTGATTAGTGCACATAATATGGGGGGCACTAGGAAAGCAGTATAACACAGAGAAGACAAGTAGTAACTCTATAACATTTTACTATGCTGATGGACAGTGACTGCAATGGGATACACACACACACACACACACACACACACACAGCCAAAAAAATGTCATATGAGACAAAATCAGCAATTGATATTCTTGAAGAAACAATGTACATAACAACCATTCTTGCCCATAAAACACATTTGATAGCAAAAAGGAAGGTGAAAATATAGAAGATGACAGTTCTAGAAGCTTCTGGAGTTCTTAGAGGAAAGAGGTTCACTGGCTATTCTCCATAATATTATTGTGAATTTTAAGGAAAATAATGGCAGTCATTCTGGCAAAAGCTATTAGAAATGCATTCTATAAGAAATGTTGCATGAAATTTCTTAGATACTGAAAAGAATTATTGGAATAGGATTCCTCTTCTCATCTTTCCTCCCTACACCTCTCACTTATGATACCCAAATGGCACTTCCTCTTTCCATTTCCTCAATGTATTAAAACTGTTTTGCCTTCAAGGCCTGTGTTTCTGAACATCAGGATATTCAGCTTTCAGAAATCATGCAAGATTATATGCTTTTTAAAGTATGACTCAAATATTTGTGTAATTAGTGCTTAAGAATTTTATGAAGGTGATTAATATTGCTTGCCAAAGGAAGAGGGATGTATAGTAAACTCAGTTTTTACAATAAGTGTGTAAGTTGACTTTAAATGAAAAAATTATAAGATTAACTACCTCCATGAGAAATTCCTGTATTACATCTAATTTACAGTTACTGTCAAAGTCTGTGATTTTACCCCTAATTTATGGTCATTTTACATCAAGTTTGCTATTTTATTACAAATTAAGGACTATTATGATGATTTTAATCATTTCAATTCTTGATTTAACTTCCAAATTACAAATTACTGCTGCCACTATATCTACAATCTAATTTTAAAGGAGCAATCATTTATAAAATTATTTCACCTTTCTCATTTTTGTCTTTGTTATCAATTTTACAAATGCAATTATTTTTCTGCAAATGTCTATTGCAATTAGTAGGAACTAGGGGCTATAACATTTAAGCTGGTAGACCCATTAAAAATCTAGTCAGATTAGTATTAATAAAGTCAATATTATTATTTGGCTTCTCTTAGCCTATTTTGTGAGATTTTCCAAAATATTATTTTTAATTCCTCAGAATTTCTCTGAATATTTAAAAACTCTTTACATGCTAACATTCTTAATATATTCAATTATAAAACAATGTTGAAGTTTTTACAGGATTAAGATGGATGAAATTATCCTTCTAGCAGAAATGTTTCAAATGAAATAATGAAACATTTGTGTACCCACCACCTAGATTTAACCAATGTTGTAAGGTCCCATTTTTCTTTTCATTTATAAATACACAAAAATTATCCACTAAAATCTTCATACACATTCCTCTGAATCCAACCTGGATGTAAACACAATCTTAAAACTGAAGCAGATCACCATCCTGATTTTTCTACTCTTATTACATATTTATTTACCCAGAAACTATTAGAGAGGATATTTTTCTAATATCCGCTTAAAAGTTTTCATTTTCATAAGAGTTTTGAGCAATTTTTCTTCATTCATAAAATTAAAAAAAAACTGTCAACATAATGAAAAAAGATCTTAGAAGCGATAGTGTCCCGTTATCTGCCTGACTTGGAATGTGTGAGGCTGAGGGTAGTTTGCAATTTAAATACAAAGACAAACATAGGCCTCTTGGAGAAGGTGTCATTCAGGCAAGTATTTTAAGAAAAAGAGTGATTTATTTTCATCTATTATCACATTGGTTTGGATCTCTCAGTATAAGGATAAAGCCCTATTTATCCTCATGAATGCTTTGACTTTTAATCCTTATATCTAACATTGCTATACTAGCAAACTGTAAGTGTGGGTATGTATGTGCAAGGAGTAATTATAATTTACTTAAATATCTGCTGTCATTATTTTATTTTCACCTTGTTTGTTTCTCATTTCTTTGTTTTGGTCAATTTTAAAGTATCAAATGTCTTTCTTCTTCTATAAATTTGTTGGACACCATCCCTGCATGACTGAGTTAATCTGTTTGAATTTATTATGATTGTTGTTTTTTAATTGAATTTATTTCTATCATCTGTTCTATATATGTGTGTGTGTGTGTGTGTGTGTGTGTGTGTGTGTGTGTGTGTGTGTGTGTGTTTTGTCCACCATGATTTTTCTTTTCTCACTTAGTTTTTCTTTCTGGCTTCTAAAAGTATAGTTGTCTTTGTTTCTTGTTTTTTGTTTTTTTTGTATCATTTACTGTGAGCTTTGAAAATGATATATTCCATTTTTTAATTGAGTACTCTTAGGTGTTTAACATAAATTTTTTTTCTAATAATATTTAAAATATTTCCATGTCTGTCATTTTCCCAAAGGAATCTTAATACTATTTTAGTCATAAGTGAACATCTCCCCCATTTTCCTTATAACAATTATCAGAATTGTAGTGCTTTCTTCTGAAACAAAAAAAAAGTTATTTATTCCACTCCCTAATACATTACATTTACCATGTTTTTTGTATTGTTCCTTTCCATTGAGTTCACTTTTTAACTTTTGTGTGTTTTTATTGGTAGTTCTTTCATTCAGGGCCTTTTTGTGCTAAACTTTGAGACTGCATAATATTTTTGCCTCTACTCTTGGATCAATTATCATCAACTTATAGAATTATACTTTTATAGTATAATGGGCACTTTGGATAATATTTTCTTTGCCTTCTGTGATCTCTTATTGTATCAGATGTCTGCCCCTAATCTTTTTAAAAATAAGTTTAGGTAATTTGACTTTTTTCTCCAATTGTGTGTATGATTTTTCTCCTTATATATTCTGCAATTTCAATTTTTGAGTCCAAACATACATCTTCTATATTTATATTTTTTATCTCTTTTCATGCATATATATGTATGTGTACATGTAGGTATTTCACCTCGCTATTTCTATCTATACATCCCTTATTCCATTCATTCATCCATCCATCCATCCATTTATCTCTCTGTATGTCTATTTTTCTTTAGCACTAGCTGTTTTATTTCAATTAAGAGACCTGTGTCTTCCTTCAATTCTAGATAACGTATGCAAATTATTTTTCACATTATCACCTCTCGGCCTCCATTCTCTTTTCTAGTACTCCTAATGGTCATATGTTACACATTCTCAATCTAACTTTGGTGTCTCTGAAATGTTCCTTTATTTCAACTTCATTTGTGCTACAAGTGAGAAATAATCCTCTATTATCTTTCAGTTTGCTTATCTTTTTGACTGCTTCCAATATAGCTGTGTTTCCATCTACTGAGTTCATACTACCTCAGTGACTGTACTTTTTTCTCAGAGATGTCTTTGGCTCTTTTCAGGTACATGGATTATTGTTTCATTTATATTTATTTAAATTTATTATGTCTTATTGCTGGTATGTATTTATAAATTCTTTTTCCTTCTTTAACTCACTGACAAAATATTCAGTTATTATAAAATTATTATAATTTTTCTCTTAGAGATGATCTCTATTGGCTCATTTCCTCTTGATTGTTTTTCCTAATTGGTTATCATTGATTTTTTAGGCAGATTTTAAGTGGAACACTTTCTCCCTTACTTTATTCTCACCTCTTCCTTTATATAAGCTTTATAGTTGCCTCTATTCAGTCCTAAAGCCTATTGCCTAAAAACAATATTTAAGTTGGTGAATTGTTATTCCCAGGACTGCAGCAGAGAGCTATCACTGCACGGTTTCAATAGACCCACTTATTTAGACTACATTGTGAATGATACCCCTGAGAATTGTGTACTACACCATCTACACACAAGGCTGCTGCCTTGTGGAACACCATCCAAAATGAAAATGGGAATATCAGAGAATAAGTCATAAGCTAGTGGGGGGAATCATTGTAAAATTCTAGCTACTTTGTTCTCCTTCCCTGTGTATGCTGATCCTGGCCAGAAATACATCATTTTCAAGCTTCTTTAAAATAATTGGTTACATTCACAATAGCACTTGGTTTCTAACCTTGAACACACTTTCTGAAGCTTATTTTTTGTAGGGTTATTTTAGTTCCCATTGATACACAAGAACTGAAGCCTCAGCCCCTTATATTTGGGTCTAAAAGTAAAGTCCAGCATTCCTGCATGTTTAGTTACATGTACTATTTATTTATTTATTCATTCATTCATTTATTTATATTTTGGCATGGGCAAATGGTGACTACTAGATTCCCCCCATTATCAAGTCCCCATCACATAGCCCATTACAGTCACTGTCCATCAGTGTAGGAAGAGGCTATAGAGTCACTACTTGTCTTCTCTGTGCTATAGTGCCTTCCCCGTGCCCCCACCTACATTATGTGTGCTAGTTGTAATGCCCTTTATTCCCTTTCTCCCTCCCTTCACACCCTCCCTTCCCAGTCCCTGTCCCATTGGCAATGTTAGTCCATTCTTGGGTTCTGTGAGTCTGCTGCTGTTTTGTTTCTTCAGTTTTTACTTTGTCTTATACTCCAGAGATGAGTGAAATCATTTGGTACTTGTCTTTCTCTGCCTGGCTTATTTCACTGAGCAAAATACCTTCTAGCTCGATCCATGTTGTTGCAAATGGTAGGATTTATCTTCTTCCCATGGCTGAATAACATTCCATTGTGTATATGTACCACCTCTTCTTTATCCATTCATCTACTGATGGACACTTAGCTTGCTTCCATTTCTTGGCTATTGTAAATAGTGCTGCAATAAACATAGGGGTGCATATGTCTTTTTCAAACTGTGCTCCTGCGTTCTTAGGGTAAATTCCTAGGAGTGGAATTCCTGGGTCAAATGGTATTTCTATTTTTAGTTTTTATAGGAACTATAAAACTATAGGAACTCTGTATTGCCTTCCACAATGGTTGAGCTAGTTTACATTCCCACCAGCAGTGTAAGAGGGTTCCCCTTTCTTCACATCCTTGCCAGCATTTGTCATTCCTAGTCTTTTCTATGTCGGCCGTCCTAACTGTTGTGAGGTGATATGTCATTGTGGTTTTAATTTGCATTTCCCTGATAATTAGCTATGTGGAGCATCTTCTCATGTGCCTGTTGGCCATCCAAATTTCTTTGGAGAACTGTCTGTTCATATCCTCTGCCCATTTTTTAATAGGGTTATTTGCTTTTGGGTGTTGAGGCATATGAGTTTTTTATATATTTTGGATGTTAACCCCTCTATTTTATGTGTTGCTCCAGTTTTTAGTTCATGTAGATGTAAATCATATTTATTGCATAAATTATGATTTAATTTTCAATTTTAAAAATACCTAATTTATCAACAATAGGTGTTTGTAACAAGATTTGAATTTACAATTCCATCTCAGTAAGAATTCCAAGGAAACAATCTATGGCTCTTTTTGGTTCTTAAATTTTTTAACCTATAACTTTTCCTTCTAAAGTAATTGTATTAACAATTCATTGAATTTGAATCTAAAATATATTTATATACTTTTAATTAAAATAGATTCTATATTTGAATTTTTCAGAAAATATACCAATTCAAATCATTTCAGCCTATTCAAGATTCATCTTTCAAAATTTTTTGTATAATAATTTCAATATTATTTTTATATACAGTAGGATATTAAGATTAATATTTCCTTATATCTTACCCACAAAATAGTTGAAATGATGTTTGTTTACAAATTTGTATTACAAAATGGTATGGTAGTCTATCTGACCCATCCTATGTTTGCATAGCAACTTCTAGGTTCCATTCTTCTCATAACTCTAGCTTAATTTCCAATCTTCCTGGAAGAACTAACTTTAACTCAAAGTATAATATTGTTAGATTCAAAAAGCCAAATATTAAAAACTATTCTTCATCCAACTTATATTCAATTTATCATAACTGATGTTCTTTCATGTACATAGCAAAGAACTGATACATATGAATACATATGTATATATCATTTATATGAAAGAATATCAGTTAAAATTATCCAATTATACATATATATTTAAACTTAAAAATAGATACTTACATACATTAAATATATAATACAATATGTATATATAAGGTTATTGCCTAGCACTGCACTATATACACTGATTGTATGACTATAGATCCTACACTAAAGTCCCTGAAGACAATCTGGGTCTTGTACATGTCTAAATCAAAATGTAGTTATGATCATAACCAATACATAGTTCTTCATTACCAGCTATTTACAATTCTAATTTCACATAAAGATAATAGTAAGCATAAATGGGCAATTGATCACTATTCTCTGCTTTATATACAAACATGTGAATGGCATCTACATTGCTCTAGCTTGTAAACTGAAGACTTTCAAGCATGATACTGTACTCACGTTCTTAGTTCACACATCACCTCTGTTCACACGTACACCTCTGACAGTAGATACTGTCCCTCCCATGCTTCCCCACAGTACCTTGTAACTGTTGCATCTTCTGACTATTGTGAATAATGCTGCTGTGAACATGGGTGGACAAATATCTCTTTGAGTCATGGGCTTTCATTTTTATTATCTATCCTGAGTTGTGGACCATCATATTTTTTATTATTCTTTCATTAAAATGGACCAAGATTTTTCTTTCACTTTAGAATAAAATAAAATCTTTCTTTTGTGCTGTTAAGTCCTTCTTCCTGATAGATACATTTACTCCCCCAAACACTTTTTCTGCCCTGTATTTCCTAGTTTGTATTCCACCATGTTCTTCTAAGGTCATCATTCTTTCACATTAAATCATCTTACATGTAGAGGTATTAGCATGCTGAATTCTGAAAATTAAAACTATCTGTAGAATATTCTAAGCCACAGCTCCCCAGGTAAATTATTCAAGTTTCACATTTTTGTTGGAATTCATCTTGTCACGTACTCCAGGCTTCGATCTTTCAACTCTCTTCACTCTATTAGTTCTTCACTCAGCTCCCACTTGTGAACTATTCTTGATATCAAAAAGTCATTTCTAAAGCAATACAATTTCGACAAGTAAAATGCCATGTGTGCTTACTTAGGTTAAATTTAGCTTTCTGAAACTGCATCTCAGCAATTCTGCAGCATCAGTAATTTCTTCTATCTCCAGGTCCTTTTTTATCCCTGATCCACAACTGACATTCAATTGTAATTTCTTGCTCTCTAGTAAATATGGCTTTGAGGTCACATGATCCAAATCAAGGAGACAAATAAACACTGATGCATCAGTATGATCTAAAAATAAAAAAACAAAGCTCACGAAATCTTGAGAACTGATGGTTACAGCAAAAGAAGACTTTCTAACTTCTTCAATGCCCCATTTAGAGCATTCAGAGACTTGAGAGAAGTACATGATAAATTTATGATAACCAGAACTATTCCAAGGAACATCACTGTCTGAATTTCTAACACATTCACTGTTCCTTACTTCTAGCTAATTCCTTTAGCAAGTCTTAGTAGGTAAGGAAGAGAAATGTAGATGAGCAGTTGTAAATAATGTAACATTTAACTTTTCGCTTCAACTGCAGCAGAGTAACTACTCTCATACTTAATATACTTATCAGGCATATTTTTCCAACTCTCCCCAGCCAGAATTGCTCTCGGAAACATCAACTACCACATAAATGAATAGCAATGGGAGAGAGAGGAATGGAAAAAAAGAAAAGAGACATACATACATTGTAGCCACTTTGAGTCAGGATTTCTATTAGTGTGGCCGAAAATACTAGAATTTCTTCAGGTAATACTTTTTTGATTAATAAAGGCCTAATTGATTTTCAAAATCATAAAATCTTATGTTAATGATTGGGTATTGCCTCTGATATACTCATTTATAAATGGAAATGTGACTGGGTTTGGAATTTTGGTGTCATTTTTTCACACAGCATTTAACTAACATAATTTCAATTTCCTCTGAAAATTGGTGCTAAAGAGGTAAATTCTGAAAGCAGACCAAATTTTCTTTCTTTAGAGATTGCCTACTTAAGTGTTTGTAAATGTTTTGCCTTTCTAATTTAGAAATATTAGAATATTCTAGGTCTTTTTTATAATTAACCCTTTTTGATCAGCAGAATTAAGCTTTTCTTTAGCTCAGAAAGGCTTATTCTAATATATAATTAATTAATGTTTATGGTTGATTCCTTCTCTTATTCTAGCATTTGATTACAGTATTTTTCTCTAATCTTTGTATTTCCTACCTTTTCTCTCAAAATTAGTTTCCCGTTGTTCTGCACTATAAACATTATAAATTAAAAATGAAATACTATGCACTGCATACGAATCCAGAAGGTTATAAGCAGAAAGTGGAGGGATTAGGAAAAAGGGGGATCAAAATGCTTGGCTTGTTTTGTCCGTTTGCTTCTTCGCCATTATCCTGCTTCCCCCTGGACGGCGGGTGCCTGCGTGACTACGACAGCCGGTTGTCATTAGTCACCTGGGACTGGCCTCCATCGCCAGCAGTCTCACGTGCAGCTGTGAAATCTGCATTCACGGCCTCCCACTGCACATTCCTCTGACACGGGAACTGTGCCTCCCACTCCTCCTCTCTTCCACACCCTAAGCTCATGGAGATCTTTCTCCAAGGTCCCCTTCCCCTCAGGCATCCCTCTGGGAGAAAAGCTCAAGCTGGGCCGGCTTTCACTGAACCCGTTTCAACCCATGGAAAAATCACTCATCCAGCCATGCCAAAAGATAAGCGGTCGTTTGCCCTATGACTGCCCCTCTTTTTCCAGCCATTCATTTCACATGATTGTTTTTCTCTTGCTTAGGTAGATATGTGGCACGTTACCAAGCCTACTGCGCGGACAAGACCCTAACAGAGAGGCACACGTCTTGTTCTCCCCTTGCAGCCATCCTGATCTGTAAGAGGAGACTCGATCTGCGGGCATTAGTGTTGGGAAGCGGAGGGCTTCAAATCACAGAACTACTCACCAGGAAGGTTCGGCATTCCTTCTTCCCCTGCTTAGTTACTTCCTTACATCAACAACAGCACAAAGAGGGGTCACAAGGTCACAGACTATGTACAATCATGAAAGGAGAGGAAGCTGTTGGGAGTCTGTTGTGAGGGACAATTCCCTGGACCAGACTTGTTGGGCCCCAGGGGATGGATAAAATATAATTTCAGGGTAAACTGAAAGAGGAAGATCCAGGTTGTAAATATAAAAGGCTCACATTGCAGGGTGTTAAAATATACTTACATATCTGTAGAAAATAGCTACAAAGTCCCTCTGCTTATTAGGAATTATCCTTCTGTTGCTTTTCATTCGCCATCAGATTGGCAATTTACCCCAAGTTTTTCCGAGCTCTTTCCATGTTGAAGGTGGAAGTTATTAAGCCAATCATCGATCATCGTTTCAGTCTCCAGTTGTTAGGAAAAAGGAACTACGGCCATTGGTCAAAATAGCAAGTGAATAAAAAGCATGGACTATGGAGTCACACAAGCCCAAGTTCCATTTCTGACTGCATGTTACAGCTGGGCCACCTTGCCAAACCTTAATTTTCTTGGTCTAAAATATAGTATGAATAATACTATCAAGGTTGTTGTAAAGTTTAAGTGAGATAATGAAAGCAAAGAAAATAGCACAATGCTTTACATAGAGATAACATATCTCTATTATCATTATAGGATTATGCCTACATTCTCAGTCAATTCTCTTATTGTAATAACAAAAACAAACCAAAACCTCTGAACCAAAGTATGCTGATAATTACAGTAACTTCCTCTGGGTAAGCAACGTATTTGTGCAAATGTCGTTCAGGGATAAGCTCCTGGTGAAAAGTGTGACTTTATGTTCCATGCTGTGAATGGGACACACTTACCTTATAAAAGCTCACAAACTACTGACATAGTTTTCTGTCTATAACATGCTCCTTTTCATAATATTCATCAATACTTGTTGTTTTGTTGTCCTCATTTCAAATCCCTGCTAAAGTTCAGACCCAGTTCGTTTCTGAGATTTCAGGAAATAACTAAGGGCTAAGAGTATCATTAATATAACTGTATCAATAAATAACTAAGGGCTAAGATATCAATAATATCCAACTTATATTAATTTGATAATAATTTATCTCAAGGACCTTGGCCTTCATTTCTGATAATATTGATTTATGGCTACATGTACCTGCCACATGAACACATGTAACTAAATGTTACTGGGATATTTTAAATCATTTGCTCCACACTGAGAGTGAATCTCATTGTCTAGTAAATGCTGCAGATTTTAATTTGTCAACCATAATACACGTCTAGGCACACCAGAAAGAGGATTAAATTACAAAAAGCCCAAATACAAAATTTGGCTTTCATTTGAAAAGGATGAAATTAGTCAGACATTATTAAGTTTATTAAAAGTCAAACAACCAAATAGAAATAAAACACAAAAGCTTCAAGGGTTTAGCTATGATGAAAATGATAAATGAGAGACTAAAGAAGAGTAAGTAAAATAAAACTGAGTAAACACTGGATTTTGATTTGCAAAGTTTTAAGAAAGTTTTCTCTTTTTTGAGGTTTCTAATAACTATGCTTCTGCAGCAACTTACTCATTTTTAGAATTTGAATCAGAGCTGAATATTTTAATTAACATCAATTTTTCTTACCAGGGAGGTGCATGTTTTCTTCTAAAATAAGCACAAATTACACAATGTTTAGGTTGTACTGTCAACCAACTGTCACTTAGTATCTATTCTCATATCTCTGCTACAGATACTGACAATAATGACATAGTACAAAGTCAAGTCTATTTGAATCATTTCCCAGTGAAATATAATAATACAAATGTACATGTGCACACAGAGGCATACAAATTATGGTATGATGCTGATAGCAAGAATCAATTCTGGTAACAACAACAAAAAAAATCAGTAGGCGTCTCATGTATCTGCCAAGTGTAATTCTGAATTTCTCTACTCTGTGCTAATATAAGAGAGAGCAACCCAGATACCAACTGGGAAAGACTCCAGATTTTCTCTTGGGTATACAAATCGTGACTTCTGCTGGAAACTGTGATAATACCAATGTTCCAGAAGATTAGAACAAGAATTCTTAAGAGCCTTAAATCACCATAGGCTCATTGAAGAGGGGGTGGAGGGAGTCCTTAACAACTAAGCACATTTGTTTCAAAAATATCAAGGGAAATTGGGCCATTGCCACAATCCTCCTACAAGGGACTAATGAAAATAGTTTAAAGGTATTTTTCAGAAATATAAGTAAAAGGGCTCAATCAGGGATGGTCTGATTTTTGTTCTTTATTAATTCAATCTCTTAACTCTGCCCCCTGTAATGCATTCATTTCTTGAATCTTGTACCAGCAGGCTAAGCTGGGAATGCCAAACTGCATACATAAAAGGAAATCAATAAATAGCCAGGCAAGGAAGTCTGCTATGCTCCCCAGCAGCATGGAGAAACTTAGCCCATTAGACACCCACAGGTACCCCTTTACTTCTGCCACCTGCCATCTTGTCAGTGTCAGAAGACTCTGAGTAGAGAACATGGAGAAAGGACCTATAAAATACCTGCAACATAAGGAAAATAGAAGCTAAGGCAATGGCTGTTTAAAGCAAAAATAACTAAAGAGTACAATTGCCTTCAGCCAACTATTTCATCAGTCAGGAATCTTAATCCAACTTTAAACTGTCATGTGGGAGTTTCCACTTTGCAAGTGAAGAGAAGAGAATGATGATAAAGACAGTAAGATGTTACTTATGTTGAACATTTTATATTTGGACTACTACCGTATGCTCAAAATCTATATCTTAGGGACAATAATATTAGAGGGAAAGATAAAACAACTAGAGGTGATGCTATTTTAAGGAAGTACAGAGATAAAAAGTCAGACAAAGTGTCTACTACAAAAATAGGCATCATTCTTATACAATGCAAACATGAATATAAAGTCGAAGTAATAATTACTTATTCATTAAAAGAACCGATTGCATCTAATCTTTAGGCTATTGGCTTTTTCCTTTTATGCTACTCCTCTGCCCACTTTTCTCTCTCTCTTGGTTTCCCTTAGTCTAAGCACCATCTGTTCCAGTGCCAAGGATTCATTTTCTTTCCAAGGTTGATTTCTTTTTCCCAGTATATTCCACTTTTCTAATATACAGAGTACCTAACGTGTGTAATACTGGGGGATAAATGGACACAGTGACTCTGCCTTCAAGTCATATGTATTCTATTTAGGTAAGTCAATTCTTTCACTGACCAGTAATAATAACAACTTCTAGCACTATGACATATTTACTATAATTATCCAAATTTTACTGAAGAGGAAATGAGGCACAGAGATGAATTTGCCCAGAGTTGCATTTTGTAGAGTCAAAATTCAAATACAAAGCAGTTTAATTCTAAGCTCTTATTGTTAACCACTATACCATATGTCTTAAGAGTTTAAAAAGTTTATGAAACAAACAGATTAAGTCATAAAACTAAATGAAAAGTCAAATGAATGGTATAACCAATAAATATAATGAATCCTGAAAAGAAATAAATTAGGATAGGTTGAAATATTCAGAGAAATCTTTGAATTTCACCATCCCCCTCACCCCATATATTGTTTTTGGATCTTGTGAAAAAGAAAGAGAAGTGAGAAAGAAAAAAGGTAGAAGTCACCAAAAATGTTTCACTCTTTCAATAGATTGCCTGATGCTAACTCACTGTAGGAATCATCTAGTAATATTCAATCGTCAATCAGCTATTGATCCTCTAGGCTTTAAAGCATGCTTGGTACCTTTAATATCAACAATTTAAATTCTAGATCAACAAAATACCTTCTAAGCCCAATTCAAATTTGTGTGTGTGTGTTTTTTTTCCTAAACACCATATAGAAAACCCTATTCCTTGTTACAGTAATATGTAGGCAATCTTGTATTATATAACACTGGGGGAAAGTAGTGTTTCATTATTTTCTATGTTGCTTATACCACACTTTATTTCAACAGAGAGTTGACTATCTCTATAATCTAGTTCAGTAAGTGCTAAAATTCTAAAAAAAAAAATTGGCATCCATGTTTTGCAATGCCTGATACTATAACACTTGAAAAATTCCCTTGGTTGGGAATTTTAAGGCACTTAATGTTTATTTAATTTAATGGGATAATGTTTAATGTGAGTGGGTTGTGAATGAATGCTATGAAGGACATTTTTCCTTTCTTGACATGGCTTTTCTATTGGGTTTAAGGCAAGAAACTCTAAACAAGTTAACTCAAAACAATCACAGAGATTTATCTCACAGCTAGAACTTGAAAAGTCTGGAGCAAAGGGTGGTTCTGTAATTAAATCAAGCTAGACCTGGAAAAGTGTAGCGGGTCCAGTGAATAATTCTTGACCCAATTTCCACAGTTATAATCTCAGATGCAGTGGGTCCAGTGAATATTTCTTGACCCAAATTCCACAGTTATAATCTCAGACCAGGCTTTTTAGAAACATCTCAGGTATTTACAATAATATGCTAAGCTGTCTGTCCTCTCTGTGAACATGTTCAACCAAATTCCAGAAAGTTCTATGCCTCTGCCCTTGTATCACTTAATTACTTAGAGATTAAATATAAAAGAAAAGAAAAGAAAAAAGGCCTATTTACATCTAAATGAATAACATACTCCTGATTAGGAAAAGCAGAATCTTGAAGTCAGAAAAGTTTATTTTTGTATCCAAGTCTCTTTGAACACCCACCATGTCCCTTCTATATTCACACACAAGAGCCATTTTCTCTGTTAACTTAAGTTTCATTGACTCATTAGATTCATATTTTTGAATGTCCATTGTGTGTAAATGCTATGTTTATGAATTGCATATATATTTGTGAAAAGTAAACTACCTACAGGGACTACAGATAATAAAAATAAATAATTAAAATAACAAATACATAAATCCAAATCTCCTTAACAGGAGATGAAAAGCATATAGAGGTAGGTACTACCAGGGAGGAAGAACTTCAAGTGACCAGATGATGTCTCATAGAGGGGTTGGCATTTAGACTTACAACTTAAAGATGAAAGAAACAGACTGAGAAAAATGAAAATTCAGGTATATCCAGAAAAAGGAAACTGAATATGATAATACTAGTGTGGACAATAGAGTGGTGTCCAATGATTTAATATAGTGGATCAGAGGCTGCCCATACAGCTCTTAGAGAGAATGGTAAGGAATAAATTATAGTTGGATTTATAATTTCCAAGGATTTCCTGACTTCTCCATGGAGTATATTTTAGAGAAGGGCATGGTGGTATGCAGGAAGACCAGGAAGAAGGGTACTGTGATAAAGAAGGAGAGAAAAATTAGTGACTAGGTTTACAGTGGGAGCAGCATAAATTAAGAGAAATAGAGAAATCATTTTAGAAGGTTAACTTGTTGACAGTTTATATGTTGAGAGTTAGGAAAGAATGAGCATCAATCTGAGTATTAACTTTTGTTCCAAAGTTATAGCACAAATTCAATATGCAATAACCTAAAGGAGGAACAAAATTGTGTTTTATTTTCTGTTTTATTTTGATAGAGCAGAGGGATGCAATAATTCAATTTTTGGATCTGTTTAACATGAAATGTCAATGAGGCACCCAATTGAAGATGTCAGCCAGACATCTTCATATTTAGAGCTGAACTGGAGAGGAGAGGATTGAGTTAGAAATATACATTTGAAAGTCATTGTCACACACATGGTATTTAAAGCCTCAGAACAGATGATCACAAAGGAAATGAAAATTGAGTTTTACAAGGGAACATAATCCAGGAACCAGCCAACATTTAGAAGTCAGATTTAGAAAAAGAATCTACAAAGGCGATTGAGAAGAATAGTCCAGAGATGAGCTAAGAAAGAGAAATTTATGGATCTGGAACAAGAAATAAGAGTGTTTTAGGAAGGAATGATTGGTTATCCAAGTCAGTTAATTTGAAGAGTTCAGGTAAAATAAACAATGAATACTGACTAAGAAACCTTAGCTTTAAGGTTTCCTGAATTGAGAGCAGAAGCCAGGCAGATAAATGGAACAGTATGTAGAGAGATGTTTAATCAAGTTGTTACAAAGTAGGCAATTCTATAGTACATTTGTAAATTGATAGAAGATTACTTTTTTATTCTATTATCCCCAAACAACTCTATTATCATAATAACTAGAATAACAAAGACAATTGTTAAAAAGGAGACAGCAAGCCTAAATGGAGTCCCTTGAGCTAAACCCAACATTAGCAAACCAAGGCTTAACACCTAACCTAACTGCAGTTCTAACTCCGCAGGAAAGGAACATTTAACCAGTCAACCTGGAATTACCTGGTAACACTAGTGACACCTGTCCAAAAGGCCCTTCTATTCCCCTTAGAAGGGTGACTTTGCTTGAAACAATTTATCCCTTGCTAATAATTTTCTTTATCCACCCACTTCCTGCCTTTAAAAACCTTTATTTTCTTTAGCTCAGAAGAGCTCCTTTCTTGTTGCTAAATGGGATGTTAGCTAATTCATAAATTATTGAATAAAACCAATTTGATCTTTAAAATTTACTCAATTGAATTTCTGTAATTTAATAGATTTAGTGTTAGTGACAGATGCTAAGAGAAATTCTGAGAGTATTTGCAGACAATGAGAAACACAGGTTTGATACCCACTAGCCCTCTGTGAGTTCACAGTCTTTCTCACCTTTTCCAAGGGCCATGGGTAAGTTTCTCATAGCTTTGAGCTCCACTGTCTTTTCACTGACCTCCTGATCTAACTGCTTTTCCACAGTTCCTCATTTGACTGGAATCCCTCCCCGATTCTCTCCCTACTCCCCCAGATTTCATGTTGGTAACTGCTGGTGGTTACTGGACTGGGCCTAGAGTTGAATTAGTCCAGCTGAAAAATCACACTGGTTTTGGGATGAGACTGGATCCAATTTAAGCTGGACCGGGCCTAGCATGAGGACTTGGGTGAATAAAATTTTGTTTCAAGGCTAGTTGTGAACAAGAATCTTGGAAGCCAAAAAAAAAAAAAGAAGCCACAAATATTGGTGACCATTTAAAGGCTGTTGAGCACTCACCATCTCAAAAATACTCCTGTGATAGGATAAATAAGCCACGGAATGAGTTAGACTGATACTAAGTCACCAACCAACCTCAAGAATATGTCTGTGCAACAAGGTGCACTGCAACACACCACGCAATCTCCAGATCAGTGGCACATCCCTTTTGGTATTTGGTCCAGCTCCTTGAAACCCGAAGGCTTATAATGTGTCCCTTAAACTCTTAAGAGTCAATCATACCACTCTTCAGCATACTGTCTTACTTTATGTCTATGAACTATGGTCTTGGAAGCTATAAATATCTACAAAAATGACAAAAATCTTACCAAGGTTATTTTTGTCCTGAGAATTTGGCTTGCTAGCCATCAGGTTGGGGACCTCAAAATATGGCTGGACAGAAATGTGATTGTACCCCACTTGCAGCTAGATATGGCTGACCTGAAATGTGGGTTGAATTCCATTTGTGGTTAGGGTACTACCAAACTGTTGCTCCCTCGAGAGGAATGACAGTGGCTATTATGAGGAAATCTTATCCAATTAGATAAGAACATTTAAGAAGTACACTTAAAAGAGTTATCAAATTAAACAAACAGAATGGGATACTTATTTTAACTGGCCTCCAGAAGGCTTCAAAATTCCTAAAGGCCTCCATTAAAGGATTTGTTGCAAAAAGCTAGTGAAATATCGAAGATACAGAGGTACTTAAAATCAAAGACTATCAGACTGACATACCTTCTACTGCTCCCCTCCTTCCTCCTTTACTTGAGTACTTATTCTGTTAATTCTCTGAATTGTTTTTCTGCTCGGCACATACTACACGTGCATAAACAAAACTCCACCAACTTAATGGCCTTACAGGCACCCCGACAGCTACTTTCAAAGGAGGACCCTCAAATAGGCCCCTCCCAAATTTAACAGGACTCTGAGGATTTTTCTGGTAAACTGCTGTTATTCTCCTAAATAGCCAAGGGAAAACAAAAATTAAAAATAATGAAAAATGGTCAAATTGTGGCAAATACCAGAACTACAGATGGGATCCTGGAAAAACTGGCAAAAATTACCAGATTCATCTCTCCCAAATCTCTGTAATATCCAGTAGAAAGAGAAAAACAAAATATCTTTTGCATCCTCTCTTAGGACACCTCTTGAGTTAAAGGGGTTGTTCAATGCCACCAGAAGTATTTATTGTTTGTTCTGGTAATTTCTACAAAGTAATTTTGTGATTAGAACTTGGCCAAATTGCATAACCTGATAGAAAAAAAATAGAAATAATATACAAATAGAAATTTTAGCCTTGTTCCCAAGTTAAAATGAAGCTATGTATCCAGAGGGAAAGAAAAAACATCTGAAGCCTTTGTGAAAGTATTTACTAAACAACACAATATAGTTAGGTGGGTAGATCAACTTCTGATGTCATTTAAATTGCAACCCAGTTCTTCAAGGAATTGAGAACAACTGTCCTTATCTTACAAATGTTTGAAAAAATAGAGATGTTCCTCTAGAGGCAATTCAAAGTACACCTGTTCCTTTTTACCAATCCTCAAACCCCAACTACTTATCCTAAAATGATTATAATTTGCATTCTTCCATGTGCCTTTGCTATGTAAATATTAAAGTACCAACTTCAGGGAGGTAATTCTCAGGGAATGAAAAGAGGAGGAAAGATCATCTGGAACTTGGGCTAGTGGGAAATCCTGTTTATAGAAGCTAGAAGGTCTCTGCATCTGTAAGTTTATGTGTCTATATATGTGCTGAAGATAATGTGATATTTTCTACCTTCAGATGGTATTGACAAAATTAATTTGTAGAAGAGCTCTATTTAATTGGCTTAAAATCAAGCACATAATAAAATTCTTATGAATTAGGTATTTATAAAAATTCTCAAAAATATAACAGAAATGAAACTAAGCGTTTTTCAGGTTTATATGATCTATGATAATTTTTGGCAAATAAAAGCTAGCTTAAGTTTGGATTAAAGAAAATAGGCATGTCTGCAGAGTTACCAAATTAAATATAGTACAGACATATAACTTCTATTCTACCTGGGTTTACTAGTTCCAACAAGTTCATATTATCATTCACAAAATTTGTCAGAAAGAAAAATAGCTTGGGATAATGGCTAACTTTATTGTTTTACTATGTGTTTGTGGAAGGTCTAAACATAATTATGAAATAAAAGTTTTTAAGTGAACTTTTTAAACAATTTCCCAAATCTTTCAATAACTTAAAACCTGAAATTTTTGCTAGGTTTAATGAAATGATGGGTTGTTATTAAATATCTAGATAACTTCCAAAACAAAATATTAAATATCAATTACTAAACATGAGCTTCCTTTCATAGAGGAACTAAAGATATGTGGGTCTATTAGTAAATATGAATTGTGCCACACTGAAAAAAATTATTATGATAAAATATGTTTGTAGAAATTAATCTGTCAAGACACAGAATGCTAATATAAAAGACAATTCATAATTGTTTACTTCTTCATTTTCACTAAAAATAAGCTTTTAAGAGTTAAAAATTCCAATATATGTAATTAAACTCATTAGAAATAATAAGGAAAACATCTCTGAGTGCAAGGAAAATAGAATGTGTGTTTTCAGTAACAGAGGGAGTGTGTTTTGAGTATAACGAATGGAAATTCATTTTTGTTGAGGGAAAATAAATAGTTTTGTTCTAAAGAGAGGCTAATTATTTCAAAATTGAAAAGAGGAGAAACAGCACAAAATCAGATTTTAAAAAAGAAAGTTGTAGAAGGTTTGTGAAAATAGAACCTTAAGAAAGGAATTCTAATGTGTGGTCAAGCTGCTTAAGATTAGAATGAATTTAATTAAGTTAAATGAATATAAATATCAAAATTTTGCTATATACACTGATAGAAAATTAGAATTTGGTTTTTCTCACTATTGAAAAGACAAAATTTTCTTGGACAATTGGTCTGTTCTTGATAAGAAATTATAAAAGGTTTCCTATACTTTTTAAATTAATTTACTTAGAAAAGAAGGATTTTGTGTCTTATCAAAATAATTTCCTGTTTTCTTGTCTAGTCTTTGATTACTTTAAGCTCAGTCTTCTCTATTAAAAGAGTTAAGGTTTTATTTTTTATGACTATTTAACTTTCTGTATGTGTCTTCACATTTAATTTTCATTATGACTAAATGAATAAGCATTGTTTCACAGTGACCAACAGTTCTATTTGACCAAATATTTTAAAACCTCTGATATTTTTGACAAACTTCCTAAAAATAAAATTCTAAATAAAGTCTTTTGAAAAGGGAGATGTTGAACGAATTAGGTTTGTTTGATACCATAAATTACATGGGAAGCTTGTCAAATTAAAAGTAATACTAACTATTCTTCATATTGTACTGTGTAAGTATATAAGTGTTCTACAAATTGCATGAAATTTCTAGACATTTTGTATGTTCTGGTCTAATGTTAGCTGTTACAATTCTAGTTATTATCTTAAAATGTTATATGACATAGAAATAAGCAAATTTCCTTGTACACTGCCTTGTAATGAATTCCATCAGATCTTCAATCATGGCCATTTTTTATTTTTTTTGTCATTTACAGATAGTTATTGTTTAATGAATTTGCAAAAGTGTCAAAGTATAATAAAAAGTAATGTATATTTTTTTATCAAAATGATCCATGGGAAGTGCTCTAGGGTACAGGTTTCTGATAATTTTAAGATCATAAAACTGAACTGGATAAGAATTTCCAGAACTAATGGAAAAACTGGATTCAAGGAGAACAATTATTAATTACATGGGACTTCATAAACTGAGGAGGATAATTATAAGTTTTTATGACATTACTGGTTCTTTAATGTTTTTTTCAGATTTAAGGAAACATTTTTCTCTTTTCTCTTATTATAGCCTATAACAAATTGGTAAACTATACCTTTGTAAACAAACATGAAACATTTACTTCTTCTCACTACCTGATTCCTAGAGAATTTGGAAATTTATGACCGTTCTTTTTATGGCAATATAGTTAGTTATTTGCCTGAATTCAATGATTATCTGTTCTCTCTGTAACAGGACACAATTGGAAATATTGGTGAGATCACCAAGACTTTGACTAGAATGTCATATTTGAAAGATATGCATAGACTCAGATATGACCAGACCATTTTAAGGAACTATGGTTGCCTTTACAGGCCTTGTAATGCCCTTAGAAGAACCAGCCTGGTACTTTGCTTACACAGTTCCAGCAAAGGAATCTCATAAAGTACTTCTGTGGTCCATCACTAGTCTTACTACCCTTATGTAAATAATCAGGCCACATAAAGATGATGACATAAGGATTGTGAGCCTGAAGATGGGACCTGTGAATATTACAGAGATTAAGAAAAAACACGACCACCTGTGACTATCACGCAGAAAACTGACAAAGGCTGTAAAAGCTAGTGTGGTGGCTGAGGATGATGCTGATGCCTTAAATTGTCATCACATCTCTCAGTTAAGAGTCTGATCAAAAGGGGGAAATTGTCAAAAAGGAGAAAACAGGCTGCAAATGGAGTCACTTGTGCTAAACCCCATATTAGCAAACCAAGACTTAATGCCTAACATGTAACTGCAGTTTCAACTCCCCAAGAATGTAACCTTTAACCAGTCAATATGGAGTTACCTGAGAGATAATGTGAGGTAATCTGCTCCATAGGCCCTTCCATTTTCCTTAAGAGGGTGACTTTTCCTAAAACAATGCATCCTCTACTAATAATTTCCTTTCTCAACCTCCTTTCCACCTTCAAAAACCTTTCTTGCTTGCAGTTCAGCAGAAGGACTTCCTATTTACTAGACGTGATGTTGCCCAACAAATGAATATTGAATAAAGTCTTCTTGATCTTTAAATTTACTCAGTTGAACTTTTTTAAGTAACACAATAAAACTATGATTAAGAAGGAAGAAGAAAGTGAAACTAAGGCTATTACATTTTTCCTACTTCTCCATATTTTACAAATTATCTAAATGAATATATATGACTTTTAAAATTAAATTTAATTTCTTGCATTGCCCTTACTCATCAGTCTATATTAGCATAACCTGTATCACCATTGACTTTTATATGCAGAATCTTTTTCTCCTCATTTTTTTTTCTCCCACATAAAGAGCAAGTGATACATTTCCATGTTGGAGAATATAATAATTTTGTTTTTGCCAATTAGGACAATGATTTTTTTCTCTTAGGATTATGATAAAAAAAATGAAATAAAGGGTTTGAGGTATGAAAACAGGAGAAATAAAATGAAGAGAAAACACAAATTGAGAAAAAAGTAGGAGACAGATCACATTTATTTATTTTGGAGAAGGAAATTAGTAGCAAAATATCTTTATTACTGATCAGAATTCAGAGAGCCTCATTATATTACATAGCCAGTAAATTAAGATCCTTAAAATTTTATTCATTAACCTGGATTTTGAGAAATTTTTATGTGGTTTGCTATGTCACACAGGTGAATTGCAGCAGAGATTATGAAAGATACCAAGTTTACAGTTACGCTTTAAAAAAATTACTAAATTGACCTACTCTTGTCATTCAAGAACATATTATGAAGCTACATAAAACACTGTTTAGGGTGCTCTTTTTATTGATTATAAAATCATGTAATTTTAGACTTGATTCTCAGAATATCTGTTCCATAATGACTAGTCCGAACAGAAACAGCTTGTTTAATAGACCTATAAGTTGGACAAACTAAGAAAATATATTCCAGATAAGCAAAGATATTACAGGGCATTCATTTAGCTGTTGTTCTGCATGTTCTTTCTGAGCCGTGCGAAATGCATGGCACCAAGAATCCTGAACCCAGGGATGCCTCCCCGGAACAGGACCGTGTTGTGGGTGAAATCAGATTGTTGATCCAGCTACTGCCTGACAAGGCAATGCCACCAAACTCCAAAAATACATTTTAAAAGGTTCACAATTTAAACAAATGATCCAGGCAATTTTTCCCATTTCCTTAAAATTAATTCTCTATTCAAAACAAAGTACAACTGAATTCTTACCTATTGAAAATAAAACAACTGCAGTTGTACCTCTACATTACAATGACAAAGGGTATACTGTGAGGTGGGAGACCGAGGAATACAAATATAGAGGTACCCTGGGCTTTCTGACTAACTCACTTCATTTTTGTCAGTTGCATTAACTCTCCAGTTGTGACCCTCCATTGGCCCATTTACTGGGCTTAACACCTTCAGCATTTCTTTTTCCTGCTGCTGCTGCTGCTGCCTGAGGCAGCCTATTTGCTTTGGCCTACATTGCTCAGGGGCTTGCACAGAGCAGCAGTGTTAAACCAACAGTAAAAATGAGACAAGCCTTTAAATGCTTACTCAAACTTCTTGGCTGATCTCACATACTTCTTCCTACTAAAGCCTGGAAATGGATTCTGCCTGGGAGAAATGTACCTTTACATTGAAGCTTCTGCCCATAATCCTGAGTTTTTCATGAGTCTTTTACTGCTTTCAAAGTGACTCCAAATTCCCTGCCCATCAGAGCTATCTCAAGGCTGTCTTGAGGGGTGTACTGAAAACACCCGGAATATTTCCATTTCTCAGCCCAGAAACTTCAAGGAAATATCAGACTTTTTGTTTTGTCTTCTTAGTCATAACAGACATTTGTATCCTTTATGAATAGTTTGAAATTATGGTAGAATTGAGTTTTCTGGTCTCATTATTCATTTTCTTCCTTCTAATTCTCATTCCTGTTGGGGAGCAGTCTTGCTTGTTTGTGCTTTGTTTTTAAGCTCATGATCACCAAGAGATACCACATAAAGAGTCCCAATAGCAGAGTGATTAAGTGTATGGATTCTAGACAGAGTCCACCTGTTGTGAACCACAACTCTATAATTTAATATCTCTATGACCCTTAAGCAAGTTATTTAAATTCTCTGAGCTTCAATTTTCTCATCTGTAAAATGGAAATAATAATAATTGCTGGCCTCACACAGTTGCTATGAGGATTAAGTATGTCAGCACAGTTAAACATAGGCACTTAGAAAAATGTGACCTATACTTAACTCATGATAAGCTCTTTAAAAGTGTTAGATATATTTTCCATCCAAGATGTATTATGGGTGATAATAAATAAAAGCATGCAAACATTTGGTATTCTTTACAGGTAAGTATACTCTGAAAACACTCTAAAATAGACCCAAGGTCTGCAATGAGCCATTTTTGGTTCTCAAGGTCTGAAGCTTTAAATACTAAATATTTTTCTCCTAGACAGGACACCAAAATAATGGTCATGTGAGCTTGACCTTGTGGGACTCAGTCAGGGTAGTGCCAAGACAGCAAAAAGGGCTACAAAAAAAAGAGTAAGAGAAACAGGAGAACAAAGAGATAAGACAAAAAAAAAAAAGTGGTTTGCCCCATCCTGTGTACTGTAGGATATATTACATTAGTTACTCACAGTATTACATTTTTACTTGTACTTGGACACCCTTTAAAACACTGTATGGAGTAATAGCACAGGAACCATTGGAGACCATCCTGCCCAGGTTTTGGACCTGTGGATTGGCTACACCTAAATCCAAGCATATCACAATAAGTTCTAGAAGCTTCCACTGTGCCATTTAAAGTGATAGTAGAGAGGTGTACAGCATTTTGAGAGAGACATTGACAACATGGAGATATTTTGCACTTCATAGTGGACCTGCTGAAGGATGAGAAACTTTGAGGATGCTGTTTCTACTCCAAAATCAAGACCAAGCTTATTACATGTGTTTATCAAGATGATCCCTCAAAGAAATTTCCCGTAGAAAATATTGAGTGAGGGAGCCTGCCACAGAATGACCTGTCCCCTATTTATTATACAATATTTACAAAGAAAATTGGGGGTTCTCTATGGAAAATAGAGCTCCAAGAGCTACGGTGTAGCCGGCAGAGTCTACGTGACACCTGAGCCATTCACATGGGGCCCTGTGTAGACAGTAACAGATGAGTTATACAGTTTCTTCTAGTTATCACTAGATGCCACTAGACACTAAACCTCAAAAATTTGAGAGACTGTTAAGAAAGTTCCAGGGAAGGAGAATTTGAATTATTTCTTAAAGAAGTCATAGTTATAAAACAGAAACATAAACCCTAATATATGAGTGAAATGTGAGGAGATTATAATGCCATCTTTGTGGTGATTTATGGAGGAGGATATTCAGAAACCTGGAGAAAGTGGCCAAATCTCTGTGTGCTAAGCTCTGTGCTAGTAGTAGTTTAGAAAGCAAAGCTTCATTAGGTAAGGGAATGCAAGATATATATATACACTAAGTTCTTAACTATCTGAAGATTAAATACATGCAATCTGTGATACAATGCAAAGATTTGACACGGGATGCTAGAGAAGAGGGCTTAGGAAAAGACAGCCAGTGGTGACTCATATAAAACCTGGTAGGAGTAATATATGGCCCAGTGCCAAGCTCTGCCAGCCATAATTCTCCCTAAGATGTCTGAGTATAACTGTGGTTTTGAATGACTCAAGGGGGATCTAGAGAAATCAGAGGGTATGGAGAAGCAGGAAGAAAACAGAAATCATTGAAGAGACCGGGAACACATATCAACTCAGGAGATTTGTCTACTTGAAAGTTAAGGGATTAGACACTTTGGATGGTTGGAATGAGAGCTTCCAATCTTACTTTTGTGAGTAGAGGTGTTGTCATGGGTAAGCTCTGGGATCCCTCCCCATTTGCTGCTGGTGCAGTCTGGGAGAATGTTCAGCCCAAGTTGGTAAATTATGTTTCCAACTGCCTATTTCCTAGAGTTGGAGAAGACATCATGCTATTGGGGAAGCTACCTACAATGAATTCCAACTGGAGCTCCTGTCTTGCAATACCTTGAGAAAAGTGTACACAGACCCATGTGTCTGAAGTAACAGAAAGCAGAATTTTGGACAGAGTCTCAGGAAGAATCATTATTGAGTCTGTCTCTGGGCATCACCATGTACATTTCCCTAGAGAGATTATTGGCATAACTCCCATGATCTGAAAGTACCAAGTTACCCAGGCTGGCTGCTGGCTACACTGAGGGGCCCCCTCACCTTCACTGTCAGAGGATAATGAGGATTTCAGAGAAACGGTGTGTGTGGATCCAGTGCTTACAACAAAACTAATGTCACGAATGGCAGTCTATTCCAATTTCTTTTATGTATTGAGCTATTCTTTACCTTCTAGAGGAGAGATGGATTGGCATCTCGTCATGCTCTCCTTAGGGACTGTGCCAACACGTATGGTCAGACAGAGTCAGAGGTGTCATGGGAACATTTCATATGTCTTGGTCTGTAGGCCACAGCAAAAAGGAGTCACACAAAGTGTAAACTTCCTTCACACTGGAAGTTTTCAGATACCCAAGGACCTGAAAGGGTGCATGAAAGGGAAACTACTAGGGAGGAGAAAGAGTTCTCTCAGTGTACGTGGAATGTGGACTTGGGAACAGTAAGAGACATGTAATGAGAGGACCCCCCTGGAATTTTACCAGTATCAGCTTAAGAACATCTGTTCCTCCAAGATGGATTCTCTGATGGATTATATTAAGGAACTCAAATTAATGGTACTTTTTTTTTACTTCTGTGTGGTCTTTTGATCATACTGAGAGATAAGGCAACAAAAAGAAATTGGCACAGAACTCAATATAATGATTTTGGCAGCCAACAGTAGAAGAAGTGTTCTGCACAATGCCTTCACCAGAATGCAACTTTGGAAATGGCAGAAGTTATCATTCAGTGCCTTTTAAATGCCTGTGGAAGCAGTTATTCCTGCTTCAGAAATACATCCCAGAAATGCTGAGAGCAATGCCTGATGATTTTGACAACTCAGACAAGAAAAGAGACTGGAGATTATGGTGCAGCTTTTCTGACCCAAAAGAGCTTAAAATGTTTAAGATGTTATTTCTTTGTTGTTGTTCTGATACCTGGGAAATGAGTATGAGAGAGGTGGAAGAGAAAATGTACCCTTCCAAAAAGGTTTATTTGCAGTGATTCTGGCTCAAAAGTTTTTAAAAAATTGTATGCATTGACTTGTTTTTTCCCCACCAGAACCAGCTAACCTGATAATGGGAATAGACTGCTTCAGTAGTCACATCACTGACATTCCATCAATAATCAGAATACATCCTCTGTTCTTCCATGAATGCTATGGGTACCTTTCATTACAAACTATACCCTTGAATAACTTCTCACCAAGGCAGAACTTTTAAGAGTCAATTTCTAGAGAAACACTTTCATTTGGCAGAAATAAAGAAGTACCATGACTAATTACTGATATGCAGAGAGAACCTATAAACCATAAACATTTGGCAGAATTTTTTAAATATATGGGTGCCCACTTATCCAAGTCAAAGCTACAGCTACCAGCATTTACTCTTTTCTTGATTTTTTCATGTGAGACCTTTTCTTCCCACTGATTTCAGTTTGGGAGTAGGTTTCAAGAGACAGCAGATTACCATAATCTAGAAAGAAGCTAAACTGAAGAATGTTCTAAAAGTCACTTATCATTTGGCAGCTGTAGCAGCTCAAAGAGTAATACATTCTGCTCCAAAGGCACTTATGATATTGAGCAAGAAGTCAACAGCATCCTTAAAATTCGTTCAGTTGCAAGAAGTTCTTAAAGCATTCTGCCAAAGAGGAAACTAATTGGGGCCATTAATCCCCATCTTCCAAATTCTTCCTTTCTGTGGTCATTCTATAATAAAACACTGAAAAATAAGTTAATGGTGATTGATACATGCAAGGAAAAGGCATGTGTGTGTGTGTATATGTGAATGTCAGTGTTGTGAGAGACTTAATGCCTTAGAAAAAAAAATGGAAGAATTAAGACTATTTTTCATGGGTAGGCTCTAAAATACCAGCAACTAAAAGGTTCCCCTTCATTTTTCCTTGGGTGAAAGTCTTTGTACCTTAAAAATGTAGGGCACAATAGGATGGATCTGAAAACCTAGTGGTAAAGTAAAAAGAAACTAAAGGGGCCAGAGACCAAGACAAAGAGACTTGGGCACAAATCTGAAGTTACCTTTATATGGATTGAAGGGTAACCTGTTGGGAAAATACGTTCTCCTCAACCTCTGAACTATTGGTTATAGTGATAATAACTATAATGAGCTTGTGCATATTGAGAGACAATTCTCAATGTTTTATTCATGTTTCTGCAAATCTTACAAGCAGAGGCACACACTACTGTTTTTTCAGATGATTGTTTTAAGGATGCTTTTCTAGTGAAAAACCTTGGAAGACACACATTGCTAACCTCCTCTTGAGCAAAAGGCAGGTTTGTTTATTCTCCATTATTAAAGATTCAGGCTCCCTAAACTTGGGGTTTCCTTTCCTAAAACTCAACTCACTGCTTTGTAGAGGCCACTTGGCTCTGTCCATGTTTCCCTATGGGAGCTGAAGTAGGGGAGCCAATGAAAACATGAGGTACATGCTGTATGCTGTTACATGCTTAATACGGTCTTTTTTCCTGAACCAGGACTCTGGTGTCTTTCTATCATGATGAATCTGTAAGCAAGCTAACTTATTGCATTGTAAATAGGATAAAATCTTAGATCTGCCACAGCTTTGTCAATGTTCTTCTTCCTTATAAAATACATTTTTGGGTATAGGAAAATAATCCTTGCACCTGAAGATGCCTAGAGAAGGCTTGAAAGAGGCCATAGGAGCTGAAGATAAACTGTGACCTAGGAGGTAAAAGTGAAAAATTGGTCCACCAGGAGCAGAAGGGTATTTCTCACAGAGTTTCATACAAGCAAACTATAAAATTCAATAAACAATGAAATGATAAATGTGTATTTGGGGAAATAGGAGATATTGGACTAAAGAAAAAGAATAGAATAGTAAAATGATAACTCAGAACACTCTAATGATAGTAACAATGGAAGTGATAATTAAGTTACATATGGTGGTTTGCAGTTTACAAAGCATTTCCACACATTCTATTTGAGTCTCAACAACAATCTTTGAAGATAGACTTTATTATTTTCTTAATTATACAGTTGAGAAAATTAAGGTTTAGGAAGATTATGTAACTTGCTAAAGGCCAAAACTAATACATTAAGAAAATAAACAGTAGAGATGGACTTAAGAAATTTTAATAGAACAAAAACAAACACTGAGATTTGGCCATAGGCTTAAAATCTTTCACCATAAGTTATTACCTTTACATGAAGTCCCTTTTGCCCCCCTGTAAACTTGTCTTTCCCATGAGGGAACAAATTCCCTCTTTCTACCCTATTCACTGTAGCTATAATCTTTCCTCTTTCTTTTCATGGTAAGATTCTATAATAATAGCTTATATGTACTCTCTGCCTCTCTTCTTTTCACTCATCACACTGCACATGCTATTGTAAGAAAAAAACCTTACTAAATTCACCAGTAAAATTTCAAATAATGAAATCTCTGGGTACATTTTGGCTATTATCTTAAGTTAGATCTCACCTCCTGAGAACACTCTCTTAACACTGTGGAATATTAGTCATTCACTTATTTCCTCCTTCCTTTCTGGGTAATATTTTCCAGTTGTTTCCATAGCTATCTCGTCTTCTAACTACCTTACATATACAATGTTCTCTGGTGTTACCGGAGCCATCCTTCTCTCCTTACTCAATCTGCTTCCAGTGGATTATCTACTCTATGCCCATTAGTTGATTACTACCCATCGTGCAAAAGCACACCCATTCTAAATCTCCAGTCCTGATTTCTAAATCTCCAGTTTCGATTTCTTTTTTTGAGCTCTGAACTTGTATGCAAAGAATGTGATTTATATCTCAATCTGCTACCCTGTAGGAACCTATGGCTTAATATGTCCAAAATCAAACCACTTCAGTCTCTCTCTAAACTTGTTCTTTTTTGTATTCATTTCCTGGGTTGGGTGAAACATACTGACTTAGTTTCCCAAGGTGAAGAAACCCATCCCTTACTTAATCCTCATAACCTACTAGTCATTGTATCTGGTTTATTCTGCCTATAGATACTCTCTCTATAATGTGTGTTTGCCTCTCTGCTAACAATGCCTTAACCTTCATTTAACCCTGCATATTCAACAAGCTGTACTAGTAGAATATTCTTCTAATTATTTTTTAGTCTTCTTTCATCAAAGTTATTTGATATTTACTTTTTTCTAGAATTCAAATCTTATAATTTCACTATCCCTCCAACTAATGCCTTTAATGGCTCACCATGGCTTTGTGTTGATAGTAAATATTTTACTAATGGCATTCATGGACCCATTATTTATGACTGTTGCTGAATTCTTCAGTCTTGTGCTCAATGATTATACACATGCCCATGTGCACACATACATGCTTGTGCACAAATATGTACATATACCAACACACACTTACAGTTCTTCCCTAATGTGCCACATTCTTTCATGCCTCCTCATGTGCTCTGATAACTGCTGGAGTTTCCCTGCTTCTCTTAATCCTAATCAATGCTTCTAATTAAAAATAAAAACCCCACTCCCCTCTCACTTCCTATCCACAAAGAAGCTGAGGTAAGAGCTCTCCAAGAGTCTTTCATTGGTTCTGGTTCAAGATGGTGACGTTTTAAGAGGCTCCTGAACTTACCTCCCTCTATAGACAGTTTGAATCTATACCTACATATGAAACAATTCCCCATGGAAAAAAAAAAATTCATAATCTAGAATTAGTCTTAGATGTCAGACAGATGAGAAAAAAGCCATATCAAAGCAAGTAGGAGAGAATGAGACACAATCACCACCCCCACCACAGTGACACGCAACCAAATGTAAACTCACAATGCCCAGTTTCCCCTGAGGAGCAAAGGGATTAGACCCCTTATCTGGAGCCCCAACTTTTAAGAGTTCCACATTAGAGATAGACCCCCCAAAATATGTAGCTTTGAAATCCAACAGGGCTTGTGTCCAGAAGAGCCACAAGGCTGGGGAACTGAAAAACTGTTCTTAACAGGCTTGCAGGGATACACTCTGTCTAAGCCCTCAGGTCCAGCACAGAGGTAGCAGACAAAAGTCTTTCCATGAAAAAGGCATTTTGCTTATCTTACAAGTTATGGCCTACTAACAATGAATTTTCTGAAAAGAAAAAGAAATTGATTTCATTTACAAGAGCATCAAAAACAATAAAATACTTAGGAATAATTTTAACTAAGGAAAGCACTCTATCAGAAAACTACAAGACATTGATGAAAGAAATAGAAGATGAAAATAAATGCAAAGGTATTCTGTCTTCCTGGATTGGAAGAATTAATGTTAAAATGTTAATACTATCAAAAGCTATCTATAGATTCAATATAATTCCTATTGAGATTCCAGTGGTATATTTTATAGAAATTAAAAAAAAATACTCCTATAATTTATGTGGCCCACAAAAGACAACAGATAGCCAAAGAAATCCTGAGGCAGAACAAAGCAGGAGGCATCCTACTTCCTGCTTTCAAGCTATAATATAAAGCTAAAGTAATCAAAACAGTATGATACTGGCATAAAAATAGACCAATGGAACAGAATCAAAAGCCTCAACATAAACCCGAGCATATACAATCAACGATATTTGACAAGGAGGCCAAGAATACTCAGTGTAGAAAAGACAGTTTTTAAAATAAATGATGCTGGGATAATTGAATATTCATATATAAAAAAATGAAACTGGATCCGTATCTTACACCATTCACAAAAATTAACTCAAAATGGATTAAAGACTAAAATGTAAGACTTGAAACAATGAAACTTCTAGAAGAAACAGGAATAAAGCCTCTTGACATGGGTCTTCATCATTTTCTAGATATAACAACTAAAACACAAGCAACAAAATAAAAAATAAATGGGACTGTATCAAATTATAAAACTTGTACAAAGCAAAAGAAACCAACCATCAAAAAAGTGAAAAGAGAATCTACAGAATGGGAAAAAAGTATTTGCAAACAATATATCTGCTAAGGGGCTAATATCCAAAATAGAGAGAGAATTCATATAACTCAAAAGCAAAAAAAAAACCAAATAACCCCATTAAAAATTGGCAAAGGTCCTGAATAGACATTTCTCTAAAGAAAATATCTGAAAGGCCAGCAGATACATAAAAAGTTCTCAGCATCACTAGTCATTAGAGGAATGCAAAATAAAACCAGAAGGAGAATTGTTAGAATGTTAGAATGGCACAGTCAAAAAGATAGGAGATAACAAATGCTGGCATGGATGTGCAAAAAGGTGAACCTTGTGTATGGTGGTGGGATTGTAAGTTGGTTCAGCATGTATGGAAAATAGCATGGAGGTTCCTCAAAAAATAAAAAATAGAAATACTGTTTCACCCAGGAATCCCACTTTTAGGTATTTTTCTGAAGGGAACAAAATCACTATCTGGAAAAGATAGATGCACTTTCATGTTCACTGCAGCATTACTTATAATAGCCAAGACATGGTTACAAGTGTCCTTAGATGAATGAATTGGATAAACATTACATGGAAAGCAATGCTAAGAGAGGACATTCTGTCATTTGTGATAATATACAGGGACCATGGGGGCATTACACTAAGTGAAATAAAACAGTGAAAACAAATACTATATGATCTCCCTTATATGTGAAATCTAAAAAAAAAAAAAATACTTAAAGATACATAGAACTGACTGGTGGTTACCTGAAGCAGGTGGGGGTGGGCACTAAGGGGTAGTAGGTGAACTGGATGAAAGTGGTCGAAAGGTACAGAGTTCCAGTTACAAGGTAAATAAGTTCTGGGGATATAATGCACAGAATGGTGACTAGTGTTAAAGATACTATATTGTATATTTGAAAGTTGCAAAGAGAGTAAATTTTACAAATTCTCACTACCAAAAAAATACATAATTTGTAACTGTGTGGTGATGAATTTTAACTAAACTTCCTATAATGATCATTTCACAGTACATATCAAATCATGACACTGTACACCTAAAAGTAATACAATATTACATGTCATTTATCTTTTTAAAATAAAGTCTTGCAATATGTAACATTCAGAGAATGTATTTCATCACTTTATCATCTAACAACATTTTTGTCTCTATGAACAAACTAAGCTCTTCGACTGAAAGCACCACGATAATTCATTTCTGTATGACCCAGAGCCAAGCATAATGCCTACAAGTAAAAGGTAGTATGTATTTTGATGGCTGAATAATGACCAGTGAGTAAAATTAAGTTCATCTGGCCCACATACTCAAATATGTGATATGTGTGTGTCACTTCCTGCTATAATGAAGATGGCTGCAAAGGAACTTCTAGTGAATAATAACCTTTAATCTATAGCCGACTTAAGGATGAACTGTATGACCAATATATAGGAATATCAGTGATAGCTTTTGTTACAAATTTGTCATACTAACATTAGTGATTAAAACAAGAGTTGCTGCTTATAGGGAGGGAACATTATCTTCATTTTATAGGCAAAGAAACAAAAGTTTAAAGACATTGTGATGACTTGACTAACATTCTAAAGCAAATGGTAGGTCATATTTTATATGTGTGATACTAGCCACAGTATTAGTTGTCACCAAATATTTCAGGTCTCCACTGACACTGGGCAGAGGAAAGGAATACATTTCTCTACTCCCTTGAAGTTAGATGTGGACCTACGGATAGCTTAGGACAAAGGACATGCAAGCAGATCATTACCAGGGAGAAGCCTTAAAAGCCAGCATCCAATTTTCAAGCTCACTATCTCTCTGCACACCACATTCCAATGCTTAAAACTGATGACTCCTCCAGCTGACTAGGGCTTAATCGAAGACAATGTGAAATTAAACCACTTACTGACTCAGATTTGTAAACGTAATATGAACAAGAAATAAACTTCTAGTTTGTTAAGCTGCTAATACTCTGAATTTTTCAGTTCTCACATAATTTGTCCCACCCTGACCAATACTTTATGGACATCCTAACTTTAATATTAAAGTTTGTTTGACCATACAGCTTAATAGTTTTGGCAAGTTTGAGAAGTTAAAAAAATTAGATATTTAAAAATCACTAAATATTATTTATCTTTAGGATACCAAAATAATGAAAATGTAGACATTCATAGTCATTACTTTTGTTCACTATTGCAAAATTTAGGTATTGAAAGATCTAAGACATATATACCCAGAGAAGTTACCAACAGGAAATCTGGTCTACATCAGTACAACAAATAGGAACCAGAGCCAGAGATGAGGCAAAAGAGATTATGCAGCCAACATACATTCCAGAAATAAAATCTGGGGCAGAGCCAGGGTTTGTGAGTTAATCAATGCAAATCAGAAGAAACATGGTCGGAAATGAGAGACATGTATTATCTTAAAATAGAGTTGCAGATTTCAATTTCAGACCAAGTGTCAAGGCAAAGTCAAGATATTTCACAAAAATAGCCTAAGTTAGTAGGCCTGAACCAAAGAAAAAGTTCTCATTTGATATTTACCTACCCGAGTCACTACCATCATGATCCTCATCATAATAATATATTGAGTCCTGAGCACTTTACATGAATTTTTCACATTCAATCACCATTGTAGTTCTGAAACATAGGTAAGGAAACTCAGATGTATATCACAGCACTACAACTTACCCCATTTTATATGAAATCAAATAATGTGCTGTCAGCCACTAGCTAAATAACCCTATGTCATTTAGTCTTCTGTCTTATATAAAGAGAGTAATTATCAATAAGTGGCTTGGCCTCCAAAAATAGAGCCAATCTAAAAAAGGGTATAGTTAGTCCAAAAGTAAAAGCTAATCCCAGGATGACAAATTAGAAAGCAAGCTAGCAGGTGATCTAAACTTGCTGAACGATAAATTGAGTACACACATGGGAAGTCAGCTATCTCCCCCTCCACTCTCCTTGTGCCACACCTTGCATGGATGGAGCACAAAGTATTCCTCAAAGACACAAGTAGATCATCATGCTAGAGAATGGAGTTTCTCAGGAGAGTAAGGCTACTTAAAATGGAAACAGACTTCACCATATTTTTATTACAATTACTCCATGATTATCTTCAATTTCTCTTCCCCTCCCAAGTTTTTTGTAAAGCAAGAAAGAGGGAGTTTCCAGGGACAGAAAGAATGAGTTGCGTAGAGTGCTGAAATCTGCCTCTACTTTTAGGCAAAGCATCTCTGAGATTCACACACAACGCAGTCCAATCTACCAAGATAAAAGACTAGAAATAATGTTCATGGCCAAAACCTTATTAGCAGTTTTACCTCTCTGCTTTGTTCTGTTTGCAAAAACCCTTTGAGAGGAAGCATGGCTGAAGATACAAAGACTACAATCCCAGATTCCAAATTTCCCCATTTTGGAAACATGACTAACAACCATTTATTAACATACCGATGTTCATAAGAAACATAAATGAATGATTACTGTTTTGATCTTTGTTATCACTTACTGTGCCAGGGCTGTGTGCTAGGTAACCTGTCTGAAAGAGATAATTTGCCTCTCTCTGAGGCTTGTTGTATTAAATGAGTTTAACACTTGCACACTGTTTAAAGCAGGGCACTAAAATCTAGTTTATTAGGATGGTGATTTTTGTCTCATTAAAACCTGCAACAACACTTTGAAGTGGAATTCTAATTTTCCAGGTGAGGAAGGTGAGGCACAGGTAGTTTGTGCTAACATTCTAAAGGTCACCCTGCTCATAACTAGATGGGGCTGGGGTTCAACACCATCAAATATTAGTTTGTGTGCAAAGCCTGTACTCTTCCCACTAAGTCATGCTGCATGCCTCTCTCCAATGGAAGAAATTGTACACTAGATCCAAATGTCAGGCACACTGGTCCTTATTGAAAAGAATAATTCATCATAATTTTGCCACTCTCTATAACGCAAGCTTCTATAAACACTATGAGATTTATGAAAGTATGGAAGTATTCCCACCATAATAACACAGTGTTTTTCAAAAATAATTTATGTGCTATATAATACATTTTATATATAGCAAATAAAAAGCTAATCCTAAGTGACAATATGTGGGCAGATAATGAATCACTTAGAAATATCATGCAGGTTTTGCACAGAAAATAATGTTATCCATGAAAACACTTGGAGTCTCTTAACCCTTTGGTGTGCCCTGAAACCACAGCAGGAAGCAGTGACAAACAGTGTGACAAGCTCCATTCTCTACACGGCAGGAGTGAGAGCTCTCTATCTTGTAACAACAGCTCGGATGACTTTATATAAAGAGTGGAAAATAAAATTATACCCCTCTTCCACATATCAATGGAAATGTTTCCCGTGGAGTGACTCAGCTTCAAACCCTAAACAGGAGAACAGCCTCAGCATGCTGCAGGCAGCCACGGCCGGCTTCACAGAGCTGCCTTCATCATTTGTGGGGACAACACAGAACCGAGGCTGCCAATAGCACAAGCTTCTACCTTATGGGAAGAATCTATCTTGTAGCAGGAAAAAGACACTGCCTCTTAATGCTCCAAAATGTGGCACTTTTCTGCTTATCATCAACAGTATGTTCAAACCATGAATATAACACACTTCCTCCGTCTCTATTATAATAATAATTGTAAACATATCAATTACAACACAAAGATACATTCTAATCATAATATTCTTCCTTTCCTGATGTTACAGGAAACCTCTCACAGAATTAAGTCTAGCACTTTTTATGTTGTTTTGGTTATGTAAAAAAGAGTGGCAAGTCTAATGATCATAGAATCAGCACTATCTTTTTCATTCATAGTTAATTGGTTAATTTATATTCTCTCAAAAATCCATTTTAATAATGTTCTTATATAAACAATGTCACTTCTTACTACCAATATATTGAATGGTTATTAATCTGTGTCTCAATATGTTACAGCTTTAACATTTACAACAATAATTACTACCATCTGTTTGAGGTATTCCACAAACTGATCATTAAATCAAGCATTCTTATGATATAATTAAATATACCCCCATATTCCTTAGCCATAAGACAAATGTAGCAGCCTTTAATGTATTTAATACTTTAGCATTAAAATCTCTTTAACAATTCAAATGGAGTTTGACTTTCTGAGCAGAAGTCTTTATAAATGATAATTTAGCTATCATGAAAATAATTTGCCTATTTTTATGCTTCCAAAGGGATTTTTCCTGTGCATACCCAAACACTGGAAAATATATTTTAATAATCTAGCTAAGTTCGACATAACCTAAACAAAACTTAGTATTTTCTTTACTTAGGATATTATGTTAGCAAATTTATCCCTCATCCAAGACAAATCTTCGGCACTAAGGTTCCGATCTCTGCGTCTCTTTCTCTCAATTCTCATATTTTATTATTTTCTCAAGCTCTCCTCTGTTAGTTTTAATGCTGCAACATCTGAATCTCTGCTTTTCTGGTCATCTTTCATCACACACAGTATTTAGTCTAGTCCAGTAACCTGTTGGCCTGATGCTAGTCTCTTTCCACTACTATATACCATTTTCATTTTTGCCAAATTATACTTCTTGAGCTGGAGCACTGTTCATGGCAGCACTCTACCCTTAAAGCCCTACAGTTAGTCCTCTCTGCCTAATTCAGGTTCAGCTTGTATATTTTAATACCATCTCATTTTTATCACCTTAACTCCACTTCTCCCTTCATCTGCGGTCTGGCTAAATATGGCTCACCTCCCTTCCTCAGACATATGCTGAATTTTTCTTTTTATCTGTATCGTGTTCTTCTTCATTTACCTTAAACTTTTGTAAAGATTCACTTCAAATTCAACTTCTTCCACGAAGACTTCCCTTTCCCCATCTGCAACCGCATATTAAAGTCCAACAGGTCCCTGAACTTTGCTTGTAGGACTTAAAAATATTCTGCCTAGATATAAGCAATTTATCCATTACTTTCTAGCCTTCATTAAACTACATATTTCTTGAAGGGAGGGTCTATATCTCTCTATATTTGCATTTCCTCCAGTGCCAAGCAGAATAGTCTCCACCAGAGAATATTCTCAGAAATACGTACTTATTTATTGGCTATAACACAATAGCAAAGAGCATACAGAAATTGGAAAATATAGATAAGTTATTTTTAGTCAACTTAGAAATTATTAAGAACAAAAACCCAGACAAACAATTCAGCCACCCTGGGCTAAATTTTCTTCACATGGGAAGTGGATTAATTGTGCTTTAAGCAACTCAAAATAACTTTTGAGTTTGAGGACCACGCTTCAATGTAAAAAAGTTGGTACCCCTCCATGTGATAGTTGTTATATTATTATTATTGACAGAGAAAATGCATGTGCTCTTATGGATTCACATCTTCCTTGTAAATTTCCAGCAGCACCCTCACAATCTTACCCAGAACACTTCAGCCCTCAAGTTAGGAAGACTCTAGAAAACTTACGAAATTGGCCATTTCAGATAATACATATTAAGTGCTTACTAATGTTCCTGACTTATAATATGTACCCGGTAAATGTGAATGTTACTCACTGTTTGTATCTTTTTATTTCAAATCCCCTTTCATATTTAATCCCTTTCTCTGGCTTCCTTCATAATATTATTCAACTTATTTCTGAGGCTTATATTCTACCACCACACCTCCTTGCTGTAGAAACATCACCACCTGTTTCAGTTTTTACCTCTTTCATTATTATGTGGTCCTGGTTCTTCTCTTTCCCCTTCTCACAATTCATGCTCCCAGTTACCATGTTATCCCCTCACTCACCATTCTTACTATATTCTCTGTGTGCTATTTTTCCTATACTCATCATATTGCCAACTTTTTGTGCCTTCTGTTTATTAGTTGCTTCCTTTTATCTTTTCAATACCTTGACCTGGCTGCTATTTATATTTATAATAGAAATTCATCTCATGAAATAGACACGTTCCTGAGAATCTATGGTAAAAACATATTTTTTTTTTTGCAAAAATAACTTCCTATAAAGCAAATTACCATGGCCTATCTTTTGTATAAATACACACACTAGAGAAGTTGGCTTAAGGTCCTAACACCTTCTCTTTCTTTTACAACCTCTAATTGCAACTCCATAATGTATCTATGCCTCCCACTTCCAATCCTTTTTGAAATGTTATGCTAACAGGAAAAAAAAAACCTCAATTTCCCCCAAGTTTGCCCTTCTTCTTGGCTACAGTATCTCCAGTCTCCATTCTTCCGAACTATCTCATCCTTTGTTTTACTCCTATTACTTTCCAGGTTGTTTTGCATCTAACATCCTAGATCCTTTTCTTTGAGATTTTGATATTTAAGTTTACCTTTTCCTTTCTCTCATGCCAAAAAGATAGTCTTGAGTTGACCTACTTGCAAACACCAAAGACACGCCTACATCTGTCTCAATGCTAAACAGAATCTGTAATCCGTTCATTAAGATAAATGATAGCTTGTTTAGCGCAAATGCCAAATAAAATCATATTAATGATTAGAATACTTACATTCCGCATATTTCTGAAGTTGGGAAAATTCTGAGGGGCTCAGGTGGGCCCACTTTTCCTGATTTGTCATGGTGGTGGTGGGGAGTTCTCTTACATACCCGATGAGGAATTCTTTATTCAGCTGTTTGGCAGAATTTTAAGCTTCAGTGTTTCCACATGGCATGTTTCATTATAAAATACCTCAAGCTTTCAAAATATTCAATCTGTCAACATGAAACCACTGTGGATGTGAGTTTGTAGTTTTCAACAATGTGTTAAAGCACTGCAGAAAAAAAACATAAAGATCAAAAGATTAGCATTATTGTGCAAAAAGGACAATTATGGAATGTTAAAGACTTTAATTCCTAAATAATGTATTTCACAGTTACTCTATTTGCATAGTAATCTTTAATTGTTCATTCCTCTTCAATGTCAGTTTTATATAGATTTTCTAATGCCAAATCATAGAAATAAATATGATGAAAATATAAACTATGAAGGAAGTTGTATAAAGTCTAGTTTCATACAAGTAGATTTCTTTTCTGTTGTTGTTTGGTTTTATAAACTGCACATTCCAACAACAGGCAAGGGTGTCATTTTTATCAATCTGAATTTATCAACTCTCTAAAATCTAAACAAAGGCAATGTGAAAAATCTAGACCCAAAGTATTAAGAGAAGCTAAATAACCTCTATAGTTCCCCACAAATACAATCAGCTAGTGTGCCGGGTTTCCAATAATGGTTTGGGATGGTCCTCAGTAGTAGCACATATGTTAGCAATCATGCAAATCAGTTTTGGGGATCATAAAGGTTGCTTTTTTTGATATCTAACAAACATCACTCAGCTTTCCTTTATTTAGCAGGATCTTGTCAACTCGGTCTTCATTTTTTATATCAAGAACAGTTTCTCTGAATTGGTCTAATCCAATCTGTATTTGAACAAGAGATATTTAGAGAAAATGGTACCCATGAAGGGCTCAAAGTAAATGATCTTTGGTTCTTGGACTTGGTTGATTCTAACAGCACTATGCCTTGACTCTGCATGGACTAATCCTCTGCCTAGTGGAAGCCTTCAGTTTCTCATAATTCTGGCAGTTCCAACTCTGATCATGAGTAAAATATAGCCAAACAAACACAAAAATAAGGGTGAGGTACAAATGGAAACTCTTTTCCTCACCAAATCTTTTAAACTAGTTGAACTAATGTCACAAATCTGTATAAAGAGAAATGTTGCAGGTATAATATTAAAGCAAGGGGCACAGCTATTCTTCATGCCTCAGGAGATGGCAATGATGACAGGACTTTCTTAGAGTCTTTGCCTCTTTATAAATGTGTAGCAAGAAAATGAAGGACAAAATTTTGGTTGTGATTCCCTATGGTGCCTTCACTGACTACCAGCTCCCCTGCAAGGGTTTCGTTAGGCACATAAAATGAAAGCCGGGAAGGATGGCTTTGCTGGCTGTTGGAAAGCAGCCTAATTCTGGCATTCTTGTCTAATCAGTGGATGTGCCATTTTGCTTAGCTGGTGAAAGGAATAATTATGTTAGAGGACTTGGAAAAGACTCTTTGACCTATTTTCCCTGGGCTAAAGCACATTCTCCATAACTAGCGAAGGAAATCAATCTCCTCATGAAGGAGCCACAGGCAATGTCTAGATAAATGTGCCTAATGGGTTGGGTGCATTATTTGTTAGTCACTTTAAGTGTATATTTCTACATAATTATTAAAAGGATGTCATGATTCTAATCATTAAAGTTAATACACATTTAGGCACACTGAAGAACATATGTATTTAAGGTATTACTATGGCTGAAAATATTTACTGGGTCTCAAAGGTTATAAATCTCAAATTATACGGTAACCAATAGATACAGCACAGGAGTAAAAAAGGATAAGAGCCAAAATATCCACCATGGAGTTTCTGAAAGAAAAGTAGGATGACATTATATGGAATATTAATGCTATCATTTGATTTATAATTATTATTCATTTGTCCATGAACAGAGTTCTAAATTGCAATCCAACAACATGCTTAGGCCCTATGCCAGATGCTGGGCAGTTAAAAGCAAAGCAGATATGGTATCTGAGTTCCTGGATCGTGTTTTGGGGAAAGGCCTACATTAAAGAAGCCAACTACATAAATCAACCATTACAAACTGTGATAAGTCATATGAAAAAAAAAGGAGGTGGGGGCAATGAAATTCTATGAGAGAGACAACAGGAGCCCTGATTTAGAGTAAAAGATTCAAAGAGCAATCCATAGAGGAAGTTTTATTTAAATTAAATTATACAACTTTTTTGGGGAAAGGCCTACATTAAAGAAGCCAACTACATAAATCAACCATTACAAACTGTGATAAGTCATATGAAAAAAAAAGGAGGTGGGGGCAATGAAATTCTATGAGAGAGACAACAGGAGCCCTGATTTAGAGTAAAAGATTCAAAGAGCAATCCATAGAGGAAGTTTTATTTAAATTAAATTATACAACTTGAGTAACAGCTGTAAACTTGTGTGAGAAGAAAGATATTCTGGGCAGAAACCTGGATGTGAAGAAAAATTAAACTAGAAATATTAGATATCCAAAGAAGACAAGTATGATGGGAGCCTGGTGAGCAGAGGGAAAGGGGCACAAATTATACTGGAAAATGGATAAGGGGAACATCACGGAGATTCTTAGAGGCCATATTGAGAATGCGTCTTAAGTAAATTATGAAGACATTGACATATTCTGGGCAGAAGATAATCATGATCCACTTATATTTTAAGAAGTCCGTTCTGATTGATGGATTGGAAGGTAACAAAAACAGAAGTGAGAAGGACAATTAGGAGCTTGTTCCAGTACTGGATGGGAACTGGCAGAAAAACTAGCTTTAACTAGGGAGGTGTAATAAAGATGAAGGTAAAAGGCCAAACTCAAAGATAAATTTCTGAAGCAGGATTTCATAATGACTAGGATATGTTGTGTGCAGGATGAGGGGATCAAGAATGACTTCTGTAGTTTTGACTTGAGCACAGGGTACAGAAAGGTGGAATTTAAAGCACTCCTAAATACTGGAATAGTAACAAGCATTGGGAGAAGAGAAAAATAAATATTTTACTGTGTTAAATTAGAGAAGATACATCTAAATTGAGAGGATGAGTAGCAAGCGAGAGAAGTCTAGGGCTAATAAAAGAAAAATAGAGTTATGATACCATGAGTTACCTGGTACAGATGATACTTAAAGTTATGGGAATGTAAAAGTTTGCCTGATGTAGCAGTCATGAAGCTGTGCTGCTAAACTCTGCCTGCAAGAAAGAACTTAAATGCAGCTGCAAATGTTACAGTTGGTTGACCGCTTCTAGCTCTTACTGCCTTCAGAATCCAATCAGTTTTTGAACCAAGGTCACACTCTTCGCAGGCTGGGGTCAAAATCTAAAGATGATGAATGTACCAGGGCCCTGGCATTTTTGTCCAATGAAGGACTCCTTTAATGATCCATATTTGTTCCGGATCTCTCTGCTGGACTGTCTTGAGACTTTGACATATCTGCATTGTGATCTGAAGCTATTCATGACCAACCCTGCATCCCTTACCTCCTTCCTGTTCTCAGGTGTCAGATCTGCATGATGGTTTGAAGGGTCTCTGCCCAATCTTGCTTTTCCTCCTTTTTTATCTTTCACTGGAATAATTTCCTGATAAGCCTGTGTATCTCAGTGTATGTTTTCTGGTGCAGGACCCCATGTGTCAGGATTTCAATAGGAAACAGGTGGTACAACTAAATGGGTAGGTAGGAATGTAATAAAAGGAGCATAAAGGAAGTGTGGACAGGGGTTAGGGAAGCTAACAAAGGCTGATGCAGTGTCCCAGTCCAGCAAAAATTTGGGAACTTACTGCCTCGAAGCCTGACGGGCCTAAGGATGCTGCAGCTAAGAAAGCTCAGGGTAGCTGTGCATCTGAAAGGAGCCACAGTCCTTGGTAGCAGGGCAGCAGGACCCATCTCTCTCCAAAGGACTATGCCAGCAGGAAGGGGGGAATAACCTCCCTGCCCTTGTCCTCCTCTAACTCTTCAATCTCCTCCAGTGCATCACATTAAATAAACTCAATCATAAGGCAGTGGTTGTAGTCTATATAAAATAGCCTCAGGGGGCCCAGAGCAAAATGGGAAGAGGATAAAGGGGGAACCCAACAGGTTAAATATGAAATACCAAGCACACAGAGCACATCTGGTAAAGTGTGTAATGTGAGAAGAGGGCCCAGGACAAAACTCTAAGAACTTGACATATTAGAGATTAGAAGTGGAAAAACATTGGGAAACAAACAAACCACAAAACCTAGAATATGATGTCAGATAGGCAATAGAATAGGAAGAAAAGAAGCATTCAAGAAGAGGGTAAAAGTACTTTTCTCAAAAGTTGCTGAGCAGTTAAATATGATGAGAACTGCATGCAATGGCAACATGCTGGATACTGGTGACCTTAGCAAAACCATTTCTCTGAGGCTGAGCAAGTCCAGTTGGAGTGGATTGCAGAACAGAACAGAGTTTGGGAAGACTATGGATGTCATCAACTCTGAGAAGTGTGGTTGTGAGGAGTGGAGAGTCAAAAATAGCTATCAAGAGAAGAATGTGGAATCAAGGAATTTTGTTTTTAGGAATCACTGGAACAAATTTTTTAATTGAAGAGAAGTGTTTACAGGGAGACTAGTTCAAGCTTCAGGACACAGTGGAACTGATCAGTATTTCAACGCCCTTAAAAAAGGACTTTAAAAAGTCCTTAAGAACAGAAGGAGGTAAGTTCCAGAAAATATGTGAGGGCCAAAATTAATCTTAACAGCAAGTACAGATGCAAGTAATTTTGTAGATTTGGAGCTAAGAAAATGGACAATCTCTGGTTAATGACTTCTGCTTTTTCAGTTATATATAAATCTCAGTTATTAACTGAGAGTTTAGTCAGGCAATGATGGGAGAAGCAGGAAATGACAGTGGGTAGATTATGAACAAGTTATATACACAAATGAGGTAAAGTGAGCTCACTAAAAGCATGTAGTAAGAATGGCAGAGTTAAAAACCAACGGGACATTGCTATTCAGTAATTTAGTACTGTAACAGTCTGATTTTAAATCATTAATCTATAGACTAAGACATCTGAAGGACAATGAATCATATTCTTAACCTCCTGCGTTTGAATCAGATCTGTATTCTCATTTAAGTTCTGAGCTGTCTTCCCTATGTGAATCACTTAACCTATCTTTGTTTCAATTCCTGTCTCATGAAAAGTGGATGATACCACCCACCTCCCAGAAGAATTAGCATTTAATGAAATAGCATGAGCATAATATATATCAAATAAAGGATTCTCAGTAAAGGTCATTTTCTCCTTTCTTTTGTAAGTCAGGATTTAAGATATATTTGTAGTATTGAACATATATACTGTATGCATCCAGGGGAAATAGACCAGAAGTGTACAAACCTTTCAGAGGATTATGTGGGTAGCTTAATATAACATTCATAATTGTGTTATTTTCGGTCCTTGACACACACACACACAAAAAAAAATTTCAAGAGAAATAATTGGTAATGCAAAACAGGGAAATATATCAAGCTTTTATTGTCTGTATTTTGTAGTCATGGTTTTGAACTTGGATTATTATTTTATTATTTTTAAGAAAATTAAGCCAATTTTCAGTCTCTTTCTCACACATGGCTTAAAGAGAATAACTTTTAGAATAGAGATTGGAGGGTTAGGTGAAAATGGTGATTCTATACAGGGGTAGAACCTTTCTCAACAGGAAATACTGAATGTGAAGAGCTCTGGTAGATACTACTTTCCAAGGACGACCACAACAATATCTTTCACCCCATATGCACTTCTAGAGCCCTGCCTTAACTGGTGATGTCTATGTTTATTCTTCTTATACTAGTGAGTACCAGTTAGCCAATAGGTTACATAGCAAAAGTGATTCTGCATGACTTCACTGGTTAGATCACAAAAATAATACACACTTCAATATTTCTTTCTTGGAATAATTGCTCTAGGAAGCTAACCAACATCTTTAAAGAAAACCTAAATTAGCCCATGTGAAAAGACCACTTGGAGACACCATGCACAGGTGTACCAGTCAACAGCCCAGCTTAAGGCCCAGTCAACAATCAGCATCAACCCCAAATATGTGAGTGAAGATGCTTTCAGATGATTACATCCTGAGCTGTTAGGTAACTGTGTTCTCTAAGCTGGAAGTCTTCCCAGATGAGGCACCAAATAGTCACCCACTCTAAAGCCTGACTCACTGAATCCATGAGCACAAGGGTTGTTGCACACCACTAAGTATTTTGTGGTTCATTAAGAAATAGTAAAAAAACACAAAAAACAAACAAGTAATTTAGGCAATATTTGACACATATAAAAAGTACCAAAACATTATTTTATTACTATATTTCCACATATACTGAATGAATAGTGTATGTGTGTGTGTGTGTGCATTTAACTCTTAATTTACTATTCTAATGTTATATTGTCAAGGTTATATTGCTATGAATTTCCTGTCTTCCTCTGAAGTGAGGAATAAAGTCTTTGGGAGTTGAGTATACATATTTAACCTAGGGTTTCTTCTAACTTTGGACTTTACATGCATGGATTGCTGAAAGGTTGAGAGTCATGGAATAAAACCTAAGAACCTAGTAGAATACATTATAAAAGGGCAAATATCCTTAAGCCGGACCAAGAAAGGACCCATTTTGTAGGCCATTTTTGTTGTTATGTTTTGTCAGGGGACAAGGCCTGTCTGTGTCTTTTATAAAGATCTTTCAAATACAAATATAAGACTAAATAGAAAGGAGGAAATGGAAACGCATACAGGGTGATCCCCTTCCTTTCAGCCTCAGGACGGAATACTGATGAAAATGCCATTGAATGGAGATTTTTCAGTTCAACTGACCTGGGACTTTTTCAACAGAAACAGGTTAACCTAGAATGTTGATTATTTCAAGTTAATAAATGTATCTTTCCTGTTTTCCATGCCCAGTTTAAGAAAGTGAAAGTCATTAAAATAATTTTTCTATGAACTCCCAAATAGCCTTTGATATAATACATTTAGACTTTGTACTGAATTAAGAGTGCATGTGTTTATAATTTTTTCTATTAATTAAAAGATAATAAATTCAGTCTCAGATACTTCCTGGAAATTATGACTATTGGTAAGGAGCTAATATCTTTGAAACCTTTAATCCCTAGAAAATAATCAACACTAATAGTGTTATTCAAGTTAGAGTACACAACTGCCTAAGGAAAATCACTGCAGAACTCTGGGGACCTCTTTACCAACTGAAATTAGATGTCTGCTCTGAGAAACAAGTAATGCTTCTAGTAAATCCACAGTATAAAAACAGAGAACTGTATTCAATTTACAGGTTCAGAGATAGATATCAGCCATAGAGAAATACACATTTTGGCCATATATAGTTTTGTTTTCTTCTAAGCAGATTACTTTAAATTTTCCATGTATGTCATAGCTCACCAAAAACACCACAGAAAAACAGTGTGATTTCCTATTTGATTCATTTTTTGTTGCTAGTATTGAAATATAAAATGTTGCCTTTTCCTGCTTGATAAAATATTAAACATTTTTTTAATTAGCAAGGCTTTGGGATTAGTGATGCTTTAACCCTGAACTCCAGGAACTTTTAGAAGTAAACTTGAGAAATGTTTGGGATATAATCATTTCCCTCCAAAACTTATCTAAAAATGGTGATTAGTTTAAATTTCACATGACAGTCTGTAAGCAAAATATACATTGTCTCCATCCCCCAGGTCATTGTATTACTAGACACCTTTACCACATCTGCTCTCAACTCACTAAGAGTAAGGCACTTTGTACTCCATTATTGTAAAGTACTCTTTATTCCATTATTGGCACTGCAAGTAAAGCACTCTTTCTAAAAGTCCATCTGCAAATGTGACTCCTACATCTGAAATCCTTTAATGACCTTCTTTACCTATGGGATAATACCAATTTTCAGAGTTAAACATACGAAATTCAACCCTACCCTCTAAATAGTTAAGAGTACACCATTTAGTTAAGGTAACATTGAAGCTAAATAGTTAAGAGTACACCATTTAGTTAAGATACTATTGTTACTTTGAACAATATTTAACTTATTTCCTATTCACATCTTGGGCAAAATGACAGTACAAATGATCTCAGAAGGACTACATCTGTTATGTAAAGCACCACGTTTATTTTAGTGGATGGCCAAACTGAAAGCAGGATGTATGTTTTTATCAGTTAGGTTTTTATATGTAACTGGTACACGTTTATCTTCAAAATTATAGAAGAACAAATTGACTAATGTAATTAGTTTAGTGTGTATGGTACTTGATCTACAGGGGGAAAACAAACAAACAAAAAACCATTTAAAATGTTTTATAACCAAAGAAGGATTTGAAAAACGAATCTGGAAATTCTGAACTGGAATAATTGCTGGGTGGCAGCATGATGGGGTGTAGTGCATTCAAGAGAGCCTGCAGGACATCCTTACCAAACCAGAAATGCTGACAAACTGAACCATATTACAAAGGTTTTAATGTAGGTTTTCTAAAAAAAGATACTGAAATTAAATTACTTTTTTGAGAAGAATTCAAGATATGAAATTAGGTAATATTTTAAATCAGGTTTATGCCAAAAGAGATTGGTGAGCAGTGGCAGTTGTTTGGAGATAAGCAGAAAAACAGTACGCCTCAGCCTCTCCTGGCTAGAAATGGCCTAAATTTAGCAGCACTTGGATATCCAGGGAGAGCCTAAATCACCCTGTGACATCTGCTCTGAAGTAACAGATTCCTTCTTCAAGGGTCTTTCAGAGAGAGAATATATATCCATTCCACTTAGGTATATAGTTCTAATCTTAAGATACTTGTTTCAAATATGTTGTCTATGACATACTGTAAAAGGATAGTAAAATGAAAATCTGATCATGTAAATCTATATTTCTGTTGATCAACAGACATAGCTGACTCCCAACACAAATAAACATAAACACATGCACACACACATACACACACATGTCCACACAAAAATATACATGTACAAATTTTGTCATAGATTGAGCATTTTGCCCTCCTAGGTTATAAGTGATTAAGCTATTTAAGTCTCAGATACTTACCAAAAGATTTTTATTTTATTTTTGTACAATGTTTTGGGAAAGCTCAGATTCTTGCCGTACTTAAGTTGTCCTCATTTTCATTTCTAAAAAATAATACCCTATTTGATGTTGATTAGATGTAACTTTTTATGTAACTTTCTATTCTTTTGAAGAATGTACTTTAAAACTGATGTCTACCTTAAAAAATATTTTTAATACTGAGAATAAGGCATAAATAATAAAAATATAAATTTAATGTGAAACACAAGAAAATAATATATAAAAATATATTTTATAGAATACTTATTATATATAGTGTCAATATATATGAATACTAGTTATTAACATTTCCCTAAACCTATAGTGCATTTGAATCTCTGAACCATATTTCTTTCAATTTTAACAATAGAAATAATGTCTTAATCAAATATAAAATCTAATAGCATTCAAGATACTTTTTATAAGGAAACTCAAAAGTGAACAACTTTAAATTTATTAATTTATCCTTATTAACCTCTTGAGGCTTACTTTTAAGAGCTAAAATATTCCAGATTAAAATGTGAAAACTGTCTCAGTGGAACATGACACAAAGATCCCAAGCTATCCTTTAAAAAATATTTTCATTGATAGGCAAACATAAAGGTATATATACTGTTACAATTGATCTTTTTCCAATTGGTAAGAATACCTTTTCTTTTCACTAACATAAACTCGCTCACACTTTCAAAGTCCAGATGTTAACACAGCTATTTTTAAATTCTATGCTTCCTTTATATACATATTTATATAATAGGAACAATGTATAGCAGCATTTATGTGTTTTGAAACTTTACATAATTTGTAATACACTGCTTATCTTTTTCTGCAACTTGCATTTTTCATTAGACTTCTTCAGATGTTCACCTTAATAGTTTCTGATTCATTCATTGCCACTGCTGTGAAGTAAAAGAATTCATTGTATGAATATACAACAGTTACTCATCTTGTCTTCCATTCATGGCATTTAGGTTTTGTGTCTAATTTTTCATTATTAAAAATAATAATACAATTGACATTGCTGACTACATCTGTTAGGCACATAGCTATACCTGAAATTGCTGGATTTTAGAGTATTGTTTACTGTTTGCTACCAAATTCCTCTTCGTAATGGTCTTATTTTAGTCAATTTCTTAGTTTTTTTCCCATAAGATGAATGTGGGAGAAATTCTTCTAGGGTGTACCTCAATGAGTCACACCTTTAAGTTATCTTGAATGTGGGTGGGACCTGTGACTTGCCTTTAACCAATAGGATATGGCAATACTCACTTCCTTGTAGATCACATTATAGGGCAAGGTAAAGGGATCTTGCAGATAATGAAAGTCACTAATCAGTTGACTTTAAGTTCATCAAAGGAAGATCCTCCTGGTTGGACTGGATCTAGTCAGGTGAGCAAGCCCTTTAAAAGAGCATCTAGAAGTCAGACACTTAAAGCATCAGAGACTCTCTCTCTCTCTCCTTGTCTCTCGCTCACTCTCTCACTCTCCGTTCCTGGATTTGAAGAAGCAAACTTCCATAAGTTCTACAGCCTCAACTAAATAAATTCTGTCAAGAACCTGAGGAAGGTCAATAGTAGATCCTTCCCTAGTCAAACCTCCAGATGAGAATGCATCCCATCCCTCTAGACACCTTGACTTCAGCCTTGTAAGACCAAGCACATTGCATATTTCAGGTTCTAGGACACTGAACACCTTTTCATATTTGAATAGTCTCTTGGCTACTCAAATATCCTTTCAATACATTGCCTATATATACCCTTTTCCCATGTTTCTAGTGAATCTTTTTTATTTTTCATATATAGGAGTTTTCATATATAAATTTATTGCTTTAAGAATCTTTCAGTTGTTGATGATAACTTTGTTGTCAGGCTTTTAAATTTAACTTTATTTAAAAATACCAATGTTTATTTTATAATTTATTACACATTTTTCAATACTACATGAAATTCTAACTAGCTTAGGAGGAGAAAGTCTAGAAAATGTAAATGTCCAAAGTGAATGAATCTTCTGCTATATGGATAATTTCTCTTTGTTTTTAATGAATTATCATTTATATACAGTCTTTTATTAGTTTCAAGTACACAACACAGTAGCTCAACAGTTACCCATATTATTAAATCCTCAACCCCACTAGGGCAGCTACTATCTATCAACATAGGAAGATGTTACAGAATCATTGGCTATATTCTCCATGCTATACAACTTCAAGGATTATTTCTTACTTGAACCTGTGAAGACCTTTTTGAATTAATACTCAAAGGATACTAGTTCTCAGCTGTAATTAAGGTTCATACTCCAGTCACTTATAACATTTTTCAATGTAATGCAAACAAATATTCAAGATTGCAGTGAAGAATGAGTAGACAAAGGTAAAACTGTTTTCTAATACTGGCCTACAACACTTCAAAATCATACCAGGAACCAAGCTGTAGGTTTTATCTTTTGTTTCAGCTGTCTTCAGTAAGATGCTGCTTCACTAGAAATAGCCAGTATTTCAGTATGTATATGTTCTCGGGTCTAAGTACCACCACCAGATTATCCACATCAGATCTCTATATTCAGAAATGACTACAGTTAAAAGGACTTTGAAAATGAACAGTAATGTACATTAAAGAATGAGCATGACTATACTCTTCTCATATTCATTTTAGGATATTAGTACATTTCTTCTGAGAACAATACAAATAGAAAATATGTAAAAAGATATGAATATATGTGAAAGCAATGGAAGACAAAAAAGGGGATAATAAACTCTACATTAGTTTATGGTCCTGTAGAACACAAATGAACAAGATTTGTTTAGTAGGGAGGCAGCTTCAAAGGGAAGATAATTACTTGGCCTGCAAAATGTGTATTATCTTTAGATAGCTGAGCACCATGTGGGATGTTAAGTTGTCATGGTGTCAGATAGCAACAGATCAAGGAGTAAGGGGAAAGAGAAAGCACCACTAGAATAGCAGAAAGCCAAGAGATAGGAATGGAATCTTTGTCATTGAAGAAAAGAAAGAGGCAAAGTAGATCAGCAAGGCAGTTGATAAAAACTAGACAAATAGTTAAGATACAGTAATTCAAACAGTCATCAGATAACAAGTGTATGCACCATCATAGTTTCCGGGAGAAATAAACATGATTCAGTAGTTGTCTAGATCTCAATGATATCACAGTCTATTTGGAAAGGGAGATTTAAACATTTGCATCTTTATATGAGGCAGCCTGGTGAATAACAAAAGTGCCTGGGAAGCACAGAGGTGCAAGTGTGATTCTGACTGGGAAGACCAGGGAAAGCTACAAAGAGGAGGCACACAATCCAAGTTTGACTTTGAACTATATGTTCACCAGGAGAGAGAGAACTTGAGACAGGGCATTCCAGGCAGCAGAAGCATTGAGATCAGCAATCAAGGAATAATCCAGGCAGCAAATTTGGGTAGAGGATAGATGTCAGGAACAGAAACCAAAGTTTGGGCAAAAAGAGGTTGGTCCCTGAACAAATGATCTGAATATCAAGGGAAGAGAAAGGTAAGTAGAGTCAAAGTCAAGTCTGTTTGTTAGTCTTCATAATGAGTTTTGCTTTCTTGGTCATATATGAAAATATAATATATTGTTATTCCTTCATTAAATATATATTTGTTCAGAGTCAGAAACAAACTATATAAATGAACTGGGAAAAAGATAAGAAAACCTGACTTCAGGAAAACAATTTCATTCACAATTGCATCAAAAAGAAGAAAATACCTAGGAATAAACCAAACAAAGGAAGTGAAAGACCAATACTCTGAAAACTACAAGACACTCATGAGAGACATTAAAGAAGATACCAATAAATGGGAATACATCCCATGCCCAAGGATAGGAAGAATTAATATTGCCAAAATGGCCATCCTGCCTAAAGCAATCTACAGATTCAATGCAATTCCTATCAAAATACCAACAACATTCTCCAATGAACTAGAGAAAACATTTCTAAAATTCCTATGGAACCACAAAAGACCCCAAATAGCAAAAACAATCCTGGGAAGGAAGAATAAAGCTGGGGGGATTATGCTCCCTGACTTCAAGATCTACTACAAAGCCAAATTAATCAAGACGATGTGGTACTGGTACCTGAACAGACCCACAGACCAGTGGAACATAACAGAGACTCCAGACATTAACCCAGACATATATGGTCAATTAATATATGATAAAGGAGCCATGGATATACAATGGGGAAGTAATAGCCTCTTCAACAACTGGTGTTGGCAAAACTGGACAGCTACATGCAAGAGAATGAAACTAGATTATTGTCTAACCCCATACACAAAAGTAAACTTGAAATGGATCAAAGACCTGAATATAAGTCATGAGACCATAAACTCTTAGAAGACAACATATGCAAAAAATCTCCTTAATATAAACATGAGCAACTTTTTCCTGAACACATCTCCTTGAGCAAGGGAAACAAAATAAAAAATGAACACATGGGATTACATCAAATTAAAAAGCTTCTGTACAGCAAAGGACACCATCAACAGAACAAAAAGGCATCCTACAGTATGAGAGAATATATTTGTAAATGACATATCCGACAAGGGGTTAACATCCAAAATATATAAAGAACTCACATGCCTCAACACCCAAAATGCAAATAACCCAATTAAAAATGGGTGGAGGATATTAACAGACACTTCCCAAAGAAGAAACTCATATGGCCAACAGGCACATGAAAAGAGGCTCCACATCACTAATCAGCAGAGAAATGCAAATTAAAACCACAGTGACATCATCTCACACCAGTAGGATGGCCAATATTGAAAAGACTAAGAACAACAAATGCTAGCGAGGATGTGGAGAAAGGGGAACCCTCCTACACTGCTGGTGGGAATGTAAGCTATTTGAACTATTGTGGAAAGCAATATAGAAGTTCCTCAACAGACTAAAAATAGAATTACCATTTGACACGTGAATTCCTCTCTTAGGCATTTACCCAAAGAGTACAACTTCTCAGACTCAAAAAGACATATGCACCCCTATGTTTATTGCAGCACTATTTACAATAGCCAAGATACGGAAGCAACCTAGGTGTCCATCAGTAGATAAATGGATAAAGAAGATGTGATACCTATACACAATGGAATACTATTCAGCCAAAAGAAAGAAACAAATCCTACCATGTGCAACAACGTGGATGGAGCTGGATGATATTATACTCAGTGAAATAAGCCAGGTGGAGAAAGACAAGTACCAAATGTTATCCATCATTTGTGGAGTATAATAATGAAGCAAAACTGAAGGAACAAAACAGCAACATACAACTGACTCCAAGAAGGGACTAGTGGTCGCCAAATGGGAGTGGTGGGAGTAGGTGGGTGGGGAGAGAGGGAGAAGGGGAAGAGGGGTATTATGATTAGTACACATGGTGTTGCAGAGTGAGGGGATCATGGGGAAGACAGTGTAGCACAGAGAAGGCAAACAGTGACTCTGTGGCATCTTACTACACTGATGGACAGTGACTGCAATGGGGTATGGGGGGACATGTAGTAACCACATTGTTTTTTCATGTGAAACCCTAATAAGAGTGTGTATCAATGATACCTTAATGGAAGAAGGAAGGAAGGAAGGAAGGAAGGAAGGAAGGAAGGAAGGAAGGAAGGAAGGAAGGGAGGAAGGGAGGGAGGGAGGGAGGGAGGGAGGGAGAGAGGGAGGGAGGGAGGGAGGGAGAAGAGGGAGAGAGAGAGAGAAAGAGAGAGAAAGAAAGGAAAGAAAGAAAAGAAAGAAAGAAAGAAAGAAAGAAAGAAGGAAGGAAAGAAAGAAGGAAGGAAGAAAGAAAGAAAGGAAAAGAAGAAAGGAAGGAAGGAAGGAAGGAAGGAAGGAAGGAAGGAAGGAAGGAAAGAAGGAAGGAAGAAAGAAAGAAAGAAAGGAAGAAAGAAAGAAAGAAAGAAAGAAAGAAAGAAAGAAAGGAAGGAAGGAAGGAAGGAAGGAAGGAAGGAAGGAAGGAAGGAAGGAAGGAAGGAAGGAAGGAAGGAAGGAAGGAAGGAAGGAAGGAAGGAAGGAAGGAAGGAAGGAAGGAAGGAAGGAGGGAAGGAGCGAATGTGGAAGGAAGGAAGGAGGGAAGGAAGGAAGGAAGGAAGGAAGGAAGGAAGGAAGGAAGGAAGGAAGGAAGGAAGGAAGGAAGGAAGGAAGGAAGAAAGGAAGAAAGAAAGGAAGAAAGAAAAAGAAAGAACTTGACTTCAAAATTGACCTGAGAGTTGACATACAGGAGCCCACTTCTTTTCATTTTCAGAATGTGCCAGAGTGGAGGAAGAAGTAACAAGTAAGGTAGAATTGTAGGAAAATTTTATTTAAATTGTTTTAACAGCTTACAAATTCCTTCTCCATCTCCTCCTACCAAACCACTGCTGTATTCTCTTGAAGCAATATTTGCTGTGGAACTTTAATTATGTTATTTATCAAATATGTTACTTTCACCCCTCACTTCCATTCCTAACTGTAAACACCTGGAATGCATAAATGCACACTTCACAATAGCTGTGTTAGATCCACGGATCCCATCTGTGTGTTACAATGTCACTTACAATATATGCAGATTAGACACAGCAGATTGCCACAACTGTAAAATGTTCCAAGTAGCGAAAATTTAGGTGATGAACAGCCATATGACCAAAAAATTATACCAAAAAATAAGAAACACTTGGATGACACTTACTTATTTTCACTGTCACAAACAAGATGACAGCAAGAAACAATTTTGTTAACTATATAAATGATGAAAAAACAATTAGATATTTTCATACTTAACTGATACATCCTGACAACGTGTCAATTATTCACTTTGTTAAATACCTTCTTTGATTAAAAAGGAGAGCATAATACATATTTCCAATATGATCTGTCATTTCTGTCATTTTTTTAATTGTGAAATTTCATAACAGAAAGCACATATTTAAAAGTGCTTTACACTTCCAACCTATAAAGGAATAAACATTTTCTGATAAAAGGCAAGTGTCATTCATTCTTGATAAATTATTGCCTTTCTTGTAACATTAAGTCCTTCTTGGACAAAATTTGAACTATGATTACAATCACATACATCTATATTTGTCTTCCGTTATTTCTTTTATATGTGTAGTAAGGTGGTTCTCAGGAAATTACTTTGTGGAGGGCATACAAAAACTAAGATAAGTAAGGAAGAAAGAGGAAATGATTTTAAAATAGTATTTTGGTGTCATTTTCCAAAGATAGATATTCCATTCTCTTTTTATCACATTGTAAAATTGGATGATAGGTAAATCCTAAGTGATGAGGATTTCAATGACAGAATATGTACCATTGTCAGAAGATATTTGAACACCCTGTTAATTGAAAAATTGTGTGAATATGTGTGTACACATAGGAGAAAAATTTCATGGATTTTTGTGACTTTTTTTAAAGGTTCTATGATTCTAAGTATTGAGAGCACATATTTTTCTGGGAACTTAAAATGATGCCATGTACTTCATTTGCAAATAGCAAATTACACATTATATTCCTAAATTACCTATCGCCTGGTAAGATAATGATTTTTAGTGATGATATAAGGCATCACTATAGGGGTGAGTCAAACTCAGGATGATTTTCACACAAATTCAGCTCTTTCAAGGTAGCATATGTGTACAGTAAATCTAGACCATTGAAATTCTCTAACCATATTTAATATATGAATTACACAAGTGTATTGGGTTTTTCACTATGCATACTTTTTATATTTTACATTTCTCATATTCTGAAGCAGCCAATTAAATATACAAAGTTATTTCTGTTCAGTGATACTTTCAAAAGGGAAATACATATATTGAGTACATTTTATAAAAATGTTTTAAATTGTTTGACTTTCAGCATAATCTCTATTTAAGAACTTTGTGATACAGTTTAAAAAATAAAACAATGAATTGTTATCAATAAATATAAAAACATAAAGATTACTAACAGTTATTAAATGTTGTCTATAACTTAGGTACATTTTTAACTCCTTATATTTAGTAAGTGGCTTTGACAACTTTCTGGGTGAGCTTATAATATTCTTTCCATATAACAGATAAGAAAACAGGTAAACAATGTGAATTATTTGCCTCAAATGACACAGTAAATGATGGAGCCAGAATTCAAATTAATGGGTTCAATGGAGGAAATTCTACTCTTAACCAATTTTAACCACTATATTCTGTTGCTATCCTTACGTGGATAAAATATTTTATGTTTATAGTAAAAAAATCTGAGATTCAATGGGAAAAGGGGCAAAAGCATAGACAGATGGGCCTTCTCACTTCTCTTTACAAATTCTTTATCTTTCTCATTTTCTCTTACCATACAATGCAAGTCTACTCCGTTATTCACCTTTTTTTGTATATTCTACGTTTTGTGTATTTTGTATGTTATATATTTTACTTATTTCAACTACTTTAGGTCTGTTGCAGTAAGTGCATTATACAGTGATAACAATCATCAAATTTGCTTTTGGTTTTTTTCTAAGCTTTCCCTCAGGAAAGATTTTTCAAAATAGAATTCAATAGAACTCATTTTACATTAGATACTGAAAAAGGTAATGATAAGAACACTAGGTCAGAGAGTCAGGAAATGTAGAATTGGTCATGGCAGTGAGCCTTAAGGAAATGTTTGAATTATTTTTCATAATGTTATTTTTAAATGTATTTTTATTTGATGGTGTAAAGTGGCAAAACATTTTAACTTGCAATTCTTTCAATTTTAGTGAAGTGAAACATTTATTAAATATATGTAATTTTTATGTGTGCATGAATTGCTTGTTCAAATAACATTATACATTTTGAGACAGTTTTTAAACATTTTTTCTTAAGATAATATTTTGTACTATTTATTAATCATTCAGGTCTTACATATCATAAATATTTTCTCTCATTTAAACTTCAAAAGACACGGCATAGTTTATAATTATGATTTTAAAAATGAATAATATATATGTTAAAATTACTTCTTTTACAATTAAATATAAAACTACAATTTCATAACATGTTACTTTATACAAGAAATTGGGAAGTCACTTCAAACCCAAGAGGAATGTGCATTTACTAGACATTTATAGTTGTATAAACAAATAAGAATGTTATAATATGAATTAAAATATAATTTTAAAATTTGGGTCATTTATGTAAAAATTAAATAGGTACTAAATTAAAAGTGGGACACAGCAAATTTCAAGTTATCTAAGGATTTTGTCCCAATTTAATTTGCCTCTACAGTTATTTTATAATTATAATCGTTTTTATTTTATACAATAATTTTGTGTGGATACCTTTCTGCAGCTTTCCCATTTGTTCTTAAATCATTTGAATGGCAGGTCTATATGTCAGATATTACCAAAAAGAAAAAAGCAAACACACACACATATGCACAAATGTACAAATACAGAATAAAACTGTTTTAATGGACCATAAGAGCACTAGAAATGTACCATCCTCCAATCAACAAGCACTTAATACAGCATCTGCAGCAGGCCTAGCATGTTTCCATATTCCAGTGACACAAAGGTAAATAAAACACAATATTTGCCCTTAAGAAGTAGAAAAACTGGTTGAAAATTGGCTATATACACACAATTGTGTTTATCTTTTTAAACTGCAAGGATACACAAACACACACACAAACACATACATACATACATACATAATATACATACATAAATTCTAAACTGCAAGGAGATAAATCAAACAGAGTTATATAATGGGAAATAACTGAGTCTGGGTCAAAGGTTTCAAAGAAAAGTTTTCACAGAAAATTGGATATTTAAGCAGAATCCTACAGAATCCCGGAAGAGCAATAGATTTATGTTAGGGTTAAGGAAAATTACCTTAATCAAATGATGTTGCATTTCTGATACCCATGAGTTTCAGTCCTTGCTTATTTACACTCAGATCCATTCCCTGTTATCCTCATACATTATTACCTTGGCTCCCTTGCTAACTGGCTTTAGCAAGCCGTAACATAAGAATGGAGGAGGGTGTAAGAGGGGAGAAGCCAAGGTATTTTTTTTTTGTTATCACTAATCTACAATTACATGAAGAACATTATGTTTACTAGGCTCTCCCCTACTCCAAGTCCCCCCGACAAACCCCATTACAACCCCATTACAGTCACTGTCCATCAGCATAGTAAGATGTTGGAGAATCATTACTTGTCTTCTCTGCGTTGCACAGCCCTCGCCTTTCCCCACCCTCCACATTATACATGCCAATCATAATACTCCCTTTATTATTCCCCACCCTTATCCCTCCCTACCCACCCATTCTCCCCAGTCTCTTTCCCTTTGGTAACTGTTAGTCCATTCTTGGGTTCTGTGATTCTGCTGCTGTTTTTATCCTTCAGTTTTTCTTTTGTTCTTATACTCCACAGATGAGTGAAATCATTTGGTATTTGTCTTTCTCTGCTTGGCTTATTTCACTGAGAATAATACCATCTAGCTCCATCCATGTTGTTGCAAATTGTAGGATTTGTTTTCTTCTTATGGCTGAATAATATTCCATTGTGTATATGTACCACATCTTCTTTAGCCATTCATCTACTGATGGACACTTAGGTTGCTTCCATTTCTTGGCTATTGTAAATAGTGCTGCAATAAACATAGGGGTGCATCTGTCTTTTTCAAACTGGAGTGCTGCATCCTTAGGGTAAATTCCTAGAAGTGGAATTCCTGGGTCAAATGGTAAGTCTATTTTGAGCATTTTGAGGAACCTCCATACTGCTTTCCACAATGGTTGAACTAATTTGCATTCCCACCAGCAGTGTAGGAGGGTTCCCCTTTCTCCACAACCTCACCAACATTTGTTGTCGTTTATCTTTTGGATGGTAGCCATCCTTACTGGTGTGAGGTGATATCCCATTGTGGTTTTAATTTGTATTTCTCTGATAACTAGCAACGTGGAGCATCTTTTCATGTGTCTGTTGGCCATCTGAATTTCTTCCTTGGAGAAGTGTCTGTTCAGCTCCTCTGACCATTTTTTAATTGGATTATGCGCTTTTTGTTTGTTGAGGTGCATGAGCTCTTTATATATTTTGGATGTCAAGCCTTTATCGGATCTGTCATTTATGAATATATTCTCGCATATTGTAGGGTTCCTTTTTGTTCTATTGATGGTGTCCTTTGCTGTACAGAAGCTATTCAGCTTAATATAGTCCCACTTGTTCATTTTTGCTTTTGTTTTCCTTCCCTGGGGAGATATGTTCATGAAGAAGTCACTCATGTTTATGTCCAAGAGATTTTTGCCTGTGTTTTTTTTCTAAGAGTTTTATGGTTTCATGACTTACACTCAGGTCTTTGATCCATTTGAAATTTACTCTTGTGTATGGGGTCAGACAGTAATCCAGTTTCATTCTCTTACATGTAGCTATCCAGTTTTGCCAGCACCATCTGTTGAAGAGACTGTCATTTCCCCATTGTATGTCCATGGCTCCTTTATCAAATATTAATTGACCATGTATGTTTGGGTTAATGTCTGGAGTCTCTAATCTGTTCCTTGGTCTGTGGCTCTGTTCTTGTGCCAGTACCAAATTGTCTTGATTACTGTGGCTTTATAGTAGAGCTTTAAGTTGGGAAGTGAGACTCTCCCCACGCCCCACGCCCGACTTTTTTCTTCTTTCTCAGGATTGCTTTGGCTATTCGTGGTCTTTGGTGTTTCCATATGAATTTTTGAACTATTTGTTCCAGTTGGTTGAAGAATGTTGTTGGTAATTTGATAGGGATTGCATTGAATCTGTATATTGCTTTGGGCAGGATGGCCATTTTGATGATATTAATTCTTCCTAGCTAAGAGCATGGGATGAGTTTCCATTTGTTAGTGTCCTCTTCAATTTCCCTTAAGAGTGTCTTTGTCTTATAGTTTTCAGGGTATGGGTCTTTCACTTATTTGGTTAGGTTTATTCCTAGGTATTTTATTCTTTTTGATGCAATTGTGAATGGAATTGTTTTCCTGATTTCTCTTTCTATTGGTTCATTGTTAGTGTACAGGAAAGTGACAGATTTCTGAGTTTTAATTTTGTATCCTGCAACTTTGCTGTATTCCGATATCAGTTCTAGCAGTTTTGGAGTGGAGTCTTAAGGGTATTTTATGTACAAAATCATGTCATCTACATACAGGGACAGTTTAACTTCCTCTTTACCAACTTGGATTCCTTGTATTTCTTTTTTTTGTCTAATTGCCATGGTTAGGACCTCCAGTACTATGTTGAATATCAGTGGGGAGAGTGGGCATCCCTGTCTTGTTCCCAATCTCAGAGGAAAAGCTTTCAGCTTCTGGCTGCTAAGTATGATGTTGGCTGTGGGTTTACCATATATGGCCTTTACTATGTTGAGGTTCTTGCCCTCTATACCCATTTTGCTAAGAATTTTTATCATGAATGGATGTTGAATTTTGTTGAATGCTTTTTCAGCATCTATGGAGATGATCATGTGGTTTTTGTCTTTCTTTTTGTTGATGTGGTGGATGATGTTGATGGATTTTCAAATGTTGTACCATCCTTGCATCCCTGGGATGAATCCCACTTGGTCGTGGTGTATGATCCTTTTGATATATTTTTGAATTTGGTTTGCTAATATATTTTTGAGGATTTTTGCATCTACACTCATCAGGGATATTGGTCTGTAGTTTTCTTTTTTGGTGGGGTCATTGCCTGGTTTTCTTATTAGGGTGATGTTGGCCTCATAGAATGAGTTTGGGAGATTTCCCTCCTCTTCTATTTTTGGAAAACTTTAAGGAGAATGGGAATTATATCTTCTCTGTATGTCTGATAAAATTCCGAGGTAAATCCATCTGGCCCAGGGTTTTTTTCCTTGGGTAGTTTTTTGATTACCGCTTCAATTTCTTTGCTGGTAATTGGTTTGTTCAGATTTTGTGTTTCTTCCTTGGTCAGTCTTGGAAGACTGTATTTTTCTAGGAATGGACAACTTCATAGTAGTCTCTAATAATTCTTTGCATTTCTTTTGGGTCCGTCGTGATGTTTCCTTTCTCATTTCTGATTCTGTTGATGTGTGTTGATTCTCTTTTTCTCTTAATAAGTCTGGCTAGAGGCTTATCTATTTTGTTTATTTTCTCAAAGAACCAGCTTTTGGTTTCATTGATTTTTTCTATTGTTTTATTCTTCTCAATTTTGTTTATTTCATCTCTGATCTTTATTATGTCCCTCCTTCTGCTGACTTTAGCGTCATTTGTTCTTCTTTTTCCAATTTTGATAATTGTGACATTAGACTATTCATTTGGGTTTGTTCTTCCTTCTTTAAATATGCCTGGATTGCTATATACTTTTCTCTTAAGACTGCTTTTGCTGAATCCCACAGAAGTTGGGGCTTTGTGTTGTTGTTGTCATTTGTTTCTATATATTCCTTGATCTCTATTTTGATTTGTTCATTGATCCATTGATTATTTAGAAGCATGTTGTTAAGCCTCCATGTGTTTGTGAGCCTTTTTGTTTTCTTTGTAGAATTTATTTCTAGTTTTATACCTTTGTGGTCTGAAAAATTGGTTGGTAGAATTTCAATGTTTTGGAATTTACTGAGGCTTTTTTTGTGGGCTAGTATGTGGTCTATTCTGGAGAATGTTCCATGTGTACTTGAGAAGAATGTGTATCCTGTTTCTTTTGGGTATAGAGTTCTATAGATGTTTATTAGGTCCTTCTGTTCTAGTGTGTTGTTCAGTGCCTCTGTGTCCTTACTTATTTTCTGCCCGGTGGATCTATCCTTTGGGGTGAGTGGTGTGTTGAAGTCTCCTAAAATGAATGCATTGCAGTCTATTTCCCTCTTTAGTTCTGTTAGTATTTGTTTCACATATGCTGGTGACCCTGTGTTGGGTGCATATATATTTAGAATGGTTATATCCTCTTGTTGGACTGAGCACTTTATCATTATGTAATGTCCTTCTTTATCTTTTGTTACTTTCTTTATTTTGAAGTCTGTTTTGTCTGATACTAGTACTGCAACACCTGCTTTTTTCTCCCTATTGTTTGCATGAAATATCTTTTTCCATCCCTTAACTTTTAGTCTGTGCATGTCTTTGGGTTTGAGGTGAGTCTCTTGTAAGCAGCATATAGATGGGTCTTGTTTTTTTATCCATTCAGTGACTCTATGTCTTTTGCTTGGTGCATTCAGTCCATTTACATTTAGGATGATTATCGATAGGTATCTACTTATTGCCATTTCAGGCTTTAGATTTGTGTTTACCAAAGGTTCCAGGTTACTTTCCTTACTATCTAAGAGTCTAACTTAACTCACTTTGTATGCTGTTACAAACACAATCTAAAGGTTCTTTTCTATTTCTCCTTTTTCTTCCTCCTTCATTCTTTATATATTAGGTATCAAATTCTCTACTTTCTGTCTATCCTTTGATTGAGTTTGGGGATAGTCAATTTAATTTTGCATTCGCCTCACAATCAGCTGCTCTGCCCTCCCTACTGTGGTTTTACTGCCTCTGTTGACAGCTATCCAACCATAGGAACACTTCTATCTATAGCAGTCCCTCCAAAATAGACTGCAGAGATGGTTTGTGGGAGGTAAACTCTCTCAGCTTTTGCTTATCTGGAAATTGTTTAATCCCTCCTTCAAATTTAAATGATAATCTTGCGGGATAAAGTAATCTTGGTTCCAGGCCCTTCTGCCTCATGGCATTAAATACATCATGCCACTCCCTTCTGGCCTGTAAGGTTTCTGCTGAGAAGTCTGATGTTAGCCTGATGGGCTTTCCTTTGTATGTGATCTTATTTCTGCCTCTGACTGCTTTTAACAGTCTGTCCTTATCCTTCATCTTTCCCATTTTAATTACTATGTATCTTGGTGTTGTCTCCCTTGGGTCCCTTGTGTTGGGAGATCTGTGGATCTCCATGGCCTGAGAGACTATCTCCTTCCCCAGATTGGGGAAGTTTTCAGCAACTACCTCCTCAAAGAGACTTTCTATTCCTTTCTCTCTCTCTTCTTCTTCTGGTATCCCTATAATGCGAATATTGTTCCGCTTGGATTGGTCACACAGTTCTCTCAATATTCTTTCATTTTTAGAGATCCTTTTTTCTCTCTGTGCCTCAGCTTCTTTGTATTCCTCTTCTCTAGTTTCTATTTCATTTGTCTCCTCTTCCATATCCAACCTGTTTTTAATACCCTCCATTGTCTTCTTCAACAATTGGATCTCTGACCTGAATTCATTCCTGAGTTCTTGGATGTCTTTCCATACCTCCATTAGAATGTTGATGATTTTTATTTTGAACTCCCTTTCAGGAAGAGTCACTAGGTCCATATCACTTAAATCTTTCTCGGGAGTTGTATTAACAATTTTACTCTGGAAAAGGTTCCTTTGGCGTTTCATGTTTGTATATGGTGCCCTCTAGTGTCCAGAAGCTCTACTCTGGAGCTGCTCAGCCCCTGAAGCAGTGTTGGGGGTCACAGGGGAGTGGTACTGGTGCTTGCAGGGAGGAAAGAGCTGTTCCCCACCTCCTGGCTTCTGTGCCTGTCTCCACTGCCTGAGCCAGTGGGCCAGTCACACAGGTATTTTTTGTCCCAGAGCAGCCGGATATGGATCCCTGCTTTCCACAAGCAGCCAGAATCCCAGTATCCCCAGGAACTCTGCCTGTATTAACTTTCCAACTCAGTAGCCATGCGAGTCTCATGAAAGCACCATGAAATGTAGGTTTGTACTCCCAGAGCAGATCTCCGGAGCTAGGTATTCAGCAGTTCCAAGCCTTCCACTCCCTCCATGTTCCGTTTCTCTTCCTCCCGCCGGTGAACTGGGGTGGGGGAGGAGCTCAGGTCCTGCAGAGCCACAGCTCTGGTACATTACCCCATTCGCTGTGGTCTGCTCTTTTCTCCAGGTGCGTGCAGTCTGAAGCCATCCTCTTTCCCGTTGCTTTCTCAGGATTAGCTGTGCCAATTAACTTTTCTAATTGTATCCAGTTTTAGGAAGAAGCCTCTGTCTCTCCTTTCACTCCGCCATCTTTAATCCCAAGGTATTCTTCTTTTGGACTGCCTGGATGTGGAAGACTCATTTTCTGGCTGTGCCTGCCACCACTGATTTCAGCTTCTCACCTTCCTGCCCATTTTGCTATGGCCAGAGGTCTCCAGGACAGCCTGGATTTGGGACATCCTTGTTAAACATTCCCTTTACTGAGTTACTTCTGCCCCAAGATAGCAGTGGCTTCCTGTGGTTGCTAGTCTCTGCTCAGCTTCTCTTTCTTCCATGTCTTTGTTACCAAATGCCTGAAATAGTTCCTGTCTCTTGGCTGAACTCTGGTCAATACTCCATGGAATATTCAACATACTGAGTACAGTTTGAAGGAATAAACATACAATGAAATCTGGAACAGAGTTCTAGGTTGAATTTAAAGATTTTGGAGTCATCATGTATGTGTGGTTAATAACTGCTTGAAGAGAGTGTGCTAGATGAAAAGAGGGTCAAGGACTGAGCTAAACGGGAATGAGTGGGGAAAGGTGGGGAGAAGGCGCTGTATAGCTCAGAATACCTTGAAATGAAAGTGAAATTTAAAGACAACACTGGAAATAACTATGGCTTTCATGAGATAAGGTAGAAAAGTAAGACATTCCTAGTGACGTAAATTGTATAAGCAAAAGCACAGAGATGAATACAAAAATACAGACAATGAGGGATGGGACTGGGAGGTGGTGATGGAGAAAGGTGATTTTCCAGACAGAGAAGTCCTGATTCAGAGAGGCATTGACTTAAAAAAACAAATAGTGTTTTATTTGGATCAATATTTAGCATATTAGCTTTTTATATTCTGTTATCAAGATCTTAATTTCCATACAGAAACTAGCCCCCACAAGAGTCAGATAAATTAATCTGGTTTTATATTCTTGAAATAGTTTCTAAGTTTGGAATACAGATGGCACCTAATTTTCCAGTCATGTTTTTTTACTGGGCTCTCTCTTGGCTATAATAACTTCAATTATAATATAGTAAGTAAAATGAGAGTAGTTGTCAGTGAATTTGACAGTCATCAACAAAATAAATCCATCCACAGGCAGAATGTTCTACAAATACAACCAGCAAAGCTCCACACTGAACATACTCAGATTTTAATTAATCTCAAAGATGACTTTATTCTCTTTCCACTACCCTTTAAAGTGTGGTCCCTGTATGGAATCTACCAAAGGGATGGTAATTAGTGGCAATTTATGTGTTTTCAGCCAAAGATGTCTCAACTTCTCATCATTTTAAATCTTCTGAAGAATTTCCTTAAATAAAACAACTTTTACTCATTCATTCACTTAGTAGTAGTAAATAATCCTTTTTGGATGACAGAAATGGAGAGTGTCATGTACTAGTACAATTTTTTTAAGCTATGTTGTTATACAAAGCTTCTAGAAAGTAAGCAGAAATAGAATGTCTAAATTATTTGTAATAATTATGAATAACATTAAGTAAACATCAAATCTCAAAACAATGTATAAAGGCAGCTCAAATGGAGTTCAATGATGATTTGTATAGAGCAGTGCTTCTTAATTTGAGACAAGTTTGCCCCTCAGAAGACATTTGGCGATGTCTAGAGTTTGAACTGTCACAACTGGTGGGGGAAGATATTGGCCTCTGGGGTTAGGTGCCAGGGGTGTTGCTATAAACCCAGCAATTCCTATGACAAGCCCCAAAGCATTAACATATGACAAGCCTCAATGACTCACAACCTAGAACTCTGCACAGGATTCCACCCTGCATTTAATTCTTCTAAACTGTATACACAGTAAGTAGATTGGCTAGTCCAAGATTGAGAAATCCTGTTACAGAGCATTGCAATGTAACCTGCACTTCTCAGATGCTGATATGCATAAACTTAGGTGGATTATACTTTTATGATGCTGGTGACTACTTCATAGGTCATTTAATTATCTGAAAATAGTAGTTCTGTTTCTTAATACAGTCACATATACTTAGTAAGTAGTGTTTCAGAAAATGCTAATTTTCTAATTAAACTGCTTTCCTGAAATGTCATCCATTTTTTTGTTTCAAATGATTTAAGAACTTGTTTCTTCATGAAACATGTAAAATATATTAAGGCCAACATTTTCTTTTATTAAGTTATCATTGATATACAATCCTCACGTGAAGGTTTCACATGAGGAACATTGTGGTTGCTACATTCATCCGTATTATCAAGTCCCCCCACACTCCATTACAGTCACTGTCCATCAGCACAGTAAGATGCTATAGAGTCACTACTTGTGCTATACTGTATTAACGTCAACATTTTTATTTGTTTACACATTTTTATAATATTAAATTCTTGAAATGTTTTCTTTTTAGTGATGCCACTTGTTAAATTACCCTTTAAATTTAAAAACTGACTGTGTTTTCTGAAATTGGAGCACTAATTTTTCAACTCACTTCCTTAACCGTGTTTGTGAAAAACAATAATAAAGCTCTAAATATTTATAAATTATTAAAAGCAAATGTAATTAGCCTATATAAATACCACAAATGAATCATATTTTCTCCTTTATTTTAATAGAATGTAAAACTAATTTAGACTGCTGTTTACTCCTTTGAGAATCATCTTTATAAATAATACTAACCAAGCAGAGAAAAAGCAGTTCTTTAGGATATGCAAGAACAACTAGCATTGATTCTTTGACTGATGTCTTAACTAACAGGTATCTGCGGAAACAATCAAACCAGCTGTCCAGTCAGACATTGTTTATAGAATACTAACTAAGGTATGGTCAGCAAGGGATACTCCAGTGTTCTAAGGAGTTCCCCCTTGGACTTATAGTTGATTTTTAATTGTATGCAAAGTGATACAGTAACAGAATAAGATCTGTAGTCAGACAGATCTGGATTGAATTCCATTCTTAGTCCAAATTAACATCTCTGTCTCTCCATTTCATTACCAATGTGTAATCTCCACATAGCTGGACCTCATTCCAGCTCTGATCTGATGGAAGAACCCCACTGGAGTCATATGTTTATAGACAAAAATGTGGAGTATCTGAAAGGTTTTGCGGTAACATTCAGAAGAAGGAGCTATTGCACGTATTTTCCAAAGCTAAACATCCCTTTGGTCCCTGTTCTCTTCTGCAGCTGCCCCACATGCCTGCCTCTTTTCCCTATTCCACAGATTCTCACTGCAGAGATCTTCCGTGCTTTGCTCCCCATCTCACGCCTTCTCTCCTTCTTCCCTTCAACTCTCCCTTATTTTACCATTAATGAAAATTACTCTTTTCTCCATTTTTCCTTTAACTTCCCATTTTCCAGTCTCCCTAAGAAGTGGAAAAGGGGTGAATTTTCTCCCTGAAATATGAGCAAATAGCACCTATCCTCAAAGGGCTATTGTGAAATTAAAGGCCTAGGAATCCAGCTGTCTCTGTCGCATATTTAAGCAGTCTATCAATGTTAGCAAATTGTTAGTCCCTTGCTTCCTTGTATAAATGCAAATCCCAAATTCCTCAGGGAAGATGTAGACATAAAACAGTTCCAAGAAGACATCTGAAAAAAAGAAATCCTCACCATTGTTTGTTTTAGAGGTAAAGACAGAACCTTTGTTTCAAACTGCAAGGACAGTCCTTCTAGATACTATAATCAAAACAGTGTCAGGATTCTTCATAACTCGATGTTATAAACTCTACCTTGGGATGGCAATCACTAAAATAGCCAAGCCCACAGACATGAGCAATGGCAGCGTGCTGAAGGGAATATGATATACAAAGAAAAAAAGATTCCTTATCAAAATGAGGAATGAAAAACTAAAATCAACCTATGCAATTCTTGGAAAAGGAAATTTAATTAAGGATTGGCACTGGATTTTACTTCAAATTGGGGTCCACCTCAGACACCTTGAGACTCTATCATGTTTGAAAAGGATTAAACACTTAAGGTTTAATTGGGTCCACAATTGCCTGTGCATTTTAAAGTTTAAAGGTTTATTTGGTTTTTCTTGTTTTTTTTACTAACACATTTTATACAACTTTGTAATTGAGCACACATTCCTCCAAAAATGGAATAGTCTTTTCATTTTTAGGAAAATGTTTAAGCTGCCATACTGTATCATAGTATTGTTACTAAGGCCCATTCTTTGATTAATTCGTTAATTCATTCATAACAATTAAGCACTTCTGAAAAGAAATGTGATCAATCTTATCTCAATGAAAGATTTTCTGAATGTTTATTATCTATATTGAGTTACATAAAAGTAGTTCATTACTAGGGAAGAATGTATTACAAGCATTTACTGTGTATGGACATTTCTCTGTTCTATACCTAACTTATCTTTTAAAACATTTTCTATACAATATGTATTCATATTTTTAAATTAATTCTGTTTTGCACTTATTAATTTACATATACCTAGTCAGTATCAATGGATCATGACACAGCAATAAGCAAATAAAAGATTACCCACTAATGTTCATGCTATACCTAAACATCTAGTTTATGCTTTATTATATAATATTAAATAATATTTTGTAATCCAACACTTTCTTTTTAATTATACCCCCTTGACTATCTTTCTTCTCCATTTTCTAATTTCCTTTATCCAATGCTTTGACCCAGAATTTTATCTTGGAAGTCTTGGCTCTACATGCTTTTCCCCAAGTGATCTCCCTAACATCTTTGGATTCCACTGTTCCCCATAGGAAAAGGCCTCTAACCTTACCGCAGCCCATAATTCTCACTTGACATCCAGGCCCAGAAAGTCCTATACTAACTAGGGATCTTCATCTATGCTACAGATACCTTAAACAAAGCTCTCTCTTTACTCTCCTGATCAGCCTAACTTACAGCTGCCTCTATCCTGCATTGAGGATGCACAGCAATTATTTGGCATTGAAAAAATGGATAAAATGAAATGAATAAGTACATAAATTAATGAGTTATTTCTTTAGGAAATAAGTTGATCTTCTACTCAGGACAGTTTCCCTACTGTCTTTACAAAAATCTTTTCCCATTGTCTTTATTATGGAAATCTTGACAAGACTAACTTAAGTCTGACCTTCTTGAGAAAATTCATTTCTAGCTACCACGATTCACCCTTCCCTGATTTACTATCCTGAAGGTAAGTCTCACATAGTTTACCACTTACTTGTAAAATGCATATTGTTCTCTGCTTTCGGTAATGTTAAAATGCCTAGATGTTTGGTATGCTAATATTACCTAGAATTTGGACTGAGAAGGACTAGGCCTCTTGCTTATAAAACATGCACATGTACTTCTTATAAGTACAGTGCTGGAAAAAAAAATTCTTGGAAAACACAGATCATTCATCTACCAAATCATAAGCAAACATTTAGAGAGCCTTTACTAAGTGCTCATTCAGCAGTTTGGATTTTGTAAAAATATTACATATTTTTTATGTTAACGGCGATGTAGGGAGAGATATAAAGATGGATGACATGGTGTAGACATTAGCTGATAATTATCAAAATGAATTTGAATGTTTGCCCATTTAGTTTTTGCTCTTTTATCTTCAACCTTTAGAAGTCTGAAATGCTAAGCATTCTACAAGGCTTTCTGCTGAAACGTGTCATCGATATGGAGCTTTGTCCAAATAAACTATGATGGAGGCAAGACTGGGATTCTCAAGAACATTAACCTTTCTAAGTCCTTTGTGAAGCAAAGGAGAAAATGGAGATTCATTAAATCTAAAAATAAATTTGAGTTTGTAAAAGGTGAAAAATCATGTCATTTCTGCAGTTTAATGCAAGAACCTATCATATATTAATCTGCTGATATTGTTCATTTATAAGTACACTACCTATAAAGTGTACCTATTTTTCCAATGAAATGCAAATTCTCAATAAGAAAAGGGTAGAATAAGGATAGCAAATTTATGATATATATGACAAATTTATACCTGCTACCACCAAGCACTCCCCTCCCAACATTCAAATAGCCACAGTCATAAGTAATAAATCAATGATTTAAATAATTTACTATTCAGCCCAGAGGCAGGGTCAGAATCACTCTCTACACAGCACCAGAGACAAATACTACCAGTTGGTTAATGTAGTCATATGTAATGAAACCTATTTCTCATCTGCCCTAAAATCATTTATAGAAGGTAGCTCAACAAAATGTATATTATGTATTATACTCCAAATGCCTAGGAAAGCTTCTGATTTAGGGTACATCAGTTAGCTTGCTTATATTCGCTAAACATACATATACATGCACATGCTTTTCAATGACATGTAAATATGCAAAACAACTCATAACTAATTTTGAGCTCCACTATTTGAGCTCTATTTTTTCGAGGCAAAGTTACCCTTACAGTCCAAAATTACAGATTCATTATTACCAAAGATCTCTGAAGTGAGTGAAAATTATTTAAAAGTCATTCAGTTTCTTTAAAGAAATATAACTGGCAGAATTCAGGAATGGTACTATTTATGAATTGTTAGTAACTTATTTGTAAAATATTACATAAGTAGGTAGTACAAAAATACGGAATAATTTTATTAATTGATCAGAATATGGAAAAAATAGAATGCTGAGTTGCTAAGAATGAAACAAAAATATGTACCAGTGATTTTCAAACATTTTTAGTAACAGCATTCTTTCTTTGAATAAAATTCCACTAGTATAACAATGTATCAGAGGTTACCTATCATCAAGAAACCTGTTCGGAAAATGCTCAGTCAGGACCAGGGTTTCTCTGCTTTATCTCAGACTCTCCAGTTGCCTCACTGGCTTCTCTTTAATCATGCTTTATTAATCACAGTTGAATTCATGGATCACTTCGGTAGGCATGTATTCACTATAACGCAATTTTTTGAGGAGGCAAGTTAGTTGATATAGCTTAGCACTGGAAGCATATTTTCCACATTTCAAAATAAATCCATTGAGGTAAATAATATAAACATATTGTTTTCATTCATCTATATCATCAGATGTCCTTAATGTCTAAAAAAAACCCCTATTTTAATATACAAAATCTCACCATGAGATCATGAGAAAAAATATACTATTTTACAGGACATGAAATCATACACTATTATATGTATGAGTATATATGTTAGTATATAATATAAACATCAATATATACTACTATATACATATATATATATGATTACATATATGATTAAAAAGTGGAGGAATATTGCTACAAAAGACTGAAGTCATTATTTCAGCTGTTACTGAAAAATGTAATTGCAAGAAAATGTATTATACCCTAAGTTCCAAGGCATTATTCAAAATCAATCCCCCCACATAGATTTATTATTAGATACAATAAAAAGTCTTAGATTGCACAGTCCCCTGCATGCAAATTTTCAAGTTGTTTCTCCAAAATAAGTAGGAGGAAAAAATAGCTTTGCAATGCCTTCTCTTCCCAAACTCTTTTCTCCTCTTGCCAGCTTAAGGAAAAACAGATTTTTCTTCTGTGTTAGAAAATAATGTCCAATTTTTAGACAGGAGTTTGGTGTAATTAAGAAGTTAAGTAGATGGGATGGAGTTAAGATGAATGTCCAGGAAAGTGATGGACAGTGTACAAATAATAAAATAGTTTAACAGTTTGATCAATTATATTAGATAAGTGATTATAAAGAAATGAAGCTGTCTCTACAAGCCATGGACAAAATAAATCTCATTTGTCTAAAGCTATCTGCCATCTAGAACCTTTTATTCCTTTCAAACATCCTCATTGAATGTCATATGTTCTTTATTTTAGTTAGGAAGGGAAATTCTGCTTTCTGTATCTACTTGCTGCTTAAAATCAAGGAATATTTCCTAAGACCATTCATTTTTTAGAAGTCATCATGCTTTTTCTTATTAAGCCACACAAATAACACTATATATTTGAAATATGTTTGAAATTTGCACCCTCTGTAAAATAAAACGTTTTTGCTATGAGTTGATACAATGTCTTGTATTCTCACACTTATTTATTCATAAAAATAAATAATGCAGAATTATCAAGACCACTGTCAATCCTGATCAATAACTGTCAATAAATATCATTCTGTAATTTATGTGAATACATGCATACATGCTGTTTAAATGTGTTGGTGTGCATGTACGTGTGTGTGTGTGCATAATATTCTTATCTCAGAATGACCAGCATTAGGATCAAAATAAATTATCTTAAGATGCGAAGCATCATTCAAGGAAATAATCTTTATAGCTATTAAGTCTATATCTTTGTCTGACTACTAAGAGTCAAGCTAGAACTTAGCCAACTTTCCTAACTTGTCTCTCTTATATTTCTTAGGTTTCCATGTTTATTTAGAATCGGTGCTACCATATACCATTCTTTTTATCATACATTGTAACAGATTCAACTCAGTGTAACTTAGGTGCCTTTCTTGACTTGGTTTTTTCTGTGCAACTAATATATGAACTGAATCATATGATGTTCTGTATTGGCATTCAATGATGTAGACATGTCTCCTCAACTACTCAGACTACATATTTTGTACTTTAAGTTCACTGTGCCTAGCACTATTGTAATACATTCAGTGTAAATATTTGTAATCAGTTGAATGAGGTCATAAATAAAAATTTGACCTACATTTCAAACTACTTTTCTTATATACTATATGTTGTTAAACTAAGCTTGATAACATCCATTGAATCTATTAGAGAAGAAAAATTAGTCAATGTCTGTGATTTCACCATCCCCCTGCATTTTGTGTGCTAAGAACTGTGCTTAGGGCTCAGAAAATAATTATAAAGACATTAATATTTTTAGACTTGCATGGGAAAAAAAGAAAAGGACTTACATGACCACAGTTAATTAAGACTTTTTTCCACAGGTAACAAAGCTAGGATGCTAAGGGAAGTTTTATTATCACATATCCCATATTGTCACTGCTGTCTCTGAGAATTCACATGTGTGATTTACCTTCTACAATATTATTGCTGGAACTTGGTCAAATTTTTGGTCTCATTCCTACTCAAATATTCCTTTAAGGAACTCTGTTTTGGGCAATCACTCTGGTACAGATTGTACAGCTTGTGCTGGTTTGCGTATGTCACTGCTTTATAACTAATGTTTAACTTTTTTTTGTTTTGGAACATTCACAATAAAGTCAAGCTTGTGATAGATGCTTAATGAATGTTTATTTACCATGGTAATTTCAAATTTTAAACATTTCCCAGGTGATAATTAAATCTCTCTCTCATAGTGGGGAGTTCTACAAAAACAAGCCCTTAAAGCTTTTGATAATATGATTTGTTATGGGGGAAAATTATATACAGGAGAATTGAATCAAACCCTTACTTAGCTTTGAGAGACTGGTTATTGTTTTATGACTTTTTGTACCTCGAGTACCAACTTCATACAGGTATGTATTCAAAAGGGAATTCATATTTGTGACAAATCTTACAAAAGGGCAAATACAGATTTTTCATTCCATCTAATTCATGGTAACTTTGGGATTGCCCAATAAGAGGGAATAAAGACAATATTTTATCAGCAATATATGCACACTTACAAATAAAACAGAATTCTTTATGTCTGATGTAATACACATATGAATATATCAGTCAAGATACCCAGAAAAAAATTTATGTCAATTCACATTGCCACCTATCTCTTTTCATCTGCATTCATAAGTGGTAATGGACAGTAAAGCTTTTACCAATTGCTTTTTCTTTCTCTTTTGTAACTGCCCTAATGTTCCTACATGAAAGCTTTAAAAGATTGTCAGCAACTAGAATAATTATAGGACTACACAATTTAGTACATAATTTGTAAGTTGGAGAGAAGTCTTTATAAACTACAGTTTTATTGGGTATAACAATTTCAGAGATAGGTATTTATTATTTATATACCTTGTGACCTATTAAGATATCTTACAACTAATTTTGCTTTCCTCCTATTGAATTCATTATGTATCTTTCATATGTTTTAGCTTATGGGTTATAGGTCCTAATATCCCCCAGGCCTTTCAATTATGTAACAAGAGTCAACAACATCTATTTAAACACCACCACTGAAATAAAAGCTACAGCTCTATAAACCATTATATCTTAGTGCTCAAAATTCCATGCTTTTTGATACTAATAGATTATATACTCAACAACTTCATGCTACCAGACAGAAAAAAATGTAATACAGATTCCTGATATATTGTTTTATTAAAGAAGTAATGAGTATCAACCAGGAGTCACAGCTCAAGGTAATTTTATTCTTCCCAAATAATGACAAATAAAAATGATCTATATTGCTATATTTCACAATATTCATGACCTGGAATAAAGGACATCCTATTCAGATGCCTGATTTTTGTGTTAGCTAATTATCCTGTTGTCTGTTAGACTTGGCTAATTAGAATAAGCCAAGTCTAATTATGAAAATGTGTAATATGGTCAACTTCCACTCTTTGCATTTAGTAAATGAAGGTGGTTGATATGTCAATGAAAAGAGATAGACTGTTGCTATCAATTCAGATGGGAGTTTGTTCCCTCAATATAAAACACTTAACTCTTCTTCCAAGTTATTTGGATATTGCATACTTTATCTTGTCAGAACCTCTTAAATTAATACTTGCATTCTATCTAAATATTTATGTCTTCAGAAGGTTCTAAGCCAAGGAGCCAGAACATTCTTTTATTACCTGGAGTGACCTAGGACTATAAAGTCCAAAGGATATGCCTATGATATTAAATATTTATGTTAGTAAACAGACATAAAAGTTCTTTTCTTTTGTGCAGTAAAAAATGCTTGTTAACAACCCCTATAACTGGAAAGAAAAATCAAGCAAGGCATTCATTCTTCTCCATGGTAAACTAACCCTCTGTTGAAACAATCCTGCCACATAAGACTTTTGCATGACAACTTGAAATGCTTATTAAGTGAAATAATCCAGAAGCTGTCCATGTAATAAATGACATTGTATGTCTGATCCTTGTTTTCCCATAATAGGATTCTGGTTTTAAAAAATTATATTTAATGAATGTTTATCTAGTTCACCTTGCACATCATACTCAAAATCTTCATATTATCAATTCTGAGATTCATAAGATGTCAATTTGTTTTTTATTAAAAAACTGTATCCCTCAGAATCCTTATGAGAGTTCATAAGTAGGGGACATAATCTCTATTGAAAGATAAAAGTATAAATTTTAGGGAAGTGAAGTTTAAACTTAATCAGCCTGAGTATGGGAAAGGTAGATCTAGCCAGAGGGTATGGTAGTGAGCAGAAAGGCATTAAGGTAAGAAAGAACTGCCCTTTTTCAAAATAAAGTAAAGGGTATATGGTGCTTCTAGATCAAACTAAGGAGTGCTAGAGTTGCTCAAAGCTGGAGCAAAAAGCAGACCTGAATCACAAGGACTTACAGATGGTAGTAAGAGGTTTGTACTGTATTCTAATGCCATAAGAAACTCCTTAAGAGACTTTGAGCATGGGATAGGATAATAATTAGATATAATAATTTAAAGTTATATGTATAATAATAATAATAATGTTAGAACAGGTAGACAACTAGACATAAGCAGGGACAGGGAGGGAGAGCTTGGTCGGATGCCTGCTTACATTCTCCACATTCTGTGCAAGCTGTTCCCGAGAGATGTGGGGAGAGAATATAGATAGCAGACTGGCCAAAACAGGCTAGTTCCAACATGGAGGAGAAATCGAACCGAACTTACCCCCAAAAATCAACATGGTAAAAATCTTGCCCCTCTGTCATTAACATAGTAAAAATCATACCTCCCCATACCATGATAGTTCTGATGGGGACCAAATATAGTCAAAAACCCCTCCACTAGGCAAGAAGGTGGAGCAGCCTGAACTCCAAAGAGACTCCACCTGTTCCCTTTGATATTCATCTCCCTTCTCCATTCACTAGTGAATATTCATCTCCCTCCATATAAAAAGGGCTCCCTGTTGTTTTGTTTGGTGTGACCCCCTCTGGGTCTGCTGAGCCCCAACTCTCCTACTCTTGCCTTTTCCTTTTTTCCAAATACACTCTTAATGCCCAATGACTTTTCAAATGCAGAAAAGTCCAAGAACAGCAATAAGACCAAGGACCCATCTCCAGCAACAATAACACTAATGTTCTTTTTAACAAAATGTTGAAATATCAAAATTAAGGATGTCTTTAGGAGCCTCACACCAACCTCATAACCTTAATCTAACCACAGGTAAAGCTTCGTGTGTAACTTTTCCTTTTAAACTTAAATCATATATAATAAATATTGCTTCATCGATAGTTGTTTAATTTATTTTTAAAGGTAAGATTGTATGCTATACAATAGGTAACTTAACCATTTTTACTTTAAAAATGGAATGGACTCTGAGTTGTACATTTGAAACCAATGTAGACTGTGTATCAATGATACTTCAACAAAAGAAGATACAATACAAACAAAAAAAAATAGAATGGACATACATGCAATTATAACTCATTCTTTATGATAGCCACAGAGCATTACACAGTATGAAAATACAATTTACTCAACCATGTCTCTACTGATGTTTATTCTTTTATATTCTGTCTTATGCTATAATGAATAATGCAATAAAAAATCTTTGCCATTTACCTTTATATTCTAGTATCAAAATTGAAAAAATTAATAATAATGCTGTTAGGTCAAAAAGGATGGGGAATTTGAATTTTAATAAGTTATGACAAAACACTTTCCAAATATTCCACAACATTTACGTAATTGTTGACAGTTTGTAAGAGCAATTTCTTTACACCCTTGTTAGTACTGGATGCTACTTAATGTTTTTAAATTTTGCCAATCTGATAGGTGAACATGGGATAATATTGCTATTGGTGGTGGTGGTGTTGGGCTCATTAGTTCATTTCTATTACAGCAATTGAGATTGGTCATTTTCTCACAGGCTTCGTCATTAGAATCACTTCTATAAATTGACTGTTCTTATCCTGTTGAATTATTTCTATAGCTGTCTCATCTTTTATAAATTGGTTTTTGTACATCCTTGAACATTATAGAAATTAACCTTTTGCCTGTTACATGAATAAAAGGTATTTTCTCCCAACAAATCACTCACTTTTAATTTTAATTAAGATATTTTTCCATAAAGGTGTTTTAAATATCCATATAATGAAACTACCCAAAAGAACATTTTTTTCAGTTTTCTAGAGACCATATTAGGAATTAAAAGAGTGTATGCAGAAGAGTTAAGTCATAAGCATTTGGGAATAGACAAAAGGATTATGAGGTATCAATTTCAGTATAATGGCTGAGTGTGGAATACCAAATACACCCTAACTAGAGCTTTCTGATTATCTAGGGTTGTGCACCTTTGCTCAACTTCACAGCTTTTCTTGATCAGGATATGGTGCACCTATCTAAGAGTAAAGAGAACTTGTAGAACTGATTGAAATACCCAGGATCCTCTGAGCAAATTTTAAATGATTTCTGTCCAATTGTGATCTAAATGACTTCCACACCACAACCCAAATATTATTTATTGCCTTGTCTGACTTGAACCACATTTACATATTTTGGTAGATTCATTTTTTCATTCTTTTAACTGACCAACTCCAATCTCACATCTTTAATTTTCTTTTGAATCTTCCTTGACATTTTACTAGCTCCTTCATTAATTAACAAGTTGAATAAAATCTTTGAAATGTGTTCCTTCTATATTTCTATGAAAGTCATATTTTTAACTTTAACATATTTCCTATGCAAGAGATTTTGGTGGTCTCAGAGAGAGATGAAAATAGAGAGGAGTGAATTTTTTGGGTAAAAGACATAAACTAAATATGAATATATTTGGAAGTATGGGGGAAAAAGAAGAATCAAAGATGAGAGAGGATGAGAAAAATGAGAAAGAATAACTGATGGAGGTAGTCCTCAAGGATAGAGTGTTTGACAGTCAGAGTATACGTTAAGCTCTTAAATTCCAGTGAGGATGAAATCTTCCTCTCCCAAAAAAGCAGAAAGAAGGGGGAGGTTAGTTTTATAGATTCATAGGCATTGTTGAGTTTCTTAGTTTTATGTTTTAATTCCTGTTTATAATGAAATATGGGCTATAGCAGTTGAGATTGAATGAAATGTAAAGGCTGAAGTTTTAAGAAGAATGGAAAAGTTAAGTGTCATTGTTGAGTGTATAAAGACAAGATTTTCAGAAAAAAAGTTGATAAGATAGTTAAAGCGAAGTACTTAGTGCAATCATGAATGTAGAAGTATACTTTCCTGGGATATATTTTCCCCTCTCCTCTTGTCTTTGTTAACTTCTAAGTTTTTTCTTAGGTAAATAATTATTAGGGAAAGCTTCTGTGACTTTTCTTATCCAAATCATAGCCCCTGCTAATAAGCTTTGTATATTACCTGCAGTATATGACACATATTAAAGTTGTAATTATTTATATGTTTATACATATATATTTTTTTTCTCTTTGATGTACTTATTTGTTTGCCTAATACTACCTTGTTGTACAAAAGGCTCTGGGTGGTCAAAAGTACAAACACACTGAAATTGGGATCAAGAGATGGAAAAAGGCAAGTGCTATAAGCTCTTATACCAGCAGGCCAGGCAGGTGACAAAACAGGTGAGCTAGCTGAGCCTGGAGAGGCCATGGCCTTCCTAAGGGACAGGTGCTTCTGCTTTAAATGGATGCTGCCTCTAGGGAGTGCACACATCCAGGATTGCCAGACCTGATTACTCAAAGGATAGCAGAAATGCAGACTTCCTGAATTATAAATATTAGAAACTCGATGTTTTAGAAACTTCAGGTTGGAATCTCTGAAGTTAGAAGTCAGGCCATGGCTTTCCTTGGAGGGTGGGGATGACCAGGAGGGGACCTAAGAGGGATTGCTGGGAACATTCTGTGTCTGATCAGGGTGGGTTGGTTACATATAGGTGTATGTAGTTTGTGAACATTTCATCGAACCATACACTTATGATTTATGTTTGTCTTCTCAGATTAAAAAGATAAACAGACAAATACATATATAAACTGTCTGCAGTGAATCAAATATCTATTTTGGGTAAAATTGCAGAATTTCCAGAATCTCTCTCCCTGGCTTTAGTGCATCTCCGTAACAATAGGTGTTTCCAAGGGGTGGAAAGGAGGAGTAGTCCGATCTCCATATCAATAGGTAATTACAAGGGCGATCAAGGGCATATATGGACCAGAGAGGTGGGTTTCTTCTGCAGCCAGGTCGCAAGAGACATGGGATAGTCGAAGTGGTCTGCTTGAAAGAAATAAACGTTTTTTTCCCACTTTATCTCTCCCTTTGACTGATTTCAGTTTCAAAGGTATTTTGCCCCAGGCTTTTATCCCCCCGGAGTTACACTCTCATCCCCAACTATAAAGGCTTGATGAAATTAGGCACCATGCCTTTTTTCTCCCTGTTAGCACCTAGTACAGTGCTAATATTTGATTAGATGAATATTAACGAGTGCTAGTGAACAACAAAGGCATAACTAGAACACAAAATGAGTAGATACATAAAACAGTTAATAAACTTAAATTTTCTAGTTTCTTTAAATAATTACTGACATGGAAAACACACACACCCACACACGCGCACACACACACACACACACACACACACACACACACATGCAGAGACAGAGTTGACAGAAACAGAGATAATCTGCAAGGTTTTTGCTAGAAGTCTACACTCCAAAGCCATGTGGTCTTAATTAACCAGTGTTGAACAAATTGGATAGTCACTTTTTGGAAACCTCTTTTTCATTTCTGCTCACGTAAGTAGACTCACTAGCTCTGCAAACATTCCCTAACTCTGTGATGTGTAATTACACCCCTAATAAATGCTTCAGTTGGATGAAGCAGATATAAGCTTATTGTCTTCACTTTTAGCCTTATCCTAAACCAAGATAGATCTCAATAATAAATGGATTAGTAGAATTAAGGCTCCTGGTTTATAAGTAGATGCTCCCATCCCACTGCTGTCATCTATCACAATTAGAGTACATTTCTTATTAATGTCATTACAGAAGAGAATAAACTTCCTTTTCAGAAAAAATTTCTCTCTAGGCCAGGGGACAACAAATTTCTTGAAGGATCAGATAGTAATTATTTTAGGCTTTGTGGGCCAAAAGTCTCTGGAGCAAACAATGTGTAAACAAATGCATCCTACCATGTTCCAACATTTACAAAAACAGGCCGACCTCCACTTTAGGCAAACCTAGGAGAATATTCTGTTTTAAGTACACTTTTTTAATCTTAACATCATGACACCTATTCTTAAAACAGAATGAAACAGAACCATTCAATTCAAGTTTTATTCAGTACTACATCACTACAGGAAAAGAAAGAAAACTAAATATTCATCTTTGAATGATAATGGCTTTCAGATTAGTCTTCATGCCTAGGCAGCCCATGAATTATAAATAAAATGGATATAAAGCCAGGTCAGACTGACCTTCTCTTTTACCTTAGAAAGTTTTCACACAGGTTTTTGAAAGGTCCGTACTGATTCTACTCTGCTTCCCAAACATGGAGATAAATATGTTCCCTGACAGTCTGACTCTTTCTGAGGGAGCACTCAGTCCATCACTGCTCCTAGAGCACATTTTCCTAAACCAGACAAAAAGATCCCTGAAAACCTTCAGAGGGGAAAAAAAAGCCCTCATCCCAGGCTGTGTAAATTACTACCAAGTATAGCCATGAATAAAATAAGTATCAATCCTGAGTCATGCCTTTGGAACATCCTACAAAACAGCAGCTCATGCTCCAAAGGCCACTACTCAACAGAACTCAGATCACAGGAAATTAGACAGGAAACATAAAAGATATTAAATATTCTTTTTTATGCCACAGTTTTTCCTTTAAAAAAAAGAAGCCAATTATTGGAGATCTCTGAGTGGAACATTATTAAGGTGGTGTCTGGCTACCTCTCCTGACACTGCTTCCTTCAAATTATGTATAACTGGAGGAAAAAAAAGACCCAATGAGCTGGAACATACAGGCAGGTTCATTGTTGCCAGAAGGGCTTAGTTAAATGCACTTAGAGTTCCTGAGAACACAGGAAAACATTAGCCCTAAGTGGTTTAGCAGATTGCTGACTTAAAAGCTCCTGTCCTTAAGCAAAAACATCTGGGACAGGTAACTTGGTGTTTCTTGACAGGGAGTAGAGCCAAACCAGTCAGTGTGGAAAGGAAAAGAGAGAATATCTATGGGTGGCTCAAGGAATTGCCCTCTTTGCAAACACTTGTTCACCAAGAACTATGTATGCTACACAAATTCCCTATACGCAAGCACAAACATTTAGTAGACGTAAAACAGCTACCTACAAAATTGTATATAAAAGTTGCTGATAAAATGTATGTCAAAATACATAAAAATATGGGGTAACAGATTGAGGAGGCAGTGGCAGAGGGGATGGACTTGGGAAGAAAGGAATGTTCACTAGAGAGAGTGAAAATGGAGCTGGTCCTTGAGGAGATGAGAGCTTAGCCAGGAAGAAATCGTGTTGTGGGGAGAATTTGCCAAGAAAGGGAGGAGCTATTTAGGCAGAATTGAAGAAGCATAAAAATGGCACAGAAGAGAAATAAAAGGTGTGCTAATGAAATGGTTAAATGTGCCTGTGTCCACTGAGGGGGCACAGTGGAAGGTGAACAGAATAGTATAGAAGCTGCATTGTGCCAGGGGCTGTACTAAGAGAATTGCTCAGATTTAGATTTTAAAACAAACAACCACGTAAATAAGTTGCTATTATTAATCCTATTTGAAAAATAATAAATTGTGATTAAATAATACAAATCACACAAGTAGTAAATGCTAAAGTCAGTATTTAAACCAGGCAGGTCTTAATCACTGTGTTGTACAGCATGAGAAGTTAAAGAAAATCTACAGTTTTTTTTTTTTAGCCTGAATGCCAGACCAAGGTGTATCTATAACTTATGTGGAAGGAAAAGGGGAGACATTAATTTTTTATTATTTATATCAAGGACATGAAAAAATCAGGATCTTATATTTGAAAATTGACACTGATGGTTAAAAAAAAAGCATCAAGCAAGGAATAGATTGAAAATGAAGAAAACACACAGCAAGTTAAGAGTACAGGTGAATGAAATTTCAGCATTTGAAATTGCCTGATATGGGTAAAATGGAAAAAAGACAAATGTGAGAGAGAAGAAAGATAGCAAAGATCAAGAGACAGAATTTGAGTCAGCTAATATAGAAGCTGAGGGGGTACTGGGAAGAGGGGATATTTCAAGATGATTGGGTCTGGAATTATGGGAAAGAGAAAGTTCAGAAGGATGAAGATAAGCTCAGTTTTAATAATATTCTTGAGGAATCAGTGAGATATATAGACAGTAGGCAGATGACAATGACTCAAAAGTCTCTCAAATTCAAAATGTTTAAACTGACTTCATAAAGGCCCACAGAAATAACAGCAAGCCAATGGAATCCTGCTCTAATTCTCTCAGTTGGTGCCAAGGCACTGCCTATTGCAAATGCCAAAAGCTTAGAGGTCATGCTTGACTTCTCTACCTCATTTCCTCATATACTCATAGCCAGACTGTCATAAGAGCTATCAACTTCACTTCATACATGTGACTCAGAGTTATCTTTCTCTCCTTTTACATCTTTATTGCTGCAATCCAAGCTAAAATAATCACTCACTTCTATTACTTTAGTGGCTTGATAATCCACGCAACTACCATCTGGCTGACCTACAATTCATCCTATACTCACTACAGTATGTACATCAAAACATAGACAATGTTGTCCACATATTCCTGCCTCCATTAAAACAACCATGTCCAATGTTCTAAGGTTAAACACAAAGCAGACTTGTACCATCTGACTCCTCTTTAAACTCAACATACTCCACCACGTATGGACTTCTTTTAGTCCTCAAGTTTGCCTTGTAAAGTATTTCTACATGCTTTTCTACTTATGCTTTATTACTGAGTGAATACCAACTTATCCTTCAGACCTCGGTTTATAACTTCTCCATAAAGCCTTTCAAACCCTCTTTACTAGGTCAAATAATACTGTTACATTTGGACCACTCATTTCAGGTTTGATTTCCAACTTATTTGTATAGTCACTTGTTTTCTTTCCACTACAATACCAACATTCAGACTGTAATCTGCTTCAGTGTGATCTTTGTCCCACCACTTCACTGAAAATGCCCTCTTCAAGGTCAACAAAGACCTATCCTTCCCAATCATGTTATCAGTCTGAAGTCACCGTGGTCATGGTCTCAGCAGTAATTATTTCAACAGCCCTTTTTAACTGAACCAGTTTGTCCTTGGCATTCAGAGAACAACACTCTCCTGGCTTTCTCCTGGGGCTCCTTGCGGACTCCTCCACCTACTCCATGAAACATTGGTTTACCCCTAGACTCAGCATTAGACCTTGGTTTCCGTCTACACTCAATACCTTAGGTGTTCTCTCCTCATTCCAGATCTACACACAACTCTCACAGTTTTGTCTCCAACAACTTCCCTTAATTGCAGCCTCATGTATCTGACTGCCTATGAATATTTAGATACTCCTCTTATATATTAAGCCTCATAGATATCTTAAAGACATTTCAAATATAGTATGTCCACAGAGGAATGGGACATATTTAAAAAATAAATCTAAAATGGTATATTATTTAGACGAATACCCAATCTCTATCACTTTCTTTTCTTGTGCCCTCACTTTCTTCATGGCACTCATATATAAATTGTAATATATATTTAATTGTTGCTTTCTACCTCTTCAAACAAAAATGTAAGCTTTTGAGTAGACTATTTTCACACTGCATTTCTGATGCCTAGAACAGAACCTGGCACCAAGTAGGTGCTCTAAACATATTTATGAAATGAAATAATATCATTAATATTGATCATTCTCACTGAATTGCAAAGTCAGGGGGGACAGAAACTATTTATGTGTTTGATTATAATTATTTTCTGAACACTTGGCAAATGGTAGTCATTAAATGCTTTTTGACTGCATGAAGAAATAGAAATAATGTTACAGTAGTGCAGTCTTACCAATGACAAAGAAGGATAGAGTTGCAACAATAAATGAAGCGACTAAAAATGCAAATGATGCAAAGAGGCTGAAAACTGCAAGAAATAATAAAAGGTAAATACATTTGATAATTAGGAAACTACTAATAAATTTTAAGGCCAATTTACACAGAGGTACATATTGATGGCAAATTGTAATTGGCTTAAGGATCTAGTGGGAGGCACATGGGCAGAGGGTCCAATGGTAAACATGATCAGGTAGATATTACTCCTAATACCTGGGTTCCCTTCACTCCATACGCCAGTGTTGAAATTCCCTGCACCATTATAACAACTACGACTCCAAAATCTCTCTGCCTTGCACTTAAAGAATCCTTTTCCCCTCTTAAATTTCATCTTTTTGTGAATAAAAAGCTGTACATCTGATTATGAGGATAGGTCATTCTTGGAATACAGAATATTGCTATGAAATTAGGTGTCAAAGTTGGCCACGTAAGGTAGTGTTTGAGCCCTCCTACTTAAATATTGAAGTTGGTAAGTATAAGTAAATAAGGGCGGGTAACTGTAATGCTTATGACCTGTCAGAATTTCTCTAAGCTTAATGATTTTTAAAACATTTAACAAGTCTATATAGCTTGCACCCTGGTGGGTATGATATGGCCAAAGAGGAACATTGAGGAATTGCAGGAGCCAGGAAGTGTTGATGCTATTCAGGAAGTGGTAATAAATCTATGAACCAGTCCAGTAAATATCTTTTTTATCATCATTGACTCTAAGCTGGTTCAGAGTCTAGAACTGGCAAGAACTAGGACCATGACACAGCTACATTTGGCTTTCACTTTGATATACAATTACACTAGCAAATACTCCTTATAAAGAATAAATACAGGATTAAGAATGCAGGTGAGCAGATGCTCCTTGAGGCTTTGCTGTATTCCACACAAAGCTTAGCCAAAATTCAATTCTACCAGAAACCATGCAGAAGGAGGAATCCTCCAATTAGCCCAGTGCAGGATATGGTATTTTGCTATAACCTCGGTGTGGGGGCCACGTCAGCACTAAAGGTCCAGTCCTCTTTGTTTTAGTGACATCCTTACTGCATCCCAGATGTTTACATACTTCTGTGCTTCATCAGCACAATCAAACAGCCAGTGTAGCTCATCTGGATATGATCTACCACAAATCCCACCTGGAAAATGGCTCCCACCCCCAGACAGATGGCAGAGGAAGCCCATCTTACCAATCAGTACTCACTCTAAGAAACAGAATTTCCTATAAGCTAACAGAGAGTGATCATTCCTAAGCCAGTGTCAGCCTGCTCATTGTGTAAGAAAAGCAAGTCTTCTTAAGAATCAACTAATAGTTTGTATTTATGTCTTGGCAATCTAAACTAGAAAGTGAAAGAAAGAGAGTTCTAAAATAAGAACATAAAATCCCACACCCAACCTGCAAAACAAAAACTGTGGAATGAGTGGAATCTGGACAACGTATAGGTGAGAGGGGAAACTTGACCTCCTTTAACTCAGACCTATCAAGGAAGTCATTTCTTGAAACTGAAAATTAATTTTTCTATTTTTTCTTCCTGGTTGGTCTTGAATAAATACACAAAAATACATTAACCTATTTTAGGGATGTCTGAAACAAAAAAAAAAGGAAAAATGACACTTAAATGCATTAAAAATATATCAGCTTATCAAAATTTACCCAATCATAATATTTAAGACTTTTCCAGCCCAGAGTTCTTCTCCTTCCACAGTTCTCATTTCCTCATTATAAAAAAAAGTTATACTTTAAAAAAATAACAACAACAACAAAAATTAATGAGAGCACATTCTATATTGTGTTCTAAGTAAAACATATTTTTAGGTCACAGCTAACCTTACTTATATTGCTTAGGTAAAATGACATAGAAAAGAAAAGTTAGAAATTCAAATGTTATTCCAGGGACAACCTCATTCTGTGATTTCTGAAGCTGTACATAAGCAAAACATACACCCTTGCAAAGTAGAGTGGCACACTGCTATGGATGTACCACTTGAAGCTAAAGTTTGAGGTAATTCATATTTTCTCCCTAAACATATTTTCATTTATCTCATTAGCTGATATCCACTTCTGTGGAAAGAATGGATGAAGGATAGGGCTAGGGAAAAGCAAGAACCTGTGACCACTCACTCAGGAATCACACCTGGAAATCATGATAAACTTCTATGTGCCTTTTTCCACATTTCTTATAAAAAGCATTTGATGTGGCTGAGAAAACTATTTCTTGCTGTTGTCATTGGCACATCATTTAAATAAGTCTCTGAGAAACTGACATAGCACCAGGGAAAATAGACAAGGTTATTTTCTATTTTCTCCACATGTGTGACCTCCTGGCCTTCTGTTTACTTCCCAACATCCCTCAAAGTTTCCATGTTTGTTCTTGTCAAATACTGAAAATAACCCTGATGCTTCTACTTTTTATATCCAGGTCCACAATTGATGCCAACAATCAATGCACAGAATGGGTCACAAATAAAACAAATGCTTATATCAAACTTAAGCTGCTAATATTAGAGAACAAAGCACCAATTACTATACTTGGTCAAAATGAGAATAATCTCATTCTCTCAAAAGAGAATAACATGATTTAATATTCTCTCCAAGAGGAGAAAATATATTTATTATTATTAGGTGCCACCGGGAAAATAAATGCTGAAAGACAGGTACTTGATTGGATTCAGCCCAAACCATACTGAAAAGTGGACAGAAAAAAGGTAAGAATATTTCAGGATATTTCAGAGACTGTTATAGACTCTAATAGACTGAAGGATTAAGACATTGACACAGGGAGATGCTTTATGAGACAATTCATTACCCCCAATCAAAAAAGAACCCTTTTCAAAGTTCAGTTTTTATTCAGAAGTTTTTTTTTTAGGAACTCTTTTTGTACCAGGTACTGTTCTAAAAACTGAGAAAATACAGAACCAGAGACACAATGGGAAAGCATGTAAAGTGAGGAAGGAGTTGTGACAGAAAGGGTATTTTAAGCAACTTAATGTCAAAGGAACATTGAATTAGAAGAGTAGAGAGTGGCAACATTCTTGAAGAGATAAAGAGGGGCCATGTTATGAAACTTTGGAAGCAATGATTCAGACAAGGTGGGGGGCGGTGGGAAGTAGGGTTAATATCATTGTCACTATTAATATTTTTAAATCCAATTCCAAATTTAATTAGGTTTGCATACCAACACCAAAAATAAAAATAAAAAACACAAAGAGGAAGAGGTTAAAAATACTCCAGTCTTTGTTTTCTTAAGGAAATATGAAGTATGTATGGCAGAGCTTTATGTGAAGCTGCTGCGGAGAATGGAAAAGAAAATACAACATGGACACTTACTTCTAAGTATTACTGGGTCAGAATGAGAGGAGAGATCACAAAATTATTATGACACCAGTTTTCATGGTTTTCAATAGCATTCAACCCCAAGTGAAAAATTAAAGCCAGATTGCTCAGCTGAGAAAGAATAAGGACTTCGCCAGGTATAAAAAGAAAGAAGAAAGTACAAAAAACTAAGGATTTTGGCAAGAGTCCTTTTTTTTGTATATGAGGTCTTGCTACACAGTGACGTGAATGACAAAAGGGTCACTGGAAGAAAACAAGGCATGTCAGTACTGAAGACTGCTGGGAGGTAGTGGAAACAAGGTGATTATTGTTTTATAATTAATAATTTCAAAGATGAGAAGTTCTAGATAATATCAAGATCCAGAATGGAGTCATTGGTCAATGGTTAATATGGAATGAGTGAAATGTCAATGAAGGCAAGGTGCTTAGGAAATTTCTGTAGGGTATTAATTAACTTGTCCACATTTATACCTGAATCAATCATAATGATGACATAGGAGATATAGATAAAGGAAACTTGTTATCCAAATTTTTAAATCTGAAGGAGCAATAAAGAATATGACAGATGATACTAAGGGGTTAAGTGATGATAATATAAAAGGTGAAGCAAAATAAAACAATACATCTTAGATGAACTCTGTTTTTTATGCCATATCCTGAACAGTGGAAAGGAGTCATACATTGAGATAAATTGTTATCACTGTAAATTCATGACCATCTACTCAAATGACCAACACCCCACCTACTAGATGTTTCTGGTCTAGTAAATTCTCCAACCTTGTCCAAAAACTTCAAATTTTCCTTCCCCACTTTGCTCAAATTCTACAAAGAAAATTTAAATACCAGAAATATCCTCAATTTAGCATTACAATACCTATAGACCGATTCAGATTGCTCCTTTCTCTCTTTCCTGCCCTCTTTCTTTATAGAGGATGTTACTCATGGTCAAAGTCAACACACACTCCATATGTCTTTGAATCTATTTCAGTTCCATATTCTGAGATATCCATCAAACATCCCTTTTCTCTTCTATATTTTTAATCACTTCAACTTCTTATAGATATTTAAACATGCTCAAAAAACTCCCATCTTAGAAAAGTAAAATCTCCTTCAAACTTCTATTATTGTCCAGAAATAGATCTATCTTCTTTCAAGCCTCCAGACAAATTTTTTGAATGAGTCACTCTACCTCCATTTTCTGAGCTCCTACCCACTCCTTAACACATTTTCATAAAGGTTCCTCCCCAGTCAGTACAGCAATGCATCTTCAGCTAAAATCACCAATGATCTCCTTGTATTCAAATCCAATGGATATTTTTCATTCTCATCTCGATTATCTTCTCAGCAACACCTGGCAGTGATGATTTTGTCTTTCTTACAGTGTTTTTTCCCTGGTCTTTGCAAAACCACACATTTCTGTTCTTGTTTTCTTCCCCTGAGACAATTCATTTCAATCTTTACAGTCCCATCTACTCCAATATAGTCAAAAAATATTAGAATGCATCAATATTTGTTCCTAAAATTATCTCCCTTCTCACTCTACATACTTTTTCCAGGGATCCTTCCCTTCTCCAGAGGAGTCAATTTCTATCTGTACCACCAAATTTACAGATCTCTTTCCCAATTTGCTGCTCCTATCCTTTTGCTTATGCAACCAACTATTCATTCAAGAGTTATGCCTGCATGAATGAAAGGAGTACTGGTTTTCATATGAGACTAAAGAATGATGATCTCTAGCTACATTGTTGTGTTTTTATTGTCCTTTTTGGTAAATTCCTACTTTCCCTCAAGATTCAACTCAAATTCTAAAGTCAGTTAAATTAAAACCTGTAACTGATTTCTTAGTCTCTCACTCTTCCTATCTCCTATTAGCAACCTACTATGTACCTAAAATTACCACTGCACACAAACCATCGTCTAATAATTTCTATATCTATGTGTCTTCCTCCAGCTCTCAATCAGGAACTACTTAATGTCAGGCCAAGTTCTCTTCATAATTTTCCTCCCAGTACTTACTATTCTGATGCATAGTACAGTCCCCAAAACTGCAAATGAGTAATTGCCTATGGACCAGTAAATTGTGCTCTGGTGTTTTCAAAGAAATAGTAATAGATGCCCTCAGAAGGAGCGATTCATGATTAAATAAGATTAGTTTTTACTAAATCCCACTCTCAAGAGTTCCCAACACATACCTTAAGAACTGTAAGGAGTCCTTAAAATAGAAAACTATGTAACTGTTTAATGTTTAGATAAGGAAAGCTTTCTTTCCTTTTCCTTCTTTTAATATGCATATTGGCATTCCTCAGTTTTTCCTTACATTTTAACATAGTTTGGATCGTAACCCATTAGGATCAGCAGCAAAACAGATGTTAAAGAAACAGAGGGTATGCACGTTCTCTTTACCGGGATGCTTCCCAATGGTACAGGTGCTAATTTCTTCAATATAGCCATACCACTTCTTAGTGAAGAAAACATTTTGATCAATGTAGTACTGCCATCCTATTGATATACACACCAAATCTAAGGCATTCTTATTGTTTTATTTTTTTTTACAAATTTATTAATTTCAAGAATTCAAGAATATTGCCTAACCATAAAGCACAGCAGTATTATTATAGCCACATTGAAACCATTGTTTTGTTTTGTTTTTTTGAAAGTTCTCTTGTAAAGATAACACAGTTACCTACGCACCAAATGTGCCACCAAGCAGTTTTGCAGGTTGCTTGAATAACAGAAGCATTAATAGCTCCAAAACAAAGTTTCCACTTGAAGCTCAAAAACCTTACCACTCCACCTTCACAGTATGTTGTCTAGTAGAATTTAGAGTATATTCAAAATCAGGGACCCAAAACAAAAGTGTTCCCCGAATGGCTTTTATGCTATGTTTTGTTCAGTGTGTGACAAGGAAAGAACCTCTGTTTGCCAAATAGAAAGTTCTGACATATGGTGTAGCAAATAGCATTATGTAACAATAAAGCACCCATCCTGGTAACCAGCACTCTTATTAAGAACAACAGGATAGCGAAGTGACTCATCAGCTTGTGCGCTCTTTTTCAATTCTAGTAATTTGGGACAAGTGTGGGGAAGTTACAAGTTGTTTATGTGCAGCCCAAAATGACAGGCAAGAGAAGTTACTAAGCAACATGAAGTACTTGCATTTTTCTAATCTTTAAAAAGCTGCTACAAGCTGAATAATCCGTAGTAAGAAGGGAAAGGGAAAAGCAATATGGGAATCATGGTTTTGACTGAATGAAATTTTCCTGTTCAATAATTCTAAAATTCTGATTTGCCATGAGTTCATCCGTCTTGGTTTTAAGGAATCCTTCAGGTATATAATTATTTGCTACTCATTGTCAATGCCAGAAACCTCTTCTAGAATGAAAAAAGCCGATGGCAGGGAGAGGGGTCTTAGGAGATTGAAACCAGTTTGCACCCCTGTAAACAGGATCTCTGTCCTCTATTTCAGCTCTCTGTTTCTTTCATAAACTTATTGTAACAACTACACCAATATATCGCATGTTTCCTTCCTTGTTGAGCTGTGTTTGCTTCTTTCTCTCACTAAGGTATCTTCAGTACTTTGGGAACTAGTCTTTTATTTCACTCTTCCCTTCCTGAGCCTGGCACAGTGCCTGACACAAAGCAGGGTGTCAATGTTGAATGACCGAAGGATGGAATAAAAGACAACATCATGGCGTCAGTAGTTCTGTTTCTTAAGGTGATAGTTTAAATAACTATGTCTATTTATTTGAGCTTTAAATTTCCCACGGGTAGCTGAGTGTTACCTACAAACTCTAAAATATACTCTAGGAAAAGCAGGCAAGTGAGAATTTCCCAGCCTTTATTTCTTTTCATTAAAGAACTAGCAAAAGGATTCCTTGGTCAAAAGCCCAGGAAGAAACATTCCCTTCATTCTCTGTCTCAGCAAAACAAGTTGCTGAATAAACTACAAACTCATCTTTTGTGCTTGAAGTTCTGTTTTCAGGTCAAGGATCCTGGAATGCTTTTCCACAGCACCTCTATTTTTCTCCTTTCCAGTTCGTATAATTCAAAGTAGTTGATCTAGATAGTAATAGATTTCCTCACAGAAGAGGTCACAGTTCCTCAGTCTGCTTAGGTATAAAGAGCAGAGCAGTCAATAGATGAAAACAAAATCTTATTTTGTATATTAAATGGATGATAGCTGTGACATGTTTTACAAATGTTAGGAGTGAAAAATTAAAGATGTCTCATTACTGTTTTAGATAAGGGGAAGGGAATTAACATTTCCGAGTGTTGACTGTGTGTCAACCACTATCCTACGGGTGTTTACACGTGTTGTCTAATATAACTCTGTTCAGTTACCTTTTGTTTTGGTAATTCAATAAGTCCCTATAAAAGGATGTTTATCATAACATTTAATATATTTATGAGTCTCATAAATATTTTTAATATAAAAAATTTTATATATAAAAAAATTTAAATAAAAAATATTTTTAATATAAAACTAAAACAAAAAATGCCTTTAGATTTAATTTTCTTTGCTATTAATACTTTATTCTTTATCTGAGATAAAATCCCAATAGGAAATAATAAATTGCTAATATTTCAGTATTTATTATGTGTCTTCTGTTCTCAGCTTACACACATGATTAAATCACACAATGCTAGAAAGTGGATATCATTTTCATTGACTGTGTTTGTTACAAAGAGAAATCTAAAGTAGAGAATTTAAGTTACTTGTTCATGGTCATCCAAGTAGTAATTTGAGGCCAGGCAACTTGAATGCAAAGAACAAGTTTTAACCCCTATATCACAATACCTAAGAAGGGAATGATGAAATGAAATGAGTACCTTTGTAAATTGAGAAATTATACATGGAGTTAATTCGTCCACACCTTTACTCACAATTCCATCATCATTAATAATCAAAACATGATAAGCTGAGATTCTTTAAAAGAAAATAAAAGGAAGGCCCAGCTCCTTCACTGTGGTAAACTCACCCTGAGATTACTCTGCTGACAGAACTCCAAAGACTGTTTAAATAGCAACCACACTTCTTATCCCATCTGTCCATCCCCTGGTTATAACAGTATATTTGATAACTGATTCACGTGGATTAGAGAGAGAATAAAATAGAATTATTTGACCTAAGATAATACTTTGAATAAAAATATTGTACTTGGAAACCCATATGTCATGTCCACCCAATTCACCCTGTTATGACATTTAAATACTTAATGAAAGAAATTTATAAAATCATTAGAAAGTAAAATCCAAATTATCCCATAAACTGAAAATGCTTCTTTGGGTGAGGGGGAGAGGGGAGTGGTTTTCTCATCATTACCCATTTCTTCATTTTTCTCTGGCAGCAGTCAAGTTTCTAATGTCTGCAGATATAACTCAATATTTGCAAGCTATGACTGAATTAAAATCTCCTCAAATTTGTCCTCAAAGGAAATAAGAGTTCAAGAAACAAATTTTTAAAACCACCATTTCACAACTTCACTCTATTGTTCCACAAGAACAAAACACCTTTGATTTCATTGTTTCCCCCCTCTAAAAATACTTTAGCACCAGGTATTATTAAAAATGTTAATTATTGTTATCTGGAAATAAATATGCCATTTGCCTTATTTTAAAATATCATCCTCATATTCTAAATATGCAATACCACAGAGGGTGGTAAATGTCTTTTGAGTAATTTTATACTAATTATGGGTTCAACTTATTAAAATATACTCTCTGGCTCAGATCTTGTAACTTGCATTTGAAAGAGCATTCTCTAGTCTTTTTTTGGCATAAAGACTGTGGAAGTAGAACTATCTTTCCTTCTAAGAATTGAATTAGAGCTTTGAATTCCATTTATAAAAGAAGTGTGTATTGAGCTCCAATATTGTATTAGATACTACCCTCATCACTAAAGTTCCTAAGATAAATAAGGCTTAGTTTCCTTCCTCAATGTAGAAAACAGATTATTTCAACCCTCTGTGGCATATTCAATATAAAGGCAAGCACAAGTTACAGTGGAACCATGGAAAAGGACTAATAGTAGAATCCAAATGGAATCCTGGAAAGTCTAGACTTTAGACTAGCTTAAGGAATAAAGATGCAGCATCAGATGAAATACTAACAGAGTGAGGGGAGAGGAATCTGAAGAAAGAAATTACAGGAAGAGACAGTTATAAGCAGAGACAAAAGAGGTGAACAAATTGCATAAACTGTAGAGGGTTCTAATAAACCAGCGATTGTTAAAAGCAAATGGGAGCCTTTTGGTTAAAAGCATGGGCTCTAGAGCCACACTGTCTGGTTTGTAACCCAGCTCTATTCCTACCAATTTCTAAATTTAACCCTCTTGTGCCTCAGTTTGCTCTTACAAAATAGGAATGAGGAAAATAATGGGATTATCCCATAAGGGTATTGTCAAGATTAAATGTTCATGATGCTTATACAAGCAAATGGCATGTAGTAAGCACTCAACAAGAGCTTCTGTCATTATTTTTAAACTACAAGGGAAGAGAGCCAAAGAACCACATTAAAAAATATACTCTTGAAAATCGCTCTATTCCTAACCCCCACCCACATGGTCTCAAATGACAAGAGACAAAAGAATCAGGGCTGACAACATGAATGTGTTCGCCAAGTTTCATCACTGTGTACATGACATATCTCAGTAGCATCAACTTTCCTTATGAAACACATACATTTATTCTCTGAATTTGAGACAGTTTTTGTGCTCCTTGATCTGTAGCGATTGGCATATTGTCAATAAACAATAACTATGTGAAGGATAATGTATTTCAAACTTACAGTGCAATGCAGAATCTCTGTTAAAAAGCAAATCCTTCATTTCAAATTGTTGACTCAGATAAATACTTAAAAAAGAATTTCAGCTGTTTAAATTTAGCATGCTGAGAAAGACCAATCTTAAAATATTGTTTGGCTTTATGCCTATAACATTTTCATTTTATTCCTTGTTAGTGTTTGTCTTCTGTGATAAGAAGACAAGTGACAGGAATCATGTTATTCTCCTAACACTTCGAATTTTACCTAACTGAACCATTTTGTTTTTATCCTTACCAGTTAAAGATGGCCTTTCATTCCCTGGCAAATTTTCAGGGAGAGATTATGCAAGAACCAGTGATATTTCCAGCACTGTTTTAGCTCTTCAGTCATCATCTGGCCTTTCTCCCCCACTTTCCTTTGAATCATCATTTTTTTACTCTTAAAATATATAGAGAGAGATATATTCTGAAGACAAGCCTAATCTAATTTTTATAATGAGAATTTACAACTTAAAGAGATGCTTTAAGTCTGTGCCCTATCTGTGACTCTAAGGATCTCCACCCACAAGCAAATCAAAGAGTTTGCTTTTTAGAGTCCCTAAGGACACAGAATCTGGACACTATCAGCCTCCCACTATGTGATTACCTTATTTTCCTTTCATCCCTTTTGACTACTGAATCTTCCAACTTGTCTCCTCTCATATTAACTCCATCACCTTCCTTCCTGGCAAAGATGTCCCCAGCTCCATTTCCATGGCTCATGAAGCCAGAGCAGAATAGTTGAACAGTTGGAAATTAGAATGGCTGAATATGCCAAGTTTGGATTTGTGGTCAATTCAGGTTCCAATTTAGACAGATTCGATATTGGGTCTCAGTACAGCAGGGAGCTTTCTCCTGACTGGTATGATCTCTCAAGCATTCTCAACCCACTCTATGCACAAAACAATAAGCTCACTCCACCTGATCCATGACAGAGTACCATTTTAATATAACAAAGTGTCAAAGTGATTAAGAGTTAGAGGTAGTAGTACATGGGGACTTATCCTAGCTTACTGTTTACTACATATTGCTCTAGGTAACTTTTTTTCCCTCTATTCCTTCTGGGATTGAGTTTCTTATAAATGGGAGAGAATGCTACCATCTATCTCCTTTCTATAGTTGTTATCCCATAAATGAGAAGAAACATTCAAGGTGCTTAACCTAGTACTTGCCATTAGTGTACTAGCTATAACCAGGAACAACTCATGCATTATATGGTGAGTAGATCATACTTGCATATAACCCAAAGAGCTGCCAAAGAGTTGAATCTACTTCATAATCAATACCTAAGGGTGAGCAAGTGCATATGATTCTTACTTGAGATCAGATTATGTGCTGGTGTTTTACAAGAGAGAGAAAATGCCATAGATGGATGAGAAGCAATAGGAAGACACTTAAAAATTTTGCCTAGAGCTTCCTCCAGGCAGGTGTTCTATGCTTAGAGGTATTACTCTCAAGAGAATATTGTAACAGTATCATGCATGCAATAAGTACAGTTTTGTTCCTGAGGCCAGCCAGGAGAAGCATCCAGGAAAGAATATTCTTAAAAAGTCATTTTAAGCCTGTATGTCAGCATCAGAATCATGATTAGTTGGCAGAAATTGGACTGAATGACCAGCAGCTATCTTTGGATGGCTTGTCTAGATACAACTCTTACTTCTTTCAATAGTGTGCAAGGAAAAACATGAGCCATAAGATACTTATCTAGTCCAGACCCTGTCCTAGCAAAACTCACCAATGGTTTAAACCTTAATTGTTTTGAATTGGTTTTGAAAATGGTTTTAAAAATCTTCTCAGGCATAACATGAGATTTGTTTACCATTAGGACAACCAAAATATGAAGCAAAAGTGTTCCCCAAACTCAACTTGCTTAAGTCTCTACCTTTTAAAGAAATTCTGACAAATGCCTATCCAATCCAAATGCCTATCAATTCCATTCAGGCTCTCAGCTAAATATGAAGTGCTTGAGGTTCAGGTAATAATCTATTCTAGAGTATCAGAAAAGTACTTGCAAACTCGCTCCAACCGTATTCTTTTAGTCTTTGTATAGATGTTTCCTTTTCTTACTGCTCTACAAAAAATTGAACCACTCTCAGGCACACAGTATCATAACAAATATATTCCCTGGATTATATTTTATTCAATGACTTCTAAAGTCAGATGTAGAGTTTTTGCACTGATAAATTACGTGTTTGCAGGATGGGTTACCTCTAACAAACTGGGTATTTCAATAATGACAAAAACACTGTATCTGGAGATCATGGAGATGAGTAGGCAAGCTAATTAGGATCAAAAACAGGATATATATTATTTTTCTTAATAAAATAATGAAAATTAGAGGAAGAGCAATACAATTGAAAACTGAAATAAATGGATAAAAGTGATCCTTAGTTCCCTCTTCTAATGATGAGAATTTCAGAATTGCTTTGCATTTCATATTACTTAGCTCATAAGTAATTTATGGAAGGACATCCAACTTAAAATCCTGGATTCTGTGTTAGGTAAACTGTTTCTTCATTAATCTTTCTTGGAGAAAAACTATGATATTACAGTAATTTCTCCATTGATCTTGCAACTAAGTCCAATATTTTTGTGCAACATACCCTTTCTGCTTGAGAGATTCATTCACATTTTTCTTCATTACAAAAGTCTGGTCAGTGTAAAAGAGGACCTGGTTAGAAACACACCAAAATTTTTAGGTTATATCTGGTTTCCCTTCTAAAGAGAGCTTTGGTATTCTGCCTGCATCACATTCACTTGGTAATTTGCTTTACAATGGGCTGGCCTTGCTGACCTCCTTTTACCTCCTTTAAAAAGACTTGGTTGTCTGAAATTTGAGCAAACAGTTGAAGTCGTTTTTAAAAACTTTTTTAAGCCTTCATTTTTTGCTAGTGAGCACAGTGCTGGTTGGTTCTAAATATAAAGCCACCTATGCAAAAAATATCACTTTGATATCACAACGCAGGAACGGATTAGCAAGTGGAGATTGTTGCAGTAGTAAGAAACTGGGGGAATCCTCTATGTTCCACCCACGAAAGAGCATTTGACTGTTTATCATATCATCAGTGTCTTCTAGGCTGTTGCCTAGCAGTTACCAAGAGACCTACTTCACGTTTTACTTTAATTTAATAAAGTAAACCAAAGACTTTTGTTTCATTTTGTTTGTTTGCTTCTTTGTTTTACAGAGTAGGAATAAATCTGGAATGAGACTTGTAACAATTTATTGGAAAGTCTAAATGAGCCTCTCCATGAATTTTCTTTTGAAAAGGTAAGCTACCATCCATTAGTAACTTTCAGGACACCACTCTTATATTTAAATCTAGAATGCATTTACCAGTTTTGTTGCCTAAAATCACAATGCACAGGGGGTTTTGCATACCTAACCAACAAGCGGTATCTCTCTGCATGTAACTGAGAGTAACCCGGCTAACGCGCGTAACTAGGACAGGAGTCAGGGAGACAAACCAAATTAACATCTCATAGAGAATTCAAAGCTATGCTTTTCTAACTTTCCTCGCCATTTCTTCTCAGCTTCCCTTCCCCCGCACCACATAACCAGAAGCCAGTAAAACTGCCAACCGTGTCGAGTTTAACTTACTGCAGTGTGATGCAGGAGAAGGCTGGGCGCATCTCTGAGCAAGAGCAACTGCTTTTCCGGAGAGGAACTGGGACCAGCCAGCTACCAGGCTCCTTTCCAATTCACACGCTCTCCGCCCAGCCAGAAGGCTCCCTCTCAGCTCGGCTTCCCCAGAGCAGTGCAGCTTCAAGAACTCCGCTCCCAGCATCTCCTCCTCTCTACTTCCACCCCCTTCCAGAACGCACGGCCCATTCTAACTAGTGCCTAAAGAATGAAAATTGACTTCCAGTCAACAACACAGGCTGCCTGCAGTCCAGCAGTGCCTGACAATTTGCAACTCAAAAACAGCGGAGCCTTAAAGATGTAGGTTTCCGGAGCCTGAAAGTCATCTTTAGCAACCCTCTTCCCCACCTCTCACTGCTCCCCTCCTTCCCGTCCCCTACACGGCCACCTCCAGGCTCCCACTCAAGCTAGGTATCACAAATGATTATTTTATTATCCACACCAATAAGCATCAGAAAGAAACTGAATTTGTCAGAGATGAAATACCTGTTGTCCATGACTAATGTTCTTCTCTCATCTCTTTGAGTCCTTGTTTTACATCAAGATGCGTTGATATTGGAAATCTGTGCCGTGTGTGTGTGTGTGTGTGTGTGTGTGTGTGTGTGTGTGTGTGTGTGTGTGTGTGTGTGTGTGTGTGGAGGAGGAGGAGACAATCTGCGCGGCGGAGAGCGACAGCCCTGCCTGTGTCTCTGGCTGCCGCTTCTACAGCTGCAGTTGCTACTATTGCTGTTGGAGTTCAGGAAAAAATGAGACCGGGAGACAGTATTTTACAGCTATTTAACTGCTGGACCAGTTGTAAGACAAGGGAGGAGACTGTGCAGGTATGAGTGACTGTGTTAAGACAGTAAGCTTGATTCACTGCAATTACTACCATTCAGGACAGTTCCCCTTCAACTGTGTCTCCTCTCCCCTTTAGTGACTAGAGTCCTTGATGGGTCACTGTTCATTAACCACCTGCCTAACCCTCTTCTAGAAACTGTAACAGCCGCACACTCTATTTCTACAATCGAAGTTGGTACTCTGGGAGCAGGGGACTGGAGGATGAATGAGGAAGAAGTAGGAAGGGAAGGGGGAAAGCAGGTGAATATTAAAAAAGAAATTGTATGCATGTGTAACCAATCACCACACAAATAAAAATGATAATCTTGGGCCATGTGCATAAAATAATGCAGTGAGGTACTGGAAGTGTATGCCAGTAAACAGTCATGTGTATTTTATAGAATGCGCAAAACCAGATAGTTATTAAGGGTGTTTGCCAGCTTAAGTGCAGGGTATTTTGATATACATGTCCCTTGGTAGCTCTCAGCTTCCCCACATAATATCCACTGTGATTTCAATGCATTAGTATCTTTATCAGCTACAAATTCTGGTGAAACCTACTGGTTACTGCTGCCAATGGACTCTCCCTTTCTCTCCTTATTGGTTGTTCATTCTGTCCTGATTTATCTCCAGCACAGTCTCAGCTGAACATAGAAGTTGAAGAAAGAAGTTCTCAAAAACCCCCCAAATTAGAATACTAATGATGGGTCACTGTTCATTAACCACCTGCCTAACCCAGGTTTGTCTTTATGGTCTTGTTCTGTAATAGATCAACACCTCCTAAATACACACACACATACACACTCACACACACACACATATGCCACTTAAATGAATAGTACTATTAATCCACTCTCAGAATTCAGCTGTCTGAGCTAAAATAAGCTTAATTCCTTTTGATATTATTTGTAATACACACCTTTAATTATTTCTGCCCACTCTGAACAATTTTCATATTTGCCATATACTTTCCCAGTTGTTAGGGCTTGTGTAATCAGTGATAAATTGGATAGATGTTACTGCAGGAAGAACGAAGCCTGTAGAACTATAACAGAAAACCCAGAAGGAGGAAAGGAACTCAGAAGGATTAAATAATATCTTCTCCTGTTTATATTAGAAAATCACTGCCTTTAGCTAAACAAAGGCCAGTTAACATGAAAAGCATGTGTCAATTATCCAATAAATATCAATTTACCAAAACCAACCCAACTATGATTCTAACAGCAGATTAATATTTTGTCTTAAAATATCACAATATATTACATTCAAAGAATATCCAGAATTTTTTAAATGTCAAAATCTTAATAAGGCATGATGAAAAATAAAATAGCCACATATTTTTGCCTCTTCATTTTTTATGTTAAATAACTACTGTATAATACACTATTAATATTAAAAATCTGAAAAGTAACTTCATAATTTCATACTTTATACAATGCAATGTAAAGAAGTAGGCAAAATTAATCTACACCACTTGGAAATACATCTGATACAGAAGTCAACTTTATCCAAAGATGATGTGATGTGAAGCTTATATTGTCCCTAAAACTCACCCTTTACTAAAACTACCAGAATTTGAAATCACATAGTTTAGCATTTTTGGCTTGGGGGGAGTTTTTTGGATTTACCTTTACTCTTATTTTGAAACTTGAATATATTTAGGAAGAATTTGTAATTTAAATATTCTTGAGAGATAATATACTTGTTATCTTTATTACAGACAAGCAGGAGGCTAAACATCCAATATCTCAGTAGTGATGGATGAACAAGGTAGTGTGGAAATAATTGGTAATAAGTATTTAATGCCAGTTGGGTTGGGTTTCTAAAAACTGCTCACAGAATTACTGAGATTTAAAGAAGAGACAGCTTTCTTAACAAAACTACCACACAATCCCCAAAAGTCGAGTAATGCAGATAGAAAATCTTCAGTTGGGAGTTGATGGCTGACACTTAATCCCTGATTCTTTAAACTCAAGATTTTCCACTTTGTGAGAAAACCTACAAATCACTGCTTTATAACCCTGTATGCAATTCTCTAAGACAGTCTCTCTGCCCACATCACTGGACTTCATTGGGGAATTTTGTATAATGTATCAATCCAAGAAACTAGTGGTAGGAAAAAAAGAAACTTGCTCTACAACTTTCCATTAATCAACAAAATCAACAATTTATGGGGATATAGAAATAATATCTTAATTTCAAACTAAATCTCTTTTATCATCAAAACATATATCCCCAAACTAAATTCTGTTATTTAATTGAAACTTGTTCACTGGAGAAAAGCCAAAACATTGTAAACTCTGCAATGACAGAAACCGTATTTGTTTAGTTCACTCATGTGTCTCTAGCATCCATCAAAGTACTCAGAATGAGGTATGTGCATTTTTAATAAATGAGTGAATTAATAAATAAATTAGTCTCTGAATGCAGGGAATCAGGAATATAAATGAACTGGGAATAAGAACATTTAAATTCTTCCTGTCTTTGCTCTGCTGCTACATAAATGTGGCACTTTAGAAAAGTGACTCACTTCTGTGGTTGCAAAGTGTCCTTTCAGGTCTTTCCTTCACAGGTGCCACAAAACTGTGTAATAAATATCTGATCTCAATACTCCTTCAAAACGGTTTTTCTACTGATGTGAATTCTATCATTATGCTTCCCTAGAATGTCATTTCCTGAGCATCTTACAATCTAGTAACATCACAGAGATTATTAATCCCTAAGAAATGCATGGTTTCCCCCACTTTTGACTTCCAAATCTGCACCTAGTTTAATGAGTACTATACTAGATGCTTAAAGAAAATAGGTTGCTACACATTCGTTTGTGTGTGTTCCTAAAATGGTGTTCCTGTATCAATGATTACAAACAAGAAATCTCCAGTATCTAAGTAAGGCAATTCTTTAACAACAACAAAATTATGAGAAGTAAAGCTCAAATAGTGAAATATCATAGATTACTTAAACATAAGTCTACATTTAGTCACAGCCTTTTATGTCAACTGGTGGTTAAAAATAGCTTGTCATGATTATAATTTAAGTTGGCCACAGGGATAGTAGTACAGCATGGAGCATACAGCCAATGGTTCTGTAACATCTTCCTGTGTTGACTGACAGTAACGGCACTAGTGGGGATGAGGATTTGATAATATGGGTAACTGTTGCACCATTGTGTTGTACACTTAAAAGCAATATAAGATTGTATATCAATGATACTTCAATAAAATTAATTAAATACTTTGTCATGCTAATTGTTTTCAACAAAACTTCATTGAGCATCTATTATGTGCAAGGCATTGGAAAGGGAAACAGTCATATCATCTGCTTTTAAAGGAGATGTGGTCCCATAAATAAATTCTTACTTTATGATTTTAATTTTTTAAGTATGTTTTATTTTAGAAAAATCAAATAGCTCACATTTATATCAGCCATGATTAAAATCTTCATCAACTCTGATTTAAGAGGTGAGAGGAGAGCTTCTTCTAAATGAAGCTGAGTGTCGCAGAGGAACTTTTCCACTTGTTTCTAACCCACAAACCAGTGGGAGGCAGGCTGGAAAGTTAGGAAAGATTCAGAAAAGGTCTTACCTTAAAAACAATAATAATCACAAAATATTTTATTTGGATATACTGTTAGACCTCATGTAGTCAAATTCTCAGTTTTACAGGATTGGAGATACACAGTAGGTTACCGTGGCTTATGCTGGTAGGAGACTCTATGGCTAGGTGTAGCACAATGTTAAACATGCAAGCTTTGGCACAAAAAAAAGGTGTGCTTTGATTCCTGGATATGTCAATGACTAGCTCTATGACACTGGAAAAACTGTCTTTCTATACCTCAGCTTTCTCATCCATAAAGTGAGGATATTTTTTTCCAGCTTTACTGAGGCATATCTGACAAAACTGGAATATATATAAAATGTATAACACGATTTATGTATACCATGTGGAAAGTTTCCCACATCAAGTTAATTAGCACATCTATCACCTCACATATTTGACTTAATTTGTTTTTTTGCTAGAATACTTAAATTTTACTCTATTCAAATATCAATTATACAATACAGTATTATCAACTAGCACAATGTTACTCATTAGTTCCTAAAGACTTATTCATCTTACAGGGGAAAGTTTGTATCCTTTTGCCAGCCTCTCCCTATTTCTTCCGCCTCCATGCCATGCAATAAACATTCTACTCTCCATTAGGAGAGTTCAGCTTTTTGTTGTTGTTGTTCAATTCCATGTATAAGTAAAACCATGCAGTACTTGTTTTTCTCTGTCTGGCTTATTTCACTTAGCATAATGCCCTCCAGTTTCATCTGTATTATTGAAAATGGCAGAATTACCTTCTTCCTTAGGCTGAATAATATTCCACTATGTGTGTGTGTGTGTATGTATGTGTGTGTGTGTATATATATATACACACACAGTGATAAATACCCACAATACACATGAAATTCATACTATTCAAAACAAAAACAGAAACAAATAACCCAATTAAAATATGGGCAAAGGGTGGGAACAGACATTTTTCCAAATAAGACATACAGATGGCCAACAGGTACAGTAAAAGGTGTTCAAAAATCACTTATCATCGGGGAAATACAAGTGAAAATCAGTGATATTGCCTCATACCTGTTAGAATGTTCATTACCAAAAAAACACAAGAGACAAATGCTGGTAAGGATGTGGAGAAAAGGTAACCCTTATATACTATTGGTCTGAATGTAAACTGGTACAGCCATTATGGAAAATGATATGGAAGCTTCTCAATAAATTAAAAATAGAACTACCACATGTTCCAACATTCCCACTTCTACATATATATCCAAAGGAAGTGGTATCAGGATCATGAAGCGATAATCTGCACCCTTGTGTTCTTTGCAACATTATGCACAATAGTCAAGATGTGGAAATAACCTGACAGTATGAGGTGCAATATCTGTATTTATGTCTACATATACAGAAATAGAAAGATAGAATGGACTATTCAGCCATGAGAGAGAAGGAAATTCTGTCATTTGCAACAACATGGATGAAGCTGGAGGGCATTACACTAAGTGAAACAAGCCAGACAGAGAACGCCCATGACTGCATGGCCTCACTCATATAAACAGAGTAGAATAATGGTTCTCTTGGCTATGGGTGAAGTACGTAGAGAGAGGTTAGTAAGAGAGTCCTAGCTAGAGCTCCCATGCCCAGTGAGAACTGCTCCTTTACGTTCTATAGTCCTGTGGGTCTGTGGGTGCCTGTCCGTTCGGCTATCAGAGCTAGGCTTTCAGAGCTAGATGTTTGGGGAACACATACCTTGAGTGGGCCTTAAAGGTTGGGTCATTAGATGCGTGAAGGGTATGTCTCAAACCCTTCACTCCACAGGGAGAAGTTGGGAGTTAGGCCTTTCCTCCCAATTGTACAAAACAGTACCCAGGGTGTGGTCTAAGGGGAAAGTATATTTCAGCCTTTCCTACCTGTGTACATATGGTATTTTTCCATTCAGCTGATGAGCATCTCTCAGCTAGTTTCTGGATTTCTTCCCCCTCTGTATGCAGCTGTACACTGAGTGCATCCATGGGAGTAGGGAAGCTCAAGAGACTCTTATGCTGCTGTCTTGGTTCCTCTCAAATTGAGGACTATAATACCACCTACTCCAAAGGGCAGTTTAGAGATCAAAGAATCTGGTGCGTGGGAAGTGCACAGCACACAGACTGGCAGACTTCCATGTGTAGATGCGTGTGGCATGCCTATGCATATGCATATTCACACTTACACACAAGGACTATCAGTTTTTATGACTGTTGCCTCTCCTCTTCATTGGAGTCATAATTTCTGAGCTTAATGTTTAAGTACATGACTTTCCATTTATTTAATTTTTTAATCTGAATGACAATGGCAGAATCTGCATGATTCACTTAGGGGCAGCAAGCATATTGCTGATCTAAGACAATTTAAAAATCAGGGAGACCTTCCCCTCTTCTACAAAGAAGGTAATTGGTGTTCTAAAGAGGTTTGACTGAAGTGATAAATAACATGAGTTACCTATGAAGTCATTCAATCAAAATCTTCAGCACTCATGATATGTGAAGTCCTAAGCAACACACATACTTCAGGAACCAAAGAAAATGCAGGAAAACATGGTTTAAAGCACAAAACAGAAAGCATATGACAGAAAACTTACAGTTTTGAAATGAAGTTTTATGTGGGAAATTAGCAGACTCTAATACAGCCTAGCCATTTATTTGGCTGTCTCCATGATGGATGTGGATTAGAGTGTAATTGATTTAGCAGTGGTCATCTACATAGTGAATTATAGGGCAAACTCCTGATAATGGCCATATTTTATTTTTGCATGACCTCACTTTATTATTTGGACCAATGGTTTCTAAAAAAAGATAAACCATACATATTCTGTTGTGACTGACTTCTCCTTGTTTTTTCTCTTTTCTTTAATACTAGAATGACATAGCATCATTCTCCCTTACACTCAGTAGACCATTTATTTGTTTGTCTCTTCACTGGACTTAAAGGTCAAATTATATTTATATATACATAGAGCCCTACAAACAGAAGTCACTCAAACATTTCCAATTTCTCTGATATGGAGGTACAACAACTAATCATTTTAAATGCTGTTTTTTGAAAGGGAACAGATAGCTTTCATTTAATAGCTAAATATTTAAAACACTGTGCTATAAAATCCAAGCAAACAGATACTTAGCTTTAAGCTATTTAACTGGTTAAATACAGTTTATATTGTCCACAGTTTAGAAAAGACTACCTTAAGATGAAATGCATGGTGTTTTTGGGGGGTGGGGGATGGGGGATAGATGGCTTGGATAGTTTTCTATTGTATGCTATATGCAATTTAAACTTTAAGTAAATTTTTAATAAATTGAAACTTTCTATAACTTCAGAATCATAGGTAACCTGAAAGCAAAAAATTCTGTATTAAAATTTTTAATAGTAATTATACCCAGCTGCACTATGCAACAAAAATGCATATACATATAGATTGACTCTGGATGAATTTAACAAGTATTTTGTTGAAAAGACAGATGCTATATGATTATGGCAATTATATAACAAGATTCATTATCTTTATCTTCACCATTGTGAGATCAGCCATCTATGTAGTATTTGTCCTTGAAGTTAGTTTGAGAACTAAAGATGCATTTCTTCAATTAAACTTCTCATTCTACATCACTGAGAAATAAATATACCTATTAAAATAATAAAGCGCATTTTCAAAATAGAGAAGCTAATTCTAAGTCTCAATCAAATGTTTCTTAAAAACTAAACTCTTGTGTTTGTTGTGAAGGCTTTCTATTGTATGATTTCCCTGCATACAGCTTGAAGAGGTTGAAACAGGAAAAGTTTGATCATGTATATGATTTATACAGAGCCCAAACAGCTATGTTTATTAAAGCCAGTTCGTAATTTCTTGTCTTCATATTGTAATTATATTTTTAAATGTCACATTCTCAAAGAGTTCAGCATAAAGAAAGATCTCCTGAAAGAGGATTGTTTTGTGCAATGTGTCTTTTTTTAATCATTCTTATTTGCTTTTTATAGCCTCATCATTTTTCTTCTCTATACCAATATCATGTATACATTACATTATTGGAATTCAGGTTTGTAACCCAGAGTGTTTATGGAGAGGAACTTCAGCAATTTGTAGAAACAGAAAGAAAAATACCTTTCATTGGAGATTTTCTAAATAATTATAAATAGATTGAGCTTATTGTTAAAAATCAAGGTTTCTTGGCCAGAATGAGAAATAAAATTTGCAAGTGGGTTTCATTATACACCAGCTTGCAAATTAAAAATAAATTACATAATTAAAACAGAAAATAGCTAAATATCTTTTTAAAAAATCAGTCACTTTTTCCTCAGTTGGCATGACCTGAATTCAGAGACCATATTTGCCCTGGATGATTTATCTAAAAATGGCTTCCGAGGTTGAACAGTTCCATGAAACACTGGCACATAAGCATATTTAAAACAATAGGAATTTATGTCAAAACTATTTGGTAAAAATTATCATCCATTATGAGAATCCTTGGAAGCTGTTATATCATGATAACTTACAAACAACATATATGTTATTATTTTAAAAGCAGAAAAACTAACACAATAATTAATAATATTTTTCTTAGAAAGATTCATTCAGAGGAAATTTTTTTTAAGCTTGGAAGTGAATACAACTTGATGTTAACTTCTGTTTCCTTTTTTGTCCACTAAAATATGTTCATTTTTGGTAAGATGAATACTTTCACACTAGGCACTCAGGAGAGATGTGATATAAAATAGCACCTCATTTAACTATCACAAGTAACTTAGGAGGCAGATACAGATGTTACTTCCAGTTTTCATATAAAGAAACAAAAGTACAGAGAATTTAAATAATTTATCTGAGGACAAAAACCTCTGATGAGAGGCAAAAGCACTGGATCATAATCTGGCACCAGACCTCATATTCTTAACAGTTCTGCTATATTGCCTCTCTACTTCTAACAGATAAATATCACTGAATATCTGAAATTAGAAATGCTGATGGTAATACAACATGTAGAAGATGATAAAACATAGAATGTACAGTTCACCCCTGAACAACATAAGCTGGGGCACAGAATCCATGTGTAATCTAAGTTTAATCAGTACAGGGTGTAACTAACACTTGAAATATCAATAACTCTCATGGAGGTAGAATAATTAATATCCTCATTAAACTACAAATTAAAAATTCCCTACATTTTTCATGTTATAATCTTTTCAGGAATATGCATATTTACTGCAACTTACAGTTTGTACCAACGTAAAGTATAATTAATAGAGTCATTTAATTATTTCACAATGTTAACTTTACAATGTATACATATCATGAAACATTATATTATTAGTTTTTTTTCTGTGATGCTCCCTTATTATATCATAAATTCAATGAGGGAAAAACTATACTTTATATTATTTTGTAGTTTTAGTTCTTTGAAAAATGTTTGGAACAAGAAACATTGACAATATTAACAGCATCAATAAATATGAATATATGGGATCTGTCCAAATGCTGAAAATACTTAAAGTTGATCCTGCATTACAAAAAACTTATAGTCTGGTGTTGAAGAATAAACATATTTTCCTTTTATAGGGTTTGGGGTAATTATTAATTATACAACATATTTGCTGTTTATTTGCTTAACTTGGAAGCTCTACAAGGGGCACAATTCTAAAAGTTTTTCATCACTATAGCTCCAACACTTAGCTCAATGTCTGATACACACTCGCTCAAGTCACTCACCTAGTTAATCAATATCTAAGTAAAATTAATAAATTTAGGAAGATTTGGTAATTTTTTTCCTTTTCTTTGTTTCCCTTCAAAAAATATACCAGCTTTTCTAAGTCTAAATCATCTGGGAAGGCTAAGTGTGTTCACTTGAGACTCTCATGAGTGCCTTAAGATACAGGGTAAGCCTCTGGGTACCATGAGAGGCCAAATTGCAACAACTGTGTTTCACTTGACCTGAGGAAGGAGACCAACAATGTCAAAATAAAAATGAGGGCAATTAATGAATTAATGGGCATTCTCCATTATGCATTTTCTGACTTGTTTATACAATAATATATTAGAATATTGTATGATACTAAAAACAGCAGATAGAAGCAGGAAAAAATAGGTTAACAATGAGGCTAAGATGCTGTGAACTATGCTCAAAACATACCCAAATTTTGATTGCTTTGGACACGTTAGTTTCTGTTTAACTCCTCCTCAACATCAGTTCCCCATCTTCTGTTAACAAACTGATTTTTTCTTGAGATCAATTTTATTGGAATGTAATGCAGTCACCCTGTTCCCAAAGGCCAAGGGGACTTAAGTCAGGCCAACTAGACTCTCTCCCTAGAAATTTGAGGTTCCTAAGCAGTGTGAAGTTTTGGAGTTGTCAGATTCCAGTAGAAACACCCTCAATTTTTTCTATCTAGATCATGAAATTGGCCTGTTACCTAACTTTTCAAAGTTTGGTCCTCTTATGGTTTACTTTGAACTATGAATTAGTTTATATTAGTTGAATGATAGTAACTTGTATCAAGTAGCCAGTATCTACTAAATTTGCCTGCACAAGAACCTCAGCAGCTGGATCATCAATGACGAAACATTCAGAGATTGCTTCAGAGAGATGAATTTGTTAGGGAAGTAGTTAAGTGATTCATCTGGTGGTAATCACTACAATGTACAGGTAACAAGGTTGCCTGAAGCACAGGTACCCTGGCAGTAGAGAATCCATGTGTAACCTTTGATTCCCCAAAAGCTTTACTAATAGCCACTGTTGACCAGAAGCCTTAATGATAACATAACTGTATGTTATATTGTTTGTTTATATTTCTCTCAACTGCAAAGGGCATAATATATGGTCTGTTAGTGTATAAGTTGAGATAAATGCTAACTTTTTACAATATATATGCACACATTTTATGATGGTAAATAACAAAATATACTAGTGCCTCTATATTTTATGCATTTATGATATACCTAACTTTTCTTCATTTTCTGATATTTCTGTGCAACACAATTCAACAATACATTTTTTTAAATTGCCACAAACATCCCCAATATTTTCCAATATATTTATTGAAAAAAAGCCACATCTAAATGGACCCTTGCAGTTCAAAACCATGTTATTCAAGGGTCAACTGTATTAGAATTAAACATATAAACATCAGGAGGATCATACAGGAGGCTGTTGAAAAGTGTACCTGAGAACCCAGAATGGTTTTAATAGTGTTAAAATAAAAGTATATAGTGTTTTATAGAATCAACCACAAAATTCATGATTGTTTCTTTCCTTAGCTACAACTGGGTTGGAATAAGAAGATGCCAAAGCCACAGGTAAGTTTATAATGTAAATTTATGAGATGTCTATCACAGCATTGTAGTCATTTTCACGATTTCAATGGTGGCTCCAGGCTCTACTTCTCTTGTAGGGTGCTGAGTATCCCACATATATAATTGCCCCACACATAGCTACCTTTTCCCTACCACACATAATCTCCTATATCACCATATACAAGAAATTCTTCTCTATTCCCTTCATGTAAACCCCCCCCCCTTGTTTTAAACCAATAACCCTTATTTAACCCCTAATTTATCTAATACACTATTTCAGCCTTCATAGTTCTCTTTCAGAGTCCCACTTTGTTCAACATTATCTTTTTTGTTATCTTTAATATACAATCACATGAGCAACACTGTGGTTACTAGATTCCCCCCATTATCAACTCCCTACCACATACCCCATTACAGTCACAGTTCATCAGCATAGTAAGAGGCTATAGAGTCACTACTTGTCTTCTCTGTGGAATACTGCCTTCCCTGTGCCCCCCGTACATTATGTGTGATAATCATAAGGCCCCTTATTCCCCTTCTCCCTCCCTTCCCACTCACTCTCCCCAGTCCCTTTCCCTTTGGTAACTGTTAGTCCATTCTTGGGTTCTGTGAGTTTGCTGTTCTGTTCCTTCAGTTTTTGCTTTGTTCTTATGCTCCACAGATGAGTGAAATCATTTGGTACTTGTCTTTCTCCACCTGGTTTATTTCACTGAGCATAATATCCTCTAGCTCCATCCATGTTGTTGCAAATGATAGGATTTGTTTTCTTCTTATGGCTGAATAATATTCCATTGTGTATATGTACCACATCTTCTTTATGCAATCATCTACTGATGGACACTTAGGTTGCTTCCATTTCTTGGCTATTGTAAATAGTGCTGCAATAAACATAGGGGTGCATCTGTCTTTTTCAAAATGGAGTGCTGCATTCTTAGGGTAAATTCCTAGGAGTGGAATTCCTGGGTCAAATGGTATTTCTATTTTTCATTTTTTGAGGAACCTCCATACTACTTTCCACAATGGTTGAACTAATTTACATTCCCACCAGCAGTGTAAGAGGGTTCCCCTTTCTCCACACCCATGACAACATTTGTTGTTATTTGCTTTTGGATGTTGGCCATCCTAACTGGTGTGAGGTGATATCTCATTGTGGTTTGAATTTGCATTTCTCTGATGATTAGAGATGTGGAGCATCTTTTCATGTGCCTGCTGGGCATCTGAATTTCTTCCTTGGAGAAGGATCTGTTCAGATCCTCTGCTCATTTTTTAATTGGATTATTTGTTTTTTCTTTGTTGAGGTGCATGAGCTCTTTTGGATATATATATATATATATATATATATATAAAGACCTAAGAATATACATAAATACCCTTATTGGATATGTCATTTATGAATATATTCTCCCACACTGTAGGATGCCTTTTTGTTTTACTGATGGTGTCCTTTGCTGTACAGAAGCTTTTCAGCTTGATATTGTCCCACTTGTTCGTTTTTGCTTTTGTTTCCCTTGCCCAGGGAGTTATGTTCATGAAGAAGTCACTCATGTTTATGTCCAAGAGATTTTTGCCTATGTTTTTTCTAAGAGTTTTATGGTTTCATGACTTACATTCAGGTCTTTGATCCATTTAAAATTTACTTTTGTGTATGGGATTAGACAGTGATCCAGTTTCATTCTCTTACATGTAGCTGTCCAGTTTTGCCAGCACCATCTGTTGAAGAGACTGTCATTTCCCCATTGTATGTCCATGGCTCCTTTATCGTAGATTAATTGACCAAATATGTTTGGGTTAATGCCTGGAGTCTCTATTCTGTTCCACTGGTCTGTGGCTCTGTTCTTGTGCCAGTACCAAATTGTTTTGATTACTGTGGCTTTGTAGTAGAGCTTGAAGTTGGGGAGTGAGATTTCCCCACTTTCTTCTTCCTTCTTAGGATTGCTTTGGCTATTCGGGGTCTTTGGTGTTTCCATATGAATTTTTGAACTATTTGTTTCCGTTCATTGAAGAATGCTGTTGGTAATTTGATAGGGATTGCATCAAATCTGTATATTGCTTTGGGCAGGATGGCCATTTTGATGATATTAATTCTTCCTAGCCAATAGCATGGGATGAGTTTCCATTTGTTGGTGTCCTCTTTAATTTCTCTTAAGAGCATCTTATAGTTTTCAGGGTATAGTTCTTTTACTTCCTTGGTTAGGTTTATTCCTAGGTATTTTATTCTTTTTGATGCAATTGTGAATGGAATTGTTTTCCTGGTTTCTCTTTCTGCTAGTTCCTCTTTAGTGTATAAGAATGCCACAGATTTCTGTGTATTACTTTTGTATCCTGCAACTTTGCTGAATTCAGATATTAGATCTAGCAGTTTTGGAGTGGATTCTTTAGGGTTTTTTATGTACAAAATCATGTCATCTGCAAACAGGGACAGTTTGACTTCTTCCTTACCAATCTGGATGCCTTTTATTTCTTTGTGTTTTCTGACTGCCATAGCTAGGGCCTCCAGATCTATGTTGAATTGAAGTGGGGAGAATGGGTATCCTTGTCTTGTTCCCGATCTTAAAGGAAAAGCTTTCAGCTTCTTGCTGTTAAGTATGATATTGGCTGTGGGTTTGTCATATATGGCCTTTATTTTGTTGAGATACTTGCCCTCTATACCCATTTTGTTGAGAATTTTTATCATGAATGGATGTTGAATTTTGTCAAATGGTTTTTCAGCACCTATGCAGATGGTCATGTGGTTTTTGTCCTTCTTTTTGTTGATGTGGTGGATGATGTCGATGGACTTTTGAATGTTGCACCATCCTTGCATCCCTGGGATGAATCTCACTTGGTCATGGTGTATGATCCTCTTGATGTATTTTTGAATTTGGTTTGCTAATATTTTGTTGAGTATTTTTGCATCTAAGTTCATCAGGCATATTGGTCTTTAGTTTTCTTTTTTGGTGGGGTCTTTGCCTGGTTTTGATATTAGGGTGATTTTGGCTTCATAGAATGAGTTTGGGAGTATTCTCTCCTCTTCTATTTCTTGAAAACTTTAAGGAGAATGGGTATTATGTCTGATAAAATTCCGAGGTAAATCCATCTGGCCTGGGGGTTTTGTTCTTGGGTCGTTTTTTGATTACCGCTTCAATTTCGTTGCTGGTAATTGGTCTGTTTAGATTTTGTGTTTCTTCCTTGGTCAGTCTTGGAAGGTTGTATTTTTCTAGGAAGTTGTCCATTTCTTCTAGGTTTTCCAGCTTCTTAGCATATAGGTTTTCATAGTAGTCTCTAATAATTTTTTGTATTTCTGTGGGGTCTGTCGTGATTTTTCCTCTCTCGTTTCTGATTCTGTTGATGTGTGTTGACTCTCTTTTTCTCTTAATATGTCTGGCTAGAGGCTTATCTATTTTGTTTATTTTCTCGAAGAACCAGCTCATGGTTTCATTGATTTTTGCTATTGGTTTATTCTTCTCAATTTTATTTATTTCTTCTCTGATCTTTATTATGTCCCTCCTTCTACTGACTTTGGGCCCCATTTGTTCTTCTTTTTCCAGTTTCGATAATTGTGAATTTACACTATTCAATTCGGATTGTTCTTCTTTCTTTAAATAGGCCTGGATTGCTATATACTTTCCTCTTAGAACTGCCTTTGCTGCATCCCACAGTAGTTGGGTCATTGTGCTGTTGTTTTCATTTGTCTCCATACATTGCCTGATCTCTATTTTAATTTGGTCATTGATTCATTGATTATATAGGAGCATGTTTTTAAGCCTCCATGTGTTTGTGACTGTTCAACATTCTTACTCATAGCAAATGACTTTATTTTCCACTTCATTGAGAAATGTGTTGTTGTCAAGCATTCTGCTCAGCCTCAGCTAACTTTACATACTGTGTTCCAACACAGGGATCAGTGAGTCATCATCCCACCACACCATCATTCACTTTCACATTCTTACTCAAGATGTCTTCTGTATCCTATAAGACTGAAACCCTTATATACCTTTCCTTGCTTTGCTTGGCTTAAAATGACTCTTTCACATTCAGTTCAGGCTCCTCTCCTCAGGAAAATATGCAGTTTCTCTTCTTGTTGACTCTCACAGCACCAGTGCACTCTGCATCTGCTTTTTTTTTTGAGATTGAATTAAAATTCCTATTACTTTTCCTGTTCCTCTCACTAAAATATGTAATGTGTTCAGGATGGGCATTACATTCACCATAACATCGATTATTCTTGCCCAAGAAAACTATGTCTTACATGTTGGATATGGTGCTGGGCAGTAAAAATACAAAGATGAATGACACATATTTCCTCAACATCTAGGACTTTAAACTAAGTGGAGCCCTCTAAGCAATTCAAAGACCACAGGTAAAGGTGACAGCATTAACAAAAGTAGGGCTAGGAAGCTTTTTTTAAAAAGTGTGAACTAAATAAAATTAAAATGGGAAGAAAAATGAAGTTCTTCATGATATAGCTGACATTTGAGGAGAATTTTCAAGGATGACTTGCTGGTTGGAGAAATGGTAAAGTATCTTGACTTAGAGTTGAAAAAATGGCAAAGGATTTTGACTTGCACTCTTAGCTATGACATATAAAGAAGTTGGAAGTCACCACTCCGAGTCTCCCATCAACAAAAAACTGAAGAAACTGCAAATCAAAGACTTTTCTTGGATCCATCAAAGATTGGAGGTCACAGCCAACTTATATACTAATTTGTGAGAATTTGTGTATTTAGTACATTTACTAAATTGAACTGTCATATTCATAAACATGGTACAGATCTATATTTATTTAGGGCTTCTTTGATTTATTTCATCAACATTTTTTAAATTTCAGCATTTGTTGTCTCACATGTTTTGTTAGACTTATATCTATGTATTTCAATTTTCTTTGAATTGTAAATGATATGTTTTTAGTTTCATATGTTCTTTGTTAGTATATATAGAAGTGCAATTTATTTTGTGTTTTGATCTTGTAAACTACAACCCTGGAAAACTCAGTTATTTTTCTAGAAGACTGGTTGTTTTTGTTTTTGTTTTTGTTTTTTTCTTATAGATACTTCGGAATTTTCTAAGTAGACAGTCATGTCAACTGTAAATAGGGAAATTTTAGTTTTCTTTTACAGTACATGTTCTTTTATTTCTTTTTCTTGTGTTATCACAGTGTCTAGAAGTTCTGGTATTTTTGTTGACTAGAGGGGAGAGAGTAAACATCATTGACTATTCCTGAACATTCGGTCTTTGGCCATAAATATGATATTAAGTGTAGGTTTTTGGAGATGTTTTTGATCACATTCAGAAAGTTCCCCTCTATTATTTTCTTTTCCAAGAGTTTATGTTATGAACTGGTAATGAATTTCATCAAATTCCTTTTCTGCATCAGCTATTACATACTTTTTCTTTAGCTTGTTAAAAAGGTAGAATATATTTACTGATATTCAAACATTGAATGAATTTTGTATACCACTTGGTTGTTGTATATAATTTTTCTAATACATTGTTGGATTTGTTTACTAATATTTTGTTAAGTATTTTTTTATCTGTGCTTATGACAGCTATCAATCTGTAGTTTTCATTTCTTGTAATGTCTTTATCTAGCTTTGGTAATGAAATATTGCTGACTTCATGAAAAAGAATGGGACATGTTCCCTCTTCTATTTTCTGGAATAAATTATATAAAGTTCATATTAAGTCTTCTTTAACTGTTTAGTTTGATTCTGTGGGGAAATTATCTTGGCCTGGAGATTTCTTATTTGGCATATTTAAATTATTTTTTAAATTATACATTCAACATCATTAACAGACTATTTAGATTATTTATTTCATCTTGAGTTGCAGTAATTTGTAGTGTTCAAGGAAATGGTCTTTCTTTATGTAGTCAAATATGCATGCATAAATTTGTTCATATGTTTCTCCTAGTACTTTTTAATGGTTGTGATAACTGAAATAATATCTCATTTTATTCCTGATATCAGTGATCTGTTTATTCTTTTGTCTCTTTCTTTTGACAGTCCTGCTAGAGGTTTAATTAATACACTGCTAGTTTTTACAAACCAAACCAGCTTTTGGTGGCATCGATTCATGTTTGCTTATTTTAATTTCATTGATATCTGATATTATCTTTTGTCACTCTTTCTGTTTGCTTTGGCATATTTGCTCTTTTTTGTTACTGATTTTTAATCTGATTCAATTGTGATCTGAGAATATACTCTGTATTTAAATTATTTTAGATGTGATGAGTTCTCTTTCATGGGATAAGATAGTGGTCTATGCTTGAAAAAAATGTGTATTATGTGGTGTTGAATGGAGTGTTGTATACAAATCAGTTAGATTCTCTACACCTAAAATCTTTTCACATCTATCAGTTTTTGCTTCATGTATTTTGAGGATAAAGGTTATACAACTGCATATATAGTTATATTATACAATTCTATATATAGTTATGATCTCTAAGCTTTTTTGGTATATGGATCCTTTTTTAAATACATAATGGCCCTTTTTGTCTCTAGTATTGCTTTTTGTTTCAAAGTCTACTTTATTTGACATTAATAGTCTTTCCTGCTTATTGATCTATTACTAACATTAACATGGTCTATTCTTTTCCATTCTTTTTATTTTCACCCTTTGTATATTGTTTTTAAAGTGAATTTCTTATAGATACAAATTGCTAGAATCTGGGGTTTTTTTTCTAATTCACTCTGCCAATCTCTGTCTTCTAAATGGTGTATTTTCCTATTTACATTTTAGTAACTGCTGATACATTAAAGCTTAAGTATGGCATTTTGTGTAATTTATTTGTTTCTTCCTTTTTCCTTATTTTATTGTACGTGGCTTGAATTATTTTTAGGATTCTACATTGATTTATTCACAGTATTTTGACTATATTGCTTTATATATATTTCTTAGTAGATTTTCTAGATATAATATAGACATATAACTTATTACAGTTTACTGATATTGATATTTTACCGCTTCAAGTGAAGTTAGAAATCTTATTTCTCTTTTGAACACTTTATCTTCCTCACTTTTAAAGTAGAATCTTACTTAAGTGTAGGTTTACTGGCAACAAATTTTCTTAGTTTTCCTTTGTCTGAGGATATATTTATTTTCTCTTCATTCCTGATAAATGCTCACTAATAAAGAATTTGTGGTTACATTCTTCTTTTAATACTTGAAAAATGCCATGTACTTCCTTCTGGTCCCTATACATTTCAGGTAAGAAATATGGGTTGCTTCTCTATGATCACTTTTGAGTTATTTTTCTATGTCTTTAATTTTCTTAAGTTAAATTATAATATGTTGTGGCATGGATTCCTTTGGGTTTATCCTCCATAGAGTTCATTCAACTTCTTTACTCTTTTGGTTTATGTCTTTAAGCAAATTTGGGAAGAGTTCAGCTATTATTTCTTTAAATACTTTTCTAGTCCCACCTCTCTCTTCTCTACTTCTGGGAGTCAGTTAATAGGACTACTATCTCACAAATTTTAAAATTTCATATTTTCTGGCTGCCTCAATATCCCCATAAACAGGCTGAGAACACGCCATCCAAACAACAAGCACCGTGGGATAAAGCTTGCCTCTGCTAAATATCCCTTCATTCTCTCCCCTATGATCTAGTGAAATTCAAATGTCTGGTAAATTCTTCTCAAGCCTTTGCTTGTGTTCTCCACCTTGGTCCCAGTAAAGGCCCTTCCCCACATGTCCCTGCTCTCTCTCAGTGTGCCACTGCTTAGTTGAGCCTGTGGCCTTGGCTGACCTCCTCATGGCAATAGTGAACCTCTCCCTAAGACTTGTGAACTAATAAACTTTGTTTCTTGTGTTCCCTGATGTGGCCACAACTGTCTAACCATCTCATGAAAGGGTGCAAAGTATAACTCTTTTGTTATTGGCTCAGAGACTCTGGAGGCTGTGCTAATTTGTTTTTGTTGTTGTTATTCGAACTAATTTCTCTCTCTTTTTCACACTGGGTAAATTCCATTCCATCCGGCATTAAGTTCATGGATTCCATCTTCTGTCATGTCCAGTCTACTACTAAGCCCATGTAGAATGCTGTTCTGTTTTTGTTCATTTTGTCAGTTCTAAAATTAACACTGGATTTTTGTTTTAATTTGTTTCTTTGCTGAGATTAAATGTTCTCTGTTTCTTCAGGATAATTTATTAATTGTTTTCTGAAGCATTTTTATTATGGCTGTTCTGAAATCTTTGTCAGATAACTAAACAGTCTGATTAATTTGTTATTGGAATATTTGACTTTCTTTTCTCATTGAATTTGTGATTTTCTTTCTTTTTAGTAGGATAAATTATTTTGCTCTGACAAATTTAGTTGATCATTTTGATGCTTTGTTCTTCTATGTTAGATTTGAATCCTTAATTTTATTTCTTTAAACGTATTTAGTGTAAGTATATTGTATTTTATGTTGGTATAGCCACTATATAATGTCTCTGCATCTGAATGTGGTATCTATGATTTCTTCTGGTTCTTGCTGGTCATGCCTGCTTTTTGCATTTATGTTTTAGAAACCTGCTCCTTGTCCCTTAAAATCTGCCACGGGAATTCTCTAACACCTTGCTGAATGTGGTTCTCCACAGAATACTTGCATTTGTTTCCATCTGTTTGATACTGGCAATCCTTCCAACCTAGGACCACTTGAATATACATTCTAAACTTCAGGCTTTAGACCACCCAGTTAGTGAAAATTTGGGCTGCAGACTCGTGAAAGAGCCTGTTTATCATTGTAGTCACTGGAATGATTCTTTTTTTCTTTCTACACCAAATAGCAAGTTACAAGAGAGGCATTTTTTCTTAGAGTTCTCTCTTGTTGGATCAGGAGGTGAATATTTTTTTTACCTGTTTCAATGATTTAGACTTTTGTGAGTTCTGCAGAGATTGGAAGGACAGTAGTCTCCTAATAAAGTGTTTTTCTCCAAATTTAGTGTCCCCTGGGCCTTTTCCTTTTCTCCCCTGCATCCCTGTGAAACTGCAAATCATGTTCATCTGTTTTGGCAAATGCTGCTTAAACAAAGAAAACTGATTTCAGTGTTCTTCTGCTTGTTTATTTGGTTCCCATTTTTTCATAGTTTGGACCTCTAACCATTAATTTTATTTCCAGGTCACAGATGTCTTTAAACAAAATTTTATACATTTTTCTAACATTTCTGTTGTTGTTTTCAGGTGATTTTGACAGGAGATCTGTTTCACCATACACAGTTCCAACCTTTTTAAAATTATCTATGTTGACCTAGGAGGATGCTTTTTTCTATACAACCTCTGTAAATGTGAAGTTTTAAGAGCATAAAAATATTCAAAGCAAACTCCTGCAATTATTTATAGAAATCTTGAAGTATTAAACACAGAAGTCATGGTCAAGAAATATTAATATAAAGGTTCATATAGCAATAGATTCATACTTATTTTGAAAAAATATATCACTTCTTGCTTTTTACAAAGAAAAACACACCTCTTTCAATAATAATTTAGCATGTCATTGAAACTGCTCTTAACAATATCTCCAGTGACCTGTCTTTAGTCAAAACCAAGTCATACTTTTTTCTCTTTACCTGAATTACTGTCTTCCCCAACAAATACAATGCTTCTAGATTAGCATATGTTCTATTAATCTTGCAAACTATAAAATTACACATTTCAAAACATATGACTGGTAATGCTACCACCATGGGCATAATCTCTTAATGCTTTCCATATCAGTTAAGTAAGGTACATTAAAAAAATAGAAACCAACTTAAGCACTGCAAACACAGATCATTAACACAGGTAATTGTTTACTCAGATAGTAATAGGCTAAAGCAAAAATGGAATCTACAAGAAGCAGTTATGGCCAGAGACACTTGAGAAAGAAACAAAGGATCAGAAGTGTCTTCAGAAGCTACAAGTTCAACAAAGCTACTGTGATGACTACCAAGGGGCTGCCACATGGCATGTCAGCATATGGCTGGAAGCTTAGGGGAAGGAGAAAGAGGTGGAGGAATATTGTAGGAACTTCATCAGTAAATCTTGGGCTACCTTGGAAATGGTCAAATGGCACTGGAGCTTCTATGTCTGCTGATGGTAAAAGAATGCTTACAGAACCTGGAATCAAATAGAGAGTCTGCTCTTCTGTCCTCTGACCTTTAAATCACACACCATTGCTTCCCAGATAGGAAAGGAATCACAGAAATGGAGTTTACACTCTCTCATTCCCAATATTATAGAGTCTATTGTAAAATTGGTAGCCTGTTACTGACAGACAAAACCACCACAATGTGTTTCAGTTGTGATAAACCTTTGCTTCTAGATTAATCTATGACTAAAATATCACTTCTTCTGCCAACAGACACATGAAAAGATGCTCCACATCACTAATCATCAGGGAAATGCAAATTAAAACCACAATGAGATATCACCTCACACCAGTAAGGATGGCCAGCATTGAAAAGACTAGAAACAACAAATACTGGCAAGAATGTGGAGAAAGAGGAACCCTCCTACACTGCTGGTGGGAATGAAAACTAGTTCAACCATTGTGGAAAGCAATATGGAGGTTCCTCATAAAAGTAAAAATAGAAGGGGAGCCAAGATGGTGGCATGGGTAGTTCAGTAGAAATCTCCTCCCAAAAACATATATATATTTGAAAATACAACAAATACAACTATTCCTAAAAGAGACACCAGTGGATACAGTAAAACAGCCAAGCTACATCTACATCTGCGAGAACTCAGCATCACATGAAGGGGGTAAGATACAAGCCGTGGCCCAGCAGGACCCGAATGCTCCCCTACCCCAGACCCTGGTGGGAAGAAAGGAGTCAGAGGGGGGAGGGAGTGAAAGCCCAGGACTGCTAAAGAACGAGCTCTAGAAATCCGCACCCGGAATGCAGACACAAGGTGCACAGGGTGCTGGATATTAGAGAAACAGAAAAGCAAAACCTGCAAGCAGATGCCCGCAACCAGCACCCCTGAAACAAAAGAAAAGTGAGTGTTAAAGGGACAAGGACCCCACAACTGGATGAAGTTGTCTTGCCACATTGAGCCCAGCAGGTTGGGAATCCAGGGAAACTCTAGGTGACCTAACCCCCTGGGTGGCAGCACAGCTCTGAAGTCCCTCACGGTAATAAGCAGCCTACCAGTCATTCTCCCAACTGGCGCGGACCCCGAAACAACAGCCTAGTAGTGCAGAGAGGCAGTGAGTGCCGGGGGGCAGTGGTGAAAGAGCACCCCACACGAGCCTGTGGTGGTGGCGCCACAGGGAACCGGGAGCAGCCTGCATGAGCTGGCGGCAGAGGCGACCAAGCATCCCTGGAGCAACTTGCGCACACCTGTGGTGGCACCACCAGAAGGGTCTGAGTGCAGCCCATGTGCGCCAGTGGTGGCGGCAGCAGAGGGGCCCAGGAGCAGCCTGTGAGAGTCAGTGGCAGCAGTGGAGGAGCAGCCTAGGAGCAGCCATGCCCCCAGCAGCTGCTCAGAATCTCAGCCTGGTGCACAGCTGCCTGGGCCAGACCCAAAGGCCACTGCTGGCACACAGCTGCCCACCAGGGGTGCTGCTTTCACAGGAGAGCACACCCAGCATGCCTGCCATTCCCTACAGGGCTATGCACTACTCTGACAGAGACCCTGACCACAGCAGCTTAGGGGATTAACCCGAAAGCTGCTCCGGGAGTGCAGGTGACAGACACAGGCAGCAGAGAAGGCCAACGCGACCAGCAAGCAGGAAAGGACTTTGTTCTCCCAGCTGACACATGCGCTGCCTGCCTACTGCTACCTCTATCACCATGGAAAGGCAGAAGAATTTAGTCCAGTCCAAAATAGTCCAGACAACCCCTGAGAGAGGGCCAGGGAAGATAGACCTAACCAAAATCCCCAAAAAAGAATTTAAAATAAGGGTCGTAACCATGCTGATGGATCTGCAGAGAAATATGCAAGAGCTAAAGGAGCAAGTACAGTGGGAGAAAACAAATATAAAACAATCTCTGGAAGGACTTAACAGGAGACTGGATGAGGTGCAAGAGGCCGTTAATGGAATAGAAATCAAAGAACAGGAATGCAGAGAAGCTGACATAGAGAGAGATAAAAGGATCTCCAGGAATGAAAGAATAATAAGAGAACTGTGTGACCAATCCAAATGGAACAATATCCGCATTACAGGGGTACCAGAAGAAGAAGAGAGAGAAAAAGGGATAGAAATTGTCTTTGAGAAATAATTGCTGAAAACTTCCCCAAACTGGGGGTGGAAATAATCACTCAGACCACAGAAGCACAAAGAACTCCCAACACAAGGGACCCAAAGTGGACAACACCAAGACACATAATAATTAAAATGGCAAAGATCAAGGACAAGGACAGAGTATCAAAGGCAGCCAGGGAAAGAATAAAGGTCACCTACAAAGGAAAACCCATCAGGCTATCATCAGACTCCTCAACAGAAATCTTATAGGCCAGAAGAGAATTGCATAATATATTTAGTGCAATTAAACAGAAGGGCCTTGAACCAAGAAAACTGTATCCAGCATGATTATCATTTAAATATGATGGCGGGATTAAAAAGTTCCCAGACAAGCAAAAGTTGAGGGAATATGCCTCCCAAAAAACACCTGTACAGGGTATTTTAGAGGGACTGCTCTAGACGGGAGCACTCCTAAGGCTAAATAGATGTCACCAGGGAAAATAAAATCACAGCAAAGAAAGCAGACCAACCAAATACTAACCAAAGGCAAAAAATAAAATCAACTACCCACAAAATCAGTCAAAGGAAACACAAAAGAGCACAGAACAAAACACCCAACATATGAAGAAAGGAGGAGGAGGAATAAGAAGGGAGAGAAATAAAGAATCGTCAAACTGTTTATAATAGCTCAACAAGCAAGTTAAATTAGACACTAAGATAGTAAAGAAGCTAAACTTAAACCTATGGTAACCACAAACCTAAAGCCTGCAATGGCAATAAGTACATATCTTTCAATAATCACCCAAAATGTAAATGGACTGAATGCACCAATCAAAAGACATGGAGTAATAGAGTGGATAAAAAAGCAAGACCCATCTATATGCTGCTTACAAGAGACTCACCTCAAACCCAAAGACATGCACAGACTAAAAGTCAAGGGATGGAAAAAGATATTTCATGCAAACAACAAGGAGAAAGAAGCAGGTGTTGCAGTACTAGTATCAGACAAAATAGACTTCAAAACAAAGAAAGTAACAAGAGATGAAGAAGGACATCATATAACAATAAAGGGGTTAGTCCAACAAGAGGATATAACCATTATAAATCTATATGCACCCAATACAGGAGCACCAGCATATGTGAAACAAACACTAACAGAACTAAAGGAGGAAATAGAATGCAATGCATTCATTTTGGAGACTTGAACACACCACTCACTCCAATGGCTAGATCCACCAGACAGAAAATAAGTAAGGACACAGAGGTATGAACAACACACTAGAACAGATGGACCTAATAGACATCTATAGAACTTTACATCCAAAAGCAACAGGATACAAGTTCTTCTCAAGTGCACATGGAACATTCTCCAGAACAGACCACATACGAGGCAATAAAAAGAGCCTCAGCAAATTACAAAAGACTGAAATCCTACAAACCAACTTTTGAGATAACGAAGGTATAAAACTAGAAATAAATTGTACAAAGAAAGCAAAAAGGCTCACAAACACATGGAGGTGTAACAACATGTTCCTAAATAATCAATGGATCAATGACCAAATTAAAATAGAGATCAAGCAATATATGGAAACAAATGACAACAACAACACAAAGCCCCAACTGCTATGGGACACAGCGAAAGCAGTCTTAAGAGGAAAGTATATAGCAATCCAGGCCTATTTAAAGAAAGAAGAACAATCCGAATTGAATAGTGTAAATTCACAATTATCGAAACTGGAAAAAGAAGAACAAATGGGGCCCAAAGTCAGTAGAAGGAGGGACATAATAAAGATCAGAGAAGAAATAAATAAAATTGAGAAGAATAAACCAATAGCAAAAATCAATGAAACCATGAGCTGGTTCTTCGAGAAAATAAACAAAATAGATAAGCCTCTAGCCAGACATATTAAGAGAAAAAGAGAGTCAACACACATCAACAGAATCAGAAACGAGAGAGGAAAAATCACGACAGACCCCACAGAAATACAAAAAATTATTAGAGACTACTATGAAAACCTATATGCTAAGAAGCTGGAAAACCTAGAAGAAATGGACAACTTCCTAGAAAAATACAACCTTCCAAGACTGACCAAGGAAGAAACACAAAATCTAAACAGACCAATTACCAGCAACGAAATTGAAGCGGTAATCAAAAAACGACCCAAGAACAAAACCCCCAGGCCAGATGGATTTACCTCGGAATTTTATCAGACATAATACCCATTCTCCTTAAAGTTTTCAAGAAATAGAAGAGGAGAGAATACTCCCAAACTCATTCTATGAAGCCAAAATCACCCTAATATCAAAACCAGGCAAAGACCCCACCAAAAAAGAAAACTAAAGACCAATATGCCTGATGAACTTAGATGCAAAAATACTCAACAAAATATTAGCAAACCAAATTCAAAAATACATCAAGAGGATCATACACCATGACCAAGTGAGATTCATCCCAGGGATGCAAGGATGGTGCAACATTCAAAAGTCCATCGACATCATCCACCACATCAACAAAAAGAAGGACAAAAACCACATGACCATCTGCATAGGTGCTGAAAAACCATTTGACAAAATTCAACATCCATTCATGATAAAAATTCTCAACAAAATGGGTATAGAGGGCAAGTATCTCAACAAAATAAAGGCCATATATGACAAACCCACAGCCAATATCATACTTAACAGCAAGAAGCTGAAAGCTTTTCCTTTAAGATCGGGAACAAGACAAGGATACCCATTCTCCCCACTTCAATTCAACATAGATCTGGAGGCCCTAGCTATGGCAGTCAGAAAACACAAAGAAATAAAAGGCATCCAGATTGGTAAGGAAGAAGTCAAACTGTCCCTGTTTGCAGATGACATGATTTTGTACATAAAAAACCCTAAAGAATCCACTCCAAAACTGCTAGATCTAATATCTGAATTCAGCAAAGTTGCAGGATACAAAAGTAATACACAGAAATCTGTGGCATTCTTATACACTAAAGAGGAACTAGCAGAAAGAGAAACCAGGAAAACAATTCCATTCACAATTGCATCAAAAAGAATAAAATACCTAGGAATAAACCTAACCAAGGAAGTAAAAGAACTATACCCTGAAAACTATAAGATGCTCTTAAGAGAAATTAAAGAGGACACCAACAAATGGAAACTCATCCCATGCTATTGGCTAGGAAGAATTAATATCATCAAAATGGCCATCCTGCCCAAAGCAATATACAGATTTGATGCAATCCCTATCAAATTACCAACAGCATTCTTCAATGAACGGAAACAAATAGTTCAAAAATTCATATGGAAACACCAAAGACCCCGAATAGCCAAAGCAATCCTAAGAAGGAAGAAGAAAGTGGGGAAATCTCACTCCCCAACTTCAAGCTCTACTACAAAGCCACAGTAATCAAAACAATTTGGTACTGGCACAAGAACAGAGCCACAGACCAGTGGAACAGAATAGAGACTCCAGGCATTAACCCAAACATATTTGGTCAATTAATCTACGATAAAGGAGCCATGGACATACAATGGGGAAATGACAGTCTCTTCAACAGATGGTGCTGGCAAAACTGGACAGCTACATGTAAGAGAATGAAACTGGATCACTGTCTAATCCCATACACAAAAGTAAATTTTAAATGGATCAAAGACCTGAATGTAAGTCATGAAACCATAAAACTCTTAGAAAAAAACATAGGCAAAAATCTCTTGGACATAAACATGAGTGACTTCTTCATGAACATAACTCCCTGGGCAAGGGAAACAAAAGCAAAAACGAACAAGTGGGACAATATCAAGCTGAAAAGCTTCTGTACAGCAAAGGGCACCATCAATAGAACAAAAAGGCATCCTACAGTATGGGAGAATATATTCATAAATGACAGTTCTCATAAAGGGTTGACATCCAAAATATATAAAGAGCTCATGCACCTCAACGAAAAGCAAATTATCCAATTAAAATATGGGCATAGGAACTGAATAGACAGTTCAGTAAAGAAGAAATTCAGATGGCCAACGGACACATGAAAAGATGCTCCACGTCGCTAATCATCAGAGAAATGCAAATTCAAACCACAATGAGATATCACCTCACACCAGTAAGGATTGCCACCATCCAAAAGACAAACAACAAATGTTGACAAGGTTGCAGAGAAAGGGGAACCCTCCTACACTGTTGGTGGGAATGTAAATTAGTTCAACCATTGTGGAAAGCAGTATGGAGGTTCTTCAAAATGCTCAAAATAGACATACCATTTGACCCAGGAATTCCACTCCTAGGAATTTACCCTAAGAATGCAGCACTCCATTTTGAAAAAGACAGATGCACCCCTATGTTTATTGCAGCACTATTTACAATAGCCAAGAAATGGAAGCAACCTAAGTGTCCATCAGTAGATGAATGCATAAAGGAGATGTGGTACATATACACAATGGAATATTACTCAGCCATAAGAAGAAAACAAATACACAATGGAATATTACTCAGCCATAAGAAGAAAACAAATCCTACCATTTGCAACAACATGGATGGGGTTAGAGGGTGTTATGCTCAGTGAAATAAGCGAGGAGTATCAGAAAAACTGAAGGAACAAAACAGGAGCAGAATCACAGAACCCAAGAATGGACTAACAGTTACCAAAGGGAAAGGAGCTAGGAAGAATGGGTGGGAAGGGAGGGATAAGGGTGGGGAAGAAGAAAGGGAATATTATGATTAGCATGTATAATGTGGGGGATGGGGGAAAGGGGAGGGCTGTGCAACACAGAGAAGACAAGTAGTGATTCTACAACATCTTACTACGCTGACAGACAGTGACTGTAATGGGGTTTGTGGGGGAGACTTGGTGAAGGGGGGAGCCTATTAAACATAATGTTCTTCATGTAATTGTAGATTAATGACACCAAAATAAAAAATAAAACAAAATAAAAATAGAAATACCATTTGACCTCAGAATCCCACTCCTTGGAATTTACCCAAAGAATACAACTTCTCAGACTCAAAAAGACATATGCACCCCTATGTTTATTGCTGCCCTTTTTACAATAGCCAAGATATGGAAGCAACCTAAGTGTCCATCAGTAGATGAATCTATAAATTCATCAGTAGATGAATTCACGTGTATGTTACATATACACAATGGAATACTATTCAGCCATAAGAAAGAAACAAACAAATCCTACCATTTGCAACAACCTGGATGGAGCTGGAAGACATTATGCTCAGTGAAATAAGCCAGGCGGAGAAAGACAGGTGCCAAATGATTTCCCTCATTTGTGGAGTATAACAATGAAGCAAAAGTGAAGGAACAAAATAGCAGCAGACTCACAGACTCCAAGAGCAACTAGAGGTTACCAAAGTGTAGGGGTGTGGGAGGGTGGGTGGGGAGGGAGGGAGAAGGGGATTGAGGGGTATCATGTTTAGTACACATGGTGTGGGGGATCACTGGGAGAACAGTGTAGCACAGAGAAGGCACACAGTGAATCTGTGACATCTTGCTGCACTGATGAACAGTGACTGCATTGGGGTATGGGTGGGGACTTGATAATATGGGTAAATGTAGTAACCACATTGTTTTTTCATGTGAAACCTTCATAAGAGTGTATATCAATCATACCTTAATAAAAAATTTAAAAAATATATCACTGCTTCTTCTCTGATTCTCTATCACCTGAACACACGTAAACTTGCTAGTATGCACATTGTATCATGACAATATTGTATACCTGGGGCACACTTTCTCTCTCTTCCTTGTCCATCACTGGAAATTATACCTACCAATCCTTCAGTTCCTCTTTTAAACTTGATTTCCTTATAAAGACTTTCCTCATTCCCCAGAGTTAAATTTTTATTCTTAGCATAGTATTTGGCACTATGGGAACATTGTGCATTGCATGCATAAAGTGCATTTTCCATCTACATTGGTATCTCTTCAAGGTTACTAAATTCTATCTTTTTCTTTAAATATTGTTGTGATAATTATATTACTTCACAAGTTCCTTTAGTACAGAAATGTTGTCTTACTCACATTTGCAGTTAACAGATGTTAAGGGCTCATCAATTGACAAAATTTCCAAACTGATGTATACAAAGATAGAAAAGCAATTGAGATCTTATGAATATTTTATGAACTTTAATTTTAAGAGGGCAAAAGTTTAACTACCTTCCTCAGAACAAAAATTTCTTTAGTTTGTTTCTTTCTGCTTTGCTGCTTTTTAATAATGTTTAATATATGAGATAAAACAACTAATTTTTAGCAGCCCCAGAAGTTGGTTGATGTTTGAAAATTACAAGGCATTATTTTATTATTTTTTTCCTTTATTAATTTTGGCACATAAGTCAAGAACTGTAAAAGGCTGTCTACCTATGTGACATCTCAGTATGTTCCTCTCTGGAATCCAACCCTTGACTCTGTAGAAAAAGGAAGTACTGTCAGTAGTGATTTTTCTTCATGGAATAGCAAAAAATGATACTCATTCTGAATACCCTTTCATTATTTTATATCTACAGATGATCAATGTCCTCAGGAAAATGTGAGCATTTGAATGACCTGTCAGCTCTAAATTCAATAAACAAGGCCTACCATTTGATCAGCAGAAAAATAATTTCAATTGTTTTTCTGTTTTGACATCGCTAACATCTAGAATTACTACTTTAATAGATCATTCACAGGAGACAAAAAATGACTTGCTAATTTCAGTGACAAGCCTTATTTATATGTATGCTAATATTGTAAATAAGCATTTGTAATAATAAAAAGTATGCTATATATAAAATCAAGGAAATATCTGATAATCTGCTGGATTATCAATTATTTTAATGTAGGAGTACTTGGCATGCTATAAATCATCAATCTATAATCTTGTTGAATTAAAAAATTCATTTTCATTTATTCATTTTCCAGCAACTGTTATGAGTTTAAGCCACTGCTTTTTAAATGTGGTGATTGAGGACCCCAAAGCAGAGAATAGTACACAAGAAATCATTAAATGCTAATTTTAAGAATAATCAAAAATTAATCTTTTCATATATGGTACAACATAATTTATTCCTGCTTATATCTCTAAAATATATTCTGCCTAACAATATATTTTATCATGTAAAAATAATATGCAAAAATGGGTAATTTCAGAATGAATACTCACTTAAGCAGACGAAAAACAGACAAAGTCAAATAGTTACAATAAGGAATGTCTGTTTCAATCAGTCCCCATAATTTAATTTAAAACCCCATGTGGTTTATTGATCTGTACTTTACATCTGCCCAACTTTTTCAATTCAATGACGTTTGTCAGTGGCTGCAGCAAACAAAACCCACATAACTGAATTTCTTTGCAGTCATAATTTTACCTACAGCCTGTTACATTTGGAGTCTTGTGGTACTAAAAGCCCATTATGCTGAGACCAGCCTTAGAGCCAGTTTGAGTATTAGTAGACAAGAAAGGATTCAAGTGCCTACTTCATTCTGAGCATATCAGCTGACAGATCAGCAGTGTCCAGGGTCTGTCTCTTTGTGGGTTTAATGAGCCTGCAAATGGGATCCCAATTGGCTAACATATTGATCTGAGAATTCTCAATGTTTTCATAGGAAATCTTCAAAAAGGAAGACAGTGTTTGTTGTGAAAATGTTTGAAAGGTGGGTGTGTCACACTGATTTTTTTTTTATCAAGGAGGAAAAGAAAATTCCTCTAACAGCAAAAGCAGGATTAGCACTATGTTTTCAATGGATAACAAAAGTCTGACCAAGACTCCATAAAACCTCAATCACCAGAATGTCTGTTAAGGTTATGTTTACTATGAATAACAGCAGTAATTCCATATAAAAATAGAAAATGAGGAAATCTGTGAATATAGAACAGCTGCTCTGTATAATGCTCTTTATAAGACTTCTAATGCATATTACATATAGAATACTATTTCTTTAATGTAAGGCTTTAAAAAGGCTAATTGTACTGTGACTATCCAAGAAGAGAAAAAATGTTCCCTCTCTTTGCCCTCCTGTCTTTTTTTTTCTTTATTCCTCTCTACCTTCCTTCCTCTTTACCTCCTTCTCCATTTCTATCTGTCTCTCTCTCCTCCCAAAAAATCTCATGGAACTAACACTCAATAGAAAAGTGTTTCTCATAACAAGTCACTTCAAAACAAAAGATCTGGTTAAGATGCAAATTCTAACTCAACAGTGTCCAAAGATTCTTCCATTCTAAAACATTCCCTCGTGATGCCTACACTGCTGGTCTGTCAACCAATTGAGAGACAAGACTACAGAACTGATTTTGAGAAATTCTAACCTAGGAAAAAGATAATGGGCAGCTAATCGGGAATGATGACTCTAAGAATGAGAAGGTGACTTTTCAGAGCCCTTAGTTTGAATGATAAAGAGCATTTCCAGGTATTTAACATGGTTGATAAGAAGAAAAGGTGATTTATTAGCATAAATAGAGGTGTCAGTATTTTCAACAGATTTGACCAGAAAACAAGTTCCATTTTGGCATGATTGATACACTAGCATGACAGTAGTTGAAGATCCCTAACCAATAGTTAGAACTGAAGTTTACAGTGGAAAAGAGAAATCAGACTTACACCTATGCATATAGTGTCTAAAGAGTGGCATGAAATGGAAATGGCTGAAGAACAGAGCTTAGATAATACACACATTTTGAAGGTAGGTAATGAAAGATATCATAGAAGATACAGATAGGGAGCTATCAGATGTTGGAGGATAACCAGATATTAAGTGCGTGAAAAGTGAGAGTGAAGGAAATTTCAAGTTAGGTGGTGTAAGGAAATGCAAAGAACTCAAGAGTACAAGGAACAAAGAAATACATACAATGACTTCATTTGTTAGTTAATACATCTTTTTTTAAAGCAATTTATAACATTTTCAGGAAGAGACATTGAAGTGTAGGTAAGAAATACGGGAGAGTAAATGAACATAGCAGGTATAGAGCAATTTTTAAAAAAATAAAAGCAAGAAGAAAAAGAAACTCTGATTAGAGGGTAACGAGGTTGAAGGAAAGATTTGCTTTATTTCCAAAGGTAAGCTTGAATGTGTTATTATCAGAGGCAGGTAAGGTTACTGTACAGGGAAAGACTGCACAAACAAGAATGAAGAAAGTTGATATACAACAGTCCCTGTGATAAGTGGCTAAATTAAATTAAAATCACAAGTGGAAGTATTGCACTCGAATGAAGAGGAACCGTTATTTCAAAAGGAAAATGTAAAGGAATATGAGGGCAAAGACAGTCTTTGGAGGTTTCTAAAAGCTAAAATAGGAGGGATGGAATGCTGCCATTTTTTCCCCTCACATGGTGTGTAAATGTTCAACTTTGACTTGATTCTAATTTTCTTCTATTTTTTAACATTATTCGGACAAAATTGGTTTTCCAATAACAAACTTCAATTAATGTAGTATAAAATATCAGCGGTAACAATTCTACTTACCGTTTGACAGTTTTTTTGCAAGCAACAATAAAAGAGGCTTTTAATATAGAGATATTTACTTTTACTCATTCTTTCTGGGAAGATAAATTCAAGCCTGAAGACACAGTTAAATGTTCCCGTTGCATGCTCTTCTAACATTTTATGTGCATATCTCATATCATCTTAAGTTTATATCTTCACTTCCCCAACTAAATTTTAAACTCTGCAAAGCTGGACTATGTCTTAATTATATGTCTATTTTATACACTTAATGCTATACTAATCACCAAGTTATAACACAATAAACATATATTTTTCCACAGTGTGAAAGAGATAGTAATAGATCAGACCTTTTTTCTGTACATTGTAAAGAATCTGTCTCAATATTAAAACCATAACTTTCACTTATTTTTTATAACATTTAAATATTTAATGGTTTGTGAAATATCCAAAGATACCATAGTGGGTTTTATTCTTAATGTGATAATAAGAAATTTTTTTTATTCAAAATCTTCTGCATGCAATGCTCAAATTGTGGGACAAATCTCACACAACAGAGATCCCTGAAATAGTGGCAAAGCTGTTACATTCAGAATTTTCAAGAAAATATACACAATTAATATTCCTGATATCTCAGAAATACTACTAGCAAGAAGTATATTGTTACTGAAGAAAGATAATATACATGGTTTATTATTTTCTAAATTGGGGACAATGTTTACTAGTGAAAGCAAGTAGAATAATGGGCATAGATTAGTTTGCAAAAGTGAATGAGCCTATGCTCAATTTTATCTTTCAGTTAGTTTTATGAGATTATTTGATAAAATGATATTTTACTTTTCTATAAATTCACCCTAGAGATGGTCAAATATCCCTTTATAATGACTTTCTGCATGTGTTACAAGAACAACTTTTCATCTGATTCATTGTTTTTCTTCCCAAACCACCTTGACCTGACTTTTTCCTTGTATTACTGAGTGTCATGGCAATAACATGATTATAGCTATAGATCTGATTTATAATTATTCTAAAGGTTTTAACATATTTATAATATCATACTGCAAATTTCCACAGCTTTTACAGTGTACATATCATTAGTACTGGATGTTTGAACTCTGTTTATAATAAAACTGAGTTATATCAACATCTTAAACAGGAAAATGGAATGAAGAGAACAGAAAATGGAAAAGCTAGTTGGCAATGAAAAATGAACTAAACAACTAAGTTTAGTATATTGTATAAATATTTGGGGCAGAATTTGATATACTTACTTTTACAGCAAGATTATATAGTTATGTTGTCTGGATTGGTTTTTACATTTTAAAAATATTTCAACTATCTTTTTTATAATTGAAAAATTATCATATATATCAAATATATATTTGAGATTTGTCTTCTCAAATCACACAAATCTATTTTATGGTTAAGGGGATTCACTCTGGATATGTTCTTAAAAAACTCCTAGGTTTCTCAATGTCAAATAAAACTATTACTATATAGGAAATGCAAAAAAAATTATATATTACTAACAGAATTAAGATGAAAAAATCAAAGTAATCTTCATGTTTGCAAATGTAATTCACTTTTATAAGTACACCCAAATCCCAAATGAATATAAACTTTGTAAGGCTCTCCTATGGAAAGACACTCACCTTGTTGTACTGTTGCAAATTTTAAGTGAAATAATGTATATAAGATGACTGGATAGAACCTGACACCTACTGAGTAATACAGAAGATATTTATTTCTTATCTTTTCTTTCTTTTATGGTTTTTGTGGCCCTTTTTTCCCAGCTCTAATATATAAACACACACATTAAAATACAGAAGTACTCAAGCAGGCATATATGTTTGTGTACACATATGCAAAGAGTAATCTAGAAAACTATTGACATTCTGGCTCTTGTTTCTAATTGTTCAGAAGATACAAAATTGCAAATTGCTCAGAAAATATGCATATGTCACCCATTTCCAAAAGGCTATTTCAAATGTAATTTTAAAGATGATATTTAAGAGATAAAACAAAATATAGAGCAAGTAACAAGACCCCCTAGAGAGGATATTATCATGCATTTGATTTGGGTTGATTATAATAGGTGAGCACATAATTAGACTGAAGTTTTCCCCATAGCTAAAAGGAATAAATGAAAATTTAAGTTACATTGTTTTTATTGTTATAAAATAAAATATATACACAAATCTGTAGAGACAAAGATAAATATTTTTCTGAAATTAATAGATATTTCTATGCAAGGCACACTTGTCAAGGACCACATTTTGCCAAGAACAAAAATCACTATTTAAAATCTAACATTTCCTATGTTATTACTCTTAAACATTTTATGTCTAAAGGACATTAATAAATATTATTTCAGTTTAGGTACTTATCTTTGGACAGTAAGGTGAGATTCAACCTATTTTATTTTCTGGTGGCATGATACTAATTGATTTTGAATAATTCTTTAGACTTTATTTCACTAATATGTTTGAAGTAAGATTTTGATAGGGGAGAATATAAACTTATTGAATTCTCAAATTCTAAAGATTATAGTTCTTGTAAGGACTATGATTTAAATATAAATGTGAGGAAGACAGTTATATTTTTTAATGAAAATTTATGAGATGAATTACTTATTCATTCTCAAAGCAAAGGTCAACAGACTTCTGTAAGGCATGGACAGTAGGCATGAAAGCAAATACAACTGATATGTCATAAAAATTACATCTTTTCAAGCTTTTGCAAAAAAATGACATTATTATTGAAATACAAGTAGTCTATACAATGTGAAAAGAATACGAGACTGCATAGGACAGGTCCTAGGAAGAAACTGCTTTACCCACAAAATTATTCAGTTTGTGATTTTAGATACAATTATATCATTAAGAGCTCTAGCTACTTAAAATTAGCTGAATGAATTCAATAAAAAATAGATAACTTCAGGGGATTCTGGGAAGATGGCAGAGTACAAAGAGCCTGAATTCACTTTCTCCCACATACACATTGAATCTATACCTACACACAGAGTATTTTACCCTGAAGAAGGATGGAGCCTGAACTGAAACATTCTATACAATGATGGAAATATTTTTAAAAAAAGAAGGGAAAAAAAGAAAGGAACGGTAGGAGAGACAGACAAGGTAACTGCAGGAACCGCACATCCTGCACAGCCACAGGCAGAGAACAGGGGAAGGGGAACTTTCTTCAGTAACCAGAGAACAGAGAAAGCCAGGTATGGACTCCCTGCCCAAAGTCGCAGAATAAAAGCTCTGTGGTTTAAAATCCAACTAGACCAGAAGTGAAAGAACCTAAGTTTCAGAACTAAACATCTGCTGCTTGGCAAAGAAACCATTAAAGGCAATCCAGATTTCCAGGAGATACCCAGCACAATTTTTTGCCTCTTTTTGCACATCTTAGTGCAGCTGAGAGCAGGATCTGGGCATGATTCCACAGTCCCACCTTACTGCCTGCTGTTATCCACTGGCCCAACCCCCATTAGCAGGACTGGAAAGTTCACAGGGAGGGTGAATGAATCTGTAGACTTGGTGCCCTAAGCCAACTCCCTAGAACACGTTGGGGAACACCTTTGCCAGGCCTGACCCCCAGGTCAGAAGTGGGACCTGGTATATAATGACACAGGGATTCCCAAAAGCAGGTCAGAGCATACAGGGGCCACAGGGGAATGTTAGCACACAGGGTGATTGATCCCAGTCAGCAGCTACTTATGAGGAAATTAACCAGTGGACCTCATAAGGTACAGGGGCCAAGGAGGAACAGGCATAGAGCCTGACTCTTTGCCACCAGTGGGACCCGGCAGGCAGATCACATGGGAATTCACCAGACTGGTCACAAGCAGCCCAGTGAATGCTCGGGCAAATAGGTTAGAAAGCACAGGGGACTTAGCTATTGTCAGTTCAGGAGTTTAAACTAGAGCACTCTCTTGATCTACTGCTGGCCTACCATCCTTCCCCTGACAGCACAGAACCCATTGGTGTCCACCCAGGAGACCCTTCAAAGGGCCTGCAAGGCTGTGCCCCAGAAACACATCCTGGGAGCCCCAGCACCAGGAAAACCCCATCTCATACTTACTTGGCTACCAGCTTGCCAAAACCATGAGGCACACACAGTCTACAAAAGGGCTCTCCTATAGAAGGCCAATCCTCCAAAACCAGGAAAGCAAGCCTTTTAACTAATTCATGGAATCAAGAACAGAAAGTCATACAAAATGAGGAGACAGAGGAATATGCTCCAAATGACAGAAAAAGAACCCTACCCCCCACCAAAGAAAACACAAAACAAAACAAATAAATGAAACAGAATTAACCAATCTACCTGAAAAACAGTTTAAAGCAATGGTATACAGATATGAACTGGAATTCAGAAAACAATGATAGACCTCAAGGTGGACCTCAACAGAGATAGAAAGCTAAATAAGAACCAATTATAGATGAAGAATTCAATAGATTAAATAAAAAACAGATTACAAGAATTAACAGCAGATTAGAGGATACAGAAGAATGGGTAAGTGACTTGGAAGACCCAGTAATGGAAAGCACGCAAACTGAACATCAGAAGGAATAAAGAATTAAAAGAAATGAGAATAGGGTAAGAAATATCTGGGCAATGTCAAATATCCTTAACAGCCACACTTTAGTAGTCCCAGAAGGAAAAGATAAAGAGAAAGAGGTAGAAAGTTTATTTGAAGAGATATCTGAAAACTTTCCTAACCTGGGGAAGGGAACAGTCTACCAGTTTGAGGAAACACAGAAAGCACCAAACAACATGAACCCAAGGATATCCACACCAAAACACACTGTAATTAAAAGGTCAAAGATCAAAGACAAAGAGAGAATCTTAAAAGTGGCAAGAGAGAAGCAATGAATTAAGTACAAGGGAAACCCCATAATGTTATCAGCTGATTTTTCTGCTGAAACTCTACAGGCCAGAAGGAAATAGCACATGTGAAAAGTGAGGTACAAAAAAACCCCTCCAACCAAGAATAGTCTATCTAGCAAGGTTATCATTCAGAATTAAGGGGAGAATAAAGAGCTTCACAGATAAAAATAAGTTAAAAAAGCTCAACACTATCAAATCAGCCTTACAAGAAATGTTAAAGGGTCTTCTTTCAGAAGGAAAGAAAAGACCCTAAGAAGAAGCAAGAAATTTAAGAAAAGGAAAATTTACCACTGGCAAAGCAAACATAGAGCAGAGGTAGTGAATCAATTACTTAAAAGCTAGTGCAAAGGTCAAAAACACAAATGTAGCAAAAGCAATTACATGTAAAAATTAGTTAAGGGAATCACTTAATTAAAAAATGTAAAAGAAGGCAATCAGATGACACAAAGAAATAAAAGGCATCCAGATTGGTAAGGAACAAGTTAAAGTGTCACTGTTTGCAGATGACATGATATTGTACATAAAAAAATCCTAAAGAATCCACTCCAAAACTACTAGATCTAATATCTGAATTCAGTAAAGTTGTAGGATACAAAATTAATACACAGAAATCTGTTGCATTCCTATGTACTAATGATGAGCTAGCATAAAGAGAAATCAGGAAAACAAATCCATTCACAACTGAATAAAAAAAAAAACCTAGGAATAAACCTTACCAAGGAAGTAAAAGATCTATACCCTGAAAACTACAAGGCACTTTTAAGAGAAATCAAACAAGACACTAATAAATAGAAATACATCCCATGCTCATGGATAGGAAGCATTAATATTGGCAAACTGGCCAACCTGCCTAAACAATCTACAGATTCAATTCTATCCCTATCAAAATACCAAGAGCATTTTTCAATAACATAGAAGAAATAGTTCTAAAATTCATATGGAACTAAAAAGACCCCTGAATAGCCAAAACATTCTTTAGAAGGAAGAAAAAAGCAGGGGGTGGCAGGGGAGTATACTCCCCAACATCAAGCTCTACTACAAAACAACACTAATCAAGATAATTTGGCACTTGCAAAAGAACAGAGCCATTGATCAATGGAATAGAACAGAGATCCCAGATATAAACCCACACATAGATGGCCAATTAATACATGATAAAGGAGCCATGGACATACAATGGGGAAATGACAGCCTCTTCAACAACTGGTGTTGGCAAAACTGGATGGCTACATGTAAGAGAATGAAACTGGATTACTCTCTAACTCCATACATAAAGTAAACTTGAAATGGATCAAAGACCTGAATATAAGTCATGAAACCATAAAACTCTTAGAAGACAACATAGGCAAAACTCTCTTGAATATAGACATGAGCAACTTTTTGTGAACATATCTCCTTGGGTAAGGGAAACAAAAGCAAAAATGAACAAGTGGGACTAAATCAAGCTAAAAAGTTTCTGTACAGCAAAGGACATTATCAGTAGAACAAAAATGCATCCTACAGGATGGGGAAATATATTCATAAATATATGAAATATATTCACAAATCCCTTGTAGTTTCAGGGTATAGATCTTCTACATCCTTGGTTAGGTTTATTCCTAGGTATTTAGGCATTAACATCCAAAATATATAAAGAGCTCACATGCCCAACACCTAAAACAAGTAACCCTATTAAAAAATGGGCATAGGATCTGAACAGACAATTCACAAAAAAGAAATTCAGATGGCCAACGGGCACATGAGAAGATGCTCCACATCACTAATTATCAGTGAAATGCAAATTAAAACTACAATGAGATATCACCTTACACCAGTTAGGATGGCCAACATCAAAAAGACTAGGAACAACAAATGCTGACGAGAATGTGGAGAAAGGGGAACCCTCCTACACTGCTGGTGGGAATGTTAATTAGTTCCACAATTGCGGAAAGCAATATGGAGGTTCCTCAAAAAACTGAAAATAGAAATACCATTTGACCCATGAATTCCACTTCTAGGAATTTATCCAGAGAAAACATGACCACAGATTCAAAAAGACATATGCACCCCTATGTTTATTGTGGCACTATTTACAATAGCTTAGAAATGGAATCAACCTAAATGTCCATCAATAAATGAATGGATAAAGATTTAGTACATGTACACAGTGGGATATTATGCAGTCATAAGAAGAAAACAAATCCTACCATTTGCAACTACATGGATGAAGCTAGAGGGTATTATGCTCAGTGAAATAAGCCTGGCGGAGAAAGACAAGTACAAAATGATTTCATTCATCTGTTGAGTATAACAACAAGGCAAAAACTGAAGAAACAAAACAGCAGTGGACTTACAGAACCCAAGTGGACTAGCAGTCACCAAAGGGACAGGGGTTTGGGGGGATGGGTGGGAAGGGAGGGATAAGGGGACTAAGGGATATTATGATTAGTGCACATAATATGGGGGGGTACAAGGAAGGAAGTATAGAACAGAGAAGACAAGTAGTGACTCTATAGCATCTTTATATACTGATGGACAGTGACTGTAATGGGGTTTGTGGTGGGGACTTGAAAACAGGGGGAAATGTAGTAACTACAATGTTGCTCATGTAAAACCTGAGCATAAGATTGTATATCAGTGAAGGTAGTATATACATAAAATGGGGAGGACAGGGAGTAAGAAATGTAGTACTGTTAGAATGCATTTGAACTTAAGTGACCATTGTCTTATTATAGTTTGCCATTATCACAGGAAGTCATATAAGAATCCCATGGGAACCACAAACCAAAATATAAGATACACAAAAAAGAAAGACATGGCAACCTAACCATAATATTAAAGAAAGCCATAAAAAACAGAAGGATCAGAAAACAACAAAAACAACCAGGAAACACTAAACAAAATGGTAGTAAGTACATAATACCAATAATTACCTAAAATCTAAATGGATTAAATGTTCCAATCAAGACATAGGGTAACTGAATGGATGAAAAAGTAAGACTCATCTATTTGCTGCCTACAAAAGACTCACTTCAGACTTAAAGACACATGGACAGAAACTGAAGGGATGGGAAAAGATACACCATGCAAATAGGGATGAAAAAAAGCTGGAATTGCAATACTTATGTCAGACAAAACAGAAGTCAAAACAAAGAAAATAACAAGAGACAAAGAAGGACATTACAGGATGATAAAGGAATCAGTCCAACAAGAAGATATAATAATCATAAATATTTATGAATCCAACAGAGGAGCACCTACGTATATAAGCCAAACACTGAGATCTAAAGGGTGACATTACCAGCAACATGGTAACAGTGGGGACCTTTACTACAACTCGTTACATCAATGGATAGATCATCCAGAAAGAAAACAAAAAAGGAAACAGAAACATTGAATGACACATTACACCAGATATAATTAAGAGATATTTACAGAATATTTTACCCAAAAGTAACAGAATACACATTTTTCTAAAGTGCACATGGAAGGCAAGAATACATCACATATTAGGACACAAAACAATTCTCAACAAATTTAAGGAGACTGAAATTGTATCAAGCATCTTTTCAGACCACAATGGTATGAGACTGGAAATCAATGACAGAAAATATCTAGAAAAAAACCCCCACAAACATGGAGGGTAAATAACATGCTTCTAATAATCAATAGATCAAGGAATAGATCAAAAAGGAAATCAAACAATATATGGAGACAAGTGAAAATAGAAAGTAATGGTTCAAAATGTGTGGGATCGACCAAAAGCAGTTCTAAGAGGGAAGTTAACAGTAATAGAGGCCTATTCCAAAAAACAAGAACAATCTCAAATAAACAACCTAACTCTACAACTAAAGGAATTAGTAAAGTAGAACAAAGAAAGCCTGAAGCTAGTGAAAAGAGGGACATAATAAATATCAGAGTAGAAATAAAATAAGACTAAGAAAACAATAGAAAAAATATCAATAAAACCAAGAGTTGGTTCTTTGAGAAGATAAACAGACAAACCTCAAGCCAAACTTTTCAAGAAAAAAAGAGAGAGGGTAGAAATATTTTTTTAAAAATCAAAAAGGAAAAAGGAAAAGTTACAACTGACACCATAGAAATTCAAAAATTTATGAGAATTCTATGAAAAATTATATACCAATAAATTGGACAACCTCAAAGAAATGGACAAATTCCTTGAAACGTAACATACAATCTCCCAAGACTGACCCAAAAAGAAACAAACTCTGAACAGGCCAATTACTAGTAAAAAATTTGAACTGGTAACCAAAAATCTCTCAAGAAACAAAATCCAGGACCAGATGGTTTTACAGGTGAATTATACCAAACATTTAAACATAAGTTACTATTTATCCATCATAAAGTATTCCAAAAAACAGAAGAGGAGGGAATACTTCCAAATGCTACAAGGTATTAGCATAATACCATAAACAAACAAACACAGTAACAGGTAAAGAAAATTACACACCAGATATCCTTATGGTTGCAGCATGGATGCAAAAATCCTTAGCAAAATATTAGCAAACCAAATTTTAAAATACTTCAAAAGGATCATGCATCATGACCAAGTGGGATTTATTCCATGGATGCAAGGATGGTACAATATTTGTAAATCAATCAATGTGATACACTATATTAACAAAAAGAATAGAAATTATATTAACAGATGCTGAAAAGCATTTCATAAAATTCAACATCCATTCCTGATAAAAACTCTCAACAAAGTGTGTATAGAAAAAAATATACCTCAACATAATAAAGGACATATAATAGAAACCCACAGCCAATGTCATACTCAAGGGCAAAAAGCTGAAGGTCTTTCCTCTGAGATCAGGAAGAGGACAAGGATGCCCACTCTTACCATTCTTATTCAGTATAGTAATGGAAGCCCTAGCCACAGCAATCAGATAAAAGAAAAAGAGATAAAAGGCATCCAAATGGGTAAGGAAGAAGTCAAACTGTCCGTAATTGCAGATGACATGATATTATATATGGAAAACTCTAAGGGTAACATCATAAAAGTATTAGAACTAATAACTGGATTCAGCAAAGTTGCAGGATACAAAACCAATATACAGAAATCTGTTGCATCCCTGTATGCCAACAATAAACTATCAGAAAGAGAAATGAAGGAAACAATTCCATTTACAATTGCATCAAAAAGAAAAATATATCTAGGAATAAACCAAGGCAGTAAAATTTCTTGACTCTGAAAACTATAAGACACTGATGAAATTAATTAAGAAGATACAAATAAATGGAAATCTATCCCAGGTCATGGATAGGAAGAATTAATATTGTCAAAATGGTCATCCTGCCTAAAGCAATTTAGAGATTCTATACAATCTCTATCAAAATACAAATGGCATTTTTCAATGAGCTAAACAAATAATCCTAAAATATGTATGGAATCATAAAAGACTCAAGTAGTTAAAGCAATCCTGAGAAAGAAGAACAACATTTGGAGTATCATGGTCCCTGGTTTCAAGCTATACCACAAAGTTAAAGTGACTAAAACAGTATGTTACTGGCACAAGAACAGACCCATAGATCAATAGAAAAGAAAAGAGAGCCCAGAAATAAACCCACACATACATGGTCAATTAATCTATAATAAAGGAGCAATGAATATACAATGAGGGAAAGACAGTTTCTTCAATAAATGGTGTTGGGAAAACTGGACCCCTACATGTGAGAGAATGAACCTATATCACTGCCTTACACCACACACAAAAATAAACTCAAAATGGATTAAAGACCTAAATGTAAGACATGAAACCATAGAACTCTTAGACTAAAACATAGGCAAGAATCTCATGAACATTAGCATGAGAAATTTCTTTCTAGATATGTCTCCCCAGGCAAGGGAAGTAAAATTAAAAAATGAACAATAAGACTACATCAAATGAAAAAGCTTCTCCCCAGTAAAGGAAACTATAAATAAAACAAAAAGGCAAGGGTGGGGAAAAAGAAAGGGGGCATTACAATTAGCATGTATAGTGTAGGGGAGGCATGGGGAGGGCTATGCAACACAGAGAAGACAAGTAGTGATTTTACAGCATCTTGCTACGCTGATGGATAGTGACTGTGAAGAGGTATGCGGGGGGGACTTGGTGAAGAGGGGAGCCTAGTAAACATAATGTTCTTCATGTAATTGCAGATTAATGATACCAAAACAAAAAATAATAAATAAATAAATGGCAACTTACTGTATGGGAGAATGTATTTGTAAATGATGTATCTGATCATGTGCTAATACCCAAAATGTATAAAGAACTCATACAACTGAACACCAAAATGAACCCCACTAATAATCCAATTAAAAAATGGACAGAGGACCTGATCAGACATTTTTCCGAAGACAAACAGGTAGTCAACAGGCACATGAAAAGATGTTCCACATCACTAATCATCAGGGAAATGCAAATCAAAACCACAGTGAGGTATCACCTCACACCAATCAGAATGGTCACTATCCAAAAGACAAGAAATAAGAAGTGTTGACAAGGATGTGCAAAAAAGAATCCTCCTACACTATTGGTGAAAATTTAAATTAGCGTAGCCACTGTGGAAAGCAGTATGGAGGTTCCTCAAAAAACTATAAATAGAAATGCCATACAATCCAGAATTTTTATTTCTGGGAATTCACCCAAAGAAAACAAAATCACTAATTCAAAAACATATATACACACCTATGCTTATTGCAGCATTATTTACAATAGCCAAAATACGGAGGCAACTCAGGTGCCCATCAATAGATGAATGGATACTGAAGAGTGGAATATTACTGTGCTATAAAAATGAAGGCAATCTTGCCAATATGACATGGATGGACCTAGAGAGTGTCATACTAAGGGAAATAAGCCAGGCAGAGAAAGGCAAATACCATATGATTTCACTTATATGTGGATTCTAAACAACAGAGCAAAGAAACAAACAAAAAGAAACAGACCTATAAATACAGATAACAGCCTCTTGATTACCATACTGGGAAAGGGATGGAGGATGCTTGAAATAGGTAAAGGGGATAAAGAGGTACAAACTGCAAATTGTAAACTAAGTTAGACATAGGTATGGAACCACACATATAGAACATAACCAATAATGTTGTAATATATTGGTGTGATGATGGGGTAACTAAGCTTACTGTGGTAAACATGTAATAATGCATATAATTATCAAGTCACTATTTTATACATCTGAAACCAATATAATATTGTATACCAATTTTATTACAATTAAAAAATCCAAGAAAAAGAAACATGTTAAAAAATATTACAATGCTATTCTATGAAACAAATAAAAAAAAATGGATAACATTTAATTTAAATATTAACCTAAGGTCCACAGACTTATGGATTACTTAAATGGATTTCATGGCAAGTGTTCACTCTAGGAATTTTACACATAATTTTTAAATATGTATATTTATCTTTGAAGATGGTTCACAATTTTTGTAAGATTCTTGAAGTTGTACTCAAACAATAATAATGACTTAATAATGGTGAATAACATAAAGTACAAACTTAGGTTCTGAGAAACCTACTGTAAGTGACTAGCAAAAGGGTCATTTTCTAATAATTTATCAAAAAGATAACAAAATTTTTTTAATTACATTATATTTCAGATTGGGTAAAGTGGAAAGATATTGAAAGATTATACTATATAGTTTAGGTCCAGATTAATAAAAGATGCTTTGAAGCAGTATAGACATAATAAGATATAAGTTTCCTAGTTATTAAATTATTACTTCTAACTCAAGTTTATAAATAGTCGATTTTAGAATCTAATTTTGTAATGGTTTCTTTGGAGCTGTACTCATTTGTGCAAATTTAGTTCAAGAGACATATTTGCAACTGAATGAAAGACTTACCAGTTCAGATGAATTGAGGAAGATAAAGTGATAGTTATTACAGTTTGTCCACTTCACAGTTATTTTGTCCAGCCTCTACTTCCTTGTTAACAGAACCACAGATTTATTTTATTTAATTTTTTTAGATTACACAGAACAATTTGTTTAGGTTAGGTGGGATTCTTTCCCCAAACCAGATCTTGAAACAGGGAAGCCTAGAATGGGTATTTCTGTCCTTCTTTGCCAGTGACTAATTTCTCTTGGGACCTAAATAGAAGTCTTTATCCTGATTCAAAAAAGGAAGAGGGTTAGGAAGTGAGGCATGCATTGAAAATTACTTCTCTTAGGACTGGTCAAAGACATGATACCCACAGCAGCTACAGTAGCAAAACAATCCGTGGGCCATTAGAAGGAAGAATTGAAAAATGTGTAATAACAGTGCTGTACTGATGCTGAACTTTTAAACTCATCCTATAACCACCTAATTCCAGGCTTCTGTTCTGAAAACAAACAAACAAATAATAATCCTATTACTTAAAATGCTTTATGGAGAGGTTCCCATTCTTACAGCTAAAAGCATCTCAGATGAGTTCCATGGCATATAATCTTCAGGCTGTCTTATATGGAAACACAAAACCAGCTCCAAGTCTTATTAGCCATAATAATGTTTCAAACACCAATAAGCAATATTTAAATCATCTATTATTATTATGTCAACCATAGATGTTGAAGCATCTATTATAAGCACACAAGTTCTAAAAATTAAGATACAGTACTGAAAAAGAATTGCATGTTAGATAATGAATTTTAAAATGTGTTAGAGGGTCAAAATATCAAGTGAATATTAAAATGTCTATATTAATTTGAAATATAAAATTGAAAGTATAATGTTACAAAAACATTGAAACAGAAAATACTCTTATTTATATACATTTTATTTCTTACTGCTATAAAAGAGCCTGGCACAAAAAGTAGTGCATATAATTATAAAGTAAATAAATGAGTTAATGGAGTAAACTTCCCCAAAGAAAGTTTGCTGTAATAAAAATGAATAGAATGTTGAGATATAATTGAATAGAAATAACATTATTTCCATTTCTGTTCATTTGTATCATTATACCATATTTATATTACTAACAATAATGTATTCTTATTTTAAAGTTGTTTCATGTTTACATTTTTTATGAAGGGCTGGTAGTTTCTATTTTTCATTTAATATTGGGATATATCCTAACAGGACTTAGACAAGTACAGCTTCAGTCTATGAATCTGTCCTTGACTCTCTCTTCCATATACCACTCTAAAGGTCTTGCTCCAGCTTTACCTCCTTCTGTTCTTTGAATTGTCCAAACCTGATTCTGCCTCTCAGCCATTTTCTCTGCCTGGAATTCTCTTTCTCTAGATATTTGCTTGCCTTGGCTCCTTATTTTAGACTTCAATTCAAATATCACTTTTGCAAAAGTCCTTCTCTAATCACTTTATCTAAAATACCTTCTCAATTTCATTTGTGATTCTCTTACCGTGAAAATTTTATTTTTACAGAAATTGATTAATTCGTTTCAAAGCCTTATCTAGGATTACATGTGATTTGTTGTCATCTGTTCAATGTCTTTTCATTGAACAAATGTTAATGAAGAGAAATGAAAGAAAATTCCTAGAGTGAAAACTTTATGAGTATAGGGAAATAGGCTTTTTTACTCATACCTGGAATAAACAATTTAAGGAGCACATTTTAATTGTTCACTAAATATTGCCTGATGACTGATTGGCTACAGGTAAATGTACACATTTAAAAAAATTTTTATGTCTAATAAAGAAAAGTATATTTCAAATACTATGATCACATCCCTTCACTTGATATATGATGAAAGGTCTTCTGTTATAACATAATATTGTTCTTGGAAGCAAGAAAATGTTAGATATTATTAAAGTTAATGAAGCTTCAATTTTATAATAGAAAAAATCATGTTTTCTGTATATCAATCAGTTTTTTTCCTGAATTCTAATACTATAAAATTGTGTCAGACGGAAAAAAAAAAAAACCCCTCCAACAATTAAACTCAGACAAACACAATAAATCACATCGTGTAGCCTACACTAGATAAAAATAATTACTTATAGATGTTTATTTTATACAGACATTTTATGTTCATGGAATGCTTGAGCACATAACCTAGAAGAAATGATCCACGTTGTTTTTATTATGAAGTGATGAAAATCAGTCGCAGACTCAGGTTTGTAGGTATTCTGATGATATAGAGACATGTTTGGTCAGACATTTGTTGAGTAGAACTTTGATTAGTAATGCCTGACTTTGAGATAAAAAAGCACATTTATAAGTATTATGCAGTTTTTGTTACTGATTTGGTGAAGGCAGTTTGTGCCAACCTAGGAAAGCCAATTGTTGAATTTTCAAGAATCGTGTGATCTAGTTGTTAACCACAGCTTCCATTAAAATTGAATTAATTTATAATTAAGTTACATTAAAAATGAAGAGGGTAATACTTGAAATTTGTAACCTCTTGTTGTACTACATCTTATTATTAAGTAAAATTTGCTGTCTTCTGGCCCTCACAATTCTCTTTTCTTTGACAGTGTCATCTGATTTCTCTTTAGCAGTGGGTGGCTCTTAACCCATGACCCTATAAGCCTGTCCCTCTTTCCCCCCAAACAAATGTATCAGTCAAAACCACCTTATTATTGCCACAGGTTTTACTGAGGGTTGATAAATAAATTCAAGCTCATTGTCAATAGTATACTAATTATATCTCCTTGTATTATAATACATAATGCTTCATAATAATTCTACCTGCTAATGGCAACAACATTCTGCAGATAGCAGGACTGAGAAATATGGAAATTAACTAGTTCATCAACTGTCATAAAATTAGTGAATGGTAGATCCAGGAGCCCAGGTTTATTTGGTTCCACGTAACTATAATAGGATGCATTGGAATTTTGGGGTGCTGCAATTAGCTAATAAAAAATGGAATTTGTGATAACTGCAAAAAGATACAGGCAATAGGGGCTCTCTTGTCCCCTCCTGGCATGAGCCAGGAGCTCTATTCTCTCACTTTATTTCTAAATAAAAGCCTGTACCTTGCTCTCCTAAAAAAAAAAAAAAGATATAGGCAATAACTGCTGATGATAAGATTTTAAATTCTAGGATACATAGTCTAACATTCTTTTCAGATTATTTTTGAAAGTAGGAGATGCATATTCAAATTTATAATTAGAATGAAATTTTAAAAGGTTTTGTTTATGAAATTCTTTTATTGAGGAGCAAATTGCTGAGTATCTTTTCTGTAGCATACATAACCAACATTATTAATTTTTCTAGAAATTCCATCCCAGTGATTCTTCCCTTTCCCTTCCCTGGGAAACTCAGCAACATCTGGAGACAGTTTTCATCAGGACTTTGAGGGTTACTACTGGCATCTCACACGTAGAGGCAAAGGATACTGCTAAATATCCTAATGCATAGGAAAGACCCCAAAAACCTACAAACTTCCCAACCATAAATGTCAATAAAGCTAAAATTGTAAAAATATGAATTAATTCTGTCTCTTTTTTTTGTAGAGACAATGAATTTATTAGAAGGTAACTCTGGAAATATAAACTTCAGGAAGAATAAGAATAATCTGTTTTTAAGAGTGATATGGCGACTATTTAGAAAAAATGTAAGAACACTTCAGTATTGGGGTACATACATAATGGAAAAAGCTCTCTATATAAATATGCTATTGCCCATATACTATATATATTAATATAAAAATGAAGTGTAAGTATATGAAACAACAGGGATAAATCCCAGAAATATAATGTTGAAAATGATACAATAATGTCTGTATACATAATTCCATTTATATAAAATTTGAAAACAGGTGAAATTCTTCTGTAGTGTTGGAAGTCAGGAGTGTGCTTATCTTTGGAGAGGGATAATAAGTGAATGGGAACATATGAATAATTTCTGAAATATTGGTAAAATCCTAGCTCTTGAACTCAGTTCTGATAACATATATGTTCAATTTGAAACAATATTTTTACCTATGTACTTATGATTTGCCTGTTTTCCTTGCATGTTATCAATTAAGCAGTCACAAAAGTAAAAAAGATGATCTGGTTACAAATAAACATACCTATGATTGCTACTAATTATAGTGGTTGCCCTCTCTTATGCACTCACAGAAACACTAGCAAGTACGTCTGCAGGGGAGGTCATCAAGAGGGCATGACCGCTGGCTGACCGACGGTAGACTACAGCATTCGGCAGTCAACTGGAGGCCCCTCACCTCTTGCCTTACCCTTGGAATGTTCATTCTGCTTGGCTTCCCTCTTCCCAGAAGCCGCCCCAAGGACACAGCCTTAAGTCAGTGATGTGGTGCCGAAATCTGCAGGATCCAGATGTGTGGCAGAACCCATTCAAGGCCTCAATATAAACTTCTAAGATTTGGGAGGTAGGTATGATATACTTGTCTTGGGCTGCCTGAGAAGGCCACATATGTAGTTCCCTTGCTTATTTAACCTACAATCTACCAGTCTGGAGTGGCCTGCCTCTTTCCTGGGTCTTCCCCTGCCTTTTGCATACTGGGATAGTTTCAGATTACACCTAGAAAGCTCCCAAAGAGATTGTGAACTGACAACATCCCTAAAGAAATTAACTCTGAATACTTTGCACTAATCCTCAAATGAAAATAACATCATTAAGAATTAACAAAATTCTTAGTTCATGACTTATCAATATAATGCATCATATAGCTATATCAGCTAAATGAGCAAATTATAGTAGCCTAATTATAACTTTTTCTTGCAGTTTTCCACATCTGTAACTATTAAAAGGAAAAATCTTGAATTTCAAGAGGAAAATAATATTAGTATTATTGTGATACTGTGGAATTAGATATTTTTCTTTTATCTCTATCAGCATGAAGATGTATTAAGCAGCTATGTGGTATTAATAGGTAAAATATCATTACTATATGATATTCTTATTCTTCTAATTTTGATTTGTTGAGAATGTATCCATTATTTAGTACTACTAATTTTCTTGCTAAATCTTCCATGCTTTTACCCAATTTTGATTTTGTAGCTTAATTCCACAAAGGTTCTACAGCATTTGTGCTTTTGGGTTTTCATGATGTGCTCAACACCTCTGGTAGGAGTTAAGCTTGATTTTTGACAGACTTTTAAGGAAAAGAAAATTCATGGACCAATTTTTGTAGACAAAATCGACAAATCCTCCATTTCCTTAACCACCACTTTATTTAGGCCAAACTCCCACTTGCTTTGACACTGACGTCTTAACAATTTTCTCTCCATCCTGATCATGGTAATCTTTGATTCAAACTGATCTCTCACTCCTCTTTCTACACACATATATACTGCATATAAATGAAATCTATATTCCATAGGTTGGTATTAAATCCTGAATATTTTTTACATGATATAGCAAATAACAGCATTCCTATCTCCACTTCAGAACTATACACATACACACAAAAATCAAGCCTTCATGTTTCTGAACATCTTGCACCCAAAGGAATCCTCATAATTAGGTAAGTTGGAAAACTGAGCATTCTCAGAAGGAATCATGACTCACCCACAATACGTAGCCATTGGGTAATCAAAAAAAGAGTATCATTCAGTCTTCTGAAAGTACCCTGCCAAGCTCCTTTCTCAATATTGTTTGCCACTGTAGCTATATTGCATGGCAAGTTTCTTCTAACATTTGAATCAAATCTCTTAGAGTTTATTTTTATTATACATGATTGTACATTCATCAAAACCATCCATCTCATATTTATTATCAGAGAGAAATAATTGAAAATATTTCAAAATAAAATACCTTGTTTGTAACAGTCAGAAATAACAAGTTATGATCTAAAAAATTATTTAAGGGGTACTGTATTTTTAAAAAGATTAATTCAATAGCCAGGCTATTGTTAAGACATGAGTTAACAAGAAAGGGAGACAATCTAAAAAAGAAAGTATTATCTGTATTACACAATGTTAAGCACTTTAGGAGGAAACACAAATTCTAATTTTTGTAATGAGTCACCTTCTTATTTTACTAAGCATCTTTATAATATTTCAGTTTGTTATGTTTAAACCTAAAAAGTATAAGGTCTGTTTAGGTACCTAAGAGCCTAGCAACAAGAAGATTGTTTTAAGCCATTTGTTACTTTGCTTTTAAAACAAACTCCTTTATATAGAAATGGGAAAACAAAACTGTTCTGTTATGAATCTTTTAATTTATGTTTCTGGCATTCCACTTCTTTCTGGATGAATTATTGCTCAAATGTAATTTTTACTTAGTAAGATTTATTCTTGCCTCATTAACTCTTTGAAATATATACAGAAATTATTATTTAGCTGAAATTCTTGTTAAAGTAATGAGATTATACCAAGCACACCAGTGTCAAGTTAATATGACTATATGATCATGCAACAGTGCACTGAATAATACCCAAGGAAGAAAAACACTCTTCTAGGTTTATATGTGTGAGGAGCTTTGAAAATAAACAAACTGGAAATGTGTGTTATCCTAATTTATATCATACATATATTGTCATACATGTTCAAAGATAAATTGAGAAAAAGTAAATGTTGAAAAAGATATACTGAATATGACAGTCTGTATTCAGTTCCCCAGCATCATTTTTGCCTAAGAATCTGTTATTTTTTTCCCCATATAAATGGGTTCAGTAATCCCACTCAGCCCATTGTCATTAATCTGATTTCTTTGCAGGATTTCTTCTCATATTAATTCTTTCTCTTCTCCATTCTTTGGATTCCAAACAAAACCCATATATTATGAGAATTCAGAGGGAAAAATAAAACACCCTTCCAATTCAGGTCAAGAGAATAAAGATGAAAAGCCATCTGCTTAACTAACATACCTGAAGCAATACTCTTTAAACAGGAGACTCACAACTCTGAGTACAATATACTGGCAACTGTATTTTCCTTACCTAAAGAGGAACTTGTGAACAGAAAGAAGAAAATTTTTATGGGACTAAGAAAATGAGATTCAGGAGCAAGAAAGTACCAGATCATCTGAAATAGAATAACAGGACTGATATTACAAAAACTCTAATCTTAACCCCTTCTGCCTTCACTCTTTCCTTTTTTAATCTGGACTAAAGGACTATTAACTTTAAATTTATTTATTATGAAAATTCTGAACTATTTCCTCTTATGTTATTACTGAAATTTTCTTGTAAAATTTCAAACTTGGCGGTATGGCATTTAAAGTCCCGGTTTATAAGAACAAAGCTCTAGTGTTGCCCTCCCCCTGCTAAAATATACTAAGTCTCTGTATTAATTACAATTTTGGAAAAGTTTAATGCACTACTTGTTTCACTAGAATGTAAAAGAAATTTCCAAATTGTAAAATAACACCACCAATATGGAGTTTAAATTTTAACAGAGATAAGAGATAAGGAAATTGTAAAATAAAATGTTTTATCTTAAGATATCAGCAGTAAGAGATCAGTATACTAACTACAGGTCCCTGAAGAATCTGAAGAAGCTGAAGTGAGGACTCACACATTAAAGAACTGGTAGAGAGGTCACAGAAATTTAGATTTAATTAGTTAAGGATGTGGTGTGGTCCCTAGACCTGCAGCATCACAAAACTTGGGAACTTGTTAGAAATATAAATTCCAGGCCTCCACACCAGCACTAGTTAAACAGACTCTCTATGGGTGGGGCCCAGAAACTTATGAATTACTAAGCCGTTCAGATGATTTTGATGCTGTTCTAATTTGTTAGGGGATCACAGAAGGCTTTCTGAAGAAGCTTTATCTGTTTTAGGACCCAAATTTTAAATAGGTGTAGACAGCTAAGGGTCAGCTTGCTCAAGTCAGGAAACTGGGAGTCATCTCTGTCGCCTACACCTCCAAGCTGAATTGTTCGTATGTGCTGATATTCTGCATTTCTAACTAGCTGGCAAGCAATATCCACGGTGCTGACCATGACAACAATCTGTTAGAGTGGGTGGAGAGCCCTTCAGGCAGATGAGCACAGAGGATAAAGCGTTCGGAGAAACATGTTAAATGTCAGGTAGACAGTTATGAAATGAGGCTAAAAAACATGTAAAGACTTGTAAAAGATATCAAGGTTTTTAATTTCATCCGAAGTTAAAGGAAGTCATTAATAGATTGAAGCAGTATAGAGTTATGATTAGGTTTGCATTTTAAAGAATCACTACAAACATTGCACCCAAAAGCAGCAAGACACATATTTTCTCAAGTGTATATAGAACATTCTCCAGAACAGAAGACACTAGGCTACAAAAAGAGCCTCAATAAATTCAAAAAGATTGAAACTGTATCAAGCAACTTCTAAAATCAAAATGGTATGAAACAATAAATAAACTACACAAAGAAGGCAAAATGCCCACAAACACATGAAGGCTAAACAACATGCTTCTAAGTCACCAATGGATCAGTGAACAAATTGAAACAGAAATCAAGCAAAAATGGAGACAAATGAAAACAAACACACAACAGTTGAAAATTTGTGGGACAACACAAAAGTGGTTCTAATGGGAAAGTACACAGCAACACAGGTCTACCTCAAGAAATAAGAACAATTCCAAATAAACAGTCTCACATGAAAATTAAAGAACCTAGAAAAAAGAAGAACAAGTGAAACCCTAAGTTAGTAGAATGAGGGACATATTAAAGATCAGAGCAGAAATAAATAAAGTAGAGAAGAATAAAACAATAGAAAAAAATCAAGAAAAACTAGAGCTGATTCTTTGAGAAGTTAAACAAAGTAGATAAAGTCTTAGCCAGATTTACCAAGAAAAAAAGAGGAAAAAAACATGAAAAGCAATAGTTATAACTGGTACCACAGAAATACAAAGAATTATTACAAAGGAAAATTTTCTAGATATGTACAACCTTCCAAGACTGACCCAGGAAGAAGCACAAAATCTGAACAGACCACTTATCAGTAACAAAATTGATCTGATAATCAAAAAACTCCCAACAAACAAAAGTCCAGGAAAAGATTTACAAATAAATCTGTTGCATTACTATATACTAAGGATGAACTAGTAGAAAGAGAAATCAGGAAAACAATTACATTTACAATTGCATCAAAAAGAATAAAATACCTAAGAATAACCCTAACCAAGGAGGCAAAAGATCTGTACTCTGAAAACTATTAAGACACTCTTGAGAGAAATTAAAGAAGACACAAATAAGTGGAAATACTTCCCATGCTCATGGATAGGAAGAATTAATATTTTCAAAGGGGCATCCTGCCCAAAGCAATTTAGAGTGTCAATGCAATCCCTATCAAAATACCAACAGTATTTATTTTCCAGTGACTAGAACAAATAGTTCTAAAATTCATATGGAACCACAAAAGACCTTGAATAGCCAAAGCAATTCTGAGAAGGAAGAATAAAGATGGGAGGATTACACTCCCCAAATCTAGCTCTACTACAAAGCCACAGTAATCAAAATAATTTGGTACCCTCCTACACTGTTGGAGGGAATGTAAATTAGTTCAACCATTGTGGGAAGCAATACAGAGGTTCCTCAAAAAATTAAAAATAGAAATAACACTTGACCTGGTAATTCCACTCCTAGGAATTCACCGAAATAAAGCAATATTTCTGATTAGAAAAGTAATATGCACCCCTTTGTTTATAGCCACATTATTTACAATAGCCAAGACATGGAAGCAACCTAAATGTCCATTAATAGACGAGTGTATAAAGGAGCAGTGGTACATACGTATTTTCAGCCATAAAAAGAAAGGAAATCCTGCCATTCGTAACAACATGGATGAATCTAGAAGGTATTATTCTAAGTGAAATAAGCCAGATGGAAAAATACAAATATGATATGATTTCACTTATTTGTAGAAAATAAAAACAAGGAAAACAGAATGAAAAGCAGCAGTAGATTCATTGACACTGAGAAGTGACTAGTGGTTACCACGGGGATGGGTTTGGGTGCGTGGAAGGGGAGGGTAGGGGGGTAAAGGGGCACAAAGTTTCTCAATCATTATGTGGGTTGGTCACAGGGATGGTAGTACAGCATGGAGAATATAGCCAATGATTGTGTAACATTCATGTGTAGGACACTTGACAAAGAATTCAAATTTCAAATATAGTACTTTATGGAGCAAAATCTTCCCCAAACCAGAATGAGCCCTGCCTCCCACAACAACTATGATGTCCACATAGTAAAGGACTCCCTGAATTTACTGAAAAACTAAGTACTCTTAGTCAGCAAAGTTGATTACCAGCACACCTATGTACAATGATATAGTCAGTTAACGTTTTGTTCAATATTTGGTAAAGATTTTCAGAAGCCTTTATTAAAATTCATAATCTGATTCAAAGTAATAATACATTGCAGGGGCCCACATTTTTAGGGGATGTGTGAGTTGCTTATTGATTCCATTAAACCAAAACTCAATACACATGCTATATATACCAAAGAGGCTACATGAATAAGACAGCATCTCAATCTTTTTAAGAAGCTTTCAGCTTCTGGCAACTTCCAGTGTCTATACAAGAAATAGTATTGTAACATGACAGACAAATGTAGTTGCATAAAAATATAAAGGTCTAAGAGAAAAAAAGATAAATCTACTCATGAGTGCAATATAGCAGATACAGAAACTGAAGATGTATCAGCATTAAGGAGAATTTTTGGGTTCAGTCTGAAATATGAGACCTCTTAGGTAAAAAAAAAAAGCAAGAAAAGATATTTCATGAAAAAATGTACAAAAAGGTATATGAGCAGCTAATTTGAAGCTAAATATTCTTTTTAATTGAATTCTTTATTTATTCATTTATTTTATTGAAGTATCATTTATATACAATCTTATGTTGGTTTCAAATGGACACAACAGTGGTTCAACAGTTACCCACGTTATTAAATCCTCACTTCCTCTAGTGCACTTAGTATCTATTAACGTAGAAAGACGTTACAGAATCACTGACTATATTCTCCACAAAGCTAAATATTCTTATAGCTTTCCTTCTTGTCTCCCTCGTCCTGACTACCAGCCTCTAATCCAGCCATCACAATTCTATTATAAAGTAAGGAAATCTCTAACCTAAAACCTGTTAGTCACATGCTATATTTTTCAGTGGCAAAAATCAAAGGCAAAAATTCTGAATTGTGAGCCTTTTTAGTTTTCCAGTTCTGTCACTGAAATTTTATATTTCTAACTTTACCATCTTATTAAAAAGTTTTTCTCATTTATTTTAAACAAAGAGGCACAAATATTTAAAAATTCTTAGTCTGCTTCAATGCCTTCAAAAATTAGTCATCAGGCAGAATTTGAAAATTCCTAACACTCCTGTTTTTTTTCCTTTCTTAGTATATTATTTCTGGAGCTTTTGAGAAATTTTCCAAGTCATAAAGTTTGGAATATTGTTTTGGGCCACTTAGATAATTATTGATTTTGTTCTACAATGAATGGGATAAGATAATGTTTTCTAGTATGGGAAATGGTTTCTTTTTTATTTTATTAAGATATTATTGATATACAATATTATGTTCAGGTTTCACATGAGCAACATTGTGGTTACTACATTCACTCCTATTATCAGGTTCCCAACACATACCTCATTTCAGTCACTGTCCATCAGCATAGTAAGATGCTACAGAGTCACTACTAGCCTTCTCTGTGCTATACTGCCTTCCCTGTGCCCCTCCCTATATTATGTGCTCTAATCATAATACCCCTTAATCCCCTTCTCCTTCCCTTCCCATGTACCCTCAGTCCCTTTCCATTTGGCAACTGTTAGTCCATTCTAGGTTTCTGTGAGTCTGCTGCAGTTTTATTCCTTCAGTTTTGGCTTTATTGTTATACTCCACAGATGAGGGAAATCATTTAGTACTTGTCTTTCTCTGCCTGGCTTATTTCACATAGCATAATACCTTCTAGCTCCATCCATGTTGTTGCAAATGGTAAGATTTGTTTTCTTCTTGTGGCTGAATAATATTCCACTGTGTGTATGTACCAACTCTTCTTTACCCACTCATCTACTGATGGACACTTAGGTTGCTTCCATGTCTTGGCTATTGTAAATAGTGCAGTGATAAACACAGGGGTCCACATGTCTTTTTGAATCTGTGATCCTGTTTTCTGAGGGTAAATTTCTAGAAGTGGAATTCCTGGGTCAAATGGTATTTCTATTTTTAGTTTTTGAGGAACCTCTATACTGCTTTACACACTGTTTGAACTAATTTACAGCCCTACCAGCAGTGTAGGGGGGTTCCCCTTTTTCCACATCCGTGCCAGCATTTGTTTTTCCTAGTCTTTTCAATGCCAGCCATCCTAACTGGTGGGAGATGATATTTCATTGTGGTTTTAATTTGCATTTCTCTGATAATTAGCAATGTGGAGCATCTTTTCATGTGCCTGTTGGCTATCTGAATTTCTTCTTTGGAGAAGTGTCTCTTCAGATCCTATGCCCATTTTTTTATTGTGTTATTTGCTTTTTGGGTGTTGAAGCATGTGAGCTCTTTATATATTTTGGATGTCAACCCCTTATTGCATATGTCATTTATAAATATATTATCCCATACTGTAGGATGTGTTTTTCTTTTGCTGATGGTGTCCTTTGCTGTGAAGAAGCTTTTTAGTTTGATGTAGTCTCATTTGTTCACTTTTGCTTTTGTTTCCCTTGCCTGAGGAGATATGTTCATGAAAAAGTTGCTTATGTTTCTATTCAAGAAAGTTTTGCCTATCTTTTCTTCTGAGTTTTCTGGTTTCATGACTTATATTCAGGTCTTTGATCCATTTCAAGTCTGTATATGGAGTTATACAATAATCCAGTTTCATTCTCTTACATGTAGCTGTTCAGTTTTGCCTTGAAGAGGCTGTCATTTCCCCATTGTATGTCCATGGCTTCTTTATCATATATTAATTGGTAATATATATGTGGGTTTATACCTAGGCTCTCTAGTCTATTCCATTGATCTATGGCTGTGTTCTTGAGCCAGTACCAAATTGTCTTGATCACTGTGGCTTTGTAGTACAGCTTGAAGTCAGGGAGCATAACTCCCCTGCTTTATACTTCCTTCTCAGGATTGCTTTGGCTATTCAGGGTCTTTTGTGTTTCCATATGAATTTTAGAACTATATGTTTTAGTTCATTGAAGAATGCTGTTGGTATTTTGATAGGGATTGCATTGAATCTGTAGATTACTTTAGGCAGGATGGCCATTATGACAGTAATAATTTTTCCAACCCAAGAGCATGGGATGAATTTCTATTTATTAGTGTCTTCTTTAATTTCTCTCGAGTGTCTTGTAGTTTTCAGGGTATAGGTCTTTCACTTCCATGGTTAGATTTATTCCTAGGTATTTTATTCTTTTTGATGTAATTGTGATTAGAATTGTTTTCCAATTTCTCTTTCTGCTAGTTCATCATTAGTATATAGGAATGCAACAGATTTATGTGTATGAATTTGTATCCTGCAACTTTGTTGAATTCAGATTTTAGTTCTAGTAGTTTTGGAGTGGATTCTTTAGGGTTTTTTATGTACAATATCATGTCACCTGCAAACAGTGACAGTTTAACTTCTTCTTCAACTAATCTGGATGCCTTTTATTTCTTTGTGTTGTCTGATTGCTGTGGCTAGGACCTCCAATACTATGTTGAATAAAAGTGGGGAGAGTGGGCATCCTTGTCTTGTTCCTGATCTTAGAGGAGAAGCTTTCAGCTTTTCACTTTTAAGTATGATGTTGGCCATGGGTTTGTCATATGTGGCCTTTATTATGTAGAGATACTTGCCCTCTGTACTCATTTTGTTGAGAGTTTTTATCATGAATGGGTGTTGAATTTTGTCAAATGCTTTTTCAGCATCTATGGAGATCATCATGTGATTTTTGTCTGTTTATTGATGTGGTGGATGATGTTAATGGATTTTCCAATGTAGTACCATCTTCACATTCCTAGAATGAATCCCACTTGATCATGATGTATGATCTTTTTGATGTATTTTTGAATTTTGTTTGCTAATATTTAGTTGAATGTTTTGGCATTTATGCTCATCAGGGATATTGGTCTGTAATTTTATTTTTTGTGGTGTCTTTGCCTGGTTTTGGTATTAGAGTGATGCTGGCCACATAGAATGAGTTTGGAATTGTTCTCTCCTCTTCTACATTTTTGGGAAACTTTAAGGAGGATAGGGATTAGGTCTTCTCTAAATGTCTGATAAAATTCAGCAGTGAAGCCATCTGGTGTGGGAATTTTGTTCTTGTGTAGTTTTTGATAATCAATTCAATTCCATTGCTGGTAATCAGTCTGTTTAGATTTTCTGTTTCTTCTGGGTCAGTCTTGGAAGATTGCCTTTTTCTAGAAAGTTGTCCATTTCTTCTAGGTTATCCAATTTGTTAGTATATAATTTTCATAGTAATATTCTCTAATAATTCTTTGTATTTTGGTGGCATCCATACGGATTTTTCCTTTCTCATTTCTGATTCTGTTTATGTGTCTAGACTCTCTTTTTTTCTTGATAAGTCTGGCTAGGGGTTTATCTATTTTGTTTATTTTCTTGAAGAACCAGCTCCTGCTTTCATTTATTCTATTGTTTTATTCTTCTCAATGTTATTTATTTCTTCTATGATCTTTATTATGTTCCTCCTTCTACTGACTTTGGGCCTCATTTGGTTTTCTTTTTCCAGTTTATTAATTGTGAATTTAGAGTGTTCATTTGGAATTGTTCATCTTTCTTTAAATAGGCCTGAACTACTATATACTTTCCTCTTAGAACTGCCTTTGCTGCATCCCACAGAAGTTGGGGTATTGAGCTGTTGTTTTCAATTGTCTCCATATATTGCTTGATCTCTGTTTTAATTTGGTCATTGATCCATTGATTATTTGGAGCATGTAGTTAAGCCTCCATGTGTTTGTGAGCCTTTTGGTTTGTTTTTACAATTTATATCTAGTTTCATACCTTTGTGATCTGAGAAGTTGGTTGGTACAATTTCAATCTTTTTGAATTTGCTAAAGCTCTTTTTGTGGCCTTGTATGTAATCTATTCTGTAAAATGTTCCATGTGTACTTTAGAAGAATGTGTATCCTGTTGCTTTTGGGGGTAGTGTTCTGTAGATGTCTGTTAGGTCTGTCTGTTCTAATGTGTTATTCTGTGCCTCTGTGCCCTCACTTATTTTCTGTCTGATTGATCTGTCCTTTGGAGTGAGTGATATGTTGAAGTCTCCTAGAATGAATGCATTGCATTCTTTTTCCCCCTTTAATTCTGTTAGTATTTGTTGTGCATATTTGGGTGCTCAGGAAATAGTTTCTTTTACAACCACCATAATGGAAAATAGAATATGCTTCAAAGTGATCACTGGGAAGCAAAACAGCATAAGCAGAAATAAATGGAGAGATTAATTCCAACTAAAGAAGACTAAAGACTCTATAGTAAAGTATCTAAAAGGATCTGAAGGGATTATGAATATTTCATAAGACTATAAGACTAGCTTTTGTCCATTTACCAATGGTCTTGAAACTTTTTCCTTATATTGTGTACTGACATATATTGTACATTGTAAGCTTTTCTTTAAACATAAGAATGTCACAATTTGTTACCATGCCTATTTATATATATTATAGGTTTTAATATCTGTTCCAAAATATTATATATAAAATGCCTGAAATATATAACTAAACAGTAAAGCAAATATTCTCACTTTTAGAGTTATAAATCAATGATATGAGTGGATACTAACATATAGTAAAATCAAAATTTAGTTCATATCTCTAGAACTCTAGAAGCAAAATCTTTATAAGTATCCCTTTAAATATTTTTATCAGAAATATATCTTTGATAGTAAATAATTATTTGATAAATATTTGTGTTTGTGTCGAATCTGATATATGGTGACATCTGTTACAATGTCCGTATATAATTTAAATGCATTAATTTGACAACCTTATACAAAATCTAAACTCTGCTTATATTATTCAAATAATTTTGGCGGCAGTTCATGGGAGTTAGTTCATCATCCAGTGCACCCTAGCACCTACATTACCATGTAAATCAGCATCCCCACATGTGGTGAAAGGCATTAGTTTCCCTTCCACCTGCAAAGTTCTCAGAAGGCCTCAAGGTGCTTGTGGTCTCATGAGAATGGGCTCTTCACTTGAGAAAAGCATATTTGAGATACGGTAGTATAGTTTAAAACAACTTGAGTAGATGGCAGATGGTGAACAAGTAAAACTGAATTAGGTGGTTTCATAAAATTTTAAGGACCCTCTCCCCATGCAAAGATAAGATGAGGCACATTAAAATTTTCAAGAATCTATTTGAGCATACATTGATTTGAATTGGGCAGCGCCAAACCAAAGATGGGTAGGAATGTTCCATCTCCAGGCACTAGGGGAAAGGTTTTTATAAAGAAGATACAGAAGCAAAACCAGGAAATCATTTGATTGGTTGTAGCTTAAGTAATTGCCTTACTTGGAAAAGCCTACTTGGATGTTTGTGCTTGGGTGTTTTTATTTTCTCAGATTCAAATGCACTGACCCTGGCTTAGGTTTTGGTTTGCTTAGGCTACCAAGGCATGAGAGTCACCTCAGTCTAATGGTCTTCCTTGCTTAGTTTAACACCCCTCTCCACCAAAACTTCTACACACACAACACACACACTCTCTCTATCCCTTTATGACCAAATGTCCCAAAGTCATCATTTCCCTTTTCGTAAAGTAACCTATATTTCTATTACTTACCAAGGTTTTCAACTCCAGCCTCTCTCTATAACATCCCCAAGAGCAGTATACATATCCTTGGCCATATTTTTATTTTATTTTTTTATGTGAAAATCTTTATTTTGACAAATAAGTGCAGTATAAAAATATCAATCTGAAAAGTAAAAAAAAAAAAAAAGGCAGCTAAAAATGAATGTTTACAAATTATTGTAGGAAGAACACAAAAGAGAGTTAAAATTATCAATGAGGAAAACCCAAGATGTGTCTTATTGTATAAAGGCTACTCCCTTGCAAGAAATGGGATGAGGCTGGACACCTAATGGTTTTGCTGCTGAAAAATGTACAAAATAATTTAGAAAAACCAGTCAAGGTGACATTTGTGAGCCCACTACTTGCACCTGCCTATTCTTGATATGAGAAAAGATGTTAATCACAGTGCAAGGGAGAGTTTTCATAAGATTCCTGCCACCTGCTGGGCACACAGCTTGATGTTGTGGCCACAAGCCATGTTGTGGTCTTTCCTTCCTCCACAGGAGCTTTTCTTGAGATGGATCTTTTAGGTGAGTTAAAATTCTAGGCATAAGGAAATATCCCAGCATAAGGAAATATCCCAGTTTATCCGTAAATAAATAAATCTAGATTCTTTTGTCAGAAGCTAAAAAAATTCATCTGCATCTCTCTGAAGTTTCATGCTAGATGCTGTTTCTGGAGTTCATCTCTGTCATGTGGTTGAAAAATTCACAATGCTGATTTGGTATTTCATTTAGGATTGCATTAAGTTATACAGATCAATAGGAAGGGGAGTTGGATGAAACCTGACATCTTTACACATGTGTCTTCACATTTAGGAATATTGAGTATGTTTCTACTTGCTCAGATATTTTATATTCTTCAGTAATATATTATAAATGTCTTCACTGAATCACATTTATTGATGGGTTTATTTCTATGTATTTATGGCTTTTTTTGCAGTTACATTTTTCTAATTGGTTATAGCTGGTTTATACAAAAGTTCCTGGTTTTGACAAAATAATTTCATACCTGGCTCAGGACTGTCTCATCTGCCTTTTAGGGTATTTTAGGTGGGAGAGGAGTTATATGCTTTTATTTATTCAATCTGCCATCATGATCCAGTTTCTTGAATTTAGTATTTTTAAATTTGGGGGAGGAAAGTAATTTGGATATCCACAGCTCTACAGTTCACTAAGGACAGCAGAACTCATTTGTAACCTAGTAACCATATTTGTCACTAAATTGCATATTGTCATGTTAGCTGACTAAGTAATTGTTTCAATGTGTCAAACTGAAAGAGGTCACTGGAAATCTCCATAATTTAAACATTTTAGGTCTGGAGTGAATATAACTCCTCCGCAATCATTGCTGTAAGGAAAAATGGAAAGCTCTGTAACATTAGATTTTATCACTGACAGCAAAAAAGAAAAACAGTAGTTTTCTCTAGTAGTTTTCCTTTACTTTAAATCAATTCACCCAAAGATTTTATCTCACTTCAGTCAAAATAACTTTATTTACAGTTATATTTAAATATATATATATATATATATATATACTTATATATACTTACTATATGCCTAAGAAATATCCTTTTTCTTTAAGCAAATTATTTTGATATCTAACCTTGAGTGAAAGCCTAACATTTTCCTTACAGGCTTCTTCACAAAGTGGTTGTGTTTTCCTGTATTTTCAAAATGAAGACAAACTTCATCAGCGATTTGTGACTTCAGACATAAATTGCAAGTTAAAAATCAACCACAGTGTGTCTTTAGAGACTAATTTACCGTGCAAATTTTAAATATGTCATAAAAAAGATTAGCCTCTTCACTTTGATCTGTTACTGTTACAGACTCTGAAGATCAATTTGTGAAAATTTAGACTCACATACTGAGGTCTGGTGAGTGGTTTCCTGGATGAAATATTATGTTGCCACCACTCGAAATAGAGCTTAAAGGAATATATAACAGCTTGAAACATTGGGGGAAAAAAACAGTAAAAGAAAAAAAGGACCCAAATTTTTATGTATTCCTTGATTACCAGTGTCTTCAAAAAATTTTAAATGAAACAAAAATATTAGCAGTTGTTACATCTAGATACTAAAACTATAAGCAATCCCTGATTGATCAATGTATTCTTGTGTTCTACAAGACTGACCTAAGAACTGTATTATTTTTAATTAAAACGTATTTCAAAAGTATTATCAGTAAAGAAACATTGTGGTACAGGTAAACAGAAGTTGAAAGAATGTGAAAATAAACTTGTTTATATTATAATTTGAGAAAATGTACTCTACAAATATTTGTACATGGAGGTCAGAGCAAACCCAAGCAAAGGGTGACAATGATAATGACAATTGTGACTTCCCCCAAAACCTAAATTGATACTGACCAGTACGATATTACTGTCAATGTCGCATAACAGATCATGTTACCCCTCCTAAAACTGATGTGAATACTCTATACTTAGTACTGTGAATCCGTTTATTTTCCCCTCCCAGATTTTACAAATTATATCAACAACTACTTGTTTTGCTGTCAAATCAAGTCCAATTTAAGCCATTACCAAATTTTTCATTACCCAGGATCTTAGGCAAAAGGTCTGAGGACAAACACCAGAGAAGATGGCATCTCAATTTAAGGATTTGTTACATCTTATAATTCCACAAACTCACTTGCACTTTCTGGCAATCTCATTCTTGGAGGGGACAGTTATTGTAAAGTCTTGACTCGGTATAGCCACATTCCAGGAACAATGCAGAATGGAGGTCTCCAAGATTGTACAGCTCCTCTTAATGGGCCATAGCTTAGAAATTATTTTTTCCTGGGGCCTTTCTTTATTCCACTCTTTGACATGTGTCCAGTTGCATTCCTTTTCTTTTTCCTTTTATTCCTAAGTTTCACTGTATTTTAAAAATGACCTTGTGTTCGGTTTGCTTTCTTCTGGAGATTTGTTTCCATGCTGGTTAGCTATTTTTTTCTTTTTTAAGTTTTACTGAACAGAACATTAACTAAATTTTCTTGTCTCTCCCTCCATTTTCCATTCAAACACTCTGTGGTGGTTACCCCAGGATTCTTTAATAAGAAAACCTTTTCTAATTTAAAAACACACTGTTCAGAATGTAGTCAATGGTCCTGTCTCTCAAAGAATTGTATTTACTAAGTTGATCAAAGTACATATTTTTATTAGCTTTCTGTATTGCCAATGTGGCAGTCATAGACATGCATGGAGATGCTGCAAGATGCAGCGCCCTGTCCAACTTTGAAGAGTACAGCTGGGATGACAGCTTCCAGGTGTTAGCTCTTTCTCGTTCATCACAGCGTTTGAGGCAAGGTCACTCTATGAATTCAGAAGCTAAATGACTAACTGTGGGGCCATTTCTGCTTCACAGAGACTCCTCTGAGAGGAAGTCTTTCTTTCAGACTTCACTGTTGGGCTGGCACATTTTATCAAATCCAAAACATGGTCTGAAAGATCTTCCTGCACAATCCCACTTCTGCCCTTCTGCTTCCCTTTTTTGGTTTTATTTTTTTACAGATATTACTCCACAATAAACCTTTGTAGCCCCCTAGAAACTCAATCTCAGCATCTGCTTCTCCAAGGATCCAAATTTCATATAATACAAGAAATTACAATACACTAGACCAATTATTACAGACTAATTATGGTATCTATCCACTGGGTAAAATCGCTTATCCTCTTAGCTTTGATATCATGTGAGGTGATATATTTATGAGTCCTTTGTAATCACAGTCTCACCAACTATATAACCATTTGTCTAGAACTATGAAAATATATTTATCAGTATGAATGGTATACACTACAAATCTATAATCTTCAATAATCACAATACACATATTTTTATGAGGCACTTCCAGACCCCCAAACTTAAGAAATTATACATCCATACTCTAAGTTCTCTTATTTCTCCAATTTCAGAATTGAAAAAAGCACTTTTCAATTTAATAATAGCTGTCTTCACTGATATTCTTTAAGACCCAGAATTTTAGAGGATGTCATACTTTTAGCCCTTCTTACATTTAGATACTAAAACTATAAGCAATCCCTGATTGATCAATGTATTCTTAAATAACAGCATCGACAACAAAAGCTCTGTGTTGTCTTTTTCAAAGATCAAAATCACAGTAACATTTCACGTTTTGAGTAGGATGACTTATTTTGGGGTGCAGAGCACACATTTACTTTTAAAAACACAAGCCTTTCATCATGATCCCGGCAACTCAAGATTTTTTTTTTCACTCCTTCAAAATATAATGAAACATCTTCCTGCGCTTCCTCAGAACACATTAATGTTTATGCAACTCTGTAAATTTATGGGGTGTGCATGTGTGTGTGTATGTGTGCATGTGTACACATGCAAAACAAGATAGCATTAGCAAGGCTAATAAATGTTTCTACAATTACTTCAAGTGATATTAATTTTTAATCTGCCATTTTATTATTTCCATTTAACATATAACATCTCATAGCTAATAAGTTTTATAAGCTATTATATTATTAGGATTCTATTGGTTGCAAGTGATAGAAATGCAAGTGAAATGAGCCTGGGCAAGATATGGACCTTATCGAATATGTGGCTCATTAATCAAACTGTAGGTCTTAGAGCAACCGGAATCAAGAACTTGTGAACCACTTGTGCACACTCATGCCCTCAATCTCTCTCATATTAGCATTCCATGGCCTGTTTGCTTGTTTCCTGAATTCACGTTTCAGTGAATCTGCTGGTGGTAATATGTCTGCATCTTAAGAATCAATCACCTTACTAAAATTCAAAGATAATTGTTTGACAACTGTTTAATATACTAAGGAGTGATGGGGCAGAACTTGGTTGCCAGATATGTTTGCTCTAGGGTTCCTGGTTTTAAAAATACAGTATATTCCCATTCTACAACTAACATTTACTGGGTTTTTTCTTTCTTATTTTTTATTTTTTGGTCTTCTTTCCAGTAGATGGGAGATTTATTCTAATATGACCAATATTGATAAAAATCTACTATGTTGCTAGCACTATTATAAGCAATAGTAATAGGTGGATAAATATAGTATAAACCTTACCTTGTAGTAGCACACAGTCCAAAGAGGAAGACAAAAAAATAAAAATAAATCTCATGAATATGTACACATATATGACTTTACTATTAATAAAGTTATACATAAAACTTTACATTAATAAAAATTATCTTTGCAGAAAAGGCTAGAAATTTGGGAGTAGGAAAAGATTTTACATTGGAGATGATGCCTGATAAACCTTTGAAAGAATTCATGTGTTTAACAGCTGAATTGTGAATACAAATATAAAGTTTACACCATAGAGTGACAGAGTAACATGGTACTTTGAAGAATTGCAAATGTTTCAACTAAGTGGAGAACAAGCATATTAATAAGTTTCATAGAATTAGATATATAGTCAAAGCCAGAAAAGGAAAGATACTGCAGGTTAGGCAAATGGTATTGGAATTTATTCTAAGATAATTGAAAGTTTTTGAACAGAATTTGGGTGAATTAGTGAGAGGTGACAAGGTCAAATTTTTACTTTAGACACATTACACTGGCACTTACATGGTGTGGAGGAAGAATGGATGAGGAACTGACTGTTGAATACCGAATGAGATGAGAGGCAAGAGGTTTAATTTTTTGAACCAAATCAGTGACACTCAAGATTGAAGACTGATGATAGGAAACTGAACATTATTTGCAACATGATTTCTAAGAAAAAAATGTTCCAAATTTTAGAACTGACATTAAATAAAGCAAATAAAACAAAAACACTTGTATCTTAATTGGGAATTAGTCGTGGTTTGTTTTCATCATAAATACATACGAGTTACTAATTCAAGATTACTAAACTTACATAGGTATTCATTAATTAATTTAGAATTCGGTTTAACACATAGAACAATGAAATAGAACTGAGTGATAATAATGTATTAACACTACTATCCATGTCCTGTTAAAGTTACATTTATCTACCATAAAAAGAGTATAAAACATTATGAGAAAACATCCTTATCGGTTCTAAAATCAGGTATTTGACTTACATTTGACTTTTCAGTGCTCTCCATTATCGGGCAGCACCCCTACATACTGAAAACCATTCCCATTTACAGGTAACAGGCACGCTCCAAATGGCCATTCCCTTCTCTCTCTTTAATGATCTATTTTCTTCCTCACTCCATAGTCTGAATTATATTTTCTTCCATCATGATATTTATTTCATTCCTTTCAAAAAAACTACATCTTCCCAAATTATTAGGGTCTGACTGAAGTATTTTTCCTGTGTGCTGAATTACTGTAGCAGCCCATGTTGATCATTTTCTTCTCTTCTATCCTATGAATAAATAAGATTCAACTTAGCTTTTAAATTTGTCTCCCTCATTAGACAAATAGTGTCTGGATGGAAGAACTAAGTTTTAAAAGGCTTTTTTATATCTCAAATACAGCACTAAAGACATAGTGAAAGTTTGCTAAATAATGTTTTATTGATTCATGCTGGTAATACCCAAATGGATGAAAATCATTTTCCTTATTCAAAGAAAACCCTGATTAGATAGGAATGGCAGAGGTTTTTAAGGGGCTATTCAATGAGTGTTGTGTACTCCCTGAACTTGTGTGGCTTCTGTTTGAACAGACTGACCAGATGAGAGATCTAGCTGGATTTTTTTCCCTTGGCTCCATTTCACAGTAACCTCTTGTAGTCTAATTAATTGTTAACTTTCATTTTTTGGTCAGCTCAGATACAGACGTAGTGTAAAGATGAGTAACTGAGAATTAGAGAAGAGGGTACTTCCACTTGATTACTAAAAATTTCTGTTAAAATATACCATATGAAATCTACATTAAAGAAAGTTAGATAAAAATAAAATGACAGATGTCTTAATATCTAAAACCTTTTAAATTTCACCATAAGGGGATAATATGCATAAATTGTACATTTTACAATAGAGTCTGACATGTTTTGTTCATTCTATGTATAATTCAACCCTTTGCAATGAGCCAGTTATTTAAAATGAACCAACTTGGTGATATGACTGATGGCAGTTACTGGTTCACTTAAACTACTGAAATAATACTAATTTTTAGACTGAAGCTTCAGCTGGTTAGCTAAGAATTTTTTTAATGAAAGATGGAAACAATTTCCAATGAAAAAATCAACCCACATGTGCTTGGGAAAACCTAAGAGGATTGTTAAAACTACATAATGTAAAAAAAACTGTTTCATCTATAGTGGATGTACCCTAAACAAGTGTTTTCTAACTTTAGATGCATGTGGTTGACTCTTAAGGAGAATATCTTTCATAATTAGCAAATTTTTAAAAATTTGTGTTAACATAATTTCAGACTTGGTTTTGGGTCTAAATGTAATTGTAGAGAATAAAAGTCTTGAATTTTCCTTGTTAGTGAACAATCTTGTTTAAAATGTTAAAAGACAGTACAGTATATAAGACTAATGAATTCTATTGGAGAATTTTAGCCAGGAAAATTATTAGAGTAAAAAGTATTAGGGAAACTAAGACAAAGGGAGAGAAAGAGATTTAAGTTTAGCCCAAAGCAATAATCAAGCCTAGTAATCGCGGGGGGTCAGTGAGAGTATTCCTTTCTAACAAAGGCAGGAGTGAAGAGTGTGGTAGCTCATTTAGTCAAATTTCATGTATTAGAGAAACTCACACCTGAAATACCTTTGGCAATTTTCTTCTTAATGCTACTGGCAGCAGAGAAGCCATAAATATTTATATTATCCTCCTTATATATTTTTTATCTTATACAAGTTTGATCTTTTATTCTCCCCCACCTTTTTTTCCTACTAAACATCAAAGTATTCAGGTAACAAAAGTGATTTTCCATTGACTTACTCTCATACTAGTCAAGAAACACCACAGTAAACAAGCCTGCTCTTAGTTGGTAAATAACCACCAGAGTGTAAACAATTAAAAAAATGAGTTAACTGGAGGCTTTAGAATAATTTTAAAGATCTTTGATTTATTGCATTCGCATGTATGGTTAACTGAGTCAAGCTAAATGTAATATTGCTGTTTTTATAGTGAAAAGTAAAATATGATAATAAAACAGCCATTTTATAGCTCTTTTTTAATATAGTGTGTGAATTTAAAGTCATACATTCCCAAGAGAGCTCTTTTGGAAAAAGAAAAAATTAGTATGCTCTACTTTTGATAGCTGGCAATTTAATACCTGTGTCTTTGTCTTTGTGTGTCATCTTTTCCCATTTACTGTCCTGGGTTTCTTTCTTTTTCCTTTTTTTTTTTTTCTTTATGTAATTTACCCAACAGTCAAATCTCAGATTTGGAAGGAGCTTGAGTATTATCTACCCTTTTCTACCATCCATTTTATGGATTCTCCCTACAACCTGACTAAGAGATAATTACTCATTTTTTACCCCCACATTTCCTGTGGCAAAGTTCAGTCCCCATTGTGCCGGAAAAGCATGGAAAAGTTAAATTGATCCTGCTAAAATGGAAGTAAAATTTTAGTATCCATCTTAAAATGTAGTACATGGTATCCTTTACCTGAGCATATGTTTATCAAAGCACATAAACATATGCTATTTCAGTATATTCAACACATCATTCAAAAAATGTGATGTTTTTTATTTTTACACTGAAACTCCTATCCTGGGCATTTTCTTACTATGATTTATCAACTACTTTTTAAACCTAAACATAAGAGGTTCATTAATATTTATAAAATTACAGCTGTTTTCCATCTGTCAAAATTATTTTGATTATTCATTGTTCACCTAAACTTTTCACTATCCTGTGCAGTGTTATGCCATTTGTACAAAAGAGTTAACAGAACACCAGTAACAACTGGGCCAGCAGCAATGATGTCAGAGACAAACCCAGTAGAATCATAGTGTTACCGTTAGTTCTCCTTAAGGATTCTTATAATATAAGCAAATGTAAGAACAATGAGAGGCCCAGGTCTCAAGCAAATATCCATTTAATACTTTACTATCTCACAAAAAAGGTAATTCTCTCCCGTCAACACAAATGTGCCTAGGGATAATAAAGAGTGATTGCAGAGCCTCTGACTCTAGGCCACTTTGGGGATTTGGAAGTGAAAATTTATGAGGCCAATAGATCATCAAGGGCAGTGACATAACAAAGTCTGAACTAATCTCAGTGAATCCTATAGCATGACTTCAATCTTCCATTTCTTGAACATTTAAAAATTTTAGCAAAATTTAGCTTTTATTAATTATTATTAGTATTATTTATTCTCAACAGCATTACTACTAATAGTAATACCAGGTAATACCCTCGATCTGGGGAATTCAACATTGAACAATGCATAGAATTTCTTTTTCTCACCAAGCTTACACTTACTGAAAGGGAAACTGACAATAGGAAAACAAATATTATGGTTTCAAGTAGTGACAAATGCTGTGAAGAAATAAAACAAGGTGACAGAAAAACGTACAGTCTTGAGATAGGAACAAGTTTGGCAAAAAAGTAAAAATGAAGTGGCTCATATCATATTGCAAAGTGCTCAATAAATGTTAGCTGAATGAATGAAAGAAAAATGAACAACACAGGTAAAAGGGAAATAAATGAATGAATGATTTGGGGGAGAAATAGACAAGTAGGATAGAAATCATCCTCAGAAATGCCCACTATTTCATCAATCACAAAAGAAAGCAGATAAAATTGCCTTTCAGAATTTTCTGCCCACTCTCCAAAGCTGTGCGATTACCTATTTAAAATTTCCCCCACCCCTGAAAGGCTCTCCTTAGATTTTATCTTGTTTTAACAGGGATACAAATCTTGTTGACAACAGACCATGTAGTACTCTTTAGACTCTCTCTCTCAAAAGGTAGCACTGAACTCTGCCTGCCTTGGAAAACTTTACAGATCTCAGCCTGGAGTACAGATCAACGGTATGTATTAGGGTGGCACAGGATATAGGACAGAGGGTGGAGATGACACAGGGATCTTGAATCGTTTTTGCATAAAGCCTTAAAGTTAAGTTTCAATGTACATCTGAATGAAAAATTATTAGCACTTTCTTTCCTTATCCCAAGATGTCACATAACGTAATCGACTGTATCGCATTGAAAAGAAAAATAAACCCGCTGTCCCTAAATGATTTCAATTGTTGGGATTACTTCTCAGTTGAATAGCATCTGCAGGTGGGATTATTGTTTTGCTGCTTCTGTTCAACTCAAAACATTTTCTGATAGATGGTGAGAGTGAGCAAATAAGGCCTGTGTACTTCAGAGGCCAGAGAACGCCAGAGCTCATGGAAAAGAAATCAAAATACATATATTTCAAGGTGACCCTATGGTAGTACTGAGCTCTGAGGTAATAGAGGGGAAAAAATCTCATTTATATTGCAGAAAATAATTACCTACCTCCCTATCTGTTTTCTCACTTCTGCATAAGAACAAAAGGCTTGTGGTGTATTCTTGGCAGAAAACTGGCTGCAAGGTATCTGTGGACACTAAATATAATACTTTTTAGATGGTCATTTGGTTTAACATTTGTAGGTAAGTAAAAATATCTAGCCTATTTTCCATATCCTCACTGCAAGATAGAACAAACTGAATTTAAAACAAACATTTGAGAAACCAATTAGGTTTATTGGAAAAAAGAAAGGAAAAATAATAGGTGCATTAGCATTAACCTTATCAAATGTAATACTGTTTGAGGAAAAATTCCTAGATTGATGAAAGCCTTTATTTTTCTTAAAGTCACAACCATACCTAAACTTGCTTAAAAAATATGCTGGATGCAATTTTAAGGCAAATCAAGATGATACTGCTTTAGTCAAATAATGACAGGCTACTTTGCCTCAGGATCTGGGTGTGACAAAAGTCAGTGTCTGGAAATCCCTATTATTCATTCTAATCACAAATACCACTTTTACCAGGCACTAAAAATAAACTAAGGCTTGATATATGCTCTTATTTTAACATATGTACTAGAAAAAAATTTCCATTTTAGATTTAATATCTTCCAAAATGTTAGGATTCCTTATGTACCATCAAAGCTATTTGATGTGACTTAAGCTAGCAAACTGGAATAAATTACGCCCCTGTATAACAGAGATTTTGCTGTTCTTTTGTCCTAAATTTATAAGCAGCAATTTTTACTTATTTCCAGAGCAATTCACTAAAACATTTGCTTTTTAAATCCAAAAGAAAGAAAAAGAAAAGATTGCCTCACTGCCTTCTATTGCTCACTTGCTACAGAATCACTGAACTTAGATAAATTTAAAACATTGGATGAGGGAGTAATCATCACATTAAAGTGATTAATTTAACACATGACTAATATTCTATTAGATCAGAACTATATTTCTTATGATTTGAACTCCACTGGTAAGAATATGATTTTGATGTTCTAGTTCTCTCAAATATGACAAAAAAACCTTCTGTTGCCTAAATCTTCAAATAAAATATGGGAAATGTCTTTTAAATTTACATCTGTAAGAATTTTAAAGGAGGGACCTAAAAAATTAAATTATGGTAAAACATCATTTGGATGATTACAAAGAATAAATACGAAAGCATATGAGTGCATGTTTGTGTTTGTGTGTGTGTTTAAGGGAGTAGGTTCTAGAAAGTAGGTTAACTTTATATAGGATATTGGAAATCTAATGCATTGTATAATAAAAATACACTATATGGATGGTGTTGAGCAGGTTCTTTTAGTAATATACAATATGCTCTACTAAAGGCTTATTTTAACATAGAAACTACAATTTGCAAGGGAATTAAGCCTCATGAAAACAAATATCTTAAACAATCAATTTTGAAGCTTTTCATTAAAAATACAAGTCTGAAAGCCTCTCCCCTCGAAGTTTCTACATATTCAAAAAAACTTTTGATACTTATTCTTTTATATGTATGTGGATGTTTATTTTTGTTTAAAATTCTTTGAGGCAATTTCAAAATGTTTTCTATTGAAATGAAATCTATTTTCTTCTATGTTTAGATGGTACATAATACAGCTGTAGTCAGTATAATTTAGAAAACAAAAGTTATTTAGAAATAGTATAATCAGAATATGTACCTCTGAGCTCTAGTACAGAAACTGATACAACAAAATGTGGATTAAATAGCAACTTAATCATATCATTTCTCAGAAAAACCTCAGGCTGCTTACAGATAAATATTATCCATGTTCAATTTTTTAGACTTGTTTATTTTTCTCAATTTTTCTAAATACATACTTGATTAACACAAAAATAAATACCTGACTTTTTGCATCAGAAAATATACTTGGAATACCATTCACCAAGAATCATTTTGCTTTTCTTTCAGTGTCTCTACCACCAAATGAAGCATTACAAAAAAAGAAATAGCCTTTCAATCATATTCATTAAGAGCCTTGTAGTTAAGAGGTTATAAGACAACACAGTATCCATCTCAATGATTGCAGCCCATATTCATATATATGATGTCTAAGAGTCATATTCAGAAATGAAAAGCAGACTTTTAAAATCAGGACAGGTTATACCATTTTTATTCTTTTTTATAAATCTACCAAGTCTTGAAAGGAAAGAATTCCTTTAAAGAGTTTCAGATTTGGCTCAGATCAAATAAAAAGGCAAACATTCCTGGGAAAACTGCCGTTTGTCAACTGTTCCATGTCACATCATGTGGTGATACAGTTCTCTAAACAGCAAATGTCAGAATGCTGACACTCTACTGTACAAACTAAAACAAGCACAAAATTGAGAATAAATGATCCAAAAATATTGGCAGCAGTGCATTTCTAGATGAATGGCATTTGTGATGACTAACATTTTCTTCCTAAGTTTCTAGCATGCTTTCATTTATTTTCTACAGGACAATCCTTGGGGGACAGGGCATGAGAACACACCAGAGTCAGTTATTTCTTAAAGTTAACAAAGAAAAAATTATTTTGAATCCTTGCTTAATTAAAAATGGAATAGTACAAGAGGGTGACTCACTTCTATCATAAGAAGCTGAAAATTAACAATTATGCAATATCCTAAAAGTATAAAGACTGATTCAGTATTGCTTCACATAAAAGACTTCAAATAGATCCCAAAGCTCACCGATTGAGTTAGAAAATTTGTTTATATCACTGCTTTGTGCTCTCTAAAATGCAAAAATATAAAGAAGCAGGTAAAGAGAACGCCATCTGTTGCATCAAACAGTTCCTTATATAATGATAAAATAGTTGCCTCCTTTCTAATTGACTGAAAAGTTAAAGTATACATTCTTCAAATATTCAAATCTTACCTTTTAGAGATACATTAACATGAATTCTTTCTTCATCCATTATGATTCAACATTCCCTAACTATGAGGGTACTAATGTATGTAAGAAAGCACAGGTCCTAATATGTGTTACATCTTTTTCAGAAATATAGATGACAGTTCTTTTACTAGGTAGCTTAGAGTGACTAGTTCTTGTCATAATGTTGTCATAGTGACAGTGACATCAATGTACTTCATGGTAATCAGTACAGCAATTTATCTGAGAAAAATATCAGTGCTGAATTCCTCATGCATTTTACATTTCAAAATACTATAAAATATACGACTTAATGTATTACAACTAAATGGACTTTATTTAAGTTAAGTAACTCAAACTAATTGTAGACTAATTGACGGATGTATGTATTTGGAAAATGTAGATAAAAACACAAGCCTCTGAATGGCTGATGGGCATATCAGTGAACATCGCCAAGAGATCACAATTAACTGGTTGCTAAGGAAGATTCTGCTCTCAAGTGCTTTTGCCAAATACAAAAGCTCCTCAAGTCCTGAGCTCAGTTTAATTATTTTGTTAAATCCTTTTTAATTTTTTGGACTCCAAGAGTGATATGGTGGTGACAGTCCTGAATTCTGGATTCTATCCCTCACAGTCCTGGCAAAACACTTCCAGTAATCACCTTTCATGCCAAAGTGTTGTTATTGAAACTTCGGATGTTATATCTACTTGTTCAATTACCTCGTACTCCAATGTTCTGCAGATTGACATTGCAATAAGCAATGAGAACAACATTGGCAGAGCCTCTCAGAGATGGAGAAAGAACCCCCTTTTGGGTTACCAGCACATTAAAAAATGAATATATATATATTTGTATATTTGTATATTTAAATATTTAAAATGTCTTATCTCAATAAATGAATTATTTAACATTAAATTATGACATAATTGAGGCTTTCATGTAAAATTACAGAATTCATTTTAAAAATAATAATTCATAATGAACAATGGATGTTGACTAATTAGAGATCCCATGCTAAAATTTGGGAGAAAAACTCTTCTCTAATTCAGGAAACATGGCTCTGTGACTGACTGTGTAGCCTCATTTTGAGAAGACCTCAATGCTCTTATTAGTGTGTGAATTTGCCCAGTCATCAGTTACTTATCTAAGAGTAACTAGTTCTAATTAAAGTACAGGAATATCAGAGGCTCTTTGGGCAAAGTGGAACTTACCATACAAATTCCAGACTCCTAAAAGTTCTTTTGTTATATTACATTTTCTGATGTGTGTAAAATCTATCTGTGAAGGTTAAACTACGAAAACAACAACTAAATAACTGAAATAACTGAATTATTTCAGTTAGCTAATTTCTTCATTTCATTCTCTGGTTTGATTCTGGAAAGTAATAACCGTTTGTCACCTTGTAATAATACTTCAAAACAGTGACTAAGTCTCAACTGTCAGGCTTCTCCTCAGGTCTTATATTCTAATGGGCACCCCTATGTACAGAATCAAATTATCTGCACTGCAGGTCAAACATAATTATCTGCACTGAATGGATTATCTTTGAGTTGATTTAAAAAGGATATGTTTACTCAGGGCTATACTAATAAAGATACTGAAGGGGTTCAGAACAAGTCTCCCAAAAATGTGCCACTGTTTCAAGCTAGACAGTCAAGATTAAAAATACCCTTTCCCTCTCCTTTAAATTATCTTTAAAAAATTTAGATAGGGGGCCTGGCCCAGAAAGAGAGCTATTACCAAGAGTTAACTTTTTCATCCAAATGGCCTATCTGTATGGCAGGACAAAGATCTAATTACCAAACATTTGCTTTTTTTATCATCCTGTGAATCACCTTCCTCCCCTTTGATGCCCAAGGCCCCTCTCAAACTTCTTAGCTTGAGTTGGCACATAAGTCTCAACTGTCAGGCTTCTCCTCAGGTCTTATATTCTAATGGGGCACCCCTATGTACAGAATCAAATCTGTTTTTCTCCTGTTAATTTGTCTTATGTTAATTGATTAGACCAGTCAAAGAACCTAGAAGGGCAGAAAGAAAATTGTTTCCTTTCCAAAAATAGCTTTCAGAGTTGATAAAAGGATTTTAGTTCCATTTAGGTAATTTTTACAAGTCACATATTTGACATTTGAAGTTTTGAATATTTATTTTATGCCATAGTATCTCAAACTGGTTTGATGTGGAGAGATTGGAGGCCAAAAGCAGTACTGAATGTATGCTGTTAGTCAGATGTTTACATATTTACATCTACAGAAACATATACATGATATATTCATACTCTTAATAAAATACAGTTTTTTTTGCATCTTTTAGGCTTATTTATTTATTATCAGTCCCTTTGCAATCCCAATTGAGAAATTATCATAGACCAGGACTTCCCAAATGTAGGCTATTCTGACCCTAGGAGAACATTTGCCAATATCTGGAGACATTTTTGTTTGTTGTAACTGGATATTGGTGGGGGGCTACTGGCATCAAGTGGGTAGAGGCCATGGATGCTGCTGAACATTCTGCCATGCACAGGAGAGCCCCCTCATAATGAAGACTCATGTGGTCTCGAATGCCTCATATGTCAATAATGCCAAGGTTTAGAAACACTGCTACACACACACACACACACACGCACGCACACAAACACAGGACATAGAAAACCCACTGATAATCATGGCCACATTCTGTTGCTCAAATAATAGAAGAGCAGATCAAATGATATACAACTTATAAAGACATTAGTTTATCAAGGCTCAATCTTAAGAATGGTATGTGGCACACTACTCCAATTTTCAGACACATGCTTAGGCTACCTCAAAACCAGTAATGGTATTGAACAGTTTCTTTTAGGCTGTAAATAAGCATGTGGTTTGCTGAATTGAAATGAGTATGTCTCACTGCAATACACATATATAGGGAAAGTCACTATGCTCCCATTCAGCAAGACCTTACTAGTACAGTCCTAAAAGATGTCTAATAGCCTGTTTACATTGTGCATGGTCTCTGTTTTCTGTCTGTCATTGTGCACTGTTCTCTGGAGAGCTAACTATATTGTCAGAAATATATTTTCAGGCTCATCCAGGAAAGTTTTCTTGATGTTGCGGAAGAACATATGTTTGCATTGTTTTTGTTTTGTATTACTAAACATGTGTTAAGGAAAACATTTACCACCGAGAAGAGTAGAGATCAAATTCAAGATAACATAATATCTCTGGGTAAAAAAAAAAAAAAAAGACTAATTCAAAAGAAATGGAAGTATTAAGACTGCATGGAATATTTTATTATAACTGTCTTCTTTAACTTTAAAAAAAATTTCCTGCTTGTTTTGTTTCTTACTTCTCATCATTTTTTCTCCCAGAATGCCCTATCTTATTCTTGAGTTTATAAATATTTACCTAAAATATCTGATGTACTCCATAAAACTACTACTACCTCTGCCATGAAGGAAATGCTCTCCTGCATTGACCAACACAGTCACATTTAATTACATGTGACTCTTGAGACCTTGAAATGTGACTAGTGTGACTTAGGAAATGAATTTTCCAATTTTATTTAATTTAAAATTATTTTTAAGTTAATTAAATGTTAAATATCTCACTTATTTGACTTTGACTAGCACTACTAAATTGAAAAGTTTACTTTAAAATGCCAATGATTCAAAGAAATTGAGATTTAAACAGATAAAACTGACTTGAACAGAAGGTCATAAGAAATACTAAGAAAAAAGAAAAAAGCTTATGATGAATCAATGCCTTAAGAATTTAATCTTCTTTTGACATTTAGGTTACAAGGCCTTTGTAATTTCAAGGGGAATGAGGTTTCCTGTCCAGGGCAAATATTCTATAAATCCAGTAAAAATGAAGGAGGACAAGGGGATGGGCAGGCTGGAAGAAAGGGATTTTATTGCTCACAGCTTGCACAGGTTCGCTAGCCAGCCCCCAATATGTCCCCTGCAGCCACGCATATGCTCTCCCTTCCTGCCTGCCCCTTCTAGCAGGAACTCCATAGGCAGTCCCTGGTGACTGGTGGGCACCAGACCAATTAGGTACCAGGAATGGCAGGGAAGAGAAAATCGCTGTTTTCTTTACACCCCTTGCCCTAGATCACCTGGAGACTTTGCCGTGGTAAAAATCCATTGGTATGTAATTGGACCCTTATCTGCACACCACTATGGAAGCCAGGTGGAAATTCTGGGTGGAAACTTCCATTTACCCCACAGCCTTACTGAAGGTGAAAACTGACTATCTAAAACTTTCTTTTTAACTTGATGTGATTTTGTTTTGTTTTTTGCTTTGGGGCTAAGAATTTAGAAAACTTCAGACTTGGGTGGAATATTCCTGTAATTACTTTACAGTTAAAGAAAATAAACTAGATGTTTTATAAAACTTAAAGATATTTTTTGATGGTGAGACATAACACACTGACACTTGGATAGATGAAAGGCAGAACTGTGTTATTTAGAGCTCCCCAGGAGAGATGGCTGTCAGGCCATCTCCCCCACACCAGGGGCTAACAGCAAACTGTAGCTACAGGGCATAGGAGGGGTGGGGTTAGCTAATCGAAGATGGACCAATATGAGGCAGTTACTTACTGGAGGAAGCAATATTCCTCATTAAATTTTATAATTCTTCACATATAGTAGTAATACCTCTACAAGATTTCAGCATGATGGTATATAGAGAAAACAAGGAACATACATGGACTAAACAAACAAGCTTGAGAAACATAATAGAATCTCTAAGATCAAAAGGAAAAAGAGTAACAGATGTTTCTTATTCAATCTGTCAAGTCTTAAGAGAGGCAGCCCTTGGATGGTGCTGGTGTGGCATTCTCAGGGTCCAGGGAGAAGTTGTAAAGTCATTTCTGATGGCAAGGTCTTGGGCCCAGGCAATGTCGTCCAAGGTGATGTCTTCTCACCTTCTCACCTTACAAAGGCAAGTTCCTAGGCCAAGTAAGTAACTGCCTCATATTGGTCCATCTTTTGACTGGACCTTGCATTCCCCAGAGCCTTTTCCTACCTCTGCCTTCCCTCCAGCTTGTTACCATAATCTCCCACCCTGTGTCTGAGATGTGAGGTGTATACGTGATATGTGGTGGGGGATGGGGAGGTGGGTATTCTTTTTAAGCCAATATAACCACCTGAGTTGATGTGAGTCTTGTTTTTGTAGCTCTATGGTATTATAGCAAGGCTGAGCCTCTTTTAAAATCTGTAGGTTATGCTGGGCCTAAGAGCTTGACATACAAATGTATTTTAAGTCAAGGCTTTTTGGGGTCACAGCTAACAAACATGATACTAGCATCAATGATAATGCCATAATTAGTCCAAAATGCCAGAACCCAACTGGTGCAATTTAATCCCTAATTAAGGATGGTCAAATGTAAAAGCTCCCAACAGTCCAAGGTTCTGTCTATATCCATGATGAGGAGGATTCTACTACAGATAGGTTTTAAATAACATGGCCAGATTTGGGTACATACTGTTAATAGAATGTCAGGTTTGTCAATTAAAATTTCTGTGTCTAAGCTTGAAGCTCAGCATTAGCCTGTAGGTATGTCCTCCAATTAAGCCAATTACAACTTGCCCTTTGTCTCAGTTGTTAGTTGGGTTGGTAATAGACAAGCCAGCAAAGACTTTGGATTTAAAGGAAGTGGGTTTTAGCAACTCTGAGAGAAAGGGGACTTTATCCAGCATCGTGGCATCTGACAAGGGCCTGAGGGCAGGAGAAACAACCCCTCCTCCAGGTGGGATATGCCAAAAGGCCTCACTTTGGCCCCATCCTATATCAAGAAGGGCTCAGTGGAGGTGCTAACCTTGAAGAATGCTGATTTATGACCCAAGGTATAATAGGCAGCTGGGTATGGAGGGTCACAGGCTCAAGAATCTGTGGAGTGGCTATTTCTAGGAAAGGCCAGTATGTGGCCAGTAATTTTTACTCTAATGGTGTATAGAAGAACTAAGGTCAGTTTCTAAAATCAGAAGTCCAAGGGCAACTTATGTTCATCATAGATGTCCAGAAACTCCTAGAGGAATGAGAAGAGGCTGTTTAAGCCTCTGTTATGAAAGAGTCTCTGAGGGCACTAATGGGAGTTTCTGTCACTTTTCTGCCCTAAATCAGTGATTTTAATAAAAAGAAATGTGCTTCTGAGAGAAAATAACTGAATTTGTCATTCTGTAGTACTTTAAACAGTATATGGGAAAAATGGCAGAATTTCCAGAATCCCCCACCTGACCTTAGTCCATTTCCTTATCAATAGGTATTTACTGCTGCAGCCTCCCAGGCGGAGAGAAAATGGCCATTCTCTCCTTCCCTCTGGTCCAGGTATGCAATTGGCCTGGTGTCTGCCAGTCACCAAGGAACCACCCATTGAATTCCTCCCAGAAGGGGCAGGCGGGAAGGAGAGGGCACTCTGAGGCTGCAGAGTGTGAGCTGCAGCCAAAGGAGACAGACGGTGCCGAGCCTGGCCAGTGATTGTAAAGAGTAACAGCCTTTCTCCCAACCTACTCTTTCCCTTGACTCATTTAGGTTTCACCAGTTTCAGTGGGGACTCACCCAGGGCTGGGAACACCCTTCCCCTCAGAGCTACACAGTACAATCTAATGTTTAGCTGAGAGGAAGTATTGCCACTGTTGAGACCAATACCATTCAGTGACTTTCTGCTTAAAAGGGATATACCACTGAGATAAGAGGGCAAAATTGATTTTTCTTGAGATGTTTTTACTCTGATCTTCATTTTCTCCCCATCAGGATCATACCCAAGAGCATGCCTTGTAAGACTGTGTTTCACTGCAAACCTTTTTGCAACAACCAGCACGTTCATACATAAACAGGTGCTTTCCCCCACAAAAGGAGAAAGTATAGCTATCAAGACAAAGCATGTTTGTTACAACTTCTACCAAAGTTTAATCTTGGACTGATACACATCCTTTTCTGGGGCATGAGTTTCTGTGTGTTACTTACCTTCAACTTTCATTTCAGTGTTTTCTGGTATACTTCATGTGTTATTTCCTTTTCTATGAATTTCTATGATGTTATTGCTGCAATGGAACATCCCCTTGACAAACGTAGCCTTCATGGATCTCCCTGTGTCCTTACAGTTGGGGAGCAAAGCAACATGTTTTCCACATCCACATCTTTCATGGTTTCACTTGAAGAGTGTTTCATTTTTCTGATGACACTGATGGATTTTCAACTGCTGATGTTTATTAAAGGTCTTCTTACAACCTTCAAAATTGCATACATGTTGTTTTCTCTGATTTTCATGTTTGCATTCAAACTGTTTCTTCAAGTTTAGTTTGGTGTTGAATTTATACCACAGCCACTAGCTGTACAAACAGCTTTTCTCCAGTGTGGATCAGAATATGGTGACTCATATAGTAGTTCCTGCTGAAGGCTCTTCCAGATTCTTCACTGTCACAAAGACTCTCTTCCCATATGTACCTCAGTGGCAGAATCAACCACAGCATTAAAGTTGCAGTAATCCACTATGAGGCTCAATTGTTTTTTGTTTTTTCTTTAAATTTTGAAAGTTTAAGAACAGGCAAAATCTGACTACTAAGTGGAGAAAATCACCCTTTCATTAACTAGGTCTTATATAATAAATTTGGACTCTTGAAGGCCCTGTGTTAACTTACATTGTGCCATCTTAATTATTTTAACTGGGAGGTCAGCAGAGTTCCCTTTTGTCAAGCCAGTTTGTAAATGCCAAGGACTTAATTTAATTTCAGTCTGTTATTCATCATTTCATAGTGTCTACCTCCAATATGGAATATCTCAGGGCATTGGATATTATAACTATGGAAAATTTAGGGAAGGTAATAAAATAAGTTATACCTATTTTTTTACTCTATTTGTCTTTAGTTACTCTCCTAAGGGCATAGGGGGTACTATGTTTAAACTTAGTGAGATCTTCTTGTAAAACTATACATTTAGACCCACTATGATTGAGTCCTTGAAGGTTGTCAGTTGGTACATTTTTGCAGTTTAAAGTTCAGTTAGAGTCTGTGCTGCAGAGGCACAAAATGCAGTCAGTGTCCTTTTTATCTTTTTGCTATAAAAATTCTTTTAGTAAATGTTGGATTTACAACTGGGTGAAATTATGGGTCTTTCATATTTTACCCCTGTCCTGGGCTTCCAGCCACCTAAGGCTGTGGTTTTAGTTTCTGTTTCTATCTGAAAAGTCATAGTGTGAATCTTCCAGGTGGTTATAGGAAAGGAAGGGGAAGGGGCCCAGTGGCCTACCTCATAGGCAGCCAGTTCATTGCAAACCTTCCCAGTCCCCCTCTAAAGGACTGGGGTTTGCACTGAAAGCTATAGCAGCCTCTTCTTGGGACAGTGCAGCAAACCCTGTTGTTAGAAGTATCAGTCCCTTTGCATGTTCTGTTGGGAACTTACTAAGGCTCAAGCACACTGGGTAGGGGTCTTGTATTATTCAAATAATTGAAACTATAAGATGTTCTAAAGAGGGTTATGGTATGAGATATTGGTTTCCTTGCCTCACAGTCCACCTTTGCATTACACTTGGGGTTGCTGGTCTAGGGAGCAGAGAGTTCCCTGGTGACAGCAACATGGTATGCAAAGAAGATAGCCTGCTGATATCCCCAACCAGACAACACTGACAATGAGACCCAGGTGCCATTTCTCCACCATGGGGGAGCCCAGCCAACATTTTCCTGCACAGTAGTTGCCTGAAACACCTGGACAAAGAAGAGTTCTATCCCCAAATAGTAATGACAAAACACCAACATCAAAGAAGTGACAGGTCTCTGGACTATATCTCTGCCAAACACAAAGTGTGGCTGGAAGCACACCAGACTCCTGACACTGGGCAGAGCGGCTCAAGGGGCCTACCACTCCTATCTGCATAAGGGGGGTCTCCACCTGGGCTAGTAGCTTGCCCCCAAAGGTAAGTCAATTACCACTGCTCCTTTTGAATATTCTGAGGGACATGGCAACCACTGGCAGACACAGCAAAAGGCTACAAGACCAAAGCACAAACTCAAATTCCATCTCAAACAGCTCTCTCTGTGGTCTGGAACCAATTAGGAAGCCAAGAGCAGTCTCTGGAGAAACGATCCAAGAGACAGTGATTATGGCCACAGTGCCAATTGTTTTAGATTTTAAGAATTGTTCTGATGGTCGTATATCACACCCTGATGCTCATGTAGATGACAGGTTGAAATTTTTGTTACTTGCAGCTACTAGGGAGAGATGGCTGCTAGGCAGGGCCAAACAGGGAATCGCACACAGGGAAGAATGATAGCAAACTAGAGCTGTAGGGAACAGTTATGTTATGCAGTGTGGCTCCAGCAAGCAGGGTAGAGTTAATTGGGTTTTGCAGGCTCCCTGAAGATTGGCTAATTTTTAATAATTAGCATAGGAGTTATCCCTAGTTGTCTGGTACTTGGGGGCTTAGGGTGATGCAAAATGGCCCAGAGAGCGAGAGCCTGGATAAGGGATATTAACTTCAGAACAGCAGGGTGGACCTTAGCAATGTGCATGCTACCCTCAGAAGCCTAAAGCAGCCAGACTACTAGGGTAAAGCTTGCTTTGGATAAATATCCAGGTCACTTCACAATTTATAGGCATCTAGAGATTTTATTTAAAAAGTATATTTAATGATTGTGAAATGCCTCTTTTTTTTTCATTCCTTGGCACATAAACTGAATGCTAAATTAGGCACTCAACTTTCTAATTATTTTTTATAAATATGCAGCACTGGTTCATTTGACACGTTTCTTTTCAGAATTTTCCAAAATTCCAATAAAATACAGAGGAATGATGTCAACTTTTTAAAACCTCCCATATGCGTGTTCATTTTGAAGCCTTAAGAGAGTTACTGAATTTCACACAGTGCTATATTTGTAATAAATCTACTGACTAGGGAATTCCTAAAACAGACTAATTAAGCAAGGTTAGGCAAAAATAAAGTATCTTGTTTTTCTTACTCTTGGTTAGTTTTTAGAAAGAAAAATAATAACAGCAAACCTCTAATAAATGTAATTTAGGGCTTATTAGCACCCAAAGTAATATAGCAACCCAAATGAACATTAACTTGCTATTACAATGATTCTATGTAGATGTGTGCAAAGTGACATCAAATAGTTCTCTAATACTCAGTACTTTAATACAGTTCAGCCATCCATGTTGCCCTAAAAACTTCCTCTCTTGATTTCCCCAATGACTACTTCAATTTCCCCCTTTCCTTTTAAGTCTCTTTTCCTGTTACATTAGGTGCAGTTTCTTTTCCTACCTAAGGTCACTCCTCCCATCTGTGTGTTTGAACCCCAATGTACTTTCTCAGGAATATTATTAAGTTTCCCTTTCCTGAATATTCAACCACACTTTATCAACTGGATCTTTTCCATGAATATGAAATCATTCCTAAGCCTCTATTTCATATCATCCTTAACTTACAGCCTTGTTTATCTGGATACTTCTTAGTAAAAAATAATTTATATTTTGTTGTCATCATTTTCTCACCTCATATGCATTTACTAATATACTCCATGCCAAGAGAGATTATGTAGCATTATTTTCTGGAAAAATCCTTCCTAAGGTCATTAATGGCCTCCACATTGACAAATCTCAGGGTTATTTTTGGTGCTCATCTCACTGGTTTCTCAGCAATATCTGACATATCTGTTTAGAATTACCTTCTTACTTTAGCTCTATGATTTAAGACTCATGTAAAATGCCGGAATGAAAGTAGGTGATTGAAAGCAACAGCAATAGGAATGTAAGATGAAGGACATAAAAAAGCATCACCAGTAAACCACATTGTCCAAAGATAATGATGTAGTTGTTGCTATCTATCGAAATCCCTTCCCCTCCTTCTGTAATAACTGGGAATACTATGATACAGCAATATTACATTTTTCAGCTTCCCTTTCAGTTGGCCACAAACATGTGCTGAAATTCCCTTGAAGACTCATAAGAAGCACTATAATTGCCCTATAAAACTTGCCAAATCCTGCTCTGTGCTCTTACCCCTTTCATGTAGGCATGTTGAGGATGGCAGAGATATAATTAACTTAGGACCCTGAATGACCAAGTGGAGCAGAGGCACCTGCTGCCCACCAGTATCCATGTACATCTCCCTGGGTTGGAACAGTGCCCTACAGACTTCAAATTTTAGTGTGCATCTGAAACACATGCAAGGTTTGTTTGAACACAGATTTCTAGACTTACGTACTAGAGTTTTTGATTCAGTGGATCTAGAGTGGGGCACCAGAATCTTCTTTTCTAACAGCTCTCATACTTTGGGAAGTGATACACTAAACTATTGTGTAGAAAGAAACAATTTTTTTTCAGCCATACACTTTTTAATCTATTGTTAAAGCACTTTAGAAACAATTATGGAAACTTGATTAGAATCATTTCATTTTCATTCTGATATGAGGACCTAATTTGACCCAGAATACACGAAATTTGGTAAACACATTGAGTGATTAGGAAATGGTTCAAACTGTCTAAGTTATCTGATCTTATTCCTACATGTTGTCCTATTTCTCCCCAAAATGACCAGCAGCTCCTAGGCCACAGTATTCTGTCCAAAAATGCTCAAATGCATGAAAAATTAAGGAATTAAGGCTTAGAGCAGAAGAAATAAGGAAACCAAAAATGGAGGAAAAGGTACTTCAACAAATCAGCATGATTTTAGATTTTGAAAACAAGAAATATAAAGATAAAATTCATTCCAAAACTCACCTTGTAATTTTTTGTTTGGCAGGGTGGGTAGGAAAGAAGGAATGTGTGCGCTATTTGGAGCCACAATAAAAATGCTGTTCAGAGAGAATGGGGGCACTAGATAAGGGCCTCAGAAATGATCACTGATTCAAATTCTGAAACTGATTAGATGACCAACCTTGGACAACTGAGTTCAACCATGAGCCCAACCAAAGGTGACTATTTGTGACCATTACTGAGCTGCTCATTTTACAAGGCAAAGAGCAGATCTTTACTGTCCTATAATGACACAAGTATAGTAGACCCAACATTTTTGCTGAACATATATACATTGTATGATGTTTAACTAGAATAGAGAGATAATCCCAGCCTTAATCTTGACATATTTCAGTTTAAATACCTTGAATTTTTGGAGGGAGAGAGGGGGAGGTGGTGGCGTGGTAGGTAAGATTTAAGGCAAGAAATAGAAAATTGAGAAAACTGTTTCTTAGCAATTCCCAAGTAGTACAGGACCAAGAAGAGAGCTTTCACTCTTCAAAGACAATTTTGTATAACAGCTTTACTAATATGTAGTGTTTCAATTTATTTCGAGTTAAGGAGATGCTTTTATTTAATTATCTTCTAAATGTTCTTAGGCCGTTTAATGACTGAACATAGTTTTTACCTTTCCCATTATTATTCTTCATCTATTTCCTATCAGCAGATTTGAGTTATTTAAATTGACAGTCTTTATTGCTTAACAGTCATGACACCTTGGATTTTTCAAGAAACCATTTAGGCAAAGGAATGGTCTCCAGCTTTCCTCCTCTTCTATGATTTGAATCATAAACCCTAAAGTCCACACAAGTATTGTTCCTAGGTTTTCAAAGATACCCTAAATTTGCTCCTGAAAGTGTACCTTATAACTTCCTATCATCTCATGTTTCTCTCCCACTTGCCATGACATGAAAAAATGGAAAATTTTCCAAGCAAGAACAAAGTGTGACAAGTTAGGCAAATCTGAAATGAAAAGAATAAATTGAGAAACACCCACCAAGAAAGTCTAAAGTTAACTTGATTTTGTAAGGAAGGCATATTTTGTAGAGAATTTGTCTCAATTCTCTGATAGATGGCCCACTAAAATCAGTGAATTGTATAATGTATTATAAAAGCACATTTACTGGAAATAAATTATAAATGTATAATAAAAGCATATTTACGAGAAACTAAATTCTAATGCTAGTGTAGTTTCTAAGGATATCAGGGACCCAATATGCTGTAATATGTAGATAATCTGACACTAATGTGGGAGGTTTGGTCTCTCGCCCCAGCTGCTCCATGCTACATTATGAGGTTAACTGGTTCATTGAGTGAACTAAATTTAATGGAACTGTGTTCCGGAAGCCCCTTATTTTTCATCAGCTATTCCTCTTAAACACTCCTTTTAGAGCAACCTTCTCTGCCCCAACCGCACATTATGCAAATCTCGTAACTTCCAATGTGACTTCTATTTCCTTTTCAATCATTATGACTCACTCTCAGTTATTCAAAGGTTCAATCTAGTCTAAATCAGAGCTTCAATCTCTATTTCCATTCAAAGCTTCTTTCCTCTCCACAACTCAAGACTGACCCATGGCTCAGAGGCTTCCTGTGCGAAAGGACATTTTGACTCTTCTGTCACTTTCCCTCATCCTTCTCCTCCTCCTTTTCCTATTTCCTTTTGGACTGAGGAGAGAAAGGGGGAATTGTGGAAGAGGTGCCAAGGCTTTTATCCCCTCTTATTTTTGTCATCTGCCCTCTGTTTTCTTTGCATGATATCATTCATAGATGGTTGCTCTCTTAGGGCATATACGTGAAATTTTTCAGAGGGCTGGAGGAGATTTCCACAATGCATAGCACTGTAATGTGGATGTTAGGCTCTGGGAACTTCTTGGCAGGCTTCCGCCTTTCATGGGCACTTCAGGAAGACTTAAGCTGGGCATCTCTATTCTGTATCTACTGGCCCATGAATCCTTGCCATTAGCAATGGTGGGCATGCGACTAGGTCACTCTCTTAGTCCTCTCAGCAGTAATGGACTGTTCTAGCCATACGCCCTCCCATCCATAAAAGACTCCCGGCAGTAGACAAACCTAAGCCTTCATGTGCATGACCGCCTCTACACTGCAGGGATGCAGTTGAGCAGTGTTCTGTGTTCTGCTCCAAGGGAAGCCACAGGATGAGACTGAGGTTTTGTGGCTCATAAGCACTGAACCAATGTTGTGAGATGCAGTCTACTTCTCTTAAAGGCACTGCCAATCTCTGTATGCTTTTCTCAGCTCACCTTGCCAGGAGATAGGAAGAGCCTCCATGTCCCAGTACTCTCTTCTGAGCTCACCACTCAACAGCCCAGATGAATTCCTTATTTCCATAAACTCCTCTAGATGCTTTCTAGGCCGAAGGGGGTATGAGTATGAGAGTCAAAAGATTTGTGAATACAAGGAAACATATGGTACAGCTCCTCCAATTGTATCAAAGCAACAAAGGTGGCTGAGAGGAGAGGCAAGTCCACCTTAAACAAGGGGTTTGATTTGAGGATGACACACCAAATATAAGCAGCCTGGACCATGGTCACTGGCCTCACTTACCTGTGGAAGGGAAGACTGGGTGTGTGTCCTCTTGATTGTTTCCTCATATTGGGAGGGTTTTTCTTCTTGCAGACTGGGCTCCCAACAGAGACTGCTGGGCAACAGAGTGTTGGGATGGAGATGGAGAACCAGTCAGCTCTGGGCAGTAAGCCTGTCATGCCCTAGAGAGGCTCAGCGTGGCTACTCCTTGCATAGCAGCCAAATCAAGGTATTGCTAAGCAGGTGAGGCTCATGACCTATGACCTGGGAGGCTAATGACTCTGGTGGGTCATCCTGTGTGGGAAGGGACATCTTCACTGTGAGAACAGTAAGCCTCCCCCTAGTGGTTATTGTCATGGTCTTTTCAGATATTTCACCCCATTAATGTTGACACTTGGTCATGCCAGACCTAAAGCACTAGGCTCTGGGTCGATCATCTGTCCCAATAAGTGTTACTGTTGCATAATCATGGCAGGATTACCTTGTTGGAAGTGTTAGATCTGTCTGCCACAGAGGGAAACACAACATTTCAGAATTGAAGAATGCTGTTGGATGTCTTATTAGTAAAGGGTGCTGGGACACTGGACCAGGTAGTCTCTGACATGGAAGAACTATATTCGATTATGACTTTGTAAAAACCTGTAATGAGTAAATATTCTTCATCAAAAAACAAAACAATACAAAAACTTGCCATGCCATCTTTTATTAAGTATCACAAGAGTTACTTGTACCTACCTGACACTCTATTTAAAATATGGGAGCATTTTCTGCCTATCATTATAAGCTTTGGAGCACTGGCTGAGAGTATAAGGAAAGAACATTCAGCTTTCTGTTACAGAAGTGCTATGATCTTGAACAAGTTACCTAACCTTTACCTATATTCCCCAGCTGGGCAGCTGTATTAATTTCTTACAGATGTTACAACAAATTAGCACAAAGTTGGCTTAAAACAACAAAAATTCATCCTTACTGTTCTGGCAGCCCTCAATGTAAAACCAGTTTCACTGGGCTAAAGTCAAAGTGCTGACAAGGCTGGCTCCTTCTGGAGGCTCCAGGGGATTATCCATTTCTGTGCCTTTTCTAGCTTCTAGAGGCCACCTGCATTATAAGTTCCAGGGATAAAGATGTGGATATTTTGAGGGCTAACATTCAGCCACTACAGTTGTGTTAAGGATTAAATTAGGTAATATATGTAAAGAACCTACCAAAATCTCTGGCACGTATTAACACTCAGCACATGGTCATTTTTCCTTTCTACCTCCATATCCTATTTAGTAGGTTGGATGATTTTGGTTCAGACAGCTGATCACTAGCTGTGGGACACTGCCGCCTCATCTGTAAAACTAGATATAACTCTCCCTCTGTATGCACATGGAGGGGGGCAAATCACGCATGGTCCACTCTCTGTTAATTTGGCACCTGTTAGATGTCACCTATAGAGAAAGAACTTGCTTGACGACATGATCTAAAAGTGTCCCTGCCAACTCTAACCATCATGCTCTCTTTTCCTTGACTTAAATGTTTACGGCACTAGTTACTATCTATTATATTTATTTGTTTTATATGCTATTGTATTGTCTGCTCCCTCTAATATGATGTTAGCTTCAGGACAATGGAAGGTGGGTCTGTCTTGTTAGGACTGTGAAAGTCTGACAAGAGTAGGAGCTCAACTAATGTTCACCTAGTGAACTAAGGGGCTCCATAAATCTCATCAAGCACTAATAAAATTCTAGAGATTTCTTTTAAGAAACAGTGGTAGATACACAGCTATTATCATATCTAACTGGTTAGAGGTACATACAGATAAGCATTTGAGGACATTATCATTCTACTCAAAGATTGCAGTAAAACTCAGAAGTGAACTTATATGACTATCAAACATTTATACTTTTTTTATAACATCTATGCCAGAGGACAAATTAAATTACTCTGAACCATAAAATGTGAGAAATAATCTGCATACATAATTAATTATTTTTGTGAAAATTGAGTAACTATACAATGTGCATATGGAGTATTTTACCACAGATATGGTAGGAAGCATACATATAACAATTATAAAAATCGGAAAGTATTTCTAGTTAGTCTGAATATTTTAGTCTGTGGCATTTTTATGTCCAGGTAATACAGATAATTTATTTTTTTAAATATGCTTATTAAAATGAAAGCTAATGACAGCCTTTTAATAAAAAAGTATTCTAGGTGCAATTCAGCTTCAATTACACAGGTTATAATTGACAATTTAACTTGGTGACATGTTTACAAGCCAGTAACTCAATTTATGGTTTCCAAAATGTTCATTTAAATTGATGTCCTTGTTAATAAATTGATTGAAAATAAGAACGCATGGTGTTTACCTGCTAGCTTAATCAGTTACATTATATATATATATTATTTTGTTTAAATTTGCATACCTGTCAATAATGGGATTCTGGATTTAGAAATATCTTTGAGTAAGTATCTTTTAAAAATATTAAACAAATATTATATTTATGTAAATAAAATTCAGCATAAAAAATACTGCTTCTTTTTAAAAAACCTCATCCACTTTCAAAATTGAAATTGGTATAAGCTACCTAAATAAAATTCAAATAGTTTTCCTAAATATATATTGGTTATCTTGTCTACAAAAATTAAAAGCAGAGTTTAGTTACTATTTAAATACGTCACCCTATCCCAGACATTTCCACTACTTCCAACTGTCTACATTACAGCTCAATTTTTTTGAGAATTGTGAACATGAGCACCCCAAATTGTTACAAGCTACATTCTTCCATAAGGTGAAAATATATATATATATATTCAGCTAAAGATGCTAGAGGGCATCAAGATGGGTGATGCTCAAGGGGTATAGTTTTTCAAGTATCACTAGTTCCTTTTGGGCTGCTGTGCTCAGAAGGTGGTGAGCAGATTCTGCTTGTATAGAGTGAAGTCCTGCTAGAATGTGAGAAGCAGTGGTTGGAGGCAGTAGCAAAGTTCTCACTTCCAGGACAAATTAAATATGACCACAAGTTCTTTGGCACTTTTCCCATCAAGAGCTGGGGGTCTCTTGGCTCTCCCCTTTAATTTGTGCAAGCTTATGACAACATTGACCAGTAGAGTTCAGCACGAGGGAAACTATTCTAGCTTTGGGCTGGGGTTTTAAGAGTATGGGCAGCTTCCATTGAGGTCTCTAGGAGTCCTGACCTTCCACATGACTAGTCCAACTACCTTGCAAGAGAGATCATAAGGTGATCTGAAACTACATGAAAAAAAGAACGGAAGAGAAAGCCAGCTAAGCCCAGCCTTCCAGCTATCCCCACCAAGGCACGGCATATGTGAGGGAAGCAGTCCTGGACCCTCCAGCACAGCTCCGCCCCCAGCTGAGTAAGACCTAATGATCCAAATCATTTCTAGAGGAAGATGATTGCTCAGCTAAGATCTACCTGAATATCTGACCTCCCAGTCACAAGACATATTAAAGTAGCTATTGTTTTAAGCCACTGATTTGTAGGGGAGGGGAGTTTGTTAGGCAGCAATCGGCAACCAGGAAACTCCTAAATAAGTCACCCTGAGACTTTGGCATAATTATTTTGTTTGAAAACAGTACTTGTTAAGCCATGTCAACAGATTCAACTCCAGAACTGGATGGAGTATCTTTACATTACCTTTGCCATCTTCCTGCAGCGGCCATAGTTATGAATTATGGAGATTAATGTCTGTACTTGCACAGTAAATAGAATCTATGTAATGTTATAATGAGCATACAAAACCATTCACATTCTGCTTTACAAGGTCTAGAAAGAACTGAGAGGGGCAGGTCTGTCAGTGTGCACACACTTCAAAATCAGGTGGTCTGAAACAGATCAACTTGATTTTCCTCTTTAAGAAAGAACTAACTGCTCAGTCAGTTAGATTCAAGACATTAGAACAATTTTCAACGATTGCTCAAATAAAATTATATTTTATTAAAATCTCTGTAACATCTAAAATTTTTAATAATCTATTGCAATATTTTTACCTTACTCCCATTTACTGATTTGAGGCCTTCATTGCTTCTTGCGTAGTTACCCAAATTCATTCCATTAATATTTTCATGATATTATTTTCCATCTTAAAAAATTTGAATGATTCCAAATCATATATGATATGAAACATCAACCCCTCACCCTTGTTTTTAAGTCCTTCTGTAATACTGTAGCATTTCTTGTTGTCTACCCCTAAATACACTAAAAAAAAAAAATACCAGTCAGTACAACTCATTGCGTTCAATAATTTCCAATCCTGAAAGGGGAAAAGAAATGGGGGAAAAAGTACATTCTCATCCGGTTAAAGAAAAAGCTGATAGTGAGGCTCATACCAGCAGACATTATAAATTATTCTAAATGAAGTTTTAAATGTAAAAGAAAACATTTCAACCCATCCATGTTCTATAATTTTTGCCTAGGTTGAAAGTAACATGATGGAGTTGAAAAGGTAAAATGGTTGAATAGGTAAAAAAGCCTCCCTATACTTGGAGGCTTTCAGATTATGACAATGATGTTTAATCAACTGAGAAACTGGTGCGCCCTCTTAAGGATATTAACTGATTAATCACAATAATAGACTTACAGACCAAGGAAAATGACAAGAAACATTTTCCCTTGCTTAAAATATCTCTACTAAGAGCCCATACCCAATCAGTATATATTCCCTGCTTCTCTCAATCTACCAATCTAAACTAGTGCTCTGTTTTGCATGACCCACCTTAAAACCACTCACACTAAGCCCCAATACCCTATACAAGCCTGTTATAACTTCCTCAAATTGAGGAACTCCTAAGGCTTGCCTGTGGAGGATTTTCCCTTACTACACCAAGCTAAATAAACTTGGCACTTTATGACTACAGGCATGTTCCTGGCAGTCTTCAACAAATGGGCTTCAAAACTACCACTACTACTTAAAAATACAGTCTTGGCTTAGTTACTTCATAGTCATGAACCTCATTTTCTTTCCTTGTGTAATACTGACAGTACTTGCCTTGCAATATATTGTGAAGTTTAGGAACAATGTATGAAAAGTACCTAGTGTGATACTTAGAAGACAGTAAGCATCAGTAAATAGTGGGTAATTATTTTATTAGTATACTTAAGTTGTTTTTTTCAAAAATGTACATTGCACCCAATATAAACTTGGTTGTGATCCTGATACAACTCCTGTTTTATTCCATCTCAGCTTAATTTTCATAGAAGCCAATCTCTGGGAATATAAATCTGAATGAACTGTCAGACAAGAATGTGTCAAATAGGGATGACTAATGTTAATTTGGAAGACTGAATAGAATGTTCATAGTCTATTAGCTTTTGAAACTGTAACTATAACTAAAACTGGATTCAGTGACCTTTCAAATTTTTCTTTCCTTATTAAATCATGCATCTAGAAAAGAAAAAGTCAATATTCTGTATTCTTAATGTGATCAGAATTTGATCGAAAATGTGGGAGGGGAATAAGAGAGAGGCTTTAGAAGAATTTTTGAGACAAATAAGCAAATCATTTTAATTAAATGATGTCAAAGTAATGATAAAATGAAAAGTGTTTCTAATTTTCTGTTACATTGTGTGCCATTTCAAAAGATAATTAATTAGGGAGGAGGCCAATGTCATGTCAAGGACAGGTTCCCTGAAAGGCAGACTCTAAGGCTCCAACATCTGCATGCATAGAAACATTTGATTTATTGCTTAGAGCTTTTCAGAACACCTGAGAGAGAGCTGCAGAAGCAGGGCTGGGCAGAGGGAGAAGGCAAGGGCAACAGAGTCTACACAGGGCAGCTGGTCCTCGGGAGCTCTGCAGCTGGCATTCCCCTTCAGACTTCCCCAAACTCTTTCATCTCCTGGACCAGTCCATTGGGAGACAGCTCCCTTGGCGGAAAAGCAGTTCCTGGAGGGTGGGGGTAGGGTGGAGGGTCTCTGCTGTGAGCCAGGCAACACTCCCGGCCTCCGAGGGGACCAGTGATTTGCTCTTGAAGGGGGATCTTTGCAGTGTGGTTCAGCATACACTGCAATATATTTACAGTTCTCCTACTTCTCTGTTAGGACATATGATCTTATTATCCTCTACTTAACCTTTGAGGAAATAAATAAAATAAATATTATTTTAAGATTATTTAGGAAAGAAGCTTTAATGACTATTATGAAATTCAATAGTAAGACTCTCTTAAACTCATTACCTCCCTGCCTTTGTGCATGTAGAGGGCTGAGCTTCAGTTTGACAACTATTTTCACCTCACTTCTCTTGTCTGTATTTATGCTTTGAAATATTACACTAGGGTTAGGTGTGGTAGAGATGAATGTCTTCAGTGCTGGGTTGCTCATGACTTTGTTCTTTCTCCATATATATTTTTTGAGTTCCTACTTATTATTTTGTCAATGGCATAACAGTTCAGTTCTAGTTTTGTTCTTTTTCTTACTCAAAATTGGTGGGAAGCTGCATGAGACAAGTGTACAAATGCAGCATAGCTATTAAATTATTTCTATTGAATATTCAGTTGCTATTGCAGGAAAGAAAGGATCAGCTTTGGAGGTATTTATATGAAACATGTATCACATACCAATTGATAAGCTGAAACTTCCCCACATGCATCTGGTTTATATGTGAGACTGCTACCACTTGATTAATGTATTTAAATAATGCTATAATATAATGTAAAGCAACCACTTATGATATATGTATCTGTTTTTGTTTTTCCTTCACTCAGTATCTGAATATGACCTAAATGTGAGTTAATAATGTGCTCCATCATGTTTATATATATTTTTTCTTCTTTCAGGCATCAGTTTCTGTGATAGCTTCAAGTCTTGCACCATTTATAAAGAATGCTAAATGGGTAAAGATAAAGTGCTTCCCTGAAAATACTTAAAGTGTATATTTTCAAATAAATATTCCCTTGCCTGCTTGTCCTTAAAAAGGCACTAGAACTAGGATATTCTTGGAGACATGGAGAGTAAAATATGAGGCTACCATTCAGTTAAAAATTATGGCTTGTTCTACTTGAAATGAGTGATATGCACTTAACATCTAACCTATGCTTCATCCCACATTGGGGCATGGTCATTATTAACATCCTGCCCACTGGAGTCTTTAAATTGATTGTGGAGGGTTAAAAGACCATTTTAACTTATTTGTGCAGACAGACTTTTGCTTAGTGCTGTTCATTTTCCATATTCTACTGAGAGTCTAAAATCTCTCTGTAGGTAACTTATTTTATCATCTCACTGAGCCTAACAACTATTAATGAGCTAATCAATATATCTGGAGAACACCTTTGTCACCTTTATTAAATCCCTGAGGAGTGATATAATGCTAGAAACAGTTCATAAGTCATTTGTGCTATTTGGGATGCATAAAACTCTCACTTTGAAATGAATTATCCTTGCTTATCCTTTCTGAGATAAACAGAGGTAAACACATTTTCTTCTCTGTCACGGTCTGTTTGAACTTGCTGGTACCAAGTGAAAGAAAATAGAAATGAGTTGATATATTTTTAGGATTTCTCTCGCCTAATATATTTGGTGAATGAAATGAAATAATGATTAAAATTTTCAAGTTACTTTAAAGCTGTTATCTTGTTATTCTCTTAAATGTGTATAAATTGTTTAAAACAAATTTGGTTGCTATTTTAAATATTAAGAATTAGAGTTTGAGATGTTGTAGCATGATAAGATACCCTCTTAGAGTTCAAACTAAAAGGATACAACCATTTTACTAGAGGCTTGAGAAACCCTTGAGAGGTATCCGTTCACAGGCTCCATGTTACATATGAAGCCTCAGCTTGGACAAGTTAAAGCAACTTGCTTGAGTCCACAGTACATGATAGGCCACAACTTAAGCTTTTGATTTCCAATTAAATTTATTTACTCCGAACCATGGTACCTCTGTTTATTGAAATGTACAAATAAAGTCCTTCAGATGAGCTGAAAAATCCTTTGTCTGTGAAAAACTAAAATTCCTGCCTACTTAGCAATGCTAGGCAAGGCTACTCACGTTAATGAAAAATGACAAGTAATACTTAGTAATTGTATTTAAACATGAGGCAGCAAGATTTGTTTCAGTATTAGATTTCTAAACACCCTTAGACAGTACCATACCCTAGTTTCTCCTAAGGTAGTCTATTTGACACCTAGATGGAGACATGAAATAGACAATAAACGAAGTGCCATAGGACTAAGGGTCTACCTGTTTGTAGTTCTATTTCCAGCAGGTAAAATAATGCCTGGGACCTAGTAGGCCCATTAGATGCATATTGAGTTAATGAAAGAATTAATAGTATTTAAACAGCCAACTTGTAAGAAAAATGTATGAAAAACAGTTCCTTGGGAAATATGTAATTAGATAAAAAAAAAAAAAGTCTTAGAATTACGCATTTAGAACTGATTTTAACCACAGAATACATTCTTTGTGCTCAGAAAAATTTAAATATTTTATTGATTTAAAAAAATGAATATTACAAAACAGAGTTAATAGATGATACAAACTGGGGACTCTGCCAATGATCTACTTATTTGGTGTGATGTCTTACTTAACTCTTACTGAGATATACTGAGAAAAAACTAATGCCTTTGATTTTAACTGATATTTCTTCTTGATAGTTTATAATTCGGGTAAAAAGATCAACAGAAAGATCTTTTCTTGCAGAAAGCAAAGATAGCAATTCATTCAATCTTAAAAAAATGTTATGATATTATCTTACTTGTAAACATATTTCTGTGGCTCAATATTTAGATCTTTAGAAATGTCTACAATTAATGGAGTTGTAATGCTTTAAATTAACACTGCTTTTGTTTCTGAACTAGAATGGTTTCCAAAGTCATTTTGACAGAAAGCCATTTGACAATGTTTTATATGACATTTTTACAATTACTCTCAATTACATAAAAAGAGTTAGCTATTTCCCTCATCAGAGAGTAGACACAGAGAATTGTAGAATGTTGAGTCTGAAATGGACCTCAGTCAGATGATCTGGTAAAGCCACTTTACATTTACAAATGAATGGACATAAGATCCAGAAAGATCATATGACTTGCTCAAGGTAACAAATTTAGGTACTAACAGAGCCAGGATTAGAAGGCATAACCCCACCCTGTTTAGCAGAAGAAGACTCAATTATTATAGAAATACAACCCTTAAAAAGATCATGGAATACCTTTTCACTATATGTAACCCATTTTTGACACTTTATAGGTATGACACTATGCTGCTAAGTGCCATTCGATCATAATCAAGAAAGCATGAAACCTTGTTTTCTCTCTTAAAGGAATACTTTATATTCTGCAGTGATCTCTCACTCCCCTTTCCTTCAGGTACCACTTCACTGTGTCACTGGCTCCTTTGGGGCTATATACATATGCCAATCCCGAATCCATTCTCAATCACCCTCTTTTCTACCACCTTGATTCAAACTGCATCATCCACCTGGTCATTGCAGTAGCCCTCCTCCGGCTGGTCTCTCTGCTCCTAATCCTGCCTCCCTATATCTGTTCTCTAAAACAACATAAGTCAAAAAAGGTTTCTAGTATGCTGAACACTTGCATTAATTCCTCTTTTCTCTCTGACTCTAAATCTCTGCATTCCAAGCCCCCACCCACCACCACCCCATTCTCTCTGACTCTTTCCCTTGCCTGCTCGCTGACTGCACCCTGGCCTCGCCGATGTCCTTCCTGTCACCGGAATGCAGCTTCATCACACCGCAGGCTCCTTCTCTTGGAATGGTCTTCCCACAAATACATTTGCATGAATCACTCTTTCATCTCTTAAACCTTTTCTCAGATGTTATTTCTCAGTGAGGATTTTCCTGACCACCCTGGTTAAGGTGAGGTTGTTAACTTCCTAGCTATCCCCCAACTCCATTGCCTGTAACTTTCTCCCTTGCTTTATTTTTCCATGGAGTTATGACCTTTTATGTGTCAAATGATTTACTTTTTTATTGTAATTTTTAGTGTTTCTTTCCCCACCAACTCAACTACAGTGTAAACACCATGGGCATGAATTTTTTGTCTAGTTTGTTCACTGATGAACCCTCAGTACCTAGAGCATTGCCTGACCACACGTTTGAGGCTCTTGTAAAACTTGGTGAGGGAACAAATGATCCCTCCTAGGAGAATATTAGAGCAGACACATCACTTGGGGAAAGGCAGATGTATCTCACAGCCCCAACTCCAGGTTCTTCTTTCCCTTGTGGATCTTATAAGTATGGCTGCCAGGACACTGCTAGCTCCAGGTAATGCTTTTCTTCCCCCAACCACCCTGGCTCAGAGGTGACCACTGACCTTGCCTATAAGGCTCACAGCAAAATGAAACCAGGTTGTCAAGACATCATTCAAGGTCCAGAGGTAACAGATGGGAGATACAGGGAAGAAGATAATTTATAATTAGCTTCCTAGGTTATCCTTGAATTTGCTCACTGGGCCCTGTCCAGACATCAGCTGTCACTCCCCTTCTTCCCTGCAAATGGCATCCTTTTGATGACTGTTGTCTCACAACAAACAGGCGGGGGAGAGGCCTATTTTAATCAAGATACTGATGTTCTCCTTGTCAGCGGTTGATTCAGAAACAGGAATATGATACTGGTTGACAAAAGGTGAGACACGAGTTAACTGAGGCAGGCTTCAGGAAGATTGCCCTGAACAAAAAGCATACAAAGAGGTTGCATGCCCTTCCCAACACACCACTCCTTGCCCCTGCTTTGGGACACTGGGTGTTGTCATTTGAAGATGTGTTTCTTGGAAGTAGAGGACCATATTGCATTCATAAAGGGAAAAGACAACACTCTGAGGATGGCAGAAGGGACTGACAGTGATGACAGTGAGAAATTGTCTTTGATTACATTGCTAATCCTTTGATTCAGCCCACCCTGGGATTGGTTTATCCCAGGATTGGATCCTCAAAGGTGAAATAAAAAATTTTGTTAATTATTTGAGATATTTTAAGTCAAGCATTTCTTTTAGGCTAAGCCAAAATCATTCCCATTGACAGGGAAGCCTTTAGGGTGCTCTAATCCCTCCTCCTTTTGCTGCTGTTTCCTAATAGCAGAGATATTCGTCCCTTAGGCATTGAAAATTCAAGCCCAAGAGAAACAAAGCATGTGTGCGTGTGTGTGTGTGTGTGTGTGTGTGTGTGATTGTGTTGGGAGGCTCTCTTCCAAGTTCAAATTGTATAATCTTCAGATCTTACGGTTCTCAGGGAGTCGTCAAGCCCTATGGCCCCAACTGAGCAGCTGACACATATAACCAAATTTACTTTGTACACAGGAAACACAACCTAGTATATTTTCTTTCTAGAGGTTAACAAGTGATAGCCTGAATATAGATCAAGGAAAGTTTCAGATCCTTCCAGGCTGGCAGCAGACATGATGTGAGCCAGTGAACAGATATGGGTCTATCCTGAACTAGTATATGTTTATCTCTCAAGTTCAGAGTCTGCAATGAGGGCTACATGTTTTCTGTGAGATAAACCATTTAAACATTGCATTTAAGGATGTTATCTAAAATTAAATGGATAAAAGGCAACCTATGAAATGGGAGAAAATATTTGCAAATCAAATATCTGACAAAGGGTTAATACCCAAGATATATAAAGAATTCATACAACTCAATAGCAAACAAACAAAAAACAAAAAAACTAAATTTGCTTAAAACTGGGCAGAAGAACTGAGTAGACATTTTTCTAAAGAAAACACACAGATAGCCAACTACATGAAAAAATACTTCATATCACTAATTATCAGGGAAATACAAATCAAAACCACAATGAGATATCACCTCACACCTGTTAGAATGGCTAATATTGAAAAGATAAGAAATAACAAGTGTTGGAGAGGATGTGGAGAAAAGGAACCCCCCATGCACTGTGAGTGGGAGTGAAAATTGGTGCAGTCCTATGCAGGTTCCTCAAAACTTAAAGACAAAATTATCATATGATCCAGCAGCTGCCTTCTGGGTATATATGTGAAGGAAATATAAACATATTGAAGAAATATCTGCACTTCCATATGCATTGCAGCATGCTCACAATATTCAAATACAGAAACAACCTAAGTGCCTGTAAACAGATGGATGGTACAGAAGATGTCATATTTACATACAGACACAATGGAATACTATTCAGCCTTGAGAAATGACATCCTGCCATTAGTGTTGACATGAATGGACATTATGCTAAGTAAAATAAGTTACAGAAGGAAAAATACTGTATGATATCAGTTATATGTACACTCTATAAATGCTGAACTCATAGAAACAGAGACTCAAATGGTATTTACCTGTGGTAGAAGGCAAGGGGGGAAAAGGGGAGATGTTAGTCAAAGGGTACACACTGCCAGTTATAAGATGGATAAGTTCTGGGAAGCTAATATACTACATGTTGGTTATAATTAATAATACTGTATTATATATTTGGAAGTTGCTGAGAGAATAGATCTTAAAATTTCTCATCGTGAAAATGAAATGGTAATTAGGTATGTGATGCGAGTTTTAGCTAACACTATTGCGGTAACCATTTTGCAATATATCAGTGCATCAAATCAACAGGTCATATACCTTAAATGTATACAATGTAATTATAACAATTATATCTCAACAAAGTTTATAAATAATTAAATGGGGAGTCTCTATTTTTTCCCATAAAACAGACTCTGGAGGGAAAACCAGTTGAAAATTTTGAGAGGCCTGATTTGGGGCTGTATAATCCATGTTAGCCAATAGTTAGCGTACTCATGGGGAGGTCATGCAGGTATGTGAAGTATGCTACAAACTCTCTCACCATTTATCCACCCAGTATGTACTGTATCTATGAATAATGTAGAGAAAACTAGAAGTAAGGCTTAGGTAGAAAATGCAAATGACAAAAACAGCACAAATCAGGCTGTCGTTGCCGTAAGGATCCATCCCCACAGTATTTCATGATTAAATCGTGCCTATTATTTACCTAAATATTTAGGTAGGCCTAAATACTAAACATCACACTCCTTGGCGCCATGACAGCTCTGTGGATGACCATATCAGGACAAAAAGAGGACATGGCCCTGTTTCCCTGAAATTCCCTCCCTATTCCAAGAAACCACCACCTATCCTGGGGAATATTAATCCCGACAAATTAATATTACCTAAATACTAAGTATTCAGGCAAAACTACATTTTAGTAAAATTTAGTATCTCAATACTAAACTAGTATTTCATAACTAAACTTGGTATATGCATTCGCATTTCTAATTGGGTCCTTCTATGAAGTGTCAACACACCTAGGATAGGCATTGTGCAACTAAAATGTTTTCTTAAGGAATTTATCAAGTCCTTTCTTTACTATCAAGAAGGCAGAAAGTATCCAAAATCTAGAGGTAGGGTGCTGGGTGGGTGGGCTGAGAACCTAAAGGGAAGTAGGCAATTTCTAAGAAAAGTAGCTAGTATTAGATCCACATGTGGATACTGAGGCTGAGATGCCAGCCTGCCAGGCTGCTGAATGGTGAAGTGTAGACAGGCACTTGTAACTGACTCCAAAAATATATAAGATTATTTCCTAAGCCAAAGTCAAATTGTCAGAGGATTAATTATGTTTAACATCAAGCTGTCTCCACTCTTTCTCTCTTTAAGGAATAATCAACAAATACATCGCAAACAAATAATACATAATTCTGAAAATGAAAGCAGTACAGCATGGGTAGCTTGTAGTGTTAGGTAATCTTGAACAAACTGTCTCTGTCCCTCAGTTCCCCCATATGAAAAAAAAGAGATAAAAATGCTTCTATTGTAGGGTTGTCGTGAATAGTTAGAATAATGCCTGGCATGCAGTAAGTGTTCAATAAAGATATGCTATTACTGGAGTTACTTGGTTCATTTAGATTCAATATCTTAATCTTTTCTCAACCTATCAGAATGCCTGTATTTTAAAATGAATCTTATTTTAAATTTAGTTAGTTTTGCATTTCTTTAAATATTACGTATTTGCTTAATATAAAAACAAGGAAAACTGTTTAAATAAGATATTAAAGTGTCCATCTTACTCCTTCAATACTATTTCTCAGATGTTATTGCCTTTTATTTAAACTGATTTTTTTGGTCATCTCTGTTTCTTTTCCTGAACTGGTACTTCACTCTTCATAATTTTGGGGACGGACCATGAAAATGAATTTGAAATATTGCTCATCTTGAAATAAACTAGCTCCACTGACAGATTTAAATGTATATAAGGCACACTTAGAGCGCAGGGTAAAGCACCTGGGTGAACATCTCTCCACCTGCAGACGTCTGTGTGGAGGTGAAAAGAAAGGAGTTTTTCCTGCCAGCGAAAGGTCACAGCAGGAATAAAATATTCCCCGAACTGGCACAGGCTGTACCTGAAAAGGGGGTGAGCCAACACCAAAAAAATCTCCACTGCAGAGCCTCGGTCCTCATTCTCCCCACTCATTTTTCCCTTTCTCCACCCCCAGACACATGTTAATCCAGGTGCAATTTGTTTAAAATCAACTCCAAGGGCAGAGACAGTGAGAAGGGGAGGGAGCCAAAGCGTTGTCAGAATGGAGGAGGTGTAAAGGAGGAGGCTGCTGGGTTGCCTTGGCAATGCACTGGAGAAAGTCAAGGGGAGGGATTTATATGCTGATGATAATTGCATTTGCTAATTGCATCTATTGTGCTGACCTGCCTGCTTTCCCAGTTCATCATTCTGAGTCATTAAGCTGTTCCCAGGGTCTTTCTAAGCAGTGCGTCCTCTCCCATTGAATTTTATCCCCTCTCCCACAACCCCGGCTCAGTTACCAGAGTGCTACCTTTGGCAAGGCACTGGGGAAGGCTCTGTTGTAAGTGACTATGCAAGGTTTTAGATGTCCTGTAGGAAAATATTTCCTTGCTGGAGTTTGCTGGATAAAAATTAAATATTGCTTTGCTGCTCAACCATAGCATGGATTTACAATTAAAAAAGGCAACTGAAAAACCCAAGAAAATAAATCTGAAAGGAACTTGCCACAGTGAAATGAAGGCTGCGAATGATTCACCAGGAGGAAAAAATAGTGAGAGGCTCCCTGTGGAATCTAAATGTACCTTCTGCTGGAAAGGTGCCTGGGCTTAGGGCTTTGAGAGTTGTTCCCTTGCTCCCCCTGGTGGGAGGCTGATTTAATTACAACAAGAATCAGTGGCTGCTCCCAGGAGTACGTGGACACCTACTGTGAGCGATGGTCTCTTCTAGTCCCTCATCACTGACAGGAGGTATCAGCTTCCATCAGTCTTCCATTCGGTGGGAATCAACAAAGACATTACAAAGCATGCAGTTTCAATTGCTGTGTGGACACATTCATAAGTCATGCGGTACTAAATAGTTCAAAAGTCACATAAATGAGATCCATGCTAAAGCTGCTCACAGTCATGCTTTTAAGTCTAGTCATATTCACCTCTTTGATTTCTCTTTACAAGCAGGACCTAAGAAATGACAAAGTATTTCCTCAGTCTATTTTTGTTTCCCTTATTTATTTTTATTCTCCTTGATTTAAAGATTTGTTCTCTCAGGTTGTTGTGTCACTACTAATTTTCTAAGAGCAAGATTTCTCTTTTGTTCCAGCTCTTGCATTTTAACTACAGACCTCTTCTGAATTTTCACCTGGAATTTCTCTATTTCTCAAGCACTGACAAATTTCACTGCTTAGAGCTCAAACTGGCTCCTGGAAGGCAGCAAAAGGCAGGTCAAGACATCTTTAGGCTGCTCAGTGTCTATCATCCTGTTTTACATTTGGTCATAAAGCATGGCAGATTTATCTGAGTGGAAAATTTTTTCTATGGAAAAGTTTAGTCACTGTACACATTGAAAAAACATTTCCTGGAAAAGAGCAGACTCCACACCATTCCTACTTTTTGGTCTCCCACCAGTGTTTTTCTTTTTTATAAGCATGTGAAATTCCTTGCAATCATCAGTGATGGTATAGGGAACGAGAAGAAAAAGGAGGCTTTGGCAAGGATCCCTGACTATTATGGTGGATTTGCAATAAATATATATGAAATCTAGGCCCAGTCTAGGCTTTGTGATCCTGAAACCATATTAATTATTTTGCCTTTGTATAGTATCACAATACAGGGCAGTTCATCAGTCTGGAATTGTGAATTTGTCACCCCCAAATATTCCTCTTTGATAGATAAAAGGATTACTTTAGGCTGATTACTTTTAAGATTCAACAGACAGGAAATCCATGTTACCCTTTCATTAGAGAGATTTACATTTATCAGGGAAATCTTCATTTGTGAGGATGTTTCCTTCTCTGTACCAGGAAGAGAGGATGACTCTAAATCTCTAGAAACTCTTAGCAATGGAGAAGGCAATGACTTAAAACTCTGCATGACAAATACTCCTTCTAAACTGTGCTTTTCCTGTCAGCCCCCACAACTGCCCCAACCCCCTTCATTTTTTGCCTTTAGTTAGAGGTATTATTTAAAGTGGTGGCTCATGCCTTTTTGGGGAGTTACTCAGTTTTCCTGAGTTTCTCCTATGAATACAGGAAGTAGACATGTTATAAACATCTGCTTTTGTCCTGCTATCCATTTTTTATAAGAGGGTCCAGCCAATAACCTAGAAGGGTAGAGGGAAAATTATTTCCCTCCCCTTAACACAGGTCCCAATGTGCCTAGCTGCCAGATTTTTTTTGTTTTACTGGAACAAATTTGGAGGGGTGTGTGTAAGGATCCTCAGTTGTATTCCAAGTCTAGTGTGGGGTAAATTGCAGCATTTATAGACTCTCTCCCCTGGCCTTAGCCCACTTACATACATCACTACAGCTTCTCGCAATCTCTGGAGCAAGGGGGTGTGGGGGGTGGAGTGGGGGAGAGGCTGTTTTCTCTTCCCCTCCATTTTGTGGTTGGTCTTGCACCTGTCAGGCGCTGGGGATTCACCTGTGGAGTTTCTCCCAGGAGGTGGTCAGGTAGGGTAGAGAGGCGAGCGGTGCAGTGGCTGCAGACACGGACAGTGAGAGCAGTCAGTGAGCACGAATGGAGCCAGGCCTCACTGTGAGCAATAAAAGGACTTCTCCCAATCTAGCCTTTCCTTAGACTGATTTTGGTCACACAGGTTTATTTCACCCTGGGACAAGAACACTTTCCCCTCCACCCTCCTGCTAAAGCCCCCAGAACTGCATCTAGAAAATAGATGAAACATATTCTCCAGGGATTTGTGTGTTAAAGACCTTCCTGGGAAAGAGATGTTGAAACCACATCAAAGTCTCAATTATCATAAGGGTGAAGTGTTTCTGATGTAAGTGTTACAGTAGGTAGTGAGTCCGACATGAGCAGAGAAGGGAGAGCAGGACTTTGGCCAGTTTTTACATTCGGCCAGATGCTTGCTTATATTCTACACATCCTGTGTAAGCTTCTCACATTATGTGGAGTGAGAGTATAGATAACAGACTGGCTGAAACTGGCTAGGTCCAACGTGGAGGATCAATAGACCCAAACTTCATCCCCAAATCCATTACCTTAGAAAAACCACACTTCTCTGTCTTTAGTATGGTAAAAGTTACACCTCTCAACAACCAAGACAGTTCTGAAGGGGACCAAATACAGTCAAAAATTCGTCCACCCCATGTGAGGGTGGAGCAAACCTGAACTCCTAAAAATCTCCACCTGTTCCCTTTGAAACCTAACCCCACTTTGTGAATATTCATCTCCCTTCACATAAAAAGGGTTTCCTATTGCTCCCTTGGGGAAACCCATTCTGGGCCTGCCTGCATCCCAACTCTTGGGTGTATACTCTTATCTTTTTCTGAACTCTGTATCGCCAAATAAACTCTGAATGCTCAACAGTGTTTTTTGTGTTTGTTCTTGAATTTTTTTTATCAAAACAAGACCAAGAACCTGTCTCTGGTAACAAAACCATAGAATAGTCACTGAATTTGTATTTCATCAGTGCTTCACAGATCAGTGCCTGAATCCTAAGAGAGGTGGTCATGCATTTAAAAAGTATAAGGAAGTAAATAAATCAAATACACCCTTCAAAATCTGCAAAGCACTCGAATACAAGATGTCATCATCATTTCAAGGTACAATTCAGGAGAAAGTAAGGAGCCTTTTCTCTTTCTATATGTAACTCAACATATTGGATCCACACAGAGTTTTTCAAAACACTCAACACCTCTGGAGCAGCACTGTCACATATGGTGCAGAGATTGGCAGTGGTTCCAAAACAAATGGAAGTCTACCTTGTTGAGAGCTTGCTGGACGGCAGCAGCATGTCTCTGCACAGCTCCTCTGGTGGCCGTAATGAACAGAGTAGTGGGTCAGAAAAGAGAAGAAATAGCAGACTTCATAATGGCTGATGGAAGTGACGCATAAACACACAAGCGGATCCCTCAAGATATTCCGAAAATAATGGAGGAGGACTTTTTTAGGGAATGAAAGCGCTTTACTAGTAATTGAGGGTGATATGTTAATTAATTTCTGCTAATGTTAATTAATTTGCGCTCTGGGGGAACAGGATGGCTGGAAGTGAATTCTGTATTTTGAATTTCCACTAATCTACAAATGTTTGTCAATGAATATTTATTTTGTCTCAGCTCTGCTCCAGGAAGTTTGTAAGAAGCTGGTGATATTGCAGTAAATGAGATGAACTTGGTCCTTATAGATGGTAAATAAATAACAAGAAAACTGGTTAATTACAATTGGGATAAGAGATATAAATAAAATGCGTACAAAAGCACCTTTTGGGGGGAACCCATGTAAGTCTCAGGTGGTGGGGTAGGAGGCAGGGAGGGCAATTGTCACTGAGAGACAACATTCGTTCAATATCTGAAAGAAGAACGAACCAGAGTTAGTTAGCTGAAGGAGGTGCTAATTTAAAGAATGTTCTGGGAAGATGACATCTGTGACTGTGCTAAGTGTGGGAATTATGCTACTGCATCTCAGAGAGTGAGGAAAGTCGATCCTGATGGCAGTATCAATGTAGGCAGGTCTAGATAACACAAGACATCTTAAGAATGGGAGGCTTTCTGTAAAATGATGATGTTTTCATGCTTAATGTATCTATAGGTATTCAATCCATTTATTCCCTCAAATAAATGGAAAGTTCCATGTACCGGACTAGATACTATGGCTATAACAACAAGCAAGACAGATGAGATCTCTGCCTTCATAGAGTTTACATTCCACTGGGAAACTTACAGCTAGTAAAGGTATACATCAAACTAAAAGTAACAGTAGTGTTTTAATGAAGAAAATTAATCAGGTGATGTGACAGAAATTGAGTGGATGGGGTTACTTTAGATAGGATGGTCAGGAAACGTCCCTTGAGACATATGAGTTGAGACATGAAATCAAGAAGGAGCCACCTATTCAAAGCACAAGGAGAAAAGTAAACAGCATGACCCTAAGTTGAACAACAGATTGTCCTCTTCAATGAGAAAGGAAGATTAATGTGGCCTGAATAGTCACTGAGGGGCTGGTAGGCCATGGAAAAGATTGTGGTTTTTATCCCAATTGCATTGAGAAGCCCTTGAAAGATTCTAGTGGAAGAATAATGAAAAGGTTGTGGTTTTTTATTCCAATTGCAATGGGAAGCCCTTGAAGACTCTAGTGGAAGAAAAATGCTGTTTTCATTTTTGTTGCCATCTAATATTTGCCCAGTTCTGACAGAGGATGGATTAAAAAGGGGACAGAATAGAAGCAGAGAGACCAATCTAAAGATCATTGTACTGGTCCAGCAGAGTGAAACAGCCAAAACAGCCAAATTAGGAGTGGTAGTGAACATGGGGAGAAGTAAATGTATTCTAGTTATATTTTGGAGATTAGAAATGATATAACCTGTTACTTAATTGGGTTATGGGGAAGAAGAGAAAAATTATCAAGGTAGATGGCTAAGCTGATAATGGCACCATTTCCTGAAATAGGAAAATTTAAGGGAAAATAGTAAGAGCTTTGATTTGGGCATGTTAAGCACGAATAATTTTAGATGTGTGATACAGGTGTCATAGGAGCAGCTGGGTTTGAATCTAGAGCTCAGGAGGAAGATAAGAGTCAAGAATCAAGGACAGATTTATAAATCAGTGATCCATGGGCAAAATTTGGCCCATAGATATGTTTCATTGATCTATATAGAATTTTATCTTGTTTTTAAGTAGTCATCATCATTTATAAATCAGAAGAATTTTATAAAATGGGATCTGATAACAGCAGCTCTACATTCTCACCTGAGTCCAGTGACCTGGAGCTGAGTAATGCCTGTGCCTTTTCTATCGGGCTTTTGTCCTCCCATTTGCCATACTCTGTACCACTCCCTATTGTATCTTCCAAAATGAGTCTGGGTGTCAGTTGCCATTGATGAAATTTTTTCTTACAGCAGAAAGATATTTCTAATTACTCATGTGTCAACTAAATGGGGCAGGGGGAGAACAGATAATCCTGAAGGCCCTGTTTTATGTGTATCCAGCAGCATTGCTCATTTTATTCATCTGTGTTTCCTGTGAGGCAATCACCAGGATTTGAAGTTGTGACCCCCTCACATAAATCAGATTTCCAAGCACAGAAGAGACTGGGAAGTAGAAAGAGGAAAAAAAAATCCCACCCCATAACAGAGCTCAAGATCTTGATGCCTTCACATGATGTGAATCTTCCTGGAGTATAATTAATTGTGCTGAATGGTCAGATCCTATCAGGAAGGGAGCAAACAGAGGATGAGAATAGGAAGCTAGAGAAACAGACATCAAGAAAGCAAAACAAAGGACAGCAGAGGAAAATTGATATTGGCATTTCCCCAGAACGGCTGGAAAACGATGAGGTAAAACATACACACAAAGCAAATAGTTCATAAATGTCTACTTAAGAAAACTGAAGGATGGCCACAGTGTGATTTTGTCATGGTTGCTAAGCTCATTGTGGAGCTCATGCCATTGTGGCTGTGAACATTAAGAAAAATTATGACTATTTTAGAAAAAGAAATCCTCTCTTTTCTGACATAATGAAGGAATGTGGTGTTCTGGTTAGTCAATTATTCTAAAGAGGAAAGTGGCCATATCATATTGATATATCATATATATCATACTTCAAACTTTTGGAAAGAATGACTAGTCTTACGCAGAGGAGGTAGCTAGCTGCCTCCATAGTACCCATGTCTTAAAATATTGTCATCACCAGGCTGCCTTGGGCATCAGACTTCTGTTATTCCTTAGACTTAGAGTTAACCTAGCCAAAATAAAGTGTAGATGTTCTACTTTGGCATTCCACACACTTTCAGACATGAGGGTCAATATACAACTCTCAGTTGTCAATGAAACAAAAGCCACTTCAAATGTCAAGTGAATGGGTATTTCTAGACACTAAAATAGCAGGTAATAGCTGCCTCATGTAATGCTTTGTGTGTATATATGTATTGGCATATGATGTAAGAAGCTCTAATAGTTCATTTATTAAGTATAAACACAAGTAGTAGAAAATAATGGGTCAGAAATTATTCAAAAATCTGCTAACTTGGCCATTATTTCATCAACAGATAGGCTCTGTTTTTTCTCCCCTGCACACGTGTGCTGTCCTTATGATGGCTCTGACCAGTGGAATACCGCGGAGTGATGCTCTGCCAGTTCTGGGCACAGCCCTCAACTAGGCTTCACGGTTCCTCTCTTTGGAAACCAGCCACCACACAAGAAGAGGGACGTCCCTGAGATCACCAACAGAGAGCAGTCACAGCCATATGGAGAGGCCTTAGAGGGTGTGACACGATGTTGGCAGCCGCGCTCAGAAAATAGCGCCCCATGCAGGGCAGCCGGAAGGCCCCGAACTTCCTAATGACAAATCATCCCACACCACTAAACTACATGCTAATTGCGCCTTGGCATAAGGACCAATGAGACCCACCAAATGGTTATGCTAATAAGGCATATGGAGCCGCACCAACCAGGTCAGAGCATGAGAACTATATAAGCAAGCCTCTCCTTCCCCTCTGGGTCCTGCCCAACTCATTTGTTTCACAAAGAGCTGAAGAATAAAGCTTTCTGCAGAAGAATCCTGCTGTTGTTGCATGCTGTTCTTGCCGGCGAGGACAGGGCACGCGACAAGTGGTGCCGAAACCCGGGAACCAGAACATCACCGGCACAGGGAGGACCCTTCAGACATCTGGAGAGGATTCAGAACTGCAGGTCAGAAGAAAGCCCGGAGGGGTAAGTTCCAAGAGGCCCCTGCTTTTTAGGATGATGGTTGATGGTTCTCTGTAAATAAGGAGGCACCATGGGGAATGCACTGTCATTAGTCACGGCGCTGCAGACAGCTCTCAAAGAGCGAAACTTGAAGGTCTCCAGCAAAGTCTTAGGATCTTTTGTGAAGGAGATAGACCGTGTGGCCCCCTGGTTCATTTGTTCAGGGTCCCTCTCAATCCCGAGCTGGGACAAACTGGGGAAAGATCTTGATAGAGAGGAGGAGGAGGGTAGCCTGAGGGGAGGCACCAAGCCCCTCTGGAAACTGATTAGAGCTTGTCTGCAAGATGAGAGATGTGAAAAGGTAATAAAAGAAGGTCAGAGAGCATTGACAGATATTCAAGAGAGCATGTCAGAAACGGAACGGGAAACAGAGAGCGCGCGCGGCCGAAAAAAGGCCACAAAAACGAAGGTAAAGAAACCTCAGAGTGAGGGAGAAAGCCCGCCTAGGGCAAAAGCGAAAGAGCCCCGAGAAGCGAGTGACAATCGCCTCGGAGAAAATAGTAAATACCCCTGGAAAGAGTTGAGGGACCTCCAACTCTCCAATAGGGAATCTGAGGAGGAATTAACGTCCGCAGAGGAAGGGGAAGAAAATAAAACCGCAGAGTGTAGAAGTAAGGGAACCAGCAAAGTTGAAAAGCGGACCAAGGAAAAAATGAAAGCAGGGTGTCCCCCGACGCCCTTTGCCCCGCCACCTTACGTGAGTGGCGCACTCTCCTTTTGCCACCCAGATACTCTTCAGGCAATTAGACAAATGTTTCCTGTATTTGAGGATAACGGTGTACGCTCTCACCAGCCCCTGAGCCATAAACAAGTTAAGGAGTTAGCAGAATCCGTTCGGGCTTATGGAGTCAGTGCTAACTATACCATAGCACAAGTTGAGAGATTAACAGAGACAGCCATGACACCCGCAGACTGGCAATATGTAACTAAGGCATGCCTTTCTAGTATGGGGCAATACATAGAATGGAAGGCATTGTGGCATGATATCAGCATGACCCAGGCACGCGCAAACGCGGCCGAAGGACAGCCTGCATGGTCATATGATATGCTGACGGGCCAAGGACAGTGGGTAGCCGACCAGACCGCCTTCCCCTTACAGGTATATGCACAAATAAACACGTGCGCCGCCAAGGCATGGAAAGCCCTCACCAACAAAGGAGAAGTATCAGGCAATTTGACAAAAATTATTCAGGGGCTGAGCGAGCCATTTTCTGACTTTGTCGCTCGTATGATAGAGGCCGCAGGCAGAATATTTGGAGATCAGGAACAAGCAATGCCCCTAGTGGAGCAATTAGTGTTTGAACAATGTACCAAGGAATGCAGACAGGCGATAACACCCTGGAAACAAAAAGGGATACATGCCTGGTTGAAAGCCTGTAGAGAAATAGGAGGGCCACTCACCAATGCGGGCCTAGCCGCGGCCATATTACAGAGCCACAAACAAGCCAGGATCACTAACAGAAGTATCAAATGCTTTCAATGCGGGAAATTAGGACATATAAAGAGAGAGTGTAGGAGCCCAGCTTCAGAACAAACAACCCAAAAGACCCCTGAGTTGTGCCCTAAGTGTAAGAAAGGCAGGCATTGGGCTAATGAGTGCCGGTCTATTAAAGATATAGAAGGGAAACCCTTAGAGTTGCCAAAAAACGCCCAGAGGGGCCCCCGTCACCAGGGCCCGCAAATATATGGGGCAACCAGCACGCAAGTGTCATTCGGGAACAACCAGGCCCCCCAAGGAGAGCCACTTCAGGTTCCGCGGGATTGGACATCCGTGCCACCACCAGAATAGTGTTGACTCCACAGATGGGAGTTCAGCCTATCCCTTCAGACTTTAAAGGCCCCCTACCACCAAATACCATTGGGTTGCTCCTAGGGCGCTCTTCTGCTGCATTGAAAGGCCTGGTAGTTCATCCCGGAGTCATAGATCAAGATTATGAAGGACAGGTAAAAATCATGTGTTCGGCTCCCAGAGGAATCTATCCTATATCCCCGGGAGACCGCATAGCCCAGCTCTTAGTTTTACCTAGTCTCCACGCCAATTATCCTGCTACCAACACGGAGAGGGGAGAAAGGGGCTTCGGCTCCTCTGACTGGGATTCAGCCTTCATAGTATTAGATTTAGCAGACAGACCAAAATTAACTCTTCAAATAGAGGGAAAGAGCTTTGAGGGAATCCTAGACACTGGAGCAGATAAAAGTATTATCTCTGCAACCTGGTGGCCCTCCAAGTGGCCTGTGACCCAATCCTCACATTCATTACAAGGTTTAGGATATGAGTCAAGCCCTTCAATTAGTGCCAAACCATTGAAATGGCGAGCCCCTGAAGGACAAGAGGGTACAGTCACCCCTTATGTACTCCCTCTACCGGTCAATTTATGGGGGAGGGATGTCATGAGAGACTTAGGCCTCAAACTCATTAATGAATACTCCACCCCCGCCCAAGGCATGATGATGGACATGGGATACATCCCTGGCAAGGGGCTGGGGAAACACCAACAGGGACACATAGAGCCCATCCTGCCCAAAGTAAAGAATGACCGTCACGGCCTGGGTTTTTCATAGGGGCCATTGAAGATGCCATGCCCATACCTTGGTTCACAGAGGAGGCCGTATGGGTTCCTCAGTGGCCCCTATCCTCTGAAAAATTAGAAGCAGCTCATTGCTTAGTGCAAGAGCAGCTCCAAGTGGGACACCTAGAACCCTCTGTGTCCCCATGGAACACACCCATATTTGTAATCAGGAAAAAGTCAGGATCATAGAGGTTGCTTCATGATCTGAGAGCAGTAAATGCTCAAATGAGAATGCTTGGACCCGTACAACGGGGACTGCCACTCCTCTCTGCCTTACCCAAAGAATAGAAAGTGCTCATAATAGATATTAAAGATTGTTTCTTTTCTATACCTCTAAGCTCCAAGGACAGGGAAAGATTTGCTTTTACTTTGCCAGCTATTAACCATGAACAACCCAATGCCAGATTTCAGTGGAAGGTCCTCCCTCAAGGAATGGCAAATAGCCCCACCATATGTCAACTGTACGTTCAGCGAGCGCTAGACCCAATTCGTAAGACCTATCCCACGCTAAAGATCATCCATTACATGGATGACATCCTTCTTTGCTCCCCACAACCAGCGGAAATAGAAGAAGCATATATAGATCTCACTAGATCCCTAGAAAATTGGAGACTGAATATAGCAAGCGAGAAGGTCCAAAAATCTAGTGTTAGCAAATTCCTAGGAGCAACCATTTACACAGATGTAATTTGCCCCCAAAAGCTTGAGATAAGACATAATCAATTGCGAAATTTGAATGACTTCCAAAAACTCCTAGGGGATATTAATTGGTTGCGCCCATACTTAAAGATACCCACCACTGAATTGACTCCACTATTTAAAACCCTAGAAGGAGACCCACAACTAACGTCACCGCGCTCCCTCACACCTGAGGCATTACAAGCCATTCGCAAAGTAGAACAGGCTTTGATGACAGCACAATTAAATAGAGTGCAATCGAATGAACCCTTTGAGTTGTGTGTGCTTCCCACCCCGGAGCTGCCAACAGCAGTTTTATGGCAGCACGGCCCACTGATCTGGATCCATCCCCAAGCCTCTCAGGCTAGGACAATAGAGTACTATCCGGCAGCCGTGGCCAAACTTGCTTTGAGAGGAGTAAAAACCTCCATGACACATTTCGGAGAGGCTCCAGCTAAAATTATAACCCCTTACAGCGTAGAACAGATACAAGTATTATGTGCTATGAATGATGATTGGGCCATACTTGCTTACAGTTTCTCAGGAACCTTTGATAATCATTTCCCTAAACATCCCCTCATCAACTTCGCCAAAAATCATCTCCTAGTATTCCCTCGGGTCACTAGCCTAACCCCGCTGCCTCATGGAAAAACAGTTTACACGGACGGGTCTAAGACAGGCACAGGTGCCTATGTCCATGATGGCAAAGTTGTGACAAAAGGCTACACGCCTGACACTCCACAAATAGTGGAATGTCGCATAGTCTTAGAGGTCCTACAAATCTTTCCTGAACCTTTAAATATTGTGGCTGACTCCTGTTATGTAGTTAATGCAGTCAAATCTCTAGAAGTGGCCGGGCTAATCAAAGCGTCCAGCCCAGTAGCCACTTTGTTCAAACAGATACAATCAGCACTACTTCATAGGCAATCTCCTTTGTATATAACTCATATCAGAGCACATTCAGGCCTTCCCGGGCCTATGACCCAAGGCAACCACCTGGCAGACCTCGCAACCAGAAGCATAGCCTTTCCCCTGCTAGACCCTATCACCACAGCTTCAAAATTCCATACACAATTTCATGTCACTGCCGAAACACTGCGCAAGCGGTTTAGCATAACCAGGGCCGAAGCTAGGAACATTGTCCTTAGCTGCCAACATTGCTGCAGCTTCCTTCCCACACCTCATGTTGGGATCAACCCCAGAGGTATTAGGCCTTTACAAGTTTGGCAAATGGATGTGACGCATATTTCGTCTTTTGGGAAACTGAAATATGTACATGTATCCGTGGATACTTGTTCAGGAGTCATCTTTGCCTCCCCATTGTCAGGAGAGAAAGCTTCCCATGTCATCCAGCACTGCCTTGAAGCTTGGAGCGCATGGGAGTTACCACAGATTCTGAAAACAGACAATGGCCCAGCCTATACCTCTACAAAATTTGCTCAATTTTGTCATCACATGGGGATAAAACATATCACTGGCCTTCCCTACAACCCACAGGGTCAAGGGATTGTGGAATGCGCGAACCGCACGCTCAAATCCTATTTACTTAAACAAAAAGGGGGAATTGAAGATATACCCCCCACACCAAAAACTGCCATAGCCCTAGCACTTTTCACTATAAATTTTTTGAATCTGGATGCTCAAAGCCATACAGCAGCGGATCGCCATAATCAGTGGCCAAAAGACCCACAAGAACTAGTAAAATGGAAGGACGTGTTATCTAACCAATGGAAGGGCCCGGATCCAATCATAATCAGATCCAGGGGAGCTGTGTGTGTTTTCCCCCAGGGTGAAGAAAATCCCTTCTGGATCCCGGAGCGCCTAACGAGGAAAGTCCTAAACAAAGGAGATGACTTCGCTGTACCTCCTGACCCTGCTCCTGACACTGGAGACCCCGACTCAGGGAGTATTGAGATGGGGAATCCTGTCTGCCTTTCCTAAGCCTATGCCTGTCCGTTTCAATGCAGCCGTTTTTCCGCGCTTTTTCACTACCAATACTAGTATGAACTTGCCCTACTTAGTTAAAGACACCCTAGTAGCTCCCCTGGGAGAAAACCGATCCTTCGTAACTAATGGGTCATTATGCTTCACCACTCAGAATCTAGCTGGCTGTATCTCCCTGAAACGGAGGAAATACAGATGGTTCAGTGACATAATTCTAGAGGCCAGTAGCCTCCCCGTTATGTCAGCTAAATTTGAAGGGCCTAATAAGGAAGGGAGCCCGTCCTATAAGAACATGACTATCCACCAGATGGTTCTCTGGATCAATGGCACATTTGTACACTCTCCCAGGAACAATTCCACCGACAGGCCTCGTCAACCCAAATATGCCTCCCATTGTGTGGGCGACTATGAGGGAGAGCTGTGGCCCTGGACTGACTGTCAGTCAACTGTAGTAACGTGGGCAACTGAGAGGCAGGAGTTTACCATCTCCCCAGATATGGAGGGACGGCCAGCCAATGAGGCTTGGTGGCCAGTAAAAGTGCTCGAAGGCGAGTTTCGTCAGCAGCTGAGCATGAACCCCTTCCATAAATGGATGCTGTGTGGAGTCAATGGCTCGTGTACCGACCTCTCCCCCTTTTCCGCCCTCCAGGGTGGGGGAATCGGTGTAAAAAATATCACCTTTTGGTGCGAGAATAACCACATGCGCGCACACTGGAACATGATCATGACCCATAACAACGAGAACTACACGTGTTCAGCAAAATCAGGTCCAGAGTCACCTAATTCCCTTTTTCCACCTTCTCCAGTATGCGTATACCCCCCATTTCTGTTTATCTTATCCAATAGTAGCTTTGACTCCTGCTCCAATGAAACCTGCTTTCTGTCTCAGTGTTGGGATGCGCGTAACTTTACCAATGCTTTGGTAGTCCGCATCCCCCGTTGGGTCCCTGTTCCCGTAGACGCCCCTAACACCATGACTCTGTTTCGAGAAAGGCGCGATTTCGGTGTTACAGCCGCCATAGTGCTCCTGATCTCCGCGACCGCGGTCGCAGCCACCACCGCTGGTATAGCTTTAGACACCTCCATCAAATCGGCTACAGAGCTCAATAACCTTGCAGCCTCAGTAGCTTCTGCCCTGGACCAACAGTCCACACTTGATGGCAAACTGAAAGGAGGAATAATGATCCTCAATCAACGCATAGATCTCGTGGAGGAACAAATGGAGGTGCTCTGGCAAATGGCCCAATTGGGATGTGAGCGGAAATATCGTGCCCTCTGCATCACTAGCATTCAATATAAAAATTTTACACGGGCAGCTAATCTGTCACGAGACCTGTCCCAGTATCTTTCAGGAAACTGGTCCCAAGACTTCGATGGGACACTAGAAGAGCTGCGGCGAGAAATTATCCACATCAACTCCACCCGTCTAGATATCTCCGTAGCGGAAGGACTCTCTTCCTGGTTCCTCAGAGCTCTCTCCCACGTCAAGGAGTGGGCGGGCATGGCTGGGATGGGCGTGTTCCTGCTTGGAGGTCTCATGCTCTTACTCTGGTTGTTATGCAGACTCCGCAACCAACATAAGCAGGACAAGGTGATCCTTGCTCAAGCCCTAATGGCGATAGACGTTGGCGCCTCTCCCCAAGTGTGGCTCAACATGCTTAAGAAGGAAGCTCGGCTTTAGCTTGAGGTAGCTCTTGCACCCTGAGCCCATGTGGCACTGCACCAGGCCCGAGTACCTCAATGCTTAATCACAGCTTTCTTTAAGAAGCTCATGGTGCAAGAGAGTTGAGAAAAAGGGTCCAAACCCTTTGTACCAAGCGGTCCCAACGCCAGCCAGAGGATGCGAGGCAAAGCACTGCAAGAGGTCTTGGACCCCTCTGAGAGGCATGCCTGACTGCATAGGGGTAGATGCCCAGAACCCCTCTCCAAAAAGGGGGCATCAGGAAGTATGATGGAGGTCAGGCCTCTGTCTCCGCCTCTGCTGGCAAGTTCCGCCTTGAGCTTCTGTTAGACAAAAAAGGGGGAGATGTTGGCAGCCGCGCTCAGAAAATAGCGCCCCATGCAGGGCAGCCGGAAGGCCCCGAACTTCCTAATGACAAATCATCCCACACCACTAAACTACATGCTAATTGCGCCTTGGCATAAGGACCAATGAGACCCACCAAATGGTTATGCTAATAAGGCATATGGAGCCGCACCAACCAGGTCAGAGCATGAGAACTATATAAGCAAGCCTCTCCTTCCCCTCTGGGTCCTGCCCAACTCATTTGTTTCACAAAGAGCTGAAGAATAAAGCTTTCTGCAGAAGAATCCTGCTGTTGTTGCATGCTGTTCTTGCCGGCGAGGACAGGGCACGCGACAACACGAGGTGGGCAGAGAGAAGCTAACGGGTACCAAGACCCCAGACCTGTGAGTAGAAGCAGCTCAGATCTCTGGTCCAAGCTGCTCCAGCCAATACCACAGTGGATCAGAGATACACACACCCCAGCCAAAACCTGCCAAATCTATGATCGACAACATTTTGTGTAAATATTTTAGCCACTGATTTGGGATGGTTTGCTAGGTAGTAATCGATAAAGAGGATGCTATCCAGTAGGACTGTTTGGAAAAGAAAGCAAAGTTAAGATATGTGAAGGGCTACCTATTTGATACTTCAAACACCCTTGATAAATTGTAATAAAAATAGTAGCAAATGATTAATTGTGTAGTCCATTACAGCTCACAAAGAATTTAAGAATATAACCTTTAAATTTTCTCCATAAGGCAAAATTATCACCTTTACTTGATAAATGAGTATTTAGGAGTCAGAGAAGATAAATGATGGGCCCAAGATACCACACAGTGGTGTCAGAAATAACACCTGGTCTTCTGATTCTAAACCAGATGCCCAGCCACAGCTGTCCTCTAGAAAAAAAATAATTTTCTCCTCTGACATTGATTAGGCCATGGGATTTTCCACACTAGGAGAAAAACAGCTAATCATGTCTCTTTCCTTTTGCACAGTATCTGATTTTACATTGTAAGGAAAAGATTTCTAAGGAATGTCCCTGTGATTAATCTGTAAAGCTCCTGAACTGGCATTTATTTCCATAATAAATAGAGGGCAAATCAAAGACAATTTCTTCTTTGGAGTAAAGCACTTTGTGGCATGAGAAAAATTATTTAAACCAAGTCAAGTTTCCACTTAGGACTAATGAAGCCTAAATTATACACATAGCCTATTCACTGAAGTTTTAGAAGAACAAATTATACTTTTTCTCACAGTGTATTTATTAAAGACAGAATTCAGTTGGCTTCTAAAACTTCTTGAGAAATGTGTTTACCAGTCATTGAAATTCAAATAATATGGGAGTAGGCAAAGGCAGTCCCCCACTAGGCCCTTCACCCCAAAATACTCAAATCTATACTCATCAGTGACATTGGCTAGATTTACTGTAGTCATGACTGGTGTGATACTGCCATTACTGAATAAAGGAAACCACTTTAGAACTCCCCTCTGGTTTCACTCTGTTCCCCCCAGATGCAACGTGACAGCATCAAACTGGTATAAACCATACTTTTTATCAGTGAACTTGCTCTTGTTCCTGGGGTGGGGGTAGTAGAGTGGGGGTGGGGGGAGGTCTGGTAAGAGAGAATCATGCAGAAATATACATACAAATTTATGAAATATATATGAAACTTTCTAGTTCATGCATAAAACTGTACATTGGTAGCCAAACTTTCCTAAAATTACATTTCAAGAAAGGACAGATACTACAAATCATCCCAGGTGTTTTGTCTTTTTTTAAAGCATGTTTATGTGACTGAAAGCAGTAGATATTCCTTTTGAGCACCAAAAGGAAACTTCACCTTTGCAGGGCATGAAGTACCTGCGATTAGGAAAAGGAGATGGGGGGAGAAGAGGCGTACCATTAGTATACCCTCTAAAAACAATCTCAGTTTGAAAAGACTGTAATGCTTTGTTCTAAGGATACACAAGTTATAGTAACTTGATCATTGTATTTAACTATATAAAATTATGTATTTTAAACATCACTGCATTAAATTGGACTGATGCAACTCATATGCTGCCCTCTAAATTATTATATTTCACACAATACTTGAAAAAATATATTACCTTTTTATAAAATATTTCCCTCTCTGGGAAAGCTTTCTTTATCTACCCCTCCCTTCCTTCTAACCCACACACATGCATATTTCAAATGGGAACTGAGATACCTGGCCACACAATGGCTTTCCAACTGGTTTCCTATCCTCTCTCTGGCTTCTTTTCCATTCTCTCAGTTGCTAATATTCTTTAAATCTCAAATCCCCAGATTTATTTGCTCAATTTGTGAGCCCATTCCCTAGAACTCATTCCCTAGAACTCCAACTTGAAAGTACATATGCTATTTTTTTAACAACCTATGTGGAGGCATGTTTTTTGTTTTCATGCATAGATACACACACACACACACACACACACGAACACACTATATATATATATTAAAGGCAGAATTCAGTTGGCTTCTAAAACTTCTTGAGAAATTTGCTTACCAGTCATTTGAAATTCAAATAATATGGGAGTAGGAAAACTAAGTTTCTTATGGCCAAAGTGCCCAAGCTCACAGAGTGCTTGGTAGCAATGCTATCCTTAAAACAAATGAGGACAGGAAGAGTTGAAATTATTGCATTTGTACTCCTGTTCCTGTCTTTGGTATAGTGGAGTCCTAGAGACCAAAGCCCATTAAATCAATTTTTTATCTATAGGAAAACAAGCTAAATCCTGGTTGTAAATGGAGTGAATACACATTCTTTCAGAGGTTAAGTAAAACAGAAGTGAAGTAATTATAAGTCAAATAAGTGCCAATTATTTTCTCTACCATTTGTAGATATAATGGTTTGAAGATTTATCTTAACCTGTGTGAGCTTTATTCTGGTCTTGTTTGAAAGAGAAAGCAAGTGGATTCTGACTTAGAGCATCACCTGGTATCCTGTCCCCTACTCAGCTGATGAGCATCTATGATCACTGAGACTCTATCACTGGGCATTAACCTTGGCTGGAAAGGAGAGTCCATCTGCAATAATAATAGTCCACCTAAAGATTAATTAACATTTACCAATACCCTCAAACAGTTAAATCCAGAAACTCTGTGGTGAGAGCTGAGCTTCAGTAGAGTGAAAAAGCTTCCTAGATGACCAGGGATAGATCTCCTGAAGCATTCCTTTTCCATTGTTAAAAGTCCAATAGTTGCCAAGGCCACACATTTCGACATCCCAGGCCCCTCTACATCCAGTATGTAAAACCCAGTGATTTGTCCCTCAGCTGCTATAGTTGCATGGTCTGTAGGTTTCTAAGGATTATAAAGCTGAAACAAAACTGTGGTGTAAAGAAAATCCTTTTAAGCCAATTAAGCCATAAAACCTAAGTCTAGATTTTAGCTGGCAGTCTGTTTCAAGCCAGGTAGGGAGGTGTCAAAGTTAAGCAGCCACGAGAAACAACCCTGACCTCATATTTTGGTTCCACACAGCAATCACTATCAAATCATCAAAAATGAATAGAACTCAAGAGGAAAATGAATTCTGTCAATCAATAGATCCTATTTTCAGACAAATCATCATAGCATTGGAGGATAATAACTTGGCCTTAATGGATTTTGAAGGATAGCCAGGCCAAAAATGTAGAGGTCTTGGCATAAATAAAGAGCTGTGCAAGGGAACCAAGAAAAGGAAGACTGGGTTTCCATTAAAATGATTTCCCTTCATTAACAATTTTTCTAAGCCTATTTTTATGTCCTGGAATGACAAAATCATTAATGACTGGGAGTTAGGACTAAGGATCTATGATTTGCCAGGTTGTGGATTCTAAAAGAGTTCAGCTTTTGACCTAATAAGTCTCTAAAATTAGTATCTTAGCTCCAGAAAAAAAATTACCTTATATAAAAAAGTAGTCAGTCAAACTAAAGATACTTAATTAACCTATCTAATATTCTTTTTCCAGCAGGCATAATAATATTTGGTTCCATTAAGAATTAACTGTGTAAAAAATTTTTTGCACCTAGTTACAAATGTTCTAAATGGCATGGAACAACTTAGTCTTCTATTTTTGGTTTAGTTAATGAGATTTCTCAAAGGAAATGAATGTAACTAATGAAAAAAGATCAAGTAAAATATCTTTCCTGAATCAAATTAACCATAATCTGTTGGAGTTTAACAAAAATTTGAGAGAGAATGAATAGTTCACATACACTAAAAGGCAATAAGCAATATTCTCCTATCACTTGGGACTAGTGATCAAAGTGTGTGTCTTGATACTTCGTGAAGAATGTCCTGCCTTAGAAACCAGAACACGTAGCTCCTAGTTCTTGTGGGACAATCCACTGTATGACTGCTGGTAAATCCTTAAACCGCCACCCTTTACATTTCTCCCTCTTTTAAAAGGGAGCGATACACCTTATCTCCTGTTTCAGACTTCTTTAAGACTAGTAAACTCTGGTGAAATAAAGAACAAAAAGCACTTTAAAAATTTACAAAACTATATTATGTTCAGCAACTGCCTCTGTTTGGTAAAGTGTGGACATACAGTTTGTGACACTAACTTATACAGACATACAGATACATTAATTCCTTCATGTGTGAATTCTTAGTGTCTGGACAGATGCACAGTCTTAACCACAAGGTAATTATGGCTGTGAATGGAAGAGGAAGTTAAGGGCGGTGATAGACACTTCTCAAGTGATAGCATCTGGCCTCACAGAGAGAAAATACATTGAAGAATGGTGATAAGGCCTCTCTTATCCAGGGGTAAACACAGTAATAGACAGAATGAGAAAGATCCACCACCATGGGCAGGCTAACAGCAAGGGTGGTTCTGTGGAGGACATGAAGATAGTTACTGAAATGGAAAGTTGTTTCTAAGGACAAGATTTTCTTTCTCCCAACTATTGCAGGTCAATCCTCTGCTAACATTTTCTTGTTTAGTGTTACTGGCTGGCTTATAAACAACATCTAATACTGTCAAATAATTGCAACAAGTTTTCTTCACTCAATAGGGAAATTAAACATATTTTTAGACTCTGAACTAGATTTTCTCTTTTGAATAAGCTTTTCACTGAGAGGAAAAGTACATTTCTTATTTTAAAAACTATTTCTATATACTTTGCACTAAATGGCATGTATAATCCAATTTTTATTAAAATTTTTCCATCTATATACTCTCTAGCTAGCTATCCATGCAGTTTTCAATTAATACATACGTTAGGGATGCCTGGAATGCTGCTGATCTGTTTTTTATCAGCATTTACTTGTGTTTAAATATTGGGTTATCTTTTACTTTTTGGGGGGATTTGATGTATTTTTAAAAAGAAACATGTATTGTTTTTAAAAAATTATACATTCATTTTGAAAGCACTTCAAATATTTAAATATAGATAGTGGAAATTCTTAAGGACCTTCAACTGGGTGATAGTTTTGTTTGCTGTATCACAGTGAGAAATTGAGATTTTCATCATTGACAAAAATATATGGTCTCAGTCATGATAGTCTACATATTTGTAAATAAGTTTGTTACCTGTGACAATGCTAGAAACTGGAATACATTCAGAAATGGCATATTTGGGTAACAAATTCTGAAACGTCTGCTTTGAAGCTATACTTATTTTTTTTTGAGAGGGCATCTCTCATATTTATTGATCAAATGGTTGTTAACAACAATAAAATTCTGTATAGGGGACTCAATGCACAATCATTAATCCACCCCAAGCCTAATTCTTGTCAGTCTCCAATCTTCTGAAGCATAGCGAAAAAGTTCTTATATGGTGAACAAATTCTTACATAGTGAGTAAGTTCTTACATGTTGAACAGTACAAGGGCAGTCATCACAGAAACTTTCGGTTTTGATCACGCATTACGAACTATAAACAATCAGGTCAAATATGAATATTTGTTTGATTTTTATACTTGATTTACATGTGAATCCCACATTTCTCCCTTTATTATTATTATTATTATTATTATTATTAATATTATTTTTAAATAAAATGCTGAAGTGGTAGGTAGATGCAAGATAAAGGTAGAAAACATAGTTTAGTGCTGTAAGAAAGCAAATGTAGATGATCAGGTGTGTGCCTGTAGACTAAGTGTTAATCCAAGCTAGACAAGGGCAATAATACATCCACGGATGCAGAAGATTTCTCTCAAAACAGGGGGGGTGGGGTTCTAAGCCTCACCTCTGTTGATCCCCAATTTCTCACCTGATGGCCCCCCTGCGACTGTGCCTGTCTTAGGTTGTTCCTCCCTTGAGGAATTTTACCCATCTCTGGCTAACCAGTCATCTTCCGGGGCCATACAGGGAAATGTAAAGTTGGTAAGTGAGAGAGAAGCAATATTGTTTGAAAAGGTTAGCTTTTTACTTCTTTGCAGATTTATGCCCTGTGGCTTCTATGCCCAGCATTTGTCTTGAGGTATCTTTACCACTTGGAAGAACTATGATACTCAGTAAATTCGATATGAGGAACGAATTCTATTTAAGGGTTGTAATTAAGAAGGAAGAGGAAAAGCTATAGAAGTAGCAGATGGAAGAAAACATGGGAAGATTGATTATTTCTTTGACATATCTTCTTGTAGAGTAACTTAAGCATGTATAGGTTTTAAACTACTAATTAAATTGCGCACACACATTAACATAATAGGAATACAGTTACATAACCAAAGCAGACCTATAATTGCCAGCCATTTCCAGTGAAACCAAGAAAACCAGTTAGGCACCCTAGGCATTTGTGAAAATTTCTCTATGATATGATGGATATTGTCCAACTGAACTTGAACAGTCTGAGAGGAATCAGACAAATTAAAACAACCCATTCCTGGGAACTGCTCACATCCCAAATGTTCTTTTAACAGTAGATAGTCTGTAGTTTTAAGATTTTGGAGCACTAAAACTTGCACTTCTCCTAATTCTTGGTTGAGTTCCAACAGTATAGATCCAGTCAAATTCGTTGTTTTACTGTATGCACAGGCCAGTTTAGACATCTCCTTCTTCATCCCCATGGCAAGTCCAGGAACCAGTGGGATGAATGCAGCTAAACTGTAGCAGCGCCTGGATCTTTGTTGAGGTTTTTTGATGATCATCTTCTGGTATGACTCTTCCAGAGAGTACTGATGTTGGAAGTTCTTCTTCATATTGTATCTTAGTTCATTTTCTGGGTAGACAAATTAGGTTTTGATCCTCTGTATAAACACAAACAGACCCTTTGTCCACACTTTGATATGCCCTTTATACCATTGTGCAGAACTCATTCGAGGTCATCACACAGGAACTGCTTTTTTTTTTTTTTTAAGAGAAAGGAATATTATCAGAAAAATGTACCTCCATAACCAATCATCTGACACCCTTTAAGTGATCAAAATTAAGGATATTTAAAGCATGCATTAATCGGTGATTTATAGTTAGTTTAATCCTATCAGGGAGTAATCCCCCTTTTCTTTCTTTCTTTCTTTCTTTTTTTTTTGTTATCATTAATCTATACTTACATGAAGAACACTATGTCTACTAGGCTCTCCCCTATACCAGGTCCCCCCCCCAAACCCCCTACAGTCACCATCCATCAGCATATCAAAATGCCGCAGAAACACCACTTGACCTCTCTGTGCTGTACAGCCCTCCCCTTTCTCCTCCCCCCATTATGCATGCTAATCTTAATACCCCCCTTCCTCTCCCCCCACCTTATCCCCCCCTACCCACCCATCCTCCCCAGTCCCTTTCCCTTTGGTACCTGTTAGTCCATTCTTGGGTTCTATGATGCCACTGCTGTTTTGTTCCTTCAGTGTTTCCTTTGCTCTTATACTCCACAGATGAGTGAAATCATTTGGTATTTCTCTTTCACCGCTTGGCTTATTTCACTGAGCATAATACCCTCCAGCTCCATCCATGTTGCTGCAAATGGTAGGATTTGCCCTCTTCTTATGGCTGAGTAATATTCCATTGTGTATATGTACCACATCTTCTTTATCCATTCACCTACTGATGGACACTTAGGTTGCTTCCAATTCTTGGCTATTGTAAATAGTGCTGCGATAAACATAGGGGTGCATCTGTCTTTGTCAAACTTGATTGCTGCATTCTTAGGGTAAATTCCTAGGTGTGGAATTCCTGGGTCACATGGTAAGTCTGTTTTGAGCATTTTGAGGAACCTCCATACTGCTTTCCACAATGGTTGAACTAATTTACATTCCCACCAGCAGTGTAGGAGGGTTCCCCTTTCTCCACAGCCTCGCCAACATTTGTTGTTGTTTGTCTTTTGGATGGCAGCCATCCTTACTGGTGTGAGGTGATACCTCATTGTAGTTTTAATTTGCATTTCTCTGATAATTAGCGACGTGGAGCATCTTTTCATGTGTCTGTTGGCCATCTGTATTTCTTTTTTGGAGAACTGTCTTTTCAGTTCCTCTGCCCATTTTTTAATTGGATTATTTGTTTTTTGTTTGTTGAGGCATGTGACCTCTTTATATATTTTGGATGTCAAGCCTTTATCGGATCTGTCATTTACAAATATATTCTCCCATACTGTAGGGTTCCTTTTTGTTCTATTGATGGTGTCTTTTGCTGTACAGAAGCTTTTCACCTTAATATAGTCCCACTTGTTCATTTTTGCTGTTGTTTACCTTGCCCGGGGAGATATGTTCAAGAAGAGGTCACTCATGCTTATGTCTAAGAGGTTTTTGCCTATGTTTTTTTCCAAGAGTTTAATGGTTTCATGACTTACATTCAGGTCTTTGATCCATTTTGAGTTTACTTTTGTATATGGGGTTAGACAATGGTCCAGTTTCATTCTCCTATATGTAGCTGTCCAGTTTTGCCAGCACCATCTGTTGAAGAGACTGTCATTTCACCACTGTATGCCCATGGCTCCTTTATCAAATATTAATTGACCATATATGTTTGGGTTAATGTCTGGAGTCTCTAATCTGTTCCACTGGTCTGTGGCTCTGTTCTTGTGCCAGTACCAAATTGTCTTGATTACTATGGCTTTGTAGTAGAGCTTGAAGTTGGGGAGTGAGATCCCCCCTACTTTATTCCTCTTTCTCAGGATTGCTTTGGCTTTTTGGGGTCTTTGGTGTTTCCATATGAATTTTTGAACTATTTGTTCCAGTTCATTGAAAAATGTTGCTGGCAATTTGATAGGGATTGCATCAAATCTGTATATTGCTTTGGGTAGGATGGACATTTTGACGACATTAATTCTTCCTAGCCACGAGCATGGGATGAGTTTCCACTTGTTAGTGTCCCCTTTAATTTCTCTTAAGAGTGACTTGTAGTTTTCAGGGTATATGTCTTTCACTTCTTTGGTTAGGTTTATTCCGAGGTATTTTATTCTTTTTGATGCAGTGGTGAATGGAATTGTCTCCCAGAATGAATGCATTGCATTCTATTTCCTCCTTTACTTCTGTTAGTATTTGTTTCACATATGTTGGTGCTCCTGTATTGGTGCATATATATTTATAATGGTTATATCCTCTCGTTGGACTGAGCCCTTTACCATTATGTAATGTCTTTCTTTATCTTTTGTTACTTTCTTTATTTTGAAATCTGTTTTTTCTGATACTAGTATTGCGACACCTGCTTTTTTCTCTCTGTTGTTTGCATGAAATATCTTTTCCATCCCTTGACTTTAAGTCTGTGCATGTCTTTGTGTTTGAGGTGAGTCTCTTGTAAGCAGCATAAGGATGGATCTTGCTTTTTCATCCATTCTATTACTTTTTGTCTTTTGATTGGTGCATTCAGTCCATTTACATTTAGGGTGATTATTGAAAGGTATGTACTTATTGCCATTGCAGGCTTTAAGTTTGTGATTACCAAAGATCCAGGGTTAGCTTCTTTACTATCTTACTGTCTAACTTAACTCACTTGTTGAGCTATTATAAACACATTCTGATGATTTTTTATTTCTCTCCCTTCTTATTCCTCCTCCATTCTTCATATGTTGGGTGTTCTGTTCTGTGCTGTTTTTAGGAGTGCTCCCATCTAGAGCAGTCCCTGTAAGATGCCCTGTAGAGGTGGTTTGTGGGAGGCAAATTCCCTCAACTTTTGCTTGTCTGGGAATTGTTTCATCCCTCCTTCATATTTAAATGATAATCGTCCTGGATACAGTAGTCTTGGTTCGAGGCACTTCTGTTTCATTGCATTAAGTATATCATGCCATTCTCTTCTGGCCTGTAGGGTTTCTGTTGAGAAGTCTGATGATAGCCTGATGGGTTTTCCTTTGTAGGTGACCTTTTTTTTCTCTCTGGCTGCCTTTAATACTTTGTCCTTGTCTTTGATCTTTGCCATTTTAGTTATTATGTGTCTCGGTGTTGCCCTCCTTGGATCCCTTGTCATGGCAGTTCTGTATACCTCTGTGGTCTGGGAGGCCATTTCCTCCCCTAGTTTGGGGAAGTTTTCAGCAATTATTTCTTCAAAGACACTTTCTATCCCTTTTTCTCTCTCTTCTTCTTCTGGTACCCCTATAATGCGGATATTGTTCCGTTTCGATTGGTCACTCAGCTCTCTTAGAATTCTTTCATTCCTGGAGATCCTTTTATCTCTCTCTGCATTAGCTTCTCTGCATTCCTGTTCTCTGTTTTCTAGTCCATTAATGGTCTTTTTCATCTCGTCCATTCTGTTTTGAAGTCCGTCCAGAGCTTGTTCTATTTTTGTATTCTCCTTCCTTAGTTCTTGCATATTTCTCTGCAAGTCCATCAGCATGGTTATGACTTTTGTTTTGAATTGTTTTTCAGACAGACTGGTTAAATCTATCACTCCAGGTTCCTTCTCAGGGGAAGATGAGGCAGATGCCGAAGCTGTCTGGGTTAGTCTTGTCTGGATCAAATTTTTTTGCCTTTTCATGTTGATATGTGCTGTTGACTGTCAGCTGGGAGAGCCAAACTTTCCATTTGCTACTGGCCTTTCTTTACTGGGATGACTGCTTTTGTGGGCAATTGTGTGTAGACTGGGTCTTTGTGTCTTGCCCAGCTGGTATGGAGGAAGCTCCCTTGCTGAGGGTGTGACCAGCCTTAGGCTGCTTCTCTGCTATGGCCATGCCCTGGAGGGGTAATGGACAGGGGGCTGTTTGGCTGTTTACCTCTGTGAGGGGTCTCAGAGCTGTTGCCCAGGGGGTTAGTGTGCCCAGGGTTCCTTGGAATTTCCAGCTGCTGGACTGTGACCTGGGTTGTTTCCATCCAGCTGTTGCATCCCTGTCCCTTTAAGACTTTCAAAAAGCACTTGCTTTTCTTTGTCACAGGGACATCAGCTTTGGGACCTGGTCAGAGGTCTTGCTGCCCTGTTTCCCTAGATTCTAGCCCTCCACGCATGCACTGTGTCTGCGCTCTGGTGCGTATGGCTAGGGCTGGGTGTTTAGCAGTCCTGGGCTCCCTCCCCCTCCCCACTCTGACTCCTCTCCTCTTGCTGGGAGCTGGTGTGAGGGGCGCTCGGGTCCCGCTGGGCCGGGGCTTGTATCTTACCCCTTTCACCAGTCACTGGGTTCTCGCAGGTGTGGATATAGTCTGGCTGTTGTCCTGTGTCTTCTGGTCTCTCTTTTAGGATTAGTTGTATTTGTTGTATTTTCAAAAATATATATGTTTTTGGGAGGAGATTCCTACTGTCCTACTCACACTGCCATCTTGGCTCCACCTCCCAGCTATATTTATTTTTTTATTACATTTTAACCATTTAAAAAAATGTTCCAGTTGGCATGAACAACTAGTATTATTGTCATTACCTCATTCAATTGTTAAAGCAATGTTTCTCCAATTTTTGCAAATCACTCTGCCTGAAGATATTTAAATTGCAGAAATATTAAGCTATAAAGGACTTGAGAGTAGGTATCATGTCTCATTCAACTTTATGTTTTCTCCTGATAAAGAACTGAGGCTCTCTAAAGCATAGTAGGGGATCCATAAGTGTTGGAAGAATAAATAAATGAATGAATGAAGAGAAACATGGCTCCCACTTCCTTGAGATTCTGGTAGGATGAGAAAATCTGAAGGCCTCCTTTGTGATAGAACATGGCATTGTGAATCAGATAAAGCTAGACTTGAATCTTGATTTTTCAGCATTCTGTTATGGCAAAAAAATAAAAGTTATCATTTGATAATATCTAGTTTCTTTATGCTGGTATTTTCCAGCGTACCAGGAATCCAGTTACTTTCTTCTTTGTAAGACTGTTGTAAAGATGAAATAAAATTGACATACAAATTCCAATAGCTCCTGGCACAAAAACTGCCAGATGGAATGTTTTTTCTGTTTTTTAACAGGCAGAGGAATAAAAATGACTACATGATTTGGTTTGCAAAACTAGATGAATATGGACAATATGACTAAATCTAAGGGATGCAGGAAGACTCAGGTCTGAGGATAGAGATGAGGAAGAGGAGGGAGTCCAGACTGGAATTAGTTAAATCAAACAAGCCTGTGACACATCTGGATGGTCTACTTCAGGGCACCAGTCTTTACTGAAGATATAGACTCAAGGATCATTTGCATCTTGATGATTACTGACATTTCAGATGTGATGCATTCATCCAAGGAAAGACTTTACTTTTTTAACTTTTCTGTTATTCATCCCTTTGATAAACTGGTAAAGTCTATGAAAGCCTTCATCCAAGGAAAGACTTTACTTTTTTAACTTTTCTGTGTTATTCATCCCTTTGATAAGCTGGTAAAGTCTATGAAAGCCTTCTTGGTAAATCACTTAAGTGTAGAATTAAATATATGTGGTCACAAAGAAAACCATTTATTAAAATTTAATTATCAAAATATTTAAAAAACATATGTGTATGAGGGTCACACATTTGCTTATTTACTAACAAATCAGTAATAAGCACTATAGTGGAAAATCTAGTAGCTACTGTAATTTATTTTTTAGAGTTAATTTTTTTATGGAAGTATAATTAACATAACATATTAGTTTCAGGTTTAGAGCACAATGATTTCATATTTGTGCATCTCACAAAATGATTATCACAACAATTCTAGTTAACATCTGTCACCACATATGTTTACATTTTTTTTCCTGTAATGAAGACTTTAAAGACCTACTCTCTTAGCAAGTTTCAAATATGAAATAACTGCTAGCTACTGTAATTTCAAGCCTGTATTTCAAAGATGATATATTGAGTTATCTACAATAATTGTCATGTCATATAAAAATATTCAATTTCTTTTGGTCACAGAGGTACTGTCATTACTATTGTGGCTTCTTGCCTACATTCAAAACTTATGTTAATGGTAAATGAAAATATAATTATAATTCCTTATCTTATACAAGTTCATAGATCATCCTGAATCCTAAGAACAACTTTGAGGTCTGGGAACCTCAAGTTAAGATGCACTGATCTGAAGTGAAAAAAACCCAGGGGAGAACTAATAATTAAGGAAATTTATTCTTTAAGGAGAACTGATCCATAGGAGAAGAGGCTGCCAACTGAAGAGCTTAAGAAAAAATGTCAGGAAGGAAAGATTCAAAAGTAGGCATCTTAAAGTCAAGGGAGAATACAGTACCTAATATAAGTGGTAGCCAATGCAATGCTTAAAGGAGATCAAATAGAATAAAGTTTGGAAAGCAAACATTAGGTTCAGTAATTGGTGGGGAGGGGAGGTGGTGGTCACTGGTGTTTCAAGGCTCTAGCCTTCATGAAATAGACGAGAAGACACAATGCTCATTTTGAGCACGAAATAGAACTTGATATATTTAATGCAATAAGTACTTAGGTAATTTTGAGTGCATACATGAGACATTAAATTAAAATAATTAATTAAAGTTAAAACAATTCAGAAGTCAACAGATAGATATATAGGATTACTGTGGTCGTGTCATTAACTGGTCTATACTAGGTCATTTCACTTCTCTGTGATGGTCAAATTTTAACTAAATTAACTAAATATGTGATACATGAACATAAAAAAAGATTTCAGCACTGGTCAAACATAAAATCTCTTCTGAGGTGACAGATTCCCACAAAGACTCTGTTAACCATCTGTGTACTCTTCAGGAAATTTTCTATGTATATAAAAGCATACATACACAGATATCATATATTAGTACATACAAACACATATAATCTCTTTTACACTGAAATACTATATTATAAACACTTTTTACCTTTCACTTTTTTCTTAGGAATGTATATTAGAAATAAATTATATGCTTTTTAAAAGTCATTGCATAATAATGTATTAAATGGGTGTAAATAGACTGGATGAATGGTTTATTAAACTAACGACCGATAAGCAGTTAAATAACCATCAGTGTTCTGTTATTGAAAAAAAAAAAGTTGCAATATATATATATCCATGGGACATATCTGAAAGTCCACTTGTGAACTAAAATGTGGAAAGTATAATTTCTAGTTAAAAGCTAGACATGAATTTCTAATGTTCATGGACACCGCCCTATCACCTCCTTCATGGTCCTACCGAGTTTCTCTCTCACATTCATACAATGTACAAAAATTCCTGCCTACCTGACTCCAGATCACTGTGTACTTCATGCTTTTGCCAGAGTAATAGGACAAAAAAATTTATTTATTGCTTTAATTGCATTTAACTATGAGTGAGATTAGGCATCCTTTCACTATTTTAGGCCACTAGCTGCTCCATATTCAGTTAGCTGAATGCAGTTGATCTAATTCTTTAGGATATTTCCACAACAGTTTCAGACACACAAATCCTATTAAAGCTGCTTCAAGGGTGTTCAAGGCATGTGGAATGACAATACTAGTGTCGATCTTGATTTCCCTCTTTCTGTCATACTTCACATTCCTTTCCACCAACAGATCCTTCCTTTATCCAGCATCCAAACTCTTCTCACCACCTCCAAAGCTACACTTAAAGCCAATAATCAACCCTTGGCTGGATTATTACAACAAATCCTACGAATAGATTGCACTTAATCCACCCTTTCTACTCTGCATTCTAACCCAATACCATTCAGAAAGAGCCTGTCAAAAGGCAAGCCACATGAAACCCACCCAAATAAAAGCAAGAATCTTTATAATGACCTAAAAATCCAACATGAGCAGGGCCTCTACAGGCTGTCGTCTGCAGCTATGTATGCTGCTCTACTAAGATAAGGCCCAGCCACATTTTCCTCCTTGCTGGACAATAAACTCAGCAAGGAAGTTACTCTGCCTGCCCATCAGGCTAGAAATTTAACATTCCTTGAAGTTTCTTTTCAGGAATAACTTAATAAAAAAAATAGACTATACATAGAAGAGACTGAGAGAACAGACAAGGTGATTTCATTTAGAGTTTGGTTTTGTACTTAGGTGTCTGAAATACCTTTTTCTTCACAGTTACACCACACCTGTGTACTGAAAGAAGTGGTAAGCTCATCCTGATCTTTTAAAATAGAGCCAAAGAATGAATAAATGAGGGTTTAAATGATTTCTAAAGGTGGTATAGTTTTTTGTTAGGGAGTTTGAGCCACATCATCAGATTCTCAGCTTTAGCTTGGCAAATTGTGGTAAGAGAAGCATATGCACACCTGGCAGTGTTAACAAAGGACTCTGAAGGATATTACATAGAGACATCCTGTTAGATGTGCACTAAAGATTGTGATGAGAGTCCATAAACAATTAAAATTGTTTCCTTAATGACCCATCAGGCTGTTAAGGGCAGAACACCCTGACTGGGCTGTTAGCTAGCTAATCTGAAAAAGGAAAAATTACGACTTTTACCAAAACCATCTGTATTTTTCTTCTCTCATCTCTTACATAAATCATGCTCATTTTTTCTCTTTGTTGAATGAAAACAACATATAGATTTGTATATCTTATATACAAATGAAAGCGCTTCCTAAAAATTAACTATATGTCTTTGACTTATTCTTTGGAAGTGTTTATACTTACAAAAAATCTAATTTCCAGATGGAAAACTTGGGCTTACTTTTCAAAAAGATATGTTTGTCCTTGTTCAAAGTCCAAAATATAAAAGGTTGTCTATGTACTTGTTCATTTAATTTTTTTGTTAACACCAAAAACCATTTTGCAAGGCTAACATGAGCCAGACCTCTGTTCACTGTGGGGCATCATGTTCCCTAGTTTGCTTTCTTGTAAGAGTTGTAAGTCCAGTGGGAAAAGCACTAAACTGAAATCTATGTCTAGTTTAACTGTCGCTCAATTTCTGCTAGCACTGAGAGGAAACCCTCTGTGTGCCTATTGCTCTACTACCCAGTTTGTACAGGTTGTTGGGTAGGGAGGGTAGATGAACATGGTAATGATGTATGCCCCACTTAGGCTCTGCTTCTCTCAGACAGAAGACCAGAAATTACTAGAACTATTTCTTCATGACAGACTCAGTGAGGCTCTCTCGCTGATGGATCAATTCATTGAGGGCACACATGAGGCACCATTTGGAAGATGTTTGGCTACATCTGCAGGGTAATGTGAGCCCGGCGCAGTGGTGAACTGGAAAATGTTAACAAGTGGCCCTGGGAGGCATTCCTAATGTGGAGCTATTCATATGCATAGGATCATGAGTTTCCTTCCCTATCCCACCCAAAACTTTTAGTGTGCTTGAGATCCCACATTGAAGAGTACAAAGGTTAAAATGTCAGGAAAACGTTCATAGCTATAGAAGACTCGAAGTAAAAATAAGGCACTGTGATAGGTTAACTAGCAGAATGTGATTGTCAGTCTAAAATTCTAGATCATTTTTCTAATGGGCAGGGAATCTAAGCTTCAGTAGAGGATGGTAGTGTGTGTAGAACAAGAGGAAATAAGGGAGAAGAAAAAGAGGGACTTAGATGGAAGAGCACAGGGGAGACACTGTGGTAGCTGTTAACAAAAGTGGCTGGCTGGGTGAAATGATACAGAACAACATGGAAGAGAAAAATGTCATACTCATAACATTATTATTAAATTTGCTTTTAGTACCAACATATTTGGAAGAAATGAATAATGCTGCAGTAACTACATATTGTGCATTAAAGTACATGAAAGCTTGAAAAAGATAATTGTAATTCTCAAAACTATATGCTTGGGAAACTGATTCAGTCTCTTCATACATGCAAAGTCAAATCTTTGTTTTCTTTTTTTTAACTTTTAAATGAAGTACCCATATAACCATCTACTTAAGAAAATAATCATAAATGATATGAATAGTCACAATTTCCTGAAAGCTTAACTATTAACTTGCAAAATATTTCCTCACTTTTATTTTCAATGTTTACATGGAGATAATTATATTTCTTTTGTTTCTTTCATGAATAATGGCCTTAGAATGTTTATAAATATATTTTTAAAATCACTGATTAAATTTGACATGTAACATTCAGTAAGTTTAAGATGTACAGTGTCTCACTTTGATGCATTTACACATTGGAATATATTAGCCAATATAGCAATATTTATCACAGTTTTGAGGTCTAGATTAAATCTCCCATTGTCAAATGGCTCTAGGAGAATAAAGAAAAAAAGAGATGGAATTTCGAGATACTTTCAAACATCTCTCTAACCCTGTTTTTTAAAACACATAGTCTACATTTTTAGTTTCTATGAAAAGTCTTTTCAATAGGTATCATATTCCTAAAGCAATGTATTTTGAAATGAATTATTGAACAATGGGTTTGGAAATGTCTTGTTTACTGTCCATTCTTATTTCATTTATTGAACATTCTAAAATAAAGTTGGAATATAATTATCATTGAAAGACACAGTTATAATATGTATATGTCATCCAGGAAAACATACTCACAATAAAAAATTGTAGTGGGTAACAGAAACTTATTTTCTATGTAACAGGAAGGAGTGAATCCTGTGAATATTCTCACCTAGACTGACAAAGGAAAGGAAATGTGACAACAAACACATGCATTATGGCCAAAGAATTTAGATCTTACAGAATATTATGTGGTATTCAACAATATACGCTAAAGAAAAGTAGTATATCCACAGTTGAGAGATAAGATTTACATGTCCACATATTTCAGTAATTCTTTGCTAATTTAGTAGATTGTTTTACAGGTGGTAGTGAGGGAACGAAATGAAGTTTTGGTGGGAAACCAGTAGCAATTTTTATAAATGGAAATGGGAGTGTCAAATATACAGCCAAAACACAAAATGTGGGAGGAATGTTAGGACAAATAGAGAACAAGAGAAAATTAAAAAAGAAACTGAGCTTGATACAAGGATGTAGGGATAGTTTGAAAATATAAAATGGAAGGATATTGGAGTATTTTAAAACTGGCAGCTAAAATCAATAGATAAATATCTGCAGGGATCACTACAGACCTCATTTTCCCTTCTCAATTTTGACTTTATGTAAGAGAATTAAGACCAAATAATGTACATTTTTAAACTTCCCCCCTTTATATCATCCCTTTTTGATCTGCATATTTTACAGATTTTCTATATCTATTTATATATCTTCTATACCTAAATTTAAACAAAATTTCTATATCTTTAAATTTCATCAGTATCTGAAACTCTACCAGCTGAGGTACTGAGGTTTCTCTTTCTTCCAACCAATATAACCAATAAACAATAACACTGTTGTCTTACTTGCTATCCACTCAGAAGACTGATCCATCATTTTTCTTCTATGTATGATTGAATTTGAAATTTAGCTATTATATTCTAAACTATATATAAATTCCTTAGAGAAAATTCAACAAGCTAAGGAAAAATCAACAAAAAATAAGTGCAAAAATATCAGTACATTAGGAGACAGTTAAATAGAGGAAATTTTAAAAACATTCACAAGTTTGTCTACAATTAGCAACTCAGTAAATGATTCTGACTGCCTTTTAGAAAATATCACTGATTTCAAATTAATTTAAAAGTTTTTCTTTTAACCTATCTCAGCCTTTACTGATGAGTCATTGTTCAAAAGATAGACATACTTCTGGTATTTCCGCAAGCAGTTTTAGAAATAGAGCACTAGGTACCATCTAAAATTGATTGGAAAAATAAACCAACTACAATTCATAGGAGGGAATAGAGAGCTAAGCATATGGTAAAGGAAATCACAAGTTAATTCCATTATGAGAAAGATAAATGTTAGCAAATGTAATAACTTAAGTGTTATTAAAGCACTAATAAATGTACGCTGCAAAAAGAAGTAATATACATAGAACATATAGAAAATTTTCTGCAGTGTCTTCCTACACAGGGAGATCACAAGTACTTAATAGGGAGGACTGGACCACCTTTGTAGGCTCTGAGTGTTCAGAGAAATCGGGGAAGTTGAAATGTTGGGGTTTGTTCACCAAGATGCCCTGTGTCAGAGCCCCAAGTTCTCCCAACCAACCAGTGTAATGACCCTGCCACAATAGACCTGCTTCAGCAGAATATTAAAATATCATTGAAATTTGGCAACTCTATTATATGCCGAGTTTATCTTTTTTATCTCTCTTTTTATAGGAGATGAAGCCTTCTGACTTTTGCCCTGAGTTTTCAATTATATGTTGAAAGTTTTTGGGCTTTTAGTATATTTCAGTTATCAAGAAATTTAATTTCAATCAAAAGATTCTATTGATCTTGTAGCCATTGTTTTCTCAGTTTTTGCACCAGTGACATGGTGAAGTTTTAGTGACTGCGCTAGGGAGAGTATTCATATCCACTGGATGTGTAATTATTGTTTCTAGCAGGGCAGTAAGTGACTCAGTTCTAAAACTACATTCTGGTATCACTGAGTCCCCTGAGAAGCAGATATTGATATGGAGTTAGGAATACAGAAGTTATATTGGGGAGACACACTTCAGAAAGGAACTGGGAGGAAACAGGACTGGGCAGGGACCATCATCAAACCACAGTAGCTCTGACCTGCACAAAACCTGAAAAGAATGTCTATTGGAGAAGTCCCACACTGAGCAGAAATAACTACGCCGTAGCACTACAGTTTTGCTCAGTTACTGGCTGGGGCCATTCTGGAGAAAGCCTGTCCTCAGCTCAGAAGCTTAGATGGACTTGACAGAGTTAAAGCTGTAAAACTGTCCACAGTCTTTGCAGTTAAGAAGTGAATCCTTGCTTGAAGGAAGATCTTACTCTTGCATTTCTATGTCTGCCATAAGTAGCTAAATAAACAACTAGCTGAATAAACAAATGATAAATAAATAAATAAATAAAACATAAATTCTAATAGGAACACTGATTTCACTATAAAGGACCTTATCCTGGGTAAGTCCATGGCATACCGATAACCAAAGGTCAATTCACATTTGTCTTCCAGGTAATGTGATAGAGTGTTTAGGCTGTAATGAGTAATGGATCTCCTAACATTAATTTGAGAAGCTTAATTTGTAATGTGAATCAGAGGCTATTTTCAGAGTTACCCATCAAGTAAAAACATACCATTGATTTTGTTGTACATGAACTATCCGTATATAATTCAGCAGGACAAATACTTTTCCCAATGTTGCAGTTTATTGAAAGCACCATGTTTTCCACAAATGCCATTGTCTTTTGTGGGGAACATTTATTATATTATAAATGTGTATAAACTAGATTCACTTCAACTCCTCACAGGCACAGGACAGAGTAACTGGCAGCTTAGTAAAGAAGATAATAAACTCATCTACAGAGGATGCATCAGAAACATGTAAGAACAGTTTTAGAGTTGATAGTGAGCAGACTGTTGAGAGTTTTGTGAAATAATAAACTTGAGGTAGATGGATAAGAGTGAGGACTCTCATTAATACTGTACAAAATCCACTTTCAGAAAGTGAACCCAGAGATACAGAAAGTGTCACAGATTGGGAGCTCACCATTTAGAACAAAACATCAATTAGATATTAGAGGATATTAATTGGATAGTTAGAGAAATAAGAGGGAGATCCAGATTGAAATCCTGTGTTAAACATTTGCTAAGGCAGTTCAACTGGAAAGTAATGAAGATCATACAATTACCTAAAGAGGAGACAGGCACAGTTTCTACACCCTTCTCCTTTCCTTTTCCCAGGCAAGTGGATCTGAGGGAGGGGTGATGGGAAGACTGACATACACTGTTCCTAATTAGACAATGAGAAAGCTCTTTTTAGAATCAGACACGGAGAAGTAAGGAGGTTTGTGTATATGTTTTAAGATGATAATAGAGAAGGCAAAATGATTTACACAAAAATATGGAGCTAGGCACTTCATAGAAGGCTGATATTAGCAGATTTTTAAAATTTGACACTGCAAATATTTTAGTATATTTCAGTTATCAAGAAATTTTAAGCTCTACTATAATTTTAAGCTCTACAAGTGATCTTCTGATTAGTTTGGCTTTCCTAGATTTTGTACACAGAGAAAGAATGCGTCCAGGAGCTTAGTCCCTGTAGAGAAGCAGACCCTGTAGTTTTTAATGTAAAAGAGTAAATCAGTATTTTTGCTATAGACACTGGTGTCTGTGAACTCCACCTGTGAGAGATGTATCACCACTTGGAGAGTCAATGTCAAGTTTCTGTTGCTATGTGGTTGAAGGCTAGCCAATGTAATGAAATAATTTCTCCAAGATATGGGCCAGTTTGTAGGAGCCTGTCTGATGGGAACACCATCCCAGGTCCTTTATTCATTCTGAAACATCTTTTTGAAATTTTCACATAACTATGAACATAAATATTAGCATCTTACACAACTTAGACTCTCTGAGGGGACAAGCAGCTTTGTTTTATTCACTGAGATGAAGTCCCTAGAACAGTGCCAAGCATAGATTAAGCCCTCAATAAAAGTGTTATTAATAACTCATTCTTATTTAATGATTGTTGTTGCTATATATACTTTTAGTATAAATTTTAGATAGACATATTACCATAGATAACTTGGAATTATGGATTTTCTTTGCCCCCTTGAATTCTTCCTAGGGATCTGAAGCATAAAGCAAAAACACTACTCTCTATACTCTAGAATTTATTATGATAAGCAACATAGATTGGCAGCTCTTAAAATAACACAGTGAATATGACAACTTGTCTAAAATTAACTAGTTTACTATAAACTGTTCATTTTCTTCATTTGTACTTTCATCCATATTAGATTTTGTTGCAAATGGTGAAGTATTTCCAATATTTGATATAGTATTTTCTCTAGGGAGGAATTTACCAGGTGTAGGGAGACTTCATGGGTGAAATTATAATTTTCAATATAAGTGAAAAAAGTTAGTATAATCAATTCTTGTCTTACAAGTGAGTGCAGAAAAAGGTTTGACTCTTATAAAAGCATGAAAAGCTGGCTTAAAATTTTCTGTTTTTCTTGCAGTTACAAAATGCTTTCAAATTCTAACATGCAATATGATTTCAGGTATTCACTGTACTATACTTGAAATTAAGTAAAAAATGTTTACACTAGTCACACTGTAAATGTATTCTTAAAGAGTTTAAGTATGATGTTTTCCTTTAAGTGTGATGTTCAAGTGTGATATTTAAACACTGAGCCATCTTTCAAAGTGAAGTACTCTCAGAGAAGTGAGTAAAGACAAGTAGAATATTATTCAGCCATAAAAAATGCAGTTGTGCCATTTGCAACAACATGGATGGAACTAGAGGGTATTATGCTCAGTGAAATAAGCCAGACAGAGAAAGACAAGTACCATATGATTTCACTTATTTGTGGAGAATAACAAAGAAGCAAAACAGAAGGAACAAAGCAGTAGGAGACTTATAGACACTAAGGGACTAGTGGATACCATGAGGGAGGTGTTAAGAGTGGGGAGGGGGAGGACGATAAGGAGGCACAAAAATTCTTGGTCATGATGTAAGTTAGTCACAGGGATGGAAGTGCCACAGGGAGAATATAGCCAATGCATCTGTAACATTTTATGTGGATGGATTGTAACAGCACTGGAGGGGGTGAGGACTTAGTAACATGGGTAACTGTTGAACCACTGTGTTGTATATTAGAAACCAATATAAAATTGTATATCAATGATTAAAAAAAGAAGAAGAATCTGTCAAATATTGCTGTTGCTGTAGACAGGGACAGTGTGTGTGGTGGGGTGGGGTGGGGTGGTCATAAACTGAGAGAATGAAATTAACAAAAACATGAAAAAAAATAGGAGTGAAGAATAGAGTCGAAAAGTGGTGGAGGGTTGTTAACACTGGAGCGTGGCACTGGACTGTCATGGTGATTGTGTCTGACTGCCCAGCACGGTTTCTCCTGTGCTGTTCTCCTAAGGGGCCCTGACCCTGGGACAGTGGGAGCCCTGTACCCAGCATACTCCAGATAATGCCCAACAGGGCCGATCAACACCCTTCTCTGGAATTTAATATGAGTGTTGAGGGAGGAAGGGCGAGTTTATTCTTGCTCTGGGTATTCATTTGCACAGAGTAAATGTGGAGCAGCCATTTCCCCAAGTCACAGGGTAACATTGGTCAGTGGAAAGAAGCAACACAAAAAGGAAAACTGAACTGAGAAATAAAGAAGTTCAAGAGAAGGGCAGGTCTCAATGAAACTAGTTTATAGGGGCACATTATCTACTCTAAGTGTCAAGGAGACCTTTCATCAGTTGATTAGTCTGGGCTGCCATAACATATTATAGACAGGGTGGCCTAAAAAAAAGAAATTTATTTCTCACACTTCTGGAAGGTGGGAAGCGCCAAGAACAAGGTATGGGCAGATGTGGCTTTTGAGTACAGCCTGCTTTCTGGCTTGCAGACGGCCACCTTCTTGCTGTGTCCTCTCCTGGTCTTCCTCTTCCTCTTCTTACGAAGCTACCAATCCTATCAAATTAGAATCCCACTCTTACAGCCTCATTCTACCTTAATTACCTCCTAAAAGAGGCCCTATGTCCAAATATAATCATACTGGGGGTCTACAGCTTCAACACTTATGCACTGAGGGAGCTATATATTCCATAACAATCAGGAAGCAAAATTTCACTCTTGCTTGATCTCTGCCCATTAGGGTCTTTATGCTGCTCCACTTCACCCAGTTAACTGTTACTCATTCACAGCTCCATTAATCATTATTTCTTCACAGAAACTTCCTCTGACCTCCAAGAGTAGATGAAAATTCTTTGTTGTACTCATATTATATGTTCTCATAATGCTGAATGATTTTCTTTCAGAGCACTTTCTTAATTGCCAGGTTATTTGTGCAAGTATTTGTCTATTTGCCTATTCCTACTATCCTTGGGGTCAATGTCTGTGCCTGATGTTGCACATCAGTATATCTGCAATATTATCATAGTATATTGTAGGTAGTAAATAGAAGTTTCTTGAGGCAGAAAAGGATAAAAATATAAATATGAGCCTAAGCTGGCTATAAAACAAAAGACCAAGTATTTTCTAACCATATGTAACAACTTACGGAAAGACTCTGAATATATTAGACTCTTGTCAATGAAAGAGCTATTTAAAAGAAAACTACAATGAGTGGAGCAGGGAGAGTGAAGAGGGTAGAAACATGGAAGAGAACTGATTCCACAAGTTTTTATCTTCCACATTAAGGCATTTTGACTTATCTCATGAGAGAAATGAACAAATACTGAACTTTGCCTTTTCTCTAAAGAAATGAGCAAATATTGAAGAATTTCAAACAGGAAAATGACACTATTTGTTTTGCACTTTAGACACTCTCTAGCTCCTATGTGGAAAATGATTAGATAAGAACCAGGTAAAACAGGTAGAACAGATGGGAGGCCTTATGAGAATCTAGCAAGGAGATAATTGAGCTAAACTAAGGTAGCACCAGTAGAGACAGAGGACCAAGAATATTAAAATGCATTTAAATGAGGACATATAATGATTTATATTTAACCTTTGGTAAGATAGTCCAATATTTTTATTATAACTGGCTAATGCTCCCTTTTTGCAAACAATATGCCAGTCTTTCATTTATGTCAAAGCTACCCAATATACACTGTTATGGCTAAGATTATTTAGTGCCAAGAAAACAGAATTGAGAAGGAATGGTAATCAAAAGTCCCAAGAAAATAGAAATGAGTAGTAGTAAATGAATGGAAGTCAATGATTTGCTATGAAAATCCTTCAGGCATTCAATTTTATGGAGGTTTTGTAAACCACAAAGAAAGAAACCAATTCACAAAAATGCAAAAATGCATTTCATAATGTTCAGGATATGCTCTTTCATATTTGGCTGTATTAAAAATCAATTTCAGACATTAAATCTGTAGGTACACAAATTTTAGGTACTTTATTGAGGGCTTTGTTTTATATAATCTTTTTTGTAAGTGTGAGATGCTTAATTTCATCAAACATGAAAAAGGTTTTCAGTGTGAAGCTCATAAAAGCCCTCAGTAATCAGAAAACATTAGGAAAGTTTTCAAAACACATACATTGCTTTTCTGTGTCTTTTGTACTTCACTGACTTTTGGTCAACAGTTGGGTGTCAGGAATTATTCTAACATAAATTTCAGCAGTAGTTCAAACACTGGTAAAAAACACCTGCACACAGACTCAGATATATTGTGAAGTGACTGTTGGTTACCATGGGGGAGGGGTTGGGGTGGGTGGGTGAGGAGTATGAGGGGGATAAAGGAGCACAAAAATTCTCAGTCATAATATAAGTTGGTCATGGGAATGGTAGTACAGTAATATAGCCTGTGATTCTGTAACATCTTCCTATGGTGACAGATGATAACTGCACTAGTGGGGGTGAGGATTTAATAATATAGATAACTGTTGAACCACTGTGTTATAAACTTGAAACCAATTTAAAATTGTATATACCAATAATACTTCAATTAAAAAGAAAATAATTATTAAAAATAAAACACCTACACAGTAATGAAAGTATCTAGGTCAAACAAAACGGGTGAATAAAACATTCAGCTTTTTCTCTCCTTTTGAAAAACGTGTTGAAATGACAAAAATAAATAACTAATAAAATAATAACTGGGCTAGTGAACTCACAAGACTGTAAAGCCTTAACAAACAAGAGGACTGAGGTGTTAATATAACTGACTATGAACTAAATGGCTCTAGTATAAGTGTGAAATTTAAGACAAACTGAAGATCTGGTAATTGCAGCTACTCAAAAATAGGAAGCCACTTCAAAGGGGAGTCTGTAACAATCCGGGAATCAACATCAGAAAGGGACTGAGGACAAGTACCTTAGCGGTATGTCAAAGGGTGACAAAACAATTACTTTTATTTTCTATTTCTAGGCATGGATGGTGCCGGTGTCTGTCATGGCTTCTGGAGTGGAGTATAGCTCTCGAGAAGAAATGTGGATGTTCTGATGTGGCACACTCTAAAAAAAGGCAGTGGGGTTGTAGAAGTAGGGTAGTGCCATGAGAAAAAGGGTAACCAAGCATGAGAACAGACTATGAAAAGAAAACTCACATGGTCATGATCCTAATAGTCTACCATTACAATTCCACATCCATTAAAAAAGATTATGTTGATTCCCACAAACATAACCTGCTAGGATTTTTATATGCGTTGTATTAAATATAGGGACAAGTGAGTGCAGGAATCACATTATAAGCCTTCCAACTATGAATATGGTATGCTCTACCATCTGTTTAGGTTTTCTTTGGTTTTCCTCTGCTATGTGTGTAGAGTGGCACTATAAAACTGTTGCACATATTTTTAATTTTTAAAATTTATTACCAACTATTGCCCATTTTTTATTTAATTTTAAATACTATTCTCTAAAAAATATTTTCTATTACTTGCTGCTGTTTGGAAATGCTATCAGATTTCACATGCTAATCATTTGTCTAGCAATTTTGGTAAATTAACAATTAATTATATCATCTGTACATAGTTTTAGATTTTCTAAATACATGCATTTCAAAAATACATAATTTTTCCCCCTTTTATTTCCTATCTGTACATATTTTATTTTCTGGCTTTGTTGAACAAATTAAGACCTCTACAAAAATGTTTGACAGAAAGGATGAGAGTGAGCATTTTTGTATCCTTTTAGATCTAAAGGGAAAAGTTTTCAAAATTTCACTAGTATGCATAATATAGGTTGTAGGAATGTATGGATATGCTGTATTAGACTGAGAAAGGTTTTTTTTTTCCTGTTTTGCTTAAGGAGACTTTTGTTTTAAATCATGTTTCACTGTTGAATTTTTTCAAGCACTTTTACCACTTCTATTAATAGAAACACAATTAATTTTTTTATCCAGTTAAAATGTAAACTACATAATTTTCAAGTGTTAAACATACCTTATATTCCTGAAATAAATCCAACTTGGTTTTGATGTATTATGCCTTTTATATATTATTGAATTTGTTTGTTTATTTGGATTTTAGCAATTTATGCAAATTTCCTTTCTCTTAAGGTTTTTGTCAGGTTTTGAAATCAGGATCATATTAAAATAAATGGGGAAGCACTACTTTTTTTTCTATGTTGTGTAAATTTGGCAGTAATTATTTCTTGAATTCACTAATGAAGTCCTCCAGTTTCCTGTTGTCCTTGTATTAAAAATTTTGGGGAAAAAACAGCTTTATTGGAGCATAACTCATATGCCACAATTAACCCATTTAAAGTATACAATTCAACATTTTAAATATATTCACACAGCGATACAATCATCACTATAATCAATTTTACAACATAGGTATCACCTTAAAAAGAAACCCCATATCCATTAGCAGTCACTACCCATTTATTTCTAACCCTGAGTAACCACTAATCTACTTTACAACTGTATAAATTTTCTACTCTATAGACTTTTCATATAAATGAAATCATAAAATATGTGGTTTTTTATGACTGGCTTCTTATACTTAGGGTAATGTTTTCAAGGTTCATGAATATTGTAGCATGCATCAGTGTGTAATTTCTTTTCATTGACAGATAACATTACATTATATAGATATACCACATTTTATTTAGCCAATTTTTTTCAGTACATAGACATTTGAGTTGTCTCCATTTTTTGCTTAATACAAATAATGCTGCTACTAACAATCATGTACAGGTTTTTGTTTGGACATATGTTTCTAATTATCTTGACTACATATCTAGGAGTGGACTTACTGAGTCATATGGTGTGATGCTTAATCTTTTGAATAACTGAAAAACTGTTTCCTAAGCTGCTGCACCATTTTAAATTCTCACAATGTGTGAGGCTTCTAACTTCTCCACATCTACACTTTTCTTTTAACGTCTTTTGATTATAGTCATCTTGGAGTATGAATTGATATCTAATTGTGGTTTTGATTTGTATTTGCCTAATGAACAATGATGTTAAACATCGTTTTGTGTGCTTACTGGCCACTTTTTTGGACTAATGTCTATTCAAACCCTTTGTTCATTTTTAAATTTGGTTATCTGTCTTTCTTCTTGAGTTGTAAGGAAGGGTTCTTTATATATTCTGGGTACAAGACCCCCTATCAAACACATGATTTACAAATGTTATGGTAAAGGGATGCATGCCCCAAAAAGAGGCAATAGAACTAAATGTTAATACACCGAACATTATTGAAAACATACATATGTTATAAAGCCTAAAAATAAAGCCCAATATTATGTGCATTTTAATCAAGTGGGTTTAAAAGGGCCCAATTACAAGTTCCCCTACTGACTCTGCCCCATATATAAGTCCCTATCCAAGGAGGCCAAGGCACAGTTCCTGCCTATCTTTGAATAATAAATCATAAAATATGTGGTCTTTTATCACTGGCTTCTTACACTTAGTGTAATCGTTTTGAAGTTCATGAATGCTGTACCATGCATCAGTACATCATTTCTTTGTACTGAGAGAGAACATTAAATTGTATGAATAGACCACATTTCATTAATCCATTCTTCAGTTGTTAGCAACTGAAGTTCCCCGCCAGGTCATTCCAACAATTAATCACATGATCCATCAGAACAAGAGGTCATGATCCTATGAAGCCTGCCTCTCACAGGCTCCTACTTGTTCCTTCAGTTCCCAAGTGTAAACCCTGTGAGGTCCTGCATGACATGCAGGGTCCTCCTCCCACAGGCTGTGAGTATATGTGACTAATAAACTGCTGTCTATCTCATCCGCCAGTGTCAGGTGTCTGGCCATCCCCTTAACCCTAGGGTAGAACCTCTCCCTCACCAATGGGGGCAATAGGAGGCAAAGAAAACAGTTGGCAGAGTAAACAGCATGGCCCAACCACAACCAAGGACACCTGGTCAGCTTTAACTAAGTGCTCCTGGCTCACTAACTTGTTCTGTAAGGCAGTGAAGGCTGCCTGGGAACCTGTTGATTGAGCAGACTGTTTTCTAGATGAAAACAAAACACAGAAGCCAGAAGGGGCACACTTTATTGCGACGGCATAAAATTTAGAAATGTTTACACAGTAAACGATATAAGCAACATAACAAAGTCACAAAGAATAAATAAGAAACAAAGGGCTGCCAAATGTTAACCTCCCCAAATTAATCTGTGGAATTAGGCCTAAACTAACAAAAATTCTAATAATTTAGCTGGGCATGTGGTTTGTTTGTTTCCTTGTACTGTTTTAAGACCAAACAACACTTAATGAGTTAAACATTAGGTTATTTTTACAGATTTGTTGTCATCATAACACATCAAAAAGATTTTTAATGTTTCAAACGTCCACCTGGTCAAGTCCAATTTCAGTTATAGTTTAACTATTATTGCACCAACTCAGGGGACTAAAATACAATAATCACATGCTGTAATTCTCAAGGGTTCCAATGAAATAAAATTATATATTCTTAAACCTTTTAGTAAAACTATCTATACTCTGGAAACAATACCTTAGAGTTGCATAAAACTTTAAAAGAGCAAAGGCAGCATCAGTAACAAGTTAAACCATAAAGGCATCCATTGTAACTAATTTAATGTGAGAAAACAATCAGATACCCTGCTTAGCATGTAGATATTTGGGATTTGGCTGCTATCAGCCTCAGCTGAAGGAAATAGAATATCCAATTGTTTCTCTGGGACTTTGGCCATCTTTCTGTAGAAGTCAAGGATTTGATGCATAAGGCTAATGTTTTCATATGATTTGTGAAGTTTCTCCTTCATTTTGAAGCAGTAAATTCCATCCTCCACTGATTTTCTGCAGAATTGCATTTCATGTTCTTGATTTAGCTCAGGCAGTGTCTGGAGACTCAGGGAAAGCTTTTGAATCTCACTTCTAAACTGCATTTTCTCACTGCACAGAAAAATGCCCACTGTTTGGAGACATTTTAAATACTCTTTGTTTTTCTTTTTTAGGAAACATTTAAGTTAACAGCATCAATGAGCTTCTTCAAATTGACCTCTGGATAATAACCTTGGTTTCCATTTTCTGACATCCCTCTTATCTAATGCCAACTCATCATCCTCTGTGTAATCTTCTCTGAATAGAGCAGGTAAATGTATCGTTTTCAGCAAAGATTCAATCAGAGGTTTTAACTTGTTCTCTTTATAAATGGTCTCCTGTTCCCTTTGTGTGTCGACATTTTCTGTCATTTTTTCTTTCTATTCCTCCAACTCCTGCACCCGTTCCCTTTCAGCATATGCTTGGACAAAAGGCTATTCACTTTGCTGAAGCTGAATATTTTCATCAAAGCTATTAACTCTTTCCCTACACCTTTGTTCCACGTATTCAGAAATAATTCAAACATATTTTTGGCCCTCTGTCACTTAGGACTGTTTTTGCCTCTTTTTAGTGACTGTGTCTATCCTTCAAGAATAGCCATCATCATGTCATAGAACGATATTTTAAGGGACTCATTTTTCTGTTTTAGGTTGAAAAAATCTACTATATTCCTCATTGGAGAGGTAGACCTGTTTGCATACTTATTAAGTGCTGCCAAACACAGAGTTTGTGACTTCAGAACACTGGCCTTCACTACAGCTGTCTGGAGGGCTTCAAAAGCTTCTTTAATAAATCCAGTCTTCTCACTGACCTTACATGACTCTTCAATTTAGGCAGCAAGACTCTCGGTTAGATCATTTTCCCTCAAAGTACCCTGTCTCTTTATAATAAAATAAATCAAAGCAGCACATACCAAACTTTCTAAGGGAGAAGTCAAGCAGATTTGAACCTTGTGACTATAATGCAGACATTGCCATTAGAGGACTAGACCTCTGCCACAGGACTAGATGGGAAGACATTTTTGTGCTCAGCAGCCAGGCAGGGCCTCTGCAGCTCCAGTGGTCACTGTAGCTCTGCTTCTGAACCATGGGCTACATGGGCTACATCCTCCTGCCTAGAACCCTGTGAGAATTCTACCTTAAAACAAAACAAGTCTCTGCTATCAGGAGAGGCCATCAGTGGTGCTGTGGGGTGAAGGAGTGGGCAACTTTATAAACTACTACCCTTTAACTTAGCTCACGTCACAGTACAAGTAGAAAGATTGATCAAAGCTCAGTACCATGGAGAATTGGAATGAAGTGAATTTTTTAATACATAATATATATATATAGATATAGATATCATTAATGTACAATTACTTGAACATTATGGTTACTAGACTCCCCCTATTATCAACTCCCCCCCACATACCCCATTACAGTCATTGTCCATCAGCATAGTAAGATGCTATAGAATCATTACTTGTCTTCTCTGTATATACTGCCTAATGAAATGAATTTTGAAAGAAAAGTTGAAGATAGTTGTTCCAGCGCTATGGTCAGAGGACAGAGATTTCAAGGTAAAGGAAATAACACATGTAAGGAGACAGACAGACACACACACACAAAACTGTGGTTTTCAAAACTACAAGTAGTTTGACAACTGAAGCATTGAGACCAACAACTGAAGTGATGGGATATCATCTGAGCACATTGTAATAGGGGAATGTATTGAAAATTTAGCAAGGACTTCTAGCTTATAGTTCAACACAGTAGGAGCTTGGAAGTCATCATGCTCATCCTCATACTAGAAAAGAAGCTGAAAAATGGAAAATGTATGTTTTAAAATCTATCCAGAGCTTTTTGTGTTCTTTAACAAGGCCTGACTTCAAGGGAATCTATTCTACCAGGGCCTGACTTCAAGGGAATTTATTATACTAGAGCCTGACTGGGGTTTTATCAAAGCCCAAACTACCTAGAATGGAAATTGTAAATTCTGTCTTCTTTAGCCTTTGATATAGGGAAAGAGAAATACCCAACCAAGGGAATTTATTCTACCAGGGCCTGACTTCAAGGGAATTTATTATACTAGAGCCTGACTAGGATTTTTATCAAAGCCCAAACTACCTAGAATGGAAATTGTAAATTCTGTCTTCTTTAGCCTTTGATATAGGGAAAGAGAAATACCCAACTTAGGCTCACTAAAACACTGAGACCTAATCATAGCATTATAGAATGCTTCCCCCTTTCCCATATATCACTACCATATCACAGGGCTCCTGTTTAACAACGGATTAAAACTAAAAAAACTATAAGCCTCAGACCCTATTTATAGATGTTTTAGTAATATCCAGAGACAATATGGGAGATAAAAAAAAAGGACATTAGAGGAAACTGCAGCCTCTCATACCACAGCTACAGCAAAGGGTAAACACAGCCTAAATCCTAACTAGCTAAACGTAAAGCCACACACCAACTACCTATCTGAAAAGTTTGTTTTACCTGATACAGCATTTCTGGCTTTTGATTAAAAATTACAAAACATGCCAAAAGTAAAAAAAAAACACAGTCTGAAGAGACAAAGCTATCATCAGAGCCAGACCTACTTATGGCAGAGATGTTTGAATTATCAGACTAGGAATTTAAAATATCTATGATTAATATGCCAAGAGGTTTAATGAAAAAAGTAGACAATGTACAGGAAAAGAGATGAGAAGTCTAATAAAGAATTAAAAGTAAATTCTAGATATAAAAAACATTTCTATTGAGAAACGAAGAATTTGATGGGTTCATCAGTAGACTGGACACACATGAGGAAAGATTGATTGAGCTTGAAAAATATGTCAATAGAAAAATGTGTCAAATACAAAGAGAAAGATAATGAGAAATACAGAAGAGTCTATCCAAGAACTACAGGACAATTACAAAAAGGGTACCATTCACCTTGTGATGGTTAACTTTGTGTATCATTTTGACTGGGTCATGGGATGCCCAGATATTTGGTCAAATATTATTCTGGGTGTTTCTCTGAGGGTGTTTTGGATGAGTTTAACATTTAAATTGGTGGAATGAAAAAATATTGATTGACTGAGTAAAGCAGACTGTCCTCCCTAATGTGGGTGGGCTTCATCTAATCAGTTGAAGGCCTGAATAAACAAAAAAGCTGACCCTCCCCCAGTAAGGGTGAATTCCTCTCTGCCTTTGAGCTGAAAGGTTAGGTTTTTTTTCCTGCCTTTGGACTCACACTGAAACATTACCTCTTCTGGATCTTGAGTGTACTCATCTTTAGAAGTGTTAAGAGAAATTTAAAAATTATTTCAACTTAAATAAAAATTTGACTTATCAAAATATGAGTTATGCAGCAAAAGCAGTTCAAGATGGAAATTTATAGTATCAACTATATATTTATATATATTAGGCAAGAAGAAAGATCTAAAATCAATAATCTAAGTTTCCACCTTAAGAAACAAGAAAAAGAAAAGCAAATTAAACCCAAAATAAGCAGAAAACAAGACATAATAAAAATTAGAAGATAAGTCAATGACATTGAAAACAGAAAAATTATGGAGAAAATGAACCAAAATCTAGTTCTTTGGAAAGATTAATACAATTGGTTAAACAGTAGCTAAGCACAAAAAAAAAAGAAAACAAAGAAGACACAAATTACTAATACAAAAATGAAAAAGTAGCCATCATTACTGATTCCATGTACATTAAAAAAAGATAATAAAGGTATATTATGAACAGCACTGTGCTCAAATTTGTTAACTTAGAAGAACATAACCCATTTGTTGAAAGATATAATTTACCAAAATTCACACAAGAAATAGATAATTTCAATAGGCTTATATGGATGGATTAAATTAATTTAATCAATAATTAATAGCTTTTGAAAACATGAAGTTTCATGGCAAGATGAGATTACTGATGATTTCTATCAAATATTCAAATAAGAAATGATACCATGTCTCTATAATATGTTCCAGAAAATAGAAGCAGCCAGACTCTTAACTTATTCTATGAAGTCAACATTATCCTAATACCCAGACAAGGAAAATACATTATAAGAAAGAAAAACTACAGATCAAAACATCTCATGAACATAGGTACAAAAATCCTCAAGAAAGCATTAGTAAATAAAATCCAACAACGTACAAAAGAAATTATACACAGTGATCAAGTGGGATTTATTCCAAGTATTAAAGTTTGACTCAATATTTGAAAATATATACTTTGAGGCTTTTTTTCTATGTGTATATATATCTAAAATTGTTTTGAATTTCATTTTATTTTTATGAAGTGTTCCTCTTGTGATCTTCATAAAAATGCTTTAAGCAGAAAATATAGTGTGACTTTAAGTAACAAGAATATATGTATTTTTTCATATGTGCATTAGAAATATAATTGAGTCATTTGAAATGAAGTACTCAATTTTTCCTATTACTATTCCAGAAGCTTTAATTGTACATGTTTATTGACATATTTGGAATCTTCAAATCATAATTAAGGTTTTATCTTTAAATTTCAAAAAGAGAGGCATGTGCATCTCTATGGGGGGGGCAAGCTAATATCAGACCAATTATATTGTCAAGAACAATTAGCAAAGCTGAAAAAAAGAGAAATAAAACCTATCTTTGAAGAGAGTCTCCAAGTTACAGAACTTGAGGCGGCAACATTCTGTAGAGGAAATAGTGAAGTGGTAAGAAGAACTTTCAACTTCCTCCCTTATATTAATTTTAAAAAATTAAATATATTAACAAGACTACTTATTTGCTTTATTCTATAACATATCTTCCAAAGTCCAAATATATTTTTATTTTATTTATTAAGGTATCATTGATATACACTCTTATGAAGGTTTCACAAGAAAAACAATGTGGTTATTACATTCACACTTATTACTGAGTCCTTCTCCATAACCAATTGCAGTCACTGTCCATCAGTGTAGTAAGATGCCAGAGTCCCTGTTTGTCTTCTCTGAGCTACACTGCCTTCCCCGTGACCCCACACACACCATGTGCACCAATCATGATAACCAACAATCCCCTTCTCCCTCGCTCCTGACCCGCCCTCCCACACCCCTTCCCTTTGGTTCCCTTTGGTAACCACTAGTCCCTTCTTGGAGTCTGTGAGTCTGCTGCTATTTTGTTCCTTCACTTTTTCTTCATTGTTATACTCCACAAATGAGGGAAATAATTTGGTATTTGTCTTTCTCTGCCTGACTTATTTCACTGAGCATAATAACCTCTAGCTCCATCCATGTTGTTGCAAATGGTAGGATTTGTTTCTTTCTTATGGCTGAATAGTATTCCATTATGTATATATATCACACCTTCTATATCCATTCTACTGATGGCCAATTAGATTGCTTCCATATCTTGGCTATTGTAAATAGTGCTGCAATAAACATAGGGGTGCATATGTCTTTTTGAATCTGAGAAGTTGTTTTCTTTGGGTAAATTCCTACTAGTGGAATTCCCAGGTCAAAAAAATTTCTATTTTTAGTTTTTTGAGGAACCTCCATATTGCTTTCCACAATGGTTGAACTAGTTTACATTCCCACCAGAAGTGTAGGAGGGTTCCCCTTTCTCTGCATCCTTGCCAGCATTTATTGTTCCTAGTATTTTCTATGTTGGCCATCCTAACTGGTGTAAGGTGATATCTCATTGTGGCTTTAATTTGTATTTCCCTGATAATCAGCTATGTGGAGCATCTTTTCATGTGCCTGTTGGCCATCTGAATTTCTTCTTTGGAGAAGTGTCTATTCGTATCCTCTGCCCATTTTTCAATAGGGTTATTTGCTCTTTGTGTGTGGAAATGTGTGAATTCTTAATATATTTTGGATGTTAACCCCTTGCCAGATATCTCATTTATAAATATATTCTCCCAAACTATAGGATGCCTGTTTGTTCTGTTGATGGTGTCCTTTTCTGTACAGAAGCTTTTTATTTGATGTAGTCCTATGAGTTCATTTTTGCTTTTGTTTCCCTTGCCTGAGGAGAAGCATTCAGGAAAAAGTTGCTTATGTTTATATTCAAGAGATTTTTGCTCTCTGGTTTTGCTAACACCAGTTGTTGAAGAGGCTGTCATTTCCCCATTGTGTATCCATGGCTCCTTTATCATATATTAATTGACCACATATGCTTGGGTTTATGTCTGGGCTCTCTAGTCTGTTTCATTGGTCTATGGGTCTGTTCTTGTGCCAGTACCAAATTGTCTTGATTACTGTGTGTCCAAGCATATTTTAATTTTTCTTATTTTAATTTCTAGAAATAGTTGTCAAAATTTCCACACTTAACATTCTTAACTGTTAAGTACAAATAAGAATCTCCAGACCTAAGACCTGGCCATATCAAATCCATTGCAAATACACATCCAAACAACAGCAATTTTAAACCCAAAGAATGGGGATATATTTTTTTCTACATACTGGACTCACTTAAAAAACAAAACAAAATATAGAAATCTAATCTGGGATAAAGTTTTTTACTGACAGAAATTAGCAATCTGAGCAAATAAATTGTTATCATGTCTAAATCCTTTGTGAATGCAAGTCTGTACATTTCTTCATTGGCTTCATATGGCCCTGCTCTGCACTGAAGAGTCAGATAGGATTAACTTGCTGCCAAATGGAAATGAGGACTAATCCTTGTTGACAACTTATACTTGTTGTAAATGAAGCTGATGATGTTTTCTTCTAAACACTCAATTTTCCAAATGTTTCTCATCCAAATCTTGTATTTTCCAAGAAAAATATTTTATACAGATTTCTCAGTATGTTTAAAAGTCTAATAAAAATATGCTAATATGATGCCTCAATTTATACATGAGAAATTTTCTTATATAATTATGATATAGAGATTTTTCTCTCTTTAGTGAAAAAAAATGAAGGTGGAGAAATTTAACATATGTCTACATCTTTTATAAGACATGCTTTTTTCTAAGGTTTGGCAGAGTGCTACCTTAAAATGGTGTACCTTTCTAAGTATGTTTTATTATATGATGTAACTCAATTTGACATATCAGAGTAACAGTGTGTCAGCCTGAGAATTTGAAAAGAAACATTCTATTTCAAAAGCCTGACAATTCAAATCCTACTACACTGATGGACAGTGACTGCAATTGGGTATAGGGGGACAACTCAATAATATGGGTAAATGTGGCAACCACAATGTTTTTCTTGTGAAACCTTCATAGGAATATATATCAATGATACCTTAATAAAAAAAAAGTCTAGCAATTCAAGATACTGAAAATATAAACTTTGCAGGATTTAGGGGAGTTTTTATCTCTAATTTGAAACATAAATGATAAAAGTCAGTAATTTTGGTATATTATTCATAAGTGAATATTTTACCCTACTTATTGTTTAAAGATAATATTTTTAGAGAGGGTCAATACTGATTTTTATACTAGTTACATGTGTTTCAAGATATTTTCCAGCATATTTTAGTGCTATGATTATACAAATATATTCTCTCCCATTGAGGCCTCCCATCTAAACTGAGGATTCATCATTTTAGTAAGTACACCATAGATAGTTATGTGTATAGTGAAACAACAGAAATAGCTGTAAGGGACCATACCTAGGAAACTCCTTGTTGACAAATGGGACCCATCATTTTGCGGTCAAGTTCAACTTTTTTGTAATAGAGTAATAACCAGTTTGTAGAACACAATAATCTAGCTGAAATGGGCTTGAAACAAGATTGAGTTGAACAATTCTTCGTTCCACAGCACACTGGGACCAAAAAATTGACACTTGTCTAATTTCTCAGTATTAATGTGAGAAAATATCAAATCTGAAGTTTGGACTCCCATGTACACTGTACCCCATGAAGGGTCCTTCAAGTAGGCCAACCTCCTTTCTAATGAGGAACAAAGACGCCAGTGATGGTAAAGATAACTGGCCCCAGGCATCCACCAACAGTTTCATTTTCAGCATTGATAACATATTGCTGAAAAAAGAACTAAAGTTATGAGAAGAGACCTGAACTTGCAGCCAAAAGTCAAAAGTACTTTCACATGCACTTATTACTTTATTTCCTGCCCAAAACAGGTCACTTTCCAACCCTGAATCTGTTTTATTTCTGTCTACTTCCCTTCATAAGTTAAGAGTAAAGTAAGATACTGTATTTCAAAGCTCCTTTAAATACATGGAATGCTAAAAAGTTATATCATTGTTAATGATATTAAGCATTCCTGAAGTTGGATATCGCCGATTTGGCAGATGTGGACCTAGGAATCAGGTCTAGAAATTTACCTGAATCTCCAATGTTTAAAATATGTATAAATTTAGATTATATTGATTATATTCATTTAATATGTAACATATTTTGAAGAGTGTTTTATTTTCTTTCTTAATCTCCCTGAAAGCCTCTTACAGTAACTTGGATATAGCAGGCTCACAAAAATATTTTGGCTATATTGTATAGCATATACTAATAATACACTCATAGATAAAGTTGAACATTATTTTAGATTTGTTTTATAGAATCCTCCTTTAGTGAAAAAATGAAACAAATCATGTAGCATGAAGAAGGAAAGTAAAATATGGAAAGCTCATTTTAGACTCCCAAAAGAAATAACTATATGCATGATTATTAGTTGTGCATTTATATTAAAAGTTGTCTTTTGTATTTATCTGTGCATATCATAATACCATCCAAAACCTAAAGTATCCATATTTTAACAGTTATGTTTTTGCCTTTTAAAAATAAGGTTATCTTCAGTACATATATACAATGGAATATTATTCAGCCATAAAAAGAAAATAAATCCTCCATTTACATGGATGGATCTAGAGGGTATTATGCTCAGTGAAATAAGCCAGGTGGAGAAAGACAAATACCAAACGATTTCACATATTTGTGGAATATAAAAAGAAAGCAAAACAGAAGGAACAAAATAACAGAAGACTCATAGATACTGAGAAGTGACTAGTAGTTACCAAGAGACAGGGGTTGGGATTTAGGGGGGGAGGAGATAAAGGGACACTCTAATTCACAATCACAATATAAGTTGGTTACACGGACAGTAGTATAGCACAGAGAATACAGTTAATGATTCTGTAACATCTTACTATGTTGATAGATAGTGACTGCACTAGAAGGTGTGAGGATTTAATAATATGGGTAACTGTTGAATCACTGTGTTGCATATTTGAAAAAACATAAGATTATATATCAATAATACTTTAATAAAATATTTAAGGTTATCTTTAAAACTTAAATACATAAAAACAAAATAACTATATATAAATAGACTTAATAGTGAACATGGGAATTAGGAAGTAGTGTTAATAGAGTTTGGAAAAGTAATATGAAGTTGTAGTTCAAAATGTATTGCTCAAATTAATAAATAAAGTTTTTTATTTTAGAGTATTTTTCAGTGTTAAATTGTTCAGTTACTTTGCTTCTGGAGTTAATGAGCATATTGACATTCATCAAATATTTAGTAATTTCTTCTAAGCTCCCAGATACCAACGATTTGGGTCTCTTATCATGAAATGTGTCACGTGGTAAATATGTTACCCTCTATGCAATACTTGGTGAGGAAGTTGGTTTTTTATTTCAATAAAAAAATATGGAAGCTTTCATTCTTTTCTACTTTTGATAACAAAATACTAAGTAATAATATCCCAGAATATATCACATAAATTTAAAAGTACAAAATTTAAAAAAAAATCTTGAATTATATACTATGTGTTATAGTTGCATAGAGCAATGTGCCCATTTCACGTGAAAATGGACAGGGAATACACTAGAGATGAACTTATAAATACTGAGTAGTGCATACTGATCTATATGGAGACCTCTGGGGAGTACCTTGAGGAAAATTATTTTTAATCAAATCCACAATTGACATTAGGACATATACAGATATATTTGATAGATTTGCAGGAACAAACGGAAACTACATTGTAGGAAACCAGTGAGGTGTATGAGGGAAAATGGAAAATGTCTGGCATAGAAAGTCCAACTTAGAATCAGGATATAAGTTTTAGACAGGAATGGTGCCATTAAGAACCAGCATCAGTGCAATCCAGCGACTAAGTGGGTATAAAAATGTCTGGAAAAAAGTATAATTCATTTGAGTTGAAGGAACTGTCATATTAAACTCCATAACATGAAAAAAAGGGCATATTTTAGGAGGAGAGGTTATAAAAATCAGTGATTCAGTAGCTCACAAATTTTAAGAACATTACATGATAAACTAAAGTGTAAATTTAAAGTAAGAGTGGCAATTTAAAACTTTGAACGATATTTGAAAATATGATTTTACTTGTAAAAAATATTTTCTTTTGTAGATTAAAGGGACAGAACAGAAGATTATTATTTTCAGTATAAATTTTTCCTATGTATTAAAATTACTTGTAGAGATCACAAAGCAATACTGTAATAAACCTATAATGAATTTATTGGGGTAAGAATTATAAAATATATAGATACTTCTTCCTGAGGTTTTACAGTATGAAGTATGTTTGTTTTTCCCCTTTCCATTCTCCTTCCACTCCTCTATCCCACATCCTTTCCTAACATTCAAAATATTCTTTTTTATCTCAAGAATTTCTAGCTAAATTTTAATGTTACTGCTAGCCTTCGGGATTTCTCTATGGAAAACTAGCTAGAATGCTCAGAATCTTTGTAGAGACTAACATAAACTCACTAGACATAGTTTCTCTTGCTTGGTTGAGGAAGCAATCTAAAGAAAAAGTAAGGCAATATACAAAACTACCAAGAAACAAGTTCAACATAAATGTTTTTCATTTTCAAACAAAATAGTAAACAGAATGAACATGGTTCAAAGGCTCATGTGTTAACAAATTATTTACTCATTGACCACTGAGGTAGATGTCTAAACTAAAAATATCACAAAATACATTGAGCATGCTACACAAAATACACTTCACTAATAAAAATTTAGAAATATTTATGTTCTAAAATTGTTTCTCTTTAAGATTAAAAGTATTAAAAATTTAAATGTTTACTGTGTATGTTTGATATTATAATTTAATATAATGAATGGAGAGATGTATTAGGATAAAATAGAAAGTATGTAAAGTCCTTTTGCCATTTTAATGAATTACACCTAAAGTGAAAGAGGCAGTGTGTACCCCACCATGAAAAAATGTAAAGCTAGTAAGCTGCATATTATAAGACCCATGTAAGGTTCCAAGTATAACATACATAGGAAAAAAATTTATACATCAGACAGTTATCTCTGGCAATTGAAACTATAAGATATTAAGGAATAGTATATAAACTTGCAAATGAAAAAAATAAGTCAAACAGAATACAGCATGCCCTTTAATGTCATCATGTACCTTTTCTCATAAGGATCACTTCATTTTTCTGCATCCTAAGAGAATGTATCTATTTTCACTTTCCTATTAATTATTTAATTGTAGTCCTCACTATTTGTGAGCTTAACTCAATGGAGCAAACAGTCCCACCCACTGAAAAGGAGAACAGCCTTTTGTGATTTGCAGCAGTGATTTTTTTTTGGTGCTGTTGTTCTATCATTTGTAACTCGTGTGTTGTTACATATTAACTTGTAGATTACCATCTCATAGACAAGACTAGCCCAAAGATTTATTGACATGTAGGACATTAACCAGGATTGTACCTAATTAATAATCTTCCCTTATACCATTCTTTTCCTACTGTTCCTTCTGCCTCTCCTTCTCTTTCCTCTATACTTAATAAATGCCCAGTATCTCAGTTGCTCTTGGAATCAGATTTACCATTTTAGCGATTTCCTTATGAATGGCCAATGATTTTATTGGGGAGCAGAGTAGACTTAGGGTTACTTCCAAGTGCCAATGGTACTTTACCCTTTCTGCCTACCTGTCTCTCTCTCCCCCTCTCATACCCTTCCCTCCCCATTCTGCTTTGGTTTGGTTTCACGTTCTTGGTCAAGTTTGGTCCCGGTTTTGGTGTGTGTATGGCCAATGGCCTTTACCTCACTGGGTGGCAACTGAACATTTGATGATCTCTGTTCATGACAAGGATCAATTTTTCAGTCAGGTGAGAGATGACAGAAATGTGCTAAGTGGTTCTTCATTTTGTGTGTGTGCTTTTCTATTTGTGAGCTTAACTCAATGGAAAAAAGTCCCACCCATGGAAAAGGAGAACAGCCTTTTGTGATTTGTAGCAGTGATTTTTTTGGTGCTGTTGTTCTGTGTTCATTTGTAACTCATGACGGAGGAGGCAAAACCCAACCTGCAAGCTCGGTATGTATCTGTGTGTTTATAATTGGAAAACATTTCCAATTATAATGCCTCTCCTTCTGCATTTGAAATCCTTCCTATACCATACCAATACATTGAATTATAAAATCTCAACCTGAAGGAGCTCTGTTTAATTAGTTTATAGAGACTAATGAGGGAAACGAATCAAATATTGGAGAACTCAAAAATTTGGGAACCTAGGGGAACAAAGACAACATCAAAAATTTTAAATATGCTATGATTTTAAGGAGTATTAATTACTAAAAATTAGTAAGTTTTCTGTACCATTTGGGTATGTGAGCTTCAATAATTTCCAAAATCCTTACTTAAAGACTGGGATCAAAATAATTAATAAATAATATTTAAATACCTGAAGTATTAAGATTGTAAGTATTAAGTAAGGTTGAATACTAAACTTATGTATATATTCCTTTACTTGTTATTTAAGTATGTTACAGAATGGCCATACTTTGGTCAAGTTAATGTACATGTCCATTTAGTCAATTTGAAAATGAATAAAAGGGATGTGGGTATGAGTAGGTGGTGGTCATTGTTCTTTGAGGCTTTGCTGTCTGTCAATATGTTTGGTACTGACAGTTATCAATCACACTACCTTCCAGGTTTCTCTTTGCAATAGAACTTACACTGGCTAAAAAATATAATTAATATTAATATTTGAGATTATACTATAAATGATAATGACATGGAAAAACAACTCTGCATGTGTAAGTTCTTGATTTTAAGAGAAAAAAGAGTAGTTTTGTCCTAAAAGTGTATTTGTCAGGTCATTTCAGAATACACAAAAGCCAAGTAAAGGGAAACACTTGACTGTGTACAGTAAGTTTTAGAAGGTTTAATAGAAATGAACTTTATTTACCTTGGAAATAATCTGCTTACAAGTAATAAATCTGAAAAGATGCAAATAAACATGTTAAAATTTGGCATAATGTAAGTATTGACAGTCTTATCAATAATATAGTTAAAAATGAGCTTATGAATTTTTCATTGACATATTATATTAATGCAAAACTGAGTTTCATTATCCATCAAGATGTCAGCTGAAGTATTTAGTCATTTCTTAACAAGAGGTATTATTAAAATTGCCCAAACAGCTGAGTTTTCATGCCTCATCGGAATAACTGAATGATTTTCTGTGCTTTGATTTTACCATTTCCTTCATTTTTAAACAATGAAAGGATATTGCTCATATCTGAAGAAGCTGAGTTTATTTACTTCTCATATTTATTTAAAATATTATATTGCCACATTGACTAATTTTTCCTAGGCACCCAGGACCCTACTTTAATCAAGCAATCAAATATTCCTTGCTAATCTGTTTAATTTTTCCTTCCTCTAAGTTACACCCAAAATTTAGTGCATGTCTTTTACATCTAAAACTGAAGTTTGGAGATCTCAGGGTTTTTGTAAATCAAAGGTTGTTCTTTCACCTTTTCAAAAGAGAAATATGAGAAAATATTAGATTCATTTGCTATGCTCCACATTTCTTGACTAGCTTAACAGTATTATAAAAGATTCATGGAAAGAGATTTCAAGCCACAAGATGATTTTGTATGAGTAAATTGTGAATAATATAAATATTTCAGAGATTCTACAATTTGCAAAGTGGATATAAAAGCCCTGAGGATTTGTCAATGCCCTCACTGTCCTTAATATGTTCTCAAGGCAATACTGATAAAATTCCTGTCAAAGAGTTACTCACTGTACCCCAGTAAAGAACTTTAGTCTTCTCCATAGTGATAACATTGGTTCTGTAAATTAAGCACAGCCATTCAGGTCTCATCAACAGATCATTTTCTGTTTTTATCTCATGCTTGCCTAAAGTCTTTGTAGTAGAATACAGAGTAAATTTTTTTCTTCAGCAAGAAAAGGTAGGCCCAGTCTCATGGAAAGCAATACACAGGTACTTTTAAATATTGATACTTCAAGGGATAGAGAGACGCTTAGGAGCTTATAGTTGATATCATTTTGACAACTGTTAGACTACCAGGAGACTCAGAACATCTAGGTGTTGGTGTTTGTTTTAAATCCAGAAGTAGAAAACTTCATAAGGACAAACAGCTGACCTAAGACTCGGTAAAAGGATTAATCTTATTGGACTGAATGAATGAGGGAAATTAAATTGCGGTTGTTTGCAGTTCTGTTGACTTAATTTCACTGTTCTGTTTTCTGATAGGTAAATATGTAAACTCTTTTTCCTTTTAATCTATGCCTAACCTCAATTTACTAGTCTCTTTTGCCCCACATACATCATAAACAAATAATTTCACTGCTTCTGCACTTTTCATGAAGATACAGATATCTCCAGAGGTTAAATAAAAATGTTTCCCTTTTACTAAGATATAATTGGAGATATCAATGGTGAATCCAAGATCAGATACTAAGAGTGCTTTATTGAGAAGGCAGCTCATCTAATCAGAATATGCCAAACCCACACTTAAGGAACACATTTCCATGTGGCACCTGTGCTAACAGAGGCCTCTCAGATGAACTGGCACACCTACCTGTATCACATTTCTAGCCTCGTAAGTCAGGAAGGTGCTTCCTGAAAGACCAGGACCTTAACAGATTTTACACACCTTAGAGAAAGCAGAATTCCCCTAAATTTATAGGAGACACTTGGTCTTGGTTTCCTAGCCTTGCTATAAAAGAAAAACAAAAGCTTATAAAAATTCAAACTGACTGTTCTTTATGAAAATTTCTAGACAGAGTTGATTCTCTGTCAGATGCTCAGTAGTTGTTCAAGAACGCATATTGTTATTCAACACTTCTTACTGTAACTATATAAATAATCCAATAATAATGTGCTCAACCTTTGTGATCAAGAATATTCTTTGGAGGTAATTTATCAAATGGGGGGACTGTTAAGAGAAAGTATCCAAATTTGGCAAAAGGGCAAAATAAAGTACATGATATCCTTTTGTTGTCATACTGTGAACACTGATTTCATAGGTTCAATCAATAGTTATTTAATTCTTTAGAAGAATATACCTGTGATTGGCATTGAGATTTACTATTTGATTAAAGTTCAAGAAACTATGAAGTAACAAAGTAACTTGCAGTTACCTGTCTGGGAGAAAAGACAAGCTCAATTTGATTTTATTGCCCTGTAAGACATTAACAAGTTTTAATTCTGAACTATAAATGTTACTCTAACATTCCCTTTGAAAAAATGCGTATTATTACCCAGTTGCACTGGCAACCATTCTTCAGGATCCTTCATTAATGATAAAAAAAGTCTGAAATGTTCATTCTATATATGCACGAATCAAGGTTTTGTATTTTTGAAAAAAATTTTGAGATGAATTTGACATTTCAATTTCTGTACTTTGTTTAAATGTATACATTGATTTTATATTACTTTGTTATCAAAAAAAAGTTACAGAGAATTGAAATTGATATTTTCTGTCTGATAGAGCAAAGATATTTTGGGGGAATACATTAAATTATCTATTGTAATATTTTAAGACAAGGAAATTCAATTTTCTTTTATATCCAAAAATAACCATAGCATTTGGTAATAAGTACCAATTTCACCTAAAATGTATCTTAAATATATGCCATATAGAACCAAGATACAGTAATATCCAGAGATCTGTGAGATACATGCTCAAGAGTACTACAGCTCTCTTGCATTGATCAGAAGTATTTTTGCCCGCTGCCCCCACTAACACTATTGGTCATATCCTCTGATTAAGATATGTGGACTTGGTCTGGCAGATAGTGGCAGTCCGCAGGTGAGTGATGGAGAAAAACAGACAGAGAAATACCTAAACCATATGAAAAAGGAAACTCAGCACAATTTTTCCACCTTTTTCTACTCACAACCTGAAAAATTCCTTTGAAGGAAAACACTACATACTCTTGTCCTAGTAAATATCATAACAGTACCCTCATATTTGTTTTTGAGGGGTTTCTAGCTCTTTCTAGTGATTCTTTTCTTCTTGCTAATATTTGCAATTTGTACAAATTGAATCAAACATCAGAAAAATGTTAAGGATTTATTTTTAAAAAGTTGTTTTAGGTCTGGTAGTCTTTTATGAAAGGGTCTTTTTGTGGCATTTAAACGTTTGAGGGAAAATGCAATATAATTGTACATTCTATCTTCAAAGGATAGCCTTGGAGGGAAAAGTAGGCTGTGTTGAAAAATGAGATCAAAATATGTTGATGCTGTTTTTGAACTGTCAATTTGTTCTGTATTTCAAAGATGTTGGTGTCACTGAGATGCTTAGCCTGCTTCTAAAGCACTACAAGTTTCTGAAATGTATCCTTAGATGTAAAAGTTCTTGTTTGGAACTTTTGAGAAGGAAGCTATAAAACTAAAAGATTTCTTTAAATATGCTGATCCATTAGCTGAACAATTAAAACTGCCTGTACTCATCCTAAAAGAATACCAGAATAAAATATCCAAAAAATATTTTATGTGTGAAAATATCAAAATTGGCATAGTCATTTGTACATTTATACCTTTGCTCTTGGCAGGATACTATTACAGACATTTTTATGTTGCAGAAATCAGTAAAGTCCCACCATCAAAATAATCAAGCACAAATGAGTTGATTGGGAGCCCAGTTGCGTTCTCCTATAAAACAGAGGAATAACAGGTGCCCTACCCCACCTCCAGAGGGAGCCCTGTTCAGGGCTCCTTCACTTCTCCTCAGTCACATTTCCCATTGGTTACATAATAAGCTTTAGATACTTCTGTTCCTTCGCTGCTCTCCCTTCCTGTTGATGACAGTTGGCCACATTTACCCATTTGACTTAAATAAATTTCACAATAAGTAATTTATATTCTGCAATTCACTTGCCTCCAGCCATATTTTCTATTTTCTGAAATAAAACTCCAAGAAAAAATATGTGTCTCATATGACTTATTTTGCTGATTTTTATTCAGGGTTATGTGTATGTGTGTATATGTAAAAAGTTTTATTTGGAAGGACTATATCATCAATTTAGAGAAGGAACTGCATGTTAGAAAATGCTAGAAAATATCCTGTCTCCATTCTTCTATGATTTTATCTCATCCAGCTAGGCAAATTCAAGAACACAAGGGAAAATTATGTTTCTAAGGCATCAGAGAACATATTTGGTTTAGATTAAAAACAATTCAAGCAATAGAGGAGAAGAGGATCTCTTGTGTTTTGGATTGAAACTGAAAATTAGTTCAAAGAAACATTTATTTTTGTTCTTAAATAACTAAGTCATAAAAGGAAGAAAAAATCATGTACAATTACTTCACCTTAATCTGCAGGAAATCTTAGGCTATTGTGAAATAATTTTAAAATTGCAAAATCATAATATTGGTATTACTATTTATTTCCCTATTCTGTTTTATTATCACTCCTATTTATAGGAAAATGATTTATTTTAATAATAATTATTCTTAAGGCATACTTTAAAAATTTAGGGCTTTAAAATACTAACAAATAACTTCACTTGGTCCTTCCCACATTTTTCCAACCTGCCTTGTCAAAGGGAAAATAGTTACACGTGTATGTGTAGAAGTTAATAATCTTAAGATGAATACTTTTGCTTAGTAGAAATTTAACATCCTCATATATTAATCATACATTACTTTCACAAATCACAACACTGTAATCACAGTAATAAATGCTGTCAAACTCATACCTGCAACTAAATACTCTTGAGGTCAGAAATACTGTCTATTTCTGTAGCAAATCACTATTTTAAATTAGTATTCATATGTGTTATATTCATGATACACACACATATGCATGCAGTTATCCATAAACAGAGAATTGTCAACTTATCTACTGAAAAATGGGTGAGAGAAAAATTATATAAACTTGCTTATCCCTTTGGGAAACCAAATGTAATATAGGAAATAATTTGCTTAAAAGTGTTGACATTTACAAATTTGTTGATACCATTACTAATTACAATATCAACAGTAAGCTAGTTTACCAAAAGTGGATACATCTGAACTTTTAACCATTTGGTAAAAAACAGTATACCAATGGCCGTCTTTGTGAAAAGCAGTCTGATAATCAGACAATGGAAAGTCAATGTTGAAAAGCTTTTTTTTTTAAGAAACTGGAAAAGAATATGTTCATTCTTGAATACATCAAGGGATAAAATCAAATCTTTAAGAAATTAAATAGGGCAGGATGGAATACATATAAATACACATTTTTAGGGCTTTTTAATCAAATGTTTATTACCATGGTAATAACTGCCAAAAGATTATACTAATAACAGAGTACAAATGCAACCTGCAGAGTGGAGATACTACTGGCAATATACACATCTAACAAAGAAATGATATCCAAAATAAGTTTATTGTAAGAAGAAGAGAGAAAATCCAACAGAATGTGCTAAAAACTTGAACAGACATTTCACAAAAGGTCCTAGCTATTTAAAAAGCCAATAAATATTTGAAACGGTATTCAATTCTATTATTGTCACTTATAAATCTCAGAAGTGACTAAAATGGCATATTCTCACAATGGGATACTAGAGTGTAATAGGAATGAATAATCTGCAACTATATGCAGCAGCATGGGTAAATTTCAGAAGTAATTTGTTGAGACAAAGAGGCAGATATAAAAGTGTACATAATGTATGATTCAATTTATATTAATAACAAAAGAGGGCAAAACTAATCTGTGATCTTAGAAGTCAGGTTAGAAGTTACCCTTATGGAGGTAGTTCCAGGTATAATAGGGTATCCAAGGGATGTTTCTGATATTCTGATAATACCCTGTCTCTTGACCTGGCTCTCAGTCACATTATTATGTTAAACTTTGTGAATATTCATTGAGTTTGACACTGAAGATACCTTCTTTACTAATAATAGATTATCCTTGGCAAAGGTTTAAAAAATGAAAACTTTTCTTCTGAATATTTCCAAGAGAATGAAGAAAGATGAAATACTTCTGGAAGAATTATATTTATAGAAAAAACATAAAATAATTTGTTTATAGTTTATAGTTATTTCAGAGATATCTGTATGACAAACATCTTCAAACCATAGGGTTCTTTCCAAATAACTGTCACTCTTAATTAAAATAAAAATCAGTTTTACTGTGCCTGGATTTTGTTTTACTTATAAAATATATCAATATATAATATGATAATTATAATATACCCACAAAAATTTTGACAGTTTGAGGTGGCAGGCCCCATTAAATTCCCTTCAGTTCACTTATTTGGCCTCTGCTTAAAACCTTACAGATCATGATAGATGATGAATGTCTACTGTAAATGTATCAGAATGGCAACCTCAGTTGAAACTGCTGGCCTGACATAAAATAGCTCAAATAAATACAGTCTCTCACACTTAGCATGCAGGAGTTGAATTGGCAAAAATGTTCTTTTGAGCTCCATGATGGGAAGGCCAAAAGCAGTTTGCCTTTATATATTAAGGCCAGCAGTACAAATTCAATGTAGAACTCAGGTTAATTCTCTTCTCCTGTCATAATATATCCATGCAGACTTTGATTTTCCTTACATGATGTACTATACATGCTCTACTGATTATCACAGACAATCTACTATCAATAACACCATATTGATAATGATGAGCAGAAGGCTGCAAGTATCCTGAATATCCTGGAAACTTATGGTCAGTATTTGTGGAGTTGGCTTGCAACAGCTTTTGAGAATCAACTATGCACATCTCTCCCCAAGTACACATTTAGGGATGCCCCTTTGATAGTTTGACATCAGCCATGATGGGTAATATTTCCAAGAAGGAAACTGACAAATATAAAACCAGTACTTTTTCCCTCGAGAGTTGTTAACATTTATCAGCACACCACTTGAGAAACTCTATAGATATTGGGGGGTTTATTGCATTGGGAAAATTTGGGGGTCTGAATGACAAAAGTTTGGGATGTTCTGGAATATCCTAAGGTAAAGAGCAAGTTTTGTACCTCATACTTCCCGCCACCCAAAATAAGCACAACAGGAAAAAAGAAAATTATAGACCAGTATTCCTCATAAACATAGGTGTAAAAATCCTCAACAAAATACTAGCAAATTTAATTAAAAAATATATCAAAATGATCATCTATCATAATCAACTGGGAGTTATTCCAGGGATGCAAAAATGGTATAATATTCATTAATCAATCAATGTCATATACTATATTAACAAAAAAGGATAAAAACCACAGGATCATCTCAATAGATGTTGAAAAAGCATTTTTGAAATTCAACATCTATTCATGATAAAAACTCCTAACAAAATGTATAGAGGGTAAATATCTCAACATAATAAAGACCATATATGACAAACTCACAGCCAGCATCATACTTAAGAGTGAAAATCTGAAAGCTTTTCCTGTAAGAACAGGATGTTCACACTTACCACTTTTATTTAACATAGTCCTGGAGGTCCTAGCCAGAGCAATCAGACAAGAAAAAGAGATAAAATGCATTCAGATTGGTAAGGAGAAAGTTAAATTGTCACTATTTGCAGAAGACATGATATTATACACAGAAAACCCTAAAGATGCCACTAAAAAACTATTAGAACTAATAAATGGATTCAGCAAGTTGCAGTATACAAAAATAATGCACAGAAATTTGTTGTGTTCATCTATACTAACAATGAACTAGCAGAAAGAGGAATCAGGAAAACAACTCCCTTGACAACTGCATCCAAAAAATTAAAATACCTAGGAATAAACCTAATCAAGGAGATGAAAGACCTGTACTTTGAAAACTGTAAAACACTCATGAAATAAATTAAAGAGACACCAATAAATGGAAATCTAACCTGTGGTCATGGACAGGAAGAATTAATATTGTCAAAATGGAAAACCTGCGCAAAGCAATTTACAGATTCAATGCAATCCCTATTAAAATATCAATGGTATTTTTCATAATAATCTTGAAATTCATATGGAATCACAAAGATCCCAAATAGCCAAAGAAATCCTGAGAAAGAAGAAAAACGCTGGGGAGATTATTATTCCTGACTTCAAGCTATAATACAAAGCTTAAATAATCAAAATGGTATAGTAGAGAGCCCAGAAATAAACCTAAACATATATGGTCAAATTAATTTATGATAAAGGAGTCATGAATATACAATGGGGAAAGACAGTCTCTTCAATAACCCATGTTGGTAAAACTGGACAGTTACATACAAGAAAATGAAACTGGATTAATGTTTAACTCCATAAACAAAAGCATACTGAAAATGGATTAAAGACCTAAATGTAAGATATGAGATCATAAAACTCTTAGAGGAAAACTAGAGGGAAAAAAATCTCTGGGACATAAACATGAGTATTTTTTTTCTGGACTCATCTCTGCAGACAAGGGAAACAAAATAAAAATGAACAAGTGGGATTACACTGAAGAAAAAAGCTTCTGAACACCAAAGGACAACATCAAAAGAACAAAAAGGCAACCTAAAATATGGGAGAATATATTCAGAAACAATTAACATCCAAAATATATAAAGAGCCCATATGCCTCAACACCAAAAAGACAAATAATTTGATTAAAAAATGGGCCAAGAACCTGAAAAGACATTTCTCCAAAGAAGAAATACAGATGGCCAATAGGCACATGAAAAGATGCTTCGCATTGCTAATCATCAGATAAATGCATATCAAAACCACAATGATTTATCACCTAACACCAGTTAGAATGGCCACCATCTGAAAGACAAGAAATAACAAGTGTTGGCAAGGATGTGGAGAAAAGGGGACCTTCCTACACTGTTGGTGGGAATGTAAATTGGTGCAGTCACTGTGGAAAGCAGGATGAAGGTTCCTCAAAAAACTAAAAAATGGAAATATCATACAACCCAGTAATTCCACCTTAGAAATTCATCTGAAGAAAACCAAATCCCTGATTTGAGGAGAGATATGCACCCCTATGTTTATCACCACATTATTTACAATAGCCAAGATATGGAAGAAAACTAAGTGTCCATCAATAGATGAATGGATAAAGAATTGGTGGTACATATACACACTGTAATATTATTCAGACACAAAACAAGAGAAATTCTGTCATTTGCCACAACCTAGATGGATCTAGAGGGTATTATGTTCAGTGGAATAAGCCAGGTGGAGAAAGAAAAATACCATATGATTTCACTTATTTGTGGAATTTCAAAAAAAATGAGCAAAATATCAGTAGACACTGAAAAGTTACTCTTGCTTATCATATGTGAGGGGTTGGGTTGGGTAGGCCGGAGGTGATGGAGATAAGAGGGCACAAAAATTCTCAGTTATAATAAAAGTTGATCACAGGAATGTTAGTAAAGCATGGAGAATATAGTCTATGATTCCGTAATAACTTTCTAAGTCGACAGATAGTAACCACACTAGTGGGGGATGAGGATTTAATAATATAAATAGCTGTTGAACCACTATGTTGTATATTTGAAACCAATATAAGATTGTATATTAATGATTGCTTCAATTAAAAAATTTCTTAAAAAGTACCTACCTACACACACAAAATAAGCACATCAGTTTGAATCGTTTGGAGATTTTTGAAGTAGCATATAATATGCTTGAGAACCATGTTTTGCCTCATTTAGCACAAATTGTGGAAGGTTGCTAGTTGTGAGCAGATCACAGTGGAAAACAGGTCTCTGAAGAAAGTCCAAACTGTGTTATGTTTCCCTGCCAACTGCACTGTATTATCTAGCACTTTTGACAGGGCTGGAGTTTCCCCTAGTAAACAGGGATGCTGAATGGAGTCTCTGATAAGCTTCAGCAGGTGAGCTGCAATGTGGATTCTAAGGAATCTGAAGCAAAACTGCTATGATAGAAAAAAGATTCTACTCTGAAAATACATTACTCAGTATGTTACTGGGCTTTTCTGGAAGCAAACAATCAGACTATGGGACTACTAGTAAGAATGAGTCTATACTGCCATCTAAGAGCTGCATGTTATTGAGTTACTACATCATGAGGTCATGGGTGTTTCAGAAATTCATCCTGCAAAGGAAATCATACAATAAGGACAGAATGCAAGAAGGTTCAAAAAGCATAAGTAAATTACATGAACAGCTACTGTGCATAGAGATATTTCTCTATTAATTCAGCCAAAAAGGACAGTTCTAAGTAAGCTGTGCAAATGCTCTTTCAGAAAAGTATACTGTGAGTTGGGAAGTGTGGGATGGGTAGCTTATTTCTGTATCCTCCCCATACCCCCACCTGCCACTTGTCAAATTTCACAACATGGGATGTTAACTGTTCCTTACTTTCAGACTGTATTATCTGATGCTTTGAGAGTCACTGGGGAAGTCAATTTTTTGCCATGAAGTGTGTATTTTATTTGGAAGTGGTGGGAGGACCATGAGACTTGAAACCAGCCTCAGATGGGCAGAATAGAATGACTACATGGAATTAGTTGCCATGACACCACCTGGTGAAGCAAGCAGCTAAAAGACCAGGAGGTAAGTATGGTTGAAGGAATCTGGCATTCATCAAGCAAGAGCTATGTCCAGTTATATTTATAGCAAAAATCAGCAGTTTCACACCAGATTTTTTAAATCTCATTATATTTTGTAAACTGGAAACAAAAGAGTAACATCAAGCACTTATTAAATGTCAGTTACTTTTAATGTGATCAACACATATTAAACCATTTCACCCCCACCCAACTTTATGAGATAGGTACTATGACCTAGAAAATTTTAAAGTAAAAGGAGAATATTCACATTTATCATGGTGAACATCTAAGTAATACATATGTGTGAGGTAAATGGCAGAATTTCCAGAATCTTTCATCTAGCCTTAGTCCATTTACATACAAGAAAGTGAGTCTGCTGCAGCCTCCTGGGGCAAGGGGTAGAGAGAAAATGGCCATTCTCTCCTCCCCTCTGCTCCTGGTACATAATTGGTCTGGAGCCTGCCAGTCACCAAGGACCTGCCACGGGTTCCTCCCAGAAGGGGCAGGCAGGGGAAACAGCACCAAGCCCGCAGCGCATGAGCTACGGCTGGAGGAGTCTGACCAAGCCAGGCCTGGGTAGAGACTGTAAGGAATAAAAGCCTTTCTCACAACCTAACATTCCCATGATTTATTTCGGTTTCACCACTTTCATAGGGGGAAATTCACCCTAGGCCAGGAATACCCTTCCCCTGGGACTATAATATGTAACTGAATTACTGTGCTTTATACTTGGAACCAATATAATATTATACATCAACTATCATTCAATTTAAAAGATAAATTTAAAAAAAAGGAGAAAAACTGTATAAGAAAATCATGAAAATGAAGATAAATTATAAATATCAGACTAAATAGCATTCAAAGCAAAAAGCAGAAAATGGGAGAAGAACACTCACTAGAATGTAAGCATGTATGCATATTACAAAGACATAAAGGCTAAAAATGTGTCAACAATGGAGCAAAAGCATGGACATATCTAATCAAAATGAGCCCAATTCAGTCTATGCAATTATATCTGGCAATCATCAACTAGCAACAAAATGAGAATGGAAAATTACATTCTACATAAATTATACCTTTATTAAAATTTGATGACAGAGAATTCTGAGATGTTAAAATAACTTTGGGTAAAGAAGAAAAATAATCCACCAAATTACAGCATGTGATCTCTCATACTATCAAGTCACTACCACCCCATCAACAGGCTTATAGCAACAAAGGTAAATGAAAAACTGTGGGAAGACAAAAAGAATCTAAGATATTGGTGTACTATTTGTTTTCTAAAAGGAATTTGAGTGTCTCCTCATTTTCATCTCTTTGGAATGATTTATAGAGCAGTGAGACTGTCTGGTTTTTGAGAGTTTGGTAGAAATCATCTTTGAATCCATTTGAGCCTATGAATCCATTTGAGCCTGGTGTTTCCAGGGTAGTTCCTTAATTATCTAATTGGGAAATTGGTCTGTTGAAGCTATATAACTCTGTTTGGTTAATTTTGGCAATCTGTATTTCCCTAGAAAATTATCCACTTCATCTACATTTCCAAATCTATTTGCATAGAGGTCTACAAAGTAATCTCTTCAAATATCTTATGTTTCAATGTTTTTTCCCCTTTTTATTTCTTATTTTGAACATTTATGCTTTCTCCTATTTTTTATTGATCAATTTAGCTAGTGGTTGATTTGATTTGTACTATGAATGTTATAAAATGGTATGAAAACTAATCCTTTGCATATACCATATATCTATTAAGAATGAAAAAATGTTTGTGGTTGCCTTATGATTATATTTGTATTTCCTCATCTTACAAATTCAAGAACATCTACTGGGAAATCTATGAATGTGATTCACTCTTTACATAGTTCAAAGGAGAAAAAAATCATGAATTAAAGAAATGTCAGCTTTTATAACAGAAATCATCATCCATTCCTGATTACAAAACAAAACTTTTATTAAAATATCACTAGAATATTACAAAACATAGTTTAAATTAGATGATAAAATCATGCTAAATGGTGAAAAACAGACACACTTCTAGTAATTGAAATAACAAGGCAATGACTACTGGTAGAATTTTTATTTACCTGACAGTGTTAGCTAATATATGTTAGCAAACAAAATAAGAGCTAAAATATTAAAGCAATGTGGATATTATCAAAGTCTCACAGAGTTATATCAGTAACTCTAAAGCTTTCGATGTGTCACTCTCCTTTGGAAATGGAATAATTAGTGTTCTTCTCTGGCCACATAATCCTCAAAGTCACAAAATTTTTCATTCCAATATATTTTATTCCCCAGAAATTGAGTTATTGTTTATGTATAAAATACAAAGAGAAAGGAGTTTCAAGATGGCAGTGCAAGAGGTGAGACAGAGAACTTATTCCAAAACCACATATAACACAAAAATATAGTTAATACAACTAATCCTAAAAGAGCAACAGAAAAGAAGGCTGCACCAGACTGCACAGACCTGGAGAACAGAGAAGACCTCATGAAACAGGGTAATGTACCAAAGCCTTGATCTAGTGGGACCCAAGCCCTTCTCTCACCCCAGCTCACAGGTGGGAGGAAGAGAAATGGATCGGGGAGGGGGTGGAAGCCTAGGACTGCTGAACACCCAGACCTGGAGATTGGCTTTGGGAGTGTAAACCTACATTGCATGTTGCTCTGGAGATTAGTGGGGTTGGAAAGCTAAGACAGGAAGAATACTTGGAGAGACTAAGATTCTAGCTGTCTGTTGAGGACAGGGATCCACATCTGGATGCCCTGGGACAAAGGAAAGGTGAATGGTCTGAGAGGTTTCCTAGCAGCAAGAGGGCTGCTGAAGGGGTGGGGTTTGCACAGAGCTTGCTGCATGGGGGAAGGGATAGGTGGACAGGGTTGTCTGGGCATGCTCTGCCCAGAAGTTTGGGATCTTTCAGGAGCTTTGGGTGCTGCATCCCACCAGCTGGCTACTAAGCTCCAAGGCCCCTGCTGCACCTTCCTCTTGGCCTGCCAGCACTGGTTCGCAAACCAGCAGTCCCAGCTCTGGCATCAGGCCAGCCAGAGGGAGCGTTCAACTATAACAGCTACAGACCCAAAGAACAGAGGCTTACACCTGTGTGCTTGGCACACTGGTTCTGACAATGGAGACAGGCACTGCAGCCGAGAAGCAGGGAATAGCACTTTCCTTCCCCAGGCACCAGTGCTACTCCCCTGCAACCCCTGACATCAATCCAGTGGCTAAGTAGCTCCAGAGACTAGACCTCCTGGGCAATAGAGGGCACTACATACAAATATGAAATGTCAAAGTCAACTGGTTCAAACAAAAATCTCACAAACACCAGAAAAAAGGCCAACTGAAACTGAACTTACCAATCTTCCTGCAAAAGAGTTCAAAATAAAAATCATAAACATGTGCATGGAGGTACAGAAAAATATTCAAGAACTCAGTGATGAATTTAGGATGGAGATCCAATCATTAAGAAATTCCATATCTGAAATAAAATGCACAATGGAGGGATTTAAAAGCAGATTCAAGGTAGAAGAAGAGATGGTAAATGGAATAGAAATTAGAGAAGAGGAATACAAAGAAGCTGAGGCACAGAGAGAAAAAAGGATCTCTAGGAATGAAAGAATACTGAGAGAACTGTGTGACCAATCCAAACAGAACAATATTCATATTATACAGGTACCAGAAGAAGAAGAGAGAGAAGAAGGAATAGAAAGTGTCATTGAGAAGGTAATTGCTGAAAAATTCCCTGATCTGGGGAAGGAGATAGTCTCTCATGCCATGGAGGTGCACAGATCTCCAAACACAAGGGACTCACGGAGGAAAACACAAGACACATAATAATTAAAACGGCAAAGATCAAGGATAAGGACAGATTATTAAAAGAAGCCAGAGAGAGAAAAAAGATCACATACAAAAGAAAGCCCATCAGGCTATCATCATCAGACTTCTCAGCAGAAACCTTACAGGCCAGAAGGGAGTGGCATGATATATTTAATGCAATGAAGCAGAAGGGTCTTGAACCAAGAATATTTTATTTGCCAACATATCATTTAAAATTGAAGGATGGATTAAACAGTTTCAGATAAGCAAAAGCCGAGAGAATTTATCTCCCAGAAATGACCTCCACAGTGCATTTTGGAGGGCTAAGCAGCTATTCCTAAGGCTAAATAGCTGTTGCATGAGAAATAAAACCACAGCAAAGAAAGTAGAACAGTTAATTACTAAGCAGATGCAAAATCAAATCAACTACCCCAAAAGTCAATCAAGGTATAGACAAAGAGTACAGAATATGATACAAAATATATAAAGAATGGAGGAGGAAGAAAAAGGAGGGAAAAAAAAGAGCCTTTAGGTTGAGTTTGCAATAGCATACTAGGTGAGTTAAGTGAGTTAAATTAGACTGTTAGATAGTAAGGGAATTGCCGTTGAACCTTCGGGAACCATGAATCTAAAGCCTGCAATGGCAATAAGTACGTATCTATCAATAATAACACTAAATGTAAATGGTCTGAATGCACCAGTCAAAAGACATAGAGTTCACTAAATGGATAAAAAACAAAAACAAGATCTGTCTATATGCTGCCTACAAGAAACTAACTTCAAACCCAAAGACATACACAGACTGAAACTAAAGGGATGGAAAAAGATATTTCCTGCAACTAATAGGTAGAGAAAAGCAGGAGTTGCAGTACTTGTATCAGAAAAAATAGACTTCAAAACAAAGAAAGTAATGAGACAAAAAAGGACACCATAATGATAAAGGGGTTAATCCAACAAGAAGATATAACCATTATAAATATCTATGCACCCAACACAGGAGCACCTACATATATGAAACAAATACTTACAGAATTAAATGGGGAAATAGAATGTAATGCAATCATTCTAGGAGACTTCAACACACAACTCACTCCAAAGGACAGATCAACCAGACAGAAAATAAGTAAGAAGACAGGGGCACTGAACAACATATTAGAACAGATGTACCTAACAGACATCTACAGAAACAGTCCATTCAAAAGTAACTGGAAACACATTCTTCTCAAGTGCACATGGAACATTTTCAAGAAGATCATATACTAGGCCACAAAAAAGAGCCTCAGTAAATTAAAAAAGATTGAAATTGTACCAACCAGTTTCTCAGACCACAAAGGTATGAAACTAGAAATAAATTACGCAAACAAAATGAAAAATCCCACAAACACATGGATGCTTAATAACATATTCCTAAATAATCAATGGATCAATGAGCAAATAAAAACAGAGATCAAGTAATATATGGAGACAAAATGACAACAATGATTAAGCACCGCAAAAATCTGTGGGATGCAACAAAGGCCGTACAAAGAGGGAAGTATATTGCAATACAGGCCTTCCTCAGGAAAGAAGAAAAATCCCATATGAACAGTCTAAACTCACAATTAACAAAACTAGACAAAGAAGAACAAAGGAGGCCCAAAGTTAGTAGCAGGAGGGGCATAATTCGGATTAGAGAAGAAACAAGTTAAATTGAGAAGAATAAAACAATAGAAAGAATCAATAAAAGCAGAAGCTGGTTCTTCGAGAAAATAAACAAAATAGATAAACCTGTAGCCAGACTTATCGAGAAAAAAAGAGAGTCTACATACTTAATCAGAAATAAGAAAGGAAAAATCACAACAGACACCACAAAAATACAAAGAATTATGAGAGAATACTGTGAAAAATTATAGGCTAACAAATTGGAGAACCTAGAAGAAATGGACAACTTCCTAGAAAAATACAACCTTTCAAGGCTGACCCAGGAAGGAGCAGAAAATCTAAACAGACTTATTACCAGCAACAAAATTGAATTGGTAATCAAAAACTACCTAAGAGCAAATACCTGGACCAGATAGTTACACTGCTGAATTTTATCAAACACTTAGTGAAGACCTAATACCCATCCTCCTTAAAGTTTTCCAACAAGTAGAAGAGGAGGGAATATTTCCAAACTCATTCTATGAGGCCAGCACCACTCTAATACCAAAATCAGGCAGACACCACAAAAAAAGAAAGTTACAGAGCAATATCCTTGATGAACATAGATGGAAAAATACTCAACAAAGTATTATCAAACTGAATTCAAAAATAAATCAAAAGATCATGCATCATAATCAAGTGGGATTTATTCTAGGGATGCAAGGATGGTACAACATTTGAAAATCCATCAACATCATCCACCACATCAACAAAAAAGAAAGACAAAAAACACATGATCATCTCCAAAGATGCTGAAAAAGCATTTGACAAAATTCAACATCCATTCATAATAAAAAGTCTCACCAAAATGGGTATAGAGGGCAAGTACCTCAACATAATAAAGGCCATATATGACAAACCCACAGCCAACATCATACTTAACAGCGAGAAGCTGAAGGCTTTCCTTTAAGATTGGGAACAAGACAAGGATGCCCATTCTCCCCACTTTTATTCAACATAGTACTGGAGGTCCTAGCCATGGCAATCAGAAATTAAAGGTATCCAAAGTAATTAAAGGTATCCAGATTGGCAAGGAAGAAGTAAAGCTGTCCCTGTTTGCAGATGACATGTGGCAAGGAAGAAGTAAAGCTGTCCCTGTTTGCAGATGACATGATATTGTACATAAAAAACCCTAAAGAATGCACTCCAAAACTACTAGAATATCTGAATTCAGCAAAGTTGCAGGATACATAATTAATACACATAAATCTGTTGCATTCCTAAACACTAATGATGAGCTAGCAGAGAGAGAAATCAGGAAAACAATTCTATTCACAATTGCATCAAAAAGAATAAAATACCTAGGACTAAACCTAACCAAGAAAGTGAAAGACATATCCTCTGAAAAGTACAAGACAGTCATGAGAAAAATTTAAGAAGATACCAATAAATGGAAACACATCCCATGCTCTTGGGTAGAAAGAATTAATATTGTCAAAATGGCCATCCTGTCTAAAGCAATCTACAGACTCAATGAAATCCCTATCAAAAAATACTAACAGCATTCGTCAATGAACTAGAGAAAATAGTTCTAAAATCTATATGGAACCACAAAACACCCCGAATAGCCAAAGCAATACTAAGGAGGAAGAATAAAGCAGGGGGGATTATGCTACCTGACTTTAACCTCTACTACAAAGCCACAATACTCAAGAGAATTTGGTACTGGCACAAGAACAAACCCATAGATCAATGGAACAGACTAGAGAGCCCATATATAAATCCAAGCATATATGGTCAATTAATATACGATAAAGGAGCTGTGGATACACAATGGGGGAAATGACAGCCTCTTCAACTACTGGTATTGGCAAAACTGGGCAGCTACATGCAAGAGAATGAAACTGGATTATTGTCTAACTGCATACAAAAAAGTAAACTCAAAATGGATCAAAGACCTGAATGTAAGTCATGAAACCATAAAACTCTTAGAAGAAAGCACAGGCAAAAATTTCTTCAATATAAACATGAGGAACTTTTTTCCTGAACACATCTTCTTGGGAAAGGAAACAAAATTAAAAATGAACAAATGGGATTACATCATGCTAAAACACTACTGTACAGCAAAGGACACCATCAGCAGAAGAAAAAGGCATTAAACATTATGGGAGAATATATTTGTAAATGACATATCTGACAAGTGTTGTCATGTAAGATGTATAAAGAATTCACACACCTCAACACCCAAAAAAAGCAAATAACCCTATTAAAAAATGGGTGGAGGATATGAACAGACACTTCTTCAAAGAAGAAATTCAGATGGCCACAACAGGCACATAAAAAGATGCTCCACATCCCTAATTATCAGGGAAATGCAAATTAAAACCTTAATGAGATATCACCTCACACCAGTTAGGATGGCCAACATCCAAAAGTCTAGGAACAACAAATGCTGGTAAGGATGCAGAAAAAAGGGTTCCCTCCTACATTGCTGCTGGGAATGTAAACTAGTTCAACCATTGTGGAAAGTAGTATGGAGATTCCTCAAAAAACTAAAAATAGAAATACCATTTGACCCAGGAATTCTACTTCTAGGAATTTACCCAAAGAAAACAACTTTTCAGATTCAAAAAGACATATGCACCCCTATGTTTATCGCAGCACTATTTACAATAGCCAAGATATGGAAGGAAGCTAAGTGGCCATTAGTGGAAGAATGGATAAAGAAGATGTGGTACATATACACAATGGAATACTATTCAGCCATAAGAAAGAAACAAATCCTACCATTTGCAACAACATGGATGGAGCTAGAGGTTATTATGCTCAGTGAAATAAGTCAGGCAGAGAAAGACAAATACCAAATGATTTCCCTCATTTGTGGAGTATAACAATGAAGCACAACTGAAGGAACAAAATAGCAGCAGACTCACAGACTCCAAGAAGGGACTAGTAGTTACCAGAGGGGGGGGGGTGGGGGAGAGGGGGGGGGGAGGGAGGGAGAAGGGGATTGAGGGGTCCACATGGTGTGTGTGGGGTCACAGGGCAGACAGTGTAGCTCAGAGAAGACAAATACGGACTCTGTGGCATCTTACTACTCTTATGGACAGTGCCTGCTATGGGGTATGGTGCAGGACTCGATAATAAGGGTGAATGTAATAGCCACATTATTTTTCTTGTGAAACTTTCATAAACATGTATATCAATGACACCTTAATTAAAACAAACAAACAAATAAAAAAAAGAGTTCAAGTTAATATTTCTCCTAAACTTCCTTTTTTATCAAAAATTTATTTCCTTTTCAGTCAAAAGGGAAATAAATACAAACTATACAGCAAAGCAAAATAAATTATAATTATGCTCAAAAGTGATTTTCAAAATGAATATGCTAAAATGAAGTTTAAATAAGTTCTTGTAAATGTGGAAGAGTTTCTTAAATGACAACGTACATGTAATTGTTTATATTTAACCAGTTTGATTTTTATTCGTAAGGCCATATGTATTGAAAATTCACTCACCAATATATGTGGGAACAACAAAAAAAAAATCAAGGGTTGTCTTTGATGTTGCCAAACATATTTAAACTGTGTGGAGGAACATAAAAACTCTCTAATAATCTTCTAGATGAATTTATGTTACAATTGCTTTTATAGTTGTGCCAATTAAATAACATCTATCTAGGTTTGTGTCAAAAGTGCTGTTTACATCTTCAAAGAAACAAATGAGCAAACACCTTCAAGTCTGAGGTAATCTGAGCAGGAAACCTTCAAAAGGGTTTTTCAGTGTTTCAAGGTAACTGAACATTTTAACTTTCAGAGAAAATATAAACATTCGTCATTCTTGATCTCACCTCTATGACAATTCTTTACCTTTGAAGAGTTTACAAGGTTAAATATTTCTAACTTATGTAAAGGAGATTCAGAATATTTCAAGGAAGTACTATGCCCAATACTGGCTAATTAATGGGAAATCTCAAAAAGTTACTGATATTTCTAAACGTACATAAAGACAAAATTGATTTAAGAGAAAACATGAATAAATCAGTAACTGCAGAAAATATTGAAAAAATTTAAACATTACATCCAAAGAAAGCTCTGGCATAATTTAACTTACGAGTGAGTCCTTTCAAGCTTTCGAAGACAGTTCATTGCACATTATGTAATCTGTGCATGCATTTTAAAGTACTTTTGGGGTAGTTAGAACATCTAAAACCTAATTCAGGTGATGGGAATTTATTTACATATATGTAAGCTAAAAAAAATCAAAATAGTTGAACAATCAAATCTCACAAAACAATAAGAATTGGTAGAGTACTCAGCAAAAAACTCAGCTCTATTGGCCAATATGCCTGATCCTATCCATGGAAAATGTTCATTGTTACCTAACCTTGCACCTGTTATTTATGTAACCACTTCTGATTTTTAATCTACTTTTGTGCTATTGACTTCTTGTCCTTTGTAACCATTAATTCAAATGCCTCATAGGGAGAAGTAACAAAAAACAAAAAACATATCTATAATTAATTTGGTTAAGATCCATTGTTGGTTACCTAGTTGAATAGAAGTAATACTTTTTCATACAGGCCTCATAGGCACAGAGCATAGATTCAACCAATCAATAATAAAAATGAAGTTATATATGTATATATATAACTATATATATATACATCAAAAGTTTTACATACATATATTTATATACATATCAAAATTTTAAGATAATTGTATAGGAACAATAAGATATAGATGTTAAAATCCTAAATAAATTCTAGGCAATTGAAATCAAACACCTTGATGAGCTAGATTTAGCCTATCAATTAAATAATGATTTAATATTACAGAACCACTACATTACATCCAAAACAACTGGGAAAAAACATTTATAATTACCTTAAGAGATGTCTCTAGGGAATTTGATGACCTATTCATAAGTAAAATTACTTGGAAAATTAAAAGGAAATTTACCTTAAGAACTAATATGATACTAGAATCATTCACATTAAAACTGGAAGGTGACTGTCAATGGTATTATTTATAAAGTTCTTCATTTGGAACATCGATCAAACAATAAATTAGGAAGTGTTACACCAATGAAAAGGAATAATCTAGGTTTTTATTTTGTTTTTGCAAATGATACATCTGATTTATTTTGCCTAGAGAATACTAAGCAATGATTTGGAATATTTTAAAAATTAATGACTGATGTTGGTAAAGTGGATGTGGATCAAGATTAGGGTTGGCAAACTACTGCTTGCAGACCAAATCAGTCCACTGACTATATTTGTAAATAAAGTTTTACTGGAACACAGGCATGCCAAATCCTTTAGGTATTACCTATGATAGCTGCTGTGGACAGAGTTGAGAAGTTATGCCAGGGGCTCTATGGCCTGCCAAAGCCTAAAATATTTAGTAGCTGGTCCTTTACACAAATGTTTGCTGACCCTTAATAAAGATAAGCATTTAATAATCCAAAAATTTTAGCCAACAATTAAGAGTTCCAGAAAAATGGTAACAAAGAAAAATATGGGGAGGAAAATTTCTCAAACTGAAAAATACAGGTTTTCAGATTATAAGGGCTTACTGAGCACTTTGCATAATGCAAGAAGAAAAACACCGCAGCAAGCCAGACATAATTAGTGACTTCAGATCTAATCCAGATCCTAAAAATTTCCAGAAAAGGAAAAAGTTACACACAGAATTTTAGTCATATTTCTCTAAAAGCTGAAGAAATCATTCCAGACTACAATTTTACATATTCAATGTAAAATCAAATCATGTTTTAGATATAAAAGATCTTTAAATGTTTTACTCTTTATCTCTTAGAGAACATGGCCCATCAAAATTAGAGAATAAATACCAAAAAGGAAGAAATGAGATCGAGATAAAGAGGATCCAACAGAGAAGAGAGGAGAAGAAAATCCCCAAGATGATGAAAGAATGGTAATCTTCCAAAGCCAATTTGTACAGTAGGCTTTGTGGATAAACAGGTCGATAGGAGCAGGGGGACAGAAAGATCTGGAAGGATATGCCAAGGGAATATAATTAAATTTATAGGTGTATATAAAGTATTTACCATATTGAGAATTATATTTCCATTAGAACATTTCTGTGATGAGTTGGTGATAAATACATAGAAAAAAAGCGATTAAAGAGAATGAGGTAACTTCAGGATAAAGAAAAACTCATACAAGAAATGAAGTGTTTGTGTTGTTAGTATGGAAATGAAGCCTGAGATTTCTGACAATGGCTCAACTGGGAGCAATATTTGAAAAACCATAAATATGTAAACATTTGACTTACCTAGGAAGTTGAATATTAGTATTTTAGAAGAATGGCTATAGAAGTGGAGTGCCAAAGGGAAGAAGAACTCTATGAGCTAAATCCTCCTCTTCTTTAATGTAAGTCAGTAAGTAATGTCTAACAGTGAAAAATAACAACATAGCTCTATACACTGTATATACAGTTAGAAATACAGGGAAAATTTCTTTATAAAAGAGGAAGATGAAGGTTATATGAGAAGTGACGACAAAAAGCAGTATTTTTATTATCAGCTTTGTAGTACTATTAGACATTTAAAAACAAAAAGGAATTGGTCAATTATACCTCAATAAAGCTAGAGTAAAAAAAGCAAAATAAAGTAAAATAAGAGCAAAATATTATGTTACTTAAAAATGGAAGCTCTATATTTAAAAGTTGAATGTGTAACCTGAACTTGGCCACTTCCTATCTGTAACCCTAAGTAACTAAATACACCTCTATGTGTTTCCAATTTTTTTCCTTCTTAAAATAGGTGCAATAGAACTACTTAAAAGAGGCATAAAAGAGGGCTAGTAAACTAATAATATAGGTAAGGCATTTATTTTAAATACATATATTACTTAAAAATAGTAATTATTATTTTTAAAAATAATATGAAATACAAATGACAAAAGGGTCTCTTCACAACAATAAATTTACAAAGGAACTATCTGTCTTAATAATGTATAAGACTTATACAAAGTGTTGGCAAGTTGAAAAATTTTGAAAAAGTCCTGGATGCAAAATCAGTGCATTTAAAATTGCTATTCATTCTAATAATGAAAGATATGTTTTCATGCTGATGAATCAGAACTATTTCATTTTGAAATAAATGCATACAAAGTATCTATAAAGAGAAATAAAATTATTTTCATTAAATTTTATTGACATTTAGAAAGCCACTGGCTCTTTGATTCTCCCTTAGGAAGAAAATGTTAAACTTATATATAAAAGAAAGACTGCTGAGACCAACAGAATTTTGAGTAATTTTAGAAATGTTTCTAAGAACCTATTTTTTTCTTATTTATCCTCTTAAAAAACTTCAAAATTTCTTTCTCTGCTGTATCATGATACTTACCATTGTCTATTTATAGCCCTTAGGAAGTTATCAGATATGATTCCCATGGTACTATTAATTCTTAGAATAATTATTGATTATTTGAATGCTAATACCCTTTTGAGGAAAATGGTAGGGGATCTATGGAGAAGTGATTTAAATATATATATATATATATTATATATATATATATATATATATTTAAATATATATATACATGAAATTTAAATATATATATATATACCTGAAAGTTTGGTCCAGAGATGAACACTTAAAAGAGTATGAAATAGTCCTACACTCCAAGGAAAACAAAATAGTTCATAGACATTTCCCTCATCCCCTAAATAGAATAATCATTATGAATAGAGATTGACTTCATAGCAACCACTAACTTTCCTTATAAATTGAGGAATTTAACCACCCAATGTGTGTGACATCATTGGAATTTACCATCACATAATAATTTGCCTGAACAACCCCGCCCACCAAAAACTATTTGCCCTTATGAAAATGTCCTGGCACAGTGAAATAAAGCTTGGAAGAACATGCGGTCTGTGTTCTTGGTTCAATCTCACCCTCCTTATTCCTGTGTGCACACTCGTTAGTTATGAACCCTGGCTTCACTGTGAAAGTTTCCCACTTTTCCACGGGATGTGATACACTTTTTAATATTCTGGGGAAAACAGTGATATAAAATTTCAACACATTTTTCTGCACAGGCGGTCCTTGAAAAGGGACCCAGTATGTCTCTAGTTACACAATATTTTTATTTCCAGAGGTTTCTCTCACAGAGCACTTCAGTGATCAAACAGAGGTACACTGTAGGGATAATTTAGTAGTTCCTTACCAGAGGAAAAAAGATACTCGGTGGGCATGAAAAACTCAGGGGACACTTGGTTAAAATGTATATTGTAGGTAATTGCCATGGGGGACAAACTAAGGTGAGAGGATCATACTCAGTAGAACAAAAATGTGGCTGAGGTACCACAGGTCGGTAGAGGCAGAGTATCACTCGTCACAAGTCCAGCTGGAGTCCTGCCGAACGCAAGGGAACCCCAGCTCTGTCACTTGCCAGCTGCGTGCTGGCCAACTGATTTACTCGCTGTGTGTCTTCACCAGAGACAATGACAGTACCCACTGCTTAGGATTACAATGAAGATTAAATGAACACCTACATGTGTTTAGAATAGTTACGATATGTTTGAGCAACAGCTGTTTTTCTTAGAAGGAGCATTTATAAATAGCATCCAGGTGAGCAACCAAAGAGAGAAGTTAGTTGCCCCTCAGTTTTTCCCAGTGCTGTATCTTATTTTTAAAATTTTTTTAAATTTTGGATTTACTGCACTGTGGCCTTTTAGAGATTAGTTCACATCTGTGTGACATACTTCATGTTAAAATTCACACAGAGGGCTGACCTCCCCCAAGGAAGGATTAACTGGTAAATGATTGCCAAGCACTAGGGACACTTGAAGAGTTCCAAAAATGTTGCTTGCTAATTCTCCTCATCCTGAGAAGGGCTAACTGATGACAATTCTAGGCTGAAGTGTCTCACATCATATAAATACTCAATCCAAAATTGTGAAATCTCCAGTTTGCAAGCAGCCAGAGGGCACACTAAGACACTCACTGAGGAGCAGCACATTCTGCACCTGGCGTAAGATCTGAGCCTGCTTCAGGAAAATGTTACTCAGACTTCGGTTTTCAGTTTGGTTTATTGTTTCACGTTTTCACATCTGATTGATTAAGTGAGCTTCACATAACAATCCTCCTGTCATATATAAGACCTTATAGTGAAAGACAATAATATCTGGGAAAAATCTGCTAGATTGAGACTATGGAAATAAATTAGATTTTTTCTGTGTTTAGTAAGGTCTGCAGATGATGTTGCACTCAGAATTTTTATTATATTATTATACTCCAGGAAAGATACTTACTAGTCCCAAAGGCATCTTCAGCAAAGGTGCACAAAATCTAAAAGGAAAGTTTTCATGGAATTGTGAATGGCACAGGAGTTCCATCTAGAGATACATATTCATAAGTCATTAACAATTCCAGATCAGTTCATGATTATTCATCATTAGAGCACATGTACTCAATTTCATATAAATTATTTATCAGCTTTGTTTATGAACATCTTTAACTGATTAATGGCAGATTTTGACAAATATTCCTGAATTGTTCAAACTGAAGCATAGATCATAATGAATGAAGTCATGCATTGCTTTTCAGGAGTGTGAGATGAATGGCTGATACAGGAAGAAATATAAGAGACTGCAATGGTTTTGCAAATATGTCTGGTTTAGAAATCTGAGGGCTTACCTTTTTATTAGTAACACATTGAGAATCAATATCCCACTCTTTAAACTGAGTCTTGGCTGAATTCAGAGTCAGAAAAGGTGATGCAAGACAGTGCCAGGAAACATGCCTCAAGCATTTCAGAGAGTTATCTGGCCCAACTTTCAGAAACCAAGCCTTGCACAGGTAGATCATGCATTTAAACAGCTTCCTCAAATGTGTTTTTTTAATTCTGATTTTTCCTATAATATTCTTTTCAATTTTTATTTTATTGTGTAAGATTTAATGCAAGATCTTTTTAAGTGTATAATACAGCAGGCACAATATTGTATAGCAGATCTCTGGAACTTAATCATCTTGCATTCCTGGAACTTTTTAACCCATGAATTGGTAGCTCCCCATTTTCCCTTCCTTCCTGCCCTTGGCAAGTACCTTTCTATTATCCATTTCTCAGAGTTTGACTACTTTAGATATCTCGCAAGTGGAATCATGCAGTATTTGTCCTTCTGTGAATGGCTTATTTCACTCAGCATATTGTCCTTAATGTTCATCGATGTTTTCACATATTGCAGAATATCCTTCTTTTTTAAGGCTAATATTCCATTGTATGTATATGCCACATTTTCTCTATCCATTTGTCTAATGGTGGATATTTAGATTGTTTCCACATCTGGCTATTGCAAATAGTGCTGCAATATATACAGGAGTGGTAATGTCTCTTTAGATCCTAATTTCAATTATTTTGGATAAATATACAGTAGTAGGATTGCTGGATCATATGGTAGTTTTATTTCTAATTTTTAAGGATCCATCATGCTGTTTTCCATAGTGGCTTCACCATTTTTTGCATTCCCACCAACAATACAAAAGGGTTCCAATTTGTCCACATACTCAACAACACTAGTCTTTTTGAAAAAAAAATAATACCCATCTGTATTTTCACTTTATTGTACTTTTAGTTTTTATTTCCTGGATTATTAGTGATGTTACATGCCTTTTCATAAATGTGTTGGCCATATGCATATCTTCTTTGAAGAAATGTCTATTCCAGTCCTTAGCCCATTTTTTAATGAGGCTGTTAGGTTTTTTTTATTGAGGTACAGGAGTTTCTTATGTAATCTGGAAATTAGTATTTCTGATGTACATTGTGCTAATTAATATTTTATGATACAGATTGCAAATGCTTTCTCCCATTCTGTAGGTTGCCTTGTCACTGTCCTGATGTTTCCTTTGCAGTGTAGAAGCTCTTTAGTTTGGAATACTTGACACTGTTTAAACGTCTGTGCCCAAATACCCTAAGTGATCTACAGGTTCAGTATAATCCCCGTCAAAGTCTCAATGCATTTTTTTCACAGAAGTAGAAAAAACAATTCTAAAATTTATATGAAACCACAAAGGACCACAAGTAGCCAAAACAATCTTTTTTTGTTTTTTGTTTTTTGTTTTATTTTTTATTTTGGTATCATTAATATACAATCACATGAGCAATTATGTGGTTATTAGATTCCCCCTATTATCAAGTCCCCACCACATACCCTATTACAGTCACTGTCCATCAGCATAATAAGATGCTACAGAGTCACTATTTGTCTTTTCTGTGCTATATTGCCTTCCCCACGCCCCCCACTACACTATGTGTGTTAAACGTAATGCCCCTTATTCCCGTTCTCCCTCCCTTCCCACTCACCCTCCCCAGTCCCCTTCCCTTTGGCAACTGTTAATCCATTCTTGGGTTAACATTTGTTGTGAGTCTGCTGCTGTTTTGTTCCTTCAGTTTTTCTTTGTTCTTAGACTCCATAAATAAGTAAAATAAATCATTTGGTACTTCTCTTTCTCCGCCTGGCTTATTTCACTGAGCATAATGCCCTCTAGCTCCATCCATGTTGTTGCAAATGGTAGGATTTGTTTTCTTCTTGTGGCTAATAATATTCCATTGTGTATATGTGCCACATCTTCTTTATCCATTCATCTACTGATGGACACTTAGGTTGCTTCCATTTCTTGGCTATTGTAAATAGTGCTGCGATAAACATAGGGGTGCAGATGTCTTTTTGAAACTGCATTCTTAGGGTAAATTCCTAGGAGTGGAACTCCCAGATCAAATGGTATTTCTATTTTTAGTTTTTTGAGGAACCTCTATAGTGCTTTCCACAATGGTTGAACCAGTTTACATTCCTACCAGCAGTGTAAGAGGGTTCCCCTTTCTCTGCATCCTCACCAGCATTTGTTGTTCCTAGTCTTTTCTATGTTGGCCATCCTAACTGGTGTGAGGTGATATCTCATTGTGGTTTTAATTTGCATTTGTCTGATAATTAGGGATGTGGAGCATCTTTTCATGTGCCTGTTGTGGCCATCTGAATTTCTTCTTTGAAGAAGTGTCTGTTCATATCCTCCACCCATTTTTGTGTGTTGAGACATATGAATTCTTTATATATTTTGGATGTTAACCCCTTGTCAGATATGTCATTTACAAATATATTCTCCCATACTGTAGGATGCATTTTTGTTTTGATGATAGTGTCTTTTGTTGTACAGAAGCTTTTTAGCATGATATAGTCCCATTTGTTCATTTTTGCTTTTTTTTCTCTTGCCTGAGGGGATGCATTCAGGAAAAAGTTGCTCATGTTTATGTTCAAGAGATTTTTGCCTATGTTTTCTTCTAACAGTTTTATGATTTCATGACTTACATTCACGTCTTTGATCCATTTTGAGTTTACTTTTGTGTATGGGGTTAGACAATTACCCAGTTTCATTCTCTTGCATGTAGCTGCCCAGTTATCCCAACACCAGCTGTTGAAGAGGCTGTCAGTTGCCCATTGTATATCCATGGCTCCTTTATCATTTATTAATTGACCATATGTGCTTGGGTTTATATCTGGGCTCTCTAGTCTGTTCCATTGGTCTATGGGTCTGTTCTTGTACCCAAAATTGTCTCGATTACTGTGGCTTTGTAGTAGAGCTTGAAGTCAGGGAGTGTAATTCCCCCTGCTTTATTCTTCCTTCTCAGAATTGCTAAGTAGCCAAAACCATCTTGAAACAGAAGGACAAAGCTCAAGGCATCATACTTCCTGATTTCAAAATATGTTTCAAAGCCATGTAATTAAAACAGTGTCATACTGGCATAAATACAGACATTTAGACCAATAGAATAGAACACCGAGAAACCAGAAATAAAACCACAAATTATGCAGTGATCCTCAACAAGGGTGCTAAGAACACTAAATGGACACAGGACAGTCTCTTCAAGAAATGCTGAAGGGGAAATGCATATCTCCATGCATACAAATAAAATTGGACCCTGATCTCACACCATACACAGAAATCAACTCAAAATTGATTAAAAACTTATATCTCCAAATCTGTAAAGCTTCTGAGTGAAAACATAGGGGAAAATAATTCATGATATTGGTCTTAGCAATGATTTCATAGATATAATACCAAAAGCAGTGAAGAAAAGTAGTAACAGACAAATAGGACTATGCCAATAATATCCTTGGTCACCAAAAATAACATTACTTTTTCACAAGACTCAAACTATCTTGAAGAGAAATTATTTAAAGTTAGCGAATGAAGTACATTTAAAAAATGGATAAAAGGAAATAAAAAGGTTGATTTTTTTTTTTTTGCCTACATTAAAACTTAGTAGGATCTTGGTATGTATTTGTGTCACTTCATGAGTTGGTCAATTTTCATATGTATTTTTCTTATTTCTATATTTTAACCTGATTTGTGGCATACCAAGACATTTACATTTTGTGATGGAACTGAAAAATATCATTCTCATTTTATTCATTCATATGACACTAAAAGAAGAAAAGGCAAAATAATTTTGTGGCACAATTCACAATTAAATTATGATTAGAAGACCCACTAAGTCAGAGCAAGCACCAATGAAGATAGATCCTATGGGAAGTCTGGATAAAGGGGAAATAATGAATTATATAATGAAGTAGGTAGTAAAATCAAGTGAAAACATGAAACAAGGAATCTAGGAGGAATATTTTTTGAAGTTAGCTATATCACTGTTCTTAACTTCTATATTGTAAGAAGTAAGTGCAAGGGGATAAATCACAAGATCTAAGGAAGAAAGTTGCCTTTGCATTCATGGCTTGCTTCTAAAATTTTTATGGATGACTTGAACCTGGTAAACTATGTTGGCAATTCCTAAAATATAAGCATGTTCTACTTACGACAATCGAATTGTCATGCCTATCTTTTGGCATAAATTTTATTAGGCTAGTGATTCTCATTAAGTTATATTTCAAACACCTGTATGGATATTTCAACACATTTACAACTTGAATGAAATTTTTAAGGGAGAGAGGCTATGTATATGGAGGTTAGTATCCTTCACAGATGATTATGGCCCCTCAGAGTAGCATTTAATGTGTTCATACCAATGTGGCAGATCAATTTCACCATGGATCCTTTTTCTACTGTCCACCCAGTGCAGACGATCTATGACCTAAATCCAAACAGTACTCTCCCAAAATAGTACTCTCCCTCTCTTACTCTGTTTGGCATGTGACTTGCTTTGGTCAATGGAATGTTAGCGAGTGTTTTATAGAGGCTTGAAAAGTTATTGTAAGCTTTAATTTGTGCTCTTGCATTTCTGCCATCACTATGAGAATATGTCTGTCTAGACAATTAAAGATACATAGAGCAGAGACATCTCCCCTATTGTCCCTCAGTCAACCTACACCAGCTGGTCAGTTCCCAGGCCCTTGATAAAGCCCAGCCAAAATGAGCAGAACTGTCTAGCCAAGCCAAGCCTAAATCACTAAACTTCAGGCTTGTGGGCTTATAAATGCTTATTGTTTTAAGCCATAAGCCATTGAGTTTTCAGGTGTTTTTTTTTTACATAGCATTACTATGTCAAAAGAAAGTTGATATACTATTTTAAGCAATAAATGATTTAGGTTTGATTCCAATAAATGGTTCCAATTACAATTCTTTAGAAAAGTCCAAAGTAGTAAAGGACAGTTATATGAAAAATACAGCTAGATAGAAAAATGAGCATATTTACTGAGAGATAAAAAATACTATAAAGTTAGTAATTTTGGACATTGGAACTATGAAATATGATTAATGCATGATACATAATGGTAAAAATTTTAATCTCTTACTATCCCAAGTACTATAGTTATAGCCAATGAGTCTACTAAAATCTGTATCTAAAAACAGGTTAAATAAATGTTAGTGGAATAAATGATATGTAAAATTTTTAATTATTTAATGCATTGATCTGTTACATTTTTAAGAAAAATGCTGGTTATTCTACTGTATATATATGAATTATGGTATATACATATATACTATGTATTATATGCATATATAGGAAATGAAATAAATAGTACAAAATATTAAAAAATATTTATCCCACCTCTCAAATATAAAAAAACTTAATATTACAGACCATTTTCTCCATTTTATAATATGCTAATTGATCACAACTATTTTCCAAGTTTTTAAAAATTAATATCATGAATGTGTTTAGATGCAATTAAATATTCATTTTTAAGAGTACTTTAATGACTGATACATTATCATACAGAGAAAATATGCATATGGAAAATATATATAGAAAGGACAATTACATAGAGGGAGAAAATATAATATCATATACACATTATTATGTATACAGAGAAGAGAAAGATCCAAAACATAGCCAAATACATCTCATATTTAGATTAGAAGGTAAAATGAGGAATTGGAACCAGCAAAGAAACTCAGAGGGAGAGTCAGAGAAATAAGAATCAAAACAGGAAAGTGTGATGTCCTATAAATTGGAGAAGTCAGTGTTCCACAAAGAGGGAGTGCTCAAGTGTGTCAGCTGTTGCAGAAAGTCACTAAGCTTTATGGGAGTCATGCCCAGAAGGAAGGGGTACTCATTTCTTCATTTTGGGAAATACAGAACATAGAGGTGGTACTCATTTCTCTACTTTGGGGAACAGAACACAGAAGCCCAGTGTGAGGAAATGAGGGGAGAGTGAAACTCGAAACAGAGTGGAACACATAGAAACCTGCCAGAGATAACTGCCTGTCTACAACACATCACTCAAGTATTTCCAATGTCTTGGCCAACAGGAAGAGGAGTTGTCAAAGAAGGGGTCTGAATGGTTGGCAGTCACATGTGTATTTAGATTTTTTGAGAGTCCAGAAATCTGGGCTGACCGGAGAGAGCAGAATGTGTAGACAAGATCAAAGAAGAAGAAGAAAAAAAATAAGACCTTAAAGGTAAACATAAAAAACATTTTTCTATCTTCCAGTTTAAAGATTCTAGGTGTCCATTACATAATGGGTCATATTATATTGATGGAAAGCAGGGGAGAGAGTGGGAGTGGATGAGTAAGATCTTGAAAACTTGCTCAGAAGCTTTTTTTTTTTTTTAAATAAAACTTGAAATGGAATCTAGCCTACATCTATAGTTTCTTGCTCTTGGAGATTCTAGGAACACCATTCAGTGTTAGTAGATAAGAAATAACTGAATTATCAAGTTGAGGCACATGCTTTCTTAGATCAGAGAAGGTCATTTGCCATCAGTGCAAACAGACCATGTCCTGGGCAACATTTTCTGTCCAGTATCTTACCAGAATAATTAACCTGCTTTCCTTTTTTGGCCAGTTTAATGCAGGTTTTAAATTAAAAAAAAAAAAAAAAAGAGCTGCTACCTTCATTACATCTAGACTGAGGCAGTTCACATATTAGAAGTCTGTTGTACTTCATAGCATCATGCTCCTTACACTTGATTTCATTTCAGGTCTTCTGTTTTAAAATGTTCATTTCAGAATTCTGCCCTCAGGACTGGACATCTTAGATATTTAGATATCAACCACTGTTGCAAATTAACTCAGGAAGGTTCAGAGGCAGCAGAAAAATGAAAGTGTAGAATGACATGTAAAAACAAATTGTGGCAGAGCAACTAACTACACCCAAGCCATTAGGTTCACAGTCAGAAAACTATTTATTTATTGCATAACCACTTATTCAATAGGCAATGTAAAAAGTAGGTAGGTATGTGGAAAACTGCTGTTAACTGTCTCCCAGAGAAAATGATGATAGAATTTAGGAAAATGATACTTGTTTTGATCTATGCTTATGCTCCTTAGTAATTCTTTCCTATTGAAATCCTCACCAACTCCCCTTTTATTCTCCTGCTTGCCTCAGTATCATGATAACAGATAGTCTCTAAGATTGTCTAATAGTTGCTTTTCATGTACTCTTCCTTATTTTCATTTTTTAAATGTTCATTTCAAGATTAGTAAATAACAATGCTTCAAATAACTGTGTCTTTGTGAGCAAATAGAGTACTTAGCCATGGATTAATGTAATTTATTTTAACTAAAAAGCTGAATTATCACAGTATAAACCTGTCACAGTTTAATGAAGTCAGTTAATTCCATATATTTGAAGTTTCTAAGTTGGCTGAGCTGATACCACTTTGTTTATGATATACAGAGATGCTCTGTAATGTCTGTGGCACTCAATAATTCTAGTTGACATTCTACAGCTTTTTGTAGATTTGGATTATATAAAATTCTACATTTTTATGGAAAGTTATGATTTATTAAATTTTGCATATGACTAGACATTGATTACTCGGCCTTGAAAATAATTTAAGGGAAAAAAAGAAAATATTTTGAAGTAAAATAATGTAACTTTTAACCTGTCTTTGAAAAGCTATAGGAAGTTCTTACTGGGGAAAAAAAGTATAAAATATGTTGAAGAGAAGGGGAAAGTTCAAATATTACTTGTTAGAAGTATTATAAATGAAGATTATGCTTTTTAGATATTTGAAAAATATATAAAAGTGTTATTTAAAACCATAGATCCTTCCAGTTTTATCAGTCACAACTACCTTGGGAAAATTACCTCGTCTTTTTCTTTGTCTCTAGAGTGGGGAAAAGATTAGTATTTATATCAAGTTGTATAAATGAAAAACTGTATAAAGTTCTTAGCACAGTGCATGAGCTAAATTAATAACTACAAAGAAACTGACTGGTGCTATTAGGGTCAAATAGGCTTTTGGTGCATCTCTTATCCATGATATGAAAACATTTGGGGAGGTTTATAAATATGGTTAATAGGGTCTCTTATCCTATGACTTACTATCATGTTGTCAACATTTTTAACCAATTTCATTTGTCTGGGTTTTTCTGCCATTCATTCAGAAGAAGTGATATTTTAACCAATAGCATACGGAGGTGACTGGGTCCTTGCATATCTGGGGTAACAGTCAGAACTAAGAGTGTAAATTGGAGTGTGCTGGGAGTATTCAACAAACGGCAAGAAGGTAATTGTTACTAGAACAAGTAAAAGAGGAGGAGCTTAAAAGAACATGAAAGAGGTTGGGGTCACCAAACCGTGTGGTGCCTCTTAGGCCTTGGTAAGGACACTGTTGGTAAGGAAAATGTCTCTCTTCATTATAACATAATCTGGATAATGATGAGTTATGGCACTATAAAGTGCCAATATATACATGAAAAATACTAAAGAAAACATTAAGCCATGAGTTTTAAACCAGTTCTGGGAACTTAAAAACAAATTATGTAATTACTACATTATCCTGTTACATTTTCAAACTATTCTATTACAGTCCACGCAGAGTCTAATGTATTAAGAAGATACTCATTTAAACAATTATCAGAATAATAATGAAATAAGGAAAATTTCAGAATCCTCATCTCGAGTCAAATGCAGTGAAATAAGTTATGTTTTAAGGGGGAAATAATTAGCATATAAATTTAGTTAAATGATACCATGATACTATGCCTGTCTACTATCAAAAAGTAAGGGTCAAATGATAATTAGAAATATATTTTCTTCTTTCCAATGCTATAGCACCATGGAGGGTGGCTCACCAACACCAATGATTAAGCCCAGTCTTTTGGTTAACGTGGAAAATTAATATATACCACAGATTTTATAAAGAAGGGTCAACTACATAACAAGGCATTGAGGTAATAATAAAATAGATATTTGATTTACTTTTTATGCTTCTAGGAAAAGTATAATGGAAAGTAGTTAGGCTACCTTTGGTAAGCCAATGAATATTTCTGAAGTTCACTGTGTTATTTGTAAAATGGTGAGGTGAAAAGTAAATGTTGGAAAAGTTATCAAAGGCCCTCTTTGGCACTGAATTTGAATAATATTAGTTAAACATGGTCCAACAAATTTATATAAATGCAATATCAATTTATATATACATGCCATTGGTATAGACTTTCTATGCTCTCAAATCTACTCAGATATAAAAAAAATCTCTTATACACATTAGATGCTTCAATGAATTGAATACCAAGCATCAACTATGATTTAAAAAGTACCAAACAAAAATAACTTAGCAATAAATTAAATTTTTCATATAAAAAGAAGTTCATCAGCAGAATGGTTAAGTTAGTGACTAAATTATATCATACTGACTCATTCTTTCTATGACTGTTTCTCTGCCTACATGTTTGTTGACTTGTTCTTGTATGCTGGCTCTATTAATGAACCCAAAATAACTGCCAAATTCTCAGGTGTCACAAAGGAATTCAACAAATAAAAGACTTTTATTTCGCCTGTACTTTTCCTTCTTATCAGTGAGAATTTTTCAGAATCCCTCTTGCAGATTTTCCTTCACGTCTGCTGGACCAGAATTGATTTACATGTTTATATGTATACTAGCCATTGGCATGAAAACTGAATTGCGATTATAGGTTTCGCTAAGCAAAATTATCCACTGGTAAGTACATTTTAAAATATATGATCTTCTCACAAGTAGTGATTTTACAGCATCTTACTACGCTATCCATTAATAAAAATAAATAAAATAAAAAATATATATGATCTTCTCTTCAGTGTATGGTTATCCAATGTCTGAGCAGAAACTGTGGTCCTGCTAACAAGAAAAAATGAGAATTAGCCTTCAGGTCTACCTTATCTAACTTAAAAAGAAAAGTAGTTTCTGCCCTAGTCTGAATTCTTCTCTCTATGCAGGTTGACACTGACAGGGATGGGCAACTGCTCTGCGGTAGAGATATCAATTAGGAAACTAACTTTATCTTAACAGGAAGACTTTTCACCCATATTTTTTCAAACTCTGTGTTGTCTTATTCGTTACAAGAATCACTATTATATGATTTTTTAATGAACAAATGTGAATTAATATCTTACTAGTGCAGTGCTTATAAACCAAATTAAACTGACAGTTTCTTGACAAAGAGTTTTCCCCACCCACCCTGTTATACACATTTATCCCATAAAATTTATCCCAAAGGCTTATAATAAACCCTGCCATATCCAGACACTATTGTTTCCAATTAGATGCTAGATTATATCCAAAAATATTTACAAAATTGTCTTTTACCAGGCATGTTACCTAAAATCAGATCCTCTCTTTAAAATTCCACGTTATCATGTCCCTCCAATACTAACATCCCTAATATATACATTTTAATTTTTACTTAATGCTAACAACCCTAAATTTTATGACATAAAGATCATACACAATTTATGTAAAATATTAATGTAATTAATCATGTAAAATCCTCTTCAAATCATTATAGGAAAGTATGCCTTAGTTTCCTTTGCCAGGGACAGCCATTAGCACCTGAGTATTATAAAAATTTTCAAGTAACACTCAAAATGGGAAATCACTTTCCAGAGCCCTGAGCCAATGAAGAAGTATTGTGCATTATTATCCTTCCTTTACTAATGACACAGTGTGCAGACAGGTCAACAGATTTACCACACCAAAACTGGACATGGAGAATGAGGTCATCAGGAGTCTAATAACCAACTCTATTCTTAATTCTCTTAGTCACAAAAATATGATTAATGCAGCAAATGCCAGCTTGTTACCTGATTATTATCCCCACTGGGTATGATATAATTCTGTCTGTCTCTTTACAAATATATTCCATGTGTGATGTTGATCCAGTGCTCTGCAAAACACACCAGGAAGGCATTCAAGTCTCTGCTCAAGAGAAAAATATCATCAGATTTATGCAAGCACTGAAAATAGAGATTTATATTTTTTACTGCCCTATGCTATTTTAGAGAGGGCTCTGGTTTTTCCATGTGCAACATCATGATTGTCCTGTGAGGGAGATGAGGAGTAGGAAAATTAGGTATCAGTTGATCCTTCAAAGGGCAATTGCTTTTGGATCTGAAAATGGATTACTCAAATATTAATTTTCTGATGAACATTTGGCTATGTTTAGTGGAACATAAATGATATGAAATGTCAGATTTAGTCCCACAAGCATTGGGGTGAGTTTCAACCTTAATGTCAGGGTCTTAAGTCAATGAATAATGGCTGTGAGAACGCTGCTTACAATGTCCCCATCACAGAGTGCATTTAGTATATTATAGGTACTGAAAGTGGAGGAAAAGACAAAGACTGAGGTAATGAGAAGAGTCTTAAGACCCTCTGGATCAGCAGGTATGCATTACTTTTTCATTTATACTACTAAATTTATATGGTTGCACTAGAGCTGTATATACAGAAGCTCATCTTTTCTATATACAATTTGCAATAGAAAACAGCATCCTTAGTAGAACTTAGTGCTTGAAGACAAGTGACATACATTGGTGGAATATTATCAACATGGAGCCATTTCTTGGAGATTCAGAGACTCTGAGATTCACAGGGTGTCCTGCTTTGTGACATCTGTGCTTATGGAAGAACTGCCCATCAAACTTTTCTGTGTGTGAACAGCGATTTGTTAGAATCCTGGAAATAAGTTCCTTAGTACAATGATGGAATAAAATAACACTTATAATGAATAAAGACTTTATTATTGTATAATTAAGTAGAAAGAAATTATTTACAGAAATATTTATAGGAAAATATTTACAGAAAAAATGTAAATGTGGCTATAAAGCAACATTTATGTTTCCACAATGGATTAAAAGGTCAAAGGTCCACAGTCATACTAAAAAGGCAATTCAAGTTCAATAAAATCTACCAAAAATTTCACAGCAGTTGTCCTTCTGAATTTTATTTAGTGGATGACTGGGTGGATACTGTAAAAATATAAAATGTATTTGTTGATGTATACAATGGGACGAGAATAGCTGAAAATAAAGTAACAATTCAAAATGGAGAAATAAATGAATAACGGATAAATATAATTCCTGTGAACACTCAAATAATGTTCATTTCTGGAATTTTTTCTGCAAGGTCCTTAGAAGTTTGTATAGAAATTTTGCAGGGTCTGTGAATCAAATGTTCTGATTTTTTAGGTGTACTTTTTTGGTTGAAACACTTTTTAATTTGGCTTTCCATTTAAAAATAGTCATTTTCTGAAAAGTAGAAGTTACAAATAAATGTAAGGTAGAAAACATGAACCACTTGCAAACGTCCTTTTGTCTGATTGTCCTGACAGAAAACTAATAAATCCATTAAGAAAAATGTAATACCAAGCATTACTATTTTTGTTTAGGCACAGACTGGCTTGTCAAAATGTTTCTTTTTGACATATTCTTCAGTAGATGTTAAAGGGTATTGAAGAGCTCAGTAGTCAATAGACTCTGTTACTTTAATTTACATTAATCAATTCATGTACTTCTACTATTCATCTATTAAAACTGTGACCCAACTTTCTCTTACCAAAAGAGCTATAAAAGAATTAATCACCAAAGAATAAAAACTGGAACACATATGACTGCGACAGACCTATTTCGTTAAAATTTTGGTTCCTAAATTAAAATTATTATAAATTTATTATAAGATTTTTAATTGAAAAATTAAATGGAAAAGAAACACAAACCATTCCAAATGGGAAAAAAAATGCAATAAATATGTATCAATGGGCAATGAACTTTAACTAAAAATTAAAGAACTGTTGACCCTCTAATATAAAATTAGATGCACTTCAACTGTTTCAGATTTATGCAACTGAAAAAGCAAACACACTTGCTTTGTTTTCAGATCTTTGGAACTTTTAAAAATTATTTTTCATATCACACTTGTAAGATTTGGGTACAATATTTATACCGATCTATGTGATTTTACATTTATGACAAAGCCACAGCACAGTCATCATTTTACACTGTTATAAAATTTGGAAAACACTAAAATATTAACTCGTAATAATAGCTACTATTTCTTGAGAATATTCTATCTCAGACTATGCCAGGACTTCCCATACAGCTGAGGTCACATACCCAAAGTCACTCAATTAATCAGCAATAGAACCAGGATTGAACCAAGGTCTATTTGACTCAATGTTGCACTTGTAATAATAATTATAGATTACCTTGCCAGATAACAGCCTGGCCAGTTCATATCAAGCCATAAGACTGATTACAAAAGAAAAATAAATGTGAGAAATCTGTTTGAACACTTCGTTTAAATTTTATTCAAAGGTTTTGTTTGGCATATCTGAGGCCACACTCTCAAATTATTGATAAAGATTTTATATGGGAGAACCAGCTACATAAAGCTTACATTTCTATCATTTATTATTTATGTTACTTCCTTTCAAAATGATCTGAATCATTTCCAGAACTGACAGTGCTAAAACATTTACAATATTTCCAGTTTCTAATATCCTAAACAAAGCGGTAAAGTGGCAGAATAAAGACTGGCTGACCATGGAATTCCCTATCTTAAAAACTAACAAATTCAATTGAGAATATCTTAGTTGTGTTTTTCAGAAGCAAACTGATCCAAAGGCTCTGAGGAAAAATTCAAAGCTCAAGAATATCTCAAAAAAGGATAGAATATACCACAAACAGGTTGTGTAGATCCTGTAACAGAGCTACTGACAAATTGCCAGTTCTCAAACTCAAAGAAACATCATCCTGATTTAGCACTTTCAGCTCCAACTCACTCCTATGACCTCTCCCTCCCCCACCTATACAAATCCAGGCACATGCTCAGGTTCTCAGAAAAGAGCATAAAAGAACATACAATTCATATCTTATCAAATAAAAACTAAGTTGTGGAGACAAACAAGCCTTAAATAATATAATAAAAGAATTAAGGCAAATTTAGCCACCCTATATTAGAAAAACAAAATTATTAATAAAGTTGAGTTAGAAAGATGAATGAAATGGAAAGAGAATGGCATATATTTATGACACACATATATATATCTACAACTCTATAAGAAGGTAAAGTAAAGATGCAAAAATCACAGTGATGACATAATCCATTCTGAGATTACATAAAACCCAAGACACAGAAAAATAACCCCATTAATGCTTCAGTTGCTTCCACAGAACAATTTAAAGAAAGCATACTTCTAATGATGTGAGATACTAAACATCAGTTGATAAAAGTTCAAAATAACATGAACAGGAAGATCGCAGATTTAGAAGAACAACATTATGAAGCAAACAACAGTGTGACAAAAGCATTGAGATTGAAACAAGAAAGAGAATAAAAGTGACTGAAATAAATTAATGGGGTAGAAAAAGGGCTTAAAAAGTTATTGTGAATACCAAATACTGGGAAAAGAACTGACAGAAACAACTAAAAAGAATATAGCAGATAATGAGAATGAAGACGATCAAACGTCAGAATAGTTTGTGTTTCTTATGTAAACCATCTAATACATGGGATAGAAAAAGTATTACAGGGCATATTTTCTTCCAATGAAGGAAGAATTAACTCTGTTTATTAAAAAGGTATACTGTGTTACTAAAAACAGCTGAATGGATTAATCTGTAAAAAATCCACACTATGACAGATGCTGGCTAAAACAGTATATTTTTAAGATAGGAAAATAATTTCTCAGGGGATGTACAAAAGCAAGAGGGAGAGGTTAGGGAGTGGGTGAGGGAGTCAGACTGGTCTCAGATTTCTTCACATCAATATCCAATATAATAAAAAATTAGCATGAATACCAAATACTGGGGAAAATTGATTAAAACAACTGAAAAGAGAATATAGTAGATAAGAGTAACACGTTCCCCTCCTCTAGAAACACCCTCACAGACACCCAGATACAGTGTTAATCTGGGCACCCTGTGATGCAGTCAAGTTGACACACAAAGTTAACCATCACAACTCTTGTGTTGAAAATTGCTGAAAGGATAAAAATATTTTTAAAATCACCTTTTTAAAATACTAATACATTAGTACAACTAATGAAATACATTAGTACAACTAATGAAGAAAACTGGGGCGCTTACAATTACTAAAAGAATGACAGGACACACTTTCAGTTCTTATGCTCTCAGACCAGCCACGTTAGTCTCATGGCACTTTTATGATCTCTGTGTTCTATAATCGCATGAGACTAGCATGATTTTGGGGCATCCCTGTCATGCTGTTAGCAATGGCAGGTGGCCCAATGTTCTTCATCAGTTTATGCCGATTGAATCTGCATTAGAGTTTATAGCTTGTAAATAACTCTAAATTTTTGTTATTCTTCTCCATAATTTCCATCTATAAACTGCTAATCACTACAATTTTTAACCACCAAACCTAGGGTGTAGCACTGTGATAAATTACAAGGCAGTAAGTTGAAGAGACTTGGAAGTCATTGAAATTTTCATCTATTTTGACATTAATAAATTCTCACTACATTGGAATATATATGGTGAATATAGTAGATGTCATGTTTTACTAACTAGTTAGGGAGCACTGTTGTGTATTTAAATATGTTTGTACATGTAGTAGCTTTCCTACTGATTTCTGTATTTTTTTATTTTAGCGTTGTTTTTACAAGCTCAGTTTTTTAACTCAGTTTTTTCCCCCAGTGTTTTTGTATGATGCTGATAAATCATCCTAGTACTCATGTGAATAACTATATTGAAAATATCAGTTTAAATGTTAATTTTTCTCAATAGATTATAAACTTCTCTAGGACCAGGGAGTGTCATTTTCATATTTATACCATTCAGTTTTTCTCACAGTCCCCATTTAAAAGATACGTGTGTGTTGACTGTACTGATACCCCTTATGAGTGTTGATATCGTTGCCTACTCTACTTTGTCTTAATCAGCTTCCTGTTTAAACACAGGATACATGTTATTGTATAAATACATGCTTTAGTTTTAATCTGCATTTTTACTTATAGTAAATGGAAGTAGAGAATCAAGGCTATTATTGAGAAAAGTTTAAAAAATATTGTGACCTAGTTTAATGGAAAATAAATTCCTTCCTTATTTGCTTAATTCTTCATTTACTTTCTTTGTTTAAATACAACTAAAGTACATATACAAGAGATGGACAGTCATGACAACATTAAGGCTATGTGGTTTTATTTGTTTCTTTAGGGCAAATTACTGATATTCAGAATTGGTTCCAATGTAAACAACATTAGAGAAGCAATTACTATTCAATTAATTGTTATTTTTTTTGGTAAATCAAGCAGGAGACCTCAAATATTATTGATGGTGCTTGCTAATTCTGATAGTCCCTCTGGGAACTCTCACCAAATAAGATGTGTTCAATATGTCTCCAATCTATACACAATAATAGCAGTGAACTAAGACATCTCCATAAATAACTGGAGGCCTCAAACAAATTTGTATAGACCTTGTTCCAGGAATACATTTCACTAGCTGTGTTTTTAAGCATTGCATTAGCTCTCCATTTAGAAAAAGACTCTCTTTTTACCCCCCAGCGGGTTCACCCTGTGTGCTCTCTGGTGACAGAATGTCATTATCAAACTTGCAGAGATGCAAAGTTGTTTATTCACACTGCCAAAAAATGATTCCTCACAATGCAAGAAGCCATTCAAGTAAAACTTCAGAATTTTTCCAAAAAACTGTGGAAGTTTTTAATCTTCATTATCTCTGTAAGTTTTTGACATGATAGAAAGATTACCCAATAAAGCACTGACTTTTTTCTTTTATAGACTATCACCACAAATTTTTATAAAAATTACCATAATTCATGCATTGTTACAAGGAAAGTCATTACACTATGTATTTTTCAAGGGATATTTTCAGTGTGTCTTTTTTTTTAACATGAAAAGTGATATCCATGAAAGCAATAGAATAGTAATTACCAGATGCTCTCACATGAACGTTAGTAAAGATGCAAAAAGTAGAGATGACATAATTACTACAGTGTGTCAGTAAAAAGCCAGGATGAGCATTCAAATTAGATGAAAAGCAACAGGGCCTTTTCATTTCAGGTAAAATCTTGAAATGGGTAGCCATTACTGTCTTTATACTGGCAACATTTTTCTTCAGAATATGTGTTTCTTTGAAGATATATATGGCTCTGTGATTCAGGTAACATTCTGTTCATAATTCTCCAGCTACTTGTAAAGAAACGCTAATTTTTCTTCAGATTATTTTTAAAATAAATGAAGTTACCAATAGAATAAGGAAAATCACGAGACATTGGTGAAAAGGAAGAGTGGAAAAACTCAAAGATACATCAAACCAATATCATTACGGTTTATTCCTGGTCCCATTATGCATACCTGCAAAATACTTTTCTTTACCCTATACTCTCTCATTAGAAAATTTGTAGTCGTTCTCTTTAGGCAGATAAATACAAATATATTTTCAGGTTAGATGTCACTAGACTGTTCTTTTTCCCCAAAACTAATACTATTCTAATAAATCTGTATCTTTACCAGCATTTTCAGTCTCAATAAATGGGACAACCATTATCTTATCTATCCAAGTGAGAATATTGGGAGAAATCCTAGATTTTCCCTAATTCAATTAACCATCTACCATCCAGTTGCTCATTTTGCTCCTAAATATCTGCTCAGATGTAAAATAATAAAGTGGCCCTAAAGCAGGGGGTTTCGATTGCCTGGTTAAAAATCTATCTCCAATATTTAGTATGTCTATGATCTTCAACAAGTTGCTTAAACTTAAACCTTTTAAGGATTACATTCCTCTTTTTTCAAATGAAGCTAAAAATAGGTCTAATGTTACAAGATTGTCATAAGGCTTGTGTGATATAATGAATGTATTAAACATTCCACAGTACACATCCAATAGTAAGTGCTCAAAAAATGTAATCATCATCAATAACAGAAGTAACAGCATCTCAATTCTCATCAACACTGGCATCACTATCATTAACAATAGTATCATTATCATAATAATCATTTTCAATCTATTCCTACCTCTCCATTCACACTTCTTGTGCCTTAATCAGATCACCAGCTCTTGACTTTGGTCTGACATGATACACTCCTAAGGGGTCTTCATATTTTCAAACTTACCACTTTTTGAAACTAGTTTTTTTTTTTGAATGAACATTAATCATGTCTCTCTCCTACTTAAAATGTTTCTGTAGCAAAACTCATCTCTGTAGTTGAATATGCAAGTTTTGATGATTTCATCCTTATTTGCCTTAGCTGACTCATCTCACAGAATCTATCAAGAAAGCTGTGTTCCAGGTGTTTCAAAGTGCAAGCACTGCCGAACATGACATTCTATCTTTCCCTGGAAAATATCTGCTTTCTTTTCCTCTGAGAAGTTCCCTAGGACCCTTCAGTCTAGATGTGGGCTTCTGTGCTTCCAAAGCACCTTGTTCATGCCTCTCTCATTCACCGCATTGCTTTTCAGTTATCTGTCCACCTTCCTAAATAGAAAATTATGCTTCCTAAATGCAGAGACTATACATTATACACATCTCTATCTCATCCCTGCAAAATGCCTCATGCATAGCTAAAACATACATATGGGAAATGAATGCTATTTTTTTTAGCCTCCCTTTTGTAAAGATTTCTTGTCCTTGATTTTATTGTCTGCAAATTATTTTGTAAAGATTTTTTGTCCTTTATTTTATCATTTGCAAATTATTACAACAAATTATTACAAGAACCTACAGATGCAACTTTCTCAGTGACTAGCACATCCAGTAACAATTTCTTATGACTACCACTGACCAATATGTGTTAGCCTTCAATTCACTTATCCTCTTGTTTTTCCTTCATCTAGTGAACCTCTACATTACTTTGGAATTGATCTTCCAAAGACTGAGGGGGAAATTCATGTACTCACTCAAACTCAGACTCACCTTTCAGTGTTCTTCCTCTGCTTCCCTTCACATTTGCTTCAATATACACATCTCTTTGAATTTCCATTGTACACACACGCACGCACGCACACACACACACACACACACACACACACACACACACACACACACTTCCAGCCAAACTTCCTCTGTTTTCTGAACACTCATCTCTCTCTCTCTGACCCTCCTTCTCATCTATGTCATTCTTTACTGTTGCTTTAGGTTGCATTGCTCATATCCCACCACCTTGACTGGTCAAAGTATTAAGAATAAGAGACACAACTCATAAACTCATATGCTGCCTCCTAAAAACAACAAAAGCTTTTCTATTCCTATATCAACTGTACACTGTATCTCTTCTTAGGATTCTCATTGGACTTTTGTTATTTTCTTAAGACATAATATTTTCTACCTTTTACAATAACTCACAAATTATTAGCATGTATTAGAAAGGTTGGAAATTAGAGACCATTTGTAAATATGGGCTCATCAGGAATGAAACTTTGATTCTAGATTGCTGTACAGAGGAGTCAGACATATTACTTGAATCAATTCAAATATATTGGACGTACAAGTAAAAAATCATATTATTTGGTACTAACTTTGCCTTACATAGGATTTCTAATCTGTTGATGGTATTAAAATACAATTTTTTTTAAAAAAGACTACTTCCATTTCTTTAAGTTCATGACCTAAAGAGAACCAAATTACAATTTTCTAAAGAGATTATAGGGTAAAGAAAAGTATTTTGCAGATGTGTGTAACTGGACCAGGAATAATTGAACATATAATGTGTAAGTCCAATTGTACAGAATATTTCTTGAATACTGACATGAATTTAAGTAATTTGCTTTGAAAAATTTTTTTGGAGAAGAATACAATTTTATCTTAAAACAAGGGCTAGGTGTCAATATTCTCTAGGCATAAAAAATATATTTTCAGAGATGTAATCTTACTAAAAATGATTATTGTGCTTTTAAAAATAACTACTTTCTTTCCCAAAAGGACTTTGAGGTTACTTTATCATACTGAAGCCATACCTTCAAACATACCTGAGCTTTTGGTATGCTTTTAATAAAACTAATTTTAATCTTTCCCTTAAAAAATGAAAGCAATTTTTCACACCCACTATAGATAGCATTCATTCATTCATTCATTCAAACAATGTGTACCATATGCCTTTCATGTGCTAGGTATATATTAAATGCTATCTAAATAAATGGCTAGTTGGGACTGTGAAGTAAGACACTGATTAAAGGAAAGACTCTTCTATGATACTTTTTTATCTAAATAAATTTGTTATATGGATCTTTCATAAAGTAAATTTTCCAACATAAACTTAGGAAACACCACTTCTAGAGTCAGTCAAACACGTATGTGAAACAGTCCTTTATTTGTATGGTTCAGGGATATTGGTACAGCTCTTCTAAAATCCCAAACTAAGAACCAAACAAAATAGGCCACCCAATTCCCAGTAATAAAGAATTATTTTTGAATTCCCAGTAATAAAGATTATGTTTGAATTCCCAGTAATAAAGAATCTTTAATTTTGCTTAATGAAGGATGAGATCTTATTTAAAATGCATTTCATGAGAGATCCTCTGAAATGTCACACTGGCTTCTGTTACTTCTTATGTATGTGTATATCATTAGCCAGGCTTCATACATGATTCTATCTCCGTATAGGACAAACATGTCTCAGAAGTTTCCTCGAGACAGAATTCTGAGAGAGGCAATGTTTGGTGAACACACTCTCTGGCCCACTGAGGGATGATCACCAGGGAAGAGCAGGGAGGAACTAAGGACATTTTTCACGCTTCCCAATTTGATCTCGAACTGTCCTTGGTTTAAAAACCTATTTCTGCAGACATCTCAGAAATTTCCTTATAGAGATGCATTCTCTAAATTAAACCAATTAACTTTTCTGTTAGGGCCATTGTAAAAAAGTCCTCTTTCTTTAAGTCTAAGGACGATGTGCAAATGTGTACTAACATTCAAATATATTCACCAAATCAAGCGTAAGTACGGTTAACAAAAACACCACGTTTGCAAAGCTATGTTAAACAAGTATAGCCATCTTCATATATGAACTTCTATTTAAGTCAGAAGTAAAAACAGTCTGTTTCATATCCATAAAAAATGCCGTGGAGATGAACGTGAAACATTTCAAGAGTCCCCTTTTATTTAGATTCTCCCTCTTTATTCCTTTTATACAAATCAGTTTAAAAATTTTCCCATGTGTTTTTGTGTTTTTTTCTTTCTATGTTTCCTTTTTTAATGTATTCAGTAGGTTTTCTATCATTATTTAGCTTGGTTTATGTCCTCTATTTTTGTAGTTCATTTTTAAGTGTAAAGATGGCAAGTGATCTGGAAAGTACTGAATCTTATAAAAGTGTCTATGTTAAGGTAATGTGAAACTATGGATTTAGTCATTTGGTTTGTTAAAGTGAAATTCAGTATTTTAAAATACAACTTTGGTGTTTTAAAATTCTAGCTATAAAAATCAAGATAAATTTAAATATAACTTCAAAGTCCAAACAACCAACTTTACAGTGTTCTGTATATCTTCCGCCTACTGTTTTTCAAAGATAATCTGTCTGATATAATTCTTGTGTCAAAGAACTTTACAGTGTTCTATATATATAACAGAGAAACATTGTAATGTTTTAAATAATCATCTTACAATGTAAAGTTGCTTAGAATTTTTCTGTTGCTTACCCTACTTGATGTACAAGAATTTACTTCAGGTTTTGATTGCTAACTAATTAAATACTCCAGAATTCTGAAATTTTATTATCCATTATGCTAAGTAATTGTGAATAAAACAGTACTTTGACATACATCTTAAATTTATCCCTCATTGCTACCCCACTGCCAGTAACTCAGAACACCTAATAATATTTCAATAGACTTTAACAGATCTTAAGAGCTTCATTTGCAAATTATTTATCTGGTCTTCAATAACCTTGCAAAGTCTATGTATGAACTTCTATTTAAGCCAAAAGTAAAAATAGTCTGTTTCATATCCATAGAAAATGCCACATCTTTGTCTATATTCATTCTACTTTTCTGATTGAACATATAATGTGTAAGTCCAATTGTACAGAATCTTAAAAAGTTTTATCTGAATTGGTCTTGGGTTTTCTAGCTTTGGTTCTCTGACGTGATTAAATTTAAAGTCAGTAATAACCTTGCTTCCCATGGAAAAGGTGGTAACAATAATCCATGGATGTAGCTGCAAAACAATTGGACAGAATTTTAATTACACCTGTAAAATTGCTCCACAGGATTTGCTAGTACTGGAGAAGGAAAAAAAATTTTCCCTCTGCTCTTCTAGGTTCTTGACTGAGACACCCCTGTAATAAAAGATGCATTAGCAGGAGAAAAACAAATAGAAGCTAAATAACATGCATACCTCCTGTACACATGGGAGAGACCCAGGAAGACTGAATAACTCTGAAATGGCCCAAGCCACCACCTTAAATACCATCTCCAGCTAAAGACAAAAGACTTTAGGGGTTCAGGTAGGGAAGGAGACAGTTATTGGGAGGTTTTCAGATAACAGCACAGTAAACAAGATGATATGGTTGTTATGCAGATTTAAGTCCCTGTCTTCTCTACTGACATTTATTGAGATTTAGAGTCATCCTTCAATACCTGGGACAGAAAAGATGATACCTTTACAAATGGAGATTTCCCTTATAAATATAAATATGCCTTTTAAAAGAATAACTTCTACCGGGTTATCACAACTTCTCTCCCTGCCTACTGTTTTTTAAAGATAATCTGTTCAATATAATTCTTGTGTCAAAGAAGCATATATTGGGGTGGCAATTCTGGTCTCCTTCACTAGATTAGTGTTTCTTGAATGACATGGGTATGAGTCTTGGAGGTCAAAAGTTCTTCCCCTTTTATTAGGAGTACCCAAGAAACTTCAATGTTTTTTGATAGAAATTTTATCATTTCAACTTTTATATTTTATATTCATCTGCTACTATATTCTATTATATATGTATATATACTCTCCAATATCAATTCATGTCTATATATATATTCATTCTACTTTTTTGATTGAACATATAATGTGTGAGTCCAATTGCGCAAAATCTTAAGAATGGTTTCTCGCTGGGTTTTCTAGCTTTGGTTTTCTGATGTGATTAAATTTAGAATCACTAATAACCTTGCTTCCCATGGAAAAGTTGATAACAGTAATCCATGGATGCAGCTGCAAAACAATTGGACAAATTTCACCTATAGAAACTTTAATCAAATGTCTACAGAAAACAAAATTCTGGGTCACCAAGTTTTGCTGCTGTAGAACATTAGTGAAAATTAGGAACAATGGGGTTGTTTGCCTGCTTCTCCTTGTGCTAGAGAAGGTGGGAAAGGAAAATAATGAGCTCAGGCATTTGTCTTGCCAGCAGAAGGACCGTTTAATAGACCTCAAAGTTTCTGTGACTCTTATTTTTTGTTAGTGATCAAGATTTCTGAAAAAACAAACTGTAAGTCTCCTTTACAGATGGCTGAGTTAAACACAAATTTGATTCTCAACCTCTCAGCTTTTCTCTTGTTAATGTTACCATCATGATTTGAGAAGAGGACCCTGAAAACTGGGATGGAGGCCTAGAGGCAAATTCCACTGAAGCTGAAGCCATAAAATCTGCCATGACTACTCAGCCAGTAGAAGCAGCCCTTCTAACCCTACAGAAGAGGACAGTTTCCCGTACCTGAAGAGCCTCTGATGGCCACCTCTAGGTAGGGGCCGTGAAAGGGACTACCAATCCTCCTTAGGAGTTGCCACTAACCCTTGCCTTCCTTCCAGACTTTATAATCAAACTCTAGCCCCAGCATGCTAAAAGATGACACACAACATTTAATCGGTGGGACAGGGCAATACATACCAAAAGGATTGCATAATTTTATATTAATAGAAACCTGGGGATATGTGTGGGACCAGTGTATAAGAAATACGTTTGATCAGGTTGAATGTATTGATATGCCAAGATTCCAGATCCAAAGTGTTAGTTTGAAGAGTTGAGAATGATCTGTGTGAATGTTGAGAATGATCTGATTCGTTGCCTAACATATTGACCAAGACAACCCTCTATCAAATGAGATTGAAATGACCTGTCTTCCTCAGCATACTGTAAAAGAAGTTAATCAAAGGCTTAGTGCAATTGGATTGGTGAACTGGATTTGCCAAATAAAACCTTCTCACCCACCTCAATCCTAAACTATGATCCCTAGGGTCTACTGGACACTCCCTCCATCAAGGCAGTGAGAAAAATGGAGCTCCCCATCCCCATCCTTAAAAAAGCTTTACTGTTTCTCTTTGTAAGGCAATTATAGGAAAAAGTACCACAATCAATCCTATCATTAGGATCCTGGGTTGCAAAGGCCAAATGGTGGTATTTAATTGTCAAGGACAAGGTGAGCATCATGGTTATTTTGATAGACAGTCAAATCACTAACCAAAAGAGTCTGATCCACAGAGATCTCTGTATTGGCTAGTTATCATGGTATCCCTAGAACTGAAACAGATGGGCAGGCTATTAAAATCTTATTTGATTGTGTAAAGCTTCTGCCCCCTCTACCCTTCTCACACTCTAGATATTTTGATTTAGTGGTCTGAGACAGAGCCCAGGTGTCAGTACTTTTTAAAAGTTAGCCAAGTGATTCTCTCACATATCCAACACTGGAAAACACTGAGTTAAGCTACTGGTTATTTCCCTTTGATCTCTATAAAAACTGGATATGAGCAGAAAGTTGATTGATGTGAATATCACTACCAGTGATTCCTCCCAAATGCTCTTAGAGAATTAATAAAAAAGAGTCTTAGGCATCCAAGCACGGAGAGGATAAGATAGAGATAGAGATAGAGATAGATGTTGATGATATAAATATACAGATATATACATAGATTTATGTTTAGATATATTAGAGCTTGCAGATTGAGACATCTCCTTGGGTGAGGCAGTATGTAACTCTGATTTGCATGGACATTTCTAAATATAGAGATATTTTGATTCTACACGAATAACAAGTGATATATGTGTATAATTTTAGAATGGAAAAATTCAGTTTATATGCTGCATACATAATAGTATAAATGTTGGTATGTTTGACACCTTAGAAATGTTGGCACATGAAATAAAAACTGCAAAACATAACTGCAAGTAATTAAAATATAAGAACAAAATTGATTAATTGATTTGTGATTTGTAACTGAACTGAAGTTAGGAATTGTGTTTCCTGCCTACTTAGATACACATGTTTATAAGTGAACTTTAAATTTACTTATGATAAATTATGCCTGGCATTGAGATGTGCTCACTCTGTCATATATAATTTGATGAAGTGGGTCATTATAAATGATTACATCAGGAATGGATATTCTCATTGATACAGGCAAAAATAACTTGCTCTAATTTAATACTTCTAATGTCTGCATTTTCTAATTATCTACATCTATACAGTTAAAATTGATCCTATCAACTTTTCACTGCTCTTCACTGACTCCTCTCCCTTTTTTACCCAGTTTAAATTCTAAGGTTGGTTTTTATAAACTCATCTTTTTGTATACCCTCAGCTTCCTTGCCCCCCTCTGACTTTCTCAAAGTTGCTTGGCTGAATATATCCAATGTATTAACTTTGGCAGCCTTGCAGATGAATGTGGCTAGAGGAAGACACACAATCTATTGACTGGTTCCACTTTTAATGTAAGACCGTAAATATCAAATGGGCCCTTCATGCTTCCATGCAGTCACATTATACTTTCAAAGACAAATACTCTATAACTTCTTTTCCTAATTCTCAACACTTTTTCCCCCAGCCTCAAACTGAGATAATCAGTTTGTACCCTACAGAGAAAACTGAAACAATCAGAAAGGAACTGCCCACACATTCCATTACCACATCTGCCAACTTCCGAGATTTTACTCCCACATTTTCTGCCTCATTGTCTATTACAATAGATGAATAATAATGGGACAAGGTTAAGCATGGACATTATGCTTTAAAAAAAAAAAAGATACTATTTTAGTCCCGTTGAACTGGAGAAATAAGGTAATTGACCCAGATTTTAAATATATCTTTGATGAGTTCATTCAGATCACATAAAAACTGTGACATGAGCAGCAGTGAAGTAATTTATCATAATAAAATGGATGTACCCTTTGTAAGACACTTTTCCTATTCCGATAACTTTCTGTAGCTTTTCTATTAAATCTGCATCCAAGCCAATCTCAAAGATTCTTAGAAAATCAGTTTAATTAAGCATTACCTAAATGCTTTAAAAAGCTCAGAGTTTTCACTCTTTCTGTGATAAAGACCTTCAGTAGAGATGGCATCATTGATGAACAGGCAGCAACTGCACAACTGCACATAGTTATGGGCAATGACAGGCAGGCAGAGCAAAGTAAAAACAGTCAGCGACCAACCCCAAGACAGCTCACAGCACCATCCTTTGCTGCTGGCTGACCAGCTTTTTCCCACCCTGTCTTTTTCCTGAGCCACTTATCTCTGTGGCAGCAATGGTGTCTCCTTGGTAACGCTTTTGTGTAATCCATTATACACAGCCCAGATCTTTCCCACAGCCTGCTTGGACTGTCAATTATCACCAACAACTGAATTTTCCAGGAGTCCATACTGTTTTGTTTTTGGCCTAACATGATCCAGGATATAGGAAGATCCTAGATAAAAACTGAAGCAAGTTACATTTTTCAGTCCGGAGTCACTTAACCTGTATCAGATAAAGCCTTTTGCCACTAATAAAATGTCAATTCAGTGATACGTTCTTACGATCTTTGGAAGGAAGCTAGAGATACTATTGTCCTCCTCTTCCACTTGTCAGCAGTCATGTGATTTCTTACATGTAACAGAAGACAGTTTTCGACAGTGCTAGAGTATTTATCAGATTTTTACACTGGATTTGGGTAATATCAATTAACCACTTCTTAAGATGTTAGGAAAATGCTTGACTTATTTGTAACTGGATTCAGACATTCAAGGAACATTCCTAAGTGCAGTGCCTCCTACAAAGCCCAAAGTCATGGCTGCACTTCGGTCATGAAAGTGAGTAAGGAAGATATTGTGGCACTGCTATCCGGGAGCATGTTAATGTAATGGCTAAGGATGAACAGAGAAGTGCACAGAAATCAATCATGAGGGTAGAGTTTGATAAATTTTACAAGAAAGTTTGTAATACTTTGGAATTTAAAGAGTGGGAAAAAAATTATTCTGGAATGGGATGGCTCCAGGGAACACATAACACAGAGCTGGGAACCACCTGCGAGGAGTAATTTCATTAGACCTCAGGCCAAAATACTTCCACATACAAGCTCAGACTTGTTTTCCAATCTGTAAGACCAGTATTCTGCAGTGGGTTTATCTTTGAAAACATATTTCACAGCTCCTTCCCTAGTTGGGAGCTGGGGGATGCAAGCAGAATGCGTGAGTTTGTCCTCAGGGTGCAGGTGCCCGACTACCCTCCTGCGCCTTACTCACAGAAGTGACTGACTTTGACATAAAGAACCACATACAAAGGTAGGCCCCAAGATACACTGTTAATAGATCTCTCCCTGCCACTTCTTATCTTTTGATTCAGCCTCAACTACAGAATGCTTGAGCTGCTAGTAAGTTCTTCCTTTGGCAATGCTTCTCTCTCTCTCTCTTTTTTTTTTAACACTCTTTCAATAATGTTTGTTTACCAGGTGTCTTGTGTTTCTCTTTTAGACAATGGGTACATACAACCAATAGCATGGAGAAATAGGCAGGTTAAATAGGTTAACCAGCTGGTAGTCCCTGTGGGGCCAGTTAAGAAGACAACAGTGATCTATATCTGTTTGTAATAGTTGGAAAAAAAGATGTGTACTCCTGGTAGATACCATATAAAAATAAAATCCGAGTGATCAAATCCAAAACTGAAAGACAAGCACATAAATATATGATTATTCATTCCTTTCCAAGACATCCTTTTTTTAATGTGGTACTGTGTGGCCATCTCTGCTGAAATGACAAACATTTTCCCAACTTTGGAAATTATTATGAACAATATGTAAATAAATCCCTAACAAACCTATTCTCCAGGATGTGACCAGGGATCCCAGGATCTTTTCATAATGAGAAAAAGTTTGTTAAATCAGTTCCAATTGGAGATAGAGAGGAACTGTGTTGTAAATTATTGACTGCAAACTATATCTCCCTTCAAATGTGATAATAATCCTCTTGTTCTTGTCTAGAGATAAAAATCCAAAGTAAAACCGCTAAAGTAAAATGGAATGCTTAATCTAGAATTACTCCTAAAAATAGTTTAATATTCATAATTTGATATTTCTGTTTAAATATTTTGTTTTAAAGTCAGTATTTTAATGAAATCACATTTCTCTTTTCCTCCAGAATCTTTTAAAGATGATATTCCATAGTTGCGAATTTGTCTGTGAATTATCTTAATTTTTTATTCTTGGAAATGCAGAAGGTGGTCGGTGATAATTCATCTAGTTTCTCTTCCTTCTAACTGTATCTTCAGTAAATTGTAGTGTTTTCCCCTTCCCTCCCTTCTCCCTCAGTGACACTCCTGTCCCCAGCCTTCAATTCTTGCCATCCACATTCTTATTTAATTCCTCCTGTTCCAAACCTTCACTTGTAGTTTGGAGATACATCCATAAGGGTTTCAAAGTGAATTTCTTGATTTTTTTCCTTCTGCTCCGCAACACTACTTCGGTCTGCTCATCCTGAATCCCAACAGAGCCACCCCACAAGTCGCCTTTGGTCAGCTGCACTTCCTTCCCTTTGCAGGCCTCCTTAAAGGAAGGTGGCTGGCGGCACCTCAAACGTGTGACAACAGATGCGCCCCATGCTCTGAACAGACAAAACAGCAGCAGCTGCAGCCACATGCTACATGGGGGGTGAGGGGGATATTTATAAGACAAAAGGAAAGAAAAAAAAGGAGGAATAAACTAAGTTGAAGAAGTTACTCAGTTTTCAAATTGTAGAAGATCCTCTAGGTAAATTCCCTTTATCTTTTTTTAACAAATTTTATTTAATTTAGTTATTAGTAGTCACCTAACTACTGTTTTCCATATGCCCACTTGAAACTTTATGATAATTCCTTTGAACATATGATTTATCTAAGCCCTTTAAATGAAATAAAATTTAGTTCTCTAATAGAAACAAAACTTATTTCTTATTATTTAAAATAGTTTTGGAATGGGTTTGAAATGATACTCAAGTACATAAAGTAAAAATGTATAAGTGTGTGTGTATGTGTATATATACATGTGTGTGCTAAAAAATGAGTCACCTATAACATTTAATCTGTTCCTTAGAAATAACTACTTGAAATAGTTGAAAGTGTATCTCAAAACCAGTTTTACTCCAAAATCTTAAAATTCATCAATGTGTTTTAAGAATATAATTTACTATGGAAATAGATGGACACCACCTGAGTAAGAACAGAGGCTATTCATTCAGAGCTTGCTTCTAGCTAGGAAGTCAGCCTCTGTCTGTGACTTCTGGCAGATATTCAGAGGCAGTAGGGGAGTGAACCACCTGGTGAAAAGGGAAAAAGCTTCTGACGGGACAATGTTCTAATGGGGAAGCAGGAGGAGGGCTAACGGGAAGTAGGGCATGTTAATGATTAGACTGGGGAGCACCCTCTGCTTTCTCAGGCTGATCCTGAGTTGGAGGCAGGCAGTGGGGGTTGGGGGGATGGGGGGCAGGTAGAGAAGCTGACAGTGTTTGGCCAAGTCAGTCATTTCATGACTGTACATGGTTGACTGACCCCTAGACTGCTGCAGAGGTTGTTTGGCTTCCCAAGCTGCTACAGAGCTGTGAATTTGAGTTGTGCTGCTTTGTTTTGTTTTTAATATTGTCTGGCCATTGATCAGTTGTATATCCAGCAATTTACACAAATATTTGATTTATTTCTACTACATAGTTTATCAAATTGTTTTATATATGATATAAAGAAATGAATTAAATACAGGAAGATGATATGTTTCATATCATTTAAATAAAATAATCCCTTTTGTGTGAAAGATAGAAAAAGTAGTCTTTTCTGACCTTTTTAAGATTTCCCATTGTGGTGACTTATTGTCACTGATATTAGTGGTTCAAAGGTAAAGTCTGTACTACCAAAAACACCCTTTAAAAAATGCATATTTGAAGAGACTAGTCCTCACAGGAATATGAGCAGAGTGTGAGGGCTCACCAGCTGGGGCCGGTGTTTTTCAAGGGGTACAGAACTGCACATCTATTCAGTTGCATTATGGGTGGTTTTGCCCTTCTTTGGAAGCATCTGGCAGAGGTTGTTTGCCAGACAGGATACTGAACAAGAGTTCAGTTCTGGTAAGACAATAACCACAGGCAAGTCCTGTAAATATTCACTTAGTGATAGTGTCTGTGCTTAACTAAATACAGTCAAATATCAGGTAAATCAAAGGCACATAGCATGTACTGAATGCCTGATAGTATCTAAGTGTATCAGTCACACTTAGGTAATCGAAAGGTTTACTTTAAAGAGAGAATTAGAAACCTGTATCGTATAAAAGTTGGGGGTCTAGGACACATGTTCTAGAAATAACAAATCATAAAATGCCACATGAAATCCCTTCCCTTTTTCCAGTTTTAATATGTTATTTTATTTGGTATATGAATTATACTAGAAATAAAGTTTTATTTTAAATAGCTATTATATTTTCAATGTCCTTTCTCCTTTCATAATTTCATAAGAAAATGCTCTAATATGATAGTATGAGGTGTGATCATGGATACCATAGCACAAGGTGTGAACAAGGAAAGGAACACTTAAAAACATTGGGACAGACCAGAATATTAATATGCCAATTTTATAACCTATGTAATTGTTTTAGAGTTAATACACTAGGTCACTGGTTTTATAGTGAAGGAAATCTTGTTTGTTTGAAATATTGTTTACAATATTTGATGATGACATTACTTTAACCTCAATGATACGACATCTGGCCTATGTTATGCATATATTTACATATATTTCTTAGGAATGGGCAATGAGTATCACATCTGCGTTACTGTTTAAATAATGAACCTCCTTGAACACAGAACCTTGGTTTATGCAAGATAATCTTAAAGCATCATTATAATTTACTAAGCTTCAAAAACTCTAACTTCTCAATGCCAAAAGTTTTATCATTCTCTTTCAAATCTTTGCTTGTAATTTTTTTGTGGATGAATAAAATTATTTTGTAAAAGAGATGGGAACTTCAGAGACATATCAGAAGAAGTCTCATTCCACAGCCTACTGAGAGTCTGGGCTTAAACACTGGCTTCATCGACAAATGCAGACTTGTTTACCTGTAGAAGTTTTTACCATTGGTGAATAAAACAGTTTTTTAGGAAGGGCGAAATATTGCTTAATTACTTGCAAAATGGAGTTAGAGCTCTACAACTTGCCAGATAACAGGGTAAGATTCTTGTCATTCTCTGGGCTCTAGAACTAGATTGGGCTGTATTAACTCATGACTGAGAAGGATTGATTTATTTACTTTCCCCAGTTGGTGGGTACTTTTCTGGGTACTGAATTCTCGGTTGAAAATTATTTTCTCTTAGAATTTGAAGGCTTTTTTTCCCCATAGCCTTCAAGTATGCAGGGTTTCTGATCAGTTTTGCTCATTTGTCAGTGACTTGTATCTGTAAAACATTTTAGAATATGCTCTTCACTCATGCTCTTCATGAATTTCAAAATGATGTATACTGTAGCAATTATTTTTTATATATTTTACTTGAAAAGCAGTAGATACTTTTGATCTGATAACTTAAGTTCTTCAGTACTGAAGATTTCTTCTTCCTTATTTTTATTTGTGATTTTTTCCCTTTCCATATTCTCTGTTTTTTTTGTTGAGAGTTCAGTATTATTTGTAAAATAGAGAATTTTGAAGAAAATATAATTGCTCAGGGATTTGGAGAATGTTTTAGAGGACGTAGGACTTGACAGATGTCTTAAAACAGGTGGCAAAAGGTGTGATGTGATGGTGGGTGTAGGTATGTAAAATCTTGTTGAAATTTAGTGTTGGTAGACAGGTAAAATCACATGCAGACCAGTATGCAAGCCCAAGAAGACAAAGAGAGTGGACAGATTCATTTCTGATGAGATACTTTTAGTAGGAAATTAATAGGAATGATGTTTCCATTGAACTATTATGATCATATTGAGGAAGTCCTTGAGTTCAAGCTCCAGAAAATTATTTACCACATGAAAGGAGAGGTCATGAATATTTTTACTGGGGAGTGACATGATTGAAAGTATTTTTAAAACAGCAATCTGACTGTGTAGAAGAGGAAAGATAGCAAAGCGATGAGGTAAGAGGCAGTGAAATTTTACAGAGGGCTTTGATTTGAAAAATCACTTCCCTTGGTTCAGTGTTTTCTGAGAACTAGTCTCCTCATCACTTCTGAGTCTCCAGCACACCCTGCTCTTTGCTCAGGTGGTAGCCTGGCCCTCTCAGGCTCTTTACTCTTTATCCACCAAGTATTTTCCACCTGCTTCAAATATAGCTCATCTCTCAAGTTCCTCTATTGATACCTCACCAGCCCCCTGACCTTATTAGAAAAACTCTCTCCCCTTTGATCACATTTTTGTTTTTTAGTATACCTATTATGGGTAACTTTATCTTGCATAAGTATTACTTATTTCTGAACCAGTGCCTCTAGATAGTCTTGGAGACAGGACACATTCTGCTCCCACATATGCTCAGAAAATCAGTTTGTGAAATTGGAGTTAGATAGTAATAGCAAAGTACATGTATGTGTGATTACTTTACTTACTCCTGGATGAGTTAAACAAAGAGTAAAAGACACAGAATGTAATTAGATTCCCCTACACCACCTGGACAAGATAAATCATAGTCATGACATCCTAAATAACATATACACTCTAAGGCAATGAGCTGCTGAATCAGAAGTCATCAAACTTAGCCATACAAAAAAAAATTCCAATTATGTATATGAGAAATATAGTCTATGGAAAAATGCAAAGAAATAAGTTAACCTGAAAGCATTTAAAACAATTTGGTTGTCTGGATGATACATTACAGCATCCACAACCAAGTGCTAGTTAAGCAGGGAGTAGCAGATCCAACTGTTATCCAAATACAATACTTATCTTTTCACAAGTAACATGAAGCCCAAGATGTTAATATCAATTAACTATAAGGAAGTTGAACAACAGAAAATGAAGCCCTTTTAATAGAGATAAAAACGTGCAAAAAGCCATAATTAATAAATTAATGTAGTACAAAAGCTGATTCTATAAATAAAATGCTCTAAATTTGTAAATATGGTAATACTTGACATATATGGACACATATATATTATATATATTATATACATACATATGCACACATATAATCACATATGTAAATAATGGTACTTAATAAACAAATAAATAAGCATCCCTCCCCAAACTCACCAATGAAATTAAGATCTAGAGTATTTCTAACAGCCCTTTTCCTTTCTGTGTCTCCCTGTCCCCTCCCTCTGCATACCAGCAACCAATGAGCCACTATCCAGAACTTCATATTTATCATTCCCTTGCCATATCTTTATCTTTGTTACATAAATTTCAACTTTACTTTATCTTGCAATATGTTCTTTTAATTTTGCTTCTCAGTTCTCTAAAATGGTATTGTATATGCCGTCATGTTTGACTTGCTCTATCCACTCACAATTGTTTATAAATTTCATACAAATTGTTATCTGTAGCCATTGTCTATTCATTTTCACTGCTATAATATTCAGTCTCCTGAAAATGGGCATTTTAATTGCTTCCATCTTTTTATTCTTGATAGCACTGTCATGGATATTATTTTCTACCTGTGATGATGTATAAGAATATTTTGCAGGTGGGGAATGGTGCAGATTAGAAGCAGAATTGCTGGCTTCATTTAGTACATGAATGTTTAATCTTGCAAGATTATGCCAAATTGATTTCCAATGTAGCCCAACAATGCATAAGAGTTGCCATTGATTTACATCCTTGACATTAGTTAACATTTTACCAAAATATATTTAAATACAGACCACATATTAAGTATATTAGACTAATGATAGGATAGGAATGGCAGGATATAGGAAAAAGTAGGGATTCAGGCTAAAAAAGAAAAAATTAAAAATTAAAAAATAGGAGACTTGTACTTAAATAATAAAAATTTAATACAAATTATATATTATATGTATTTACATAATAAAAGATAGAGTAAGGAAAAATATGCCAAGAAATATGAGGAATCAGTCAGTGCTTGAAATGGAATTAAAACAATAGTGAATAAAATTAATTTGGTTAACAACAAAAATCTAGTTATTTTCAACTAGCTATTAAAAACAAAAAAACACTTATTTTTCTCAGTACTTTTAAGACATTATTCTAATATCTATTGCATCCATTATTGCTGTTGGCATTAACTGTTATTCAAATTAACATTACTTTGTGGAGATTTGTCTTTTCTCTAGCATTTTTTAAGATCTTTACATATTTTTTTCTATTTTGTGTTTTCCTATAACTGTTTTAAGTTCAGTAACTTTTTATTTTATCTATCAGGAATAACAGAAACTATTCAGAGGTCACTTCCTGAGATATTTCCCTTCTTTCATTTAATTCATTCCTTCCTTCTGGGCTTTGAATTAGATACCTGTGAAGACTTTTACATCAAAATAGCTTAATCTTGTTTTTATTTCTTCAATCCCCTTGCTTCTCTGTACTGGGCTATAATTTCTTCTCATCTAGTCTCTAGTTCACCAGTCTCTCTTTACTTTTGCTAATCTACAATTCAACCCATGCACTGATTTTTTAAAATTATTTCAACAATTATATTTTTATTTCTTAAAGCTTATTTTGGCTCTTCCAAATTTCCTGATCATTTTGAATAGTTCCTTGTTAATTTTCCTTTTGTAATTTTGTTTTTATCTAAACATTTCATACGTAGTTATTTTATATTTTATATATATCATGATGCTGAAGAGCATCAGAATATTCCATCCCAAAGTATACCACTTAGGCATAAGGATTTTGTTGAGTTAATGTGCTTGGAGTATAGCAGGTGCAAGATGGGCATTCTTCCTGGAGTGGGAGATAAGCCTCCCATGTGAAATGTGCCCTCCCTATGCCAGGAGAAAGGAAACAGTTTTTAACAGGGAGTCAAAGTCTAGACAATTCTGCACAAACTTTCCTTGTTAATATAGTTTTTATCTTCCCTAGCTTTCCTTTATATTTTACTTATTTTTCCACAATTGCCTCCCTTTGTTCAAACCACAGCTCTTTCCCAGTTAGGGTGGGTTACATCCCATTCTAAGTTGAAATACATAAATCAGAAATGCAGTTAACACACCTAACCTGCCAAACATCATAGCTGAGCCTACCCCAAATGTGCTCAGAACACTTAGATTGGCCTACAGATGGGCAAAATCATGTAACACGAAGCCTACTTCAAAAGAAAGTGTTGAATATCTCATGTAAGTTATTGAATACTATAATGAAAATGAAAAACGTGATGTCTGTATGGGTACAGAATGGCCATGGGCGTATTGGTTGTTGACCCTCAGGACTGCATGGCTGACTGCCGCGGCCCAGTATCCCAAGGGAGGATCAAACACTGTATCATTAGCCCAGGAAAAGACCAGAATTCAGAACTCAAAGTACAGTTTCCACTGAATGTTTGCCACTTTTGTACCTTCATAAAGTCAAGAAATCTGAAAACAAACTAATATAAGTCAGAAATGTCTGTAGTATAAAAGTATTTAGGTTTTGTCACTTATTTGGGTCTTCCTTTCCTATGTCACATAAAATGTGTATTTACATGCTTTTCTCCATTTATATGTCTCATGTCAATTAAATTCTCAGGCCCAGCCAAATACCCTAAAAAGGTAAATGTGAAGTTTTGTCTTCGCTGCAATTCTCATAGCTGAAGTTCTTGGGGCTCCTAAACTAACACCTTTTTCCTGCTGACTCTCATTCATGGTCATTTGTTTTTCTTGTGTGTGTGGTACTCTTTGATTTACAGGCTTATATGCAACTACAGTTAGTGAGGCTACGAGTATATACACATTTCTTCCTTCCAGGATCCAAGGGAGCTACCAACTGGGACAATTTATATACCTTCTAGGGTTTAGCCTTAATTAAAGACTCTAAAGACTTCTATCTTGCAAACAGCTTATGGTCCAGTCACTTGACTCCAGAACTGATGGCATTTACCCTGACAGGAATCCCACTCTTTGGGTGTATTAATAGGCAGGCTCCAGTTTCAAACTCTTTTTCTGTGTCTGTCGTTTTTGTTTTGTCTCCTTGGAGATGTCCCTAACTTCTTATTAATCCAGTAATATAATAACATTATGTGTTATCCTAGTTAGTTTTGTTTTGTGTTCCTAAAGGCCACTAAAACAGTTGCTGGGACAACAAGAAGGGACTAGTGGTTACCAAAGGGGAGGTGTTTGGGCAGGTGGATGGGGAGGGAGAAGGGGATTAAGGGGCACTATAATACACAATCACATTACAGGTAGGCATGGGGAAGACAGTACAGCACGGAGAAGACAAGTAATGACTCTACAATATCTTACTGTGCTGATAGACAGTGACTGCAATAGAGGGGGTGAGGACTTGATAATATGGGTGAATGATGAAACCACAGTGTTGTTTATGTGAAGCCATCATAAGATTGTATACCAATGATACTTTAATTTAAAAAAAAAGTAGTTGCTGGGAATAGGAATTTTATAAATCTGGTTTTTATAGAGGTGTGAAAATAAAACAAAACCAAGTGAGTTTTGACTCCCCCAAATCTAGCAATGCCAGAAAACAAGATGGATTCCATCAGGCTAACTGAGGCCCAAAACAAAATGGATTTGGATGGCCATGTACGGACAGGAGGTCACATATACGTTTTGTGTTCCCAGAACCACAAATTTGACATGTACTCCCTAAAGCAGAACAAGCCCAAAACATGCAAGTGAATCAGTAAGCTGCCACTTGCATCAACCAATCTCTCATTTGCATAGGTGGACCTATAGAAACCCAGGCAGAAACTTTTATTACAAAAACAACCCTTTCTCTTTTTTTCTTCAGAGCATACTTTTGGCTCATAGCCAAGGACAATGCCTCTCTGGTTTGCAAACCGTTTTTAGCAATAAAGTTCTCCTTAATTAAATTTCCTATTTTACAGAGAAATTTGTTAACAGACGTTACCTGATGTGTACTTTTAAGTAAAAGTGAAGGTTGCATTGTTTAGGTTGATTTTAATATCAATAACTACAGCACAACATCATCTTGGAAAATTAACTGATATTAAGGTTAATTATATTTAATTTTTTTTGTAAATGTTTAGAACAAAGTACTCTGTTAGTGTAAAGCACATGTTAAAAGTACATATTAAAAACTCTTAAGAAAGATCACCTCAACCAGCATTTCTCTACATTCCAAAATGTTGGTTAGTATGTCTCTGCCTGTGCCTGTAGGTTTAGCCTTTGCTAATTCTAAGTCAAATATCACCTGATCCGTGAGGTAATCATTTAGCTCCAGTTGTATGCAGAGGTGTTCAATATAAAGGTTCAGAACTCTCATAATATTCCTTATCTGAGTTGATATACATGCATGCTAATTATTATAATATAGTGCATATAAATCGCAATCCACAAACTGAAGTGTATAGGAAATAGCCATTTTGAATTTTAAAAAGATCAAATATTAAAATAGATTCTAAGCCTCCATACATGGCTGTTGGAATATTCTAACTTAACTTAATCATTATTAAGGCACCTTTCTTTTTCAAAGTCTCAGTAAAATATGGCCTGGAAAAAAAAAGCCATACCCACTAACATTTAAACCACAGTCAGTCACAGTTTAAAACATTTTTGCATAAGAGAAAGTTTTTAAGATCCAGACATTCTGTTCTCATGGTTTGCTTGAGTAAGAATGCTGCCCTAAGGCTGGGAATTCTGATGCTTGTTGTTCAGGGTCACTCCTACTAGCTTTTACCTTCGGTGTTTTCTCGGCTATTGTTAAATAAGGGGAAATATCTGTCTTTTCTCTTGAGCTTTCAAATTTTCCTTCTCTTTACTTACACTCCTGAGCATTACACCTAATTCCTTCATCCCAAGTAGACATCAAATGGCAAGAAACAGGTATCTTTCAAATGGCTTTAGCTTTCAGCTCAGCAAAGCAACTTCCTCTGAGGTTGTGGAATTTACAGTGAGATTTTAGGAATGACTAATCATCCAGGAAAATACTATCCCAGTACTTTTACAAATGCTCAAATAGAGTTGATGATGCAGAAATTAGAAAGCAAGAACAGTCTACATTTAAAAAATTTTAAAGTAGCATACACTCTAAATTATACATTGCAATGGGACATTTTATGGTACAAAAATATGATGATAAAATGGATTTGCTATATCTTGGACCTATTACACATTCTTACATTTTTATTACTTGGCCTATATAGAAAGATAAGTATCACTGTTACTCATAAATATCATATTTATAAATATTTCTCTCTCATATGCACAAACTATTGTCAGACTCAGAAAGGCAACTGTATACTTCTTTTGAAAAGTCTAGAAACTTGGACTAAAATTGGTGTTATTAGGCAAATGAGTATGCCTTGAATATGTAGTTAACATTTTGTATAATCCAAAGGAACTAGAATTTGACTTTTTCAATAATGTTCTATGCTACATCTTTGATTTATAAGGAACAACTTATAATGTTTTAATTAATGATATTACAGTACTTTCTCCAACTCTGTTTCAGAGAATAGAAACTAAAGGTTTGAAAGTTAATGCCTCAAAAGATTATTTCCCTGTTATACAGAAAAGCATAAGAAAATGCAGATAAGAAAAACAAACCCAGAAGTGCTTGGTTCTTACAAATCCCTAACATTCTCAGTGGTGTGTACATGTGTGGGGAGTGGTACATGCATATTTTTAGTAAGAATAATAAGTGCTTTCAAAATAGACTATATTTACCTTAGTAGAATTTCCTCAACTGTAGTATGTTTACATGCCTGTCTACACTAACTCCTCTAAAGCAGGCTATACAGTTTTGGGTATCATGGCAATTTAAGTGTCAAGTATAGTCACTGGAATTTGGAATAATTTCTACATCTTATTTGTGTTAAAAAGAAAGACACAGGCCCAACATGGTGGTGCTTCTGCTAGTCCAAGTCACCAAACCAGGGCCTAATACTTAAATCCAGGAACAGTTTCAACACCCCCCATCCCAGAATCATAGGCAGGAATTTTCTGGTCAGCACCATTGATAAGATGAGCCTTCTCCATCTTCCCTAAAAGAAGATGGAGTAATTTTAGTATAAGACCCCCTGCTCTTCCCCATAAGAGAAAGTGACCTTGCCTGAAACATCCCTTCTTCTCTTTGGCTACTGACTTTCTCCCCACCTTCCCGTCTATAAAGCCTTCCATTTTGTGCAGTTCCTTGGAGAATTTCTCTGCTTGCTAGAGAGGATGCTGCCTGATTCATGCATCACTTAATAAAGCCAATTAGACCTACTTGATGAATTTTGTTTCTTAACATTTGCAAGGAAGCAGGACAAGTGACGTGATATTCCATTTTCATCAATAGGGGCAACTATCATATACTACTGCCCTACACTTTTGAAAAAAAGATAAGGTAAGATAATGAATAAATAAATGATGTCTCAATTGTCATCTTCAACTTTCTTCCTATTAATAGTATTTGAGAAGGTAATTGTTCCTAAAATCCCTCCAAAATAATAACTATGAAAATTCTATGAAACAAAATAATAGTTATTAAAAAGCTTCTTTAAAATATATGAAAGTCCTCAGTCTATAAAAATACGAATACAGTGTAAATGTACTATAATAAATTTATAGATGTTATATATAAGCTTACATATTCAGAACACAGCAGAATAAAAATATATCAAAATATTATGTCTATCTCTAAATAGTGATTTATGGGTAGTTATTTCCCATATTTCTAAGCCAATAAACTGTAGTGTTTAAAAGGAAAATTATTCCAAGGAAGACATATAGATGGCCAACAGACACATGAAAAGATGCTCCACATCACTAATGATCAGGGAAATGAAAATCAAACCACAGTGAGATATCACCTCACACCAGTCAGAATGGCCACTATCTAAAAGACAAGAAATAACAACTGCTGACGAGGCTGCAGAGAAAAGGGAAACCCTCCTACACTGTTGGTGGGAATGCAAATTGGTCCAGGCCCTGTGGAAAACAATATGGAGGTTCCTCAAAAAACTAAAAATAGAAATACCATACAACCCAGCAATTCCAGTTCTGGGAATTCACCCAAAGAAAACAAAATCACCAATTCAAAAAGACATATGTACCCCTATGTTCATTGCCACATTATTTACAATAGCAAAGCTATGGAAGCAACCTGAGTACTCATCAATAGATGAATGGATAAAGAAGATGTGGAAAAATACACAATGGAATATTATTCAGTTATAAAAAAAGAAGGAAATTTTGCCATTTGCAACAATGTGGATGGACCTAGAGGATATCATGCTAAATGAAATAAGCCAGGCAGAGAAAGACAAATACCATATGATTTCACTTATAGGTGGAATCTAAAAAACAAACAAAAATGCAATAGACCCACAAATATAGACAACAGCCTATTAGTTACCACAGGGAAGGGGGTTAGGAAGATGGGTGAAGTAGGTAAACAGGATAAAGAGTTACCAACTGAAAACTGTAAAATTAAGTTAGAAATAGGAATGGAAGTACAACATAGAGAACTTAAACAATAATATTGTAATATCTTGGTATGATAATGGGGTAACTGCACCTATTGTGACAAGCATCTAGTGATGTATACAATTATTGAGTCACTACGTTGTACATATGAAAGCAACAATATTGTGTATCAACTTTAGTGCAGTAAAAAAAGGAAAATTAAATGTTATTTTTACCATACTTTAAACTATTCTTACCTTTCATGTTTTCCCATATACTTCACAATGTCAATCTCCATTATTATCACTATTAGATGCTAGGATATTCTGTAATAGAGAAATTTAATAATTAATTTGTGATCACACTGTAGAGAAAATGCTATAACTTATATCCACTTTCTTCCAAAACAGATCAAGTTGGAACAGTTTGATTTCATCTTTAAATTTTACAGATAAAAATGCTCTAAAGTGTTGCTCATAAAAATGATTTCAAAGTAAATCTTATGTTAGGGAAGCAGAGGCTATTTTTCTTATTAAAATATCTGTACAGCTACATTTTACTTATAAAAATTAAGATACTGAAAATTTTATTCTTGAGTTGATTTATTAAGTATAAAATATTAAAAAATAATAAAGCACAGATCTAATCCTCAAAACTAGAATTCTGAACTCAAAAATAAAAGCTTGACATAAAATGGTTAACAAAAACACATAGTTAATTCTGATACATTTATAATTTTTGAAATATAAGCATTTAACATTAGCAAGTTAATGCTATAAAAATATGTATTTTCAAATTTTTGGCAACTGATTATATCTGTAAGGTGAGTATTCTCTTATTGTAAGTATAACTTAGTCACTTTTAAGAGAAGTAGAATGTAAATATTTTATATATGAAACATGAAGCTGAACATGTGGCTCAAATATTGTAATCCCCAATGAATTACTATAAAAAAGATATTACACAAATTATTTAGAGTTGCATGAAAGCTAGGCTTAAATATTGTATAATTTAATCATCTAATATTTTTTAAAAGCTCATAGCTTCATACATTCTGCAAAGTGATTTTGTGTAGGTAGAGGAAACAATCAGCTATTTTTGTCAAAGTATTCTTTGTTAAAATGAAGTGATTAGGTATGTTAATTGTCTTGGCTTTGAAACTCCATTACAGTTTTATTAAAATTAAAACCAAAAAAGATCATATTCTGTTATTCTTGTCATGACTTAAAATTACATGTGGACAGGGCAAAAAAGTTTAGTCTTACAGGCACATACATTTTCTAGAAGACACATGCTTTACAGATGAAAGTATCATCATAGAACATCCCTATAGATTTCTCTGGTGCTTTTATGATCATGGTATAGTCTTCTGAACTATAAAGCAGTATTTGAAAATTACTGAAATACTGACAGCATAAGAAATAGTTATACTGTTTTCATGAAAAGATCAAGTGTTTGCATTAAATAATTTCAAGGTGCCTACAAATTGAATATGTATATTTTACTGTCACTCTTACTATTTAGTTCATATCATATAATTGAACCAAGTATAACAGATACAAAATGACAATGTTTTGAACACAGAAGTCTAGGTAGATGAAGTGGCCAGAGACCTAGGTTCCTTCCTTTTTGTTTTGCCGTCCTGAGGATGGGCTCTTCCTCAGGGCCCAAAGCACTCACCGTCACTTTCACAGTCCAGCCTTTAAAAAGTGGACATAGCAAGCAGCCCACAGCAGTCCTTTCTCTCAAGGATACATCTTGGAAATAGCATCCGTTAACTGTTAATGTATTTTACTGGCCATAATTTAATCTCAGAATTACAGGCAGACTGGAAAATGTCGTCTCTATCTTGGGTGGCTATGTGACCAATTAAAAGTAAGAAACTGTCTCTAATAAAGAAGGGGAGAATATGTACTGGGAGAAGCCTAGTAGCCTCTGCTGTAATCAGATTTGAATAAGCTCTAAAAGTCCAATTTTTGAAAAATTGTAATGGTTAAATGAATACTGAAACAAACTTTTCTTGATTTAGACACTGTAATTATCCTAGACTGACCATTATGATTTTGACCTCTATTCAATGTAGAATATACTTGTTTTAGCATCAAATTCAGGTGTCAATTTTGGAATCTTTTCCAGCCATGCAAGAGAGGGAGGCCCAAACTAAAACATGACAGCTAAATTTTGTTTGCTATAGCAGACTCAAAAAGTCACTGGAATCCTGGTGAACCTTGTTCAATGGTAAAGTATATCAGAAGGAATCAGCTACCAGAAGTGGTGGTATTAATACTATTTTCAATAGAGTTAATATTTAGATTGTTAGATTTTACATCTTTGCTTACTACTTGTTCTTACATTTCAGACCTTCAAAAATTATTTTTCTTCCACCTAAAATGCCTGTTTCAGATCTTCCATTAGGAAAAGTTCTTAGTGGAAAACCTCTTCCATATGAAATGTATTTTAACTTTATTCTTGGTACTTTTGCAGATATAGACTTGTAGGCTGGCAGTTTTTTTCTCTGAGCACATTGGAGATATTATTCCCTTGATGTCTACTGGCTTTCAGAGTTGCAGTTACAAAGTCAGTCTTCTAACGACACTTCCCTTCCTCAGTCTGAATCGTCTCTAGGTATTAAGCCCTTAGGAGTGTAAATAACAGTTAGTTGACGCAGATTTTGAATTACATTTATAGTTATATTACATGCACCTGAATTTGGTCTCCTTTATTCAAAGTAGTAATAGAGACAAACCTGGGAGATCTTGCAGGTTTGGTTCCGGACCACCGTAATAAAGCAATACAGTGAGTCAGATGAACTTCTTGATTTCCCCATGCACATAAGAGTTACATTTATACCTTGCTTTACTCTATTTAGTATGCAACAGCATTACGCCTTAAAAACACAAAGCATAACTTAATTTAAAAACACTTTCTTGCTAAAAAATTCTAACCATCATCTGAGCTTTCGGCTAGTCATACTCACTGATCACAGATCACCGTATAAGTAAACAATAATAATTTAAAAGTCAGGTATATTGCCGGAATTACATAAATGTGACATGGAGTCACAACGTGTGCAGATGCTCTTGGAAAAAGGCTCTAATAAGCCTTCTGCCCGCAGGGTGGCCACAAGCCTCCAGCTTAGGGCCTGCATGGCCTAGTAAAGCGAGGCATGCCTGCAGGAGCTAACGTTCACCAGCACTTCCCGGGTGCCTGGCAGTGCAGTAACATCACTGTTTGTCACCCTCAGGTCCCACAGTTACCTTCTGCAGTAAGTACCCTTCTTACCTCATGTTGGTAGGAGGAACAGCGGACTCAGCAACGTTCCAGAGCCTCCCCTGGCCAGGGAGAGGAGAGGAGGGAGAAAGGTCACGGGGAGGTGCAGAACCCGTCAGGTGAAAGTTATTTCTCATTCTTATGGTGGAAGGGGCAGCCACTGGTAAGCCACGGGGTAAACTGGAACTGCATTTCCCAGAATGCTTGCTGCACAGCTTGGGGCGAGCTTCAGGAGAGATTTGCGGAGACGCTGAGCGTGTGAGGTGGGAGTGAAGGAGCAGCTATCACTCTCAGAAGTCAGCCAGTTGGCTGTGGTGGGAATGCAAAGCAGAGGAGCCTGCCTGTGCATTTAGGCTTGCCTTACTGTCCCTCCAAGTCCCACTCTCCTGCCGTGCTGCAGCCCTGGTGACTAACAGAAACCCTAGGCCCTTCTCCCATCCCAAAGATATAGAGGAACAGCTCTGCAGACTCCTCCTGGTCTCTGCCTTTGCCCTTCCCTGTCCTACTCCCTCAGCTGGGCAAGCCTGCCTTCCTTGCTTCCCTTGCCAGCTTCCCCCTTTCGGTCCACACTCACACTCAGGCGAGCTGGCCTCCAAATCCTCTTTCCTGGCCTCCAGAATTGTGTGCGGTCTAACCCTCTAATAAATACCTCATTCTGTAATACTTGCAGTGGATTCACACACCTAACTGAACCCTGACTGAACCCAGAGGTGATAGTGTATTAAAAAATACTGCTCAAGAGCAGTGTTTCAAAAACTGTGTGTATGCTCATTAAAATGCAGATTCTGGGGTCTCTCTTAGATTTTATGGTTATTAAGAAGGGCCAGATTCTGACTTTCATAGGCCCTATGCACCTTTGCTTTCAGTGTTCCCCTTCATCCATAAAATTATTAAACATATTTTACAACCATATTCTGATTTTAAAATATATTAGAACATTTTCTTGGATCCTGAAATTATTATGGACCCTAGGCACTGTGGCTACTGTTGCTAATGGAGAAGTTGGCTCTGTTACTAGGTTTGGTAAGGGGCCAGGAATATTCATTTTAGTACCCTTCCCTTGGTGATTCGTCTCATTAGGCCAGTTTGAGAAGCACTGCTAGAGGATACGGGTGGCACAGGACCTCAAGGAAGCTCTGTAATCACATTATTAAAGGGTGAAAAATGAAAAACAACTTTCATATGGAAGGCAACACACTTGTGGGGAAAACAGTTTCAAAAAATATAATAAAAACAAACAAAATATAGCCCTGAAAAATAGCAACAGATGTTCCACCCTACGCCTCACACTTATAACACATCTCTTTTTCCAAGTTTTGTTTTCTCCATCTATTAGTTTCCAAAGGAATTACAATAGCATGATTGCTGTAGGAAACAATTCTACATCAATGAATCTGTCTTATAAGCCCCTCTGAGAATTAAGGCCCAAAAGCAAAGTTACAATGAACTAGGTCTATTCATAAGGCAGAATCTCCCAGACTGCTGTGCTTAGAAAGCTTCTGCATAAAATTGATTTGCTTTTATTTGTTTCCTGTCTCCAAATTAAATTTTAATCTCCTTCCTGGAGGGAAAGAAAATGTATAATATATCCCAGGACTTAGAACAATACTTAATTGATATGGACTCTTTAAGAAACACTAAAGATAAAAATAAAGATTACAAGTGAGTATGTTTTATTTGGCCCTGAAAATAAATACAAAATGCTGAGCAAAGGCAAATATTAAGGGTGGCCATTTTTTTTTGATGAAGCAATATTCTCTTAGTACCTTACATGTTTATATATCTTATCTCTATTATTAGATGGCTTCTTGATTATATTTTCTCTGTATTTGGTTCCCAGTAGCTCCCATACATTACCATAAAAGTAGGTGTCCTCAAAAATAACTTTTTGTACTCAATGAAAAAAAAAATTGAAATAGATTTAAAATATATATTTCTGGTTACTTGTTGTGGGGATGGAAATAATAAACCTATTTATGATGAGTCAAAGCTTGCAGACTTTGGTTGATATAAATTTATCAAAATATCTCAAGGTTTAACACAAAAAAATTCTTTAAGCTCTAAAGAAGGGCTATATATCTGGTTACTTGTTGTGGGGATGGGAATAATAAACCCATTTATGATGAGTCAAAGCTTGCAGACTTTGGTTGATATAAATTTTTCAAAATATCTCAAGATTTAACACAAAAAAATTCTTCAAGCTCTAAAGAAGGGCTAGGAGAAACAGTGGAGATTGATTGCATTTTTCAATTCTTCTGCTGAGATTCCACATCTGTTTCTTCGCACAACATGCTCCCAGGGCACGTTTCCAGTATTTGAAAAGAACAGAGGGTTAGTCCACTCTCGTTATGCTCATCCTGTTTAAATGCATTAAAAAAAAAAATCCTCTCTGCTTTTCCTAGGAAAGACAGGAACCAGATAGGAAACAAAAAAGCTTTGGAGGAATGAGTACAAAACCTATAATACTGGTCCATGCCTTCTGTCTGAAGGGGTACCACTTTCCATCTGTCCTAATAGGTAGAGAATATTGACATGCTGTGCAATAAGGTAGGAAAATGCTTTCAGAGATTTTTCAGTTGCCCCAATTTTAAGTGTTTCATGGTGCAATTATATGACTTTGTGAATTCTCAGAAAAACATTGCAAAGCATACTATAAATTGGATTTCCTACATGGAATGTTCAGAATACATAAAAAGAAATCAATAGAAGAAAAGAGATGTGAGAATCTCACCTGGTGATGAGACACTAGATTGCATCCATTAAAAACAGTCCTCAGGTATCCATTCTGGAGGCTAGCCTTTCTCTTAGAATGTGGTTACCACCCTTTAAGGGTGGTAGAAGTATTAAAAATACTATTATGTACTTTCAGACACATTCTTTGATTTTTAAGATTAATACATCCTAATTTATTGTTTTGGTTATCAAAATGTACTGTCTATTGCTGTAGCCTCTTTAGGGTTGAAATAAATTCATGAAAACCTGGAACAATAGAGACAGATGTTTTCTTGATTCCTTGGGAAATGACAATAAATTTTTCCTAATATTTGAATTAGGCATTCATTGATCCCTCACCTCTTCCCCACCACTACTTCCTAAGATGTTCCTGAAATAGAAGGTCAGAATACAGATGAAGTCAATAAAGTGAAATAGAAAGTGTAACACAAGTTGGCAATTGTATATTAAGTGTAATTTAAATGTTTATTTTATTGAGAATTATTTATTACAAGATTTATTTTTGCCTTCAAAGATTTTTAAATCCCAAACTGATAAAACCAAATGGAATGCCTTTTTATTTTTCTTAAGAAGGCAGCTTTTATTATCTATGGAAGACTTTTTTTATAATTCAATAGTTTTAAGATATTCACAGAACTGTACAAATTTTAGAACATTTTATTACCACCAAAATGAATCCCATGCCCTTTAGCCATTACTCACAATGTCCTAATCCCTATGTTGCCACTATCTACTTTATGTCCCTATAGCATGAATCAATAGTTCATTTCTTTTTATGACCAAATATTTCATTACATGGATATACCACATTTTATCTATTCATAAGTTGGTGGACATTTGGGTTGTTTTTACCTTTCAGCTGTTACAAATAATGTTGCTGTGAACATTTGTGTACGTATGTTTTCATTTCTCAGGGGTACATACTGAGGAGCAGAGTTGCTAGATCAAATGGAACTCAATGTTTAATTTCTTAAGGAACTGCCAGTTTTCCAAAATGGCTGCACCGGTTTACATCCCCACCAGCAGTGTATGAGGGCTATTAATTTCTCTACATCCTCAGTTAAAGCTTGTTATTTTCCACTGTTATCATCCTAGTGAGTGAAATGCTATTTCATTATGGTTTTGATGTTTATTTCCTGATGACTAAAGGTGTTGAGAATCTTTTTAGGTGCTTATGGATCATTTATGTGTCTTCTTTGAAGAAACATCTATTCAGCTCATTTGCCCATTTTCAAATTGGGTTATTTGTCCTTTTACTGTTGAGTTGGTAGAGCTCATCCTAATATATATTCCTAATATATATTCAGGATATATCCTAATATATATTCAGGATACCAGTCCGTTAGGTAGAAGACGATTTTGTCATAGCTTCTAACTCCACCTCAGCTACTTTCCTGAAAGCCACATCTGGCAGGGCAAACATGTCATGAGGGCTGTGCCTATGCATGTGACCTCGCTGTCTGTGTCACAGTCCACTATGGCAGGGGTGGACATCTGACTCAACTCCAAACTCCCTTCAGTGAAATAGAAAGTGAGACCAGCACCAGATCTCTGTAGCAGGCTAGTACAGAGGGTGATAAATCATCAGTAGCTGAGAAACTTGTGTGTAGAGACACAAAGAAAGCTGAACTACAGAAAGACCTATGCAGGGGATTTAAAAGAGCAGCTGCAATGAGAGATATTGCCCCCAAGGAAAAAAAGAGATGAAAGAATGATTCTTTGAATTATCTGGCTCCCTTACTTCCATCGTGAAGCCTCACTACACTTTTTACTTTTAGCTTTCATGAGATAGTTCTGTACCCTCAAAATAAATCTCCCCCTTTTTGTATAAGCTTGTTCTAAGCATGGTTCTTCAACATAAAGCCAGAATATTTCTAAGACATCAACCCATAAGTACCAATTGCAAATACTGGCTACAAAAAAAAGTATTTTAATTTCTTTAAACACTGTAATGCCCATTCAATAGCAATTTTATTTTCTATTTAATTTATCCAAGATAACACATCGAGAGGCATTCACAGGTGTAAATTACAGACCTTATGTTCTGGGTATGGTGGTGATTTTCTGATCATGCTGCTTGCTCACATTTCCAAAGCAATGAATTTAACAATAAATTAATAATCAAACATTAATTGAGTACAAAATGTCTTAAAATACTGGACTGGGTGCTGTGGAGGATACAAAGATAATACAATTCACACAAAATACATCATTTTTTCAATAACAGATGATCTCTGATATGTGAAAAGTAGTGATCTACTCAAAATTTTTTAAATATTCAGAAGGGATGGATTAAAAGCTCAATCTAATTTTCTGGAAGTCACATCATATAATAATTTAATCAGCCTTCTGTTAATTCATTATACAATATTTGGCTGTAGAAGTAATTCCAAATTGTTTGAATGGACTTTCAAAATAATCTCTTCTCATATATGACAGGATAATTGATTGGTATGCCAGCCAGTATTTTTAGTTACAAATAACATAAATCAGCTTTGGCTGAATAAAGCAGAAAATGAATTTATCAAAGGATATTAAAGAATACACAGCATCACAAGAAGCGCTGAAGAAGATTAGAAATGATATAGCAATACATCACTGTCAAAACTGCCGAGCAACGATCTGGTGAGGACCCTGCCTCCACCCACAGGTGCCGCCACCCACCTACTACACGCAGTAACTCCCATAGCCCAAAGTAGCCGCCATGGGTGTTTTACCTGGTTGTCAGTACCGTCAGCACCTCTGCTTCAAGAACTCCGCTCCCCTGCATCCACCAGGCTTTCAGGCAGAATTCTGCAGCCCCTGCTTCTTGGCGTCACTGGCATCGGCTCATAGTCCGGCAGCGCACAGAACCTGGAACTGCCCTGCCTGCGTGGGAGCTGAGAAATCACGGCGATAGCACTTTGGCTTCACACGGAGAGGAAAGCTCCATCCCCTCAAAAGTCCGAGGACTGGAGAAGGCCTTTGATGTAGAAAAGTGATCACCATCCTGGGCACCCCAAAGTGTGAGAACTGTCTGTGCCTGCACAGTGAATGTCTGCTCTCGGCCTCTTTTTGTGTTCTTAATACTTTTTCTTCTTTGCTGTTTCTGCAACAGCCATTTAGAGCGAGTGTAGCCAGAAAAGTAAATAAAAGGTCCTGGGCTGAAAATATTTTTACATTTCACGTACTTTACTGCTTCTCTGCACAACAGCAAAAAAAAAAAAAAAAAAAAAAAATGTGAATGAAGCAAAATGCACATAGAGGAAATACTGAGGCTTCACTGAAGTTTTCAAAGTGATCATGTACGTATGACTCAGTGATCACAAGGGTTTTCAGAATCTCTTTGGCAAGTGTTTGAGCTATAGGATAGGCTGCTTCCTTAGAACAGGAAAATGTATGCTTCCATTTCTTTTATTTCTAAGGAAAGAAAAAGAAAAAAGAGAGTATACAAATTCAAGGAGTTGTGGAAAACAGTGATTTTATCTGACATGCCCATGAACTGATGACTATAATTTGTGATTAAGGAAAAATAGAATTTACTCCCAGGAATTTGGGAGCATCAGTAGAAACAAGTACAGAAATGGACATACTCGTATGAAGAAATGCAGCAATGTGTCTTTTGAGGTCCCCATCACACTCCTAAAAAGAGGAGAAGTAAAGGAAAGTTCTAGGGAGACTTCGTGCTCTCAGACAGAAGTATGTCTTTGTTCCTCGATGGTAATGTTCTAATGTTGTTTGTTTTTCTCAGGGGGATGGGGAATACTTTTCCCTTCCTCCCTTAGGGCCTTTGGCTGGCCTAATAATTAAATTGACTAAGACTGATTAACAGGAGAAAGATAAATTTGATTCCTTACATAATGGAGCCCCACAAAGACTTAAGAAGCTCCACAGCTCACCCCACAGTCAGACAATTGGGGGTTATGTGCCATCCTGAGTTGTGGAGCAGGGGGTAGGCGTCTGCAACTTCAAAAGGGAGGAAGACAATCCAGAAGAAGATGCGAAGAATTACTGTTTGGTAAACAGATAAATCTTTGTGATAAAGGCTCTTCCAGAGTCCCCTGGGTCCCAGTTGTCTTCAGCTCAAAATAATCCACATTGGCACATTCTGAGGCAAACTACCTCAAATCCCATAATTTTCATTTGTGTTTTTCCTAAATTTTGTACTTGGTCATTGAAAGGAAAGGAGCGACACATAGCAGCAACTCACCGGAGAGTTCCGCTTAATTAGGGAAAGGTGCTGGGTTATATAGGATGGGGCATGAATTGATTGAGGTGTCACTTCTATGGGGCTGGTGGCTGTTGGCTAGGTGCTGGGATTGGAAGGGGAGCAAGAGGTGATTGGGCTTCAGGTGGCGCCGGCAGGAACCGAGGACCCCAAAGAGAAGCCGGAAGTTTGCCATCTTACTGGTGGGGGCCCTTCATTCCCCCCTTTCTCCTCTATGGGGTTGCGGACGTTTCTTTCTCTCTGGCTGCTTCCTGCTGAACAGGGGCGGAGAAGGGAGTGAGGGCTTGAGGATTGGGAGGAAAGGGTTGATAGGACTCCCCACAGTAAGGATGAGTAGATGTGGACTTCTTCGGGTTTGGAAATCAATGAAGGTTCCCTGTCGAGGACCTGTTGATTCTAATGGTGCCAAGAGGATATGGGTGTCAGGAGCCAGGCGTCTGAACAGTTTCCAGTGGAGAGAGGGGTCCATCTCAGCGTGTTGTGAGGAGGTCACGTGAGGGTGAGGGATCTTCTGTGGCCAGAAGCTGGTAGTTCCTGAGTAAAAGCTGGTTGAAAGCTTGATTAGAGATTTTTCTGACTTGGGATTTGATGAACTTTATTATACAGGGTAAGAAGAGACAGGCGAGAGAATGATTATTATGGGGCCTGCAATGGGCCAGAGCTAGGTGAGGAGGGGGTTTGTTAGTATTGAAGAGAATGGGTTGGAATTGGAAGCAGAGTGGAGAATGGAGGCAAGGTCGGTGAGTTTGGTAATGTCAGTTTCTACAATGCTGGATTCGTTGATGTAATAGCAGCACTCTTCTCGGAGGAAGACGCAGGTGCCGCCCGTCTTGGCTGTAAGCAGATCTAGGGCCCGCCAGTTTTGAAGGGTGACTTTAGCTAGCGAAGTGACCTGTCTTTGGAGAGAGGCTAGGGAATCGGCAGTGGATGTCAGGGCTCCCTCAAGTTTGGCGTTGAGATCTCTAACTGCCTATAGAGAGTGACCCAAGGCTTCTCTCGAAAACCCTGCCCCAATGGCTGAGGTGATCAAAGAGCTAGTGACCATGATGGGAAGGAAAGCGGCTCTTTTTGTGCACGAGGGCAAGGGAGGTTGGTGCTCAAGAAATTCTGCCATGCTGTAAAGTGTTAACTGTGGGATTAGGGTGACGAGAATGCAGGGTGTATCGGAGTTGAGAGGCAGTGAGTTGAAAAGACTGCCATTACACTAAAAGAAGTGTCCCGGTTGCGTAAAAGTCTTAGAGCTGGAGGTAGGGGTGTAGATAGAGAGGCAGTGAAGTGCACTGGAGGGGGGTGGAGTTGGGCCTACACAGTGGTGGATGGTGAGATTATCTGTGTATTCTGGTTTCCATAGGGGTATGCCTGCCAGAGGGCAGAGGGGTTGTCTTTCTGCATGGAAGGAGTAGTTGGAAATATTAAGGGGCACGGCGGCCAGCAGTGGGCGCTGTAGTGATGCACACAAGAAACAATTGGCGGTGTTAAGGGTGTGGTTGAGAAAGATGGTGGTGTCCTGAATGAGCTGTAAAGAAGAGTAGGAGAAATGAGAAGAGGGGCGGGGAGAAGAAGATGAAGAGGCGCCGTCAAGAGTTTGGATAATGACTTTTTCGGAATGTCTGCTATCTGATGCAACTTGAGAGATCTGGGAATGAGAGGGAACATACTTTTGAGAGATATGAAGGGTACCGTGGGGGGTCGAGGAACCCCCTGTAGTAAACTGAGGCTGTGACTCTGGCAGCCCATCGAGAGTCCCAGGGATCTGGGATTGATAAGGAGAATGAGCCATTGGGATATTTCATGAAACGGTTGGAGGAGTAATACTGTGGGTACTGGAAGTTACTCATGTAGTGAATGGCGCAAGACCAGTAGGGACATCTCCTGTAGGTGTCTGGCTATCACCTGTAATAGGCTTGTTTTTGGTCATAGAGGAAGCAGAGGTAGGGAGAATAAGGGTAGCTGCTAGTGAACACTTCAGTGGAGGGAGGAAAGTGGAGGTATAAAGGCTCAGAGCAACTTTTCAGAGGGCAGTCTGGTGTGGCAATGAGGGCAGTAACTTTTGTTTGATGCTGTGTGTAAGTCTGTCTGACTTTGAATCGCCATACAAAGGAGGCTGGGGTGGCGGGGAAGACAATAAGAATGAGGAAAAAAGCAAGAGAGCAGTAAAGGAGGAAAAAGTCATGATTTGGGTATGGATGGCAAAGGGGGTGAACGGGATTTTGGAGGAAAGAGGACAGTAAGGTCACGAGTCTGGAGGGAGGGAGAGTCTATAAACTTTTGTAGGTTAAGAGATCTTTTAGGTGATGTGGGGACAGAATGGTAAGGGGCACCCTGAATGTCAGTTTATGAGCTGCCTTCTGCAAGAGCTGTCTAGCGGCTAATGCTCATAGGCAGGGGGCCTATCCCCGAACTGTGGGGTCTAATTGCTTGGAGAGAGAAGCTACTGGGGCAAAGGATGGGCCATAATATTGGCCTAGGACTCCTAGAGCTTGACTGGACCTCTCATGAATGTATAATGAGAAGGGCTTCGACAAATCAGGAAGATGGAGAGCTGGGGCTTCCACAAGGGCTTGACGGAGCTTAATGAAGGAGTGTCGGGGTGAGGAGGATAATAGTTTTTTTAGGGGGGGGCTCTTGCTGAGGTCGTATAGGGGTCTTGCCAACAGGGAGCAGGGAGAAGGTAGGGATCTACGTTCTAAAATGTCTAGCCAGGCTTAGAAAGGGCCTAGAAAGGAAAGGATTTCTGTCTTGGTTTTGGGAATGGGCAGGTCAGAGAGGAGCTATTTTCTGTCTAAGGTAATGGACTTTCTTTGTTGAGATAGAAGGAATCTGAGGTAAGTGACAGGAGGGGAAGAGATTTGAGCTTTGACAGGGGATACTCGGTAACTTCTGGAAGCTAGAAGGTTAAGTAGGGAGGCAGTGTCAAGTTGAGACTGTTCCCACGAGAGACTGCAGAGTAGAAGATTGTCTATATATTATAATAAGGTGGACTTGGAGTGATCATGATGAAACTGTTTGAGGTCCTGAGCTAGGACCTGTCTAAAAATATGGAGACTATCTCGGAAGCTTTGTGGCAAAACTGTCCAAGTGAGTTGTTCAGAATGTCTTGTGTATGGGTCCGTCCAGGTGAAGATGAAAAAATCTTGGGAGCAGGGGTCTAGAGGGATAGAAAAATGGGTCCTTGAGATCTAGGACTGAGAAGTGGGATGCTGAGGCAGGGATCTGCGATAAAAGGCTGTATGAATTTGGAACTAAGGGATGGATAGGGACAATGGCTATGTTGATGAGGCGAAGGTCTTGGACAAGGCGGAAAGATCCGTTGGTTTTTTTAACAGCTAATATGGGGGTATTAAATGGGGAGTGAGTGGGTCTGAGGTAGTTTTTGTTTAAGAGATCTTGAATGATGGGTTGGAGGCCTATGAGGGCTGAAGTGGTTAGGGGGTATTGGGCCTGACAGATATACTGAGAGGGGTCACATAATTTGATAGAGGCAGGGGGACATAGGGCCACGGAGGGGCTTGTAATGTCCCAAACTTTGGGATTTACAGGGTGTATGAGGGCAGAACCAGAGCTTTCATTGGGTAGAGGAGGGTCGTCGGCTATGAGGGCCATCAGAAAGGGAGTACTGGGGGCTGTGGGAGTGGATATAGTTATGGAAATGTGGAGGAGAGAAAGGATGCCCCGTCCTAGTAAAGGGATGGTACACTGGGGCATAACCAGGAAGGAGTGGGAGAAAGGTATGGGATTGTCTAGGATTGTGCATAAAAGGGGGGGAGGGGTTAATGGGAAAATCTGTTTACCTCCTACCCCGACTATAGGAGTAATGGCAGGCATGGTAGGGACTGAGAAGGTGGCTCCTGTATCTAGGAGGAAGGAGATAGGGCGACCGTCTACTGTTAAAGTAACCCTGGGCTCCTGTTTGGTGATGGAAATGGTCGGGCGAGAAGCCCCCGGACCCCGTCAATCTTCTTCTGCCAGCCCCACTACGGCGGGCTTAGGATGGGGGTTGTTCGACCAGCCTCCCCTTCGGGTGGTTGGGCAATCAGACCCCCAGTGACCCTTTTTGTGGCATCTGGGGCATGGGATGGTAGAAGATCTGGGGGAGGGGCACGCCCTTGACCAATGTCCCTCTTTTCCACACTTGAAACAAGCTCCTGGGGGGGCTTGTTTGTAGAGGGGTGCCCAGGTTGTGGTTTTTATCAGCTGGGCCAACATCTGGAAATTGGCCTGATCAGCCTTTTGTTTACGGCGTTCTTTCTCCTCCTCCCGGTTATGGAAGACTTTAAAGGCCACTGTTAGGATCTCAGTCTGTGGGGTAGTGGGGCCCTGTTCTAACTTTTGAGTTTAGCTTTAATGGCGGGGTAGCTTTGAGCTAGGAAGTATGTCATAAGGACATGTCTTCCTTCAGGTGTTTCTGGGTCCAGGTTGGTATGCTGTAATAGGGCTTGAGTGAGTCTGTCTAAGAACTCGGAGGGGGTTTCGTCTCTCTTTTGAATTATGTCTTGGAGTTTTTGAAAATTGACTACTTTACGAGCTGCCTTTTTCAGACCTGCTATTAAGCAGGAGGCAAAAATATCTCGAGAGCGGAGACCTACGGCGGTGTTATAATTCCAGTGTGGGTCTTGTTCGGGGACAGCAGTGGGGCTAGGGGGATAGGTGGGGTCAGTCCTGTGGGTTTCGGTAGCGTGCGTTTGGGCGAAGTCCCAAACTCGTCTACGCTCTTCAGGGAGGAGAGTATTGGCCAGGAGCATGAAAATGTCATGATGCGTGAGGCTGTAAGACTGGAGGGTCTATTGAAACTCCCTGATGTATGTCATGGGATCAGTGGAAAAGGAACTTAGGCATTTCTCTAGTTGGGCTAAATCTCTTAAATGCCTTTGGATCTTGCTACCTCCAGGAGGGGGGCGATAATTTTGGGAGGTTCTCGGGACTAAGTCTGAGGGGGACTGAAGGGTTCTGGCTCAGTCTGTGGGGGTGTGATGTGGTCTAGCTGCGCCTATTCAAGCAGATCCTGAAGTGCGGAAGGGGGGCAAAGAAAATAAAGATAGAATCCGACCCACGTGTTGCCAGCCTGCAGCCCAGCTGCTTGCCTCTGCTGCTTTAGTTGGTCTTGAACTCATGACTCTGAGGTTAAGAGTCCCATGCTCTACTAACTGAGCTACAGCTGGCCTCCAGTTAATTGCTTATGGAATGTGTTGTTCTCTATTTCTGCCACATCAGCAAGTGGGGGAAGGGCATAGCTAGAAGCAGGGGCGGTGTTTTTACACATCTTCAAGGTCTCCCTGTTTTCAGAGTGAGGAGTCTTGGCTCGTCTTCGAGGACAAGATATGTTTTTGTGGACAGATAACTTCTAAGGACTGCACCGGTTGTTCTCTAGCTTGTGCTTTCCCATGCTGCATTCAGACATGGGGGAAGGTGCTTTCTCATTCTCCCTACAAACATGTGAGAAGACAAAGGCGGTCCCTAACAGGGGAGAAATAGGTGATGAGGGCAAAGATGGAGGAGGCCCCCGGGACCTAGTTAAAGGGGGTGCTGAAAGGCTCAGGCTTAATCTGCGGAGGACGAAGGCAGAGGAGGTGAGATGGGGGAGGAGATGGTGGGGGAGGAAGGGAGAAGGGCTGTTGTAGGAGAAGAAGGGGAAGGGAGTGAATGGGAGGCTTCTGCGGGGCGGTGGCTTGCAGGCTAGGAGAACTTGGGAGGGGGCGGGGAGAGGAGGAGGCAGAAAGCTTCGATATAGGGAATCTCCTTCCATTTTTTCAGGCGCTGGCAGTAGTTAAAAAGATCGCGAGTGATGTTAGGATCAAGAGTTCCCCCTGCGGGCCATTTGTTGTTATTGTCTAGGGGGTATGTCGGCCAATCTTGGGAGCAATATTTACGGAGAAGTTTTGGTTTTATATCAGGCGTCAGGGAGAGGGTAGCCAGATGCTTAAGCAGGCATTCAAGAGGTGAACTTTCAGGGAGGGATGAGGAGGCTCCCATGGCTGAAGGACAGAGAAGGAGACAAACAGGGGAAGACGAACGGAGATCCTCGGACTGGAGGCAGACCGCAAGGAGACAAAGAGCGTCCCCGATGATCCTTGGTGGTCTGCGGAAACTCGTATACGAGTCAGAATTTCTTAGGAAGTGTGGGTTGTCACCCAGACTTCCCTAAGAAGGCAGAGTGCCGGAGTCACGAGGTACCTAGCACTAGGCATTTTCGGCAAACAGAACAGATTTCGGCGGATGGAACAGAAGGAGGAGGGTGCGGGGAAAGGGAGCGTTCTCATCCGCAAAGGAGTCACCTCGTTTATGGCTGTTGGAGGGGGGGGCCTGAGAGTCTGCCGCAGCCATGAAGGCCTGAGGCAGGGATTTATGGCTGTCAGAGGAGGGGCCTGAGGGTCTGCCGCAGCCGTGAAGGCCTGAGGCGGGGAGAGTTCCCTCCTTATCCCCGAGCGTCAGGGCCTTGCCGGACGATCACGGTCAATGGCACTGCGATAGCTCGGAGAAGAGTGGCCCACCCCGGGGAAATTTTGCTTAAAAAGTTTCAGCACTGATGGAAGGGACGGTGAATGCGTTTATGACTGTTGGAGGAGGGGCCTGAGTGTCCGCTGCAGCCGTAAAGGCTTGAGGCGGGGATTTATGGCTGTTGGAGGAGGGGCCTGAGGGTCCGCCGCAGCCGTGAAGGCCTGAGGCGGGGAGAGTTCCCTCCTCATCCCTGAGCATCAGGGCCTTGCCGGACGATCACGGTCAATGGCACTGCGATAGCTCGGGGAAGAGTGGCCCACTCCGGGGGGGAAAACTTACCTAAAGGCCAGAGAGGAGTGGTGAGTGTGATGAGCCAGCGCCAGAAAAAGAGGACGAGGGCAGCTGCTGCTGGTGTTGGGGGAAGACGGGGCCCAGTTGGGGAGTCCCGTCTCCCAGGTTTCGGCACCAATGAAAGGAAAGGAGCGACACATAGCAGCAATTCACTGGAGAGTTCCGCTTTATTAGGGAAAGGTGCTGGGTTATATAGGAAGGGGCATGAATTGATTGAGGTGTCACTTCTATGGGGCTGGTGGCTGTTGGCTAGGTGCTGGGATTGGGAGGGGAGCGAGAGGTGATTGGGCTTCAAGTGGCGCCGGCGGGAACCAAGGACCCCAAAGAGAAGCCAGAAATTTGCCATCTTACTGGTGGGGGCCCTTCAGTCATTGTAGAGTGGGGTTTGCAATTCTTTTGGAGTTGCATTTTCTCCAGTGGTGGAAAGCGTTTCAAGGCAGGTGAAATGTGGTCACGAAATCCCCATTTGCTCCTTTCCACTCTCATCTCTCCTCAAGTCCCCCCGAGATGTACACACAGAGTGGCCAGGGCCCTTAAGGCCAACAAAACCTTTATCAGAGGAGCCGCATACATATGGATGATGCAAATGTGAATTAATTTTGAATTATTTACTGGTTTATGTAATGGTTTACTCCACTGAAGTTTTTTTCTTACAGAAATATACAAGTAACCAGAAATATTAGGAAGTGTATTGGAAGACAGTGTGACTTCACATAACAAGCAATAAAAGAAAAGAAAAACTAAGGATTTAATCATAAATTATGTCTCTGCTGTGACTCACTATGTGACTAGAGTCAAATCACCAAATTACCTCAGCTTCCATGCCTCATGTGAGAAAGAGTGACATTTTCCTAGGAAAGGGAGTGGAAATTGCCATCCCAAAACATGTCTCTTTGGCATAAGGTTTATCTTAAGCTGTTAGTTTTAAGAAACAGCAGACACAGAGAAGCTCTGAAAACTGAGTAGAAGTTTCCCTTTTAAAAGAGCATTTATAAAGGGTGACAGATGTAATTAGACTTACCAGTGGCAATCGTGTGGTGTATAAAAACATTGTATCACTATGATGACATCTGAACCTAACAGGATATAGTACGTCAACTATGCTTCAGTTAAAAATGTTACCTGAAATATATGAAAGAATATTCTGGGGAAGTTGGAAAACACTATTTAGAAACAATAATTGATTTGTTTTGGTTACATTCAGTATGGAAGGTAAACAACTCTTCTAAGACATTGTCTTAAAACACTGCTTTTTAAATGAAGCTAGTTACTAAATATACGTTGAAAATTAAGGCATAAAGTTTCCTTCAGATTTGTTGTATTCCAAAAGGTTATCATGGAAGAGTTCTGTGCCTGATAATAATTAGGCATATTGCAAGTGACATTCTGTTGTTGAAGCTAAAAAAGGAGACTGTGATGGAAGAAACTAGGTAACTACGTTACTGCTTTACACAAGCTGCCTGTTCTTCACTAGTACAATTAAAAGCAAACCACATGCTTCAAAGTTTGTGTATTTAGAAGGCCATTACAACCTCAAAACACTAGACAAGAAAAAAACCCAATTAAAAAAAAAAAAAGCTTTTATGCCACATTTCAGCCATTCACTGGGTTTTCAAATCAGACTGAAAACTGAAAGTTAAGTCCACCTAAAGCTGCTTGGCCAAGATCACTGATCTGAGGGCCTTTCAACCATTTTGGAAGCTTCTTCAAGACCAACTCAAGCAAGAAATTTAAATCTACCATCTATTATCAGTGTTTTGGCATCATGAACCTGTATGACAACAGGCATTTGAAATTCCAAATTCTATAGTTTTTCAAGATGTTCCAGAAATGGAAGTGTAATTGACTTTTAAATGCTGTGTCTGGGGGAATACTTTTAAACTTTAATAAATATAAGATGTAGTCATCATCATTCATTGAAGCATAAAGTAACCATGTCCATAGAAAACTTACTGTCTTTATAGAAATCCAGTGAGCACACTGGGTCAAAGCAGGCCCTAGCAATGGTGCAGGGGCCAAACATCTCAGCAAACACCCACCTGTTAGCTCTGCAGACATCCACCACAGATGGGTTGCCTGGGGCATAGCAAGCAATGTCAGCTGCACTGCCTTCAATAAAGGCACAGGTCCTTAGCCAGCATTGGCAGCCTCAGGGAACATATGCTCAGCTTGACTGTAGCTTTCAGCTATGCCTAGCATACCAACTGCAGGGGCAGGAGATAGTCAGCATGTGCTAGCAGGTCTCAAGGGCCCTAATAAGCAGTTGCAACAGAAATAAGGATTCAAGAAAAGCAAAGAAAAAAGCAAAGAGAGCCTCTATAGGCCTTGATATATTGATGATTACATTCATGTTCCTGTTTTAAACTGCAAAGTATTAATGAGGTCCTAAGCTTAAAACTGTTAGGATACCACCTGGTTAGCCAGTGTGTGCTGCCCAAAATGTTAATACTCATACAGAGCCAAGAATAGAATTGTGGAGGGCTAACTTTAGATTCAGGGGCTTGTCCACAGGTTTTCGAATAACCCTCACCTTGTGGTCTCCATTTGGCTTCGCACCAGTTAATTACATAAAAGGAAGAATTTTTTCCTAGGAAGCAGGCTATTTTTAAGTTTAAGAGTTTTCATAGCAGGAGGCAGTAGAAACAGTTCCTAAGACACAGGCCTGAAAATACAAGAGAGTATGCATGCTCTGTCACTAGATGGAGCCCACACTCAATTCAGTTTTGGGGTGTTAGAAAGATGATTCAAAGCAACAAGAGAATTAAAGTGCTTTAAATATGCTGTATGTGAGAGGCACCTAAAATAAAACCTGGAGATTGCGGATGCTTTCATGCAAATTTCTAAATTTTACAAGAGGGTAGCTATGTCTTTAATGCCACTCTCACTGCAGAAATTCTGATAGGCTGTATGCAACAACATAGTTGGAAATAATTTGGACTGGATGATGGGAAAAAAGAATTTGCAGTCTTGGAGTTAGGTTAATATACTGTTTTGACCGACTTCTGAGCCTTCAGCAGAGCTGTTCTAGGGGCAAAATCCATCTGCCTGTCAGTGGTTCCAGAAGGAGAACCATAGGAACGGTGGTTGGTATTAGAGGAGATGAGTCATGAAAGTGGGATGACTTGGCTAGAGACGCTGCTGATCATCTCCTTAACTAAGGGAGGCAGCCAAGTCCCTGACTGACTCCTGGTCAGGGATGGCAAACTCTTCCCATAAAGGGCCATAGAGTAACTATTTTCTACTTTGCAGGCCACATGGTCTTTGTCTCAACTACTCAAAAGCATCCATAGAGAAGATGTAAACAAATGAGTGTGGCTATGGCCAATAAAACTTTATTTCTGGACACTGAAATTTGAATACCATTTAATTTTCATGTGTAACAAAATATTATATATATTATTTATTTCAATCATTTAAAACACTGAAGTGCATTCTTATCTCCCAGGCCTAGGGTTGGAGTGGTGCACAGTGGATATGCCCCAGATACCAGCAAGTGAATCTCAGTGAGGGTCAGTGGGTAGGGATGCATTGGTTAAACCATTCCAATTCAAGTTTCTCCCAGAGGCATCTCAGGGCTCAGGATGAAGATAGTACTTACTCAGCTACTTCTAGTCTCACAGAGGGCTCCAGAAGTGGGATTGCAGTAGTCATTTTTAGGCCTGGGCAAAGTGAGGTAGATTCATTAATCGTGCCTGTATTGACTAAAATATTAGGACCTACAGAAAACCTGACCTTTGACTTAGTTGAGGTGAAGGACAACATTTGTGGAAAGGCTGCAACTGGAAGACTAATGGGTGGCTACACACATTCTCCTTCAAGAGTTACCATGGGAGAGAACTAAGAGCTCTTCAGTGCCCATGCCAAGGGCATAGGAAGGGACTTGGAGGGCTCAGCAAGCGGGAGAGAAGACTGATGATTACCCAGAATGCGTGAAGAGGAGCAGATAAGTCAGGTCCTAGGGATGAGGGTGGTGCTCTGTTACCTTCCTCTTTGCCTTCAGGCACAAACATTACTCAGTACAAGTTTTATATCTAAAACATTTTACCATCACAATTGATAGATTAAAAAGAAGAATTTAGGTGAGAAGCAAATCTCAAAGATGAGGGCTTCTGAAAAATTATGCCCCATTGCATTTGCTTAAGAGATAAAATAATTCTTTACAGCTTCTTTTATATAGAGAGATACATATATTTTTTTACTGTTTGATTTTTCACCTTAGTTCTATTTAATAAAGTTTCTTGTATTACTCCAGAAAGGCCAAATATGTAAAGAAGCTCACTGAAAGGATATCCTTGCAGAGATTAAAAACAACAACAAAAAAAAAAACAGGAAAAGCATGGCATATGTCATTTTATAGGAACAAAGAAAATGTCATCTACTTTTAAGGAATAAATGTCATCTACTTTTAATAAATAAATCTCTTGGGATCTTATATTGTATTGACTATAAAATATATAAAGCCATATTGATTTATTATAGCAATCTGAGTAAGATCTGTTGCCTGTAACATGAGTTGAAATTAATCTGTATATCTGGTCCCTACATTATCACTGAGATTCAAAATGAAATTATGAACAGACTGGGTAAAGGAGTGTAAACATAACATAATAAAACATACATATGAAATACAGAATAGATAAATGTAAAGCTACTAAAGAAATTACTTCTAATTATAGAACCATGACCATGTAAAGCTAACAGTTTAAAAAGAAGTGTGATAAGGAAGGGAAAAAATGTTAGGAGATTAAGTTTAGAAAGTTCTTTATTTCAGATTGCAAAGAGTCAATATAGATATTATGTGAATTTGAAAACGTAGTAAGGGAAAATTACTTTTTTAATTTGTATTTCCTTTAAGGGAAAATTACGTTTTTAATTTGTATTTCTTTCATGTTTTCCCTCTTATATTTAGTGGGATCTGTCTTTAGGAATTAATATATTTTAGTGTAAAGAAACATTATTTAAACCTCAGTGATTCCTTTGGCTTTATTTCAATTTATTTTAAGCCTATATAGTCCATGTAAACTTTATTTCATTTCAAATTTTAAAATAACATGAAGTGTATGATCACATTTTATCTTTATTTGCATCTGTGTTTATAGATGTCAGAAGTCTGAAATGGTGTTTGTAAAATAGTGAGGGCAAGGTTTACACCACAGTAGCATTTGGGGGGTTGTTACCTCCTTTTTAAATTAAAAAAAAAATTTTTTTTAAGCTAATAGTTGTTACCTGAGAGGAACGGAGTGACATAAAGGCGGGTAAAGAGGAATTATTGCCTTTTACTCTCTGTATACGGTGTGCCTTTGTAAAACAATCATTTGTTGCTGTTGTAATATTAAATGTTATTTTTAATCAAGAAAAGAGAAGTTAAATTTTGAGTACTTTTTGCTATCGTGTACTTGATTTCCTTATGTTAGTAAAGCTGAAGAAAGAATGATGGAATATTTGGCAACCAAGCTGCATGAAGAGAAAATGTTATATAGGCTACTTTATCAAACTGAGATCCTACCTGGGAGTTGTGTGTTCCATACCTCCATGGAGATATCTGAAAATTCCTTTAGACACAAAATGTTCCATGTAGGCCTAGTACCTCCAGATCTACTTAATTTGAAGAAAGATTTCAGCAACAGTTAGCATACTTGCATTACTGGGCATGCATATTCTTGTTCAAGTGACAAATAGATTTGGAAAAACCTAGTTAAAACATTACCAAAGTATTTTTTTAAAGAATATTCACAGACTGATCGATTAAAATATTTCAGAGAACTTTTTCACGTATTACTGATTCATAATTATATAAAGAAAAATCTTCAGAGAGCCTGATAGAGAACTCTTGAACTGAAGTCAAACTTTACTCATTTCTTTCACTATTTAATGTGCAATTGTTAGTTTGGATCATGAGCACATTACCTGGAGCGCATGAATTTTAAAGCATATATAATTATCTTTGCAGTAACAGCTACTGGCTTTGAAAGACGTCTATGAGATTGAAATAGGTCTATAATCTATGAGATTATAAATGTGCTTTCAGGAATTAGAGAATGATATCATTAAAATGGTTTATCTATTATGCACTCTTAATTTTTAATTTACATTGGTGTTTTTAATTAATTTGTTCTTATTTGATTTAAAAAACAAACATATACATATTCTCCTGTTTTCCAATAGATGTCAGTATCAAAAAAGAAAAGAACTAATTATTTAATATAACTGTCTTGCAGTACAAAGGAGAATATTCTTTGCCCTTATTTCCAGCTTCATGTTCTCAGAACTGCTGTTGCCAATCTAAGCAATCCAATATGGGACACTAGTTTTAAAACACACAATGGTCATTATTTGGGGGAAGAGGGAATTCACATTGTTAGTATAGGTAAGGATTATGGTGCTTGAAGTGGAAGACAATAATAAGGGAACATCTGACTGTTTTCTAGATAATCCCTGTTTCTTATATTTCTTCGTGGCTCTGATTTTCTGTCTCTTTATAAGATCTAATCTCTCCTCTCTAATTTCCATTTTCCAATTCACGAAAGAAGTTTACATATTTTTCACATGGCATTTTAGTCTTTGAAACACACCATATATTTATAAAACTAACTAGTCCTTATCATCTATTCCATTTTCACTATCATACTTTTTTAAAGTTATAGTTGATATACAATTATTATATTGGTTTCAAGTATACAACACAGTGGATCAACAGTTCCACATATATTAGTCAAACCATCATAGAACTTTAATTTACCTTAAATGAAGCATCATATTTAGAATAAATATTAGTTACCAGAGTTTTCAAATAAATTTATCAATAGCACACAGAATTCCAGGCTGAACAGAATGGAGAATTTAGAATTTTGTTAAAAATAGGAAAGCTATTTATTCTGAAAATTTTTAATAAGATGTCAGTATGCACTGAGTGCTAACAGATTTTAGTACGATGTGTAGGTCACAGAGCAGATCCAGTATTGGTTTATGGATCTTCTAAACTAAGATTATGTGGAAGCAATGTCATCATATACAAAGAGCAACATGAGGGTAATGGCACTGGGAGGAATGGCTAACTAAATTCATGTCATGTCTGCCATTTTCTTTTGTTACATTACACAAATCTGAATTGACCTTTTTCTGCTTTTATACTTCAGTATTTATATCTACTTTATAAAAAGAAGAATGAAAAAGAATCTCATACATTTTATTATTTGCATTTCCTTTTACTATTGTTGAAGCATCCAAAAGAAGTTCATTATCTTGTTTCTTCAGGCTTTGCCCTCTTTCTCTGCATAATGAGAACTGAAATAACAGATGGACTAAGAGACAAACTATGCCCAAGTTTCTGATCTGCAGCAGACTCAGTTGCCCTTGACCACATAAAGGTGCCAATCGTTCAGGATTAAAACTGAATATGCGAAAGGATGTTTCCTGTTAGTGATCAGAAAGGATACTTTGTACAATATGGAGTGTAGAAAACACTACTATTCACATTTTCCTTTAATAAAAGAAAACACAGCATGAGAGCAGTTTTAATATTACTGAAATTCCAGGCTTCTGATAGATTCTGCAGGATGGTATGCATTCATAAACAAAAGTGCATTTTTGTTTGACATTTTGAAAAGATGGGCTCCTTGTCACAAAAGATGGGTACTTGTCACTTATTAATGATATGACCAAAACATGTAATTTAATCTAACTGGATAGCTCATACCTGCCTAGCCACTTAGATTTATTGTGAAGATATTTATAAAAACACTTCATAATCACTTAAAGATAATTCAGATCTGATCTTAAAACCAGGGGAGAGAAACAAAGATTTAAAGTCCAAATCTCTGTCCAAAATATTAGAGTTAAGGGCATAATGGTATTGCTTCTAATGAGGTAAGGTCTGTTCATTTGAAACATGCCAAAAAATAAGCAAATAAAAAAGTTATCTGGGTTAATGAAAGGAAAGAAGGAGGCCTTTGTACTGTGTTTGCATAAACTCTTTCACCCTGGTCTTTGTATTGCTTTAAATTGAGTGTTTTTATTTTTATCAAAAATATTCACATTATTTTTAAAAAAACAAGGGGCATAAGAAATATTAAAATATTATCATAATGAAAATAATCAATTCTAAATAATTAAAATAAACAGTACCCTCCAAACCAATAGTTCTATTACTTAAGAAGCAAATCCTTTTATATTTTCTGGTTTTGGTTCCACTGGTATTTACTTTGATCTCTAAGTTGTCTTTTACAACACTTTTTTCTTGATTCACAAAATGTAGATTGTCAGTTAATTTCTTGTTTTGATAGAAAAGAAACTGACTTACATCTACCACCTGCTACATCTCTTTCCCCACTCTACTTCAGAAGACTTTCTTAAATCTCCATTTTTTTATCCATTTTCCATACACAGCATGTCTTGACCCCTCGGTAAAAATATTAGAGCTTCCACCAATCTCTGACCTTTCACCTCATTTGTCTTCTGAATCTCCAGTTTTAGATTCTAAGGTTAACAGTACATACATTCTATTCAATAGCAATAGCTATACTGTCCATAATTTCTAAGAAGCATCCTAAGAAGTAAAAGCCAATGAAGACTTACTATGTCATGACATGTCTTTCTTTTGTGGGTTCAGTGTCCACTTCTATGTGTCTCAATAACAAATATTTTGGTCATAAATTAATTTTTACTTTTATACCCCCCCGAATCCTTAATCATTCCCATTCTCACTCATATTATCTGTTTTATGTATACCACGGCCGCCATCCCTCCTTACTCTGCAGACCTCCTTCCTTTTCCAATCTGCTTGTGGTTCTTAGCTTCATCCTCTGAAATCCTCTTCTACTCTCTTGGAGGAATTTAATTTGTTTTCTGGATCACTGTTTCTTCTTTCTTTGTTTTTTCCTTGTGTCTCCAGATAACCTACATCAAATGACTCTCTACCCACATCATTGATTGGTTGGCTGATTTAGAATTCTAGCTGAGACCTCATTTTCCTTCAGACCTTTGAAGGCATCATTGTACTACCTTCTACCAGAGTATTGCTATTGAGGAATTTGAAGCCTGTTTGCTACATAACCTGTCTTTCTCTCTGGAAACACTTAGGATCCATTGCTCATGGAAATTTACGGTGATGTGTCTGATTACAGATGTCTTCTTGTTAGTATAAGTTGGTGTTTTTTTGTTTTGTTTTGTTTTTGGTTTTTTTTGCTGGTTTTCTTGTCTCTGTCTTGTGGTTCTTGGTGCCTCTTCTCATCTGAGAAAGAGACTCTAGTAAAAATGATTGTATGTACTTGCTGCATTAGTAGAAACTCTTGACTGTCATACTTAGCTCTCCGGTGAACAAGGAGCCTTGTTCTGCATTTGGAGCCATTCAATACCAAAATGAAAGAGGCTTTGTTCTGGGGTACCAGTTCATAAATTGTTCCACGTTTATCACAGAAGAATTCCTATTTTTCTTCCTGGGCAGGTGTGTCTTGGCTTTGGGCATTCCAAGCTAAGTACAGGTAAGTTTGAACATAAAATTTCAATTATTATTTTAATTCCCATATGTATTTAATATTTAATATTCAATATTTAATTCCCACATTTCATTCCTAGTTTTGATTCCTATTTGCTGAGATTCTTCAGAGACAAATATATTTCCTCCTTAGCTAGAGCCTCTCCACTCATATTCTTCACTGGCCCCTATGCCATAGGACTTTCCTAGTCACTGCTCATCCAGGAACTGGTTTTCCAGTTTTCCAATCCCTCCCCTCCTATTCTCTTCTTTGTTTGTAGATACATATTTTATATTCCATTACTCCCAATGCAATAGATTTTTAGGAGGGAGAGGAGATAGATTTGTAGGTCCCATATATTATCTGAAATTGGAATCCTCCCTTGTTTTTTCTTTAGTTTTAATATTCACATAACCTGAAGTTCAGTTTTGGATATCTGTTTCTTGATGGTGGTGGTTTTGTTTTGTTTTGTTTTGTTTTAGTACATACAGCTCTTAAGAATGCAAACAGGAACCTTTTTTCACTTTGTTATTAGTGAATGATGAAGAACTCAGGAATTTCCAAAGCTTCTGAAGGTGTTGCAGATAAAAATGATCAGTATAGCTATAGATAAAAACACACATTGTACACCCATCTTCATGGTAGCATTTTCATAAAAGTCAAAAGGTAGAAGCAATCCAAGTATTGGTGGATGAAAGGTTGGATGAAAGGATGAACAAATATGATACACATAATGGAGTATTCAGCCTGAAAAAGGAAGAAAATGCTGGCACATCCACAACATGGATGAATCTTGAAAACATTATGCTAAATGAAGTAAGCCTGCCACAAAAAGTCAAATATGTTATGATTCCACCGAGGAGAAACCTAGAGTACTTAACCTTGTAGAGACAGAAAGGGAGTGGCAGGAGGGGGAATGGACAGGTTGTGTTTAATGTGCACATAGTTTCAGTTTTGGAAGTTGAAATATCCTGGAGATGGGGAGTGGTGATGTTATACAGTAATATGAATGTACATAATACCACTGAACTGTATACTTAAAAATGCATATAATGGTAAGTTTATGTTATTTTACCGTGATAAATTAATAAAACATATTGGAGGATATATTTCTTTGGTTCAAATATCCTGTTCATGTTTTTCTATAATGATGGCCTCTATTAGCTATTGAGGAGGTTTCTGCCTTTGAATCTGTACTCTATTCTCTTTTTATATTTTCCTTGCTCCTTCCTGACTTCAGAGAAAATAAAATTTCTCATGTCTGCAACCCACACAGCTGGAAGAAGATCCAAGTAAATGGACCTCATGGTGCCCATCTGTTCTGCAGGGTGAAAGACAACAGTAAACCAGGTGTTTGAATTTGCAAGTCCTCAATTTTTCACCACCTGTTATGATATATTCTGCTGCTTCAATTTCCCATATACAGAATGTTAATTTCCTACTTGGATGAGCTGCTTTTCTTGAGAAGAAAAAAAAAATGCTCCACCATCAACACCATCCTCACTTAAATACCTTGATTTGTCTAGATTTTGTTCTTGGCTTTTAGTTCAGTGAGAGATGAGGTAATACACCAGATTCTAGATTTGAACACTCCTGGTTCTCCTTCAGGTTCTCCCATTATCCTCCATAAGACTTTTAGCAAGTTGCTTAGGTCTGGAGATGTTCAGTTTCTTCAGCTCTAAATTGGAGGTAATAAAGGCTTTACAGATCAATGTGAAGAGTCAGTGAGTTGATACACAAGGCAAGAAACCAATAATCTGTAGCATCCATGAAATATTTGGGGGCCAAACTGCAATTGGTTAGAGTGAATTAGGCCTTTCAACATTAAATAATTGTATTCAAGTGAAAAACTGTATAAAACCAATTATCTCTAATGCTATGAGGGGCTCAACAGAGACAACATAGAGATTTTCATCATTTCACTGTATTAAACTCATAAAATTAGATAAATGTCTCCTGTTACAAGTTCTCTTTTTCTATAATGTGACTATTATTGTTAAGTACTTTTAATTCAGCAGAATACAGCATGTTTTAATAAATTTCTTTACAACATTGTTACAAGTAAAATCTTCTGGGGAAAAAGTCTTTAACCTCCCCATCTGTACCAGGTATCTGCATATTTTGACAATTATCCTACTACTTAATCTGTATCTCAAATACCAGTCTCTTTGGAGAACAAGAAAGAAAGAAAAAGAGAGGGAGGTAGGCAGGGAAAGGAAGGAAGGAAGGACGGAAGGAAGGAAGAAAGACTAAGGGAATCTTTAGAGTTACAAATGAATTTTTCTGTTGTGTGAGTGAATTTTCTGCTATGTAATACTGGCATTAATAATAAAACAAAAATCTACTCTTATGAATTTCCTCCAAAATATACAGAAAAATTATTTCTATAAGATTCAGTAAGATTCATGGAAGCATTTATTTTATATTCATATTTAGAACTTACTTTCATCTTTAAAAATGCCTCCAAAGAGGTCATCATATGTTTTACTGTTATTCTTCAATGTACTTTTGGGTTTTAACTAATTTCATCAGAAGCTTTTTCAGAAAAATAACTGGAAACAAAAAGGCACGGTATTTTTAAATTAGACAATCTAAGGCCTTTCAGTTTGCCTGCTTGTGTTTTGGCAGTAAACACATTGGGTCTCAACTTCATCCTAACTTTATGGCATTTTGTTGAAAAAGCTACTTGTGAATATATTTCTGATTCTGGCAGGTGAATGAATGAGGCCTTAGGATTTCTGAGTGTGCTTGACACCTCCTCAAGCACACACTTGGCTATATATGATATACGTATGTGGCCCCAGGATAAGTAGCTCTTTCAGGACCAACAGTGGGGCTCTGCCTTCTGCCTGCCAGTCCGCATCCGGAGGAGGCTGCCTTTCTCATGCATGCCAGGTGTAAACTGGGAGGGGTGAAGGCAGATGATTTGTCTGAAACTTAATCATAGCCAGAGCTACAACTTTCTTTTTGAAGATTAAAGCCCCAAAGGCTTGCTCACTAAGGCTCTGAGCCAAAGGTGAATAGTGAAAACCACAACCTTATATATGTGTCTTGTTTTCTATGAGAATAGGGTTAATAGAATGTTAGAACTTCTGCACTTGAGACTTATTAAATTGGCCCAAAATCAAAATTAATTAAGCAGGTTCCAACAGTGTATGGTATGCATGCATCCTTCCTGTCCAGTCTTCTGAGTATGGCCCCGCCCTGTATGATTTTCAAAACTGTGTACACTGAATTTTAATCATCTGCATGCATAAACTACATGTGAGCAAGATGTCCAGTCATACATGCTGCAGACTAAAACAAACTAACCCATAAAATGCATATGTGAGCATTTACAGGTATATCAATATTCTTGTCACTCTCAGTACCTTGGCTATTATAGCTGGAGGGTCTCTCTTTCATTGGAAAAGTCAAGTCTAAGCTGGTTACTGTTTCACTAATATTCTGTGGGTAATGTGTCACTTGGTAACACTTGCTTCATGAATTCCAGAAAGCATTTGGCTCCCAGCAACACAAAGGACCATTGCAAGCAATTTTGGTCAGTTTTGATTGAATGCAGATTGTGGGATGTTTTGCTAGACCACATTATTCTTTCAAAATTCCATAGTCACATATTACTTTCTAATGATAATCATTTTCATTTCCCAGCCCTTTTTTGCCCCTTTTTTACAATGGAATTTGCTCAGAATTCATCTCTGTTTTCACTGTGCTTTCCTCTGGTTTGGGAAGAGGCCTACAGCTCCTGGGCTTGTGCATGGCCTCCTGAGTGGGAAGAAACCCATGAGAACCACCCAGCCTAGGCTCTCTAGAGGATGATGTGCAAAGCAGGATGCTAACATTTCCGACACTGGTAGAAAAAAAATTCAAAGAGTATGCTATGAATTCTATTTCACCACCATTTTTTAAAAATTTTTATATGAATGTTACTGCTCTTGGACTTATATAACACAAAAGGTAACCTGAAGGTTAGGCAATTCAGTTATGTTGGGCCTAACCAGCTCCCAGTTTTTCTTTTATTGTCTGCCGCCTCCACTCACAGATATTTCTTTCTCACTCCACGTCTGGTGGTCCACAGCATACTCTGCAGATGTTTCTCCCACACAGTGGAAACATTCCCTAATGTGTCTGTGCACTTCCAGGCTCTGCTCATATGGGAAAAGGAAAAATTGGAGAAATAATAAATTTCTGGATTGGTCTTATTTCCTTTTGTGCCTTTCAAAAGTGCTGGAACAGAAGAAAATAGCTTTAGACCTATTCACCTTTCCCATGCTGTGAGCTACAGCAAGGGTTTAAAAGTGCACTTTTTTTAATTTTAAAAAGCAAAAACATAATAATATCATGCCATCTTCCAGAAATCTCAAGATAGGTATTGTATATTAGAACCTTTTACATAATTTTGTTTAAGTTTTACTGTTTTAAAAACAAAAGCTATTATAAATACTGCATATTTGGAGAATTAGAGTATCTGTAGTTTATTCTATATAAGTTTTATAGATTATATCCTGTAATTTGGAAATAATTTTCATAGAGAGATGCTCTTCCCTATTTGCATAGTGGAATATGGGACCAGGGTGCTGAAAACTCAGGAGTTACAGATACCCAAAGAAAATAACTGCCTTCATTTTCTCCTCTCCCCCTCCAACCTCTCTGTATGACCATTTCTTTGCCCTTGAATGACACCTTGTGCAGCGTCTGTAATTTATCTGAGTATGCAGCAAAACTTTTACTCCATTAGTCCCCTTAGGCAAAAAATATTCTTAGTTCAAAGATTAATATACCAATGTTTATGTTTGAAAGACAACTCTGAACATCTCTAAAGTTAGAGTGTCGTCCTCCTAATTAGGCATGCTACAGGTAAGAAGTGAGCTGTCAGTGTGTGAATGTGTGCACTGTGTAGAGGGGTCCAGTCTTAGTTTCTCTTTATTCTATCACATCTGCTCTCTCCTGAAGCCCAGACTTTAGTCATGGTTGAAGCAGAGGGGAGGAAAAGGGCCAGGAAAAACCTTTCCTGGCCTCTACTGATTTCATACTGATTTCCCATGCTCTGCTGCTATATAAGGCTAATGACCCAGGAGGATCTCTCAGGTAAATTCTGGATAAGGATGCTGTCTCCCCAGCTACTGCTTCTGGCTCTGCCCTCACATCAGCATCTGGCTGTGTATCTCCAGCATCTCACAACTGACACCTTGTGCCCCTGGGTGTCTTATGCTGGCTTTCCCACTCACTGTCTCCTTCTAGTCCATGGAAAACTTGCAGATGAAACCCAATGCCACGAGGTGGTTACTTTCCAAATGTAGCCACTGGCCACTTGGCCAGATAGGTATGGGTCAGGTACGCCACGGAGGCATGCCACAAACTTCAGATGATGAATCGTAAGCCCTTTATGGGATTATCTGAAGCTCTGCTTACCAAGTTCGAGGGCAAGGGAAGAAAGCACCACCCAATTTTCCCTTGTGGAAGGATGGACAGGTGGAGTATTCACATCACCAAGCTCTCTCCAGATATCTTTTCCCCATCCTCATCTTTCAAATTCGCAAAGCTTCCAGTTTCATGTGAGGAATCAAGAGTCTAAGCACTAAAGTTAGACAGTGTCAGTCCTTCCTGATTTTCTACGATCTCACTTTGGGATTTAACGTTCGTTGGTAACTATTATCTTGGGATTCAGACAAAACCAAGACTGAAAGAATGTCAGTTTTTCCTTGCATAACATATATGGTTTCAAATAACCAGGGAGTCCATTACATCATTCCTATAACAAAATCTTCTTGAGCACCTCCTGGGCACCTGTCCTGGTTTGAGGAGCTGGGGAAGCAGATTCCTGCACTTAGGGACCCTCAGAGATAAGAAAATGAATGGGAAAAATAAGTAAAACTGAAGCATGTTAGGTAACAAGGAGAAAAATAGAGAAAATTCTTTGGTATGTGTGCATTAAACTGTAAAGGGACAAAACTTGAGTGAGAAGGTGGTATTTGATTAAAGACCTGTCGAGGTGAGAAATCAATCCTACAACCTACATTTGCTCCCCAGGGCTACTGTAACAATGCGCCATGCACTGAGTTCCTTAGCACAAAAGACATCTATTGTCTCAGTTCTGGAGGCAAGGAATCTAAGATTAAGGCACCAGCAGGGTTAGTTCCTTCTGAGAGCTATGAGGGAAAGTATGCTCCATGTCTCTCTCCCAAGGTTCTGGGAGTTCGCTGGCAGTGTCGGCTGTTCTCTGACTGGTAGGACACATCACGCTTCTTTTGCCTTCTTGTTATATGGCATTCTCTTGTGTGTGCATGCGTCCAGGTTCCCACATCCTACAAGGTCACCAGTCACAGTGGGTCAGAGGCCACACTGCTCCAGTATAAACTCATCTTAACTACACTTTTAACAACCTTGATTCCAAATCCGGTCACATCCTTGGGTACAGGGTGGGGGGTTAGGGCTTGAGTTCCTGAGTTTTGGGAGGACGCACTGCCAGCTGTAATGCAAATGTCTGGGGAAACTTTCAGGCGGATGAAAGTGAGGGCAGATTCCGGAGGCAGGGTTACGGAGACCTGATGGGAGGAGTTGAGCGTGGCTGAAAGTGGTGAGGTCTGGGGGCTGAGGAGGTGAGATCAGAGGAGTGATGTGAACAGGCAGGATTATGTAGGGGTTTTTCATGTCACAGCGAGGAGGCTGGTTTTTACTCTGAGTAAGATGAGTAGCCATTAGAGAGTTTTAAGAAAAGGAATAATGTCTGACTTGTATTTTATAAGAATCATTACGGCTGTGTTCTGAGAATAGACTAAGGAGAAGCAGGTTGGAAACACGGAGGCAGATAAGGAGGATATTATAATATAAAGAAGAAACGATGACGACTTGAACCAGAGTGGTGGCCGATGGAAGGGATGTGATAGTGACGAAGTTCTGAATGTGTTGAGGGTCATCCAAGACATTTTGCTAGAGGTTTTCTGGGTGGGGCACGAGAAACAAAAGAGGATCCCAAGATGATTCTAAGGTTTCTGGCCTGAGCGGCTGGAAGTGCTCCCAACCAAGATCCCAATGACTGGGATAGAAGCTGGTTTGGGGCCTAACGGGCACAGTTTTCAACACCTGATGGATGCCTTTTCAGGTCTAATTTGAGAAGCAGTGTAGCAGTTATAGAGGACAATAATGTAAATTCTGGAGCCAGATGCTCAGGTTCAAATCCTAGCAGTGTAATTCCTGGTCATATGACCTTATGTAAAATGCTTATTCTCTTTCTCATTCAGTTTTCCTAGTAAGAATAATACCCTCTACCTCCTAAAGTTGTTGTGAGGACATTAAATGAGTTAATGACTGGAAAATGCTAAGAGTAGAGTCTGGCACATAGTAAGTGCTATTTAAGATTATTTTCTTTCTTCATTACCATGATTGAAGAGGGAAGACCAATAGGATACAAATCTGCAAGAAGGGAAAATTTATGGGCCAAAGATACACATTTGGCGGTTTCAGCCTACAGATGGTATCAGTACTATGAGATTGGATAATGACATGTAGAGGGTGAGTGTAGACCATCAAGAATGTTAAGGGATGGAGTTCTAAACCCGGAACATGGAAAGGATTAGGAAATGGGGAAATGAGAAAAACCCAGCAAGAGGGACCCATGATTTGAGGAAAAAGAAAAAATAGGTGAGTGAAGTCTTTCCTGTAAACTGAAGGAAGAAAGTGTTTCAAGGAGGATAGTGTGATAATGGGGTCAGATGCTGCTAAGAAGTCAAGTAACAGCTGCAAACTGGCCAACGGACTGAACCGCCTGGAATTTCGGTGGAGCAGTGAGGGGTGAACATCCCAACTAATGTGTGTCCAGGGAGAATGAGAGGAGAGAAATTAGAAACAATGATTATAGACAACTCTTTGACATTTGAGGTAATGGAGATGAACAGGGCTAGCTGGAAGTGGAGGTGGGATAGAACAAAAACTTTTTTAAAGTTGGGGAAATATAGCATTTTTTTGTAAATGACAGCAATGATTCAATGGTAGAGGAAAACAGAATCACTGAAGCACATGGGACTCAAGCACTGTTCAAACAGTGTGAGAAGCTCATTAATAGGAAAAAGTTTGTGTGGCAGTGTTGGATTGATAAAGTTCTCTTTTTGTTTGTTTTCAGTGAAATAAGGAACAGGGTCATCAACCAATCCTGAGGACACGGTGGACACTTCAGGAGCAGGACACAGTCATCAAAGTGCATGGGGAGTAAATGGAACTGGGAGGAACAGTGTGACTGCAGGACTGAATCATGAGCTCCCTGGAGGTGTGTGATCACGACAGATAAGACCAGTCTCACAGTTGCATGCTTTCCTCTGACCACACTCAGCCACAGGAGTGCGGACAAAAGGACATGTGCACTTGGATTTTATCCTTTTTGTGATTTAATAAGACCAAATGAGTGATTATAATGATTGACCATGAAATTCAACCATCTAAGAAAGTAAGTAAATACACGAGGGAGGGAGAGATGAAGGGAAGATGGTAGGAATGCCTCAGGAAGGCAAATGCTGGTTGAGAACCAAAAGCAGTAAGATGGGAAGAGATAATAATACAGTGATCAGAGAGTGAGATGTTTGGAGTTGAAACTATGGTAAAATTACAGTCACAGGTAATGACACCATGCTTTACGTAGGGTTACGTAAAGTGGACAACACAAGCACTAGGGCGAGGAGACCAAGGAACTGAGACGCCACGCTACCAGAAAGATCATTTATGCAGACATTGAATTACTGAGGATTATGACAAGAGGAGTACAGCCACAAATGACAGTGAGCCACCAGAAGGAGGGCTCAAGGAATTAGGGGAGTGATCCAGGAGTGTAAGAACTGCCAGAGGAAAGTGACCTGTATCATTAAAAGGATTTACAAGTAGGGGTTTATAAGACCTCCTGAAAGAGTGAAGATGCCAAGTGATTTTTATATTCCCCATGACTTGTGAAAGTAAAATCTCATTTTATAACATTTTCCAAGCCTCTGTGTCATTACAGAGCTGGAAGGAAACTCAACTTTGCTGCAATCACTGCTGGCTGAATTTATCAGCAGTTATGTTAAGGAGTAACAGCCTCCTATCAGCCGCATCTGCAGTACTTCCCTGCCTTCCACACCACTCTAGGGCTTCATAGGGCTAGAGTATGGCAGCAAGTTTTAATTATCAAGACATCTAAATGAAGCTAACTTTTATGTTGAATCTTTGCTGCTCACATATTCTAGGACAGAGAGATAAGGACAGCAAAAGCTATTTCTAATTGCATTTTTAAAGCTACTGGGTTACATTTTAAAAACCTATAATACTTCCTTAAACATTTGCCATTCATATGTAATAATAAATTTAAAGCCTGAATGTTTTCCTGTACAGTAAGGCATTTCCTTTTGTGTTCTGGGACTTTCTTTCCTGCTCCACGGGGCTGACTCACATGGATCGGATGACCTGAGTGTCCTGAGCTCTTTGTATAGTCCCTGTGCTCAAGGTTTCCAAGTGCTATGTGCAGCGAACAGTTTGTTTGTTTTTAATTTCAGACGAGATACTTTTTAAGGGACTACCTGATATTTTTCACACCAAAAGAGTGAAAAGAAGGCCAAATAATGTATTAATTAGTTAGTCAAAATGTCAAAATGTGGTGGTCCTAAGCACACAGAAGGTAAAGAAGACCACACTTCATATAAAACTGCTTTAATTTAACTGTCATAGAAAAAATAAGAGAGGGAGAAGAAATGGAATGAACAGAATAAAATGCAGAAAGCAAAGACAATAGGGATTAGAAAGGGAAGTGAGTCTGAAATATAAGAGTTAGAATTTGTTAATTATTCTAGGTTTCTTAAATGGTTGGAGCTTTTGTTTCTTTCTATATTACAACTTCATACTTAAGGTTATCTTCTTTCTAAATTTTTCCCATTGACTTGAATCTAAAAAATATACTCTGGATTAAAACTTCATTAATTTATTATTAAGCCAAGTCCAAATTTGATCATAGTTTTAAAAGAAGGTAGTTTTATTATTCTAAAATGCAGAATTTGGATTAATCATTCACAGGAAGGTCAGAGGTATACAAGGCACCACAGACAAATGTGGTCCAGTGCCACGTTTTTTCTGTGAAGAGCTTGAGACAATGAATGGCCAGACTGGGTGTTGAGGCATGTGTTCTGAAGACCACTCAGTCACTATTCAGCTTTGTTCAAAGTCACACAGATAGTAAATAGCTAAATTTTCATGTGAATCTAAATACAGGTCCAACTCTAGTTTTCTGCAGTGAACCAAAATTTACCTTTGAGAAACCCAATTAATGAATTACTTAGTATATGTGTGTTAACAATTAATGCATTTCATTGGGGAAAAAGTTATTTTTAATAGCTTAAACATGGTCCCAGGTATTTTGCTGGAAATATTATATAGCATTCATATTATAAAGAAATGGAAAAAGAATAGTTTCATTTTATCAAATGTATATCACAGTGGTTCAACAGTGCCCCTCACTCATCCCCCTCACCCCCACTCACTTCCCTCCCCCTTGGTAACCACTAGTCACTTCTCAGTGTCTCTGAGTCTAACTCTGTTTTGTTCCTTCTGTTTTGCTTTGTTTTTATATTCCACAAATAAGTGAAATCATATGGTGTTTGTCTTTCTCCACCTGGCTTATTTCATTGAGCATAATACCCTCTAGATCCATTCAGGTCTTGCAATTGAGGCAGGATCTCTCTTTTTTATGGCTGAATAATATTCCATTGTGTATAAGTACCACATTTTCTTTATCTGTTCATCTACTGATGGACACTTAGGTTGCTTCCATATCTTGGCTATTGCAAACTGTGGTGATCAACATATGGGTGCATGTATCTTTCCAAATCAGGGTTTTTGTTTTCTTTGGGTAAATTTCTAGTGGAATTACTGTGTCAAATGGTATTTGTATTTTGAGTTTTTTGAGGAAATTTCATACTGCTTTCCACAGTGGTTGCACCAATTTGCAGTCCCTCCCATAGTATTTTTCTGTACCATCGCCAGCATTTTTTATTTCTTGTCTTTTGGATGGTGGCCATTCTAACTGGTATGAGATGGTATCTCATTGTGGTTTTAATTTGCATTTCCCTGATGATTAGTGATGTGGAGCATCTTTTCATGTACCTGTAAGCCATTTGTATTTCTTCGCTGAGGAGATTCTTAACATCTCCTGAGCTCTGGATTCCTTAGGTCTGAGATGGAGCCCTGGATAGGTATTTTGATGCAGGTAAACCTCAACCCACAAGCTGAGAGAAATGCTGCCAGTCAAACACCACAGATAAGACTGAACATCAAACCACTCAACATGAGCTTTTGTCAGACATCTTTTCACACATGAAAAACTGAGTATCTTATATCTAAGAGCTACAAAATAAGTCTTCATAAAATTGAATGGACTCTTGAAGCTGATCAATGATCAAAAGCATTTGAAGGATATCAGTATATTAATCAAATTTCAGACAGAGAAAGACAAATACCATATGATTTCACTTGTATGTGGAAACTGAAAAAGACAAAACAAGTGAGCAAACAAAACAGAATCAGACTCATAAAGTACAGAGAATAAATTGGTGGTTCCCAGGGGCTGTGGGAGGTGGGATGGGCAAAATAGGTGAAGGGGATTAAGAAGTACAAGCTTCCATTATAAAATAAATAAATCATGGTGATAAAAAGTACAGCACAGGAAATATAGTAGATATTGCAATAACTTTATATGGTGACAGATGATAACTGCACTTATGGTGAGAATTTGGTAAATGCTGAATCACTATGCTGTGCACCTGAAACTAATATAATATTGCATGTCAACTATATTTCAATAAAAAAGTTATTACTCAGTAATGGTTTTTAAGGCACCAACACATTAACTCTCATATTTACTAAATTAATGTATTTAGAATTTAAGATACAAAAAGTGCTTAACTGTTTCCAGCACTCTGACATAGGAGACATGACATTAATATAAAAGAATGTGGAAGAATTTCCCGTCTTCAGGATATTCATGAATGGATACCTTAGGGTTTATTGGTAGAGCAACTGTTGAGATTACTGACCAAATAGTACTGGTTTCTCTCTCTCTGCATTCACACACACACAAAAACACCCTTGTTTATAACCAAAAATCTGTTTTAGTATATTGACAGACAACACACAATAGTATATTCAAAACTATTTCCAAAAATAAGATTCTTCCAAATATATATATATATATATATATATATATCAAAGCAAATTAAAAGAAAAAAACTTCCATACTGATTATCTAGATTCTAGAATATTAACAACATAAACAGAATAATTATTCTTGATATACATTAACTACTTTAATCAGTTTCTTAACCACTTCTATGTCTATTAGCCTATCCCTGGTACTTTTTTAAAGATTTTCTTCCCCAATATAGTCTTATTATTTTGAACTTTCCCATAAAATTACCTGCATACTTAGTTTCATGTAATGGTAAATATATTCAAAAGTTCTGAGACTTGCAATTGACTATTGTCTATATAACATTTTAATTGTGAAAATATACTCTCTAGTAGATATCTAGTAAACTCAAAAAACACAGCAAATGGATATTTTCTGTTTTAATTTTTTCTTACTGAAAAAATGTAAATATTCAAATTTGGTAACTGTAATAAAGCTTGTATCTGCTTCCATTTGAAATAGCTTATCTGAAGCATTTTTTACAAAACAAAATTCACTAAGTAATTTGTCTTTATTATTCTTTTTATTGTTTCATCAAAGTTATATGCCACTAAATTGTAGGTTCTTTCAATTTTGTTCCTCTTTGGTATATAATGTAAATTTAGCCACTTAAAAACAAGAGCTCATCGATAGTTTTTTAACTAAATGCCCACATTTTTTAACTAAATGCCCACAAATATACTCTTGAGCTTAATTAGAGTATCAAAGTTAAATGACATGTAAGGTTTGAATTCTTAAAATTTAATTTGTTCAGTTCTTCCCACTTTCATAGGAATAAATGTCAATACCTTCCTATTTGCAAGATGTTTTCAATAAGTGAGATTTGCTAACAGCATCAATGGCTAAAGTTTTGCCATTCTCTTCACTGTTATTTGCCTAAGGATTTCCCATAGTCTTGAATGAAATGCAGCCAAGTTTAGCAGACTCTACCAAACACTGCCATACTATTGAACGGTTCAGGTTGGTTTACAAAAATTTTTATTCAAAGGCTCACACATTTCTAAAATCTGTTTGACATCTGGTAGCAAGACATACTGTCATGTAGGCATAGCTTTTTGTACTGAACCCTATCTTCACAACAGACAACTTTCTTAATAATTTATAAAAACTCTGTATATAAAATTTTTTCAATTCTAATACTATATTTTAAATACTATTATTAATTATATGTCTAACAATTTCAAGCAGGTTCTCTGCCATCAGCTTCTCATTTTAGAGAGAATACTACTTTTATCACACTACACAGTATTCCACCAAAGTTTGTATTCATAATATCACCACAAAACAAGAATAATTTTTTCTTCACTATTAAACATCTAATTGACACAGTGATATGTTTCATACTTGGCAGGATGGGCTACTAAAAATTGCTTTGATTTCATTAATTGGATGAAAATATTGGCTTATTCTTGGGATTGGCTGATTCTCACTTGGAGCATCAGCTGATAATGAAATGAAACTGGTATCATTTAACTGACTGAATAGTTAGTTGTTCAGCTAATAGAGCAAACCCTTTAGCAGCTATTACTTCACTTTCTGTTTCTGCACAAAAAAACTTGTAATAAACTAGTGAAGTTAACTTATTACATTCTTTTAATCTTGATAAAGTCAAGTTTCAGAAAATGTGTACATGTTCTACAGCTGCATGTGTCCCAAGATCACTTTGCAGTCTTCTTTAAATGAGCACCATCTTTTGAAATAGTTGGTGCTACTTCTTCAGCACATTTATTTCTTCCAGTTTTCATATAATCAGTGATCTCACTAAGCACCTCCCCCCGACAACCCTGTGAATAGCATAGGTTGATAAACATTTTATGCAAGTTATATATTTAGCATGAATTTTCTTGGAAAAATATCAGTAACTAGTCACTGAATATACATTTATTAATTTTTTGACTTATTGATGTAAATTAGCAACTGATGATTTTGTTCTTGCAGACAACCTCTTAGGCCAAAGTAAGCCTTCTTAGTATGCCACATGGCTGCCAGGTGCCATTGTTACATGGCTTCCCAATATCTCTTGCCTAGAAGGAATCAGCCATCCTTAAAACAATGATTGTCTTGGCACACGTCATTTTATCAGCAAAGTGAGATGCATGCTGTGTACTGTTTTGAAGGTGAGATGTTAGCTATATTTTGTCCGGATAGGGCAGAGCAGGAATATGATGGATATCTGTCACTGAACTTTGTGCTAAATCGGGAATTTTCTTGACTACACGTGCATCTCTCACATTACTAAGAGAGTCCCTGAGAAAAGCTGAAAGTACAAAATAGATGTCTGCCAAACCTTACTCAGTGTATTTTAATACTGCTATTAATAACACTTTATGAAACCTGAAATATTAGAAGTAAATATAAACAGGACCTATGGCAACACTATTTTTTGGTCACATCTCCTTTGCCTGCTAGACCTCCCTCTAGTCCCTATTCTCACTGATGCTTACCTAGCTTTTAAACTGCCAGTCTTTTTTTCAGGTCTCTAAATATACATTAAAGAATCTCATGTTAACCTGATACTTTTCATTGGGTGGCATATCTCAGTAGCCATACTTAATCAGTTATACCCATTTCCTCTAATTAAATTCTTTGCTATAGAAAAAGTTTTCCCTTCTATTGTGCATCTTTCCTGCATATTTCTAAAACATGAGGGGAAGGTCTAGAGAAGTTTTATTTCATTCTAGATTGGGTATGGCATCTATCTTATCACTGGCAGAACTTTGAAGAATGCAGATTCTCTGGCATGGCTTGCTAAATCAAAATTCCAATGCTTCTACCAGGAATCTGCATTCTTAAAAAAATATTCATAGATAATCCTGATGCATAAAGGCAAAGGATGCATTTTTCTCTTTTCTGTATGTAAACCTATGCAAGTTAGAATTTTGGATTGATTGTTGCTGAAACAAAGGGTGAACACACCCAAGGAATGAATTTACAATTGGTGGATCCTGGGGTTTCAGGAAAGGCTGGAAATTCTGACTAAAGAGGTGTTAAGAGTTGTGGAATTCCAAAAAGAATACACAGTCCACAAGAGAAAACCAATAGTTGCTGACCTGCCTCGTTTGCTAACTTTTTAAAATTGAGTCTTTGAGGAGAGAGGAGTTTAATTTGTTACACTATTGAGGAAAAAAGGGTGGCAGACTGGAGACTTGAAAAAATATTCTAATGATAGATATAACACTGTCTATTAAATTTACTTTCACTGAGGCAGGCAGCTCATGATAAAGCCCAGCTTGCTTCTATAGTGCTGCTGAAAACCATATAATCAAAAATGTTTTAAGATTCTGAATTATTTTAAGATTCTCTGTGTTTTCAAGTACAAGTATGAAAAAATACAGGAGGGGCATAAAATAGGGAGCTCATTTTCTAACTACTGTTGCTCTCCAAAATAAATCACAATACTGTATACCATAATATATATTATGCCTTCCAACTCCACTCAATTATTCTCTTGCAGATTGTACACTGACTGCATTATACAATATTACCATAAAGTGGAATTTGAGAATCCCTAATAAACAATATAAGCTGGTAATGTTAAATATAACAAGGTTTTCAATACTATAGTGATTAACTGAATTTCAAATATGCAATTACACATCATGTACTGCTGAATATCATGGCCATGAGATAATTAGATTAACAGAATTACTTAGAAACAGTAAGATGAATGATACAACAAATAGAAGTAAAGCAATGGAAATTCTATCAAATCCAATCAAGTACAGGAACAGGCTTCTTTTAGACAATGGTTATCCTATAAATAAGTCTATGGCCTTCTCATTCTTAGGAGGGTTAGATGTTCTATACTCATTCAACAAATCTATCTTATATTGTTCAAATACTCATTTAACAAATCTATCTTATATCAAAACTCTTCTTACTTTGAATTTTATTTTGGATCTTGGAACATCAAACTAAATAGGAAATATTCTGAACTAAAACTCCCAAGCCTATTCCGATATCATGGAATGGAGAAACATCATGGACTTTGACATCAGACTTCAGAGGTTTAATTGTTTTTTGCCCACCAATTATGCATCATAGGCCTGAGCAACGTTTTAAGTCTCTCTCAGCCTCAGAATTCTCCTCTGTAAAAAGGTATTTCCAACATTAATTCCTAGGATTTTGGAGATTAAGTGAAATAACGTTAACTGATACCACAGACAAATGTGCCTTCCCTGTCTCAATCCTTCCTTATGGTAGATTAGCAAACGTGAGAATCTTCACAATTATTTGTGAAGTCAGTTTGCATCTCTCCATACAAAGCGATGAGTAGCTGATGAGTCGTATTTTCAATGCTTTTTCTCTTGAGAGAATGAGAGGGAGAGAGAGCTAAAGTGCTTCCAGTCAAGAGTAAGCATAAATTACATGGCATCACTCAAGATCAGTTTACAACATTAATAATAGTCACATGATCTGTCACCATGCATTAGTGCTCTGCAAAAGAAAACTGGGCTGGAAAATTAGCAGGGTTGCAGGTGAAGAATAAAGTGCCCTGGTTAACGCACACAGGCCCTGGGAAAACTACCTATCTGGGAATCACTTCTGCTGCCAAAGGCCTGGAAATGTGCAGCTTGAAAATGTCTGCATTTCTAAAAGAAAACCATTTATAATCATAGTGAGGACAGCTGAGAGACAAAAGGAAATAATGGATAAATTTGACAAAACAGTACTTCATTGTAAAATATCTATTGTCACTTTTGAATTATTTATTTCCACCAGTAAACTCATTTTTAGGCCACTCCTATAAATTCACATATGTGCAAACATATATACATATTCACACATGACTCCTGGGGAAACCATTAAACTATTTGGACATACTAAAAATCTACTTAAAGATTTATGTATCTTCTCTTTTCTTTGCCATTCCTAAAGGATGAAACCTAAAGTGTCTTGAATATGTAGACTATAGATTTTCAGAATTTTTATGTTGTAACTTTAATAATTTCAAGCCAGGAGAGGGCTCCTTACTTTAACATGATTCTATATATGCAGCCTGGCATGATATGTTGGTAAGAGAACAAAAGTAGGGTTTAATATTTGTTGTTTGCTTAAGTATTTGCTCTAACTCTGTGTTAAATTAAGAAGTTTAAAAACATGACTGAAGCAAAGCCAAATCCCTATTTCTTAAGGCTTGAGATATAATTTAATTTTTCCATCATGTAAAATTTAATCTTCATCTGCTTTCCCAGTTTGAAAAATAAATGTACTTCAATTCTGTATGAGGAGTCCACATAGACTCCTGTTGTCGGACATAATAGGTCCACAGTTTTCTCTATTCAAAGCCTAAAAAACCTATTTTTTAAATGAGGTTAATTAACATCATTGTCTTTAATCTTGTGATGAATATAGGCAAAGCTCAATGAAGGATGGCATTAATTATTTTAGTGCATATAACTTCCATTGCTTAACTTGTAATTTTAAGTCTAAGAAATTTTGGAAAAAGGGAGCAAAGTGGCATAAGGTGAACTTTTGGAAAGCGGGGGACACCTATGATGCATGCTCCTCAACCTGCTGAAACAAACTGAGCAAACATACTGACATATGCACCACAAATTAATCTGTTGATTATATTAATCCTGACAAATTCTATTTGTTTTCATTTCAGTGATCTCTTTATAATGTAGCCCTTTAGGTATGTGGTTTTTAAAGGTAAATATAGCCTTAGGCAAACAACTAATGTAATATGTTTTTATGATGGCAAATATATATGTATCTAAGCACAATTTAGCAAACAGCAGGGAAATATCCTTATAAAATCAGTGCAAATGAAATCTTCATTCTTTTCACTTTTAAAAAATTTTCTCCATCCCTTTTCTCATACTCATTGGTTTAGGTGCTACACTGGATGTAACATCATAATATTTGAAACCATTTGCTTCCAACTCTAGTAATAAAGTAACTGTAGTGAATTTAATTTTAATAGAAAATAATAAATGTGGAAAGTGATAAGAGTAATAGGTATATTTACCTTTCACTAAAGAAATATAATCATTATATAAGATAATTATACTTCCATAGGCAGTAGTAATATATTGTATGGACAACAGATTAAAACAAGAGATTTGTGTATGAGCAAATTACTTCCAAGAGCCAGAGACAAGTTCTTTCATACTTCTTACTCCCCAGAAAGCAATGCAGATGGAAAAAAGTATCTGAAGAAATAAAACACAAAGAGGAAAAATAATTAAATTTTAATCAGCACTTTTTTTCAACTCAGTTAAAAATATCCTTCTATGGAAAAATGAACATAAACATTTTAGAAAGTTAAATGTATCAAACTGAAGCTAGCAGCTGATAATTGATAGAATTCAGCCAACCCAACTTAAAATATGTTATGCAAACACAGGAGTGGGAGTAAAGACTTTTGTTTCTGGACTTTAGGTGTACACACACACACACACACACACACACACACACACACACACACATGCACACACAAATCTGGGTCATTTCTAGGGATGGGACTATGAAAATTAAATGCTGAATGAATCAGAACTTTCTTCTGGCATTTGAGCATATTGCATGTTGTGTGCAATGCTTTAAATGATCTCATTGTTTATATAGCTTAAGAAGACTTTGCAAAAGGAGAAATAAAAACATGATTAAGCAATCATTCCTGTCTGAAGCAATGTGATCTAGCATACTATAAAGTTCTTTCAACATAAACTAAATTCTAAACACTGCTGCAGACTTACCGTGCCATTCTTTTGATCTTATCAAAATGTAACTGAATAATTCCCTTTAAAATTGAAATCAATTAAATCATAATAAGCAGTCACAAGAATTCACTGAGTTCATTCCTTTGCTTTCAGGTAGCACTACACATTTCCAACAAATCACCAAAAATTAGCCAAATAAAACCCTATTTTCTAATGATACTGGCAAGGATTATACAGTCATCCTCCATAAGAGTTTATGGGTACAGAATTTTTCATCACATACCATCTAAATGCCATAATGTACATACTGTCCATTTCTGTTGAGCTAAATCCAAGACACTAGTTATAGTCTTTATAGCATCAAATCTTTCATAAGCCAACCCTTCTGCTTCCTCTTACCTATGCACAAAAATTAAGCTATATGATTTATTTTATTATCTTGACTTTAGGTGTTATTAGTATGATGATGAAAAAGAACAATGCCCCAGCAGTTGTGGTTCCTGGGATAGCTGTGCAAGAGTTTCCCCATATTTCTATTTATTGTGCACACTTCCTCTCTAAACTATGAAAATGCGACCAGTTGCTTCTCCCCAGGAAGAAGATCACTACTCCCAAAAGAGCCATAAAAACTACATGAAGGAGCGCATTTAAGTAGTAAGACTGAGGCAAGGGAGCATCCTGGGGTGACAGACTGAGGTGAAGCCGAGGCCATCAGCTGAGGCCAGCGAGTCACTCACAGGAAACACACTGAACTGTGGTGATTTCATTTTCTAAAGCCTGAATATGAAACAAAAACACATGCCTCCTAAATTTGATATATAGACTTTATGGGTAGGTTGTTCAGTTCTACAGGAAACTTTTGGTTCTTTCTACAGCACCATTATCCTTCAGATTAGGTAATCTGAGTTTTCCTCAAATCCATGCATTCTTTTCAGCCTATAACATCCACAATATGAAAAAAAAACACCAAAAAATGAAATCAATGGTTACACTGACACGGAAGTCAAAACAATACTAAATTTTGGAGTTGCCCAGAAAGCAAACACAATATATTTAAAGACTGGTTTTGATTATTTTTCTTTTGAATGAAATTCAAGAAAGATGACCTCATGGGATTTCTCACGATAGCTCCAGTACCAAGATGAGGGAGTATCGTGGAAGTCCTCAGACTACGCAATGAATTACATTTGTCTGTAAGGATGGGTTAATGTTGGCAGAGGGACAGCTGAGAAGACAGCCTTTAAGTGGGACACAGATGACAAATCTATTTTATCAGGATAAATAGTTCAATTTGGATCAATAATATTCATTAAGTAACTAATTAATAGATACCTTGTGTTGTGCAAGGTACTGGAATCTGAAATGTATTTGGCAAAAGAAGTTTTTATTGGTTCTGAATCTAATATCTAGATCCACAATGATGATTTCCATGGGTGAAGACTAGGGAGAATGACTTCAGGGAAATCTCTGAAACTGCATGTAATCTTTTGTGAGTATAATTCTCTTCCTCACTCCCCACCTACTAGACTCTCCATACTTTCTTCTGGGATCCCAGAAACATTAAGGACTTCTGATCTAATAAGAGAGTGAAACAAATTATAATTCAGTTTATCATGCCTTTGTTGTTAATCCACCACTTCACAAATAAATCTTTCCTCTTTTGAAATGATAATTCAAGTCCTATTTCCTTAAGGACTTGCCTCAAACTAAAACCCAAGGACCTTGTTTTTCCAATTATCTAAAATGCTCTTGGCTTCTTAACCAAAATATGCAGTAGTGTACAATTTTCGTTTCTCTGTGTTTTTTTTTCCAGACCCCTACCTATTATCCCTCCAAACAGATGGGGGAGAAACACTAATGAAGCAAAGGGGTCAGGTTCAGACTCTATTAATATGCAGGAGACATCAGGTAAGCTTGTTCTAGGTGCCTTTCCTAGATCATGATGTTTAATTCTCGTAACGAACCTTGGAGGATTCATATCCAGTTTGCTTATGAGGCAGTGGGAACTTAGAATTTATGTGATTCACCAAGTAATCATGAAACTAAATATCAGAGCTGGAATTTTATTTTCCATTTATTCAGTGTCCCCCAGAAAATCTAAGTGCACACCCTGTTGGCAGGCTTAGTGAATATGAACTTCAACAGTGAATTCATTTCTTCTTTTTTTTGTAATCACCTGAACTTGCCTGGTGATTTTTAAGTGAGTAACTGCTAGGTTTCTGAGACCTTTTCATAATCAGTACTTTAAACATAAATGGAACTTTTTAATACATAATGAAATCCAGGTTAGCACAAGATCATAGAAATCAAATATGACGAATATATCCTATAAATATGTATGACCCTGAAATACTAATTCAGTTCCATTAGAAAATAGTTTAATAGAACATAACAAATTCGCTTTTGTATTTTTGAATGTATGTGTATAGGTCTAAATACATATATTTCATATGTAATTTAAGCTAGAAAACTATTTAACATGGACTTGATTATTGTAGACATTACATTTTAAATCTTCCCTTGTCCAACCTTTCTCTTGATATTTGTATTAAGCTGTTCATTTTAGTTTTCCAAAGTTGATCAGATTAAATGTTTCATTTGAGATCACTGTTCATTAACATACCTCTTAATCAACTATTTGTTCTATGAAGACAGGAGAATTACTACATAGACTAGTGTAAGAATAAATGGTAGCCATGGCAGGTTTTTTTTTTATAATATTCTATCTATAGATGATTTTTCTGGATATGTACCAACTCAACAGGTACTTATTATTTCCCAGGTCTGGGCAGTCCCATGATTTTAACAGCTGGAATCAAAATAGGAAACAGAGGAAGTTTGCTGTTGGTGTCAAACCCTCCTTGTGCTAACACATCATTAGCAGCCCTTGTCTTCAGGCTATTTCCTTGGCTTCCCAGGGCCCTCAACTCTGATGCCTGAACTTTAGCCTATACAGATGCTCTCCACATTTTTTCCATCCCTTTCCAAAAAGTTCATCTATTGGCAGGTGGCTAATCTGAGCTGCTAATCCATACTCAAATGCCAGTGGGAGCTGATGTGGTATTCTGGTGCTCCTCCCTGTTATATTTGTGCTTTAAGAGGCCTTCATGAAAATGGCTGTCCTTGGAGCAAACCAGTCATTTGATCTTTAAGGAGAGAGAATAGTATAGGCATTCGTGTGCATTGGCATCTCCTCAAAGTGCTCTACCCCTCAAATTACAAATCCAGTGGATTGTTTTTATGCTGTGTCCATATCTGTCTCTATTGGTTTGAATCCACCTACTGTATTTATTAATGACCTGATAAGCAAAGAAAATAGAGTATCACCTTGAACAGTACACAATTTCCATTTGAACTACCCAACAGTATCCCCACACTTCTCAAATTATTTAACCGTTAGATGAACTGCAAATACAACGAAAGTTCTAAAGTACTTGAAAAATCAACCATAAGAAAAATCTGTGAAATGGCACAAACCTATTTTGATTTCCAAACATGTATTTCTTGCTACAACTATTGAAATAGAAAACACTCAGTGAGATATAATAACTCATTTAATTTTATGCCTATTTTCAGTGGCAATATAATTATATATACTAAATCACTACCATGTTGAACAAACAAGTGCAATTTTGTAAATGATGGGCAAAGTTGCTTGCTAAACTCTACCTTGCCAATGAAGAAATCTGATATATTTTAAATATGAAATGGCATTTTTGTGAAGATTTGAGAGCTAATCTCTTTCAAATATTTTTAAAAGAATATTGCCATTTACTCAATTGTACACATTTTCAGACAAATTTAGATTTCTATGTTGATTTCCTAAAATTCCCTGGAAATGGATGAACCAATTTTGCATCCTAACAAATCATACCCTGCCCATAAATGGAAGAATATATTTTTACTTAAAAATTATTTCTCTGGTGAGGTTCATAAAATACCAGTTAACTATTTAACACAATTAGAACAACCATAACAGCAAATGTATGAAACACTTTAAACATTGTTAAATATACTTTTAAACATGATATTCTGGTTTTTAGAGATGACCATTTTCTGCTGTATAGATAGGAACTTAAACAGAGATAAAACCTAAATTACTATAAAATATCTCTATTTCTATTAGTGCAAGAGAACAAATAAACATAAACAGAACTACAGTAGAAATTAGAGCCAAATGTACTGAAGGTCTTTCTGAAGTGAAAACATCAGAGAGGTATTAGGGAATGACAGACTTTTTTCCCCTAGAATTTTACAGTAACAGTTTGACAAATGCCAACTAAAAGAAATAGAGAATTATTGATTTTTACTTCCAGTGTATTCCATATACGACCAAAATACTAAGAGTCATATGCAGACAAACGGGTTGAGAGAAATGAGTTCCAGATGTGGCACCTATTACTTGAAGTCCTGTATTCCCTCTCTGTGTTTACTTCTATACCCTATTCGAGAGCAGGTATACCATATTCAATCATAGCTATTTTTAATATGTGGTTTTAAAAAGATTTACTACTATTTAGATTTTAAATCAAATGTTATTATTTTACATTAGCTTTTAAGTATATATTAAAGTTTTTAACTGAGAGAAAACAATATACAAAGAAACTTTACATGAATGCCCATGTAACAATGCCTATTTGAAGAGAATGTGTATTTTCCTTAATCATTAAATATCATTTAATATTAATTTTTAAACAAGAGAATATACCAAACATCCATGATCATGTTCTTTTTGAAAGAAAACAAACACAAAATAAATATTAGAACAAAATTTGTAAATAATTCAGCTGAACCCTGAAGCCAGAAAAATTAGATATTTCACTATTTTACTTGGGATGGGGATAAAGAGATCTTATTATTTTACTGACACAAAGTACTAAGTTAATTTAGACAACAAATGCATAATCTTCATTACAACCATGTATTTCTTCAGTTCCTTAAAGTTGATTACCTCTTGCTAAGTACAATAATTTTTTCACTTCTTAAAGTCAGAACTATTGGAGAAAGTATTTTTTTCAACAATAGTCTTACAGAATATCCTATTGTTCATCCATACTGCATTTGAGCTATCACAGGTAACACTTGGAAACCACCAATATTAGTAAGATTAGAGTTCACTTACAGGTTTCCAAAACCTACCTACAATTCAGAGAATACACTCGAACACAGTTGGCATGAATTAGCTACTGTGCATACAATCTCATCCGGTCAAAATTCTATAAACCATAATTTGGATACAGTGAAATAGATGCTACATTTCTCAAAAACATCTGTGGATTTTTTCATCTTTGAATTCAGTTATGAATCAAGTGTCTTTACAGGTATATGACTAAAAATTTTCAGTATTACCAATACTTGTTCTAAGGTATGCCATCCAATAATATGGATTTTAAAACTGCCTTTGATTACTTAATACATTTTTGCTTTACCTTATATACAGTGATACATCTTTGATTTATAGCAATTTCCTAGAAAATCTCTATGTACTTAAATATATGTATTATTAATATCCAGGTTTACTTCTTTTCAGTTTTTTTCAGGTTAGTTTTTCTTTTCTTTCTTCTTTTCCTCTTCATTTCTTTCTTTTTTTTAGTTTGAAATTTGTCAAAAATGGTACAGAGAAATGCCCAACTTAGCACAACTAATACATACAGAAAAATTAAAGGGATAACCAAGGCTGTTTAGACATGATTTACATTCACAGGATAGCCAGAATATGTGCCTTGTCAAAACTGAAGCTTGACTTTTACTTTTCTAATCATCCAAGTTCTTAATGCGATAGAAGAGTATGATTTTTTAGAACTTTTTCTTGAAATACAGGAGAAAAGACAACATAGAGGTATGATGAGAGAGTTGCAAAAAAGTCATGTTAATAAAGGACCAAATATATTGCTTATGAGAATGAATGCTAGGGTAGAATGTTGACCACTCTGTTGGGAAAAATATCTTAGGAAAGTTGAATTTCATGGAAAGAATCTTTTTACAATTATAATCTTCCTCTTTTATTTACCTTGGAGCCTCACATTCTTTGTTTTTTACAGATGTATGAGAAAGAAAAAAGAAATCAGGGCAATGAAAATATTTAAGGATAGTCTGTTTTAGTTTTTATAAAGTTGAGAATAAGAATAGAAAAAAATGAGGCTTTAAAGAACATTACCTTGATTGACTCTGTGCTGTGACTTTTTTTATGTGACTTTTTAAATGTATTTAAATGAACTATGGGCAAACTATTGAACATAATCTGATCCTTCGTCCTAAAAACTATGAGTGTACTTTTCTTTTAAGTTTAAGATAGTTCTGTGAATTTAAATACACATTAATTAAATTTCTTTTTTTACTTTCATATTTCTGCAAATAAGTTCTGGCTAAAACAAGAAATAAAATTTCATTTAATTTTCCTGAGTATGCCCAATACTGGCACAAAATTGTTCACTTCATATCCAATAGTATGTTTTGGAACTGAAGATTTTGTAATAAAATGTTGCTGGATTAATCTGGGTCCTTAAATGTCCTAACAGAATTCTCTGTTAATGATGAGAAACATGATAATCTAAATTGAAAGTATTACACCTTTCTAATACCCTTTTATTTCTGATTACTGAAATTTAAAGCACTTAACATTCTAAAATAAGAGCTTTGCTTTAACAAAAATTATCAAGCAAATCACTGTCCTAGTTTACCGCAATGCCATTTCATGGTAAATGAGTGGTGGTCTTAGCCAGATAATCCTACTAAAACAGCATATTGTTTTTCAGTGTATCATACATAGCAAAAGCCAACTTTTGGCCTCTCTCTGACATAAATCAAGAGCCTAGGTTATCTCACATGGATAAAAAATTTTAAAACTTAATGTACAAAAATTTATATCTAGAAGAGCATATGTTTACGAATGCAAAATGCCATTCAACACTGCAATCCAGAACTTATAGTATGCGTTAAAAAATTTTTCTGCACTTGCCTACTATCTTGGAAACAACACACTCTCTTAAAAGAAGTTCATTTTTAGGAACCAAATGCTATGTTTACAGAAATAACAGTGATGTCTAGTTTTAAAAACAGGACAGTATATCTTGGAAAGGTATGCTTTGAAAAGATCTCTTTGTATTGTTTTTGCTTGTGTCAAAGGGATGATTAGAGCCACAGTAAACGGGAACCTCCCAGGGCAGGCTAAATAGAAGGCCAACAGCCTCCATATGGCCTACAGCTTGGGGGATCAGTGTTCTGCCAGAGATGGGACTGCCCAAATGGTTTCTCACGTAAGTCCTAAGTCATAAACTGCATCCTATTAGGCCAGGCAGGCCAGACCTGGACCGAAGGGTATAGACAGTCTTGGCTGATGGGAAACAATGACTGCTTCCTAAGGAAGCCACAGCTGCCTTCTTGAGAGAGACACTCCAGATGTCTGAATTTTCCCTTACTTTCCACTTTTGACTACCTGTTCTGGCAACAGTTTCAACAAAGGGAGACGCACACAGCAGGCACCCAGCTGTTTTCAATAAACCTTGGCAATGTAGGTACTGATTACATAAACAGTACAAACATTCAAAGAGCGTATTTTTTAGCTTTTAAGCTATAAAAAAAGGTGTGATCCTGTACCAACACCCTATATCTCCTGGGCTCCAAATAATGATAATGATGATGATGATAATGGCTTTGGTTCTGAAAGCAAAGATTATTAAAGAAACATGATATAAACTGCTGGGAAAGAACTCAAATTATACAGAGAGAATTGAAAAGATGTGAAATTGCCACATTTCAGGAGCAAGGGTAGATTTTTTTTTTCCTTTATGAAACAAGGTCAAAATGTGCCCTTAATTCATTTGATGTCTTATTTTTCCCACATCCCAAGCAAAAAACAATCAGATGTTGTATTATGCATTTGCATTGTAGTACATTTTCCTTTTCATTCATATATATTCAAAATACTGTTTTAGAGTCTTAATATATGTAAAATATTCAAGAATTACATTTATGAAATATGACATAAGAGCTTCTGTTTATATTAAGATCAGGTCAAGAAACCTAGAGAAAATGCTGATTTACATTCTAATGAAGATGACTTTTCCTGGCTTAAAAAAATGCATATATATGTACACATATATACATATACATAAATAATCTCCACTTCTTTGGACCTGATATTTGAAAACTGGAACATTGAAATAACTCAGTCATGCTTACAGGCTATAAAGTCAGCTTTATAGTTTTTTTATGTTTTCCATATTTGATATATTAGCTCAAGAATCTATATAAACATTGTAAGAACTCAGCTGGAGCTTCAGTAACCTATATTTCCAGGCCATTGTTTAATTTCCTATACAATAAAGTGGTGTTCCTGTCATAAAGAACAGAATTGCATTTGATTTTTTACCTTAAGATTCTCATTTTATACCTCAATGATTCCCCAAAATGATCTTTGACTATGCCAATTGTCTTCAAGAGTATATCTGTATTATCTTTTGTTCTTGCAATAATTTTTTTTCCTCCAAAATGGTGGTATATATTCTCTGACCCAGGTTCTAAGTTGGGCCCTTTCAGATAACAACTGCTACTGAATAAAAGTAGGAGAAGGAATATATTTCAAGTTGTTTCAGGAAAACAGTTTTGGACGAAGCAATTAACTGCTAATTCAAAAACAAATTCATTGATAGGAAAGCTGAATACCATTGGTAAAGCCGTGAACACTATGAATGATAAACCTCATATACATTGCAATTAACTCAGGACACAGAGTGTGCCAAACAAACCAGAAGAACTCTGGGAAAGGAGTAGAGGTTACTTAGAATTTCCATTTCTCCCTTTACACAGTGAGGAAAATAGCTTCCTTAACATCCACAAGATTATGGAGACTTTTGACTTGAGAATTTTAAGTTGTAAAGTTATATAAAGATAGAAGATAGACAAAATGTACTATTTTTCTGGCTAAAAATATTTGATAAACTGAAAGTGAAAATAGTGGTAGATAAGGAGACATCAAATATAAGTAAAATTTGTAATGAGAGTTTATAGCAATGTCAGATTTTCATCCTTGATGATTGTAAATTGAAATGATACTTTTAAAATTGGATATGTAGTTATTGCTGGGAAAATACAATTCTACAAAGTAGGGTAGGATTTTAGTGGGTAAGTACAATTAGATATTGATCATTGTTTGGAGTATTTTCATTATGTACCTCATCCTGTTAGAACATGGAACCTGATGTAGTTGATGAGTTTTTAGAATGGCAGCCTTTTGAAATACAACTTTTAGTGTCCTAAAATCTTTTAAATTTTAATTCCTCATTTGTGACTCAAATACATGGAATAAATAGTAATTTCTAATGATCCTCCATCCCACCTCTATTATCAAACTGTTTTGATCTCTCATGTTACATTAAACTCCCTGTTCATATCTAAACCTATGATAAAAATAATTGTTTTTACACAGATGTTATTCCAGGGGAATCCTGAGCCATATAATGGAATATATCATCCTTAAAAATTCTATAATAAATAGAGATCATTATTTAGTGTTACTATTATTTGAGATATTCTTTGACAAATGTGAAAAGAAATACATTAAGCAGAGTGTAGTAAAGACAATTCTGAGTGGAACTGAGATAATGGCATGATAAAGTTTCTCATTAGAGGATTAACAATGTAATGGTAAAGGAAGTGGCCATACTCAAGGGAGTTAACAGAGAAGGAATAGTAAGAAAACTGCCAACAAAGAATTATGTTTCCATACCTTCGCTTTGTTGTAAACAATACCCTGCTAGACAATCAAAACTCTTGAAAACTATTAAAATGTTCAATATAGATTCAATGTAGAAAAATCTAATAAAGTCACAAGTGACAAAATTATAAACCTTAAAAATAAATACCCATATTATTTTAATTATTCACTACTTATTTAGTTTTAAGTGTGGCACTGATAAAAAAATCAAGGCATCTACTTCAGTGGTGATGTATGCACAAAAGATTACAATGAATCAGTCTCCATTAGGCTATATTCATCACACAATATTTATCACCCTTTTGTTTTATGTCAGGCATTTTATGGCTGACAGAACTCACTAGTGAGTAATATAGTCCCTAAAGTCATAAAACTTTGATGTATAGTTTTTCATGAATGTATCTATTAAAGGCTGGTATTTTTGTATATATCTTATTTATAAATCTTAAGATATAATTATCTTCACAATGTCGTGGTTAAGTGTAAAAGAAAAATGTCTTGATAAAATTAGGTCAATCACAGAGTTATGTTAAATTTTCCACTAAATTGGCTTACTTGTAAAATGAACCATCCCTGCCACAACCACCTTATAGGGTTCTTCTATGAATAAGTGAGGAATCACCTTCATTCAGCAGGTAGAGTGTTCTGCAAAGTAGCCATAATTCAGTATTTTGAGTTGTATTTTTGAATACAGAAGAAGTGGGTTTGAGTCATAGTTCCATCTAGAGTAAGTTATTTAATGCTCCTATGACTCAATCCTTCATCTGAAAAACATGGGTAATCTTACAAGGTTGCTGGGTTTCATATTTGCAAGTGTTCAACAAATGTGAATAATTTCAGTTGATCCTATTGGATTATTATTGCTAGTTCTTCCCTCCATTATATTTAACTTTCAAAATTTTAAATTTTTACTTGCATGAGACATAGATAAACACAGATATATTTTAAAGGAAGGATGGGATAAAACAACTATAAATAGAATTCTATTATTTACTTCCTTTATCCCAGTGGATCCTCCCATCCATCACTTTTGAAAACCACTATCATAAGGATAAAGAAGTCTTCAGAATGCCAACGTTTGGTGCCCTGTGAAAACACTGGCTGACAGCCTTAAAATCTAGGTTCTCATCCTTTTTGTTATAAAATTGTTGAATCATTTAGTTTTCTCAGGACGTCAGCTTCTTGTTCTGTCCAATGAGAGCATAGGAACAGAAAATTTATAAGGTCTAATCTGTTTTATTATCTGAAAAATAATAGAATTGACCAACAAAATGTTCTAATGGTAGAAAGTTCCCAGGATAGCTTCCAGAAATAATGGAATTTGTAATAAAAACAATATACCATTATTTTTATTCTTCATACTTACCCTGATTACTTCTTCATCTTACCCTGATTACAATAAGGTTAATGGAAAGAATACAGGAAGATAGGGAAAAGGGATTTTAAAAATCATTCTCTGCACACATGGAGACTGGCAAAGGATGGAGAGATGGATTCACAAATTGCCCATTTCCAATATCAAGATCCCTAATATTCTCCTTGGACATAAGCCAGCCTCTTGGCACTCTGCTGCATGAAATTTAAAGAGTTAAGACTCACTTGCTTCATCTGTGAAAAAATGATTCATAGGCCATCAACAAAAAGGTACAGAGAAATAGCAGCAGCAGTGATTCTTATAAGCATTTGCAGAGGCATAAACTGAAATAAAAACAATGGTTATGGACATGTTTTTAAATGATGATGAGTTTTAAGACAATAGAAATTGCAGAAGTAAAATATTTCCGTTTGTATTTATAGTTCAAGAAATACAATTACACCTCAATAAAGCTGGGTAGAAGGAGAAATAGAGTTTGGCCACTAGTATATTGCCTAGGTTGAGCTGTGAAACAAAACCTTCAAAACTCTTAGTTTTTATCTAGTCCATATTAATTGTCGATTATTTCTCCCACCACTGAGAAAGAAGAAAAAGGAGATTATTGCTAGGATCCTTAAAACCATTTATTATACTATAAAAATTCTGGGGGAAACTTGTATCCAATATCAAATATTGAATAAGGAAACATTATACTTGAGTATAGTATGAGTTTTCAGAAAGTATCTTTGTAGCTGCAAATGTGCTTATAATTATTTCATTGATTGTGGGGAAATGTGTTAATAATTCTCATAAATAAGTACAGGCAAATGGAACCTCCTTTGTTAGCTTCTGAAGTTAGCACAAGTGACAAAAGGTATCCAGAGTTAAAATTACCCTAGAAAATCCCTTAAATAACCTCTATAGTATAATACACATGGGTTTGTTTAAACAAACTCTTTATGGGAATTCACACACTCAAGTCTGAGAACTATTGTGCAAGACTGAAGAAAGTAACCAAAGGAAAGTCTGTGTAGATGTCTGAGAATTTAAACAAAGACTTTGCCTTTTGGTTAAAAGGTAAAACTTAGCAGAAAAAAGAAAGGAAGAAAGGAAGGGAGATGAGAGGAATGAGCTCTAAATTATTTCTGGTTATCTGTTAGGTTTACTACTTTTCATTATTGAGCCTCTATTATGCTAGTACATGTTAAATGGGTGTGTTTGCTTATGTGAGCACCAACCACAATGGTGGAGTACATCTTGGAATCAGCAATAAATCCCAAATTATGAGAGTAGCCTAAAAGCACATGAGATGTCACTATACCTTAATATACAGGAGAATACTTAGTTTGACTTCTCAGACATAAAAATTTTGTTTAAAAATCATGTTTTAACTTTCCTCAGCTTTTTGTGTCTGTTACTATTTCTAACTACATCCATAAGACATAGGCAGGCAGCAGTTTTATTCAAACATTCAAATTAATAAATTCCATATAAATTCCATCACAACAAATGTGATATATTAAGACTTTCTGTTAGAAGTAAACTGATTTTAGATTTGAATACTATCCCTTTTCTTCAGCTAATTATGTCCTTCTGCAATAAACCAGTCCATCACAGAGTATTTATAGGTCAGAGATTCCCCTGCTTATGAAGCAGAAGCTATACAGAGAAACTGTACAGAATCCTGGAATAAGGTAACTGTCATGATGCTTGAAAATTTCACAGGATGAATACTGACTACATTGCACTACAATTGATTGAATTTTTCTATGCTATTAGAAGAAAGTACACATACTTAGAAACATTATCTTTCTTTTTCTTTTACTCTTCTTTTTACCCCCCTTTGCTGTGGTCAAGTGAATTACAAGTTCCTACAAGACCTGAGGACTCAACACAGCTTAGGCTGTGGACTGGACTTCTCTCACATTGGTTTGGTGGATGGGTCAGTCAGAATGGTATTAGTACATTTACTTTTCAAAACACACACAGTGGGACAGATGTGTTTTATGGGGACTGAAAAGTGAAGTTCAGAAATAATGGGGTCTGGGTAATGTTCTGGTACAATATGGTTAGAGATCATTGTATGAAACTAATTCCTGCTGATAATCATAACTTGTCTCTGTGAAAACTAGTTTATAGTATTTATGTATAGCACTATGGAGAATATCAAAGCTACCAAAATTTGAAACAGTGCAGCAGGAGCTCCAGAACCTTATGTAAATTAACCCCACAACATGGAACACATTAACTTGAGGGTTTCAGGAATGTGGAACTCAGAATGCCTAGGATGTGGGTTTAATTGAAATGCAGTATTATGACAATCAGTTGTTCTCTAGAGACAGAATTTTTTAAGGTGCATGCAAATGTATAATTGACATATTACATCATAGTGATACATTTTAAACAACCCATATCTGCTTCATAATATTTATTTCACTTAAATACCACTGGATATTTAAAGATTCCTCCTTTAGAGTCCAGCCATCTGAATAAATGAATAGTATACTGAGGTGAGCCAGTCAATTCTCAGATGGGGCCAGGCCTCAAAGACTCACACATACACAAAGCACTTCTGGAAAAAATGTTTCTGGGTTTTCAACATAAATCAGGGTCAACACATAATACAATCATACTTTCGTACATTTAAAAGCTGGAAAACAGTCTAACTAGGACGGTGATGCTTCCAGCAAACCTTCAGGCCAAACAGCAATCAGAAAGAGAATTTATGGCTTTGTGATCAAACCACACCTATGTTCAAGTCCATGAAGGGATTGCCTACTTTTCCTGGGGAAATTTTAAATGGGAGTCAGAAAACCACACTTTTTCCATGGTTATGATTTTACAAGATTTCTTTTTTCTTTTCTTTCTTTTTTTCTTTCCTTTTCTCCCTTTCCTTCTTTTCCTCCTTTCCTTTCTTTTCTTCCACCCACTTTTCTTTGAACTGCAGCCACAAACGGATATACTTGTAAGAAATACTAAATCCCAGGAGCCTTGATTTTCACACCATAACAATTAACTTACTTTATGGTAAAACAATAAGCCAAATCTTTTGAGTGAAATTCTATAGACATCACTTATAAGTAGTAATAGTGAAGTTCAAATTATAATAATACATTTTTTAATGGTTAAAAAAAGTCTGTTACAATATTAAAAAAGTCATGTTTGGTCAAATTGGCTATTGGATTCAGAATATACCAGATAAACTCAAGCATATTATTGTTTAGGTTCTTTTTTATGTAAAATAGAAGGCATAAAACTAACAGTTGCTTACTGACTGGCAGAGCTGGAACTGAAAGTGTAAGGATCAACAGCTCAATGCATAGCCACTCAGTACACGTTATTTTTCTAGATATGTGCTAGAATCAAAGTGATAAAGAAATAATATAAAATAACTGTATGTACAGACACACAGAATATAATATGCTTTGTTAAAATGGCTGTGACTTCCCACAGAGTGGCAGACTACACACAGATACAGAATACTCTTCTACAACAAATGGAGTGGATGCTGGACATATGCACCCTTCAAAAACCTAAGATGTAGCTTATTTCAAAAGTAAGGGAATACTAGATGCTGGGAGAAAAGAGCAGAAGGAGAGAATACAGAGCCAGGGCTGGACTTACAATGCTTTGGTTGAGCCGTGAAACGTGGTCTTGAATCTCTATGAAAGTGGTGGTTGCTGGAAATGATAATTTACTAAATAATGCTCAATCCATGAAAAGGTATTAGAAAAACAATCATACTGGCCAAGAGAAGTGACAAGGAAGCTTTCACTTCATGCTATGCTAGCAATGGGAAAAAGAAGACAACGTTCTGTGAGAAACTGAAAAGCCAAATTTGTTCTACAAGTGGGTGTGGCTCCAGTATCCAAAGCTGAGAAATTAGCACAAAGCTGAATAACATGAAGTTGCTGGGGGCCCAAAAGAGAGCAATGTTGAGTAGCATAGAGATGTTTTCCTATGTCATAGCACATAAGAAGCCCAGGGATATAACAATCGTAACTGAGAAGATTTCACAGTAAAACCTTAAGTGCACACACACACACATGCACATATGCACATTAAAAAAATATCCTAAGGGGAATTTTAACAAATGCAGCAAATGGAGAATTTACCCTGTAAGTATAAAAAGTAATGGAGGGGCTGGAAAGATAGTATGAAGTACAAACTTTAAAGAAATCTTAGAGGTAAGAAGTAATAAAAGTAATTAGAAACACAAGGGACTAAGAAAAAATAGCAAGTAAATTTAAATATAAACCAGATAAAATTATATCAAAATAAATATGGTTATTGTAATTAATAATTCAAGATCTGGTTAAAAAATGAGTACACACAGAAGCAAATAAAGTTAGGAAGTTGGAAGATAGAAATGCCACAGATAGAATTATAGAAACAAAAATATGAAAAAGAGTTTTCGACATGGAAGTTAGAATGAGATATCTAACATGTCTAATTAGAGTTAAGAAGGAGAAAATGATAAGAATGGTGGAAAGTTTGCATTAGAAGTAGTAAAGGCTGGTGATATTTCAGAAGTGAAAAAATAAAGAAGACAAATGTCCCTCAACTGAAGAACCAAATTGAAGCCCAAGAATATCAAAGGGAAACAAGCAAACAAAATGTATTTTAGTTAAACTGAAAAAAGACTAAGGACAAGGAGATAAATCTTATTGGAAACCAGCAGTACAAGACATATTAGATTAAAAGGAAAAGTACAAATATATTGTATCAGACTTTTGGTCATACAGTAATGAAATATATTAATCTCAGCAAATCTCTAAATATCAAGTGTCAACCTATAGCACTATACCAGCTAACATGTCATTTAAGATTGAAGGTAAAGGAAAATCATTTTCAGATAAAGAAAAATCAGTTTACTAATTACAAACCACTGTTAGAAAGTTACAGAAAACTTTATACTTTATACTTCAGAAAAAATAAAAGGAAATATGGGAGGCAATTTTAAAAAAGGATAAAAAAACAATGGTTAGGTGGGAGTTGACATTGGAAAACAATTGAACATTGACTTATTTATAAGAAATTGAGTAGTATTAATCAGTAATAATAAATAGGTTAAAACATAGTTATACAATAATAACATTGAAGAGAGAGTTGGATTTAAAGCACTATTAAATCAAAAAACACTAACATGCAAGGATAACTATGAAAAGAACTGGAACATGACTTTCAAGATAGAAGAAAAAATATTTGTAAAATAGACACACATGCACACCAATGTCAAGATAATACATACTATCGGGCAAAAAAGGGGGATAAAAGAAGCATAGCAAACACATGATACATTGAAATTGACAAAATAAATTGTTAAAAAGTCAGAAATCACAATACATGTAAACTGAATTTTACTTGCCAATAAAAGAGATTGTCAGTCTGGATTAAAAATTTTAATACAATCATTTGATGGACACACATAAACACTCATAATGGCACAGAAAATTTTTTAAAAATAGCATGCTATGTATCAAGTTAATTAAGTAAAAGAATAACAAAGTAGACTTTAAGGCAAAAGCTTTAAAGATAGAGAATTATGTCTTTGTATTACTTGATACAAAAAATGAATAATTTATCATAAAAATATATCAATCCCAATGTGGATGCACCAGACAATATAATCTCAAAACACACACACACACACACACACACACAAATGATAGAAATACAAACATAAATTGATAAGTCCATCAATATAGCTGGAGAGTTTAATACATCTCTCTCAGAAATGTATAGATTACACAGTAAAATTTTAGTTAGAAGATATAAAATTTATGCATGAAAAACAACCTTTACATATACCAAATAAAAAGAAAAAGATATTCAGACCACTGTTTCTGATCAAAAGGAGTAACAAAATAAAGGAATAAAAATATGAAAAATCAAATATTGGAATCTAAATAACACATTGATAAATGGCCTATTGGTCAACATAATTTATAAGGGGGATTTTTAGATATAAGTAAATGACAATGAAAATACTGCACATAGAAATTATGGGATGCATCTAAATTTGTAGAAAGAATTTAATATACTTAACTGTCTCCATAAGAAAAAAAGGAAATATTATACATGTTGATATATTCAACCAACTAGATACTATAAATTATATAAAAATGAATTAAAGTTTTATATTCCAAAGTGGATACATCTCAAAAACAAACAAACAAAATGAGTGATACTATAACAGTATGGCATTATTTATGCATTTTTTAAAAGCCACAAAACTTCCATATATTGTCTAAGATTATATAATGAATGGAAATATATTACATCAATACTACATTGATGTGTGTGTGTTTTACAAACTTGTTTTAGTATTTTGGAAGTTTTATTCTTCACTTTTAGTAGTCTGTGTAGCATTTACATTAGATAGAAAGAAAAAGGTTAAGGGGAGTATGTTTTAAATATACAGATAAAAATGTATTGCCTTCAAAAATCAGAATAAAAATATTTACTCAGGACCCTGTACAGCCAAAGTTATCTTGAAAAAAAAGAATAAAGCTGGAGGCATCACACTTCCCGATTTCAAACTTGTTACTAACCCCATTAGGCAAAACAGTATGGTGTTGGCATAAAAACAGAAATGAAACCAAAAATAATTCCATACATATAAAGTCAATTAATTTACAACAAAGAAGCCAAGAAAATACAATGGGGAAAGAATGGTCTCTTCAACAAATGGTGCTGGGAAAACTAGATAGTCACATGCAAAAGAATGAAACTGGATCTCTATCTTACCCCACACAGCAAAACCAACTCAAAATAGGTTAAAGACTTTAACATAATAACTGAAACTGTAAAATTCCTAGAAGAAAACACAGGGCGTAATCTCCTTGACATTGGTCTTGGCAAGGGATTTTTGGGATTTAACACTAAAAGCAAATGCAACAAAAGCAAAAATAAACAAGTGGAACTACATCAAAATAAAAAGTTACTGCACAGAAAAAGAAACCACCAACAAAATGAAAAGACAACCTATGGAATGGGAGAAAATATTTACAAATAACATATCTGATTAGGGGTTAATATCCAAACATATAAGGGACTCATACCACTCAGTAGCAAAAAAAACAACAATTAATCAATTAAAAAATGGCAGCAAAACATGAATTTTCTAAAGAAGACATAAAAATGGCGAACATATACCTGGGAATTCAAAATCACTAATCATCAGGGGAATGCAAAACCGTAATGAGATATTACCTCAACCTCAATAGGATGTCTATTATAAAAAAAAAAAAACAAGAAATAACAAATGGTGAGGATATGTAGAAAAGGGAATCTTTGTACATCTTTGGTGGGAATGGAAATTTTCCTTGTGTGTGTGTGTGTGTGTGTGTGTGTGTGTGTGTATGTGTGTGTACACACACACAAAGGAATACTATCCAGCTTTTAAAAAGAAGGAAGTCCTGTCATTTCAACAGCATGGATGAACTTGGAGGGCATTATATGCTAAGTGAAATAAGCCAGACAGGTAAGGTAAATACTTAATGGTTCACTTATGTGTGGAATCTAAAACAAAAACAAAAACAAAATGTTGAACTCATAGAAAGAAGAAGTAGAAAAAGTGGTTTTCAGTAGCTTGGGGGTTGGGGAAATACAGAGATTTCAATAGAAGCACACGAACTTTCAGTTATAAGATGAATAAGGTCTGAGGATCTAATTACAACATGGTGATTATACCTGAGAGCTGTAAAACTATAATTATATAGTATAGAGCACTGTGTTGTGTAATTCAAATACAGTAGGTAACATTATTATATAACTGAAATTTGCTGAAAGAGTGGAACTTAACAGTTCTCACTTTAAAAAAAAGGAAGAAAACATATAATGGATATACTAATTAATTCAGCAAGGGAGACCTTTTCACAACCTCCATGTATATAAAAATCTTCATGTTGTGTACTTTAAATATCTTACAAGTGTTTGTCAATGATACCTCAATAAACCTGAAAAGAATCAACTCTGTTTAATTTAGTTCATGTTAAATCTGAGATATTTTAAATGTTTTATATTTCTGTATTTTTGAAAAAAGTTTATGGTGTAAAAATATTTTTTAATTAAAAAAAAAGTGACTCAATAAGACCTGGTAAAGCTCAGGATGGCTTCGTAGGAGAGGCAATACTCCTGCTGGCCTCAGTGCCGGACTGAACCTGAGGTGGAGAGGAGACCCGACACAAATGAAGTCTGGTGTCAGTCAGCATTGTTGTAGAAGAAGCTGGCCTGACTCTTTGAAAATGTATGAGAATTAAAGGAAAACTGAGAAAGCAGTCTCTCTATAGGGGCTTTTAAAACAAGACTGAAGAATGGAGATCTCGTATGGAGATTTTGTAGGAGAATATCATCACAAAGGTTTAAAATAGGCAAGACATATTAGAGGAGATCATTCAAATCAGGAAAACTTGGCAGAATTGTGTTTGGTAAGAGAGTAATAAAGACTCATAATATGTTGATTAAATTTGTGTTGATTAACTCCATGTGTTGAGTTATCTACATAATATTCTTCAATGTAAAGGTAGCAACTAAAACATGTATTTAGCAAATAATTATCACTGTGAATCAATTCCCAAACGGTCATCTCTACTCTTACAGGATTCGAATTAGAATACAGATCACTCTGCACATTACAGTATAGGGTGCTGTGTGTAGCAGGGACATACAGTATAGTCTGGGAGATCAAGGAAAGTGTCTTGGAAGAATGAAGTGCCTGAAACACAGTACTTCCTCAACTAAGTATTTATGGATGTATGTTTGTGTGACTGAATGAATTGATATTTAAACTGAGGCAGTAGGGATAAAAAAGAGTTTGCTAGTTAAAAAAAAAGGGAAAGTTTTGCAAGACAAAAACAACAATCCAGGGAGAAAGAAAGACCACTCCCTGGAAGAATTAAGAGATGATCAGAGAGGTCTAACTCCAAAAGCACAAGAAAAAAAAGTAGAGATGAGGCATACATAAGACAGGGGAGGCAACTGTGTGGTTTTCATTATGAAGAGATATGATTAGATTTCAGCACCTGGCTGGGTGTGGAGCAAGGAGACTGGCAAACTGGACAAGACATTTGGTAGGACGCTGTCTCAGTAAGCTGATGATGCTGATGACAGTGGCCATCACTGGAGTAGTATTGGCCATGGGGATGGAGACAAAAAAGGGATTTAAAGGATTTAGGGGATTAAACCGTGTGAGTAAATGCATTCCCCAAAGAGTGCATACAGAAGAAAATATTTTTTATGTTCTCCTGATAATCCCCTAATATATTTCCAGGCAAACTAGACGGCTCATTACCTGTTTCCTGAATATACCCCAGGCCTCTCCTGCTGTGCAGCTCTCTTCAGGCTTGCTCCAATTCTCTTCTCCAATCCCATCCATCCTTCACGGTGTGCCTCAACGTTTACCTTCTTCATGTAATCTTCCAAGATCTCAGTTCTTTTCCAAAATACAGAGTCTCTAAGTATTTAGACCATCACCTTCTCTAAACCTCCAGATTTTCCCCCTTATTTCTTTTATTGCATTTACTTCATATTGTCTGCTATGATGATTATTGTGTATCTTAGAATGCACCTATCCAAGTGTGCTGTAAGGACAGGGAAAATATCAAATTCATTTTGTTTCCTGCTGAAGTACTTGGCATGCTGTCTTGTATGTATGGAAATTAGTCTTTACGTGTTTTATATTACAATGCATGTAATAATACATTGTATTAATCCAGAAATTCTTCATTTAGCATAGATGTGCAACTTATTTCAATAGAAATTTAACTTATTTTAAAGCTGTTTAAATGTGTTAACCGATTTTAAAACCAAGCCTAGAACTGGCCATTGATTGATGTTAGCTTTGATAATAATAATGTTATATTTAAATACATAAATATTCTTTAAATATAAATATACTTTTAATTAATTAGAAATATATTTAAACATAATTGTGTTATTATCACATATGGTTTTTAGTATCTATCCAAAATTAATAAAATGAATCTAATTTTAAATAAAATAGCTGTCTAAAGTGATATGGAGAGGATTATAATGATGTTGTTTTCTGTGATGATACTGATAAATCTTATAAACTACAGAAAACCATAAAAGCATTCAAAAGAGTTGAGATAATAGGAAAAATAAAATTTGATATTAGAATTTTTAATAACTTGGTTTTGTTTTACATGTCCCCACAGTTAGAAGCAGAGAGAGGCAAACTGGACAAACTTATTTAAAAAATTTTTTTGAATCAGTGTGCCTCCTTGGTACTGCGCCAGTAGAAAATGTAGAAGAATCATTTGGCCCTTATTTGGCTTCTGGATATTAAGGACATGTGTGCAGGATCAGAGTTACAGGGTGATTTCCATGAATCTATTCCAACCCTTCTGGAAGTAAAGTCCATCTGTCAGTTTTGTGAGCCAGAGCTCAGCTCTTGTAAGTCATTTATCAAAACTTTGGAATCTGGCTGATAATGCTGACTGCTACAGAGGTGCCTTTCATGAAATAACAACTTTACCTACCTGATAATCACAGAAAGAGAGGGGAAAAATGTCATGATTAAAAAAAAAATTCCTCCTTGTTTTTCTCTTTGAATTCTTTATTTCCCTTGCTGAGACAAAGGGCAAGAGGGGCAATCATACATAATTCTCTTTCCCTCAAAAAATCAAACACAGAGTCTTGATTTCATAGCAGTCAACTCTGATATTTTTTCTCCTTGCTGAAGAACTGGATCTGCTACCTTGCCTTTGTCTGCAGTCTCCCTGGAAGTGCACTGTGAAATCCCTTGTAAAGACAGAATGAACATGTGGGAGCTTGTTTTCATAAAACTATTGTGCAAATGGATGTTAAACATGCCATCTATAAAATTAAATTTAAGCATTTGCTTCCTTCAAGGAATACCACTTGTCCTCCTTCTGGAGACAGACTCAATATAAAGAAGAGTTTTAACTCTTTTGTAGTATCTTTGAATTAGTAGGGGATTAATAGATACATGTGTGGTTTCATTACTTTTATAACAATTTCTGTCAATGAAAAAGCCAAGGATTCTCAATATTTATATAGTATTACCTTTTTCACTTTCAAATTATCTTGAACCTTACCAAAAAGAAATATATGTCTTTAATACCTCTTATAATTAGTTATTCAGCTTGGGGAGTAAAACCTCTAATCTTTTCTATAGTTTTCCTTTGAGAGATTTTGATCTGAAATTCTGTCACTGGAGGAGAAGGCAAGAACTAAGCTTCAAGTTGGTCCACTTTGCTACTTTTATATCATTCTATTAAAGCATTTTGGGAAGAAGAGTTACTGTTGTAAACCCAATATATTTTGGAAGGTACCGATAACAGAATATTCTTGGTCTAGTTAGATAGAATCTTGAGGTTACTCAAAGTTTGGTGAACAGTTTAATTAATGAGTTTATAGATATCTAACCTCAACTTTTGATTTTTAGACTACACAGCATGATTAACTGCAAACTCAGACAAAGGGCTCAAAATATTTTGAAAATAAAATCAGAGGAAAAGAAAGAAGATGGGGGAAATTAAGATTTAGTGATTTTTAATATGCACCTAAATATTCCCTTGAGCCAAAAGTTTTTTCTATAGTAGCCCCTTTTTGCAACTTGTTATTTGGCTAGTGATTAGAAATGGTCAGCAACCCTACTTGGATATATTGTTATAAATGAAACGGTTACATCTACTAACTAGCCCTCTTAATTTGCTAAATAAGTGTAGATTTTACCTTAGCTCTTATTATGAAAACTTTCAAACCTCCAAAAAAATGGAAATAGTATTAAAAATGCCTCTATATCTTTACATTTTATACATAATATATAGTTTTCCATCTGTGCTGTCCCCTCTCTCCTTCTCTTTTTTTCTCTAAACATTTCTTACTATTTGATGTTGCAAATAGCAAGAAATATTACTCCTATATACTTAAGTGTTTATTTCCTAACAACAAGGACTTTCTCCTAGATAATTACAAAAATATCACATGCAAAGAATTTAATATTTATAAAATAATTATCTAATATACAATCTACATTCATTTTTCTACAAGTATCTCAAAATATGCATGTGTTCAAGTACACACACACAGGCACATGTGTAACCCAGATGTACTCAAGAATTGCATTTGATTAAATTTTATATTTAATTCAAACACCACTTTAAGATCTTATGGGCATAGATGAGCATCATAGTTAGACTCCAATGGCCTTGCAAATTTTAAATGAATGGCCAAAATACAATTTAAAGAAAACATAAATTTAAAATACAGTTTCTGCCCAATCTTAGAATATGTGAAGCAAATCCAAAATGTCATAGTAATTGGTATTTCTAATTTGATCATTATTCCTGTGCAATTTAGTACTGATACTAAGGGTTATTACAAGTGTTATTATATGATATCTAAGATATAATTAGCAGATACAATTGTTTATGAAATTATAGTTCCAGTGGTATCATTGTTATATTGCAATTTTCTGAATTTTCAAGTAAAAAATGACTTTATCTTTGTAAAAAGAACATTTGCAGAAAAAAAGTGAATCTTATGTAGATACAAAACTGAACAGTTGTTAAAGATTGTACTCAGTGAAGAAACCAAGAAGGTCTTATAAATGGTTCAAAAGAGAATGTTAACAGGCAGATTCACAAAATGTTAGAATGAACATGTATAAGAGGCAGGTAAGCCAAATTTTGTCATAAGCAGGAGGGAGGCTAGATAGAACAGAATTTACATGTATATAGATAAGAATTATTTTACATTGCTACCAGTTATATGTAATTTATAGTGTTGTAAAACAGCTTCCCTTGAATAAGAATCTGATACCTGAAAGAGTCTTTCCTGGGTCTAGACAGTGTGTGGTTTTCCCTGAAGCACACATTCTTTTATATGTCCTTGATTAATAACTGCCTTCACCCATTCAGAAGCTAGGATGATGACTACATCTAGCTTCAGTGGAATAGCAATGTTATGGCATTTAAATTATTGATATCTGTACAGTTAATTGATTTCTGTTAAGAGTAAAATTAATTATGAATATGCACATATGAAAATTTTCCACCAGCAGCTGTACTGGGAAATACACTAAAAGTATGTGTTGTAGGCAAATACAGCTGGTGAAATCATACCTTCAGGCTGTCAAATAGAAACTCTATTATTTTAACTATTATTTTGATAAACCTTTGATACATAACATTTAATCATGTTGATATGTGTCAGGATTATTACGTATGTGTTACAAGAATGAAACAGACATCTACATTAATTGAAGAAGTCAGAGAACTGCTGCTGTTCTAAGGAGGTATGGTGCACCTCCCCATCAACAGGCATCTAGAGAGTTCTAGAATAAGAGCAAAATAAAAGGAAAAAAAGATTTCACAGATCCACTGTTCTTTGGAACTATTTAATGTGGCCAAATCTTCAACCTCTAATTATCATAAATCTCTTCCTTATTACCCCATGGCACTGGAACTCTGCATGCTTAAAAATTCTTCTCTAGTGTCTGAGCACCACTTTCCTCTCCCAACTCCAGAATTAGATGGGACTGTCCATAAGAAATATTACTTATATTTGTTAGTCATACTAGCTTTGAATAAAAACTCAACATCTTAATCATCTTAAGGCCACTTCTTGTTCATGTGAGTAAATAAATGTGTCTTGATTTATAAAATATTCAGGAAAGGCAAGCACAGACATAGTATATATTTTAATGCATCTTCTTAATTACTTAGGTATTGGTTCAACTGACTAACCCAAATTCTTACATGCGTTCTGTGAAACTTGGCTTTTTCTTGAGTTTTTTTCCATAGTTCTCTTCTTACCTGGTCATCTAGGCACCTTGCCCACTATTTGAGTCATATTACACACTCAATAAGTATTTGTTGACTGGATGAAAGAGACAAGTCAGCCTCAACTTTGACATGTGGCTTCTCATTGCATATTTCACATGTGTAAATGGACCAAAGTTTGTCCTGGCTTTATTTGCTCCAGTTCTGTTCATACTATGCCCTAATAAAAACCAGCATCTCTCACATCAGATTTTATTGGCTAACATCTTATCAAACCTGAGTCTGGAGAATATCCAAAAAGCAGAACCTGGAGCAACATGTTACCTCTGCCTAACATCTGACACTGCATTCCCTATTTTAAATATTACTGGACTAGATCCATATCTAAACTTAGACTGAAACACACCAAGGAGTTGATCTGCACTGAAAGAAACCAGTTTGCTTTTTGATTACAGGCAAACTCTGTTGTTTGACCATGTTGGACATGACCATAGAAAAGTCAGTTAACTTGTGAGATGGCAATTATCTTCTGACACTGGTTCTGAGAAGGACATTCTGAGATGGTTTCTAGGGACAGAATAGTGGATATAAAATTAATCACAACATAATTTTCTACAGGCCCAACATTAACAAATAATTCTTGATGTTCCAGTCCATTACTTAGTTTACTGAGCCATGCTAAATTTCTAAAGACTGGAAATATGGGGTCAGAATCTCTGTTTAGATAGGTCTGGCTTTTGAGAAAAAAAAAAGAAATAGCTCCATGGGACCTTTACTTTATTATTGGCCCTGGAGAAAATAGCTGTGGAGAAGAATGTCAGCTTGTTCGTTGACCCATAGCAAACCATTTTGGCACCTAGAGGCAGACTAAATTACTCTCAAACCTTAATTTCCAACTATTTTTAGAAGGAAACATTGGCTCCTGATTGTTACAGATATTACTCATCATAAGAGTCACTTTCTGAAGAGTTTCATATTCATGAAATAATAAACCAACAGAAAACATCATATAAAACCAGTAAAAAGGAAAATTAAGAAACATATCCTTCCAACTGGATATTGCCAACAAAATATCTAGCAGAGGAAAGACAAGGGCCCTTAATTATAGTTAGGGAAGAATGTTGAGTTATCACCTGAGTCATTATCTGAAAACCTCACACAAATGCAAAAACCCTGCCTTAACTTCACGTTTTTTCATAGGACCAGCTTACTCCCTATTTTACCAGTTTTCCTATTGTGTTAGATAAAGCTTGTGTTTATTCCATACTGGTTTCCCGCCACCCCCCCACCCCCCACAGGAAATTAAACTCTGAACTTTTCTAACAGGCAATAGCACAAGTCTCTACTCTGGTGGGCAAGTGATAAAATATATCTTAACAGGTAGCTTGAAGCACATGTGGCCAGAATCTGAGTTGAAGGCTCTCCAAATGTTGACAGAACACACTTCCTGGAGGGCATGGAACATCCCAAAAGATCAGGAGAGTTCAAGGAAAAGGTAAATAAAATGGCCCTGCAAGCTATGAAGCTGGGAAATGGCTTAAGGAAGACTGACTAGGAGGGAAGAGAGAAGAATGGAAGGAGAGGTAAAGGAAGACTGGAGAAAAAGGGATGGAGAGTTGTGAAACCGCCAACTAAAGCAGCCAAGGGACACAACTGGAAAATAAAATATTCAGAGTTAGACAGAATCATCTATTAGAAATGCATGCAGGACAGAGAAGTGAGTGTCACTGATAAAAAAAGAGAAGAAAACAAAATTAAAGGAAAAAAAAATACATAGAACACCAAGAGTTAGAAAAGACCACTTAAAAAACTATCCAGCATTTTATTCATGTTTTACCATAGCAATTATCTGTCGAAGCTGAAGTCACAGAATTCCTCTGCGATTCACCTTAATAGATTCAGCCAGGTGCATTATCTGTAAACATTCTCATTTAGGAGAAAAAAAATAGCCAATCATGAATCTGGATGTGAATTTAAGGGACAAGAATAAGTGAAAGCTCTCCAAATGATATTTATGCAGTGATCCAATCAAAATTGCATAAATTACTGAATTCAATTGCCAGGAAAAGGGGTTAAATTTAATACAGCTAGACAGCTGAGCAGCTGCTTTCATGATTTAAATAAAAACAAGCTGAAACCCTTGCTGTCAGCTCAGTGATATATGACTTGTAATGGGATGTTTCCAACCTTCACTTCCATATGGCCGCCTACACTTTAGGTAATGCTCCTTTGCCTCCAGAGCAACCAACTTCTCAGAAACATCTGGGCCCCATTCCTGCTCTATTAGCTACAACACTGCCTCCTACAAACACATATGATTCATTGGACAACATCCTTTCACTTCAGGATCAAATTAGGGTGTTTCATTGATACTTCTATCATGTTTACAACCAGAGATGCTATGTGAACATGGTATACATTCAATCTACAAGATACCGTCACACAGGGTTCACACTAGTATAGATGATGTATTTTAAATTAAAGGTGAATTTGAGTGGTTGGACTTAGAAAGACAAAAAAATCAACAGTGAAAGGCTATGCTCAACAGGGTGGAGTTTTCGGTGAGCTTCTGCCTCACTCCTTTATATTAGAAACTTGCTTTGTCTACAAATCCCCCCTATCTGTCCAAAAAATAAAGATAACGGAAGAAAAAAAGATCAACAGCCCTCTGAAAAGTAATTCCAGCGCTGGGGGGAAAAAAAGTGAGAACTTTTCCAATTTCACAGAACTTTCACTCACTGCAAGGTCAAAAAGAATTTATTCTACTGTAAGAATTAAAATGTCAGAAATGACAGTGCTTATGGAAAAATGAAAAAAAAAATGAAATACTCATGATTTGAACCATGTCATTTTGTGTGTCTTGAAAACCAAACCACAGTGCTCACATCTCCTAGTAAGATATCCACTCCTGTAGAATCCAAAATATGCAAGATGCTATCCTGAAAAGGGAATTGGAAATATTCTCTTGATACTTGATACTTTAAGGCTGTGCCTTTGACAATCAAGTTAAATACAAACCATATTTCTCATTTTTAATTCCTGAAACCCAAATAAGTGTTAAAACATACAATTGGCATTAATTTCTCATTTAAAAATGCTACACAATTTATATACATTTCTCATTTCTCAGTAAAAAACATATCTACCCATAAGCACACACTCCATTTCAAACCAGTTTTTCTAAAAAATGATTACTTTTCCATTTAAAAGTCGACAGAAGAAAGGAAGAGGAGGAAGAGGAAGCCAGTGGGAGAAGCAGCCTACCAGTGTCAGGCTGCAGAAATTTTGAGAAGTTTGTGTCAAGATAGAGGAGAAAGAAGCATTAGCAGCTAAAGCAGTGTTCTTTTTCTCGCAAAAGAAATCAAATGGTTCTTAAACTTTCCCTCTCCCAGTTGTAAGCTTATTGGTACTCTGCAAAGTTAAAGTAAAAAAAGTTGACAATAAAGATAATTGGGAGGTCCTGCTCTGCTTAAAAACGGATGTGTAACTTTCCAGGCCTGACCACAGGCCATTACAAAGGCTTTAAGTTGGCAGGCCTCTTGGGGGAAGCTGCCCTCCCCACACCAGCCTTGGGGCACCATCTGGAGGGAATTTCAGGCAGGGACCCAGCAGCCTCCCTCCCTCCCTCCCAGGACATGCTCTTTAACATACTGACATTCTTAGTCCAGGCAACATCATTCCTCTGTCTCCTCATCTGAGGCCTTGGCCAGAAGTCTTCTTCAGGAGCCCCTATTGAGACCTCCTCAAGAGAGAAAGTACTGGAAACTTTGAAGACTTCCTTCAGACCCAGTACCCAGTACTTTCCATTTCTGCTTCTTCTGCCTTGCTATCTTTTCAACCCAGCTCCTTAAAACTGCTGGAGATGTTATATGGGGCTCCCTGTACAGTGAGAAGCAACCTGTGCTGACCTGCCTGTCCCTCCAACCTGTGTGTGGAAAATGGGACAGGGGGTGTCTTTACAATGGGTTTCAGGCCCAGGCAAGTTCACTATGGATTCAGTGTGACCAAAGAAATGACAGTAAAATGTTCTTGGGGTGAAAGGGTTATACCCAACTTTATCTAGCAACATATTGCCCACACGTGTGTAGTGAGCTAGCCAACCTGGGCCAGGTGAGAATCCTGGCCACAGGAACATTCATTTTATCCACAGGGGAGTTGGCATTCTCTGATTTTTGACTCCCATTTATCCTGCTGCCGTATTAAAGGCTTGATCATTTTTTACTTGTTCTTTAATCAGCTACTCCGGCACCTGGAAGCTTAACTGGCTCTCTTCTAGCTCAGCAGAGCCCCAGAAAACAATACTGAACAAACATCACTCATTTACAACTTAAGGCTTCATAAGAAAAGACTGTTCAGAGCTTTTCAGAGAGTTTTCAAAAAAATAAAAAGTGTTTCCCCTTAATATCTCATCAATTCCTGAATATATCAGTTTGATGGATGCAGTAGGTCAAGCAGGTTACAGTGGGGTGGGATTATGATTGCTGCTATCTTCTGTCACACTGGGAAGCTTGCTCAACTTCTAATACCTTTCTATCATTTTTGTTTCACAATCAAAACCTGTAAATCAGACATTCTGATGGATGCTGCTTCTATATTTCTCTCTTATTACCCCAGCAATGTAAGCCAGTGTATACCTTCTCGGTCCTTAACATTCCCTACCCTATCTGAAGGCATAGATCAAATTGTCATCTCTCACATCAAGCTTTCTTTGAAGTCCCATTTTGTGTTAAATATAATACAAAATTTGTGATGTATTTTGTGATGTCAGCTTAAGATAAAAGTAATATGTTAAATATCATACTGTTTAAGAAAGTGTATGTCTGTCTTTATCCAACAGCTTTGCTTAATGAATGACCTCAATCAGTTGATATGCATATTACATTTTGCAAAGTAAAATCTACTGGAGCCAGCTAGACCTGGTCTAAGATCCTAGATCTTCTGGGCATTACTGATTATCTGTGGGGATAATGTTACAGTCTTGCAGAGTTCTGTGAAGGTAAATGAAATAATGTGATCTTCAACACCTATTTCTCCCCTTTCTTCTGCACCTCTTTTCATATGTAACTGGTTAAGAAGCTGCTCAACTTTGTGGCCCAGACATCACATGGTGTCATGGCCAAAGTAATACCAATCTGACAATCAAAAATAATGGAGAGGTAATTTATATATTCATTGTAGATTCTGAGAAATATGCCAACAGGGGGTTATGCACAGAAAAGAAAAAGTTCTTAAAATTTTTCTCACCATCCTACCCCCACCAAACTCACATTTATCTAATCAATGTATCTGCTCTCAATCTCTTTCACCAAAATCTTTAAAGTGATTTTTTTTAATTTCTCATTTTCCCATCACCATCTGTCCTTCCACCAAAGTCAGATTTGTTATGTGAGTTTATCTGCCCTCAGTCTCTTTCACAAAAATCTCCAAGTGATTTTTTAAAACTTCTCATCCTCCCACCTGCTGAATGTTTTCTTCTCTTCTTCTCAACTATCAAACTGACCTAATGAATGGCATTCTCCCATTCATTACTCATTTGTTCACTCTATACAAGGTCCAAGAATCTGGCTGATAATACCAATACACTCCATACCAGGCATGGGAGGTAGAGATTTTGAGTATCTACAGGCACTTGGGGGGATAGAATTTGTGAGGCTAAGTAACTTGCACAACCTCACAGATTTCCTAATTGAAAGATTTAACATTCTCTTTTTTTACTCCTCCTTCCTTCCTTCTGTCTCCCCTCTGTCGCCACCCCAATGGTCTCTTTAACTAAATCAAATAGTCCTAATCACATCAACATGTCTGAATCCATGAGGCATAAAAGTATGTGACTTGCACCACTGCTACCCTGATGGACAAGAGGACTGGAGAAGAGCTGGGAGTGATCAGTTAATGAATGTCAAAGTATTCTACAGAGAAAAGAGTTCTGCCTTTATAACTTGGAATGTCTATGCTATGATTATCAGAGTATGTGCTATACAGCAGTGAAAAAACATCTGCCAGTGAGTAGAATCTGAATCCAAGTAAGTTTTATCTAACAAATTTCCTCAATTACATTCCAATACTTCAGTACTCTATAAAAACACAGTGATTGCACCCACATTTAACTTTAAATGCACAAACTTCACACACACAAAGAACTCAAAAAAATTATAATCTAATTCAACCTATTTATGTAAGCAGGTAGAGCTGACAACAGTGACTAAGTCAGAAAAAATTTGGGATGGTAGGAGAAGGAAGAGCAAAGAAACGCTAAAAGAAAACTAATAAAGCATTTTAAAGAGTAAATAGAGTTCATAACATCAACTTGTTGTGTTCTTAAGAAAAAGGCACTTTTTATTTTTGATTCCTATCAATTCTGAAAAAAAACCCCATGAAATCAAAAAGAAATATTGGACATATCAGAAAAAGAGAAAGGGAATTAGCCTCCAAATTAACAGATTTTTACATGGGCATATTAGTTTTTAATTTTTGGACTACTATAAAGTAGTTTTATTAAAAACAAATTACAATGTGATGGGTAAAACAAATCATTCTAAAACAGCAGTCAAAGCCTGGCACTGTGCATACTTGCCTGGTTGAAAGTAAGGAAACACTCTCTTCCAGGAATCACTAAGTGTTGTGTCAAACAAGAAAACAGCTCACTCCAGGGAGCTTGAGGGAGGGACTTGAACACAGAGAACCAATCACAAAAAGTGATGGCAGAGAATAGAGGTTACTAGGGGCAAGGGGGGAGGGACTAGGGAGTTACTGCTTAATAGTTACAGTGGTTTTGTTTTGGGTAATGGAAAAATTTTGGAAATCTATGTATGTATTTTACCACAATTAAAAACAAAAGAGGTAAAGAAGTAGCCAATATTAAAAAAGCAACAAACAAACAAATAATGGCAGATCATAAAAACCAACAGGAGACAGTGGGGCAATTTAGAGGTTAATTAGAGGCAATTGCCATGTAGGCTGAAGGGCCCACGGGAGGGATTATCGGGTTAGCAGAGTGTGGGAAGCCGAGGTTCTAGGAAGACTGCAACAACAGAGGAGGCTTTCCCACAGCAGCTGGAACTGCTGCCGAATATGCTGTCCAAAGGAATCAGAGGGGAAAACACTCTGGCTTCTGCCTTCTGCCTTCTGCCCAACTATCAATTTCTCACTGCTGCCCTACAGTGGCTCGAGCTAGGTGGAAGGCAGAGAGGTTAAGGGGCCCAGCAGCGCTTGTTTGTAGCGGTCAGTCTCCACAGTCATGAGCGGAGCAAGAAAAAGACCAGAAATGGATCTGGTAGGAAAAAGGAAGTAAACCCCACACAACATCACTGAGTGTAGCTGGCATGTCTCAAATGACTCTTATCAAAAATATTATAAAGATTTGGGCATATCATAAACATATTAGAGAAAGAAAGGTCAAAATAAATCTTTACCTGAAATTCAACCACTCACAACCATCTCTGGAAGAGGATTAAAAATTGTTCTTCCATCCATTTATCTTTTGGACCACAGGTGAATTTATGTTTATCAAATAAACTGTAACTTGAGTCTTTCAAAGTGAGGCTCATTATTTCCTATCTCAAAGGGGACACAGTTGTTTTCCTGCCATCTTCTGAGTACTTTATTCTGTGTAAGTAGCTACTGCCCTAAGGACCAAAGGACCAAAAATATCTTGACTTGCTTAGTTGCTGATGCTTTAGACACTGGTTTTGCCTGCAAACAAAATATGTTCAAAATATGCCATCCAAGAAAATAATTTACAAAACAGTTCTTGGTGAGATACTTTGTTTCTTAAAACTCATGCACAGCTTTTTTCCTATTACAGCATAAATTCTTAGAGTCTTTGTTCTACAGCAAGAGTCAGCTAAATTTTTCTGGAAGGAAACACATAGTAAATATGTTAAGTTTTGTAGGACATATGGTATGTGTCACAGCCCCTCATCTCGGCCATCCTACTGTGAAGCAGCCAATCTGTAAACAAATGGGAGGGGCTATGTTCCAATAAAACTTTATTTATGCACATTGAAACTTGAATTTCATGTGCCGTGAAATACTATTCTTTTGATATTTTTTACTCTACTATTTAAAAATATAAAAAAAAACATTCTTAGCTTGTGAGCAGTACAAAGACAAAAGGCAGGCTGCAGACCCCTGGTTTACAACACAGTGCTTTCTAAGATCCCTGCTTTCTCTGAGCATATCATACTGTTTGCCACAATTTTCCCCTGCCTATGATAACTCCTCTTTATTCTACAAATTCTGCAAATCCCTTCTCAAAGAAATTGTTCTTCAGTTTTCCAGGCTCTGAGATTCCCAACCATGTCCTTTGAGCTGCTTTTTCCAACATTTCTCTTATAATCTCTATCCATAATACATGTATCTAAATATAGTTCTCACTGCATTGAAATTGTCTGTAGATTTTCTTTTCCACTGACCTTTTGCTGCATGAAGACAAAGCTCTTGCTTTATTTACTTCCACTGAATGTATAAAATACCTGTCCATTGAATAACTAGTGTCAATTAACTGAAAATTTAACTCTTTATCAGATCACATAAGTAACCACCAAAAAGGTTGAGCTTAGCAGTGTTTTCTCATCTACCCACTGATGAGTAAGTCTGGTCCAGAGCATCATACGTGAAAGTTCACTTCAATGCACAGACCACTAACTCAATGACTGAAGAGCGGTGGTTCCTGGTTTTTTTTTTTATTTTTTTTCCTAGAGACCAAATAATTATTGTTTTACAAAATAGATCCTAAAGGAAAAAACAGAGATTGAGATCACTATCACCACCAATAGCCACATGCATATAAAATACAGGCCCAGAAACCACTCTGGTGGTTTGTCAATTTTACTCTGGATAGAAGGAGCCACTTCACTTTGGAAGGTAATTTAAAACATTTCTTTTAAAAAACAAAGGGGTAAATGAGGCAATATTGTGTTTCAGTATATAAAATATGCATCATTTTCTTTTTTAGGATGAATCAGGAGATAGTAAAGAAATTTCATGCCAAAGATAGCTAATTCTTCTCTACCTTTTGGTATTCTTTAAGGCAGGATTCCTCGAAACATCGTTATTAGTGGATGAGAACATGAAGAGCAACTTCATAAGAGCCCTCAAAGACTAGAAATATTGCCTAAAGGAAACAGGACACTGCTCGCTCTGTCAGGAGCAAGCGTGGCAAGTACAGGGCAGGTAAGTTACACACTGTGACACAGCCATTGTATGACAATTTAAAGACATCAGAATGATTCCTTATTTGAAGACAGTTATTCTGAAGATTATAAGGAAAAAGATCTAGCAGCGTTGGGTAGTTAGATATTATTCTCTCTAGAAATAATTAACATGATGTCATGTAGTAAGATATTATTTAATAGATATGATTAAAAACTAACATTTATAAGCTGTTTATGAGATGTATTTTTCATAAATTTGGAGGGTGAGCATATGTTCATTAATAAAATCAGTGAGTGAACAAAAGGAAACAGCTTTTAATAGGAAAGTATGGCAAAAGACGATGAAGATCCCTCTCTCGAATTATATATATCAGATGGTAGATGTGAAAATTCTGTTTCAAGATCCCTGCTTTGATTTGCCAAAAGAAATATGTATAGAGACAATAATCGGTTCCAGGACTGAGGTGTGTGATTCAAAAGCATAAAGGGGCAACCATAGATAATATATAATTGGCAGATACAATGAAAGAGAAGACAATCAACCAAGATTCAATTTAGGGATATATAATTTAAATACCAAGAATTTGGGGTTGCTGCCCTCCTGTTATTTCCTGGAAGTTGTCCTAATTAAGAAACAAAAAAAAAAAAACTGGATCTGATTACTGGTTAATAGTAAAAGCTGCCTTGGGCTTTTTATATACTTCAGATTTTCATACTACTTCCTATCCTATCACCAAAATTATCTCAAAATTTTTCCAAACACTATGATGACATGAAAACCAAACTGAAGGGCATGACAAGCATAACCATCACTTAGAACCTGAACAACTAAGAAACAGCCACCTACAAAATACACAAACCCAGTAGAAAAAGTAAAGGGATCTTTATGACTAAGGCAAAGAAAGAGTATTTGAATATTTTTCTTGTATAACCATTGTAAAATCAACCTCAAATGTGCCTTGTAACTCTTGGAACTTCTTGAAAGATTATGTTGCTATGAAGGCTCTGTGTCTGCACATATTCACACCTGACAGTGAAAAGAGAACAAGAGAAAGTAGCTTCCAGAGGCAGCAGCTGAGATCCAGAACATGTGGGTGCAGAAACTGTGTCTACCAAGGTTACATGTACTTTCTTCTTTGGGGATGAGGCTTATGTCAGAGTTGTCAAAGACATTTTCACTAGAAAAGATGAAAGTAACTTCAAGGAGGAGAAGCAGCTCATGCAAACTTCCTTTTCTTATACTGCCCCTGTCTGTGTTCATTTTATTTGTGAAAGAAGAAACAGGTCTACTTGGTATTTAACATCTTTCTCTGTAGTTCTGGGGCAGTGTCTATATAGCACTTTTGGAGTAGAGCTAGAGAAAGAGTTTTTCCTTGCATAGAGAATAATTTACATTTGAAATTTGACCACACAAAACTACAGAGTTTAAAGTATGTTTCAAGAGATGTGATATGAAAAGACAGGGAGACTAAAAAATATGCTTCTATAAAAATAGAGATTAAAGTTGGGATGAACATTACTCTTGCAGGTGTAAAATATCCACAGTTGTCCTTTAAATAACTATATATATATAAAATTATTTGCCCCTTTGAGATATAAATCTCTCAGCCTTTTACTAGTTTTACAACCAAGAAATGTCTTTTCCTTTGAAATGTGATCATCAAGACAGATAGGACCCTACATCCTAGTGTGTGGTAGGAGGATATAAGCCTAACTTCAGTAAGTGCCAGTTACCAACCACAGATGTCTTTGACTGGAGAGTGGACACATTCTTCTGCATTACTCAGTTCTTTTCTAATGACTCCCCTTCTGTGATTTGCTTTCTCCGACTGGCTGTCTCTTGGGTTTAGGTACAGGGATGAAGGAAGACTCAGGGTGTCTTTTTATCCTGTAGATATCCAAAAAACTGATATTGTAGATAGGAACAACTAGGTCTTTATCAAGGTTAAAAATCAAAATCAGTCTGAAAGGAATGTTCTATGTAATATAACTACTGTTTACCAATAACTTTAAAGCTCACTGTATATTCCACAGTCTGTATTTATAATGAATACAAATATTATCTGGTTAAAAGTATATCCTATAAGGCAATTTTCAGAAATCTAAAACATTATTAGAGGGAAAGAATAAACACAGAAACATTAACAATTCCTGAACATTTATAATATACTCATATCCATGCTAGGAGATTCATAACTTTTAAAAAAATTTAATTCTCACAATATCAATGTGATTTTTATTTTCCAAAATGAGAAACAAGTTAATTTATTTCTTTAGGTTACAGATGAAGCAGATAGTGAAAGCAGAGTTCTACCTGTATTTTTATATTGACTATATTTTATCCATAATATTATCTAGGTCCCTCTCAGCTTTAAATGACTTTTGGAAATGGTGCCAACAGAAGGAATAATCTATACCAGGGAATGTCAGACACTTCCCATCCAGAAAGGTGAATACCCCAGGTATATAATGTGCTCACTGTGCTGGGACTGGCCTTGGCATCGAGCCATCAGGTTCATATGCAGCAGCCTAGTTAAGACTGGAAAGTCATAAGGTGGCTAGTGTTTAGCAAGACTCCCATCTATTGACGTTTTTTGTGCCCCTCCCTTCACCCTAAAAGGAGGAAGACAACTGATATGCATCAAAGATGGAGGCACTTATTGGACTCTCAGAGAATTTTCTTCTCTTCACCTGTTGACTGTCAGTTTCCTCAAAAAGATCATCAGAAAACCCTACCAATCAAGCAAAACTAAGTTTACTGGATGTACTTCAGGGAGGGGTAATACAGCTTAAAAGAAACCTAAGAATTTTAGCAGTGTCATAGAAGAGGGAAATTAGAGAGGAGGATATTTACAGGGTTTGGGTGCTGGGCTAGATTTTAAAATGAGTCTATAAGGCAGAAAACTATTTGGAATTGGGTAAAGTTCATGTGAAATAGTAGTTTTGGATGGGTGGACACAGCTTTGAATTGGACCTGAAACTTGATGAACAAGTGTTGCATTCAATAAATAAGTTATCTTAGTTGGTTTACACACTCAGCAGACAAGATTTTTGTGTAGATTTTCTTTTTCTCAGAGAGAACTGGGTTCAAATTCTAATCCTGTCCATAGACAAGTATTTTACATTATACACTAATAGGTACAAAATCAGATATTGGATCTAATATATTTTGTAAACACAGTGTTTATTATAAATTATCATTTAGTAATTTGTGATGTCAGTAGTCTTAAGAATAAATGCTGTTGGAAAGAAGACAAAAGACTGAGGAGGCTGAACTGCTAACTGGTGTTGTAAAGATCTGATCCCTAGCCTTGGCATATGTTGTTCCAGAGACCAGGACTGGTAATTTAATTGATAACTGTACAGAGTTAGAAACTATATCATATAAATGGAGTAAAGAATTTCTGACTAATCAAAAAAACTGATATTGTATTAAAGAATGATTTAAATAATTACATAAATAAGACCTTCCTAACAGCAGGGTATAAAACTTCAAGGGAAAATACATGATAAGCCAAATATGTATGACATAAAATAAATATGTGAAATAATGAGCAGAAACTACATCACTTGACAATTATCATAGCTATAATTTAAAAAATGATTTCAATGATTGAATTATAGAAATAAGGTAAATGACACTGTCATAAAGATAAGTGCTACTATACTATTTTACCAGATCCACTAATCAAAGATGGAAGTAAAAGTTTAACTGGGTAAAAAAGCACTGGTGTTTGGAAAGGTAGGCATTTGGAAGAGTATGTGGGAGCAGCGGAAAGGAATTTCTTATGTCACTTTAAAAATCTTAATCTATCATATAAAATTTATAATATATACCCTAAAAAATGTAGACAAGATAAAAAAAAATTCTTTAGTCTTAATATGTGGACAATGGTCCAATCTCAAGGAATTGCTTTTACAACCCCACTCATTAAACCTAAATTATCAGGAAAGTAACACTCAAATTATCTCTAAGCAAAGTATCTTTTAGAGTTGGGTGGTAAACATTTATCAATGTTTTGTTCTCCTAAGCAGCTACAGCATTATTATTCTCTAGACTACCTATCATGATAACATCTGGAGACCTAGAGTACATCTTGTTAAAATTGATTGACCCTGATTACACAAATATCCGATGATCTAGATTTTTACCCAGAAAACAGAGCAAAAAGTTAAATCAATCCAGATTCATCCATTTTATTCTCTGGGATCTGGAAGGATGTCTGTTTTTCTAGTATTGGCCCATGACTGATAACTTTGGATAGTGTAAATAATCACTTGACACAAAGCTGAGAAGAGTTCTCAGTGATCATGACTGGTGAGTTTCAAAGAGAGAGGCTACACAGTGATTAAAACATGCCAATTAAGCTTACAAGCAAAAATACTCACAATTTCCCCAGCCACTCATCCAGTTTTGTATCCCCTGCTCTCTCCATTTAGTACAGTCACCTTTTGATATTTTCTAATTAGTCCCTGAACTTCCACTTTACTGAACCTGAGCTTTTGATGTTCTTTCTATATAGAGTGCTTTTTCCCTGCAACACCATATTTTAGGTCATAAAGCAAACAAAACCTCATTCTTGGAATGTCCCTCACTTCTTAGTTAAAAGTAATTTTCCCCTTTCATCCCTTCTTACAGTATTTTGTTCACAACTCCAAGGAAACCTTGCACAAGCAGCAAAATGGTATATGTGTGTGTATGTACATACACACACTAATTGTTAAAGAAATTAAAATATAGCTAACTTTAATTGACTTACTATCTTGAAAATAATATATACTACTGTTAGACTATTAAAAAAGACACCTAGAAAGTTAAAAATAAATGTTAGTTTGTGGATTATAAATAGAGCAATATCATTCACAGTTGATCTGAGTATTCCAGATCATATGGAAGTTCTAGCTCTCTACTAGATCAGGTTACTCTATATTACAACACATTCCATTACAAATCCTTCATTTCCTTTCACTACAATAAAAGATGTCTTCCCTTCCAACTAATCTCCCACTCACCAGAGTTCCAATGTCATCACTATCTAGCTTTTTTTGTCTGAGATTTAAGGATATACCTCTTTTTTCCCCTTTGACCTGGACAAACACTAAAGACAGTTTAAAAAAGAGCCTGGGCTAGACTAATTGACTGAGAGGGAATATGAGATTTGCAGGCTTCTAAATAACTCCTAGATTCCTAATTAACTCAACAGGGAACAAAACAGCATTCAGCCTTCCTTTCCTCTTCTGAACCTCCCCCAACTTGGCAAGACAATTGCAACCCATGAGGCTCAGTAAAAATAAATCACCATCATTTTGAGGTAAAGTCCACCATAAATATTCAAAATCTAGAATCACAAACCTACAAACTGGAAGGTTTACATATATACGTCCTGAGTGCCCAGACTTATGGACCATTTTTCTACTAAAAAGAAGAAAAATGCCACAATGATTACTCATGGCAATTTAACAAACTCTATTTTTAGTTAATTAAGAATATTATTTAACTGTTAAGTACGAGTCTAACTTTCCAATCCATAAATAACATAAATGCTTGCATTTTCTCCCTAGGATTTGTACAGAAACCAGAGCTCAAGGAATGATGGAGGAAGGGAAGGGAATCCCCTCCCCAAAGCATTAAATAATAGGTCTGCATATTATAGATCATGATCCCCAGACAATCAGACACTACATAAATGTTTCCATTGTTCATTTCCTTTATCGCAGATACAATTAAACTGTCCAGTATGATTAAGAGATGTCTTACCATAGAAAATAGAGGCATTTTCCTAGAACACATCATTGAAAACATTTTTTAAGAGCTGATTAAATGGCTCATCTGCTTCATCACAAACCCTCACTAAAGATAAAGAAATCATGCAATAAATTCATACTGCATTTTTAGGGATTAAGTTTTATGCCAAAATGATTACATATTCCAGCAATAGCTCTCTAAGGATTCTGGTTTTACAAAATAGCTTCCAGTGGTTAAAAGAGACAAGAATTTCCAAACTGGATATGCTGCATTTGGTACTTGGTAGAAATTTGTTTAACTAATGAATAAATTTGCTTCTGTTGTAATGAAAACCACTTGCTATTAATAAAAACAGTCCCCTGATACATGTTTATTTATTGAATTTTGTGAGGAACAAATACTAATAGAGTCTAATTTCTTATGTTCCTTGGCAGAGTAAAAAAAAAAGTCATTTAATTGATGATGTCTTGAAGTTTATCCAGTCTTCACAAATTATGCTGCAGTATTCTTCAATAGAAGATAAAAGCTATCAAGAAGAGCTTTCTCAAATTCTTGTAGCCTCCCCTCTCCACCAATAATATATATATATATATTTATATATATATATTGCATATATTATATATTTTTACTGTCTTGTCTCTACATTCCATGGTTAGGGGATCTCCAGCTGATGGTTCCTCCCCTGTGCTCTGAATCCAATATCCAACTCCTTCATCACATACCTACTTGCATATCAAATGCCTCATTTTTCTCTTTTTTAACCTAGAGCTCCTCATGTTCTTCACTTTAAACAGGCTGAAGACTCTCTAAACTTCCCCTTTTGTCTTCTTTCCCATTTGTCCTTCTAGCTAGCACTCTTCTCTTCCACTGAAAGCAAAGCTCCTAAAAAGTGGATTCCAGAGTCACTGTCCCACTTCCTGGCTTCCCACTCCTGTTCTAACCCCAAATTGGAATATTGGTTACCACCATTCTTCTAAAACTCTCTTGCATGTGTTATCAGTGTCCCCTGGTCCTCTTGTCTTTTCTTTTGTGACTTCTAACAATAGCCTTCTAGAAACTCTATCCCTTGGGTTTCTGTGATACAGTTCTCAGGTTTTCTCCTGATCCTTTTGATCTGACTCAGCTTCAGTCTTCTTCATGGCAAACACACATTTTTTTTAATGAAAAATTCTCTGGTAAATAAAGAAATTAAAATTAAGATATGACTTATAATGTGTCTTATAAAGTATATAAGGAAAAGAATTCATACATTGCAAATAGAAATGAGGAAACAATGTTCCAAAAGACAACTCAGCAAAGTGTTTCAGAAGGTTAAAAACAGGCATATATTCAATGGCTTGATATAATTCTTTTGTTAGTATTAGAGGATCTTGCTACATTTGAAACAAGTAAAGAAGACAAACCTCAAGAGAATTACCCTTGAAACTTTGTTAACTATGAATCTAAAGCCTGCAATGGTAATAAATATGGACCTTTCGATAATCACTCTAAATGTAAATGGTCTGAATGCACCAATAAAAAAAGAAGAGTCACTAAATGGATAAAAAAAACAAGACCTGTGTATATGCTGCCTATAAGAGATTCACATCAAACCCAAAGACATACACAGACTGAAAGTAAAGGGATGGAAAAAGATATTTCATGCAACTAATAGGGAGGAAAAAACAGGAGTTGCAGTACTTGTATCAGACAAAATAAACTTCAAAACAAAGAAAGTCACAAGAGACAAAGAAGAACATTACATAATGATAAAGGGGTCAGTCCAACAAGAGGATATAACTATTATAAATATCTATGCTTCCAACACAGGATCACCTACATATGTGAAACAAATACTAACAGAATTAAAGGGGGAAATAGAATGCATTGCATTCATTTTAGGAAACTTCAACACCCCACTCACTCCAAAGGACAGATCAACCAGACAGAAAATAAGTAAGGAGACAGAGGCACTGAACAATGTATTAGATCAGATGTACCTAATGGAGATCTACAGAACACTTCATCCAAAAGCAACAGGATACATATTCTTCTCAAGTGTACATGGAACATTTTCAAGAATAGATCATATACTGGCCACAAAAAGAGCCTCAGTAAATTCAAAAAGATTGACATTGTACCAACAAGCTTCTCAGATCACAAAGGTATGAAACTAGAAATAAATTACACAGAGAAAATGAAAAAGCCCACAAACACATGGAGGCTCAATAACATGCTCCTAAACAATGAATAGATCAATGACCAAACAAAAACAGAGATGATGCAATATATGAAGACAAATGACAAAAATAATTCAACACTGCAAAAGCTGTGGGACGAAGCAAAGGCCATGCTAAGAGGAATGTATATTGCAATACAGGCCTACCTCAGGAAAGAAGATCAATTCTATATGAACAGTTGAAAATCACAATTAATGAAACTAGAAAAAGAAGAACAAAAGAGTTCTAAAGACAGAAGAAGGAGGGGCATAATAAAGATTAGAGCAGAAATAAATAAAACCAAGAAGAATAAAATAATAGAATCAATGAAAGCAGGAGCTGGCTCTTTGAGAAAATGAACAAAATAGATAAACCCCTAGCCAGACTTATCAAGAAAAAAAGAGATTCCACACACATAAACAGAATCAGAAATGAGAAAGGAAAAATCACTACCGAAACCACAGAAATACAAAGAATTATGAGAGAAAACTATGAAAAATTATATGCTACCAAACTGGATAACCTAGAAGAAATGGACAAATTTATAGAAAAATAAAACCTTCCAAGACTTATCAAGGAAGAAACAGAAAATCTGAACAGACCAATTACCAGCAATGAAATTAAATCGGTAATCAAAAAACTACACAAGAACAAAATTACCGGTCCAAATGGCTTCACTGGTGAATTTATCACACATTTACAGAAGAACTAATACCCATTCTCCTTGTTTTCCAAAAAGTAGAAGAGGAGGGAATACTTCCAAACTCATTCTATTAGGCCAGAATCACTCTAATACCAAAATCAGGCAAAGACACCACAAAAAAAAGAAAATTACAGACCAATATCCCTGATGAAAATAGATGTAAAAACACTCCACAAAATATTAGCAAACTGAATTCAAAAATACATCAAAAAGATCATTTATTATGATCAAGTAGGATTTATTCCAGGGATGCAAGGATGGTACAACATTTGAAAATCCATCAACATCATCCACCACATCAACAAAAAGAAGGACCAAAACCACATGATCATCTCCATAGATGCTGAAAAAGCATTCAACAAAATTCAACATACATTCATGATAAAAACTCAACAAAATGGCTATAGAGGTCAAGTACCTCAACATAATAAAGGTCATATATGACAAACCCACAGCTAACATTATACTTAAAAGCAAGAAGCTGAAAGCTTTCCTTTAAGATTGAGAACAAGACAAGCATGTCCACTTTCCCCACTTTTATTCAACATAGTTCTGGAGATCCTAGCCATGGCAATCAGACAACACAAAGAAATAAAAGGCATCCAGATTGGCAAGAAAGAATTAACCTGTCACTGTTTGCAGATGACAATGTATCATACATAAAAAACCCTAAAGAATTCACTCTAAAACTACTAGATCTAATATCTGAATTCAGCAAAGTTGAAGGATGCAAAATTAATGCACAGAAATCTGTTGCATTCTTATATACTAATGAAGAACTAGCAGAAAGAGAAATGAGGAAAACAATTCCATTCACAATTGCATCAAAAAGAATAAAATACCTAGAAATAAACCTAACCAAGGAAGCAAAGGACCTATACTCTGAAAACTACAAGACACTCATGAGAGAAATTAAAGAAGATACCAATAAATGGAAACACATCCCATGCTCATGGATAGGAACAATTAATATTGTCAAAATGGCCATCCTGCCTAAAAACAATCTATAGATTCAATGCAATCGCTATCAAAATACCAACAGCATTCTTCAATGAACTAGGGCAAATTGTTCTAAAATTCATATGGAACCACAAAAGACCCTTAATAGCCTAAGCAGTCCTGAGAAGGAAGAATAAAGTGGGGTGGAACACACTCCCTGACTTCAAGCTCTACTACAAAGCCACAGTAATCAACACAATTTGGTACTGGCACAAGAACAGACCCATAGACCAATGGAACAGACTAGAGAGCCCAGATATAAACCCAAGCATATATGGTCAATGAATATATGATAAAGGAGCGATGGATATATAATGGGGAAATGAAAGCCTCTTCAACAGCTAGTGTTGGCAAAACTGGACAGCTACATGCAAAAGAATGAAACTGGATTATCATACAACCCCATACACAAAAGTAAACTCAAAATGGATCAAAGACCTGAAAGTAAGTCATGAAACTATAAAACTCTTAGAAGAAAACATGGGCAATAATCTCTTGAATATAAACATGAGCAACCATTTCATGAATGCATCTCCTCGGGCATGGGAAACAAAATAAATAATGAACAAATGGGACTACATCATGCTAAAAAGCTTCCGTACATCAAAGGACACCATCAGCAGAACAAAAAGGCATCCTAAAGTATGGGAGAATATATTTGTAAATGACATATCTGACAAGGGGTTGATATCCAAAATATATAAAGAATTCACATACCTCAACACCCAAAAAGCAAATATAATGGGTGGAGGATATGAACAGACATTTCTCCAAAGAAGAAATTCAGATGGCCAACAGGAACATGAAAAGATACTCCACATCGCTAATTATCAGTGAAATGCCAATTAAAACCACAGTGAGATATTACTTCATACCAGTTAGGATGGCCAATATAGAAAAGATGAGGAACAACAAATGCTGGCAAGGATGCAGAGAAAGAGGAACTCTCCTACACTGCTGGTGGGAATGTAAGCTAGTTCAACCATTGTGGAAAGCAGTATGGAGGTTCCTCAAAAAACTAAAAATAGAAATAACATTTGACCCATGAATTCCACTCCTACGAATTTACCCTAAGAATGTAGGAGCCCAGTTTCAAAAAGACATATGCATCCCTATGTTTATCACAGCACTATTTAGAACAGCCAAGAAATGGAAGCAAGTTAAGTGTCCATCAGTAGATGAATGGATAAAGAAGAGGTGGTACCTATACACAATGGAATATTATTCAGCCATAAGAAGAAAACAATCCTACCATTTGCAACAACATGGATGGAGCTGGAGGGGATTATGATCAGTGAAAAAAGCCGGGCAGAGAAAGAGACATGCCAAGTGATTTCACTCATCTGTGGAGTGTAAGAACAAAGCAAATACTGAAGGAACAAAACAGCAGCAGAGTCAGAGAACCCAAGAATGGACTAACAGTTGTCAAAGGGAAAGGGATTGGGGGGGGCTGGGTGAGAAGGGAGGAAGAAGGGGAATAAGGGGCATTATGATTAGCACTCATAATATAGCATGGGGGCATGGGGAAGGCAGTAAAGCACAGAGAAGTAGTGACTCTATAGCATCTTACTATGCTGATGGACAGTGACTGTAGTGGGGAATGTGGTGGGGACTTGCTAATGGGGGGAATCTAGTAACCACAATGTTGCCCATGTGATTTTATACCAATGATACCAAAATAAAAAAAAACAATGGGGGAAAAAAAAGAAGTCAATCCTCTCCCTCCATGTTGCCCTCTACCCAGACATTTGTGAGTTTCAGGAATTTTGCCTGGAGCCCCCTGGAAACTACCAATAAGGATATTTCATTCTGTGGGCAGTTTTGAAGCACACAACCCTCCTTGATGCCAGCAAGTTTGTGCAGTGTCACTGATTCCATGAAATTCCCCTTTAAAATGCTCCTCCTGAAGGCACGTGGGAGGCTAGTCCCCCATCTCCCCAGGCTTCTGGTTTCCAGAATAAAGCAGCCTTTCCTCTTCAGCACCACTCACCTCTTGGGTTTTGGCTTTTCCAGGCATGAACAGCTGGATTTGGGTTTGGAACTAGGTAATATTAATATGGCTTAAGCAAAGAATCATGACTGTTTGAGGCAGATTCTTAGGAAAGTAATCTCACAGCACTGTTCATACTAAGGAAATTGATAGACAACTTAAATGACCAATACTGGAGAAATAGCTTGTCAATACAAATAAATGCTAGGCAGTTATTTAAACTGATACAATTACATATACCTATATTCTCAATACATTTCCAAGTTAAAAAGAGATTTAAAACTATGTTTAATATAATCTTACTATGTATACAAACATGAGTAGAAGTACATAAAATACTGAAAGGTTATTACATGAGTACTGTTGTTAACTGCTGTTTTATTTGGCTGATGGAACTACAAGGTGATCTTTTTTTAACTTCCAAATTAAAAAAAATTTTCTATAATAAGCATTATATGTGCCAGATGAGAATAACAATGAAAATATTTTCAGAAGTGTTGTACTTGAATAAACTAAACATAGTAGTGAAAGTTTAATTTGGAACTTCGAGCTTCTTAACTTGGATGAATTGTTTCTTGGAAGAAACATTATTTGTTTCTCTTCAGAGAGATATTTAGGAGTTAATAAAATAAGTGAAGGCTGTTGCTTCATAATGACCCCTTACTCTTAATTTACATTTTGAATAGAATTTAAAGTAAAAGTTTTGGCATGAAAGGCTTGGAAAATTTTACATAAGCAAGAGTCTTTAAGAGATTGCAGGGGAAATAAATCAATGCAATATGGTAATCAGAGCTATCAGAGAAGGTAGGAAGTAATATATACTGTGGATTACATTTTTATCCTATCGATACCAGTAGCTAATATATATTGAGCAATATGTGCAAGTACTGTGCCAAAGCCTTAACATGAATCATCTGTTTGTTCCTACAACAAAATTATAGGATAGGTGCCATTGTTATCCTTATTTTAAAGATGATCATTGGGAGCCAACAAAAGATCACTTAGCTTATTCAGGGTCTTACAGATAAGTGGCTGGGTTCTGAACCTAATCTAACTGCAAAATCTGTGTACCTAATTATCATGTGATCTGTACTCCTATCTATCATATCTACAGAGAAATTATTTTTATTCAGATTTCTCATATTTGACCTAATTTCAGAAAGCAAAAAAGTATAAGTGGAATTAATAGTGTTTAGATAGAATATTGTCCTTTTAAAATGGAAAATGTATTTATTTAAAATTCATTTCAAACATTGAAAGATGAAATATGATGAAGCAATGATAGTCCCAAAATTATAATTACAGTCATTTTATTAATGCATATAACTTGGACACCTCTCACACATAAAGGTCTTATTACCATTCACCACCAAAGCCATATTCTCATTACCCTGCACATCCACAGACACCCTCACACTTACCCAGTCCTATTGTAATTGGAATATACCATGTACACATATAAAGGAAAGAGGTATATTTGAAATGTAATAACAAAATATTTTTCCCAACATGACCACAAGTTGTTTTTACTCCATTTTATTACTTTATACACTATCAGTTAAAGAATTACTCACTCATTATTTCATTCAATAAAAAATTCATATATGCCAAATCATACTAGACATCAGTGATAAGAGACACAAATAGAGGTTAATGGTAGTGGTAGAGATATAAATGACAACCCAAAGGTTGCTGTGATAGAAGAGTATACAAAGTGGGTGAAGGACAAATTCCTCTCTGCCAGAGAACAGGATGAGGGGAGAAAGAGTAAGAAAGCTTCCTAGAATAACTGGAAGGCTGAACTTTTAAACAGAAGGAAGGAATTAGCCAAGAAGAGGAGTAAAATAATGTTCCAAACAGAAAAAATCAAATTATGAATGCAGACCATACATAAGTGGGCAGGAAAATCATTAGCTACTGTGGGGACAAAGAGCATACACATGTTATAAAGAAGTGTCAGTGGTCCGTGATGTAGAATAATATGTATTTTTTTTCCCTTTTCAGTTCAGATCCTAGTCAACAAACAATTCTTTTCCTCTAAGGATTATATTAATGAAATTTTTCTTGCCTTCAAAATATAGGATAGAATGAAGACCACACAGACCACAGAGGAGGCAGTTAAGGAATGATCATGAAGTTTCATGGAGAGGTGGAAAGATACAACAAATATGTATTTTAGAATAGATTCAGTAGAACAGGGTTGGCAAGGAGTTTGAACTTGAACATCGACTGCTATTAATTGGAAATAGCTGTGCTAAGAAAAATTTCCACTCCCACTAGACCACTGATAGGGCCAAGGGGTATCTTGTGAGGCTTCAGTTCCATCCTCTAAATGTAAAAATTTTGTAGCTGCTACTAACATAGTTTCAGTAGGAATGAGTGCTGCAAGCAATTAATGACACTGAATTTGAGAGTGATGACACACAAAACACATACTGTCTTATGGCTATTTCTAGACCACAACAATGACAGAATCTGGGGCAGTGTCAAGAAACAGTGCTGAATGAATAGGCAAATGTTATGGGATGGTTGTCTCAGGAGTCCTGCAAAAGCATTAAACTGCAAAGGCATGCAAGAACTTTAACTATGGAGATAGCTTGATACTCCCATTTTCCCACATTGTATTAAAATGTCCTGTTTTATTGTCTCATTTCTTCACTAGACTTCAAGCTCTTTTTTTTTAATGAGAAGTTTATTTAAATAACAAGATGCTTGATTTGAAGGGAAAACTATCTAGGATTAATCTCTTTTAGTGTAATTTATCCTTTCTTAAAGGCAGATTGCCTTGCATGTAACAGCTATATACAAAAGTTACTAAAATTGTCCTTGGTTTTACCATGATAAATGAAAAGCATTAAAACTCTCCAACCGAACAAGTATGCAAAGTTTTTCATGTTGTTCCTTTTTTGTTGTTGTTAAGCAGTAAGAGTAGAATAACTCACTGGAATATAAAGGTAAGAGCTGAATGAGCATGGCACTAATGGAGAAAAGGGGTATTTTCACAGAACCAGAATTTTTTCCCCATCCCATCTACATCTGAATTCAATCAAAATGCACCACTGGCTATTTAGTTTAAAAAATGCAATATGCCTGTGCACAAACACAGTTACTCTATGTACAATAAAGGAATGGTAAGGGGAAAATGAAAGAATAGAAAAAACTATACTGTAGTAGTCAGGAAGTGGTGAAAACAAATTGCGATTTTCTAATTGAGAACGTCTTCTTGGTCAGGAGAAACTGAGTTCTGGAAGTAGAATAGCAGGTTCCCTTTCTAGGAGCCCATCAATTGTATCTTCATGTTATATTTCTGGCTGTGCAGGTGTGTCTGTTCCATTGATTGGCTGCCCATCAAACAGGGGATCCAATCTGCCTCCTGACAAACCCTGTCATTCACAATAGGCTTTCATTAATTTACTAGTCATGTATACCTCTTAATCTTAAATTGCACCACAGAACAATTTTGCACCGCCACCGTCAAATTAATATGGTTGTCGTTCTCAGCCTTGACTCCTTCCTTGGGCTTTTCATCAACCGTGGCAAGCGTTGGCATCTCCTCAGCTGCCAGGTACCAGGTTCACAGGAAATGAGCATACAGGCAGCACCAGGAGCTCTCTGGTAAGAGGAGAATACACCTTTCTGTATCCTTAGTGAAAACATCAATTTAGTGACTGAATATTTATGATGTTTTCTATCTCTATTTTTGTAGCAATTAAGACCAAAAAAAAACATTTAAGACATCAAGAACCTATAAGATTATGAAGGATTGTCCCGAGAAATAAGACCAGCATTAGGTGTCACAGAAACCAAGAGAAAGATGTTGGTTTTCCAAGGAAGAGTTAGTATTGAACTCTGTGAGAAACTTCAGAACAGTTACGAGACAGCTGAATAAAGGCCACAGAATCCATCTGCTGGAAAGTTATTGCTGATCTTAATGATAATGTCAATGAAGAAAGATGAGTAAAATTCAAACTGCAGTGGTTTTAGGAGTAAAGAAGTAGGTGACAGAGAGTGTGGCTTATTCTTGTGTGAAGATAGGGCAAGAAGAATAATGTAACTAAGGGGAGCATACAAAGTTGAGGATAAATTTATGTGAATTAATAAGGACCTCTATAAGATTAGAATACCTATAGAAACATGCAAAAATATTTACTTTTTTGAATATGCAATATACTAATTTGTTGCTGTTTTCTGCCAGCCCATATATATTATGTTGAAGAAATGACAGTTTTAAACAGGATACGTGTACATTTAAAAATAAAATAAAAAATAAAAAAGTCATTTTGAAGCATGACACTTTTCCATGAGAAGCCATCCTCATCTGCAGACAGACCTTGGTAGAGTGTGTTAGAGCAGGGTTTAGGTTAGTATGAAGGCCGTGGGTGTTTAGAAGAGTAACAGAATTGTGAATAGAGGAACAGAACAGAGGTGGTGAGATGTATGAGTGAAGCTACGTGTACCACACAAAACTTCCTGGAGCCATACTCACTCCTGGACGAGGGGTAGGGAACTCCCTCTCTCAAAACATTTTCCCCAGATGTGAAATTAAGAAAGAATTATGAGCTAATATCATAGGTTTAATGGACTCAAAAATTTATCTTGAGAACTTTAGACATATATCACAATTTCTCTTAGGAAATGTCCAAAGATTTTTAAATTTTGACTTAGAATGTATCTTTTGATGGACAGCCTTTTCACAAGTTTGTGTCTGTCAGTATTTATTCCAGACTAGGAGACAAGTGATTGCATTTCCCTCATGGGTATGTGCTCAATCTTTTAGTAACTGCAGATAAAGCCTTCAACAATTTTATATAATTGTGCTGTTACCTCAATTTTTAAAGTGATTATTAACTAAAGTCTAACATTCATATTCTTTGACTGACCTAGGCTCCTCTAGGGGAGCTCTGGGGAACAATATCTGTGAAGTTCTCTTTTAAACCACCACAATCTACTAATTTTTCTTAATGGTCAAGTTGGTTATCAAAAAGTATTTACTGGGATTATTCCCAGTATTACAGAAAGAATCCTAAAACACTTAAGGAGTGGCTAAATTTTCTGGTTAAGGAATCAGACTCATACAGTTGAAAATTTAAGGCACACTGTATTAAAGTTATTCTGCATTTGTGAAACTCATACAAGATACAAAATTAATGATCTGTTTATTCTGTAATAGGTAGAATCACAGTCTGATATCATTCAACCATTATTCAGACTGTCTGATGCTTTGATATATCCCAGTAAGTGGAAGGCTTGGATGGAAATGAGCCTAAAAGGATTGAATCTCACATACACTGATTTATACCACAGAATTGATTTGCAGATATAAATCTGAGGTTGAAGAAACTCCTGAGATGACCACTTGAAAAAAATCTGAAAAGCTTCACCTCTGAATTTGACTGCAGGGTCAAAGAGACAAAGCACAGTCAGAGGAGGAAATGAAGGATTTGTGTGTAAATTTCTTACCCAGAAAAATTGTTACTAAGCCAACAAAGTCTGTCGCACATATATCTATGTGCCTTTCATTTGGCCCCGTGTTTTGCTTGAACGTATTAACATATCTGACAGCTCAATTAGAATATTAATTATCCCCAAACAGCTAACAACCCCTGTCTCTTTCTTTGCGATACAGCTCTTCACTCTTTCCATCACTCATTTCCATATTGGATGGCCCTGTTTCTGTGTTCATAGCTGACAAATTTGTGGGTGGACAACTGGCTAAATACGAGTCAATTAGAGTCTCTCTCAAAGGAAATTGGAATTTTGAACTCAATCAGAAGCCATGGGTTTAACCAACCAGGTACTTACTGGGAAAATATAAACTATCCTGAGTAATTAAAACAGAGGGAATTTGACACAGGAAACTCACTATATCTGTGATAAAATAGCTGTATGAGGCCAAGTGGGAAAGAGTGAGTCAGCACAGAAAGGATGCTACCACATCCCTGAGCTGAAGGAACAGAGACAGTGGTATTACCAGAGCTATTGGAGAACAAAAATAGTCAAAAGTCCTTGGCCTTGTGGAATTAATGTTCTAGAAAGGGAAATAGATAACAATTATAAAACCTACCAGGGGCCCTTTTATCTCAATAGAACATTCTGACTCAGGGACTGCCCAGTTTACACTGAAGGACACAGGACAGGGCCACAGCTGGAAGGGCAGGCCAGGCATTCCTCCCACAGAGTCCCTGCAGCAGGCACACTGCAGGTGGCTGGGGCATAAGGAGGTCCACACAGGGTTAAAACATCATGCCTGGCAGGTATAAATGTATGTTCAGCAATTACACAAGTATAAAATTTAGTGTCCCCTGCAAGGGACACACTAGTTACAAGACTCAAGATATACAGAGAGGCCCAAAGTCTGATGTCTTTAGGAGGTTTATAGTTCATTCATATTCCCTCCCAATCTGATGGAATGTATCAGTCAAGGGCCATTATTAGCAATAATGTTTCATAACGTACTTGACACCATCTTTAGGTCTTTTCAGGGAAACAGAGCCAGGAGTTTAACCGTGGACTTGATTTACAGGCAGTGGGGAAAGAGTTTTGTTAACTCTTCTGCTCACAATAATTATAATGAAAAAATAAATTATACAGTATGTTAGATTGCACATATTATGGAGAAAAGGAACTTGAAGAGGATAAGAAGGATTAGAAGAAGTTCAAGATGGTTACAATCTTTTATATGGTAGTCAAATGTAATGGATCTGCTCTCGGATGGACTCCACGGTCTTTACCTTCTGGTACTGTTATCCTGTGATAACCCTCGCCTTGAGCATGGGTGGAGCTTGCGACCTTTATAGCAAATGCAATATGCCAAAGATTTCAGGGTGTCACTTCTGTGATCATATTACATGTGATTTTAATGCCTTTCCATTTTCTGGCATTAAGGAAGACAGTGGTCATGTCAGGAGGGTCTGTATGGAAAGGGACGGAGGGCAGACTCCAGGTGAGGAAATGAGTCTCTTGCTCCAACAGCCCCTGAGGAATTGAATGTTGCCAATAACCGTGTGAGTAAGGACGTGGCTCTGTCCTCAGTCAAGCCTCAGATGTGATTGCAGCCCTGAAGCTTTATGTCAGTCTTGCAGAGGACACAGCTAAGCCATTACTGACCTCCTGACTCACAGAAACTGTAAGAAACAAATGTGTGTTATTTTAAGATGCTAAATTTGTATAGTACTGTTATACAGCAATAGATAACAAATACATCAATGCAGGTCCCATTAACAAGATGCTCAAATGTCATGTGGTTAGGGTGAAGAGCATTTGGAGCACAGGAAACAGTGAAACAATCCTGAAGTGGGGATGCACCCAAGATATTTTAGGACTAACAGGTAGCCAGTGCAGCACTGGCTCAAAGGGAGAAAGTAAGAGGAGAAAAAGAGAGAAAGGTATGGAGGAATTTATAAACCATAGTTAAGTACTTTGAGATTTTGAAGTGGAGACACAATAATTAGAGGGTTTGAACAAAATGACATGCTGTGAGTTAACATTTTAATAGCTTTGTACTAGCTGGTGTATTGAGAATTGGCTACAGGAGATCAAAATAGTAATAAAAGAGACCAGTTAGGGGGCTACATAATAATCTAGGTGAGAGATGATCATGACTTGGATCAGAGTGAGTGAGAGTGGAAGTGGTGAGAAGTGGTTAGATTCTAGTTATGTTTTGAAGCTACAGCCAACAGGAATTCCAGATTAATTAAATATGGGCTGTAAGGAAAAGACTCAAGAATACTGCAAAGATTTGAGCAGGAATAACCACGATGGAGAAAACTGTGAGTGAACAGCTATTTTGTCTTGCTTTGCTTTAGTTTGTTTCTCATGGTGGTGAGTATCAGAAGCTCAGTTAAGGACATGTGACCCTTGAAATGTCCGTTAGCACACAACTGGAGGGTTGAGTCAGTATTGTCACATCATTAGTTCAGAGGAGAAGCACAGCCTGGATGATACATTTAGGTGTTTAAAACTGTGAGGCTGGATAAATTTACCACGGGAGGGAACATTGAGGAAGGAAACCAGGGACTGAACACCAGAACAGTCCAAGGCTAAGTGGTTTTGGAAAAGAAGGAACCAACAACAGAGACTAAGAAAAGGGAACCAGTGAGTTAGAACACAGATCAAGAGACTGTGGCACACAGAGAGCTAGCTGGAGAGTATGCTTCTCGGAAGAGGATGTGATCCACTGTGTCAAATGTTGCTCAGAGATAAAATAAATTGAGAACCCTGGGTTCAGTAGAAGTCATTGATAAATTTCATAAAAAAATAGATTCAGAAGAATAGTAAGATAAAATTTAATAAATTCACAGTAGCTCGGGATGAAGAGCGAAGATTAGTTTGTTATCACAGTTGTTAAAGAAAATTCACATTGTTGAATAGAGAGAGAAGAATCACCAAAGTGATATTTTCATGTACATGAGAAAGGATGTGGTCTTCCCATAAACAAAGGCCTGGGTAGGAACAAAGGAAGTACATTTCTTAGACCAGGAGAGGTAGCAGAGTTTAGGGATGCTAATGCTGGAAGGTAGGAGTTTACCAATGTTCTTTCCTTATTGCTTCAATTTTGTTAAACAGGAAGTAAGACTGTCAGCTAGGAATGAAGATACATAGTGGCTATTTGCTCAAGTAGAAACTAGATAATGTACAATAATCACCTAGAAGAATGGGAGAGAGAATGGATGGCAGAGGGAGAATGCTTTCTGGGCAGGGTGATGGATCAACTTTCATTTCATGATCGTGAATCTGAAGTGAAATGAGTCAGGATGGTATTATGCTTTCCTTTTTTTCTCTCTCTCTCTCCACAATCAGCTGGTCAGGTGCAGGCATGGAATAGGTAAAGATTTAGAATTAACCAGGATTAGAGTTTTACAAAGTACTGTGACAAAGTAAAAGAGGCAAATGAATAAAGTGGTGATTATAATGCCTGACCATGGGATTTATGCTGAATGAGGAGGGAAGGGGGGGTATCAGGGATGTGAAGATAATGAACAGGAGGAACACTGCACCAGTTCAGTGCCACAGTTCAGTGGGAAAATATATATTGCTATACTGGAGGTAGTACACCCATAAAATATGAGGTGGTGGTCAGTGAGCAGGATGTATGAGATGGAGAATTTCGAACTATCAGTACTTATTGGTAATGACAGGTCCTTGATATACATATACATGGGAGTGTTAAGGTAGTGTGCAGGGCTGCATCATTGGAAAAGAGCAGTTCAGAGATTTGGAAAGAACATGTACATGCATATTAAAATTTTTCAGTATTTAGTTAAGAGGGTATTGGTAGAGTGAACATAGCTGGGAGCTAAAAACCATTAAGAAATGAGGGAGCATATCCTGGTGACCTGGAAGAGGGCAACTGTGAGGAGAAGTGTTTTAGATAATCTTACAATATCAGATACAAAGCTGAGTGTTTTTATGCAGGAGAGAGAAAATGGACTCAAGGGGCAGTGAAAGGCAAAGAAATTATGTATATCACCTCTAGACCCACTGATCCAATTGATGTGGAAGAACAAAGAGCCAGCGCTGGACAGGGATCTGGGTGAATCAGTGTCCCCAGGGCAGTGCCTGATTTTACTTGAACAAGAAAGTGAAAGGAATGTTCAGATTGGCGTGTTCAGATACTACATTTCACAATGTCCCTTGAACCTACCAATTCACTCCTCATAGCACAACACAGCAATATTTTTACAAAGCAACCATGAATGTGGAAATTACTCCCTTAAATTATTTTAAACATTTTTAACTCTTTCAGGTTAAAGTCCAAACCCCATGGTTTAAATAATCCAACACAATCCAACACATGCTTACATTTCCAATCTCAACTCCTACCACACTGCCACTGCCATACTATACACTAAGTGTACTGAAGTACTTTAAGTTCTCTGAAAACTCCAGCCATGTTTTTTTTGTCTTCTAATCTTAACAAATATGCACTCTTTTCCCTAAACACTCTTTGGACTTCCCTGTTTCCATAATCCTTATCATCCATTTCATTAGCTAAGACCCCTTCATTTCTTAGCTTTTAATATAATTTCCTCTAACAAGTTTTCCACAGCCCTCCCAGTCTAGGCTAGTGATCCTCCTATGTCCTTCTAGAACAACATGTACATCTTCATTCACTTTACTTTTCATAGTAAACTCTAAATTTCATGAGCAGGTACCATGTATAAAAAGTTTATATTGAGCATCATGTCTCATAAGTAACAAATGCTCAATAATCAATCAACGGTTGAATGTACAAATGGGTGATGAAGTATACATATCAGTAATATCAGTATATATTAATTTAAAAGGAGAAATGTCAGAAAAAGAAAAGCAGTCCCCCAAAGCTTCCAACTTATTTACATACAAAGAAGTCCCATGAAGAAATATAGTTTTTGTGGTACAAAACTTTTCATGAAAATCCAGTGTAACAAGAATAAGTGATACAAAGGATGTTACATTTTACTTATAAACATAATTTACCTGAAATGCTATCTGTTCAAAAAGTTACGGTAATGTGAAAGGCAATTAAAAGCCCGCCTGGGTGGGTGCAGAGAAGAAGAAGAAAAAGGGAGAAAGCTTTCAATGCTTGTTCCCTCTAAAGTGAAATCATATGCTTCCATCCTACTTTACAGAACTTCTGTGTACAACTGGTGTGGGCAGTGGTGATGAACATCCATTTAACAATTCATGCTAAAACAAAGCTGCTGTTTAGCACCACACCCAATCACATACCCCAAACAGATTTACTTTATAGAGTTTTTCTTTGTAGTTAACCATAACTATATTTTGAATGATCTGTTTAGCATAATATGAATAATCAGAATAATAAAAGCACATGATTCTCCACTCTTCATTAAATTTATAACATTCCTAACCACACTGTCATCTTAAAACAATGTGATTTAGACTATCCACATAAATTCTTAGTATCAAGGTGTTATTTTAGGTTAGAATTTTACAAAAGCTAAGGTATCATCTTTCACTATGTCGGTATATTTCTACTTCTTCATAGCTTCTAATTTTGAAGCATACAAACTGAAATGAAGTTTTGAAGTGGATATAGATTATGTGCAGTCTGAGATTTCCAGTTAAAGACTTTGTATACTATTTGTGCTTTATTGCTCTTCCCTTTTTTCTTTTCTTTAATTTCTAAGTGCTCAAATCACCTACATAGTATATCTGCTAATTAATTATCTGCATTTAAAAATACTGATTCTACTAGCATTTTATTTTTTTGTATGTTTGTTACAAAATTCCTTTTTCCACCTGTTTACATTTTCTGCAATCTTTATTAGCTTATTTATTTTAAAACAAAACTTAGATCCTAGCAGATTTAACATGAATGCTTTCCAGTAGTTTCCACTCGTAGGTGTAACATCAAGAAAACAGAGATTATTTGTGAATTAAATGATGAAATGACACATTGCCATGCAGGTTATTATTATTCAGGAAAGAGGGAAGAATGAAACAGAATCAAAGGTTAAAAGAATAAATTAAGTGAAGGTTTACTATATAATAAAAGAGAAGAAAGCAAAAAAATATTCTAGAGTTATATTAATTAATATATGTATGCATCTAAAATCACTAAAATATAGCCTTTTAAAAGACTGATGATTATACTTTTTCAAATGGTAATTTTAGGAAAGCTTAAAAGATATCTTTTAATTGCTTTAATCACACATCATAACTCACTCAAAAATGGCATAAAAAGAGCTTCTCCATTATGAAATTGGCATACACTCTATCTTAAATTGTTTGCAATAAAACCAAAGAAATGGATGGCACCAGCCAAAAAATACTTTAAATTTCATTTTAAAAAAAAGACACTTTGGGTTTAAAACCTATACATGCTTAAGTTACTCTACAAGAAGATATGTCAAAGAAATAATCAATCCTCCCATGTTTTCTTCCATCTGCTACCTCTATAGCTTTTCTTCTTCCTTCCTAATTACAACCCTTAAATAGAATTCGTGCCTCATATCGAATTTACCGAGTATCATAATTCCTCCAAGTGGTAAAGATACCTCAAGACAAATGCTGGGCATAGAAGCCACAGGGCATAAATCTGCAAAGAAGTAAAAAGCTAACCTTTTCAAACAATATGGTTTCTCTCTCACTTACCAACTTTACATCTCCCTGTATGGCCCTGGAAGATGACTGGTTAGCCAGAGACGGGTAAGATTCCTCAAGGGAGGAACAACCTAAGACAGGCACAGTCACAGAGGGGCCATCAGGTGAGAAATTGGGGATCAACAGTGGTGAAGCTTAGAACCTCACCCCCCCTGTTTTGAGAGAAATCTTCTGCATCCGTGGATGTTTTAATGCCCTTGTCTAACTTGGATGAACACATAGTCTACAGGCACACACCTGATCATCTACAATTGCTCTCTTACAACACTAAACTATGTTTTCTACCTTTATCTTGCGTCTACCTACCAGTTCAGCATTTTATTAAAAATAAAAATAATAATAATAATAAAGGGAGAAATGTGGGATCCACATATAAATCAAGTATAAAAATCAAACGAATATTCATATTTGACCTGATTGTTTATAGTTCATAATGCGTGATCAAAACCGAAAGTTTCTGTGATGACTGCCCTTGTACTGTTCACCATGTAAGAACTTATTCACTATGTAAGAATTTGTTCACCGTGTAAGAACTTGTTCGTTATGCTTCAGAAGATTGGAGAATGATGAGAATTAGGCTTGAGATGGATTAATGATTGTGCATTGAGCATTGACTCCCCTATACAGAATTATATTGTTGTTAACAACCATTTGATCAATAAATATGAGAGATGCCCTCTCAAAAAAAAAAAAAGGCACTTTGGATCAATTCATCATTGAACCTTTACTTGGGTATTAATTAGTATTGAATGTAATAAAGCAGATTTTTTAATGGATAGTTCAACACTGATTACCCTTCCGATCCCTATTTAAAAAGTAATTTTAATTAACTTCAAAGGAGTAATTATTATGAAGTCTTCGTCCTTGTAACTCTCATATTAAAGTTTTGCTAAACAAAGTCTTTTCCCTCTGGACTGTGATTCATTTCTCTACCCATATGGCTTTTTGCTACTTCTCTATTTTTCCTCTGATCAGTGTTTATTATTTTCATATTTTTTCCCAGGAGCTCACAGCTTCATAAAAATACCTTAGAGAAGTCTCTTCTCCTTAGAAGAGAGAAACAGACTTTTTGAACATAGATTTCCTGCATGAATTTTTATGAAATCATTCTCCCCACTAACATAAATATTATAAATAAAATTATTTCTCTATTATTCTTTCATATACGTTTGTCTCATGATTAAGTCTTTCAAAAACTCAGGAAATCACATGTATCTGACATGTGACAAAATATACATGGATGGCATCAAAGTATGCAAAGAAACAAAGAGTCTACTACAATCAATAAAACTGACCTAGCCAATTTTGGAAATCTTGTGTCTAAAACATGAGATTGATAGTAACCTTTATTTTTGTAAAGACTATCACTTAAGGGTAGCGAACTTAGAGAAAATGGAAAACATTCCTTCTTTGACCTCTTGAATAAAATCGTTCTATTAGAGGTGCTTACTTGGTTTCAGAAAAGTTTAGTACGTGGGTGTCTACATCTCATGAAGTGGAAATCCCTTGAGATGTAGTTGAAAACATTTGCAAAAAAAATCCTCATTATTTTTTCACTTTGGAAAAAAATTATTTTTCTTGGTTCTTGGAAAAATGCACAATAGATAATAATAGTGGGATACATTAATCACATTGAAATGTTTTCTATACATTAAAAATAGCTGGACTCATTCAATGAAAAAGACTTAGAAAGTGAACTCAAAGTATTTTCAAATATGTCATGAAAGAAGGAGATTTTCTTCTTAAATCATAATCATCTTCAAAGGCACAAAGACATCAGGACATTACATTGGGATATTCCAACAACTATGTCATCTAAACCAATCTATAGTTGTGTCATTCAATATTTTACTAATGGTCAGATAGTTATTAGGGGACAAATTGGATGATACAGTTCTGCACAACAATTCACTTATTTTTCCCACACCCACTTTTTGTTAGTAGCTCATCATGGTACTATATTCTCAACAAGAAGGACACACAACTTCCTTTTTATCTATTTCAGTCAAAAGTAGAAGATAAAAATGGGTGCACACACACTCAGACACAGAAATTGCCACCATTTACGAGCAGTGATTACACAAACTAAAGGGAAAAACATCAAAATGGAAGGTCAAAATTTCATCATGCCTGAGTCAAAAATGCTAAAGCAATGTATTCCAAGATATAAATATTTCCAATACTGAGTAATATAATGAAATAATCTCAGTAACAAGTCAGCGATAATGCCAGTTAACGATATATATTAAATATAAACAATGTTACATTTATTCTAAATTAAATTTCTATGTTATCCACCATAAAATAACCAAACACTCATTGCACAATTATATGGTTGCTATTCATAAGTCGTGTGACATTAAAAAACCTATTTTTTCTGAAAAGAAACATTGATATGATCATACCTAGAGGAATATTTATTTCTGAATCTCTGACAACAGGAGTCCCATCAGTTTCCTTTTTTAGTTGCCTATTGTCAATTATGATGAGAAAAGAAAACACTCTACTTTCATGAATTCTCAGTTGCCTCATATGTATATCTAGGACTTGCATCCAGATTATCTCTTAAATTTCCTTAAGGAACTAACATTCTACCTTTTTTAATCATTTCTTCTCACTCCCTCTCACTTGTGTCAAAATCAGATTTTCTTCAATTTCTCCCTGTCATCTGTGCCCTCTCCTCAATCCATGTAGTTTCCAACATGGAATCCAAAGTGTCCTAGTAGTCTTTGAAGATTTAACTGAGCATCTATTGTATGTTTTCAGTATTTCAAAAAACTTAATGGAAATGTATACATGTATTCCATATAATTACACAATTAACAGGTATCTTTTTTGTTTATTCATTTGTTTGGTTTTGGAGGGGCCTGTAATTATAACAACTTGGTGTATAATTACCAAATAATAAAAAAATAGCAAACATATTACTTAGTAAACTGATTTTTAAAACAGCTTTTCAAAACATTTAACCTTGAGCAAAAATTATTACTATTAAAACATTGGGAACAAGGTAACTCAGCCAACACTATCTCATGACTTCTATTGCTATAAATTTATAAATGTCCCATATATGACATTCTTACTCCCATTCTCTTTGCCACTAAAATCTCCTCCTCATCAGACAGTGCAGTATTATCAGCAAGTCATTTGCCCTATTCAAGTACATAAGACATTAACTTTGAAGATCTCTGGTCGGTTCTCAAGACAATTCATAATTTGGTCCTATACCACACACAAGACAGATTATATTCCCTATTTTGTATCATGATAGGTTTTAGTCAATTTCTGAAAAGGTGAGAACATTTATAAATAGAATTTTGAGATTAAAAATACTCTAAATGTGAATTACATCAACTTGATGCAAAATATGCTGAGAACCTGTCAGCAATATGCACATATCTAATACTTACGTAAGTAGATACTAGAACTTTCCAAAATGTTCCATTGAGTTATCAAATGTCTACACTGGCATCAATAAATACTTTGGGTGCATTTTAGCACAGTTACAATAATTTCATGTACATTAAATCTTGTTCATACTTTATCAAATGTGTTTTCAGTATAAAAAAGGTCTTTCTCAGAATTCCTGTCCTTTACTTACTAGCATTTTCAGTCAATCAGTAGTTAAATATCCATAATATATATTTTCTAAGTGCTATGGGAATATGGAGTCTCATTCAATATAACTGGAATACTTACTTGTTACTTTTCAAAAATGACAAATTTGAAAAAAAAATCAATTTTCATTAACTTACATTTTAAATTATAGAAATATAGTACCAGTCTTTAAGCATAGTCCTTTCTAAATTTTAAATTAGTTTCCCTACTTAAAAAACTTAAAATATATAATATAAGGTAAAATTCTGCTCAGCCAAGTTTATATGGAGAATTGGAATTGTGTTTGGGACTCATTTATTATCATGAGGCATTTATTTCTCCCCAGTAGTAGCTTGTGATATAGTGAATCTGTATGAACAGTATGGATTGTGTCTTAATTTCTTTTTTGTTTCTCTTAAGGAGGAAGGGATGAATGAACAATTCTATTAATTCATAAAGGCAAAGTCTCTTGCATTCAAATCTATATACATATTTACTTATTAAAGAATTTAGACATGGAAGAGGAATGAGGATCCTATTTTTCATCCTTTTATATCTGAAATTTTCAAAGGCTTTCATAAAGATTCTGATGCACATTTTTTTAGTTTAATTTTGTCATTTTTACATGCCTTCAAAATAAATTATGAAAATGTGCCTATAGTAATAGGTTTTGGGAATTAAACCATCCTAGAAAAAGAAAGAAAGAAAAACTATGTATGGGGAAGAAAGAACATTTCTTTATAAACAACTTCTTTTTTTTTTTAAACAATTTTAGAGCCTCCATCAGTTTTGGCAAACAGCACACCAGTTTCATCCAACTTCTAAAGCTGGGAGTTGATCCAAAACTCTGGTAGTCAGAGATCTGCTAAGTGTGTTGTTTCTCTATTACCTGACACTTTTGGCTCAATCTGAAATATTTTTGTATTCACTCTTTATATTTTCTTTTCCTATTGTTGAATCTTAAGAGTTATGGAAGAGCTGCTTCGTTCTTTTTATTTACAAAAAACTAGATATTTTAATACTGTATCTCCATATACAAAGTAATTTACTTGGATTCATAATTACAATAATTAAAAACTGTCTCACTATTTTGTATTATATCAAAAACCCTTTTTTCATCTTTCAACCAGTTGCATGAAATAGATTTTTCAAGAGTATTAATTGTATTCCTTTATAGAACTCAATGACAAAGTATTTGTTACAGAATTTTAAAACACAGTTGTCTCTATGGTTGAGATTCTGAGTTTGCTTTTTTTGAAATAGTACGAGCACACTTTTTTAAATTTTGTTATCATTAATCTACAATTACATGAAGAACATTATGTTTACTAGGCTCCCCCATTCATCATGTCCCCCCACACATCCCGTTACAGTCACTGTACATCAGTGTAGTAAAATGCTATAGAATCACTATTTGTCTTGTCTGTGTTGCACAGCCCTCCCCATGCCCCCCCATTATACATGCTAATCATAATGCCCCCTTTCTTTTTCCCCCTGCTTACCCCTCCCTTCCCACCTACCCTCCCCAGTCCCTTTCCCTTTGGTAACTGTTAGTCCATTCTTGGGTTCTGTGCTTCTGCTGCTGTTTTGTTCCTTCAGTTTTCTTTTGTTCTTATACTCCACATATGAGGGAAATCATTTGGTACTTGTCTTTCTCTGCCTGGCTTATTTCACTGAGCATAATACCCTCTAGCTCCATCCATGGGGTTGTCCTGGGTCAAATGGTATTTCTATTTTGAGCATTCTGAGGAACCTCCATACTGCTTTCCACAATGGTTGAACTAATTTATATTCCCACCAGCAGTGTAGGAGGGTTCCCCTTTCTCCACAACCTCACCAACATTTGTTGTTGTTTGTCTTTTGGATGGTGGTAATCCTTACTGGTGTGAGGTGATATCTCATTGTGGTTTTAATTTGCATTTCTCTGATGACTAGCAATGTGGAGCATCTTGTCATGCATCTGTTGGCCATCTGAATTTCTTCTTTGGAGAAGTGTCTGTTCAGATCCTATGCCCATTTTTTAATTGGATTATTTGCTTTTTGTTTATTGAGGTGTGTGAGCTCTTTATATATTTTGGATGTCAACCCTTTATCGGATCTGTCATTTATGAATATATTCTCCCATACTGTAGCATACCTTTTTGTTCTAATGATGGTGTCCTTTGCTGTACAGAAGCTTTTCAGCTTGATATAGTCCCACTTGTTCATTTTTGATTTTGTTTCCCTTGCCCAGGGAGATATGTTCATGAAGAAGTCACTCATTTTTATATCCAAGAGACTTTTGTCTATGTTTTTTTCTAAGAGTTTTATGGTTTCATGACTTACATTCAGGTCTTTGATCCATTTGGAGTTTACTTTTGTGTATGGGGTTAGACAGTAGCACACTTTTAAGAACAATATTTCATCAGATATATTTATAGATATATTTGTATTCACTGTAAGCACACAGTTTTACTCCTCTTACTTTGGTTTAGCCATTACTTTGGTAATACACACTTTGTGGCTCACCAAGAATACATAATCTCTGAAAAAGAAATTTACAAGAGCATTTGACATATAGACCTCATTGAATCTACAATATTTCTTAAAGAATGTATGCTGATTCATGGTGTATCTATGAAAAATTTGTTACTAGATTCTACTGACAACCTTGGGAAATAAAATATGCCTAAAAGTAATTCAAAGAAAGAAAAGTACCAGATCTTAGTATTTAAAACAGATATTTTTAGTGCCTCATTTATTGATTAGTTGAAACAGAAATTACACTATACTAAAATTTACTATAAAAAAGGTAGACAAATGGATATCACTTTGTTAATTAGAGATCCACATGACAATACTTTCATCTGAATTTTTCACTTTTAATTGACTGTTATGGCATCACATGTAAGAATATTTTTTATTCTAGCATTTTCCAAAATTTGTTTCTTAAAGCATTGATCTCAATATTAATAGTTGTTTAAGGTGAGAGAGCCCAGAAAAAATTTTCTGTTATATATTAAGAAACTGTTGGATTAAATAAAAGCCACAAAATGTTCAGGAGAGAGGATAATTAAATGCATTTATTATTATCTTATGAGAAGACTCAGTTCAATGGTTCCTGTGTGCTTTTCATTGTTCTGAGCATTACTTATCCTGTATATAAGAAGACGAGATTGGGTTTGTATATATTTATACAGAGGAATTAAGCCACCATGAAGTTGGTTCCTATCACGATTTCGTATAAAGATGGGGTGAATTCCATGTAGATAGAGTAGATTAGATATAGCCACATTCTATTTTACAAAATCACTTAGAGAAAAACCCCAAAAAATAATTTACTTATGTCAGTATTTCCAAGCTTCTGTAATGATTAAAAAAAAATTCACTCAAATAATGGTTCAAACAGAGATTTCTGAGGCCCATATATCCTGAACCACTTAACTCTGGATAAGTGGTTCAGGAATCTATTCCTTTAACTTAGTTTTTGCCCAGGGGTTTTTATTAAGAAAGAAGAGCAAGAAAATCATCCATTCGGGCAGATAATAGAGTCATTTAACCTAATTTAGTTGTTTTACTGACAGTGAATTCCATTCATTCTCAACCTACCACAAGCACAGGTTTTATGAATTTTCTGGATTTCAGCAATTCCTCTAGTGCTTAGAATATCACCCTATGTGCAAGCCAGATGATTTTACAAATTTGCTTAGGATCCTCAGATGGTGCACATTATATATATTATTTATCTTTTAAAATTGAAATATTTGTGGTTAAATATAATGCAGGTAGATATGTCTACATAAATACAAGCTTACATACACATAAGTTTAGAGAAATATAGATAAAAAGTTGCTTTGGAAAAGTCTATACAGGAAACCTTACAATACTATTATCACAGATTATATATTCCTGAAATATGAATATAAGTCAATGCAAATTTTAGAGTAGGTAGACAGCCATACACAAGTAGGGACAGGAAGGGAGAGTTTGGTCTGACACCGGCTTACATTCTCCATACACATGTGCAAGCTGTTCCCAAGGGATGTGGGCAGCGAATGTAGATAGCAGACTGGCCAAAACTGGCTAGTTTTAACATGGAGGAGAAATTGACACAAAATTCACCCCAAATCCATTATATAGTAAAAAATCACACCCCTCTGTTATTAGCACAGTAAAAAATCACTCTCTCCATACCATAACAATTCTGATGGGGACCAATTATTGTCAAAAATCCTTTCACCGACATGAGAGTAGAGAAAGCCCACACTGAAAAAACTCCACCTGTTCCCTTTGAAACCTAACCCCACTTAGGGAATATTCATCTCTCTTTATATAAAAGGGCTCCCTATTGTTCCCTCTGTGCAATCCCCTATGGGTTTGCTCAAACCCCAAATCTCACGCTTATCATTTCTTTTTCTGAACTTTATTCTCTAAACAAACTCTTAATGCTCAATGGCTTTTCTGCATATGTTCCTGAATTTTTTCTCAAAATGAGACCAAGGACCTGTTTCTAGCAACACAAGCATTTTCTTTATACCTGTTTTTTTTTTCAAACTTTGCTAAAGAGGCCTCTTAAATATGACTCAATCTTTGTAACATGATATTTATTTCCCCAAAATATGGAAAACATTCTCATAGTTTATATATTAATGAGAAAGAAACTCTTTACAAGCCACAAAGTACTGTTGATAACTTAAAAAAAAATGCACTTATTCACTTTAAAAGCACATCAAATAGCCCTTAAGTAATCAGAACCATGCTAGGGCTGAATGGCAAAGTGGATACAAATGATAGTAATAATACAGAGTTTCTGCCCGCTAAGGACTCAGCTTAGTACAAGACAGAAATATAAACATATAATAAATGCATCATATGATGAATGTCAAGGAAGCCAGTGGCCAATGAGAACCTAGGAATATCTCATAGACATTTTCCTAAAGGGGAACAATAGAAGAAAAGCAGGAGTTCATTAGATGGTGAAGAAAGAGAACAACATTCAAAGAGGCAGTGAGGAAGCATGAGAATTGTTAACAGGTATGAATGGCTTGACATTTATAGATTGTGGAGACAGAGTGTGAGAATCCATGAATGTGAGTCCTCACTGAGATGAGAAGGGAGACTCAGGTGAGGTGATGAATGAGGCGCACCAAATGTCTTTAAGGTATATTTGGACCACATCCCACAGGGGATGAGGTGTCAAAAATTTTGAAAAACAGTGATAATACAGGGTAGGCATGGGGATTGGAAGGAGACCGTAATCAGCTGTGCAGGACATGACAAGTATTTCACTTCATCTTTGTGAATGTCTGAATCTCCTTGGGGGCCTGTGAGAACATGATGCCCCAACTGCATGCTTGACGAAGGACAGCAGAATCTTCCATCAGTATTGCTTAAAGCTCCTTAGGTGATTCTAACGTGCAGCCAGAATTGAGAATTAATTAGATTGTTGAGCTAAATCCATGTGGGTGATGAGAGGGAAGGGGACATCAATTTTGCCTCCTGCATTTTCTTGCTAGAGGAACTGGTTAGATGGTTAAGCATTAGCATTGATGGGAAATATTAGAAGACAGCTAGATATTGTAAACATTATTATGACTCTAATTTTTTAGAAGACAGCTAGATACTGTAAACATGATTATGAGTCTAACATTTTGAGTTTGGAGAAATGCATTTTGCAATACTGTAAAGATTATTCCTGTACTTGCTTATGAACTTTGTTGGTTTGTGTGGGGATAAGCACTGCTCACTTGTAACCACTTGCAAGAAAATAACTGTATGTTCACATGACCCCTTCCTTCAGGCGACCTGCCCTGTCTACGGCATGTTAATGATCTAGGTCTGGCCAAACTGGACTTACCTTCTCTATAGTAACATCTTGGTATGAAGGAACCCAGGACTCTAGCAAAGGTTTTGCTTCTTGGGGCACTTCTTGCACAAGAGCAATTCCTTCTAAATGACAAGTGGAGTTGTCTTTAATCATGTGCCTTTCTTGGCATACCTGTGATCTTTGTCTCCTCACCTCATACAGGCAGTTCCTTCTGTGTCCACCATAGTGAAATGGAATCTCACTCAGCCCTCCTTTCCTGTACTGCCTCTCTGTAAGTCCCAATAAACTCTCAAGTCTCCTATACCACCTTTAGGTCTTTTCATTGACCTTGTGAGCATTTTCTCATTGCAACCTGCTCAGTTGGGTGTGTGATGAGACTTGAGATCTGACAGTTTGGGAGAATGAGGAAAGCCTATATGGATGTAAGAAAAGCAAAGGTTGAGAAGAACTTACATATTGAGATTTCCATCAGTATGGTCTCTGGAAACATATTCTGTTCCACCTGTTTTTGTCTGAGTTTTCTTTATTAGGTCCTATTTTCAACAAATAATCACATATTTATTCTATGAGCTAGGTTTTGTACTAGAGGATCCAAAAGGAGAGTGACACCTAGTCTCAATTTCCTCTAAGGCCTATCTTACTTTCAGACTCTGATCACAAGTATTCCTGGTCTTAACTTAGTGAATGTGACTTAAGCTGGGCAGGTTTTACCCACTCCAAAGCTAGCTGATGTTAACAATGAAAGACTAAGAAGACCAAGGAGAGACCTATAATTAAACTGCACCATTTCTTGAGGATGCTGAAAAGTTTCAGAGTACACTTAGTTAACCAGGACAAGCTAGGTAAAGTAAAAATGTTGTGGAGGGATTAGAAAGAAAATGAGTTATTTTTCCAAAATGATCCCTATATACACAGATAATAATCCTAAGAAAGTTTGGATTATCCCAATGGGACAATCTATGATTTATCCAAACCATGTAAAATTAAAAAACAAAGAAGTGTAATAAAGGCACTAGTTACAAAGGAGTGGAACATCTCAGTTACACAGTACTTATGCACAAGAAGCATATTTTGGGGTGGCATATTCTGCTATCCTTCACCTGGGATCCCCAAACCTAGGATCCTTGCCAGCATTTTAGGTGGCTTTCAGGAGAAAAACAAATGTCTGGTATAAAGTGAGACCAGTGGTGTTTCTTGGTTATGAGACCTCTGCTGAGTTATGCCCCTCAGCACATCTCTGAGACACCAGATCCTTCAGCAGCAGGATTGGGCAGTTTCTGGGAACTAGCTAGCCCTGTGGCATCCTAGCCTTTGCTGAGGGATCAGCTACCCCTAGAAGAAGGCTTGGTGGTCTGCAAAGCCATGGAGAAGCCCCCAGTATACAGTCCTGCTGGGCCAGGCTGAGGGAGCTAGCAGTTAGCCTTAAGGCACAGGTATATTGCTCCTCTTTCAGACCATGGACTCCTCTGATGGGACAGCAGGCTGAGTTCACCTGTGTGGACCTTGCTTCAGCTTGTTTCAGTCCCCCTCCTTGTTAGCACCAGCCCTAGCCCTGGGAAGCAGGAACTACCCCTCCACATACCCTCCTCCCACCCTCTACTATATCCCCGGAGAAACACACAGCACCCCCACCCCTACACCATTATAGTCATTACCAACAGAACAAACACACACCACATGCACTTAACAAGCAAATATCCCCCTCCCCTTGGACCCAGGCAGCCGGGACATATACATGCATGAATTCCTCAGGGTCTGAAAGTTGGCTGTGTTTTCAATTGCCAGAGGGACCCCCACATTGACCTTCTTCAAGGCTTGGCCACACAGAAAACCTGGAGAAAGGAGTCTGTGGGCCAAGAGGACACATTCCTCTATACTCTCACCCCACACCCAGCAAAGGTGTAATGACTCTTAAGGAATAGTGATATTAACCAAAGTAACAGAAACTTCCAAGTATTACAGAGATGAGCAGTGATTAGTGCAAAGGAGGAATGATGTAACTGAGGTATTTAGCAAAAAGAATATTTAGTAGACAGCCAAGTAGAGATTTTTAAAAAAGAGTCAGTAGCATAATAATGGTTAAAATATTAACTAAAGGCATCTTAGTTTAAAGCATTTACATTTAATAATAAAAATTAGCTAGCTGAAGTGAAAAAAACCTTAAACAGATACAAGAAAATAAGGCATACTTTTCAAACTATGTGACAAGCCACTGATAATTTCTACTTAGATTAATGCTATAACAGAGTTGGCATTCAATAATATAGAAAAAGACATAATTTTTAAAAGATTATTTTTTCTTACACTATGAGGGCATATAGTATAAAGCCACAACAGCTTGACCATGACATGCTAAGAGATTCAGTTAAAATTGAATGCAGTACAGATATATCTAATATTTTTCAATATCTTTAAAAGTACAATGAAATAAAAACAGAAAAGCAAAAGAATAAAAAATTAGTTCACATAACCTCAATAAACTGAAACAATTAAAATTAGTAGAAGTGGTTAATAAATTGCCAGTTGCAATATACATAAATGTAGACTAATATTTCAACATATCTAGTTCAAATATATATATATATATATATATATATAAATGAAGACAAAAACATTCCTTAAAAATGTGAATATGGAAGACAACATTTTGGGGGGATGGGAAGGCTTATTATTTTTAAAGTATTACATATTTTCATATTTATCTAGTGGCTGAAAACTATTCTCATCTAAATATCATCGGGAGTTGTTTAAGTCTTACCAAATTATTCTAAAGTTTATCTAAAGTTGCATTGTGATCAAGCAACCTGACAAATGGAAAATAATGTATAGGATATATAAAAGAAACATAAAAAAAATCTGAAATTTATCTAAAAACTGGAACAATGAATATGAAAACATAATTTTAACTCATCATAAGTCTAAATAATACCTAAATAAAATGATAGTAAGACATATTGGAAGAGCCCATCATAAAACTAAAATCTAATAGAACAAAATTTTAAAAAACCCTCAAAAATAAAAGCATTTCTTATCTTGAAAACTATGGACATAATTGTTAACTGCCAAAGAAAGATGAATGGGTGTATAAAAATTTTAAATATGCTTTCCCTTCTTTAATGATATAATTGATATATAGCATTGTGTCAGTTTAAGGTACAAAATGCATTGATTTGACACACTTTTATACTGCAAAATGATTATCACCATAGTGTTAGCTAACACCTCCACCAGGTCACATATCTACCATCTCTTTTTTGTGGTGAGTACATTTAAGGTCTACTCTCTTAGCAATTTTAAAGTACATACTTTTGTATTATTACCTATAATCACACACTGTACATTAGATCCCTAGATCTTATTCCCCTTAAAACTGGAAGTTTGTATGCTTTGATGAACATCTCCCTATTTCCCAAACCTCTCAGTTCCTGGTAATGACCATTTTCATCTCTGATTCTTTTAGATCCCTAAAACATCTACAGTGAAATAAATAAATATATATACTTATTAATTATATATGTTTATTATATTTATGTCAAACACAAACTAGGAAAATATTTTCAGAACATAAAATAGATAAAGGATTTGCATATCTGTTGTATTCAGTCCTTGTTTGTATGAAGAAAATATATTCCTTAAAAAGATACATGAACTAAAAAAGTGACCAAAAGAAAAAAGCATAATTATCTATTTTTTCATCCCATAAATACTTACTTAAGCACATACTATATGGCAAGCACTGCTCTAAATCTGAAAAAACAGTGAAAGAAACAAAAAGCATCGCTCTTATGCTGGGGGAATAGATGTTAAACAACACAAATAAATGTGATTTAATATGTTGGTAACAATTGCTATGGAGAAAAATAATGCCAGTAAGGATGGTGGGAAATTTGCGATTGGAAAGGAGACTATAGCTTCCAGTTAACAAATAAATGGCTAGAGAATGACAATGTGACTTAAACATTAATTCTCACTATCAACATAATAATTTTTGAATTAAAATAATATGCAGCTGTCGTGAAAACACAGTACCCATTATTTATGAAAATGCATGATGTTATAATGCTTTTATAGAAAGCACAGTGGTATATTTATCAGCATTCTTAAGAACTTTCATAGCATTTCACTCAGGAATTCCAATCCTGGAAAGTTATTTGGAGAAAATATAGAAACAGCTCTTAGGAACTGCAATGCTTAGGAACTGCAATGTAAAACGTTTTAAATTATATCAGTCAAAACTCGGAAACAAATTTAGAAATCTAGATGTCCATCCATATGAGGTATTTACACAGAGCTTAATGCTAACATTATATACATATTTTTGTGATCATGAAAAATTATGGTGTCAAGTCCTATAAATGTATGAAAGATATAAACAATACGTTAATTGAAGAAAAATCAGAGTATTACATTTTATAGAAAATTTTCTTCAGTTATCTTTGTCATATACAAACATTCATGGACAAAATGAAGATTTTGTGAAATAAAATATATAGAAATAATCTAAAATGGTGGTAATTTTTCCCAGAATTACAAAATTCCATAGTGAATGAGAACATATGACCACCAATTTTAACCTCTCACCCAATAGAGAAACCACTCTATATTATGCCTGGATAATTCAGATAATGCCAGAAGATGGCTCCCTGCAAAATACACTTTACATAGCTTTAATCTTCTATAAAACCCAGAGCTTATTGGGCTAAATGACAAGTTCCAGACAATACAAGGTGCCTTACCTCATCTTGTCTAACAAAACAGGAGTTTTCCATCCAGAAGCTTTTTGATCGCAACAACTCCTTCCAGGCCCGCTGTGGGCGAGGTGCATGAGCTTTATATGCTCCCAGCCTCATGACCTTGCTCACAGGGCCTAGCACCTCTGAGTGACATAGCCCTGCCTTTATTGTCTCCTTGTTAGTCTCCTCCTGCTTTAGGTCATGGCTTAAATCCTTCTTATTCAATAAATGAACAATTAGTAATAATAAGAACAGTAATAATACCAATAAAAACACATCATAAAAGGAACATAATTGAGAGTTTACTAGTGCATATTTTTTAAAAATAGTAATTCTGGAATAGTCCTTCTCCACCCCAAACCACAGAATGGGTATTTTTATTCCTCGTTTCCAAATTAGGGAACTGGAGCTCAGGAAGACCAAATAACTTGCCACAGAAGCATGGCTATAAAATTAGCTGGGCTGGGATTTGTTCTGGGGCCTAAAAGGAGCCCAAAATAGTGTTTTGTATCTTTCCCCCCATTTTCCACACTACCACAGTTTTTGTAAGATCTGTCAGATGGAATAAACCTCTTCTTCCCTGTTTCTTAGTCATATTTTGAATATGAGTACAGCACTGAGCTTATAGCTACCTTGTGTCGTTATATGCCTTTTTTCCTCATGCTACCCAGTCATATCACACACACACACACACACACACACACACACACACACACACCAGTCCACAGAGGAAAGTACTTGCTCAACAAATATTGAACTGATAAAAGAGAATCCCTGTTTAGCCTGCCACTAGTGAGCTTTTTTTAACATTTCTAATGCCAGCATTAAAGACAACATGCACATGTAATCCCTGGAATAAACCATCAAAGACCAAGAGCACTGACGCAGCGCTGAAAAGAATGCAGAGCAGTGAAAATGGAAAATATGTCTAATACTTATAAAGGATGAGAGTATATAAATCCTAGGTGGTGCTACATTTTACAATTGTAGTTATTGGCATTATAGAATACAGTTTTAAATGGACTTTTTTCAAGTCAAATATCTGAATAGAAATGGAACTATAATTGTACAGTGTGGTAAATTTTCAGCATCTAATGACTTATGAAAGGTTGCCAAAACATGCAGATTTTGAAAGAAAAGGTTCACTTTTTTCTTGATTTACTACAGAGTAAATTACAGACAAGTTAGTGTTGTATTTGGCTGAGGAATCCAGAAGGAGACATACAAATGAGCAAAAGAAAAATATCTAACAGGACAGTCCCCTCCCTAGGCAACATTGATGATTATCATGTGAGGATGTAAGAGATTTTTAAACAATTATGAAAGTAGTTACTCCAGGAATATTTCTATGAAATCATTGCCAAGTATGAAGAGAGAATTATTTGCATTTTAACAAGTTGACGAGAGAGTAGGCAAACATGAGTGAATGAGCTTTGTATAAAGAATAAATGATAAATGTTGAATTAACATGAAATCCAAATAGCCAGGAAGGTTCTTCCAATTGGTTAAATATTTGTTCTTAGGGGGGGTTGCAGAATTTAATGTTGAAAGGAAATGTTTCAGTCCATTTTTCAATATGACTCCCATCTAAAGTCAATTCTTTAACTCAAGGTAGGTCAACAAAATAGCAAAGCACATTTGATATAGAATATTTGAGTAACCCCATAAAGATTCATGTCCTCTGGGCTTTTGAAGAATATCCATTTAAAGCTAAGAAACACACAGACTAGTTATGTATAATAAGCATCATAATGGCAGACAATAAGTGAATCACTTTTCCTTATAATTATATTAATGTTGTAGAAATGGATTAAGAATATGTAATTAATTCAACACACACATTTTTATTTTACCATGTAGCCTACTAAATCTGATTCTGATTCCCCCCAAACTCCCCTTAACGATTTACCTTCACACTATAATTATTTAACATGTCTTACCAATTTTATCTTCTAAGTATCTCATCTCCCTTTCATGTTTTTCCATTCTCCTCATTTCAAGCTATGGCCTGTTACTCGCTGTACTTGCCCATGATCTGCTAGAGCAACACTAACCATTTTATTTGTCTGCTTAAAGCTGTTATCATTACTGGGTTGAAATATGAGTTTCTCAGCACTAAATGTCCCTAAGATTTTATTTTTGTCCATTTGTTACTTCATCACTCTTTGTCGCACTTACACTAAATTATTTTCATTTCCCTTAACTCCCCATGATTTTGCACACCTCCAGTCTGCTTTGTCATTGTCTTCCAGGTCACCCTGCTTTGCTATTTCTACTCATCTTTTCAAGCTCAGTTCAAGTGTTACTGGTCTTGGAATTGGGCTCTAGCCACTTTCTCATTACCATCCTAAAGTGTTAGGTTTCTCTCCTCAGGTTTCTTTTAATTTAAGATTATCTAGATCTGAAATTCAAAGTCTGTTCCTTCTACTTACGAGCTATTTACAACTGAGCAAGTTAACCTCACTGAGCTTCAGTTAATATGACTGTATAATATAATATGTATAATGGTATCATTTTGATGGAAGTAAAGCACATTGCCTGGAGTATATAATTTCCTTCTCCCTCAGTTCTGTGTTCCCTGTTCACATGTGCATAAGACTACTTTGCCATAATTGATTTTTTAAATTACATCTTCAAGTAGATTCTGACCTTCTTGAGAGAAGAAATATAGTATATTGTTCAACTCTGTATTTCAACACCTAGTCTAGGACTAGTCAGGGCTGATACCTATTTATAATGTAAGTATTTGCTAAGGGCTAGTGCTGTGCTCACAGTTTTATGGATTAGAAGTATGCATGCAACAGATCCTTTACCTTTACTTAGTAGATAAGAACATGTAAGGAAGATATGGGCCAACAATTAAGAAAGCTATGAATACCTTTAAATAAAAACTGGGAAAGGCATGGGATTTCTGAAGGCAACAAATACTTCCATCTTGATGAAGAAGAATGGGGGAAAATGGAGGTAGAAGTAACAAGAGTAGGAAATGAGGAAGATTTTAAGGAATTTGTAGAATTTGAGTTGAAACTTGGGAAAATTGTTAGGATTTGAACATAAAGAGATCCAAGAGGTCAAGGCAGATACATCACACAGAAGGAGAAAATAACAGCACAGTGAGGGAATGCTGGGCATGCTTACTTGCTAGCAAATAGGTCCATTAGAGTTCACGACAGCAAAAGTGGGGGGGGGTCTTTCCCCAGCAAGCAGAGTCCAGACTGATGGTTCAACAGTTTAACCAGATTTGGATATGTTGAATATCATAGCATATTCTCAGGCACAGCAGCTACATGACAGAAATAAGTAAGCCATCATAGTTCTACTGGCATCTTAAATGACTTAGAAAGTGGCCGATACAACCATTGTTCATTCATTAATTAATCAAGATGAGGAAAATGTAAATACTTTCAAAAAAATAGTTTAGTAGAGTCATCCTAAAATCCTTAAAAAGTGAGAGCACAGAAATAATCTTCAAAAGCAAGAAGTTTTTTTCCTTGCTGATATCATTTAAATATAACATTCATAGTACATCTAAATGTGAATAGTAACAGAGCATTACCTCATCTGATGCATGGAAGAAGCTATTTTTCTACCACAAACTGGCATGAGAAAGAGCAAACTCCTGGAGGAAATTAGCAAATCTTAAAGGTGTGGATGACATCCTGTAGTACTGCTTGTCCAAAAAAAATGACACAAATTATGACACTGAAACCTGAAGCCAAACAGCAGCAGACACTCTCTCCATGGCAAAATGCACATTTTTCCAGGGATTAATCTCTAAACATGCCAACATTTAAGTATAAAGTTGACATATATTACAAGTTACTCTAAGGAGTCAGTTGAATCTCTTTCTCTTTTCAGTTTGTTTTAAACACACCCACCACACAGGAATTTTCCACTGGAGAACAGGGAAAAACAACTCTTTGTGTTCTAAGAAAGAAGTGTATATTTAAGAAGTCTTCCCATATTTATATTGTTTTAGTAATTGTATATGCAGGTGACATTAAAACATTGTTTGATAGTAATCTGAATGCACAGTGAATGTACCCATAAAATAGAGGCAGATCCTGTATTTTTAAAAGACAAAGCATGAAAACCAAATGTATGCAACTAGTTCTCATAATATGATCTAAAACCAATACAAGTGGCAATTTAAGAATTGATCTTTATAGATGAATACATAAGTAAAAGCATAGGAAGGATAACACCTGAAATCAGGGCTGATTTACCCACCAAGTATAATAGCCACAGTGCCGAGAGCCTATGATAATCTTAGGGGCCTGTAGGAATGTTTTAATTTTAATTTCTTAAAACCAGAAAAAAAATATATAAACACATTTAATATATAACAATGAATCCACCTTGGATTGTATTCATTGTTCTACCAACACAGTTGTAAAATATAAATTTTTAAGAATGTTATTATGGAGAAAGGAATTCAAGAAGGCTAAAGTGCCTCGGGCCCATGAAAGTCAGAATATAGTCCTTTCTTGAATTCATAGCAGAAGTTACTTCTGCTGCTCAAAGAAGGGAAAAGGTATTAGTGAACAGTATATATACAGAGCTCCTCAGCATTTGGGTAATATTTTATTTACTTAAAACTATTAAGCAGATGTGGTATAATCAAATTAGATAAAAAATTTTTGAGTACATACACATTTGCTATGTTTTATCATTTTATTTTTTCAAACAATTCACAATTAAAATGTTAATAACTAATCCTTTTGATTGAATGAATTAATTGCTACTTATCATTAGATTCCTTTAAGGGTAAATTTTTAGAATTTCTTTTTAAGATAAGCTGATAGTTCAGTATTCATAAATGATTTTCATCTCGGAAATGAAAAAAAACTTGCCTTGGAAAGAAACATTTCATCTCAAGAGAAATATGATTTTAATTTACAGAATTGTTCTTCTAGCCAAAAAATTAGACAGTATACTTTTTTTGAAAATCATGTTGGTTATGGATTTTTATAGGGTATTAATATTTCCTAATAAAATTGGTATGGCAACAAAAGGTATGGGGTATTTTTGCCAGATTTCCTCATTTTAAAATGTATTATTTTGTTTCAACTCCAGAACTTAATAAAAAGAAACTTAGGATTTCAAAAGGATGGAAAATGCAAAAGCACTACTTAAAAATTAAAATTGTTGGAAATGAGAGTAAAAAATACATAAATCAAGCTGATTGGTAGAACTTCCAGTTCAGTAGTGGTTACAGAGTAGACATTTATTTTCCAATATGGTGGCTGTTTTGAATTAGAAAGTCTATTTTCTTTCGCCAGACTGTAAGCTCCATGAAGAGAAGCCTTTTTTGTTTTGTTTTGTTCACTGCTGTGCCTCCATTATCTGGAGCAGTATATGGCATATAGTATATTTTCCATTAATATATCCCAATGAACCGATCATCTAGGGTTGAGCTTCATAAGGAAGGAAGGGTTCAAGCCATGAAATTGTTACTGACAGTAATAATTATTTATGCAGATATCACTCCTGGATTACTGTTATTAAAGATAAAAGCAAAAGAATTATCTATGTAGTTCTAATCAGCACAAACCCCTGCACTTGGTTATATTAGATGAGAAAATTAGAAGGACTTCACAAGATAGAAGTTACATGGTATATCCAGTGAAGAAACAGGAAGAAAAATCCACACAGAAAGAAAACAAGTGAATGTATTCTTAGAGGTACTCCTTTAAAGACCACTCAAAATTCTGGGTTACAAGAAAAGTACAGCTCACAATACTGAAATGGCAGCACAGATGCAGAGACAGTGAATCTTAATAATGGCCTCATCATATACTGAAAACACCAAGGACTTCTCTGAATTACACATTCAAGTTAAAAAATGAGTGTCTGTGACCTAAAGTTTATTCCAAATGCCAGTTGGGTTTTTTGGGTTGCTTTTTGTATTTAAAAGAGATTAGACAGCAACAAAATCAATTTTTTGCCAACATAGTAGAAGATAACTAGCAAGATGACTGATGTCTAAGTATGTGTGTTTGCCAGCAAATGAGGAAAGGAATGAAAAAATAAAAGGAGAAGGGGTAGTGAACATCTGGGGTGGTTTCTTTTCTATGAAAAGGAAAAAGGTCATATCCCACCCAGTGAGAAGTAGTGACCCCCTAAAAAATGTAAGTGATCTTATTTGACCTGGGATGCGAGCATGGGGATGACCTCGGCTATTTAACTGCAATGTGTGTTTCTTGTTAGAAAAAGTGAGAGAGTTGTGCACTGCCATAAAAGAATGTGAGGGATATAAAGGTGCTGAAAAGCAGACGAAGTGGAGTGCAGGGAATTTGATGCAGGCTATGGAAAAAATGGAATGCTAAATTGGCCCAGCCTTTAAAAATGTTTGGTAGAAAAGAAAGATAAAAAGAAAAATGAGCATATATACCTATACACAAATACAAACACACATACACACACACAGACACATGTAGCTTTACTGCTATTGTTTAATTGTGGAGATCAATTCATTTTCTGATAATCTCATCTACTTGTCATTAAAATAATTATATTTACTTGAAAGAGAACAGGCAGTGGACATGTCTCTCAAAGCTCACAATATCTAACAATATTTTCCATGAACTCCTAGATACCCAAACTTAAAACATAAATTTGTTAGTTCAACTTTTAGTCCTTGTACAGATGATACCAGATAACACCCTTATCCAACGCTTAACAATATCCTCAGAATGTTTTTATTTTACGAAATGAGTAGACTCTCTGCTCAAAGTAGCTGACAAATACCCACATTACAACATAAATAAAAAGAAACTTAAATGTCTTGACCTGCGCAAACTCCTAACATTTGTTTCATCTTTTACAGTCTCTTTCATCCCTTCCGCTCTCCAGCTCTCTCCAGTCTCTCAGTCCCTTGAGGCCTTCTCCACAGAGCCCCGTTATTTAAAGAAGAATGCACCCAGCAAATATCTGCGGAAGGGAAAGTTGGACTGAGGCACAAGGCCAAACCAGGACAGAAATACTGGGTATGATTTCAAATCTACTGGTATAAGAAACATTGAACAACTTTGACTTCTCAATTATAATATTGTTAAATAGTGGTGATTTAGTGTTTCTGTCACATCAGTTTTGTTAAGGAAATAACGGGGGAGACTTTACAATTTAAGGATTTAGCTTTTCTCCTGGTCATTTAAAAAAACTAAAAATCTTTATTCAGTTATTGGTAATGAATCAAAGGTTCTGTTTATTTCAAAAGTTTCTACAAAAACTTCACTGGGCTGTGTGGTTTTTTTTTTAAATAGACCAATGAACCCAAAGAAACAAACTTTTTATTTTTCAGGATGCTCTCTGCGTGAACTAAGATGAAACTATCAATCAAGTTATTTAAACAGAATTGGGAAGTGATATGTCTTCTCCTATCCGTTTCCTCCTCCAAATAGTCTCATGAAAATATGAGCCTCTGTTACTCTTTCACCTACACAAAGCACCAACATTTAATAAGAAAGTCAGCTCTGGCCAGTGATTTAGGTAAACCCTGGAAAGCGCGCTGGATGACAATTTCCTCTTGCTTCCCCTTTCCTCTGGGATTCCCTCCAGCAATCTTAAAGCAGAATAAGCCAGCTGACATTCAGTAGTTAAAAATAAATTTAATATTAAAAATAGGGCATTATTTGAAATATACAAATTCTCACACGACATGAGCATCCAGTGACATGTGGCTACACCTGTCGTAAGTACTTCCTCATCACGTGGCCATGGATGTTCTGCCACGTGGCTTTCCCTGACTTTCTCCCCTCCTGCTGCTCTCCACAAGAGGGCAGGCAGGGGCAAGAGAAAGGAAATCTGTCAGGGAATCTGGTTGAAAACAAGTTTGATAGGATAGGAAGTAAAAAATACTGTCTAAAACCAGATTAGAGGATTATCTGCAGGTTTTATGTCCTTCCATACCCCTATCTCTCCTTGATATGGAGAGATGAGGACTGGCACTTACTGCAAGCAATCTGAGTAAAGTGTTTTCTGCGTGTTTTGCTTCACTGGTGGAGCATGAACGATCAAAGCTCAACATGCTGCAACAATTTCTTTTCACCTGGCAAGATGGGTGATTGTGCCACTTTTTAAACCTTGCTGTTTCCTTTGACTCAATAGTAAATAATTGTTAATAATAATTCCCAATTTTATTTTGAGGAAAACCCTTTCAAAATTGCATTCTTATATATATGTTCTGGATACATATGTGATGTGGAATGTGAAATGATGAAGGATTTTTCTGTAGATATGCTACTAATTTACTAGGGTAACACAGTTATACATAACAACTCTATTTTTCCACTGTATTATTATAAAATAGACACTGTAGTTCTAGAGAAGTCATAAAGAAGATTCTATCAATTATGCTTCATTACCTCTACAAAAAGGTACAAGAATGTGTAATGCATCATGTGAAATAGCAGTATGGGTACAGGATGGGCAAGAAGAACAAGTTACTTTTTTAAGATTTTTTGTTTTCATTTTCCGAGTAACAAAATTTTAAAGCAACCAAAACCCAAATAAATATCTTCATTCTCCCGAAATTCATAAATTCTAAACATTGAAATATGAATAATTTTTGTGGTAAGTAAAAGGAAAAAGTATAACCTTTGACAAAAGAAAACTGTTAAAAAATAACTTGAAGGCTACCTGAATGAATTGTCTAAGATTGTTTTAATTAATATGCTTCCATTATTCACTTTATATTTCCTTTCAGATCCTATTGTACTCACCTTAAATGGAATAAATACTTTTGAATAGGCACTGACATTGATTTCATTAAAATACTAAGTTTGACATTTTTTGGAAGAACTTTCTTATTCCACACTAATAAATGGAAGGGTTTTGAATTTCAATGGCTGAAAGGAAGTCAGATTTTAGTTATACGAATCCAGGGTAACTTTATTCATGGATCAAAAAAGACCTCTTGGGGCTTACAAAATCTTTATTATTTTCAAGCTACAAGAAATAGTTTGGTAGAGAGCTGAATAATGGAAAACATATTCTTATACGATCAATGCACTTTGGGGTGCTTTCCAGCTGTGAGACAGTCTCTCAAACTTAAATGTTCTCCAAAGTTCTCCAAAGTTCTCCTTGGCCTAGAGCCTAAATTTACTTATAATAGAATATGACTGTGTAAAAAAAGCCATACAAAATATAGCAATATTTGTCACCTTGCTAAAAAGTTAAAATGATTTATGACACTGTCCAGGATTGTTAATGCTTCAAATGGTTGATTTTAATGTTTAGAATTAGCACAATTTCAATTTTCATCTACTATTTTAGATGGTATTAATTCTTGTATGCTGAACAGTACATCCCAAATCTAAGACTTCTACTTTATTGTGTAAATATACCACACTCGAAAGGGCTAGTAGAGAAACATAATTTATAGACCTGGTGTATAAAATATTAAGATAAGTTACAATCATCATAAAGATAATGAACTCTTTCTTGATATGAAATATCAAGAGGCATAATTTACAATCTTGAGAAAAGTCATTAAAACATATCAAGTTTTGGGGATTTTTAGTATTAAAAAGCCATATAAGTGCCTACATTTAGTTGTTCTAAGTTTATATAATAAAATATAAAGTTATTCAAATATAAAATGATGAAGTGACTCCAAAAGTAAAAATATTTTTCACTCTGTAATTACACAATTATTCTATAAAAAGACAAATCTACCAGCAAAAAGATTTATATATTACACTATCTTAATGTCTAGTTTAGACATCTTACTCTATTAAATAGTCTTGTAAAAGATAAAAAGATATAATTTATATTTCATCATGATGGACTCTTTTGGGACCCTAAAATGTGGAAATTCTTGTTTGACATGACTTGTCTTCAAGGTCAAACCCATTTGTTTGGAAGAAACTTTGAATCACATGGTACAAAGTTAAAACAGGCAGACACCTTTACTTATAATTAATCTAAAAGTGATAATGGCGGTGGCTCATATAGAACTTTTTCTTTAGATGGACAAATCAGTTAAAAAATCTAACATAATATGACTCTTAAACTTGTTTTAAAACTGTTGTGGTTTGAAATAAATCACAAAAGCATACTAGACTTTTTTTCTTATGAAGCCTACAGGAACGAGACATTGTCATTACCTAATCATATAATTGCATCGAAGTGAGAGCAATAAGAAATCTCCTAAAATATTCCCAAGAAGGTGACTGCTCCTATGCAGATGGCTGCAATCCCTTCACACTGATACTCACATGCACAACCCCCAGGCCTGACCCATTTTCCTGAGTTTCAGACTTGTAACTAAGATTCAGGTATCTCACAGGTACCTCAGTATAAACCTGCCAACAAATAAACTCAGTATCTCTCCCTTACAATCCTGTCTTTTCCCAGGACCCTACCTCAGTAAGAACGTAAGCTCCAATCCAGACATTTGAGAAACTATGTAAAACTTTGTCATTCATCCCCTATCTCTGACTGATCAGTAAACAAGCCTGATAGAGTTTATCTCTTAAATCTCTCCCTAGCCAATACCATTTCTTTCCAATGCCTAATACTTTAGTCCAACTGAATTTTATCCCTATTTTCTAAATACCTAGGATTTTCCTGCAAGTCCCCATGTCTCCAGTCTCCCTTACTTTTCTCACCTCTTCCTTTTAACTCTCCATCACCCACAAGCTGCCAGAAAAATCTTCCAAAATAGTGCATCAGTTCATGTCACTTCTGTATTTAAAGAATTTCAGTTCTTCCCTGAACTACAGAGTAGTATAAATTCTTCTTCTTCTGTATATATGCCCCTTACTAACCATATCCTTTCTCCCCCCTTACATGTACTTGCTAGGTTATTCCTGGAATATAGAAAACTTGCCATAAGTTTGCACATGCTTTTCCTATTTAAAAATGTGTCCTTTCTCCACCCCCCTCTGCCCCATTCTGCTTAATTTACTCTCATTCTTCTTTAAGTCTTTAAGCTTACCTTAGTTGAGAAGCCCTTTCTGAACTACCAGTCAAGATGGAATATTCCTTCTAGAATATTTCTGAAGCATCCATTTACTATCTACCAGTATTATAGTTTTTCACTATGTACAGTTACTACTTCCTAATTTATATAAGCCAATTTATTGTAAGCTTCTTAAGAACAGAGTTTATGCCTTTAAGTTAATTTTCATTAGAGCTTTCTGTATTATAGGTCAAAACATAAAACAAATAAAATCACATAAATACTTCTGTGCTAAGTAAAGCCCTTTGATATTCCTGTTCTGGTGATAACCATATTATCATTAAACTACATATAATGAGAATATAACAACTAATATGATGAGCTTTATAGTTTACAAAGGAAGCAGGCAATTTTTTCTACATTTTGTGGCTAAAGAAACAAAGTCTCATGATATTAAACTAATTTATCCAAAATCCTCCAGTGAGTGTATGGTAAAATTGATATTCAATCCAATTTAAGTTTGATTGTAAAATCACACACTTGTAGTTGGTCAAACAGAGTGATTTGGCTTAAATTCTCTACTTAAAAGTTTACTATTCCCTAACATTAAGCAGTTTTACCATTCATTCCATTATCCTAGATATTGCACTGAAATCTAGTCAAAACAGTGAAGATCAAGTAATAGTCCATCAGCAATAATCCCCTCAAGCAGTTATTTATCAAATGATTACTATAAAAGAGACATGGGCTATTACAGAAAGACAACTGCTAAAAATCCTGCTAAAAATCCTTTGGGGAAACAAGTTAATTACGACTACAGGCACACATTACGAAGAAACATCATTACCCTCACTGAGCTGTTTTACAGACAGGCAAGATGAGTAGAGCCAACATTTTTTCCATAGGGAGGACATCTCTACATTTTTGAGTGGGTACCAGTAAAAGATGATCAGCAGAGAGGGAAATACTTTATACTTTCTTAACATCTTTCTGTTATAGTGATAATCTTCAACTATATCAAAAGATTTATAAAATAAACTTTATGGGTTGGAGGGAACTAAGGCAACTTTGAAGTCCATTGCCCTATCCACAAGATGTATCTTTTTCCATCTCCTCCCCACAAAATAAGATCTTATCTAGTCAATATAACCCAGGCGCTTTTATTGAATTTAAAAAAAGGCATATTCAGAATGTAAGAATGTTATTATATATAATAGAATAATATTGTGCATGCAAATATATGTGTGCATAGGTGTGTGTGTGTATGTACACCCTCTCTAAAATAGAATGTTAGACAATCATAGTTATTATTGTACCTATTCCTCATCATTTTAGAGATAATGCAAATGAAGCACAGAAGGACTAACTGATTTATCTAGGGTCCTTCAATCAATAATTTCATTCTATTCAATAACCATTGTTCCCTGTATTTAACAAACATTGTTATCTATTGGAAAGTATACTGGCTCTAGGATCAGCAGAGGCCAGGCCTGATTCTCACAATCCCATCTTTGCAGGTCTCCAAATAACACTATATGAGTCCATATTCCTTCAGCTTGATATAAATTTTATGTTGAAAAATATGTATCATATGCTGTCTGGAAGGAAATATTTGCTCATCATGGTTTGTCATAGGATCCTATCCCCAAGCTCCTCACATGGTCTGTGCCAGTTCTTTTAGGATTAGCAGCTGCTATGAGCAAACACATAGCATTAAGGCTGAGTAACTTGGCACACTTTAAATAGATCAAGTTTGGTTTTAATTTAAAGAATAATTTGATTTAGTAATGTTATTTAAACAAATGTAAAACCTCTCACAAAAACTCACATGTAGTAAATGATCAAAGCTGTGGTTATTTAGGTTTTATTTGCTAAAACTGTGAAGATAATATTTTTAGGAAAAATTTCCATTCCATTCGTAGCTATAATTTTGGAGGGAGGGACCCAGTTAAAATTTCAGTTTCTATCACTTTGCCAGAAATAAGCATATTTGGTAACCATTTGGAATATTTGTCAAATATTGAATCTTTTAGCTTCAAATCAATCAGGACTTGAGGTAGGGAACATCAGTCACTAATATTAAAACAAACTGGATCAGACAAAATGCCCTTACTTTCCTTAGTATCATGTTACTTCATTATTATAATGTTTTAAATAATATTAAGTGTGTAAAGTAATGAGAAATATGGGGACAGTGCTATTATTATTTTTGGATTTTGAGTATTTAATTACATTCTTTATAAAGTGATGGAGAGCTTCTATTTATAAGACAAGAGTATACTACTTTCCTATTGCTGTTCTTAAAAATTGCCACAAATCTAGTAGTTTAAAGTAATGCATATTAACTAATAATTCTGGAGGTCAGAGGTCTGAAATAGGTCTTACTGTTCTAAAATCAAGTATGTTGGCAGGGCTGCCTTCCTTTCTGGAGGCGCTAAGGGAGAATCCGTTTCCTTGATTTTTCCAGCTTCTAGAAGCTGCCCACATTCTTTGGCTCAAGGCCCTCTTCCATCTTCAAAGCCAAAAGTAACCAGTTGAATGCTTTGCACATCATCTCACTCTTACTCTTGCCTTTCACAGTTACAAAAACCTTTCTAATTACACTGGGCCCACCCAGACAATTCAAGTTAATGTCCCCATGGATATATTTAGGGCCCATTATTCTATCTCATTCTATCTCACAGGGTCAAACGGCTCTTCTTCTGAAGACAAAAATAAAATTGCTAGCTATTAATATATATATGTATAATATATAAAATACATATATATCTATACTATATATTAAATGGGAGCTCATAGAGTATGAGAACTGGTTTTGGGCTGAGGACATCTGTGCTCTATCAAGCATGATTTCATTTTCGACATACTCAACTGGGTGAAGGGGAAAATAAATAAAAATACAGAAACCATGTAAGATGGATACTCTAACAGAAAACCCTCCCCACATTATCCCAGAACCCCAAAGATCCTACCTACCTTTACACTAGGCTACTAAAGACAAAGTTGCTTAGGTCCTGAGCAAGGTGGGAGAAAAATGTCCCCAAGAAGTTGCAGTCACAAGGCAACCATTGCTCAGATGTGCATCTAAGGTGGACCAAATAACTTGTCTGGTAGAACCTGCAGTTGTCTGGCCAAAGAAACACAATTCTCTCTGGAGGAAAGCACCCTTATCTTAGACCTTAATGAATCACTAAATATATTTTTTTAAAGGCAGTGACCAACACATAATAAAAAACAATCAAGTTCACAGGAAAAGGAAGCATCCTGAGTGAGAATAAACACAAACAGTAGAAAGTGGAAACACATGTGTTAAAATTATCAGACATATTTCCTAAAATAACTCCTTTGGTCATACTTAAAGAAATGAAAGATAAATTTGAAAATATTTGCAGGAAATAAGAAAATCTGAAGCAAGATACTTAAGAACACAGCTTAAGCTTCTGGTAAAAAAGAAAATACAGTATCTAAAATTTGTAAACTAAATGGATGGGTTTCACACCAGTTTGTATATCAGATTAGATACACATGAAGAAAGGACTTACGAACTGTTAAGGAAGTTTTATACAAATGCAACACCAGAGAAAAAACAGATAAAAAATTTAAAAAGAGAGAGAGAAAGAACTTAAGAGATGTGGAAGATAGACTGAGAAGCTCTAATATACATTTAATCACAGTTCCAAAAGGAAAGGGAGAGAGAGTTGGCTAGAGGCAATATTTGAAAAGCGAAAGGCTGGAACTTTCCAGGTCTGATATGAAACACTGTGTCATTTCTTCAAGAAGTCAGATGTATCCTAAGCATGATAAATAAAAAGAAAGCCGAGCCTAGACACACCTTATTAAAGTTATAAAGCATATTAAACATAAAAAAAGAAATGTTTAAAAGGCTGCGGGTGAATAAGAGGCAGATTACCTTCAAATAATTGAGAGTTGGGATGAGAGCTGACCTCTCAAGAACAGTTATGGAAGTCATAGGACAATCAAAAAACATATTTAAATAATAATAATAATTATTTTTTAATTTGGGTATCATTAACATACAATTACATAAACAACATTGTGGTTACTATACTCCCCCTATTATCAAGTCCTCATCACATACCCCATTACAGTCACTGTCCATCAGCATAGTAAGATGCTATAGAATTACTACTTGTCTTCTCTGTGCTCTACTGCTTTTTAATTAATTAATTTTAATTATTTTTCATTATCAAAAATATGTCACGGTGGATCAACAGTCCCCCTCCCCTGCCACGCCACTCACTCTCCCCTCTCCCTTGATAACCACTAGTCACTTCTCAGTGTCTATGAGTTTAATGCTCTTTTGTTCCTTCTGTTTTGATTTGTTTTTATACTCCACAAATAAGTGAAATCATATGGCATTTGTCATTCTCCTGGTTTATTTCATTGAGCATAATATCCTCTAGTTATATCCATGTTGTTGCAAATGGCAAGATTTCTCTTTTTTTTTGGCTGAACAATATTCCATTGTGAATAAGTACATCTTCTTTATCCATTCACCTATTCATAGACACTTAGATTGCTTCCATATCCTGGCTATTGCAAACAGTGCAACAATAAACATGGGAGTGCATATATCTTTTTGAATCATGGATTGTGTTTTCTTCAGGTCTCTTGAATATAAGCACGAGCAATCTTTTCCTGAACACATCTCCTCAGGCATGGGAAACAAAATTAAAAAATGAATGTGGGACTACATTGAACTAAAAAACTTCTGTACAGCAAAGAACACCATCAGCAGAACAAAAGGCATCCTACAGTATGGGAGAACATATTTGTAAATGACTCATCTGATAAGGTTCACATCCAAAATATATAAAGGACTCATACACCTCAACACCCAGAAAACAAATAACCTGATCACAAAATCAGGATAGAGGATTTGAACAGACACTTCTCCAAAGAAGAAATAAAAATGGCCAACAGGTGCTCCACATCTCTAATCATGAGGAAATGCAAATTAAAACTGCAATGAGATATCACCTCACACCAGTTAGGATGACCAACATCCAAAAGACAAGAAACAAGAAATGCAAGCAAGGGTGCAGAGAAAGGGGAACCCTCCTGCACTGCTGGTGGGACTACAAATTAGTGCAACTACTGTGTAAATCAGTATGGAGGTTTCTCAAAAATCTAAAAATAGAAATACCATTTGACCCAGTAATTCCACTCCTAGGAATTTACCTGAAGAAAACAAAATGTATCGTTAATGTGCTGAAAGAAAATGGCTGCCAAACTAGAATTTCACACCCTGGGAAAGAGTGGAATTTCTCAAGAATGAAGTTGTAAAATAAAGATATTTTCAGACAAACAAAAACTTGGGAGAGTTCACTGCCAGCCAACACTCACTGAAGGAAATTCTAAAGAATGAAATTCATCAGAAGAAAAATGATCTGAAATAGAAAGTAAGAGATGCAGAAAGAATGCAGAGAAGGACATTGTAAATATATGGAAGTGTCTATACAAATATTAACTGTAACTGTGATTAATATCTTATGAGGCTAAAAATAAAAAGTTTTAGGTGGACAGAGAAAGCTTTCTATGATTTGCTTTCTTTCATGGCAATAAAGGCATGTTTCTTAGACTCATTATAATAATAATCTTAATTAAAAATAATTTCTCTCTCACTGACTTCTATTAACTATATTTCAGACATAGTGCTAAAAAATTTATAGTTACTACCCACAGTTCTGTGAAGTAACTACTATTAAATTAATTTACAAATGAGGAAACAGGAAAATAAGTTTACACAGTATTCAAATATCCTAAAACTAGTAAACATTTGGGCCAAGATTTATCTTCTGTGAAAAAAAAATCTCAAGAAACCTTCATCTTAACAGCTAGGCTTCCTAAAAAAAATGGACAGTTTTTACTAGCAGATGTGTCTGTATTTTAGAGAGTGAAAGGACTTAAGGTAAATACAAAATTTTGCAATAAAGCAGCTGATTCATAAACACAAAGGAGAGAAGACAAACAGAATGTCATAGTGATATAATGATAAAATTCAGAGACAGACATTGATTTTGCTCAGTAACTTAGGAAAATAGGGAATAAAACCCTGGTAAATATGTATGCTGAAAGTTTATAAATGTTGTTTTTATATACTTAACTCTAAAATTAAAAAACTAAAAACCACTATATTGGACTTTGAATCAAATTTTAGCCTTCAGAATTTAATGAGATGCTCCTCATATGTAGATTAATTTGAGGTTCTTACTTTTTTTTCAGTTTACTGGAACACAACCTAATTTCTTCTTGGTTCACTCTTAACATTTTATTTATGATTGTCAAAATACAATATATAAAAATTTATAGAGTACAGTACATTACTTCAGGTAATGATCCCTAATGTAATCCCTGGAACCTGAGCATACATTACCTTACAAGGCAAAAGGGATTTTGCAGAAATCTTAATTATTATAAACTTAAAATTTGGAAGATCACACTGAATTACCCAAGTGGACCCAATCTAACCATCTGAGCTTTTAAAAGCAGTGAAATTTCTCTGGCTGGAGGCAAAAGAGAAGAAAAAGATTTGGCAGAAGGGGAAGTCAGAGAGACTCTAAGCATAAGAAGGATTTGACATTATTACTTTGAATTGTAGGGATCCCAGTGCAGGGACTGCAGGGAGGCCTCTTGGCAAGAACAGCAGCCCCTACCCAGCAAGGAAATGGGAATGTCAGTCCTACAACCTCAAGGCTCTGAATTTTGCCAACATGAATGATCTTGGAGTAAATTTTTCCTAGATCCTCCAGATAAGAACTCAGCAGACCAACACCTTGATTTTGCCCTTGTGAAAAACTGGCTGAGCAAACCCAGACTTCTGACATACAGAGCTGTGAAATAAATCTGTGTTGTTTCAAGCTACTAAATTCGTGGTAATTTGTTATGGTAGCAATAGAAAACTAATATATGTAGCAAAATTTTTAAAGTATAATTGAAGTAAAATGAAGAGAAAAGCAAACATATGTGAATACTAGCTGCATATTTTACTTTAAGCTGTTTAGCAACCAAAACAAATAGAAAATAAAGCCTACTTACAAAAATTAATAGGTATCAATATACATAAAAGAGATAAATGAGTTTATAATATAACATAACTACACCTGTCACTAAGATCAGAGGAAAAATCTCCTTTTTAAGGTCCTCTGTAAGTACCATAATGAACAATATCTTCAACCACATCCATAGAGTAAATAAAGGAAAAAAGACCATCACAGAATTTTTCATAATTTTCTTATTTGTAGGTCAACTTCACAATTTTAAGCAGTGTAATAAGTGTCAAAATGCAAGACCTCACTAATACCTGTAATTTCAGTTATCTAGAGAAATAGTTTCTAAATGATGTTCCAAGAAGCATTAATTTTGAGAGGTATCATTAGGAGTAATATTGTTGAGTAAAACACTATGCATCGGTTAACCATGCTAGAGGAGAATTCCAACTCCATGGAAAATAGTGAAGATCATCATAATACCAGCCACTAGGAATAGAGGTCCAAACACTTGTGCCCATTCCACCTTAGTATAGGAGATGCCAAGGAAAACACAACACAGTCAAGCACTGGGTGGAACAACACTCTTACTCACAAAGAGAAGATGAGCCCCAATACTGTGCGTCTGTTCCCCCACGGTTTGTGAGTCTTGGCAGTGTAAGCAGGGCAACTAATTCAGCACATCTTCTCATACTGCTGTGAGAGGAAGCAGACTCTTCCTTCTCCAGAGTCTGAAATACTGAAAGCTGAGGTGTGCCTGCAAGACACTGCCACACATGCTTAAGTAGAACAAGGGAAAATACTCCCAACTCAAGGTGATAAACCCTGCATAGGTTGTGTGGGCTCTTTATCTCTTGGTAAAGAAGGGTTGTAGGTGCAAGGTCCATTCTTACGTGGCTGAATGGGGAATCTACAAACTGCCTGAGAGGGCTGCCACCTTTCCCAGAACCCATTAAAAAAAAACTTTCATTAATCAGATAAATAGGCAGAGGGTACCTGAATAATGTAAACATTTTTGCTGTAAGATATCATAAAGCTTTCTGTAGGCAAATGTGCATGTTTACTCTTTAACTTTATTAGCAATGTCATTTTGAGCAAAAAAAACCCACAAAAACCAAGAACTATTTCAAAGTAGATTACTGTGTGACTGAATAAATCAGCCCTCTTTACAAGTTTAATAATTATATGTCACTTAAATTATTTGATTATTTTAGGCAGTAGGCAGATAGTATAATTCAGTTTCTGCCAATGGTGCTCCAATTTCATGGAAGTAAAACCAAATTTATTCACATAAAGAGAATGTTTAGCTTTTTGCCCTCTATAACTGCCAGGATGGACACAGGGAAAATGAAATGCACAAGCATATCGAGATGTGGTGTTGTTATTAAACTATAAGTACTTTAAAAAAGACTTGCGGTTTCCAAATGTCTTCCTCTTGATGGGTTAAAATAATCTTCCTTGTGATTCTCACTCTCAAAATAGTAACTTTGACTTTCATTTTAGCAAATTCTGTCAATATTTTATGCCAATCAGAAAAATATTCCAATATATTGGGGGTCAGTACTAACTTGAATTTTTGTCATTTAAGATTTTTAAAATAGTAACTGTAGATATGCACTGTATCTAACATATATAAGGTATGAATTTATGACACAGAAAAATAGTCATTTCCATAATCCCAAGACACTGTAAAAAGTTTATTTAACCATTGGTAACCTGACCATTGACAGATGTCTAGATGAAACCAGATGCTTATATTTAGTGCTGGGACATAAAAATAAATGTAGACTAGAATAAATCATAATGGAGTAATCCAATTTTCTTTATTAAATCAGGAGTGGGGATAGGTAAATAGGTTCAAATTCCACTCAAATTATTGGGCACAATATCATCTTGTAGTAGGAGAACTTTCCTAAGGTTCTCAACTTTCTTACCATTTTAAACACCTGTTAAATCCTCTTATGAACTTGACTCGAATGAACATAACACGTTATTACTAGAGCTACTAAAAGAAAAAAAAATCCCAGAAGATTTTCATTCATTCATTCATTTCCAAAAACAGAGTCAGGAGTGATTTGATACAAGAATCTGGTAGAGCAAGCAGCAAGAGAATTTACCACCGAAAATGGCAATGGTAGTATTCAATGCAAAGCACCATTGAATAATTTCTACTGGAAGGGATTCAGAAAGGTTTCAATTCTTTGTTACATATAAATCAAAAAGTTACAAAGTCTTAGAATTGTTCCTCATGTGAGTTTTATTCTAACACATGGTAACCAAGTTTAGCTTTTGACTGATAAAAGAACCTGGTATATTATGGTGTGTCCCTCAAAATGGTATTATTTGCAATTGGATCAGGTTAAACATAAAAATATCTTGCTAATCTTGAAACCCTAGTCCACATGTACAAAAACCTGATATGATTGCCTCAGATGCACTCACAAACCAGTATCAAAAGATGACCTTGAGTTCACAGGAAGTACTATGAAATTAAGAAAAATATTAAAGATAAAATACTATCAGTCTTCTGAACCTAACAAAAATGTTTGTTATATATGTCTGTCAAGATAAATTTTAGGGTTTGTCTGTTATGCAACATTCATAGGGTCTGTTCATGAACAAATCAATCATAACTTAATCATGATATGATTTAATTAAAATACATATTTTTTTAATTCCTTTTTTTAAATTTTGGCATCATTAATCTACAATTACATGAAGAACATTGTGATTACTAGGATCCCCCCTTCACCAAATTTCCCCCACATACCCCTTCACAGTCACTGTCCATCAGCGTAGTAAGATGCTGTAAAATCACTACTTGTCTTCTCTGTGTTGCACAGCCCGCCCCATACCCCTGGCACTATACATGCTAATCATAATGCCCCCTTTCTTTTTCCCTGCCCTTGTCCCTCCCTTTCCACCCATCCTCCCCAGTCCCTTTCCCTTTGGTAACTATTAGTTCATTCTTGGGTTCTGTGATTCTGCTGCTGTTTTGTTCCTTTAGTTTTCCTTTAGAATTATATTGTACACTGTCTCAAAACCTTTTCTCTTCTTGCCTTTAACCTGACTTCTTAAAGAAGTTGATAAAGATGCTTTTTACTTAACTAGTACTTTGAAAATCTAAAATCAGACCTTGAAGCTGCCCACATTAAATTCTCTAATGGCCTCCTAATTACCCAGTTCAGTTACCTTTTTCTAGCACTCATCCTATTTGGACATTCTTATAGTACTAATAATGATATCTTCTGCAATCTCTATCTCCCTTTGCCTTCCATGATCCCTTTCTTCCTATTTCTATGAATGATTATTGCCAAAATCTTTCAGTGGGTCTTTTTCTTCATCCTCATTTTCTGTTACCAGACTTGTTCTGTCCTAACTTCCTCCTACTCATTTAGGTTCTTCACAAAGTGGATTGCTTATGTCCCACCATGGAATTGCCTCTTGGAAGAATGGCTATCTTGGTAACCAGACCCCCTAAGATGCTACTAGAAACAGTGAGACAAAATAATTTTTAAAGATTTTTTTAAAGGAAATCACTGAATGCTAGTGTGGAATTACCAGAGCATGAAACGGGAGAGAACAGAAATCCAGAGAAGTGAGTTCAACATTCAGAACTCTTTCGCCCTCACAGAATTTACCAAATGGGAGAAGCTGGGGGAACAAAATCCAAGTGTGGATCTTACAAAACAGTGACTAGAGTAAAGTGACCTTGAGTTTAGATTGGGACCCCAAGGGGATGCATCCTGGGACTGAGGCTAGAAACCAAGTAAAACATGCTTTATATGCTCTGAAGCTTGGTTTTGAGTCATGTATGTAGAAACTCATGCCTCAAGGCTGAATTAAGATGGTCTGGATTGTAAAGACTATGGCAATGGTGATATAAAATTATCTTTGGTAGGTAGAAAGTGATACTTTTTTGGACTCAAACTTTAATTTCTATGAATTAAGCTTAAACTTAATATCCATCACAAAGTCAAAGATCACCAGAAACAATAAGAGAAAAGACTTCATGAGTGAAAAGCAAGAGAAATGATAGACAACTGAACAGACTTACAGGTACTCAAAGACATTAGAATAATTGGACATAGACTATAGCTATGTATATTAATATTTTAAGGAGATATATGCCAAGTTTTAGTTGTAAGGGCACCATATGTTTAAGTTACATAAAAGATTTGAAAGAAAATATCTAGATATTATAGAACTGAAACTTACAAGTAAAATAAATAATTCAGTGGTCTTGCTTTGGAGCATTTTAGACACACATGAAGCAAGAAACAAGTGCAGTAGAATACAGCCTTAATGAAAATAATCCAGAATGAAACCCAGGAAGTGGGGTACAGGAGTAGAGATGTGAGAATGGAACAGAAGGGAGTGTAGACAGATACAATAATAAAGTGTTCAAATATGATTAGAGTTTCAGAATGAAAAGTCAGAATGCGGCAGAAGCAGTATTTGAATAGATTATATCAATTCACAATTGTAAGAAACCAAAAGACTTCTAAGCAGGATAAATAAAAAGAAATCTAAAACTAAATGTATCTTAATGGAGCTGCAGAAAAGCAAAGATGAAATCCAGCAAGTAACCAGAGAGGACCATAACAGAATCACTACTCTGCATAAAAATTCCAATATCTTGATTGCTGCTTAATATGTCTTAGCTCCATAATGATTAGAGATTTTGGTTATAATATTCTAATTAAGTTTATTTAAGAAAAGAGAACTTTAAATATCTCTCCATTTATATATTAAAGGATGCACATTGAATTTTCACAATTGGAAAATAATAAATAAGAGCATTAATATAAACTTAGAATTTATTTTTTAAATGGTTAGATTTTTAAAGTAGCTCAACATTCTTGTTTTCCCTGTCTTTATTGGGAAATTAACTGATAACCATTATTAAATGAGATGGTAGATGTCATGGAGGGTTATATATGCATGGATATAAATGAGCTTGAAAAAAATTTCCAAATTAAAAAAAAAAAAAAGAAACTTGCCCTTTTTTTTAAGGTTTAGACACAGAGAAAATTTTATCTTCTTATTTTTGAAAGTACTGTGAGATTTTCCAGTATTAAAACTCACTTTCAAGTATGATGATCTAGAAATAAGAAAACACCAAATGCTGCAATTATACAGTTTTATAATTTTCTCCATTTTTCCTAATCCTCTGACAATAATTTCACAGTGTAACACTTTTAGAAAGCTTCTCTGTTACTCTTTGGGCAACAATGGCTCAATCTTCAGTAACAAACCTTCACTTGTTGAACAACAAAGGAAAGCATGTACCACAAAGGGTCCCAAACTCAGCGGTCTGTGCTTACAAACTACACTGATAACTACTTGCAGATTGGCAGCTATCTAGTGTTCCTACTGTGGTCTCGAGAAAGTTCTCCCATTCTTCATCTACCTTAATTTCATGTCCAATTTTAAATAATTCAAGCATTTTGGGGATGTCATGGACAATGCATTTTTAGTAAGTTTGGAAACCTTTTTATCAGCTTCTTTAATGGATTAAGCACAGGCATTATATTTGGAACAGCTATATAAAAGTCTCATTGAATTTCATCACCAAAATCTTCTGAACCAGATTAGATCCTCCTGCAAATGCAGCTCCATTTTCTTCTGTGATTTTAATCTCTGCTGCATTCTCTGTAAATAGAGCAACTTTAACTGATTTCTGAAATGAATGGGTATGGAAAACTAACAACACTGGCAAATGGCTCCACTTCTTTCTTTTTCCCCAATACTATATCTGGTGTTAAATCAATATAAACACCTTGTTTTGGATTAGTAAAGGCCAGTACTTGAAATTTCCTAGTAACTGAATAGTTTTCTCCACTTCATGTATCTGCCTTATATGAGCATTTTAAGTAGACATCACCCTCAGCTCCCCTTTCATAAAGGGATATGATTTTATTTTTTCTATCTCATCTTTATTCTCATCTGATGCCTTCTGTTTTGTAACTTTTTTGGTTTTCTTTGCAGACTTTGTAGCAGCAGCAAAATGTCTGTTGGACACTGAATGCATCCAGAACGAGGATAAAGATGCCTGATAAGCCAACTTGGAGAAACTATGATGATGCATCATAACTGTGCCTAGGTGACTCCACCTTGCACTGCTGCAAAAGGAAATTCTATGCCAGAGCTATCTTCCCTACAAGTACAGACAACCCCTTGTTTTACCTCTACCAAGGCATCTAACAACCACCGCTACGTTGACCATTCCAGATTGTTGAAAACTTTCCCTTTCTGATAAAAGAAATCAAGCTAAGGAAACCACTGTTTAATATAATTTCCAAATATATGTTACATTTGTGTTATATAGATAGGATTTTTAGGGCTTAAAAACAAAGTTTAATTGTTATATGACATATTTTTTAAAGTGACATTAAATGTTAGGGCAAATAGTCTGAAATATCTCTCTTAAGAAAAACACTCATACTCCAGATCCACTCACTGACTTCATTCAAGCCCCTGTCGTGGCAAAAAACAGAGAGAGAGAGAGAAAGTGATGGAGACAACTCTAAGACTCTTTGGTACAAGTTTACAATTCTTTTTCTGAAATTCTGAAATTCAAAAGCTCTGAAACCCAACTTTTTTTTCTTATTTAATTTGTCCATAGAATCTAAATTGAATTGACAGGTGCTATTTATATTCTTCATTTAGACAATTTATGGCAAATTTACTACAGAATGTTGTTGTTGTTTTTGCCAGCAAAAATGCTACAAAATATTAGTTGTTGGATTAAGAGGGCTGCCACAGATCGATTCCCTGGTACATGGGGATGGTAATAGATGGCATCACCTTTTAAAAACTCAAAAATATACTAAATTCCAAATATCTGGCACGAAAGGTTTCTGGATGGGATATATTTGTATGAAGCAATAGCGAGGATCTGCTGGTGGCAAATATTTATAAATACATCATCACCTCCAAACAACAGATATGTCCGAAATTAACTAAGTGTAAGGATGGAGCTCTTGAGGGTTTTCTTTGGTGGTGATGGAGGGTGAGGGTGTCAGAAGGCAATGGGAAGTTATAAAGAAAGGATTCTTATCTCTACAGTTCACAGTTGTGGATAAGACAATTTGCTTAAAATTTTGCATTTAATAGTGTAAGATCTACACAGTTCCAAAAGACATACATCATTGCTACATTTAGAAAACATATACCCACTAAAGAATATCAACATTAATTTTCATAAGAAAGGTAAAAAATCCTGAAATTTTGCTTCTATTTTTTTTTCTTCTGTAATTTGAACTCAAAGAGATTCTAAATATATGGGTAAATTTGTTACTATTCTCCATAGGCTAGTAAGCTGGCTTTTTTCTCTATTTAAAGCTTTATACCAGACCTACTCTTCAGAGCTCAAAATCTTGGGCTATGACAGTGAAAAATTAGGAGTCTATTAAATATATGTATTTTTTTCCTACTGTGTTCTCTAGAATTAAAAAGTTATTGAAAATGGAAGCAAAATAGGTTAGGCTTTAAAAAAAAGATTCTAATTACTACAGGAAATTTCACCTGCCTGTTAAATAGAAATATGTGGGAAGGGAATGGGCCAATAAGGGGTAAAGAGAATAAATGTACAAGTTACTAAGACTGGTATGTTTTGATTTAAATATATATTGATTTTTTTTCTGTATAAAAGAAACAGTGGATAGTACACAACTGTGAAGATCATCTTTTGGGAATTAAGAACAATAAAAAGACAGAAATTAGGCATACCTAATGTTTAAGTAAACATACTTGAAGAATGGTGCAGTCTTTGGCATAATAGGAATTATTTTCAATATCCAGTATAAAAAGATAATAAGCAAATGTACAAGTACAGGATGATCTTGTTATTCATATTATAGATTAAGAATAAGATAAATTTAGTCACTGAATAATCTCTACAGATAGATACAGGCAATTTACCTTAAGAAAAAGTTCCAACTGTCAGAGAAAAATTAATTCTGTTTATGTTTCGCTTGTTTTGTTTTTTAATTATTTGATATAAAGAACTGGAGGAAGACAGGTGGGGGGGACATACCCAGCATGGGAGAAAACCCACTACTTTCTTCAAGGGGAATAAAAGAAAAACTGAGAAGAGAAATACAGTGTACACAATATAAATATTTAATATGGACAGGGTAGGAGAGATATTGTCAAATTATATTGATCTTTCCAGTTTTATTTTATAACATTTGCTTTTTTGTTCCTTATGGTTTGTTTCTTCAAACAATGCATATGCCTCAATTTCATGCTGAAACATCCAGGCAGACACTGAAACACTCCCAGTCTCTTATAATATTTAGATACAAAATAACTTGGAGACTCACAGATAGAAGCTATTATAATTTTATACTTATTTTAAGATGCTGATATTTCATAACAGACATGAGATGCCACCAAATAAGTGCTCCTTTGCTTTAAGTTCACTTAAGTGAAGACAAGTGTCTGAAAGTATTTCCTGCCACTACCTCTGACTGAGGCAACTTTAAAACTCATGGTTCCTGCAGACATTTTTATTTTCCAAAGTGTTGCTTTCTTTAAAGTTGTATTTTGTATTAAAAATACACATATAACTAGTTACTGTACATATTACCACATATTGTCAAAACGATGCAGTAAAATAAATGTAGTAAAATGAGACTACTTTAGGCTAAGGCTTCTATCAAATAACTTTGCTTATCATCCTGTAGCATTAACTTGACACTCGGCTACTATCAATAGACCTTCTGCTCTGTAAAAGACAATGTCAAGGGAAAGAGAAGGTAAGACATAAACTGGAAGAAAATGTGTGCAAGAAACACATCAAAAGGAAAAACTATGGAGATAGTAAAAATATCAGTGGTGGCCAGGAGTTCAGGGGAAGGCATGAATAAAGGGAGGAGAGAGGACTTTTGGAACAGTGAAAATACTCTGTATGATACTAGAATGGTGGATACATGTCTTTATCCATTTGTCCCAATCCATAGAGTGCACAACATCAAGAATGAACCCTAATGTAAACCATGACCTTTGGGTGATTATTATGTGTCAATGTGGGTTCATCAATTATAATAAATGCCAATCTGGTGGGAAATGTTAATAATGGGGGAGGCTATCCATGTGTGGGGGCAGAGGATATAAGGGTAATCTGTACCTTCTTCACAATTTTGTTGTGGAAGTAAAGCTTCTCTTAAAAGATAAAGTATTTAATAAATAAAAATTCACTCCTAGAGAAATATACACTGGATATATACAATTGGTCTTATGCAGTGATGTTCAAACTTTATATCCAGACTAAAATGTGTTTTAAATTTGTAGTGTACTTTTATTGGGAAGATATTAGAAATTCACATCTGAATTCACAAAATTCACATCTGGACTGATCTGACAAAGAATAAAATACTCTATACATATACAGTTGTGTATACACAAACACAGTCATGTATATACACAGGAAAATGCCAATTTACATGGGACCTTTAAAATATATTTAAGGAAAAATAATTTAAAATAGAAAAAATAATAACAAAATATTAAAATACTGAGTAAAATAGAAAAAAATAACAAAATATTAAAATACCAAGTAAAAAGTAAAAAATGTAAAACACCTAAACTGAAATTAATGTACTTTACTACCTCACATCTCACGCTAGCCATCTCAGATTTTTCATCAAATTCTAACTTTTTTAATCCAATTCTTTTTCATTAATTTATTGTTAGTTTTTTATTTATAAATTTTATCATTGCTTTATACAACATTTGAACTTTAGATAACCTATGACAACTTGGCTACTCTGAAATTTGTGCTTGTCCTTTTAAATGACAGTAAAAATAAAAATAAAAACCTATATAAATCAATATTCACTGTAATAACTCTTTAGGCCAAATTTTATAAAGCAGAGAAAATAGAATATGCTCTTTAAGAGTGGTGCAAACTAATATGGTAGACACAATTTTTTTACCTGTGGATATTACTGTTTTTCTTAGAAAGAATATGGGACTTAATTTATGATGTCCTCAAGATGCAAACTCTGTTAAATGAAACTGGGGTGGGGGAAGGGGGGAGGCAGTAGAGGAAAATGATAAAAACCTAGTTACCTTCTCCCACTAGATGGAGCTCAGGCATCTATATGGCAAAATCCTTACCATGTTTACATTTGGCCGTATTTGATTATTTAGAAGCTGACATGAGCAGTATAATCTGCAAGGGGGAAGGAGGGAAAATATGTTTTTTTTTTTATGGTAGTAGCTTGGCTGAATGTAAATTAATTAGAAGTACACATTACTTCTCTTGATGGTCCTCTTTCCTGATTCTCCAACATACAAAACACAGAGACCTCTTTACTTTCATGCCTGCCTCCAACATTCTATCTATTCTGTAAATGCTTCTCTACAATTATCAAAATGCTCTTTAAGATAATTCTAGCTCCATTTTCCTTATTTTTTTCTAAACCCACTAAGCATATGAAAAACATTCATTTCTGATCTTGATCATACATATTTTTAGGTGTAGTTACAATGATTAAGTAGCCTTCTCTCTTATGAGAAAATGACAAAACACTATGATCTTCCCTATAGAAAATGTATATCAACTTTGAAAATAGAAATGGCCTACTTGGGACAAACAGATACCATCCATTTTGTTGGGGGTTCCATCCTCAGCTCTCTGGGAAATAGGGCAGTCATAGAGGACGGGTTCCTAATGTGCAAAAGGCATGGAAGAAAAAAAGAAAAGGTACATCCTGCCATCAATAATTAAAATGGTCAGGCTGCCAGGTATGATCTCGAAAAAGATTAAAAAACTATAATCCCAGGACCAAGATAGGAAAGATTTTATGAACTACCGGAAAGTCTGCAGCTTTCCAGAAAATAGAATTTTGGCGTTTGTAATCTTAATGTAAATTATTTCAATTGTTTTTGAGCAGTCTTGAAAATTCACAACATAGAGCATTTGCAATTTTGCTGAGGCAGAGATTTGAATCACATGCTGTGCTATAAGCCTCTTAAGAGCTGGTCTAGTTAACTACCTATAATGTGTTGGAACTAAACTTTATTGTTCTCAACTTATAGGAATGTGGGGAAGTTGGGGTTCCTATGGCCAGGATCCTCACTGAACTTAAACCACCTGTTGATGTAACTAGCCTGTTGCTGGGCTGCTGCTTCCACACCTTTAGGTAATAAGCTATTATTGCGCTATAAAGAGAGCTCGGCCCAGTGCTCTGCGCGGACGCAGAAACACTAGTGCTCGACCTACCGCGGGAGAACAAGGCGGTTAATAAACCCTTTCATCCCAAAGAACGTTTTGCTGTCAATTTCTTTGATCACAATGAATTCATAGTGAACTTGCCCGGGGCTGAAACCCATTGGCAAGACAAGGAAGAAATGTTTGATTTCTCTGACAAAATTATTCTAAATCTTAGTTTTGATAGTTGTTTCATATTTGCAATTAGTAGAAAAAGAGCAAAAAATGAAAAATGCTTGAGGCTAGAGTTAGAGGAGACAAAACACTTTGGGATGTGGAGAATATCAGCTACCGAAAAGAGTATACTTGGTCCTGGATACCAAAAAGAAAAGCACATGAGAGAATGAAGGAAACGACCGGACTGAGCCTGAGGCGTCTTCCTGAGCTGCACTTACAAGCTCAGGTGCAAGGACCGTTTGATCAGTGGCAACAATGCATCAGCCACTGAGTTAGAGAAGCAGCCTATCTAGGAAGGCAAGCCAGTTACGAAACTTAGGAGTTTAATGAGAAAAAAAAAAATTAGAGTAGAGACAACTTAGAGCACATAAATACAGAAAATATAAATTACAACAGGAAACTATAGGAAGGTTATCCACCTTTGGGGTATGTATACTTTGGAAGTAAGAGGGAGCAAGGAGGAGATGCTTCCATGAGATAATGAAATGCTGATGTCTTAAGTTATTAAAAATTCAGGCAAATTAAGGAAAGAGGACTGTGACTGAAGAGCAGAGAAGAGAGATTCCTCCCACATGGGTAGCCTCTACCTATGCTGGAGTGAATTATGAAAACTTCACTCTTTCAGACAGGAAGGGACCAGGATAATTGCAAGGAATCTTGTGCTGAAGAAGCTAATAAATAATCATCTTATTATACTTTGCCAGATGCCCAGAAGCAGTCACTGAGGGTTGTAGACAGGCAAAGGAAACTCACTATATTTTAACTTCAAAATAATCAATATTCCTTTTAAAAGTAAATTTTGGAGTGATCTTTTGAAGGTTAAGTCAAATCACATTTCTTCTCTGCTCAAAAATTTCCAGTAGTTTCCCATGTGTTCCTTATACTAGCCAACAAGTCTCCACAGATTCTGTTCTCCTATTACCTCCTCTCTTCTTCCACCAGTCCTTTCCATCTATCTAGCTTGGACCCATCCTTTCCTCTACCTGTATCCCTCTTCCCTAAAATAACAGTATGGCTTGCTCTTCACCTCCTTCAGGTGTTTGCTGAGCATTCACAGAGGACCTATGAATCCTTTGCGATCCTTCCTTCTCTATGCCCCAAAGCCTCCTCCACTTTCTTGCTTTGTTATTCCTCTTACCATCTGACTGACCACCATGTAGCATACTATAAAGTTTATTAACTTATTTCTATAGTGTCTTTCTCTACTAGAATGTAAGCTCCCTTAGGGCTTTGATTTTTGTTTTTACTTTTTCTGATATATCTTTGGAACCTAAGACAATTCCTGGCACATAGTTATGCCCATTATGTATTTTTTTTCAATGAATTAAATCATTGCTGATAAAAACAAATTTTTAAAAATTTCAGAAATCTAAGAAGAGAGGTGATGAGGACTTCAGTAGTGCATAGAGAGAAAACCTCCATAATTAAATTGGAAACTCTGAAAGAGCATAATCACACAGTGTTTCTTCTCATGTTTCCTGGGACCAGGTAAACAATAAATACTTTATGGGAAAATAGTTGTTTCTGAAATAAGAATGACAGAACGATACAAATATTACTGTACCAAATATACTTAAATATTCTGAGAGTACAGAGAGGAGTAACCTAGCAGCTAGCAGGTGTACTTTTATATAGTTAACATTTATTGACATTATAGTTATCACTTATTGATATCTATATTAGATATGTTCTGTGTTCATTATCACATTTAATCTTTTCAAACCAGTGAGATATGATCTCCTATCACTTTACAGAAAGGGAAACAGTGATCACAGGATAGGAAATGACAGCTCTGAAATTCAAACCCATCTCTGGGAGTCTGGATGCCATTTGCTGGAGGGGCGTAAGGGAGTCCATATCCCAAGAAGATCTTTTCCTTGGTGAGTTTCATAGAGGGCAGAGATGAAGCTCACTAAAGTTAATAGGGCAGCAGCCCTGTGCTTTAGGTCAGAGGGCTAAAAATAAAACAAGCCATGTATCTTCGGCTCAAGTAACTTATGGACTAGTGAAGGAAAATAATTTATAAAACAGTAGGACATCATTTATTTTTGGTACAGATTTAATAATAAGATGTTATAGTATGGTTTCCTAAATGTTTCCGAGACAACTATTTTTTAACATCATACTCTATTTACTGTAGTCACCAATGAAAAGATGGATTATTTAAAAGTATTATAAAACAAGTACATTCATCTGCCAAACTATCAGTACTAAGAAAACAGAATCCTATACTCGTAGTTTAATTGTGCCTTATTTGAAACGATTGATAAAAAAGCAATTTTATCTTTTGAGAGGAGGAACAAACAGGAACACTCGTCCTGGTTTCAGAAAATGCCTTTTTGTGCATGTTCAATTTCTACCCTAAATGTAAATCTTACCTAGCACCTCTTCCTCTGCTAATTTCAGTATCAACAAAGGAACTGATTACTTAGCAATATATGAAAAATAATATTTTGGCAATCATTTATGTTGTAATTTCTGGATCTGAGTTGCTAGAAAGTTCTGAGATATTCTGATATTAAGTATTCTCTTGAGCAACTTAATTTTCTACAGCAGCTTTGTCTCTGTACTCATTAGCTACATAGATTTTTCTGGGAAAAACCCATGCCTATACACATTATTTCCTTATAGAGACAATATATTTTCATTGGTAACAGCACAGATTTAAAGTCAAATATTCTTGTGTACAGGTCTGGCCTTGCTAGTTAACTGACCTTGGGCAATACACCTACCCTTCCTCTAAGTTTCACCTTTTCCTGCAAAAAGGGAGTGTGGGAATCTGTTGCAAAATGATTCCAATGATCTACAGTTTATGGTACTCACACTGTTCTAGAAGATTATTTCACAATGAATCAGGATTGGCTGTGTGACCCATAGAATATGGTGGAAGTAAGTGGTAGTATGTGACTTCTAAATTTAGGTTATAAAAGGCATTATAACTTCCCCCTTAGCCTCTTGGATTGCTCACCTGAGCAAGCCAGAAGCCATATTTTGAAGACATTTAAGCAAGCAGTGGGGAGCTTATATGAGGAGGAACTGGGGACACCAAGTCAATGGCCAATACCACCATGCTAGCCTTGGAAGGGGTTCCTCCAGCCCTAGGCAAGTCTTTAGATGACTTCAACCCCAACCAGCATATAAATGCAATTCCAAGAGAGATACCAGGTAAGTATTGCCCAGCTCAGCCTTTCTTGAATTCCTGAGCAACAGAAGCTGTAAGAAATTAAAATAATTGCTATTATTTAAGCCACTAAGATTCAGAATAATCTTTTTATGCAGCCATAGTAATGATAACAGGAGTCACCTATCTGAATTGTTGGGATAAATGAGGCAATGCATATAAAGAGGTTAATATAGACTAGCATACACTATATGCTTAAAATTACCAAGGAGAGCTACTGTAACTGTGTGTATGTGTGTGTGTGTGTTCAGCTAGATGCTTAAACCCTGGAAAAGGATAGAAAGACCCATCTCAGGACAGGCTATGCTACCATATACACTTTTGCAACTTGAATCCAGGGCAGAGTGTTTACTAAAACATATTGTCTCTTCTTGTATTTCCCAGCCTTTTTAAATTAAGAATGGACATGTGACTGAGTCCTGCCAATGAAATGGGAGCAGAGGTTATACGAGCTGCTTCCATCATGGCCCCCAAGCCTTCCAATGAACAATCTTCTACTCTTCTTCTACTGTTCCTTCAGAGTAGAGAGAAGGGTGAAACCTTAAGAAGGAGCCTGGATTCCTGAAAGGCCACACAGAAGAATACACACCAAACAAAAAATGCTAATACTATTCTTTTCATGAGTAAAAAATAAACTTCTGTTATGGTGAGCCACCGATGCTTTGGAGGTTATCTGTTACAGTTGGTGGCCTGATGTTAATTAATATCTACCTGCACTGGGCACTGATAAATTCCTCCCTATCAGGCTTCCCCTCTCTGTGATTGGTGCCTGGTTCTGGTGTATCACAGGAAACTTGACAATACATGAAGAGTTGTTCTCAACTGCTAAAGGTACCACAAAGACCTAGGCTCCATCTCATCAGAAACTTTCACTAAATCAAAACAAAACAGGTAATACATTCAGGCATTGGATTCAAAGTATGTCACATAAATTTTTCTCTATTCTAATGTATTCTCTCATTATTTCCACTTTCTGATATTCCACTTAATTTTCTCCTTTCACTTGCCCACTTCAGTCAGCTATAGCTTCTGGTCCATCCTAACCAGGTATCCTAATTTTCCCATTTACTTGTTATATGACTTCAGGCAAGTCAAAATATGAAACAAGACCTTGTTTGTATAATTCCAAGCATAATTAATATTAAATGAGTTAAAGTAAATAAAGTGATAGGCCTATGAAAGTGCCTGGTATGTTTAGGATATAATGAATAAAAATAAATAATAATAAATATAAATAATGAAGTTATTTAATAAATTACTTACATAAAATAATGTATAATGACTATTAATATTCAGTGATACTTAATAACTATTCAAAATAAAAATATTTACCCAAATGCCTTCTATATATATTAACTGCCAAAATGAAAATACATTTTGCCTTTTTTTGGATACATAATGATATTTAAAACTGCATTTTTACATCGCAATTCTCTGGCAGATGTAACAGTAATATCAATTTTTCCCATTGTGGTATAAATTATATGATGGTTTCAGGACATACAAAAATTAAATGGATCAGACCCTCTTATTTTTTTTTTAACATTAAAATTGCTCTGGCAATAGAAACTTTTCACAAACACTAGAAGGAAAAGCTTATAGCCCAAACACATAAACAGAACATTGAATTCCACACTATTTTACATAATATCTTCTACTAATGTGATGATACACCTGACAAAATTTAACAAGCATGATGATATTTATTTCAGAGCACCACTTTGTAGCCTGAAATGGATACTCATTCTAGCAGGTGTCAAGACTCAACAAGAATCCACTTTCAAAGTTAAATGCAAATTACATACTGAAATGTTGTAAAGAAAACAACTATATTCCTTTCCCCAAAAAAGACTTCTTGTGCAATAGCCTCTAATGAGAGTGAACTTAACTGATACAGTAAATGAATCTGGATACAAAATTCCTTTTAGCTTAAAGAAACATCAAAGTCCATTTTATAAATGAGAAATAAAATGTGACTTCCTTTCAACAAAACAAACACCTTGATGCTGATTTTTTACCACATCAACAAGGGATTTAGAGTCCAAATATCCCCTTTGAACTTGGTAGTAAGTTTCAGTGTGTTTAGTATGTTGATGTTAAATGTGGCCCTGACAAGTGCTAATGTATACCCTTTGGGTTACTTGATATTCTCCATAGAGACGCACTGCTGAATTAAAAACAAAAAAGGAAGAAGAAAAAAAGAAAGTTATACTGCCATGGGTTCACACATTCACATGAAAAGAAAATGACTACAGAAAACCATCAATATTTCAAGTGCTTGGGGAAATATTCAATATGCAAATTATTTCATGCTAATCTAGAGATCACAATCAGTAGTTTAAAAGATAATTGTAATAACTATCTGGGAAAAGTGGTTAAAATAATTGTAATTTGGTACTTGAAGAGTCATTTTTCTTTGCAGAATTTCCAAATTCCAACTATACCTATTTCTAAAATATCTCTTCCTCCAGTGATCTCCAGATATCAGCATTTATTACAGACTCAATATTTTAATGTCCCATAAAAGTTACTACAGACTCCAAGTAAGTCCGAATAAGTGTGAAGGAAACAAATCACCAAGAGAAGAAATAATTCCCTACAGCACAAAGAGGATTCCTGAGAGCAGGAATGTTCCAAATGATGTAAAAGGAAGTCTCACAATAGCCTTCATTTTCTCATGTTTTACATGCAAAGAACTATGAATAAATGACTTAAAAAGTAGCAAAGAACTATGAATAAATGACTTAAAAAGTAGCTAAGAAAAAGAGGTAAAGAGGAAAAGAGGACTCACAAAACAAATTTGAACTCTAAACATCATCTTGATATACTGGAATGTAAAATGTCAAATCATTTGGAAGTTTCTGACAACAAAAAATGCTAATCAAAAAGTATTTACACCTTTGATTGGTTTATTTTAAGGAATAAGACTTGCTAGCTTGTATATTTACAATTACAATTATTTGCTTTCAAATAGTAATATCTTTGGGGCATTTTAGAAAAAAGCTGTCACCTCATTCTATTCTTACGTGATATCAGAGTGACCGAAAAGTAGGTGAGTAGAAAATAACAATCTGTTGTAACTTCTGTTGCTCTCTCCACCTCCAACCCCCACACCTTGCCCCAGGCAGTGGAATATTCCCACATCATAATATCTGTTAGTTAATACCAAAGGCTTCACCCAGCTTCAAAGCAGAGATATTAAAGGCTCACTTTCCACCACAAGCAGGTGTATTTTTATTAGTTTTCTCTTGCAAAATTGCTATGACTTCACTTGTGGATATCCTGCCAAAAGCCATTATTGAAAGCCTTACTATAATTGCTAAGTTACATGCAATGTCTGAAGCACAAAACCAATGTCACTTGGAGCCCTCCAACAATTGACTGAAACCAAGTGTTACATCATTAAAGCTGAATTACAACACACCCATGGCGTGTTTTCCATGTGTCCTATTTTAAACAATAGTAGAACAAAACCTGACTATAAATTCACAGATCCCCAATTTGTTCAAATTCATGAACAATAAGAGCTGTCTGACAGACTTTTCTGGCTCAATTTTAGTCAGAAATGTCATGTACCAAAATTAAATGTCTGTTTGGATTTTACCGGAGATGGAAATGCTAGCTTTATATTATAAATTTAAACAACCTGCCACAAAGGGACACTCACATTTGTATCACTTGGGAAAGCATAGTCATCTAATTGCTTAGAGTAACACAAATAAACTCATGTAAAGTGTTTGGTTTCTTAATTGGCTTTATGTAGAATGATTCAGATGAAGTGATGATGGCATGGGTTTTCAATGAGTTCAGATTAAATTTCTTTTCTTTGATAATCAGAGTGGGATGTGGAATCCATGCATTGTTAATGACTAGGAAGTTTTCTGGAAATTTGTGAAAATTCAGTAAGACATTCATTAGTGCTGACAAGAAGAAATATTAGCAGCACACTCATATTACTTTTTTTGTCTAATTAGGTTCAATCCATTCCATTATTTGGTGATCTAAGTGGAAATATTCCTTCTTTCACGGTGGTATGCAAAACTATTATAATTACTTTTTTAAAAGGCTGACAACTTTTTTTTTTTTTTTGGCTTTAGTGATTTTATGGTGCCTAGATTCCACCGGCAAATATTTAGTCACTCACTTACTTGGACAGAAATCCATCACCTGGAATAGAAATCATGGTTAACATGCCAGCATCTTTGTACAGACAGGCCCTGAAAATACATACTAGGCAAGGCCACTGCCAAATAACTTTTGTCTGGCCAGCACAACCTTTCAAATGTTCTCTGCATACCAGTTACTGTTAACATTTATTGTAGCATGTGTAGATAAATATATTTTAGCACTCATATCCATAACTTAGGTAATACAGTAGCAATCTATACTCTACATGTTACCTGTATTCAGTTGTGGTTTCAGCAGGCACTCACAATATTCAGATTTCTCACCAAAACCTAACACTAGTCTTCATGTTACATGAAATAGATCACAATTAAACCAAATGCAGGAATTTGACATATATATACATATATAACCAACCCATAAAGAAATTAGTTTAGCTTTTTAAACACATCCCTATCATGAGAAAAATACATCATAAAGAGAAGATCTCCTCCAAAATATGTAAGAATACTGGGGCCCTGTAAAAATACACAATAATTATAAAGCTAAAGTGCTGTGACAGGCTAGGTCAACTTCTCCATGTCTATTATTTAAATCCTTGCATTCATGTGAAAAGTAAATAGTTTCTACATACACACAAACACATATTTACACATCAAAAAATTCTACAGGTCGTCACTTCTACCACATTCAATCCGCATCACAAGTTATAATAGCAAAAGAAATCCATCACACACAGAAAGGGGAAAAAAGAACCCAAAAAAAACTATGCTCTCACCACAAACTATGTCCACCCAGTTCTTTCCTTTATTTAGAAAATCTCAGTGCCAACTGAATCAAAGCAGCCATACTCTTTTACGGTTTGTTTTCTTTAAATTTGGCGGACACTGTTCTTTCCTATAAAATTGGTTGACTCAATATGGAAAAAAATATCCACCATTAACTTTCAGCATACCCATTTGTTATTCTTCATCTTGAATTCTAAAATTAATCTTGCTGATTCATGTTTAAGGATTGCTATTGAATAAAAAATATTTTATGATGTGTTCTGAGTTAATACTTTTGGGGAAATTTAATTGTCATTTAAATGTGCACCATTGAATATATGAACCACGTTCTTTAGATTTTAGGGCCCAGGCTGTTACACTTATCTTCAAGTATTTGTAATTTGACTACTTTGTGTGTTTTGATACACAATGAGAAAGTCTAGAGCAACTAATGACAGTATGTGTTATTTCCTAATTTAGACATATCTACTAAGTCCTAGGATATAGAATTTACATGATTAAAAAGTCATTAAGTAATTGCTTATCAGACTCCACACATATTTCAGCAAATCAAGATGGCTTAGATTGTATTTACATTTGGACTGTAGAGTCATTTTCCCAAATCACATTAACAACAGCTTTTTGACACCCAGCCCTTTAAAGTTCATGAACTTCAACATCTAAAAACATGTGCAGGATTGTCAAACATTCCAGTGCCCTCCCTGGGGGCACCCAAACATATGTAACTGTGTATATCACAATGTCACATACCATCAAGTTGCCTTGAAAGAAAGTAACCGGGTCATTTTATCAGGGTTGCAAAATGTCACAGTTCTGAATCTGTGAGGTAAGGGTGCAAGTGCTGTGAGGGAAGAAGCCGCTTAACTGCGACCACAAATTTTCTAAAGCAGGAGTGAAGCCTACCCACCTATTCTAAATTTCTTTTCATTCAAAACTCATAAATAGTACTAAATAATAATGCCAGATGTATACAAGAAGACCTTAAACCAAAAATCACTTTTCAATAACCAGGCTGAGCGGACCCTGATGACGTCCACCCCAGTTTCTCATCTCTGCTTGGTCAGAGATCTTCCAAGTTGAGCAAAGCATTTTGGAAAAGGGGCAGATGGGAAGGCTGATTAAATCCACTCTTATCTGCAAGATATACATATCCCCGTGAGAGAGCTCTTTATAATTCTGCCTGAAGAAATGGGAGGGCCAACTGCAACCCACCTGTTCACCCTGCACAACCATAAACCAAGCCAGCAATCGTTCAAACAGTGGAGCAGCAGCAGCACTCAGTGGCAGAACCTCCTCAGCAGCCTCTGTCCACCTGTCTCTGCGTGCAGCCCGGCTGCGTCCTGCCAGCTGTTTCTTACATTTACCAGATTGCTAGCCCCTTTGACCATGGGCAGATAAATTAAAGCACCTGGGCTCTACCTTCCCAGTTCTGAAAAGCAAGAGGAAGCTACTCTCCAGTGAATTCTCGGCTCCAGCAATTAACTGAAGAAAGCGATTAAAGGCTCCAGGGCAGACATAATAGAGGATCTGGGGTTCTAATTAAGCAATAACTTGGATGGCTAGAGGGAATGTCAGTAAAATTTTATCTTTGGTGGACAGAACTGTTTTCTAAGTACTTTAGAAATACTTTCAATATGTGAAGGAGGTTTTTTGTTGTTGTTGTTCGTTTTATTTTCACATCATCTATATACATTTTGATACACTGATTTCATCTTTTTCCTTTGTATGACACTATTTTTCATCTTTTATTGAGGTGAAATTCACATTTAAAATTAATCATTTTAAAGTGCACAATTCTGAGGCATTTAGTGCAGTGTCCTACAACCACCACCTCTATCAGATGACAAAATTTTCATTACCTCAAAAGAAAAAGGCGAATTTTCACACATTCACCTGAAAGGCAAATATTTAAAAGTCATATGAACTTATTTTTATCTGTAGATAAGAGCAATTTAATTGCATTTTAATCGTTCAAAAATTCTTACCCAAAATATTTTGCCGCTGCTTCACTGCTATCAGTTTTGGTAGCTGTGAAGCTCTGAGCTTCTTAGATTACCTAATTTTAAGGTCAACATCTGATGGAGATGTACTTTCAAAAATCCTTCAACACATACACACCTTCATCAACCTCCACCTTCCCCACTGTAGTCTTTACTCAGGGAACAGAAGACCTAGAATTTCCCTGGATTCTAAAGATTAAACCAACTTCAAGATAAATTTATTGTTAAGTGTGTAAAAGAATGCACAAATTAAGGTATAAGTGGTAGCTTATCTCAAAATGGATTCCATGAGCACCTACATGGAATCTTTATGAAAAATGTAGTGCACAGAATCACCTTCTCCTAATCATACTGCCTTTACTACTTCAGAATTAAAATGAAGTGAATTCACAAATGTCTTCCAAATCCTCTTCCACCTAAGGAAAATTTACTCATCTTTAAAATCCAGTGTTAATGACTTCACTGGTAAACTACCCCAGCCTCCTTCACTCCAACCCCTGCCATACCAGGCTTTATGTCAACCTCCTCATATCACTTCCTCCAAGGTTTCAGGCAATTTCATTAAGAAAACTGCTCAGTATGGGAATATTTTGAGGAGATCAAGAAATTTGGCTGTGCTGTTCTGATTAAACTTAAAAAAAAAAGCTTATATCATTAATTTATGTATTTAGAAAGGAATTGCCATATGTGTTAACAGTCTGATCAACATAATGTCCCTTTTCATTCTTTAGGTGGGAGTATAGTACAGCGAAAGTACAGACAGGAAAAAGCAGTTTCGATTCTACCATTTTAACTTAAAATCCCAAGACCTTAGACAAGTTAATTCTCTGGGCCTCAGCTACCTGTGGGCCTTATTCACCTCAGTGTGAATACTAATTATGTACTAAAAGGCTCTGTAAGGAGTAAATGAAAATGCATACTTAGAATGGAGCATACACTTGATAAATATCAGTGGTCTTCACTTTTATGGATGTTTTGCCTTTCTGGAGTCTGAAATGTCACCTAATAATAATTACACAAATGGAAATATTTTAGAAATTTCATATATTCTTACAGCAATTGTTAGAACATGAATTTTATTTTTATTCAGTTACATTCTTAGGACACCCCTTGAAATTGTATATTAGTGTGATAGTGTATCTCACAACTCTCCTCTGTAAAATGATCAGTTCTATTTATTAATGAGTATGTACCTTTTATGATGAAATATATCAATGCCTTACTTCAAAAGAAAATTGTTTCTGTCAGTGAGAGAGCTTGAAGACCCTACTTGTTCATTCACACTTACTTCATCCTAAATTAAAGCTTAAATATCAAGTTTAATAACCATAGACCACATTATATCAGATATTTAATAACTCATTTTCTATCCTAATACTAACATACCACTAAGTGATATGAAATGTAAGGTAGATGGCCCCAGATCTCTGGTTTAGAAGATTTTTGAATGAAAGGTATCAGGGAAAGAAGTAGAAGAATATTTAGTAGGTCTGTCCAGGTTACTTTTTGACATTTATGTTACCTTAGTCATTCAGACTTCCTACCATCAAGAAAAGAAACATAATTCAAAAGCTCAAATTGCAAAAGGAACAAAAAATTTTGATTCATATACACAATTCCTTACCAACCTTCTTGCATCACCTCGCTGCTGTTTTATTTTTACCTGTATATGTTTGAAAATGATATGAGCTTCAGTTTCGGCTTACATTTTGCTATAGTAGTAATTGTAAAACCTCTGGAAAATTTGTATTTGATGTTAGTGCTTGTCTTTCAAAAATGATTCTGAATCATGAAAAGGTGAGGAGAGAGATCCATTTACTACTTATCACTGAAACAGTGGACAAAATTTGTCCTGGTAACATGTCTTAAATAGATTTTAAAAGCTGAAATTTGTACTCCCTCATGCACACATTGGAAATGAGGTACAGAAAATAATTTTTCCTTTACCTATAAAATTCTCTGGAAAATACTAGCTATCATTTTCTTTTTACAAATTTGGGAATTTAATAAAAGCAACAACTTGGCAATCACTAGGTTAATACAAATAGATACAATTTCAAGCATAAGAGTAAATCAAGAATTTCTTAACTATCCATTTAGGAAATAATATATATTTTTGATTACTGATATATCTAAAGCACCTCTAGTAGTATATGACACATACTAGGTACTTAATAGTATTTACTGAATAAAGAAATGCATAAACATATACAATTATAAAACTTACGTCCAAGTTTCCTGGAGGAGTTTGGGCTTTTCTCCACAAAGCTAAAGCAACACTTACTGAATTGTAAGCATAGCCAATTTTGCAATGGACTAATGGCTTCAGATCTAGAATTAATGTGTATAGTAAAAAACATTTTACAGTTTGAAATTGGGAATATGGTTTTGTATATTTTCTCTGTCTTTGAGAAAAGACTTTTGCACTAGCAATACAGTGGGGCTACCTGAATGGTATGATGCTTTTTCATTGGCTGAGTAACTCTTAAAACTTAAAGCACCTCTTAAAATATTATCTGAAATAGTTATCTTACTCTTTTATATCTACTAGTTTTATCTCCTAGTGAGATTGCCATTTTCTTGTGATGCAAAGAAAGACAGAAACTATCCTAAGTCTCAGATTTTTCTGAGTCTATGCCTCTAGCCTTAGCATGATTATTGTAATTCAAGTCACTGTCACATCTTATAAGGTTACTGCAATAAATCCTTGTGTTTCCTGCCTCTGACCTGGTCCCATCAATTACTTCTTTACAAAACCATTATGGTGATTATACGAAAACACAAATTTAGTCATATCGCTCCCATGTTTACAACTCTTTAAAGGCACAGGTGGAAATACCTTGAGGACAAAGGCCATCTGATGTGTATTCTCTATACATCTTTTTTTGCTGTTGCCCTGGGTCATTTTTCTAATATTATCCCTGTGTTCTTCCACTCTCACTTAGAACACAAGACATAAAGAAGTTTTGTCAATTCCCCAACATGGCAGGCACTGTCTTACCTACTGGCCTTAGCCCAAGATGCTTGGTCTGCCAGAAATGGGGTCCGTCACAATTCTTCCATTGGGAAATTTCCATTCATATTCAAGATATGTATCACAACCTCAGGAAATCATATCACATATCACAGCTGGGTTATTTATGTTTTTCTTCTATATTCTCTCAATTGTGCTATACCAACCTAACTCTACTGGCATTACTGGTTACTTAAGCATCTCCTTCAAATTCTTAAAGACTTGGATAATGCCACATTTTCCATTTCCCCGCAGTAGCTGTCTCCATTCTTGCTAGTGATGATGATGATAGTGCTTTCATCATGTAGCACCTTAGTTAGCAAATGTTAAATATGTACCATGTAGCAGATATTACCTTAAGCAATTTACATACAATATTTTATTTATCCTAGCAACAATTCTATTATTATCTGCAGAAATCTTGGAAACCTATCAATCTTCACAAATTGGTAAAAATCATAGCCGGACCCAAACCAAAATTGGTAGGAGTATAGACTCCCTGATCCTAACCACTGTTAATAGTTCCATCACAAAGGTAATACTTCACAAATACTTTCTGAGTATGTGAGTGATTGATGGATCTATTACCTTCAAGTAAGGTGAATCAAACATCAGTGTTTGAATAACCAAATGTTAATTCTTATTGAAAGTGCTAATATAATTATTGTTCAATACAACTGGACATTTTTCTTATAAATCTAAGAGAAGGTTGCTTAAATAGATTTTGTTGTTAATAGGAAGAAAAGTACTCATTCTTTCTTGGTAGATGTAAAAAAAAAGTGTTAAATCCAGGTAAATTTTAAAACCCACTGATAGTATTGTTTGCCACATAAAAACTATACATATCATACTGGAAACAGGCTTCTCAAACTGCATATACTGTATATTAGCTTTCCATCAGCAATGTAAACAATGTAATCTAAGCATTACGTGGACTCTACATTAAGATAAACCAAACTACTTTCACCAAGACAGATGTAACCACTCAGATTCTATTGGGAAAGACGTAACAGCATTATTTGGTCTGGGTCTCGAGTACTTTATTTGGTAAATAACTTGGGCTTTGTATATTCATTTCTTCATAACACCTATTTCCAACATTTAAACATTACAAAGTATTTCAAGTGTTCTGGGCTTAGGCTTCAATGGCAAAACATGACATTTGTTGATCTTCCTTCATCAGACCATTTTTATTTGACAGATATGGGGATAATTTACTTTACTCTTTCTTGCATAACACCTAAAAAATAAAAGGAATATTGAATTGCTGCCTTTTCTTATATTTCAAGCCTCATTTTTTCCCACAGATCTAAAAGTAAAACATAAGACAACTTAAGAAAGTGAAACCCAGAAAAACTCTACAATTTGTTTTTAGCCAAGATGATAATTTTTAAAAAGTTATTCAAGGGTTTATATCTGAAAAATAAGTTGACCATATGGGACATATGGCTTTGGAAAATAGTTATTTTAGTGTTGATTATAAGCAAGAAACAAAGTTGTCTGAATTGAACTGCACCTAAGTTTTTTTTTTAATTAAACCCACTTGTTTAAATTAAAAGTGCATTTTCAAGTAACTATACATCTAAATTTACATGCTTTACATATTATATTTATTTCTTATACAGTCATGGAAAATTACTCTTTGGAGTATCATTATAGGCCTTTAAAAAATAGGTAGTACATTCACATGAATCAAACTTTAAAAGATTCCATATAAAGTTCCCTTCCACATCCGTCCTGCCATGCAATATATGTGTATGTGTGTGTGTGTGTGTGTGTGTGTGTGTGTGTGTGTGTGTGTAGCACCAATATTAAAAGACCTAGATCCATGCCTTATCTCTTCACTAACCACATAACTCTAGACAAGTCACTTAATCTCTTAGATGTAGGACACATCTGTAAATTGCCAAAAATGATGATTAGTTTTCTCCCAATTCTAAAATTACTCAAATAAAACTAGCTGACAACAGCAGTTTATCCCTTTTTTCATCTCAACGTTTAAACAACCTTCTTTAATCTCTAATAGGAAACCTAGTCATTTTCTTTGTTGACTTTAATAACCAGCAGAGCCTATGGAGGGCACTGACAAGGATAACTGAGGCATTTTTGAAAGACAGTAATTAAAAGTTGTTCACCTTGTTTTATTTTGTTTTTCTTGTTGGTATGCTACTAAAGTTACAGGGACTCACTATCTGTAGCTTCTATTGTCCTATCTTGCTTGATATTTGTGATTTGAAAGACTCAAAATCCTGCTTACAAGACCATTCATTGACTCAAAACTGTTCATTGGCTCAAATTCATTCATATTCTGAGGGAACACAAGCTCAGGGTGGCCAGATCTTTGAATGACATGACTCCATTTCCACTGGCTGTGAATCCCTCTAAGCTCCATCCTCACAGTAAAGAAGTTTGTCTGAGTTTATAGCAAGTGAACTGTATTTTATCTATTTTGATTATTCATTTATTTAGAGTGACATTTTAGGCTGAAAAATGCATAGTGGTGATTATATGGAGGTGAAGTTAAATTTTAGTAAAGCACAAATTAGGATCATTATTGTTCTAGTCCCATCTTTTATGTTCTCATAAACCATGTCTAAAAAATCTCATAGACTCAACTCTTCATTTCTCAAAGGTTCCTTAGAACCTCATTCTTCTTAGTGAATTAATTATAGGAATGTAAACCAATAGCAACTATTTAATTTTTTTAATGAAATCTTCAACATGGAAGTACCTTTAAAAATCTACTTTATTCCCTTGACTTCAGAGACGTTGAAACTGTGAACTAAGTGAATTTCCTCACATTGTTAATTCATAAGAGACATGTGTCTAAAATCTGAGTTCAATTTTTTTCTTCATCTCATCACAGTAATTTAAATACTAGTACAAAACTGGGTCAAGCCAGTGACAGGTCATAAAGAAACAGAATTTAAGAGAGAGATTACCTTTGTGTGCTATATACTAGATCAAAATCCTTACAAGTATTGAATTTTGGTAGAAAAAATATAAAAGACATCATAAACTATGTGGAAAAATCCATATTAGCTTTTAATCTGTATTAGTAAAATGGGATCCATTATGTAAGCATGTAGAAACAATGATACCACTTAGACAGCAAATTTAGGGTTGGCAAGTGAGGGTGGGGCAGGCTATAATTTTCTACCAGCTAGATGCTTTTCTTGGAGATTGCATATCCAAATGTTCCTTAGTGACTTGCAGTCTCACCTGTTATCTATAAGGAAGCCTCATATTTAAGAGTCAGAGTAGATTTCTGCTTCCTTCCTGGAGAGAATGCTTCAACTGTCAATGGGTTTAGTACTAAACAGATTTTTTGTCCTTAGATTTGAACATATTTAAGACAAACTGGCACATAGAATATTGTGTCTCAGAGAGAGGATTAAACAAATTAACTTTTCCTTTCTGTAACAATTTGATCACTGAGAAGTAACTCACAGAATGTTGTAGAAAGCTGCATATAGTTTTTTTTTTTTTTTTTTGGTTTACCCAATAAAAGGAAGTTTGGGTCATCAATAACAAGCAGAGCCTATGGAGGGCATTGACAAAGAAAACTGAGGCATTATTTTTGAAAGATAGTAATTAAAAGTTGTTCACCTTGTTTTATTTTGTTTTTCTTGTTGGTATGCTACTTTACCCAGGAAACTATTAGGTGAAATTATACCTTTTTTAAACCTTTATCATATCAAAGAATGCAAGAAATATTAAGTATTCAAAGTAACTGAATTTTTCAGCCTACTTAGAGTAAGTCCATGAATATAGTAAAACTACTGTATTTGAGGTATATTTGATAATACAATACTTATTCACCCAGTTTTACTAGTTAATAAACTTCAACAAGAAACTAGACTGATTAGTGGGCAAATGTCTGCACATGTAGATAGAGCTCGCATAAACATGCAAATTTAAACATATTTTTGTTGACTTTAAATACGGATACTACCAGAAAACCAGACACAAAATCCCCTCTACATACCTCTCCACCATTATATAAGTATAAATTGCAACATGGTAAGGGGAAGTAAGAGGTGCTTTAAATATTATGGTTGATTATAGAAGAGGTAGTTCTGGGAACCAAAATTCTGTATTTAATAATGATTCTCTGGGGAAAAAAAATTGACACCATTTCTGAGGGAATGAGTGAAATTTTAATGATAAGAGTGTACACCTGAAATTGTCTCTGCTTTTTAGCCATCAGGAGAAACAAAAGCGGATTTCCAGGAAGCATATCATGTGCTCAACGAAATAAAAGGACACAAGCTTGGAGTGTCAGGTGGTAATTCCGATACCTGGGTTGTTACTATGATTTTCATTCTGGCTTTAGGAAAATTATGTTATTTTCATGCTACAATAACTAATGCATTTTAATTGGACACATAAACACAAAAATGAGCTTATAGCATCTTATCAAATAAATATTAATGAAAGCTTACCAAACAGCTGTACTTTAAAAGAAAAAAGATTCTTGTAACTTTTAATTAAATATCATACATATACATAAAGCTAGAGAGGAAGATAGTAGACAAATGCATTATACAGCATTAATTCACATTATTTTCAGAATATGGGCTCTGACTTCCATTAACCTTGACTATTTACATTTGTCCAGCACTTAATATGACAGAAGAAACAACAGATGCTCTTTTATCATTAATCTTCAGGAAGGAGACCCACCTCTCCAATATTTATAATGATTTGACACAATCTATTAAAGCAATGGAAAGATCTTTCAATGAGAGAGATTTCCAGTTTGTTCAGTGTGGGAAGAATAAATATATATAACAAATTTAACCTCATTTTCAAAGGCACATGAGATGGTTCCCCCACCCCCTGACATGTCTTGCCTATTTTTAAAATTTTATGATGGTAAATAAACCCTGGAAAATTCCTTCTTAGTTTTACCACCTGAAACTGCAGCTGTTGGCCACCACTATCAAAGCCACACAACTCCAAACTCACGTGCAAACCTCATCAAGGGCAGACATTTCTAATTGATTCCAGAAGTATTTCTTTTTCTGAGATCAGGGGGCAAAGGAAGAATAATGAGCAGCTTTTTGGAGGGAATTGGGGGTTAGGGTGTTGAGGGGAGAGGGGAGGGGAGCTTTTAAAATCTTGGGCTTGGCCAGAAATGCATAGCAATTTTATGGTCAATTGGCAAGAGCATCTGGAACCAGGCATTCTGGCCTCGTAGTTGATGGTAGTGAAACCAGCTTACAGGCAACAGCAAGCCCATAATGAGTCCCTGTCATGTACTAGTGGAAACCACGTTGATATTCTGCCAAATATCCCTGTGCCTTTTCTTCAGGGTCAGGATTCCCCTTGGAGCCTTTGTCTAGGATATGAAATCCTGTCCACCTATGGATCTTAACCTAGTATAGCCTTTCTTAAAGGCAACGCAAAAAAGAAAGACTAAAAATTAGAACTGTGTGTGTTTAGTTCTTTGTGTGCTGACAAGGCTTTACATCACAAGGCTGTGTTTGCTTTCATTTGGGGGATTTATTTCAAACGCAGCGGGCCATCTTGTTAGTGCATGGAGAGTGTTGGATACTCAGGTCATAAATCAGAGCACCGTGCGTGGCACACTCAAGCTAGAGGAGGCAAAATGGGAGACTCTTTGTTATTCCAAATGTAGGACAGGTGATTATAAAAAGGGGCTGAGTTTCTTTTTTTAAATGCTAAGCAGAAAACCAAGGTGATGTGGAAATAATTTTTTAAATGATGTTTACCTAAAGCTGCTGCTCATAATTCATCGTGCTGACACTGGTAGATTACACCCACAAGTAAGTCAGGTAAAGGACAGCCATGAAAAATGTGGAGGGCTGTGAGCCAACAGAACGGACACTGGTTCCTGGTCAGGAATGGGCCAGGCAGAATGCAAGAGTCCTAACATGCCTAAATTTCTCTGTTCATACAAACAAAATAATTAATAGGGATTGTATCCATTTAGAACTCACTCAAACTTCCAAAGTTTGTGATGCTGAACTCAACGCAACATGTTTGGTCTTTTAGTGAAACTATTCTTGGTAAAGAATCACTTCCTGTTTTCAAAGAAGAAAAGTAAAACAAGCAAAAAAACAATACAAAGTAAATGAATCAAACAAAAACTAAAAGGAATGCATTGAAAATACTTTTAAAAACCCTAATGTAAAATTCTTCTTGAACCACCTATGTTTTGTTGATCTCAGTGAGAATCAAAAATACATAGTGTTGCTCATAAAACACACAATATTAAAATGAGTGAGAAAGTGTTTGATGGTGAAAATCTCTGAAGCAGAATTGTCTGCCAAAGCAACCACACTTAGTGGAAGCCTGTGCCACGTATTTTCAAACAAGGACCTAAGGGAGTAGAAATGGATGGGTAGGAGTGTAAGACTTATTTTTGTCTCTTAACTTTTAACAAAATATTTTAAGAAAATAATAACCAAATAGAAAAATTACATGAAAAAAACATATCAGAGAAAAAGAAACAAGTGGCATATAAAGATGAAATAATGATCCACTTCAGTAGTACAAAGGAAAATCTAAACTATCATAGCTTAACATTTTCTTCTGTGTAGATTCCATATTTTAAAATCTCCTACAAGAGCCAAGAAATTTCAGGAAGTTTAACCAACTGTGTTAAAAAGAGTTTCTCTCTACTTTCATAAAACCAAAAAGAAGTACTATATTCTAATGTTGCTTTTTGTTTACAAGTATTTTGTTGCTCATAGAAAGAAAAGGTAATTCTTTTTAGAAGCATCACAGGAAGTAGATAGCATTTTTTAAAAAAATACAGCCATATAAGTCACCAAACCAGCTTATTTCAACTGCTACTTAGCCTGCTCCACATGAATACATTAGTTATTTTCTATCCACTCTTACAGAACAGTACACTATAGGAACAGGAGAGATACATGTGCTTTATGAGTGAGATTACACACATGAAGCCCTCTGCACAGGACCTGGAACAGACTGAACTTTTTGCTAACTCTATGAGATGATAAACCTTGAAAAAAATTATATCTCTAGATTCTAAAAAATACAAATATGACAAGTGCAAAAATAAAAATATTTTAAAAGAAAATGGCAGTGATACTTAAATTGAGTTAGAGATGAAGGAAAAACATGAAAAGGTTGTATAATATGAACACACAAAAATATCTGGAAGGGAATTTGCTAAAAACCCCAATCTGTGCATATTTTATATTATTTCCTGATTCTGCATTTTCTCCTAAAATAAAAATCTCTTAACCTCCTATAAAACATATTCACAGTAATACAACATTATGGACATAGAAGAATGCCAATATAATTTAGCATCTCTGATATTCTGTATAGAGTACATTTTGGATCAACTTTAAATTTGAGTACTCTCCCCTGTAAAAAGGTAGGGGAAATCCCAATCTATGTTTTTATAATTCAAATAGACCATAAACCTTGATCAAGGAGACATGATTATGGAATTAAACTTCAAACTATATGTTAGCTTTATACTTTTTGCATAATTATAGCCTACATTCATAACTTTGTTTAAGAGTTATATAATCTTATACAAAATGAATGGTTACAAAAGGAATTGTAGCTGGATTTATCCAGCACCATACAGAAAAAAAATTTATGTTTATTTGAATTAATATTAATGTATAGTTTAGTAGAACCATCTTTGTGTGCAGGGGGAGTTCACTATCATATTGCATCATTCTTTGGAAATGGAAGACTACTACAAATGTACACAGACTACAAACAGGGAGATGTTTTTGACAAATGTAAGTGACAGAGGATTAGTGTCATTACATACAGACTTTCTAAAAACAGAAGAAAACAATAACCAAATAGAAAAATTACATGAAAAAAACATATCAGAGAAAAAGAAACAAGTGGCATATAAAGATGAAATAATGATCCACTTCAGTAGTACAAAGGAAAATGTTCTTTAGAAATACAGTGAGATATCATTCAACACCCCAGATGAAGAAGTTAAGAAATCTGACAATTCTGACTTTGGTGAGGGAATTAATACATGACATCTGCGGAGAGATTCTCTGGGTTATACCACTAAGTGCAAAATGGCTGGATTGTAGGAAATGTGCATGATTACATTCTTGAGGGAATACCAAGTTGTTTTTGAAAGGAGTTGTAAAATTTACCACAGTCAGAGTATAAATTCTCTCACCAAAGTCACAATTGTCAGATTTCTTAACTTGTCTCGTCACTCTGTGTTTAATTCAAATTGTTTTGATTACTGTGGCTTTGTAGTAGAGCTTGAAGTTGGGGAGTATAATCCCCCAGCTTTATTCTTCCTTCTCAGGATTGTTTTGGCTATTTGGGGTCTTGTATGGTTCCAGGTGAATTTCAGAACTATTCTAGTTCATTAAATAATGCTGTTGGTATTTTGATAGGGATTGCATTGAATCTACAGATTGTTTTAGGCAAGATATCCATTTTGACAGTATCAATTCGTCCTACCCAAGAGCATGGGATGTATTTCCATTTATTGGTGTCTTCTTCAATCTCTTGTAGTTTTCAGGAAGTAGGTCTTTCACCTCCTTGGTTAGGTTTATTCCTAGGTATATTATTCTTCTTGATAACAACTGTAAATTGAGTTATTTTCCTGATTTCTCTTTCTGCTACTTTGTTGTTAGTATTATAGGAATGCAAAAGATTTCTGCATATTAATTTTGTATTCTGCAACTTTGGAATTTTGGTACTGGTTCTAATAGTTTTTGGGTGGATTCTTAAGGGTTTTTTATGTACAATATCATGTTGCCTGCAAACAGTGACAGTTAAACTTCTTCCTTACCAATCTGGGCACCTTTTATTTCTTTGTGTTGTCTGATTGTGGTGGCTAGGAACTACAGTACTATGTTCATTAAAAGTGGGGAGAGTAGGAATCCTTGTCTTGTTACCAGTCTTAGAGAAAAAGCTTTCAGCTTTCAATGTAAAGTATGATGTTGGCTGTGGGTTTGTCATATATGGCCTTTATTATGTTGAGGTACTTGCCCTGTATAACCATTTTGTTGAGATTTTTTATCAAGAATGGATATTGAATTTTGTCGAATGCTTTTTCAGCATCTGTTGAAATGATCACATGTTTTTTGTCAATCTTTTTGTTGATATGGTGGATGATGTTGATGGATTTTAGAATATTGTACCATCTTGCAACCCTGGATGATCTTATTGATGTATTTTTGAATTTGGTTTGCTAATATTTTGTTGAGTATTTTTGCATCTATGTTCATCAAGGATATTGATTTATAACTTTCTTTTTTATGTGGTGTCTGTCTGTTTTGGTATTAGAGTGATGCTGGCCTCATAGAATGAGTTTAGAAATATTCTCTCCTGTTCTACTTTTTGGAAAACTTTAAGGAGGGTGGATATTAGATATCTTCTCTAAATGCTTGATAAAATTCAGTGGTGAAACCATCGGGTATGGGAGTTTTGTTCTTAGGTAGATTTTTGATTACCAATTCAATTTCACTGCTGTTCAGATTTTCTGTTTCTTCCTGGGTCAGCCTTGAAAGGTTATATTTTTCTAGAAAGTTTTCCATTTCTTCTAGGTTATCCAATTTTTTAGCATGTAATTTTTCATAGTATTCTCTAATAATTCTTTGTATTTCTGTGGTTTATGTAGTGCTTTCTTCCTTTCTCATTTCTGATTCTGTTTGTGTGTAGACTCTCTTTCTTAATAAGAATGGCTAGGGATTTATCTATTTTGTTTATTTTCTTGAAGAGCCAGCATCTGGTTTCATTGATCCTTTCTATTGTTTTATTCTTCTCAATTTTATGCATTTCTGCTAAGATATTTATTATGTATCTCCTTCTACTGACTTTGGGCTTCATTTGTTCTTTTTCTAGTTTCATTAATTGTGAGTTTAGACTGTTCATTTGGGGTTGTTCTTCTTTCTTCAGGTAAGCCTGTATTGCAATATACTTTCCTCTTAGAACTGCCTTTTGCTGCATCCCACAGAAGTTGGGGCTTTGTGCTGTTGTTTTCATTTGTCTCCATATATTGCTTGAACTCTGTTTTAATTTGATCATTGGTCCATTGATTATTTAGGAGCATGTTGTTAAGCCTCCATGTGTTTGTGAGCCTTTTTGTTTTCTTTGTGCAATTTATTTCTAGTTTCATACCTTTGTGATCTGAGAACTTCGTTGGTACAATTTCAATCTTTTTGAATTTGCTGAGGCTCTTTTGTGGCCTAGTATGTGATCTATTCCAGAAAATGTTCCATGTGCACTTGAGAAGAACGTGTATCCTGCTGCTTTTGGGTGTAGTGTTCTGTAGATGTCTGTTAGGTCCATCTGTTCTAATATGATGTTTAGTGTTTCTGTCTCCTTACTTATTTTCTGTCTGGTTGATCTGTCCTTTGGAGTGAGTGGTGTTTTGAACTTTCCTAAGATGAATGCATTGCATTCTATTTCCCCCTTTAATTCTGTTAGTATTTATTTTACATATGTTGGTGATCCTATATTGGGTGCATAGATATTGATAACGGTTCTAACCTCTTGTTGGACTGACCACTTTATCATTATGTAATGTATTTCTTTGTCTCTTGTTATTTTTTTTGTTTTGAAATCTATTTTGTCTGATACAAGTACTGAAACTCCTCCTTTTATCTCCCTATTACTTGCATGAAATATCTTTTTCCATCCCTTCACTTTTAGTCTGTCTATGTCTTTGGGTTTGAAGTGAGTCTCTTGTAGTCAGCATATGGATGGGTCATGTTTTTTTTATCCATTCTGTGACTCTATGTCTTTTGATTGGTGCATTCAGTCCATTTACATTAGGGTGATTATTAGTAAATGTGTACTTATTGCCACTGCAGATTTTAGATTTGTGTTTACCTATGGTTCAAGGCCAGCTTCTTTACTATCTAACAGCCTAATTTAACTCACTCATTACACTATTTAAAACACCACCTAAAGGTTTCTTTTTTTCCCCTTCTTCTTCCTCCTCCACTCTTTATATATTAAGTGTCATATTTGATACTCTTTGTGTATCTCTTGACTAACTTTGTGGGTAGTTGATTTAATTTTGCATTTGCTTAGTAATTAATTGGTCTACCTCCCATACTGTGGTTTTATTTTCTCTGGTGACAGCTATTTAGCCTTAGGGACCACTTCCATCTAGAGTAGTCCCTTTAAAATACACTGTAGAAACAGTTAGTGGGAGGAAAATTCCCTCAGATTTTACTTATCTGGAAATTGTTTGATTTCTCCTTCAAATTTAAATGATAATCTTGCCAGGTAGAGTATTCTTCGTTGGAGGCCCTTCTGTTTCATTGTATTAAATATATAATGCCACTCCTTTCTGGCCTGGAAGGTTTCTGGTGAGAATTGTACTGATTGCCCGATGGGCTTTCTTTGTATGTGACCTTTTTTCTCTCTCTCTCTGGCTGATTTTAATACTCTATCCTTATCCTTGATCTTTTCTATTTTAATTACTGTATGTTTGGTGTTATCTTCCTAGGGTCCCTTGTGTTGGGAGATCTGTGCACTTCCATGGCCTGAGAGACTATTTCCTTCCTCAGACTAGGGAAGTTTTCAGCAATTATTTCCTCAAGGACATTTCCTATTCCCTTTTCTCTCTCTTCTTCTTCTGGCACCCCTAGAACATGAGTATTGTTTCATTTATATTGGTCTCACAGTTCTTTTATTATTCTTTCATTCCTAGAGATCCTTTCTCTCTCCCTGTGCCTCAGCTTCTTTGTATTCCTGTTCTCTAATTTCTATTTCATTTACCATTTCCTCTAACTCATCTAATCTACATTTTATGTTTCATTTCAGATACTGTATTTTTCAAAGTTTCTATCTCTTTCTTGTAGTCCTCCCTGAGATTCTGAATATTTTTCTGTGGCTCTGTAAGCATGTTTATTATTTTTATTTTGAAATATTTATCAAGAAGCTTGTTGATTTCAGTTTTACTTAGCTGGCTTTCTGGTGCTTATTGGATTCTTGTTTGTACAAAATTTTTTTGTCGTTTTATATTTCTAATGATTAGTATGGAATAGTAATTTTTTTGTGTATGAAGCACTGTCTAATGTCCAGAAGCTGTACTCTGTGGAGCTGCCAAGCACCTGAAGTGATGGTGGGGTCGCAGGCTTTTGTTACTAGCACCTGCTGAGAGAAAAGAGTTCTTTCCTATTTCCCAGTTCCAGTGCCGGCCTCCACTGCCAGGACCAGTGGGCTGAGCATGCAGAGAATAGCCTCTGCCTTACACCCCTGTAGCTGCCATAGGCAGGGCCACCCTCTGGCTGACCTGATGTGATAGCGGGGGCAGCAGATGTGCATACTGGTGCCTTCCAGGAGGAAGGAGCAACAGGTTGCACACTGCAGTGGGGGGGCCTTGGTGCTGTTTTGCTAGCTAGGGGATGAGGAGTGCCTGAAGCTCCTGAAAGTTCCCAACCCACTGGGCTGAGTGTGCTGGGATGATTATGTCCACCTGTCCTTTCTCCTGAGCAGCAAGCTCTGTGTAATCCTTGCCCCTTTAGCACCCCTCTTGCTGTTGTAAGTCTTTTGAAGCATTCACCTTTCTTTTGTCCCGGAGTGTAGCTGGTTGTGGGTACTTGTTCTCCACAGACTCTGTCTCAGTATTCTGCCTCTCTTTGTTTTCTAACCCCACTAATCTCCAGAGCACCATGTGATGTGGATTCATGCTCCTGGGGCAGACCTCAAGGGCTGGGTGTTTAGCAGTCCTGGGCTTCTACTTTCTCCCCATTCTGTTCCTCTTCCTCCTGCCTGTGAGCTGGGCTTGGGGGAGGGCTTATGTCCTGCTGGATCATGGCTTTTCTACTTTATACTTTTCTGTGAGGTCTTCTCTTTTTCCTAATGTAGGCAGTCTGTTTTGCAGACATCGGGTTGCTCTTTCAGGATTAGATGTTTTTGCTATATTTTTGTCTTATATGTAGTTTTGGGAGGAGGTTTCTGCCTCATTTCTTATGCCACCATCTTTTAACCCCATGTCATTATCTTTTAAAAATATTTAATCTATTTTAGAATATAACAAACACTACATAATGGGAAAAATAATTATGAGTTGATGTGAAAAACGTATTTAAAGGTAGTATTACTACTATGCAAACACAAAGTTTGCAGAGTTAATAAAAATATTTGAAGTTTGAATAATAGAGAAATAGATAAGACAAAACTGCTATATGCTAGAAATATTCTTGTCAGTGTGTGTGTATGTACATGTGTGTATGTATTTCCCTAAAAACCCCTAAGTATGTTATGAAAGATTAGTACATATTTCATTAAAAAATTTGAGTGCAATCTCATCTTTATATTAATAATGTGACCAGATGTACAACTGAAATAAATCACCTAAGATGGCTTCAGACTAATATGTTTATATTCCGTGATATACTAATCATCATTGTGAGATGAAGTGAAGTAATATAAATCCAAATGTGGTAAATTGCACAATGGCCATAAATTTACATGTACCCTTTTACACTGGACATGACTGCACTTCCAATAAAGAAATGGAGTCTATTTCTCCACTCCTTGAACACTGACAGGACTGGTGATATGCTTTGACCAGTGGAATGTGGTAGAAGTGAGTTTTTGAGTTTCAGAGCCTTGGCTTCAAGAAGTCTTAAAGATTCATGTTCCTGAAATTGTTACATAATGACTTCATGCGGCCCACTAAAGAGTGAGCGGTCAGATGGAGGGTAAGATAAAGGTGTTCCAGCTGACAGCCAAAATTGAGGGCCTCATGTGACCATACAGCCCAGCTGGCCCCCTAAACTGAATATATACCAATGAGCAAGCAGGAGAAAGCAGTTGGAGGAAGCACAGATTTGTGAGAAATAATAAAACTTCATTGTGTTAAGCCGTTAAGTTTTGGGATGGTATAGGGAAAACAGAAGTTCTCATGACTAGGATGCTCATCTGACCCTAGTCTACCTTCCCACCGTGCACATCCCTTGACGTAATACTTGGCCTGCTCTGAAGGCACAGGTTTGCACTGTGTTGCTATACAAAGACCTCCATCCAGCATTCTAGGGACATTGCAGAGGCTGAGGTGGACTGTGGGTGGTGGAATTGCTGCATATGGATGTGGATCCATGGATGCAGATGTGATTCTAGTGCCCAGTTTGCCACTGCAAGCATAAAGCTTGGTATATATATATTTTACCCCCAATGTTCTGTTTCTGTTTTTTGGTCTCACTAAATCCAGAGTAAATGTGCCTGGAGCTGAATTCTTCCAGTGCTACAGATGGTTTGTTGCGCAGAAATAGGTAAACACCAAGGAAGGCTGATTACCCCCAAAAGGAAAAGAAGAAATGAAGAATCCAAGAAACATGAAGCTGCTAAGAACTGCTAAACCTTCTTTTACTTTCTGATATATTTATTTTGATCAAATATTTAGGTAATGAGAGACATCAGATTATGCTTGCCTTGTTATTTGAAGTCAATAAACATAAAAATCCTATGTATTCTATATAACAATATATTTCATATTCTAAAATGTATGACCGTTCAATTTAGTATTCTATGTAAGGTTTAAATTTCAGCAGCTTGCTATCTTTCCATTTTGGTGAATTACAGCTATGTAGCAGATACTGTCAATGTGTATTTAATATTTACTGAATAAATACCTAAATATTGAACAGTTTTGCTGCTACTGCTGAGTGTAGGTTTCTTATTCTGCACAGAAAATGGCTGGAGTGGCAAAACTGTTAGCCTTGGGTAATGTTTTATCAGAAGCACTGCCGAGACAAGATCATAATATGGTAAGGGTAAGTAATAAGGCAGCATGACAAATTAGGTCCCAGAGTTAGCAGACAAGCCTGTTCCTCCCAGGATTCCACATGGCTTCTGCCCTCACATCAGGTCTTAACTGAAATGCCAACAGCCTTCTCTGGACATTTTTTTTCTTTCTAATTTTGCCTGTACTCCTGATTTACTTTTCATCATAGTACTTATCACTATATCATAAACATACAAATGAATATATATATATATATATGTCTGAGTTATTGTCTGTACCCTCCCAACTGTGGCAGACAGAAATTAGGGTAGCCTCATGATCCCCATCCTGCTGTTTATGACTATCAGCCTGCATCATCCTCTCTCCTAGAGTCTAGGTAAGACCTGGGACTTGAGTCTAGTGCACAGAACTTGACAAAGGTGAAAGAATTTGAAAAATGTAGTAAATCAGCTGATTTTTATTTGATAACTGGAGATTATCCTAGATGAGACTGGCTTTATCAGTTAAAACCCCTTAAAAGAGGGGCAGAGTCCTCCCTGAAGCAAGAGCTTCTCCTTGCCAGCTTGAAGTCAGCAGCCATGTTGAGGAAGCCCATGTGGCATGGACCTGCAGGCAGCCTCTGGGACCTTGCAAAAATACTGGGGCCCTAACTCATAGCTGCAAGGAAATGAATTCTGTCAACAACCTGACTGTTCTGGGAAGTGGATTTTTCTGTAGGTGAGCCTCCAGATGACAACACAAGCTGGCCAGTAGGCATACCTTAAGTGCAGCCTTTTGAGACCCTGAGTAGAGTATCTAGCAAAACTGTTTCTGCCCTCCTGACCCATGGCAACCATTAGATAATTAATGTGTGTTACTTTAAGCCACTAGATTTATAGTAATTTGTTACACAGCAATCAAAAATTAATACACTGATTGAAGTCTAAGCTTCACAAAGACTGGCTTTTACTCTGTTTTTACTGGAGCAGACATTCACTAAGTTGGATAAATGTTGTTGCCTCCCTTTTAAAGCAGTAGATGAGCTGGATATTTTTTAGTCTTCTGTTGGAATCCACACTACAGGCTGTTGTTGCTAGGTTCACCTCATTACCAAAACGGCCCAGGGTCACCCCTGCTGGTGGACTTCTCACTGTATCCTCACTTCAGTAAGCTGCTCCCACCTTCCTTTCCCCTTGTCCAAATTCTACCCAGTTCTTTGCCTATCCTCAGCAAGTACACATTGGTTTACCATTTAGGAGTGATGTGCATCCATTCTAATGATTTAAATTAAAAACTAAATCAGACTTTAGAATTTCTCTGAGGTTTAAATTTAAAGCTATCTTGTTCTTTTTGAATCAACTCAATTTATTTGGCCAAGACTAAGGAGATTTGTCAGGTTTATATTTTCATTGTTTAATGTCCTAGTTCTCACAACATTATTTTAAATGTGTGTGTAGTTTGTATATGTATGTATGTGTGTAGCATAGATAAATGGATATGATCATTATTAATAATATTCTTGACTTACATACCAGATACTATGCTAGGTTATCTCCTTTACTCTTCTGAATATCAAAACAATCAGTGTAAGGTTTTTATTCTTTTTTTAGCTGAGAGAACTAAGGGAAGTAAGATGTGGTTATTTTAGATAACCTCTTCCAGGCCACACAACCAATTGCCAGATCTAGGAATGACACTCAAGTTTGTGTGACTTCAAAACAAATGCTTTTTCCAGTACCTTAACTATCTTTTTAAATAAAAACCTATATGAAACAAAATTTAAGCAGAATCCAAACAATTTCCATTATCTTATATGATCTATATTTATCAAAAATAGCTATTCATCTTTAACTTAACTATCTTCTCTAAAAGGGTTCATTAGGACAGACATTTTATAACTACTGATGTGAGAAAATTAAATCAATGTGAGCAATCACAGGTGTATCTTAAACAAATTACACCTGAGTTATCAGAAAAGAAAAATATGTCTATGTGAGAAATGAATGAATCAAAGAACATAAGTTTCTTCTCAAATTTCCTAAGAATGGTATAAAAAAAAGTAAAAAAAACACAAAAAAAGCATATTAATGGTCAAAATATTGATGGACTTATCCAAAGAGAAATGTACTAGGGCATTAACTAATCACTATACACACTAAATGAACAACTGTGCATTTGGGTAATAGTAAATTCTACATATAAATAGCAAGAGCATGACACCCATACTTAATACCCTTTGTATATAAGCTGAAGGGAATAAAGCATGTCTCCTGTCATGGAATAAATCTATATACAAGTCACAGGCTAAAATTCAAATTATAGTTTGTATATCTGGTTCAGAATTATAACCACCTAAGAGGTATTTTATAATCTCAGTGAAATATAATTTAAGGTCAATTTTCCATTCCATGTGTCCTTGTATACACGTGTTTTAATCTGTAAGGGTTGCCAGCATTATGCTTGTTTAGCATAGATTGCAAACCTATGGAATTGACTTACATGATAAAGCAATAAAACAGAAAACATTCAACCAGCCTTCTAGATAAATAAAGAAGAGTCTGATGTTGCCAACATATACAACATTGAGTTATACAAGAAAAGGGATTAAAAGCTTCAGTTACACTGATTCTAATGATAACTTCAAAAAAATGGTGAAAACATTGTGTCTTTGTATCGTAATCACTCCTGATCAGTCAGCCTTAATTCATATGGAATGGAATCACTGAGACCATGTATTAGGTTTCTATATTTCTTATGTGGGACATAGAACAGTATTATTAAAACTATGATAAATGGGAAAGATTTATGTTATAGTTCCAAGAAATAAAACATGGCAGACTAAGAAATCTAACCATGACTTTTAATTCAACAGTGTTGCTCCTTCATATCCCTCATGCCAGTTGTTCCCAAACTTGACTTTTGGATCCAAAAGCAAAGCATTAAAAAATGGGCAGAGGAGCTGAACAGACAGTTCTCGAAAGAAGAAATTCAGATGGCCAACAGACACATGAAAAGATGCTCCACATCACTTGTCATCAGAGAAATGCAAATTAAAACCACAATGAGATATCACCTCACACCAGTAAGGATTGCCACCATCCAAAAGACAAACAACAACAAATGTTGGCGAGGTTGTAGAGAAAGGGGAACCCTCCTACACTGCTGGTGGGAATGTAAACTAGTTCAAGCATTGTGGACAGCAATATGGAGGTTCCTCCAAAAACTGAAAATAGAAATTCCATTTAGCCCGGGAATTCCACTCCTAGGAATTCACCCAGAGAAAAAAAGCTGTCAGATTCAAAAAGACAGATGCGCCCCTATGTTTATTGTACCACTATTTACAATAGCCACGATATGGAAGCAACCTAAGTGTCCACTAGTAGATGGATGGATAAAGAAGAAGTGGTACATATACACAACAGAATATTATTCAGCCACACAGAGAAAACAAATCCTACCATTGCAACAACATGGATGGAGCTAGAGGGTATTATGCGCAGTGAAATAAGCCAGGTGGTGAAAGACAAGTACAAAATGATTTCACTCATATGTGGAGTATAAGAACAAAGAAAAACTGAAGAAACAAAACAGCAGCAGAATCACAGAACCCAAGAATTGACTAACGGTTACCAAAGGGAAAGGGACTGGGCAGGAGGGGTGGGAAGAGAGGGATAAGGGCAGGGAAAAAAGAAAGGGGGCCTTACGATTAGCATGTATAATGTAGGGAGGGATGTGCAACACAGAGAAGACAAGTGGTGAGTCTACAGCATCTTACTATGCTGATGGACAATGACTGTAATGGGGGTTGTGGGGAGGGACTTGGTGAAGGGGGAAGTCTAGTAACCATAATGTTCTTCATGTAATTGTAGATAAATGATAATAAAATGAATTTTAAAAAAAGCAAAGCAGAGAATTATTCCAGGGGATATTTAAATTCAAATAATAGTGACAACAATAATGTCTGGCATTCTCTGACTATGGGCTGTATACGCACTGAGCTAAATCTCTTCCATAGAGTATCTCACGTAACCCTCAACCTCCTATTAGAAAGATATTGTTACATCATGTACAGATGAGGAAAGAAAGCTGAAGCACACTGCCCAAGGACACACAAATAGTAAGTCCCTGAGCCAGTCAAGAACTTCAGGCAATGTGGGCCATAACCACCCACTTTCACCTATTGACTAAAATAAGTAAACGGACAGCATCTCATCTCTAGAGTTCATCATATACTGAATAGTTATATACTATACCCTGCCCTCCATCATCCTCAACAAAAAACTCCAAATGCAGTGTGTTTCTGTAGGCAATCATCCTGCTTGTTTATACCATAGAAAACGTAAACCCACATTCTCTTTTTGCTTCAGGAACTTTTAAGATAAACTAACACAATATAACCAAGAATAGGTACAGTCAATGAAATTATTCTCTTTCATACCTATAATTAGAATGTCATCTCTCTTTAAAATGTGAAAATGCTGTTTGATTTTAATGGGTACTTTTTTTGGCGTGTATATTTCCAAATTTCATTAAATGTATGCAAGTTATGCTTCTTCATTTTGCTTTTAGGTTGAAATCTCAAGAAACAATATATGTACACATTACATAATCTTTATTTAATGCCTTTTTAAATTAAAAATGTAATAGATTAGATAATATCCAAAGTGCTGATACTAAGGTTTTACGCTTCATTTAAAATTTTTTCATGGTTTTTAAAGTAAGAAATATATTTATATGGTTCAGAAATTTTAAGGGTACTGAAAAATATTAACTTGAAGAAGAATAAGCCCCGTATTCCTTTCTTCTAGCCATACAAGTCACCTTCATACAGGCAACCATGTTAGGTTCTTATTTATCTTTCCAGACATATTTACAAACATACAACAAATACATTTACACACATATATTTCCCCTTCTCATTTTTATACTTATATGCCTTGTATGGTAGCACCAAATTGCTTTCTAATGTTTGTTTCAATTTACAATCATTACTAAATTATGAAAGTATCTGTTTTAGTTTTTTCCACTGATGCTGGGGGCAATGTTAGCATTTAGGTTTCATGCTTAATTAATGTTACATATCACACATTCTGGGAATACTGGCAGATTCCTCAGCATCAAAGTTACAGAACTGAACCCCAAATTTAAAATAATATAATCATATCTTTTAAGACATAATGATGATAATAAATGTTTTTAACAGTTGTTCAATATCTGAACAGTAAATATATACCCAGAAGTTCAGTATTGTTCTTACAAGATAAGTTTTAATCATCACAGAAGGTCAAATGTTAACATATATTTTTTAGCTGTATAAAAATCTCAGTGACATTAATGACTTTATTTCTATATAATTATTACCATTTGTAGGTAATTGACAAGACGTTTTAATCACAATTTTCATTTTAGCAGCCTAAAGAGAAAAATCTCAAATGGCAGAATCTCTGCCAAGAACTTTTTGTAAAATCCCTTCTACCACTTGTTGAGAACCAACTATTTGCTCTAATTTCTTTATAAACATCACACAGTGTAATTTTCCAACAGTTCCATGAGGTCAATGGTATCAGTCTAAATGTAAAGACTGGAAAACTGAGGCTCAAGAATATTATTAACTAGTTTAAGATGATACAACTAGTAAGATTAGGTAAATGAATAGGCAAAAATTTCCTACAAGTATTAGTCAAAAGAGACAAATACATTGTTGAGTGAATGAATTAAATATGCAACAGATGTAGAATGCTGCTAAAGCCATCTGAAGCAAATGTCTTACCTCAAAAGCAAATGACAAGGCAGGGATGAAAGGCTTCAGATGACCGAGTCTGCACAGCATTAGGAACACCAAGCAACGGGAAGTTTCCAAAACAGATGCCTTAGGTCTGAAATAAATGTCATTAACATACATTAGCTTTAAATATGTTCTTTATATGTTTACATATCATAATTAATACAGTGAGAAACATTTACTTTAATTTTCAAGAAATACACAGCATTTTAATATATTTGAGGAGCATGTGCCTCTAAAAGTGTTTGAAAACAGGCATTAAACTAAGAAATAAAATGCATTTTGTTTTAAGGAGAATCTGTTCTTTATCATTTTATTGCCTAGATTTTGAGCACTGATGAGTTAGGGTGAAACATACTTTCAACTAATAAATAAAATAAATTATTAAAAAACTAAATTTCTAGTGTTTGAAGTAAATTCGAATCGCCTTAGTAACCCAATACCATTACCTTTCATTCATTTAAAAAATAACTTGCTAGGAGGACTGATATCATTAAATACTCTAAAATAATGAGCAGTCGATTTCTGCATTATTGGGAAGATGGAAAGTGTGTATTATGCCTAATGTGAAAAGTAGAATAATTATAGACCTTTATTAATTTTTTGTGATGAATATTTTCTGTATATATGGTATTTTTGAAATGCAAACTATAAAATAAATGAAATAAGTGTGTCTATGTTTTTGAAACACTTGAATGTCACACAGTTAAGCATTTAAAAATTGTCTCATAATGATAGTAATGAACAGCTACTGTATTAACTCAAAATAAGCTTTTTATGATATTCATCTAACATTTATACTTACTTTTATAAAAGAAACAGTATTGTTCTGTTATGAATTTTATAACTAAAATATTCTTAATGTCATAACACAGCTATAAATTATTTAGAATACAGATGTGTAGAGAAAAAAGAAGAAGACCCATAGTGTATTTATTGAACTTAAAAATTTCTTCTGCAGTCTATTATTAAGTATGACCCATTGTTTCTGCCATATTGAATATAACATTTTTATAGAAAAAAGAGAACACTTCTTTTCAAGGAACTTAAATCCAATTAAAACAAGGTAATAGTTTCTTATTTGTATTCAACCAATGTGATCATGTTTTGTGAAAATTACAAAAAATTTCACCTTATGAAATAATGTATATCATTAGGATAAGCTAATTCTTAAACAAATTGATAACAGTAATTTTCAATGAAAAAAAACAGAAGATAGGATTTATATTCCAAAACACATTTAGTTTTTATTAATTTATTCTATGGCTTACTTTTCAATCTTTTATATTATGAAATGAAACATACATATAGAGAAGTATACAAAACAGAAATATGTATCTTGATAATTATCCACAAATAAAAGCCACAATATCAGCACGCTTAAATGGTACCTCTTACATCCTAAATACTTCTACCCTCCTTCTATCTCAGAAAGAATCACTACTCTGACTTTCATGGTAATCATACCATCCTGCTCTTTTTTTTAATTTATGTATTTACTATGGTGGCATAACTTGCTAAAGACCATTCTGTAGTATTTTTTTTCTTTTACTATATGAAATTATATTCTACATACTTTTTGGTACCTAACATTTTTTACTCAATGTTGTTAGATACATCCATGATGCTGTATGTAGCAGCAGTGCATTCTTTCACTACTATGTAGTATTCCTAATACTGTGTTATGTGAATATACCAGTACTCATGCACCTTGTAAAGGACGTTTAGATTGTTGGCAGCAATTTTTTATCATGGACAATGCTGCCTGAACATTCTTTTACATGTTTTTGGGTGTTCGTTTAGTATATAACTGGGACTGAACTGCCAGGTTATATTATATATATATAGTGTATGTGTATATGTGTGTGTGTGTGTGTGTGTGTGTGTGTGTGTGTGTGTGTGTGTATAAAAGCTCAAATTCATCAAAATTCTTATACTTTGTCAAGGTAGGTATTAAAATATAAACTGTGTGAGCATTCCAACAGTTCATATTGTTGATCCTCTTAATTTCAGTCATTTGGGATATAAGCTCTTTGCTTTGCAAATATCTCCTATTTGATGGTTTTATTTTTACTACTTTAATGAGAGTTAATTTTTGAAGAACTGACTTCCTTAATATTATTATAATCTAATTCATCAATTTTACCTTTTTGATAAGGGATTTTTATGTATTATTTAATATTTTTACCTATTCCAAGATTATAGAGATATGTTACTATGCTATCTGCTGAAATCTATATTGGTTTCCTCTTTTAAATCTATAATCCCTTGATGCCAGAATTAATTTTTTACGGTATGAAATATTTGTTGTTTATTTTTCTTATTCCTCTGTGCAAATTCAGTTTTTCTAAGAACATTTATTGAAAAGACAGCCTTTTCCCACAGCTCTGCAGGGACACCTTTGTCACAAATCAAGTCTATATATATGCATAGATCTGTTTTTGGATTCTGTTCTAATCTTTGTGCCAATAAAACATATCTAATTACTGCAGCTTTATAATAAATCTTGAGAGGCAGTAGTGCAACTCCTGTCACTTTTTTTAACCTCAAGACCATGTTGGCTATTATTGGACCTTTGTGTTTCCATATATATACACACACACACACACACACACACACACACACACACACACATGTATATATATGAAAGGGTCTATGAAATTCCATGAAATCCTTTTACAATTTTAATTCACTTGCATTAAATATGTAAAAAATAAGGTGAAAATTGTAATCTTTACAATATTGAACATTCTGATCTATCAATATAGTTATTTTCCTATTTATTTAATTCTTTGTCTTTCACAATATTTCCATACTTTTACAGTGATTTTTAGAGATTTTTTTACTCCTTTTTTAGGACATTTTCCAATTATTTTTTCTTGGTATTTGATATGTTTGACAGTACTGCATTATTTGCTAGTAAATAAAAATATAGTTGACCATTTCTCTAAAAATTTCCCTAAACTCAATTAATTTGAATAATTTCCCTACAGATTATTTGACTTTTCTCATTTTTATTAGTTATATTTATTAGATTAGCTAATATGAATTTTCTAATTAATTTATTAATTTATTTCAAATCCTTATGCCTTTATTTCTCTTTCCTTCCTCCACTTTCTAGGACAATGGTTAATAATAAGTAAATCTAACTTGTCAGTTTCAAAGGGTAATCTTCAACATTTCACTATCCAAAGTGAAGTTTGCTATAGGAATTTGTAGCTTTTACTTCACCTTCACTTTCAGAGGATATAGAATTATATGATTGCAGTAATTTTCTTTCAACACTTTAAAAACATCATTCCATTCTCTTTTGGCTTCTATTGCACTGGTTTGGAATGAATTACCCTTTCATTAGTGTAAGTTCTGAATAAGGCCTGAGGCAGTTTAGACTTTTACATAATTATTATATACAATAAGATGCATTTAACAACATAGGATATATTGTTGCAAAATTGATAGGTTGCTTATTTGGTCTTTATCTGTATCAGTGAAGACAAAGAAAATCTTCATTAAAAAATGAAACTCAACTATTGCTATTGGCTGATTGTTAATTCTAGGGAATGTTTGCAACCAACAGAATGGGTTCTGATTCTGTGGATCTGGGTAATTATTTCAGATATACTTGTGACTCATGTTTCCATTTTTTTGGTCCATCTTTTTATGGTTCAGCATGTACTTTACTTCTAGCATAGAAGAGTAGGGACAGAAAGCCAAACAAAATAAATAAGAAAATAAACACAATTTTTAAAGTATTAAGGGAAATAAGTTTAAAATTCTACACATTGTTTATATAGAACTATGTGAAGTAGGCCAGCTGCATCATTCTTTATCAAATGTTTATAGGGAATACATATTATAAACAGTTTCATTAACCAGTAAGATCATTGGATGATGAAACTACAGAATCTGCTGCTATTCCAGAACACTCATCAAGCATTCCTTGGGAATGTGATACAACATTCAGTATAAGTTAAATGTATTTTTAAATACATTTTATTTTTGTTTAAAATTTCCTGAAAGTAATGGTTATTGGTTACCTACTTGAGAAACAGTTACACTACAACAAAGATGTATGACTGCACGTTTTTGCAATTTTTCACAAAGTTATGATACATTGTAAATTATATAACATGTGAATTGAAGAGTCATATTGTTTGGGTTTGTGTTCTGTTCTATTGCTATTGTCCATCTGTCTTTCTTGGTCTGTAAAATGAGCCTCATAATAATTATTATCTCGGGCTGCTGTTGTAAAAATTAATAAGATATTCCCTGGCACAAATTGAGTACATAAATATTGTTATTACTATTTATATTAATGATTGATAAACAATAAGCAAAAATGAATAGACACCTTTCTATGTATCTCCTGTCATAAAAGAAATTTAAAATTTTTCAAGTGAATGTATTTTCTTACTAGGGTAGTGTTTGAAATAATATTCTTTAAATAATATGAGGGTAAAGGACATAAGCTTTAAACAGACAGAGATTCTGGCATCTATTATGAACTATTTAAGTTCAATCATTATGGCAAAGGAAAAATACTCAAATATGTTTTTATATTAAATACAGTTATGTTCTATGTTTTGCCAAACTAATCATTATATTTATAGGGTTTCTTTAATAAAGTTGAAAAACATAAATTTCATTTAAAGGTTTTAGACTTAAAGTATACCCTTGATTTATAATCAGATAAACTGTTACTGTTTCATTTAAAATGAAAGTGTGAAATTACTTTCAACTTTACTTTTTTAATAAATGGTGAACATCAAAGTTGCACAGATATTTTAAAAACATTATAAAATTACATAAAATGAAATAATTTCACTTCTTGCCTTTGATCCAGAAGAAATCCAATAGAGGTCAAGGTCAGGATAATGAAGCAAACCCTTAGAAGAAGAGTGGCCTGTGATAATACCTGTCAAACAAAGAGAAACCAATGGATCCTTTACTCATCAGAAGGAGCATTAGAATTTAAGGCTGACAAGAGAAACAGCCCCAAATTTTATTTTATATTATATTACATCATTTGTCACTTACATTTTTCAAAAAGGTTGAATCTGCAGAGGACATTTTAGTAGTTTTCCTAGTATTGCTTAGTTGTCTTGTTGGACACTTTGAGAATGAATGAGACAGTCCTACAATGATATTTTGCTCTAAGTGTTCTTTCTGAAAATTCTCCTCTAAAGTTATGAATTTCGTAATTTTTTAAAATACCTATGCCCCATATATGAAGAAACCATGTACATATTTATGAACAAATACCACATCCTAATAGTAATTTAATATTACCCAAACCAGAGTTGTCTTTAAAACAGAAAATAAAGAATGTGTTTTTGTGTGCAAACACTTATATGAGATTGCACACACACGTACTCATATTTGATTAACTCTATATGTTCATACAAACTGATCAAAGGTTATCTTTTGAATTATTGCAACAAAAACAACATTCTTCTATGTCATGATTATAAACTATGCATTTTGCTTACACATCAAAATTTTACAATGTTTATTGAGCATCTACTATTTTATAGCTTCCAGGCTATATGCTTCATACACTTTAATTCTTTTTATTGGATGACTGCCTTACTCACTGATGGAGTCTATGTTTCACCTTTATGAGAACCCCAGGTATATGATACAACAGGTTGGCTAAAATAGTTATCAAAATTTTATGTAAACACATTTTTTTCTTTTTCCTGATATAACTAGAGGTAATTTCAACTCACTGTTAACTCATATACATACCTACACCTAAACTGCATCTGCTAAAAGTTATAAACAATAAACAAAAGTCATCAGTTGCAACTGCTGTTCACATCTCACCCGACCTCTACACCATCTTATAAATCAGCCCAGTCACTCATGGTCAACTATTAATACCTTCCTATTCACTGTCCATGTGCCTGGATGGCACATGAATTGAAAGGAATTTTAAACCATCTAAAGCAGGAGTTTAGGAGATGAGTACTGAGTGTTCAAAAATCTGGATTAAAAGTGTCAGAATGTTTAAGAACATGGGGACAGTGCTGGGTATCAGATTTGGATGGAGATCTCAGTAGACACCAGAAGTTTTAGTGGAGCGCAGTATGGTACTATTTGGGTATCTGGAAATCACCACTGGTTGCTTTGGGACAGTAAAGCAAAAAATGCCAGAAAAGATTTTCTAAGTATAATTGAGTACATTAATGTTTGCTCAGAGGAAATATTTTGTCTTCAAATAAAAATGTTTCCTTCAACATTATTTCTTCATTTTAATTTCTTTTAGGGAAAAATTCATATGACAGACATAATTTGTACCTCCAATCATAGTATGACTTTAAATGCTCTATAAGAATATAGGGGTTTAGAGTTATGAGAATGTACCAGCTGTATAGCATAAGCAAATTATTTGGCATTAGTAAGGCTCTGTTATGTGTTTGGTGCATTTGAAATGAAGTAAGAGTTTGGCAAGGGCTATAATAAAGTACTCAGGAGAGTGCTTGGCACAGTCAGTCAACGAATGGTCATGATGAGTATCGGTTATTATGTTCAGGTTATACTAATTTTCCAAATGGCACTTTGGGTAATCTTAATTAGTTATAATAAGATATATTAGCACAAATAAAAGGTCCAATAGCTCTACCAAGTATCACAGGAAATTCAAAGACAGGACAAAATATATTTCTTGTTTTGGTTTGGGAATTTATGATCTGTGGACAAAAAGAAAGAACTCTTTCTGCAAATTGCATCCTGGCTACTGGAGTCAGAGTGATCACCAGCTTAACACAGCCACGCAGCTATCCAGTCAGTGCTTCTACTTGACTAGAAGGCATCTGAACCTTAGCATGTCTAAAACCGTGTATTTTATTTCCTCCTCCATACCATATATTCCCCAATTTTCTTCCTTTTAGAATGGCACCTCCAGTTTTTCAATTGCTAAAGCCAAAAAACTTGTGATGTACCTTTGACTCTTTCTCTCATTGTCTACTTCTAATACATCAGAGAGATAAACGTCAGCATTATATTTGAAATATACCTAGAATAAAGATATTTATTACAAACCGCACAATTAATACCCTGTTCCACCCTAACATAGTCTCTACCACAATTGAAATATACTCTTAACCAGTTTCTCTCTAAAATTGCATGTCTTCCGATCATGGCCTTCCACCCCCAGGTTGCAGCTAGAACACTGGCTCCTTTTAACAAGCAGGCCATGTCATATCATCCTTATATTCTAAATCCTCCAGGGCTTCAAATCTCACAATAAAACTCCAAGTCCTTACTCTGGCCTGAATACACCAAACCCCTACACTCATATTACCCCCAGTAACTGCTGTTTTTCTTTTGTCAGCCCTATCAGATATTTTGCTCTCTCTTGAACAGGAAAAGCATCCTTCCCACTCCAATCTATTTTGCCTACGTTCCTTCTGCTTGGAATGACATTCCCCTATGATCATTATGGCTCATTTCTCCTTTTCATTCAGGTAACTTCAAATGCACATCCTTGTCTGTCATATATAAATAGTACTCCTCCATAGCTCTCTATAATTTTACTCAGTAGTATTATACTCCATACAATTCACCACTTCCAAATATTTATACATTTGTTTGTTTGTGCATTCTCCAAATGTTTGTTGCCCATCTCCCCCCACTGGAACATAAGCTCCATGACAGGTTTTATCTCTTTTTTCACTGTTATATCGCATGTACCTAGAACATTGCCTGGCACATAGTCAGCAGCCCAGTATGTTTGCTGAATGACTGACCAAATGAATGAATATTTTACATTTGTGTTTTAATATTCATGACTTTCATATTAATAATACTGCAACATTAAATATTTAATCTAACATCAATATTTTAGTCCCTTAAAATTAAAATTCTATTAAGCTATTTAATAATTTAATATTAGTAATTTAATATTAATAACATAGTATTACTCTATTGAGTATTTTTAAATGTTAAGGATGTAAAATATTAAATCCTTCAATAGTCATATATTTAATTCCTTAAAGAACAGAACGGTCCTAAAATTTTTTTAGTTTAATGGAAGCCAAGATTACTAGAAGAATAAATCAACATAGAACGCATACTCTTCCTTTAGAGAGTTCATATTTCTATGGAATTCCTAAGTTTTACCATAAAGCATCCTTTTATAGGATACTTAAGACTTATAATCAATCGACCATATCTAATTTCTACATGTTCATTCCATTAATATTTATTGAGCATATACTACACAGTACAGTAAATACAAGTTTAAGATATTGAACAAGAAAGACAAAATCCCTGCCCTAGATATCACAATACACTAATCCCTGATGATGTGACCTTAGGCTAGCCACACTAAGAAAAATGTAGAAATATAAGCTGTATATCTTTCAGTTATTTCCCAAAATACAAAAAAAAAAGAGAGATGTTAAAAGACAGTCTCAGAGAGACAAAACCTTTTCATGAGAACTAATTTTAATAAGGAACTGTGAATCCCAAGAACTGTGCATTTAGACTGTTTCCAAGCTGAGTTAAAATGTCTATTTAAAGTATTTTAATAATCAAAATAAGATCTTAATTCAAATTATAATCAACCTATGATTGATTATACTTATTATATGGTAACTTTTTTTAATTGAAGTATTGTTGATATATAATCTTATATTGGTTTCAAACATACAACACAGTGGTTCAGCAATTACCCATATTATTAAATCCTCACCACCACAAGTACAACTATTATCTGTCAACATATGAAGATGTTACAGAATCATTGGCTATTTTCTCCATGTTGCATTACCATCCCTGTGACCAACCTAACATTATGATTGAGAACTTTTGTGCCCCTTTATCCCCCATCACCCTCCCAAACCACCCACTCCAAACCTTCCCCCATGGTAACCAGCAGTCACTTCTCAGTGAATATGAGTCTACTGCTGTTTTGTTCATTCTTTGTTTTTAGATTGCACAAGTAAGTGAAATCACATGGTCTTTGTCTTTCTCCTCCTGACTTATTTCACTGAGTATAGGTCCATCCATGTTGTTGCACATGACAGGATTTCTCTTTCTTGTCGCTGAATAATATTCCATTGCATATATGTACCACATATTCTATATCTGTTCACCTGATAGACAGTTTGCTTCCATAGTTTATATAACTTTAAAGAAGCTGCCTGGTGCTGAACAAACTTTGGCATACACTGATAGTGTAAAGATATATTTAATTTCACAGGAAATATTTCATTATTTGAGGTAAATAAAATTTTAAATGTACAATTTTTCCACATTATTACATTTCCACATAATGAACAAAAATTATATTTTTAATTGGAACTCACAATGATCACTTTTCTAAATTCTTAAAGTCTATGCTTACCAGACAGGTAGCTTCCACTAATGACCTTCCTTTACTAATATTTATTACATTCATTTCATGGCTTTAGGTCATAACTGATGCTCATTTGGGCTCATATTTCTTCTTTTTCACAATACTTCAGTTTCTACCTCAAAACTTTAGGAAATTAAATCAAATCCCAAAGGACCATACTTGAAGAAAACAGTATACACTAGATATTGACTAGAGAGGTTTCCTGTAGGACCTAAGTTAGATCTAATTTGTTCACGTGACACTCTGCCAGGAGAATACAATTAAATATATTGATTTTTTTTCCCCAAACAGTCTATTAAAACACGTCAACATGAAAACATTAGTTAACAAAGTTGTAGCGCCCATTATATTTTACAATAGGCAGCATACAAGGGAATTTAAAACTATAAAAATCTGTTTCCAAATTTATATTGGATATTCTCAGATGTCTCATTAACTTGAAACATATCATCAAATAATCTGTATTAAAACCTATTTGCAGTAAATCTATTACACATTGTATTATTAGACTGTTAAATATTCAACTGTTTTGAGTGTGTCTATTATTATAAAGGATAGCATTGCTTTTAGTTTTACTTTGAAAACATGCTAGTGCATCCATATTTTCATTTCAAATGTGTATTCATGATATCACCCCATGAACTGGACCCTGCAGCTGAGGAATTGATTTCCCAAGCATTACTAAACCAAAATCAACATAAAAGTCTGTGGGTCATATCACTAAACTAAACACTATATATTTAAATGTATGTGTTGCAAGTTTCAGTAAGAGAGGAATGTGCCTTTTACACCTTTGTGGTGGCCATCAACTTGCTTTTTTGACTCCCAAAGTTATTTATACAGAACTTGCATGCATAAAACAAGTAAGTATTTATCTACACTGGTATATGCATAAACAGAAAAGGCTGTGGGACCACAGCAGGATCCCCAATTACAAGTCAGCCACAACTTTTCTATGTGATTATTGGCTACAGTCAACCTGGAAAAAAAATATTGCTGTTGGATTTTAATGTCTTCATATGCTTTTAAACATCCCTGAGACTAGAAAGGCACTATAGAATTTTGCAAATAAGCAACCTCTTTTCCTCATTGCACAGCATATTTTAAGCAAAGAAAAATGTGTGTGGGAAACAAGCAAATGCACCTTTCAAAATTAATCTGTGGCAGGAATGAAGCTGTCTCCAACTCTAATTTCAGTTTGAAAAAGATTTCAACAAGATATTTCTCCTTGTCAATATATCTAGATGAATTTCTCACAGAGTTTTTTACAGCAGTAGAAAAATCTTGTGAAACCATGCTACAAGTTACATCTTTTAATACACACTGTCTGGCTACATTTTTACCTAGGAAGCATTCACACATGCCTAGACATTCAAATCCTCTGGTGAACTTAATGTTAAGGGCCTTTATTTCAAAATAAAAATGGGCACATTTTCATTTTGTTTCTATAGATTAGTATAATTTATTTTGAGGTTTTATTTAGTGAAACTAAAAATATTCAGCAATGCAAATTGTACTCAGCATTGATCAGAATATCAAGAGGAATTGAGATGTACATGATCTAGCTTTTTTTCTGGTCTCATTCAACTATCTAAGCTCTATTAATACATGTGTATTCTAGTCATAATATAGGTGAACAAATTAAGAGAACAAAGTAATTTAATACACTAATCTAAATTAATACAGTAATTAATAAGTTAATTATATAATACTTCAAGAAATGATTATGAGAACTTAGTGAAGCAATTAAGAAGTCTAAACATTATGGCAGTTTGATGTCACAGTGCTATGAGTGATGTAGTTCAGGCTGCTTTTAAGAAAGCTTTGCTCCTGAAGTAAATTCTTGGGTTCAAATTTTGTCTCTTCTGAAGATCAAGGCAAATGAGCCCCATACTACGTGGAATTGGCTTCAATAGTTCTAGCTCATATATGAAAGAGCAAATGTAAGTCAGTATATTTCCTACCATTGTATTCTCAAGACGTTTCTGGTCACATCATATCCTATTTCTTATTTTCACTTTATAAAATGGAAACTAGAATTCAATTAATTGTTTTCTGATTTTAGCAGGAACATCTATTACATATTTTCCTATAGCTTTCTAAAAAAATATATGTGGACAGAGAATTCGTATGTGAACTTGTCTATTAAAAATTGGGGTCACTACTTACAGCAATGTTTGGCTGTTAATTCTAAATGCAAAAACACACATACATACGGACAACACCAATCATTGAAGTCTTTAAATAATGATAAAAATTAAATGGCTTTCTTCAATATATTATCAAGTAATCTCTGTAATATCCTTCTTTAAACCTATTTTATTTAGTAGGACACACTGTGGTAAACATTATTGGTTGCCCAGTCTGAAAATATCTCCCATCTCTTCTGTACTAACACTGCTGATTTTGTCCAAGTATGAGGAAGGAATGTGCTCAGGGGGAAGTGAATCCTTTATTCCCAGGGTGTGAATTATGCTTGGTTTAAGACATTCATGGTCAATTCATGGCCTGGTGTTAGTTACTGGTTGGGTGTGGGCGTGTGAACTCATCTTGAACAATGAAATATGAAAGGATATTTGTTGGGAAATATTCTGGGACTTTATTGTCTCCTTCTTAAATGAAATGAAATATACAAGATGCTCCAGGAGAACCCAACTTTCTGTGTTTGGCCACAGTCTGTGAGGACAGGATTACTGAAGTTGCTGTAATTATCTTATGATGATAAAAGCCAAGAAAATTGCAGAGAAGTCAAGAAAATTGTGGAGAAGCCTTTTTGGAGGCTCTACATGTTTGAACTGCTGAACTAACTGATCCTAGAAATGCCTGACTTTGAATTTCCAGTTATATTTAAGATGTAATATAATTAATTTTTTTTTATCTCATGTCTTTCAGCATCATATTATCAGATGATTGTTTTACTCTATCTTCTAATGCATTAGTTCTCTGTTTAGTTGTCTTTAACCTGCTATTTAAATCAGTGATTTCCTCAATGGTTCAACAGGTACAAATACTGCATGCTATCATATTTTTGTGTTCTAGAAGTTTAATTTGGTTATTTCTAAATGTGCCTCATCATTTTTGATAGTCTCTTGTTTCTTGATCTTTCATGATTTTTAATTTCTTTTAAATTTTATCTTCTGCTTCTTCAAACATATTATATTCACTTAATCTGCATTTAGTTACTTTAATTTCCAACATGTGATGTTTTTGAGGATTCGATTCTGTTGCTAGTTGTTTCTGCTAATGTTCTGTAAGGTTGGCTTTCTCTTAGTGTTTCTGTGCTTTTTAACTCTTAGTTTAAAACCATTGGCACTTTATCTGTGGGAATTCTCTAGGACTTTGGTTTAAAGGGAAAGGGATTGCTCCAAGTATGATTTGAACATGAGTGTTTTAGACATATGAGACCTAACCTGAGACTACTTTAAATTATATTTTTAGTTTAGGTTTTATAAACCAATGGTTAGTATAAATCCTGGATATCTAAGTGAAGGCTGATTTGTAGCTCAAAATTCTTAGGGAAGACTTTTTTTGTGTGCTTCCTCAAATCTAATCAGTATCAACAGCATACTATTGATGGCCATTCTCTACAGTAACACTTTAGATGTAATTAATTAATTTACATTTAATACTCTAGAAGAATTAATTTACCTGTTTAAATGTGAGATATTGCCAAAATCAAAGGAGACAATTACAGAAAAGAATAGAGCACAGCTCTAACATGGGGAGCTTATTTTTATTTTCATACAAAGTGACAGATATTTTTCTCACACTGTTTAAAATGAAAGCCACTTACATCTTTATCTGCAAAGGTCTCTTCATAAAATACCAGCATCAAAGCAAACTGTACAACGGCATACATCCTTAATAGCTGAGATGTCGATGATGAGAAAGGAACTTCCTTCCCTGTGACCTAGGAAGACAAGAAAGAGCCTTTCCTTTAGATTGCTCCCTGTCTTATTCTTCTCACTGAACTTTACACTAAGTAAAGAGGAGATGGGAAAAAGGAAATTAAAGATTTTGCTATTCTTTTTTTCCAAAATGACTGACATTCATTTTTTTAGGTAAAAAAAAATGTTAGGAAAGTTGTTTTTCATTTCAGAAGCATTATAATTTTGACTTACTCTAACTTACAGAGTTCAATATAAGAATTGATTCAGCAACATGTACTGATGATAAGTGTAAACAAGTGAGCATGAAAATAGGAAATATGAAAATATCTTCATGATTTTATGTGAAAGTATAGCAAAAGAGAAAACGAAAGGTGGTTTTAGGTAGTGTAGATAATTATCCCTCAAAGGGAAAGACTGCCTTACTGGAAACATTTCTCAATTACAGCTTCCCAGAAACTCTACAGTTTTATTTTTATAATGCAGATTTAGGCACCAATACAGTTTTAAATATTCACTTTGGACTATTAAAAAAAAGAAAAAATAATAAATGGATCATAGCTAACTACACTTTTTGAAGCTGACATAAGCAAATTATTTTCACCTATATCAGGTCAGCTCATTGTCACACAACTGAACGTAACCAAAAGTATCTGGGAAGTTTAAACACAACAGTTTTCCTAACTGGATGAGAAAACATCCTTTTCTAGATTAGGATTTTTAAAAGTAATAATATGCAAATAGAACATATGATTTTATTTTCTTGAAATACTGGCTAATTTTTATACTCATAATTATCTTTGAAGTTAGCAGTAGTTTACTCCATTGTTTCTATATTATTACTAATGACAGTTATTTTAATAAGGAATCACAATATATATCCTGAATCATTGGAAATAAATACCTTTTTCATTTCTGTAAGAGGAATTCTAGATTGAAATTGAATTTTTTATCTAATTTCTACTGTTATAAATTTCTGCCTTTTGTTTGGGTTTTTCATGTGATTTCCATATTTAATACTACTACTCTACTACAAATGTATAAAGTTACGATTCAAACCAATAACTGCATCGTCTTGGTATGGCTTTAGACCTTCCATTCTGGAGACCTCAGTTTTCATGAACACAATGCAGGCTAAATCATCTTTAAGCGTTCCTTCATCTCTAGTGTTTAAAGATTCTGACTCAGCCACATCTATCTGTATAGTTTTACATTTCACAAAAGCACTACTATGGGTTTGAATGGATTTGAAAACCGGCATCTGCCACTCTGCCCCACACATCATGCTTCCTGGTAAGAGGCAATGTCTGCCTGGCAGAAGGCACCCCTCATATTGGCCCCTAGGTGGTATGCAACTCACTAAGTTACGTACTACAGAGGGCTGTCTCAGACCAATATTCACCAACCCCAAACTCATGAGCTCTGTATTACCTCTGGGATTTCTTCACTCAGTCCAAGTCTCGGTTTACCTGGACCCCATCCTGGTCCTTTAAATATGACAGAAAATTTATTGAAGCATCCTGGTGTGGCCCAGAATGCAGTCCATATGTAAACTAAATGGTGAAACTAGAAAAATAAAAACATAGCTTATTTAAAATAAGAAAAACTCATAACAAAAATATTAAATACAATAAACCATGCATTTTATTTAACCGTTCAATGTAATTCACATGTATTTTCTCTAATACATAGGTTTTATATAATTTGTTTAAACAGATTAGCAGGCAATTACATTCTAAATTATAATTCATGCAATGAATTTTGTGTCCCTTAAGTTTAAATATATTTTTGTCAATTTTATTGAAGATCCACTAAATTATAATTTTGCAATTAAAAAACAGGTCTTTTGTTTAGAAAATCAGCAAAGTAAAAGGAATAAGTTAAGAGGCTTTCCTTCCAGTGGAATTAACTAGCAGCCTATGCACTTATTATCTGTGTCTAATGACATCCTTTCTAGAGTCCTGCTAAATAGACACTAAGGTTGAATACAGAAACATGCAAAAATATTGCATATCTGTCAAAATATTATATAATTAATATTATTAATTTATTAAATTTTATTTTATCAGGTGCATATTTAAAATATTTTAAAGTAGCCCTTCATTTACCATACTGAGTTACAGACAAACCTGTCTATAAATATGGAATTGTTCAAAGCCATTTCTGATAGTAGGTTCCTCAGCAGTACCATAAGGAAAGGTAGCGTTTGCTTACTGAGTCAAGAGTTTGTGATGAGGCATACAGCAGGAATTCACATTCTTTAAATAAAAACACTGTACATTTGACATGTACAGAAGTTAAGAGTATGCCCACACATGATAAGTACTCAAAAATATGTGCTAACAAGCAGCTATACATACCATACATGTGATAATAATGTATCATAGTACTAAAAACAGTCCTAGAAATTGGACAGCAGTTCTGGACTCTAGAAATAAATATATCTTAAGTGTAGTAATAAATTAATGCAGAAAGAAGTTTGGCTCTGTCAGAATTGTGGTCTCACTGGCATTTCCATTGTCACTTAACAATTTAAATGGCTAGGATTATAAAATGGTTTTTAAAATTGCTTAAATATTACAATAAGGAATCTGAAGCAATTAAGGAACAACATAGGCTTAGTGAACAGAGTTTGGGAAAAAGGAAAATATTAGATGGAAACTTAAGCTGGGGATTTGCAATAATATAGAGAATATTAATATATAAAATATAAAATGTATAATAATAATATAGAAAATTAATGCACTTAGGACTCAAAACACACATTAATATACTTCTCTGTTTTGTTATTTTGAAAACTGCAATTTTATTGCTTTCATTCTCTACACAAGCCACAAGAAATATATGGGAATGTTTTAAAATAAGGAACACTTTATCACTTGTTTGCTTTTCCAGTGCCCTGAAACTACTGGATTCCAAGGGAGAGCAAGGTGAGTGGTCTATGCCTAAAAATAAGGGTGGGGAATAAACCTTTCCAACTAGTGAGGGCCATCCTAAGTTGCTTTTGGTGCCACTGAGGGGAATGTAGGAAATTTAGCTGAATATAAAGAAATAGAAGTGTAAAATGAAAGTATGTATTTTTTTGTAGATACAGGAACTAATTATTACAGCTTGCTGATTTGACATTTTTGACAGTGTAAGTGAGCATCTAGAAGACTAAATCTTAGACTCAGTTGTGACAATTACTATGCTAAAGAAAATGTTTATGTGAGGGCAGAGGCCGGGGGAATTGAAACGGACAGATTCAACCCCACCTCATAAACATCTGTGATGGACTGAATATTGTGTCTCCCCAAATTCTAATATTCCAACTCTTTGTGCAGCTCATGCTGTACAGTTTTCAATCTTTACTTTGTTTCAAATATGAACCCCTTTTCCTCAGCAAGAATGTGCACTTGCTACTTAAAAGATCGGCCATGAAACAGCAGTACCAGCATCACCTGGGAGCTTGTTAGAAGCACAAAATCTGGAACAGAACTCAGACTTGCTGAATTTGCACTTAGTAAAGATCTTTCCATGATTCAGGCACATTAAGCTGTAAAGACTCACTCCTAGAAGACACAGACCAACTCACCTATTTCTTAATCTCCACATTAAGGAGACAAGACTACACCAAATGAAGAAGTAAGTAGCTCTCAATGTATTATTTCTAAACTGATTTCAACTCTATAAAGCTTATTATTAAGAAAGTACTCTTGAAATATTTTTTAGTATTCTCTTGAGAAATATGTTAAGTTCTTAGTAATGCCTAACAGAGTGAGAGGGAGAGAGAAAGATAGAAATGCCCGATAATTGAGAAGAAAGAAGAGAAATAATTAACTTTTCTATTTTGAAGTGTGAGATAAAAATGCCTTTCATTTGCAAAGCCAAAGGCAATTGGTGATGGCCTTTTTGGTATAGTAATGGTTATGTTAAATATTGAGTAGTTGGTTACACTGCTGAGCTGTTAGCAATACACTGCACACAGTAAAAGTTCAATGTTTTAACTTTAAAACTTTGAAGAGGTAGGTTGGGAAAGCAGACCCAACAAGAACCTGTAATTTCCTCCCTTGCTGAATGCTATAAACCCAGTCCCTCGTGAAGAGCTATTGTAGACTGACCTCTTCAGTTTTTTGAGCATTCTTATCTTTTTCTCATTTGCTACTAGTACCTAACCCCAAGAGTGTTTGTGGTGGTCTGCCACTGATGGAACAGAGCTTCACAGACATTCCTCATTCCTCTAGTGCCCAGTGAACAACCAATCCACATGTCTAACAGAAAACTGGTCCAGGGCAAGTCTTAAGGTAGGTGAGGTAATGTGCAGACCTGACCAACTGGTAGTAGCTCCTGACACTTAGATCTAAGAAGAGTAGGCCAAAGGACTCATGTTGAATTTCTAACCAAGGTCATGTAGACTTGAAGCAAATATTTTTCTTATTGTGGTATCAGCCTTAATTATACATTTTACTACTGCTCCTTCTGAATAAATTAATATAATTCAGGTCTTTTCTAAGAAAGAATATGTTTGCAATAAAGCTTTTTTTTTATTCTAGGTAGTAGATACATTTAAAAATTCTTTTAATGAGTTGCTCTCAAATGTATTTTGCCCAGTTTGATTCAAATTTTTGTTTGAGTGCCAGAGTTATTTCCAAATTATTTTATGGTTAAAAATGTTTTTTCTGAGTAGTGTAATGTACTTTCACCTTTCAACACCTGATTTTTCTTTTAAATATAAGATTTAAAAACAGATATAAATTAATTCAGAAAAAACAAAACCAATTACATTACCTGCACCTTAAATGGTTCAAACGTATTAATGGGATGTGTAAGACCATATACAATTTTTTCATTCTCTGCCTGGAATGTCCCTGGAAGATAAATATTAACAATATGATCTTTGACTTTTTGTGAATTAAAGAGCTAATTTAATTTTTTTATTCCCACATGTTTTACTTACCAAAAATTCTATCCCATATAATGAGAGTGCCGGCATAATTTTTGTCTATGCAATAACGGTTTCTGCCTGTGAAACAAAATATTTATTTTGAAAAATAATTATTTTGAAAAACGAAGTTAGGCTTTTGAAACAACTCACTGTATTTTAGAACCCATTCACAAAATGAAGACTTATGCAGCAGAATGATTTTCTGAGGAATGTCTTTTCACTGACAATGCTAGACTTTATTTGCTAGTAAAATATTTTATTGCTAGTAAATAAAGTTTTGTTTTCATTTTATTTATCTTCTGGTTCATTTCACTAAAAAGAGCAAAGATTTCCTTAAAACTGTATATACTTAGAATTATCCCAGACTTAAAAAATTCATGCTCACACTTTTCCAGCTTCTTAAAAATCTGGGATAATTCTAAGTAATTCTATTTTCAGGACTATCAAAGAGTCCTGAAAAAATGAAATGGCCTAGAAAAAAAAGCAATAGGAAATAAATAATATATGCACATTTGTACTTTTTTTAAAATTTTGGAGTGTGTTGTTCTTTCTACCCTTTTTCTCTGCATTTTTTCCAGGAAGAAAACTTTCTACTTAGAGTGAGAATTTATTATTTTTTAATCATAAAAGGTATGTTTAAATTCCATTACCCTTGATTAATTTTATTAACTCATATCATATATATTATTCCTGCTTCAAAGCAAATTGTAATTTAAATTTAAATAGCTGGGCATAGTTTCTTTAATTAAAAAAAAAGTTTAAATAGACACAAGCATATCCACATGATTGCAAATCAAAAAAAAAATAATATTAACCCACCAAGTCACTACCCCAACAAACTCAACTGTCCTCGCATGGTTTCCATCCAGGCAAATGTACATTTGAGAGTGAAGACACAAGTTAAAATTTCCCTCAGTGAAAAAAGAGTGAGGTTGGCTACACAGATGCAAACCATTGCTATATGTGGGCTAAAAAGTGGTTCTCAGTTGGAGGGAGGGAGCATTTTGCCCTTCAGGGGACATGTGGCAGTGTCTGGAGACTTAGTCACAACAGGAAGGGGACGTTGTTGGCATCTAGTATGCAGGGACCAACATCCTATAATACACAGGGTAGCCCCCCTGCCTGCTCCAGATGAAGAACTGTCTTGTCCAAAATGTTAACAGTGCTAAGGCTGAGAAACCCTGACATAAAACAACATGAGGGGGAAGGTGCACTTAAGTTAGAGAACACTAGCAAATATATCTTCTTCAGTGTGGACTTGTTCTTCTCCGTTCCTCATGTTTCACTTACGTGAAGAGAGCCTCAAGAGCATAACACTTCCCCTCTCCACCCCCTTACTAATGATTCTTTCAGGATGGGGGGAACGACTGTTGAGTTTGGAAGTAGAAACTGAGCATGTGCTGCGATCCCATCCTCTCCTCTTCCTAGGGGAGACTGTACTTCTGCGCTGCTCCCTGCCATGCGAAAAGGGCCCTGCCCCTCTTGGGAAGGCAGGCCTTTAGTGTTCCAGTGCTTCCAGGGATGCCTGAAACTGGTCAGACAGACAATAGTATTTACTCTTGATTACTGGCTTCTGTCTGTCAGTATTATGCTTGTGAGATTTATGGAAGTGCTGCATGGCACAGCAGTTTGGGCATTTCCATTGCTATAGATTTCTCCATTTCATGAATAGTCTTCTGAGCATAAATACTTGAGTTATATCTCTTTTTTTCCTATTGCTGATAGGCACATACTTGTACAAGTCTTTTGGTGTACAAATGTAAACGTTTCTGTTATGTCTTAAGTGGTGTCTTTAAACTTCAGGTGCTAGCCACATGGGATTTTTTTCTTTGTCAGACAAATGCAGTGTATGTTGAGTTTGTTCACACAATTTAGACAGGAAAGTGAAGTGTTGTTTACTTTCCTCAAATCCCAACAATATTCAAGATCAGAGACTCTGGCTACACACAGAAATGACCCTGAGCATTGGGTCAAGGAATGGCCTTCAATAGGCTCCTTCAAGATATAAAGGGTATACCACCTCAGCTAGTTAACTCATTTTTCTACTACAACTGAGGAGATCTAGGCCAAAAGGAAAGTCCAAAAGCTACATTTGAAAAGGATTTTGTTTTTTTTCTTTTGATTTTTTTCTCTAGTCCTTGCTTTGGAGATGAGGTTTGTTCAGGTACAAAGGAAGAAATGATGACTATTTGCATAGTGTGTATGGTGACCATGTGGGATGATTGTGATGAAAAGCTTCAAAATGATATTATTTCTAAAGAAATGAAGAAGGAAAGAAAGACCAAATTCCCTTACCATGATGAACTCTATGATGGCTGGGAGTATTAAGAATCAGTTCCAGAGGACCAAGGTTATTGATGACCTGTTTAAAACATAGGGATATTTATACAGTTATCATAAAAATTACATGTAATACTTAAGTACTCACATTAAAATCCCACATGGGTTTGAAGACATTTCAAGTTTCACGATTGGCATCAGTGTTAGAAGTTTCTCTACCTCCTGGTGTTCTTATAAAGGAAACAGCAAACAAATAACTCTATTCTGAGAGACAGGATAACAGTGAGGTTAAGAGCTAGACTGCCTAAATTCAGTTCCTGGATCCTCCATTTATTACTATGTGACTTTGGGAAAATAACGCTTTTTGTAACTCAGTTTCCTCATCTTTAAAACGGAAATAACAACAGTGTACCTGCATAATAATGTTCTGAGGATTACAAATGTCATTATATTTATATACTACTATTGTCAAGCACTCTTACCCCAGGTTTCATGTCCTTGTTTATTCTTCAACTTTCAACTATGTATCTGATGATTTATGTAGAGCATAACCAAAGGAAGGAAGACATAATATTATATTCATTTTCCAGAGCTGGTTTAACATAATAATAGACCATGTAGCAATGACTTACTACTGCAGTGTCTATTACATTATCATGATCCTGCTTATTCGAATAGAATCCTAAATGGTCTCTTACCTGTAGATGTACCATCTTCCAGTCTATTCTAGAAGCACAATGCAAATATGTACATTGCTTTTTTTTTTTTTGCAATTAAGACCCTTCAAAATCTGGTCACAGCTTTCTAATGCTCTCTATCAACATTTCTCAGTAACAATCTCCTTTGAATCTGCAAATTCTAAGGTGTGTAGGAACCAACTAGGTGTCATAAACAAGCAGAGCAGGCCATATGTAAGACATTCAGCATGTTATACAATTAATATTGAGCAATATGGAAACACTTTATCTCAATTTACATTATACTTTCTTCCATTAACCATGGAAGATAACAAAATATTTTCTTTAATCATATCTAAATGGATTTGTTAGAGCCAACTAGTGACAAAATCAAAATACTGCTATGGTATTTTAAGAAATCACTCTAGAATTAACTTTCATTTAAAGAATATATGAAGAAAAATGAAATAAATTAAATGAGGCATACAGGAAAAAAGAAAACAGCCACTGACAATCATGGCACTGATGAATTTGGCAATGAGTCAGTGTATGGAAAAAAAAGAAAACAGAGATGAGACCACTTAGGATGAAAACACATTTAAGATACATAACCAAATGCAGTGTGGGACTACTGTTTGAATACTGATTTGAAGAAACCAAACATAGAAGACACTTTAGAGGCAATAAGGAAAAATTGATTATGAATAGGGTATTACATGATTACATGAAATAGGGTATTACATGAATAGAGTATTACATGATTACATGATTAAAAAATACTGCTTTTATTGGACATTAAAGTAACATTGTATTGTGTAAGAAAAGATACTTTTTTTAGAGTTGTATAACAGAAGTAAACATGACACAAGAGCTATGTTTTTCTACAAAATATTTGACAATGGCAAAGAAAAGAAAAAAGAATAACTGATGAACATGAATCAACATCATAAGATTTTGAAGTGATGGAGATCATAAATTCATGCTATTATTCTCTCTACTGTCCTGAATGTTTGAAAAATTTTACTATAAAATTTTAAATAAAAGAAATGGACACTTCGGTCATATATAGCAATGCTTAGTTAGCCAGTTGAAAATATTAATAGACCCCTAAATTCCCCCAAATAGTTGGAGATTGCAACTCTTTCTTTAGCAGGATTTAATAATGTTTTTGGCAATCTCTGACATTAAAACACCCCATTTATAATTGCTCTGCAAATGGGAACAGCCACACAGTCAGTAGCCACACAGTCCTCAGTTTGTGGGGTCCTGTACCCTCTTGATGTAGAAGCTGCTGCAGTGTTGTCAAATAACGAGACTGTCCCACAACAGGGCAGGAGCCAACATCATTTTCTTGTTAGCCCCATTGTTCACACACCTGAAACAGTCCTTGCCACCTACCCTGCACCTCTGCTTCTAAGAGATTTTTACTTTCCATTTTGGAACAGACAGAAATGTTTGCATGCAAATGATGTTTAATATTATGTGTTGTATGTTGATTTAGGGTTCTCTCTCTCATCCTTCCCTCTTTCCCTCTGTCTCTCCCTCCTCTCTTCCTTCCCTCTCTCCTTTCTTTTTATTCTCCCCTTTTTCTATCCTGAAATTTTATCACCATTTTTAAAGTATTTCCATGAGAAATGTCTTAAGAGTTCTAAACAACAGACTTTTGGTTAACTCATAGAACAGAACTCATTTACACACGAACTATCTGCATTTTTAAATTTCAGTGTTCAAAATAGTGTGAATTAATGCCCTTTAATCAGACTGTATTCCAATGAAATGAGGCACAAAAATTATTATCCCTCAAATGCAGTATTAATTTTCAGGCACTGGGAAGGGAGTAAGTAGGAATAACACTGTATGTCATTGGACTACATTGCTTTGTACTTGGTGGAAAAATATTTGTTGGGAAGAAGAATGGTGATGGATAGAGAACAAGAGAGTGGGGTTTCTCAGCAGTCTGAACATTGAAATCTGATGCTTTGCTTAGGCTTTGTATCTCTGGTGGAGAACCATATGGGAAAGGAGAAAAACATTTTATCCTTGTTTGTCTCTTTGGTGCCTAACATGTGTTACAAAAAACAGACAACAAAAGGGGGTGGAGGAGAATACATGGACTGGCTTCTGCTACCCAGATGCACTTCTGATCCTTAGTCCTGGTGTACGTGCTGCCAGATTTAAAGCCACACAAATGGTGAGTGCATTCAGATGATGGGAGTCTTGGCGGGCTGTGTTATTTTTTTAATGTCAAGCACTTTTTCTCAAAGAAAATCTTTTGCTCCTGCAGGCTAAAGAATGGTGATATCAATATTGAAAGTTCTTCTTTTTTTTAGTTAAAAGCCAAGTACAACACAGGCAACCACAGTTAAATTCCTGGTAGTTCCTATAAGTACCTTGGAGCTGGGAAGACCACCTCAGTGTGGGAGATGATTCATCATTCAGACAGCCCAGTCAGAGTCTCTCTTGTAAAACACCCTTCTGACTCAAAGTCATGGAGAAGTCATTAATAGTTAATAAGGGTCTAGCATAATGACTTAATTATCACCCACTTTTGCAAATCCAGTCATTTAGCAATTCAACCACATCTAGCTTTGAATCACTTCCTGAAAATATGTTACTGTGGAAATAATTGTGGCTATTCTCCTTTTTAGAAGAAGTTATTTACTTGTCTTGTTTTTATATTTAGATTTATTTAATTTAAATTATAAAATTTCAGAATCTATAAAAAGATTCAAAATAATATAGTCCAATACTCTACTATTTTTTTTAAAAAAGCATAAAACTGAAGCTCAGAGAAATTAAATTACTAATACAACTTCCGATAGCTTGGAGGAAACCCTACAGTCTTCTCAGGTTCAGCTCAGGAATCTTTCTATTTTTCTATCATATTGCTTTTAAGAGATACAGCAATTTTCCCATCAAATGAAAGTAATTTATACTTTCAGAAGTTTAATGGAAAATGATAACTACATGTTTTTTGACTACATTTCAGTTAAAATGAATCCAGATAATTATAAACAGCCCAGGGATTTCAGCTTCTAAACTGTCTCTCATGGTATTTCAGGCATTTCTAGTATTTCTTGAGTCTCTAAAGCAGTGGTCTAAATCTTGTATCCTATAGTTTTGTGTCAGGGTTTCATAACCTGAGGACCAGATGCCTAGAAAGACCAGGGATGGGTTTCAGAAGATCGAGAATACCTGAAGTGTCAAACCAAATTTTATGAATATATGCCTATGGATATTTTTAGGGGGGAAACTGCCATTTCCATCGTACACTCAAAGAGATACAAAAGTCTGCAGAGGTTAAGAACCAATTTCCTAAATAGAGAGCTTTTGATGACTTCCTTTTTTGCACTTTTTATTTCTATTGTGTTTTTAGTTTTATTAAAACTTGGGGGCTAGTTTCTCACCCAAACTTCAGAAACAGTAATTTATGCATTTTCCCCATTTATTCAAATTGTTTTCCAAAAAGATCATTTCTTGAATGGCTTTTACTTGTATACTAATAAATATTATTATAAATGAACAAATAATAAAAAATGACTGTTGTATAATAATAAGGGCCATCCATTCTATCAATTAACTTTTCTAGCAGAACTGCTCTGGATCATTCTCCAGACTCATCACAAATTCTTTATTTCTCTCTCCCCAGTATTGCAGGGATGGGGAGGAAGAGTTAAATATAAATGTTAAGAGAACCAGAGCCATGAGACTTCATCATCTTACCATCGAAATAAAATGAACTCCATGTAAGACTCCTTATATGAGCTAAATAAAGTCCCAAATATTTGGAATTCAAAGCACACTCTTCCCCAACACTGGTTTCCAATGTCTTTCTTCAGTCTATACGACCTTATTCTTGTCCCGACTTGCTGGAATCCTGTTCTTCCTTCCAGACTTCCTAAATTTTCGAAGCACTCTTCTTGATATTTCCAATGAGAAATTTGTTTTCCTTTCTCCTAGTAGACATTGAGATATCACTAATTGTTGTGTAATACTGTTCTGTGTCCTAGTTATTTGTGTTCATTTCCTGTAGTATACTGCAAGTTATGTGAAGATAGAAACTTTGCCTTAGCCTTACGTTTCTCACCGCACATACAGCATTGTTATGCATACAGTGATTGAGCAAAAAAATTATACTGAGTTGATAAATCCATTTCACTCCCTCCACACCCCTATGCCTTTATAGTAGTGGTTCTCAAATTGGGGGATGGGGCTGGATTGTGGTCCCAGGGGACATTTGGCAATGTCTGGAGATATTTCTGGCTGTCACAACTGGGAGAAGTGCTATGGAAACCCAGTGAGTAGTAAAGTTTAGTGCTGCTGAACATACTACAATGCCCAGGGCAGGTCCCCAAAATAAGAATTATGTGGTCCAAAATGTCAATAGTGCCGAGGCTGATAAATCCTGTTTTGTAGGTATGAACATTTTGCTGTGCTTTAGTCTTGCAGATCAGGAAGGAAACAGTGTATAGTTTCTCTATTCTGCTTTTGGAGGCAGGAGGAAGGGTACATTAGGGAATGAGCTAGGTGGTCACTCCCAAGGCTAGAGGTAAAACATGAATCTGTAAGTGGACTTAGAGTTTAAAGCCAGGAAAGCAAGTTCAGACATACTCTTTGATCTACTGACTTAGAAAATTAATAGGTAGAATGAAGAGGCTAAACCACCCCCAAAGCAGGAAAATAGAAAATTACAGAGACTAGATGATGGGATAGTTGGATTCTGATGACCACTGGCAGATAAGTTTCTTGACTTATTGTTGTATTTTTTCAGTACAGCTTTGTAAGGGATTCAGTTTGAATGAAAAGAACCAGAGATGGAAAATATAGGTTCCTATCACCAAGCAATTTTGAATAGTCTTTTGAGAGTTCTTATGATACCCCCTTTCCTCTTGCCCTGCAGTCACACTTCCAGTGAGTTCAATGACTTAGGCCTAAAAGATAAATGAAACTTCCATTGTATATAGGTTACCAGCCTGGAGAATTTTATTCTGGAAATGGATAAATTAAGTATTTGTGGTTAATCAAATAATTAAATGCTCTCTATGAACTGACTGCAATTAATTATTTCCATAATATAGGTCTCAGGAGTTTTCTGATTATCTTACATTACCTAAAAAACATACCTCTACAGGTATTTCTATTTGAAATTGAAGAATCACTTAGAGTTGAATTCTATAAAGCATCAAAATAAATATATTAATGTCCTGTCCAAAATTATTTCTTATAAAATTCACTTATTCCATTCTACATGTTCCCTAACTATTTTCCCTGATTCTTCTGATTGGGAAGCATTGGTGAGATTTTTGTAGTTCAATTAAGGGCATGCAAATGATTAACAAATGGTCAAGTTGGAGGGCAAGACTTGCTCTCAACAAAAATATTCGGTTAATTCAAAATTATTTTGCTTGCCTGAATTTCTTGGAAAATTGCCTCCTTTTATCCCACTCTGACTATTGAGATTAGAGAAGAAACTTTCTAAATCTAATTTAAAAACTATTATTTTGTCAAATTTTAGCATAACATTGGAAACATCACATTATATTTCTATCCTTCAGCTTTTCTACCTGGAAATGGGTACTAAAAATACTGAAATATAATAGTGAAAGGCCATAGGAATATTTTTAACCACTTTTCAGAAAGAGGGTATGGGCCTATAGTTAATTATAAAGAAATTTCCAAACAAGAGATGCTTACAAATATTCATGCTTCCTGTCTGAGAGGGAAAAATAATAATAGGGAAAATATGTCCTATGAAGTATGTGTTTTACAGAATCTTCATTATAAAAATGAATGTGCTGAAAAAGATTGGATTAAAGATGGTGGTTTGAGAGGAGAGACTTCCTCCTAAAACTGGATACAATTAGAAAATACAGTTGGCGCAACTAATCCCAAGATAGCAACAGGAAAGAGGATGGCATCAGACTGCACACACCTGGAGAAAATAGCAGACCTCACTGAATGGGGTAACGTACCAGAGCTGTGGCTCCGCAGAACCCTAGCCCTTCCCCTACCCCTGCTCACTGGTGGGAGGAAGAGAAACTGATCAGGGAGGGAGTGGAAGGCTTGAGACTGCTGAGTATCTAGCTCCGGAAATCTGCTCTGTGAGCACAAACCTACATTTCATGGTGCTTTCATGAGACTCACATGACTATTGGGTTGGGAAGTTAATACAGGCAGAGTTCCTGGGGAGACTGGGATTCCGGCTGCTTGTGGAAAGCAGGGATCCATATCCAGCTGCTCTGGGACAAAAACTTATACCTGTGTGGTCTGCACACTGTTCAGACAGTGGAGATAGGCACAGGAGCCAAGAAGCAGAGAACAGCTCTTTCCTCCCCCCAGGCACCAATACCGCTCCCATGCGACCCCCGACATTGCTTCAGGAGCTGAGCAACCCCAAGAACTACAGCTTCGGGACACTAGAGGGCACCATATACAAACATGAAACACCAAAGGAACCTTGTCCAGAGTAAAATTATTAATACAACTCCAGAGAAAGATTTAAATGATATGGACCTCGTGACTCTTCCTGAAAGGGAGTTCAAATAAAAATCATCAACATTCTAATGGAGGTACAGAAAGACATCCAAGAACTCAGGAATGAATTCAGGTCAGAGATCCAATCGTTGAAGAGCACGATGGAGGGTATTAAAAGCAGGTTGGATATAGTGGAGGAGACAATAAATGAAACAGGAACTAGAGAAGAGGAATACAAAGAAGCTGAGGCACAGAAAGAAAAAAGGATCTCTAAGAATAAAAGAATATTGAGAGAACTGTGTGACCAATCCAAGCAGAACAATATTTGCATTATAGGGATACCAGAAGAAGAAGAGAGAGAGAGACAAAGGGATAGAAAGTGTCTTTGAGGAGTAGTTGTTGAAAATTTCCACAGTCTGGGGAAGGACATAGTCTCTCAGGCCATGGAGATCCATAGATCTCCCAACACAAGGGACCCAAGGAGGACAACACCAAGACACATAGTAATTAAAATGGGAAAGATCAAGCATAAGAAAAGACTGCTAAAAGCAGCCAGAGAGAGAAATAAGATCACATACAAAGGAAAGCCCATCAGGCTAACATCAGACTTCTCAGCAGAAACCTTACAGGCCAGAAGGAAGTGGCATGATGCATTTAATGCCATGAAGCAGAAGGGCCTGGAACCAAGATTACTTTATCCGGCAAGATTATCATTTAAATTTGAAGGAGAGATTAAACAATTGCCAGATAAGCAAAAGCTGAGAGAGTTTACCTCCCACAAACCATCTCTGCAGTCTATTTTGGAGGGACTGCTATAGATGGAAGTGTTCCTAGGGTTGGATAGCTGTCACCAGAGGTAGTAAAACCATGGTAGGGAGGGTGGAGCAGCTGATTGTGAGGCAAATGCAAAATTAAATTGACTATCCCCAAAGTCAATCAAGGGATAGACAGAAAGTACAGAATTTGATACCTAATATATAAAGAATGAAGGAGGAAGAAAAAAGGGGAGAAATAGAAAAGAACCTTTAGATTGTGTTTGTAACAGCATACTAAGTGAGTTAAGGAAAGTATTTTCCTCTTAGTAAGGAAAGTAACCTGGAACCTTTGGTAACCACAAATCTAAAGAGGCATAGGGAGGGATGTGCAACACAGAGAAGACAAGTAGTGAATCTACAGCATCTTACTATGCTGATGAACAGTGACTGTAATGGGGCTTGTGGGGGGGATTTGGTGAAGTGGGGAATCTAGTAACCGTAATGTTCTTCATGTAATTGTAGATTAATGATAATAAAATGAATTAAAAAAATGAATGTGCTAACAATATGATAAATGCTGATGAAGTGAAACGAAATCTCCATAGTAGGAAAATGCCTGCATTCATATAAGCATAGGCTAAAGGGATGCCATTGACTCTAGTCAAGATTTTCTTTACAGCATCAGCACGATTGATGTTTCAGAGGGACCCTGACAACTGTGGGCTTCCTTGTTTCAGTGAAGTCAGTATTTAAGGGAAATACTATGCCAGCTCCTAATATATTTATCATCTGATATAAAAATCATTGTCATGTTAGATTTGACTGAGAAATCGATGCTTGAAGTACATCCTGAAAACATCAGAACTTTTAAGGTAAACTAGTGGCAAGATTCAAGACAAAACCAAACCAAAATTAAATGGACTAACAGCTTATACCATGATTAGTTGGCTTTTCCCTGTCCAATTTTCATTCCTCCCTCCCTCTCTCCCTCCTCCTTTCTCTCTGTTTTATTCCCCTTCCTTTCTTCTTTCCAACTACTAACCTTCTTTCTTTCACCTATCTCTCTCTCTATCTAGTCATATGTCAATGTGTATTTGTGTATAAAAAATTTGGAGAATCTTTTATTTAGAAAGATTTATCATTAACTATAGGCTCATGCATATCTTTTGAAAAGTAGGTGGTACAATTATTTCTATGACTTTCAATAATATAGTCCAGTATTTTAGTCATATTTACAGATAGAAAATCAAAAAGGCAAACTATTAATGTATATACATATGTTTTTCATTATTAAATATATTTTTCATATGTATTAAATATTAAATATATACTCATATGCCAATCAGCAACTACTTTTCTGAAACTACCAATAACTTTTTGATTAGCACTATAAATAAGTGATTTCAGATCATTAAAACTGGTATTTATAAATACTTGTCAAAGTCTCTTATTAAAATCTACTTGCATAATAAACAGAGCACAAAGTCTTTTGTCAACCAGTCCATTCATTCTGAAAAAATTTATTCAATTTCTATGGATCTTACTAGGATTTTGGAGTAAAAATAATTAAAGTGATACATAGGCACTTCCCACAGGAAGCTTATTTTTATGTGGACTCTTCATGAAAAGGTAAAACTATGTTAGAAAAAAAGAAAGGTTTTACAAAAGTTATTTTCTTCAGAGAGGGGATTAAAGATTGCAGCATGAAAGGTGGGACAGAGACCTCATAAAACCACATATAATATGAAAATATAATTAATACAACTAATCCTGAAAGAGCAACAGGAAAGAAAGCTGAGCCAGATGGCATACACCTGGAGGAAAGAACAGACCTCATGGAAAAGGGTAACGTACCAAAGCCATGAATGATGGAACCCAAGCCATTCCCCCAGCCCAGCTCACTGATGGGAGAAAGAGAAACAGAGTGGGGAGGGAGTGGAGGCCTGGGACTGCTGAGCACCAGGCCCTGGAGATCTGCTCTGGGAGCACAAATACACATTGCATGGTGCTATGATGATTAGTGGAGTTGGAAAACTAAGACAGGCAGAATACCTGGGGAGACTGAGATTCCAGCTGCTAGTGGAAAACAGAGATCTATATCTGGCTGAGGTGGGCAAGCAGTTTGAGAGACTTCCTAAAAGGAAGAGGGCTGCTAAAGGGTAAAGAATTTCACAGAGCTTATTTTTCAGAAGAAAGGACGGGTAAACAAAATTGTCCCAATGCACTCTGCCTAGCAGGTTGGGAACTTCCACAATCTTCAGGCGCTCCATCCCCCTGGCTGGAGCATAACTCCAAGACCCCCCATCGGGATATGCAGCCTGCTGCACCTTCCTCCCAACCAGCCCTCACCTGAATTGCAAACTGGCAGTCCCTGCCCTAGTGTCAGGCCAGACGTGGTTCAAAGAAAAATCTCAACAACACCAGAAAAAGTTTGAGTGAGGCTGAACTAATAAAACTTCCTGAAAGAGACTTCAAAATAAAAATGATAAACATGATCCTGGAGGTACAGAAAAATATTCAAGAACTCAGGCATGAATTTAGGACAGAGATCCAGTCATTGAGGAACACAATGGAGGCTATCAAAAGCAGTACAGTGGAGGAGATGATAAATGAAACAGAAATTAGAGAAGAGGAATACAGAGAAGCTGAAGCACAGAGAGAAAAAAGGATCTCTAGGAATGAAAGAATACTGAGAAAACTGTGTGAACAATCCAAATGGAACAATATTCATATTATAGGGGTACCAGAAAAAGAAGAAAGAAAAAGGGATAGAAAGTGTCTTTGAGGAAGCTTTGCTGAAAACTATCCCAATCTAGGGAAGGAGATAGTCTCTCAGGCCATGGAGGTGCACAAATCTCCCAACACAAGGGACCCAAGGAGGACAACACTAAGACATAAAAGGATTAAAATGGAAAAGATCAAGGATAAGGATGGTTAAAAGAAGCCAGAGAGAGAAAAAAGATCACATACAAAGGAAAGCCCATCAGGATATCATCAGACTTCTCAGCAGAAAATTTACAGGCCAGAAGGGAGTGGCATGATACATTTAATGCAGTGAAGCAGAAGGACCTTGAACCAAGAATACTTTATGTGGCAAGACTATCATTAAAATGTGAAGGAAGGATTAAAAAATTTCCAGATAAGCAAAAGCTGAGAAATTGATTCCAACAAACCATTTCTACAGTGTATTTTGGATGGACTGCTATAGATGGAAGTGTTCCTAAGGTTAAATACCTGTCACCAGAGGTAATAAAAGGGATAGACAAAGAGTACAGAAATGATAACTAATATATAAAGAATGGACAGGAAGAAAAGGAGGGAAAAGAAAGAACCTTTATATTGTGTTTGTAATAGCATACTAAGTGAGTTAAGTTAGACTCTTATATAGTAAGGAAGTCACCCATGAACCTTTGGTAACCAAGAACCTAAAGCATGCAATGGCAATAAGTACATACCTATTAATAATCACCCTAAATGTAAACGGTCAGAATGCACCAATCAAAAGGCATAGAGTCACTGGATGGATAAAAAAAAACAAGACCAAATATATCAAATATATGCTGCATACAACAGACTCACTTCAAACTCAGACATACACAGACTAAAAGAAGGGATGGAAAAAGACACTTCATGCAAATAATAGGGAGAAAAAAGTAGGGGTTGCAGTACTTGCATCAGACAAAATAGATTTTAAAACAAAGAAAATCACAACAGACAAAGAAGGACATTATATAATGATAAAAGGGTCAATTCAACAAGAGGATATAACCATTATAAATATCTACACACCCAACACAGGAGCACCAACATATGTGAGACAAATACTAACAGAATTAAAGGGGCAATAGAATGCAATGCGTTCATTCTAGGAGACTTCAATACTCCACTCATTCCAAAGGACAGATCAACCAGGCAGAAAAGAAGTAAGGAGACAGAGGCATTGAACAACACATTAGAACAGATGCAACTAATAGACATCTACAGAACTCTCCACCCAAAAGCAGCAGGATACACATTCTTCTCAAGTGCACATGGAACATTTTCAAGAATATATCATACACTAGGCCACAAAAAGAGCCTCAGTAAATTAAAAAAGACTGAAATTGTACAAACCAGCTTCTCAGACTACAAAGGTATGAAACCAGAAATAAATTACACAAAGAAAATGAAAAAGCCCACAAACACATGGATGCTTGACAACATGCTCCTAAATTACCAATGGATCAATGATCAATAAAAACTGAGATCAAGCAATGTGTGGAGACAAATGACAACAATAATTCTACAACACAAAATCTGTGGGATGCAGCAAAGGCCATGCTAAGAGGGAAGTATATTGCAATACAATCATATGTCATGTCATGAAAGAAGAACAATCCCATATGAACAGTCTAAACTCACAATTAATGAAACTAGAAAAAGAAGAACAAATGAGGCCAAAAGTCAGTAGAAGGAGGGACATTATAAAGATCAGAGCATAAATAAATAAAATCAAGAAGAATAAAACAATAGAAGAATCAATGAAAGCAGGAACTGGTTCTTCGAGGAAATAAACGAAACAGATAAACCCCTAGCCAGATTTATCAAGAAAAAAAGAGAGTCTACACACATAAACAGATTCAGAAATGAGAAAGGAAAAATCACTACAGACACCACAGAAATACAAAGAATCATTAGAGAATATTATGAAAAATTATATGCTAGCAAACTGAATAACCTAGAATAAATGGACAACTTTCTAGAAAAACAAAACCTTAGAAGGCTAACCCAGGAAGAAACAGAAAATCTGAACAGACCAATTACTAGAAATGAAATTGAACTGGCAATCAAAAATCTACCAAAGAACTAAATGCCTGGACAAGATGGATTCACTGCTGAATTTTATCAAACATTCAGTGAAGACCTAATACCCATCCTCCTTAAAGTTTTCCAAAAAGTAGAAGAGGAGGGAATATTCCCAAACTTATTCCATGAGGCCAACATCACCCTAATACCAAAACCAGGCAAAGACATCAACAAAAAGAATATTACAGACCAATATTCCTGATGAACATAGATGCAAAAATGCTCAATAAAATAGTAGCAAACTGAATTCAAAAATATATCAAGAAGATCATCCATCAAGATCAAGTAGGATTTATTCCAGGGATGCAAGGATGGTACAATATTAGAAAATCCACCAACATCATCCACCACATCAACAAAAAGAAGAACCAAAACCACATGATCATCTCCATAGATGCTGAAAAAGCATTTGACAAAATTCAACATCCATTTATGATAAAAACTCTCAAACAAAATGAGTATACAGGGCAAGTACCTCAACATAATAAAGCCATATATGATAAACCCACAGCCAACATCATACTTAACAGCAAGAAGCTGAAAGCTTTTCCTTTAAGATCAGGAACAAGGGAAGGATGCCCACTCTCCCCACTTTTATTCAACCTAGTTCTGGAGGTCCTAGCCAGAGAAATCAGACAACACAAAGAAATAAAAGGCATCCAGATTGGCAAGGAAAAAGTCAAACTCTCCTTGTTTGCAGATAACATATTGTACATAAAACCCCTAAAGAATCCACTCCAAAACTATCTAGTATCTGAATTAATCAAAGTTGCAGGATACAAAATTAATACACAGAAATCTGTTGCATTCCTATTCAGTAATGATGAACTAGCAGATAGAGAAATCAGGAAAACAATTCCATTCACAATTGCATCAAAAAGAATAAAATACCTAGGAATAAACCTAACCAAGGAAGTGAAAGACCTATACTTAGAAAACTACAAGACAGTCATAAGAGAAATTAAAGATGATACCAATAAATGTAAACACATCCCATGCTCATGGATAGGAAGAATTAATATTGTCAAAATGGCCATCCTGCCTAAAACAATCTAAACATTCAATGAAATCCCTATCAAAATACCAAGAGCATTCTTCAACAAACTAGAGCAAATAGTTCTAAAATTCATATGGAACCATAGAAGACCCCGAATAGCCAAAGCAATCCTGAGAAGGAAGAATAAAGCTGGGGAAATTAAGCTCTCTGACTTCAAGCTGTACTATAAAGCCACAGTAATCAAGACAATTTGGTACTGGCACAAGAACAGACCCATAGACCAATAGAGCAGACTAGAGATCCCAGATATAAACCCAAGTATATATGGTTAATTAATATATGATAAAGTAGCCATGGATATACAATGGGGAAATGACAGCCTCTTAAACAACCAGTGTTAGCAAAACTGGATAGCTACATGTAAGAGAATGAAACTGGATTATCGTCTATCCCCATATACAAAAGTAAACTCAAAATGGATCAAAGACCTGAATGTAAGTCATAAAACCATAAAACTCTTAGAAGACAACATAGGTAAAAATCTCCTGAATATAAACATGAGCAACTTTTTTCTGAATGCATCTCCTCGAGCAAGGGAAACAAAAGCAAAAATGAACATATGGGACTATCTAAAAAGCTTCAGCAAAGGACAGCATCAACAGAACAAAAAGGTATCCTACAATATGGGAGAATATATTTATAAATGACATATCTGACAAGGGGTTAACATCCAAAATATATGAAGAGCTCACATGTCTCATCTCCCAAAAAGCAAATAATCCTATTAAAAAATGGGTGGAGGATATGAACAGACACTTCTCCAAAGAAGAAATTCAGATGGCCAACAGGCACATGAAAAGATGGTCCACATCACCAATTATCAGGGAAATGCAAATAAAAACCACAATAAGATATCACCTCACACCAGTTAGGGTGGCCAGTATCAAAAAGACTAAGAACAACAAATGCTGGTGAGGATGTGGAGAAAGGGGAACTCTCCTACACTGCTGGTGGGAATGTAAGCTAGTTCAACATTGTGGAAAGCAATATGGAGTTTCCTCAAAAAACTAAAAATAGAAATACCATTTGACCTGGGAATTCCACTCACAGGAATTTACCCAAAGAATATAATTTCTCAGACTCAAAAAGACAATATACACCCCTATGTTTATCGCAGCACTTCTTACAATAGCCAAGATATGGAAGCAACCTAAATGTCCATCAGTAGATGAATGGATAAAGAAGAGGTGGTACATATACACAATGGAGTACTATTCAGCCACAAGAAAGAAACAAATCCTACCATTTGCAACAACATGGATGGAGCTGGAGGACATTATGCTCAGTGAAATAAGCCAGGCAGAGCAAGACAAGTACCAAATTAGTTCCCTCATTTTTGGAGTATAACAATGAAGCAAAACTGAGGGAACAAAACAGCAAGACTCACAGACTCCAAGAAGGGACTAGTGGTTAGCAAAGGGGAGGGATGGGTGAGGGCGGTTGGAGAGGCAGGGATAAGGGGATTGAGGGGATTGAGGGGTACTGTGATTGGCACAAATGGTGTGTGTGTGGGATCATGGGGAAGACAGTGTGTCATCTTAGTATAGTCTTGGGCAATGAGTGCAATGGGGTATGGGGGGGCACACAATAACATGGGTGAATGTAGGAACCACATTGTTTTTTCCTGTGAAACCTTCATAAGAGTGTATATCAATACCTTAATAAAAATAAATAAATAAATGTTATCTTTTTCAGTAATTTTGTGTACTTCTGGAAAGCATGAGAAAATTATTTTTTTCCTTTTCAATTACTATTGCACAGTACAGATATTTGAACTTATAATCAATTTGAACTTATAACTGGCAGAAGAAATTATCTAACAGGAAGCAAATTGAATTCCTTTTCTAGTTCACAAGCTGAAAATTACCTTTAGTAATGATAAATGCTTTCATATAGTTCCCTGTAAGACAGCTTTGCAAATTATCCCATTGCTTGTTCCTGGAGAATGCTACAGAGATTTCTCTCTCCTTCATAAGCTTCTTCACTTGACTACATAGAAATCAAAATGACCTATGTGGGTTTCATTTATTCAATAGGTGTTCATTGAGTGCATATTTTATGTAAAGTACTGTGGTAAGATCTTTTGAAAGATCTTAGAATGTAACAGTGGAAATTACAATGTAATAGCAGGTCATGTAATTATTTCTTAAAGGTAGAATTAGTGACAATGTCAGCTTTTACTGATTGAATCTGCATAGGAATATGTTTTTCATTCTTAAGATAATCTATAAAAACTCATTTAAAGTTTTACAGAAAGGATAAAAATCTATGAACACTGTAAGTAGCATAGTAAAATGAATCTTACTTCTTGTTCTGAATTAGTTGATCTTTAAGCACTCATTGTTTTCCTTGTTAAAAACTTAATCTGAACATTTATGGATAAATTTATATTGTAGAGCATCTGGTGATGAAATGTAAAAATAAAATCTTAATTACATCCTCCACTAGTTCTGCTGCGTTAATTCAAGACAACACACCCAAGTATTTAGACAGATGGCAGCGGTGGACATATTAGCCTCTGATTTCTCTACAGGGAAGCAAGAGAAGCAGAGCTCTTAGGATGTGTGCTTGTCTGCCTAGTTTCACACTTTGAAATCCTTGACAAATGCTGATTTATTCACAGCCAAATGTTTTCCTATCTGATTAGGCAGTTTTCTACTTCAGTAAGCATGTAATATGGAGGTAGCTGAATTTCCACACTAAAGAGTGAAAAAACAATATTTATAGTTTGGAAATAAAACAATCTGGAAGAATCAGGGCTGTTGGGATCATAAAGAGCTTCATAGGGAGTAAATTTCTGATGAATCCGTACCAAAGGGTTAAAGAGTTAAAAGCTCAGTTTTAAGAAGAATGAGACTAGGCTATGTTTATACAATAAACAAGAGTTTTAAAGGACTGTGTATATAATAAATTATCTTGAAGGCTAATTCTTGTCACTTATGATTGTATTATTCCTCAAACAAGGACAGGAGCTAGACAAGTTAGCATTTTATTTGAATTCATCTCAGCTTACATTTTGAATAACACTTCTGACTTTTCCTTGGAAACATGAATGCAAGTAGCTGCTGAATGTGTTCCTTCAAAGGGAGGTGGATTCCAAGTCACTTTTTTTTTTTTTAACAACACCAATTAAATTGACAGAAGGGAAATGGGAAACATTCGTAAGAATAACCACATAAAACTTCCTTCTTGTGTAACACCATTTTACATTTACCAGTTTGGGCACTCAGTGAGAAAAGGAACCACATTATTAACAGAAGTTGTAATATTATGTTAAAAGAAGGTAACTCATAAACTGAGAGGTTAAGTAGTCCTTGTTCAAAAATCCATTCCAGGGGGTCTTATGATACTTTCTCCAAAGGTCTGACTCATTCTAAAATTCAGCACTTTGTAACTGCTATTATAATCATATTCCCAGTTTCATGTGTGGCTTCTCCATTCATGGACCAAAAAGTGTTCATGGATTACTGACCATATACCTGGCATTGTCTAAACATTAGACATATATTTTATCAATAACATATATATAAATCTGCATCTCAGAGCTTATTATCTCATATATCAGATCTAACCATTACCCTTTATAAGTTTTGGTCTGTTAAAAAAATATTTGCAAGTACTAAGCTTTTAAAGTCAAATATTATAGAATGAATTCCCAATTGGTAGATTGGAAGATACAACTTCCTGGTTGTCTCAAGTTAATCTGCCCTGTTTCCATTTGCATGCTTCCTTCTAAGGACAAACTAAATTGTATCTCCTCCGCTTTTCCCCTCATGAATTTTCTTTTTTTCTTTTTTTTTGATCAGGAAGCTATAACTAAATACAATAGATGGGGTAGCTTAAACAAACATTTACTTCTCACAGTGTTGGAAGCTAGGGAGTCCAAGATCCACAAGCAGACTCAGTGTTTAGTAAGAGCTGCCTTCTTGCTGTATCCTCTCAAACCTCCTCTTGTAAGGGCACTAATCACATCATGAAGTCTCCACCCTTATGACCTAATTACCTCCTAAAGTCCCCATATCCAAATTACATTGCAGTGGAGATTAGGGTTTCAACATAGGAATTTTGGAGGGACACAATTCTCTCTGATCCAAGTCTTTGCTATTAAGTACTTTCTTCTTGTTTCACTTGCTCCTCTCCAATTCACACGTACATTATAAAGAATGCAGTAAACAAGATCAATTCATTCACTCTTTAAAAAGATATTTGCTGATGGTCATCCAAGTTCAGGACAATAGGAAAACAAAAACAAATACAACATAGTCCTTCTTGGTGCTCAAAATTCACACATCAATGTTAAATTTAACGTCTTGGGGTGCTTGTTCAAAATTCAGTCCTACCCTCATGCACCAGAGATTAATATTCTGTGTTTTTTAAGAAGGGGTATATAATTCTATATCTTGTGTCAGCAACCAGATAATTCTGATGCATGCAGGTGATCTACAACAGTTATACTTGCTTCTGTTGTAGCTCTGACTTTTTATACTAATTCCAATGAAATGTATGGTCTTCAGGCTTTTTCATAATAACTACCATTTGTTGAAAGCATATCACTGTCTAGATTATACACTTAATATAACTTATTTCATTAATGTTCGCCACACTCTTAAGTCATAATTACCTTCACTTACGGATTAGGAAGCGAGGTCATAGAGTTTCAATACTTCTACCCATCCATTCAACAAACATTTCTTGAGCTTCTAATTATGTAGGTATCTTTTTGGTTCTGGGAACACACTAATGCATAAACCTCTAATAAATGACAGATACCTCTTTGATTATACAACCAATACTTTTAGCCATTTTGTCTTATTACTCTCTTGTCCTGAAATGTCCTTCTCTCCTAACTCTAATAAAGGATTCCCACATTATTCCTTGTGTCTAAGAACCTCAAAGTTCAGTCCTTTTAAACAGATATTTTTAAATGGTCATCTATGAATTTTTAAATCTATTGATAAACTTTTGGAAGCCAAATGAAACTCTTTTCTTGGAAGTTTTTTACTTTAAAGGAAAGAGTCACTAGAATCCAATAGATTCTTGAAGGAAGTCATGATCTTCAAAATGTTAGTAACAATGGGTGCCAATTCAGGTCAGGAGACTGGAATAGGCTCTGTCTGGCAGAGTAGGTGCTCAGGAAATAATTTTTTAATATAATCTCCAAAGAGATTTATATATCTACTACATTTGGAAAAATACTACAAATGTATATATGAATAAGCAGGGCGGAAGTGAATTATCTTAAAAGGTAACTATAGGATAGAATGAAAGATCATTTCTAGAAAGAACATGTAGGGCTTAAGTTAAAGATAGACTACAAGAGAGATAAAGGGTTCAAAGGTGTTAACAAGATCTGATCTTGATGTTGGCTTTAAGTACCAATGGAAGCAAAGAAGAGCAGCTGATGTGAGTCATAATAAATTATATTTTAGACATGTTGACTCAGGGTAACATCAAATATTTCTGTGAATATTAAGTGAGAATTGGAAATACTGATCTAAAATCTATAAGATACTTTGCATTATAACTATAGGCTAAATATACAATTACTTAGAGACAATATGAAAATAGTGAAGTAAATTAAATCCAAAAAAAGAAGAATATTGAGAGAAGAAGAGGAATTCAGAGAGGAATATATATGCTTATTCATATGTAAAGGGATTAGGGAGTAAGGGAAATAAAGTGCTAAAAAATACCCCAGCTCATTTTAAGAGGAAAAAGTTTATTAGATTAGATACTACTAGAATAAGCACTTGATAGAAAAGAAGCATGAAACTTGATTTTTTTAAAGTATTTTTCATAAACATACTTCGAAATATAACTTATTTCTTTCAAATTTCTTAAAATTCTAAGATATCAAAAACTTATTATTAAGGGAGATATGGCATAAGTATATTCCAGATATAACTATAAATACATACACACATATTTGTTAAAGTCTAGTACTAATAATTACCAATAGTTATAATCAGAGTCATTTTATTATACTGATATAAATATATAATATATGTACATATACACAGAAACATACTTTCACATAATAGATGACTGACATTTCTGATATCAAAGAACTCAGAGAGAAATGGGAGAAACAGAGTTAAGCAGCAAATATAATACAGTGGTATAAGGTTTAAACTTCACCATTATTAAGTGGATGGTTCCCATAAGCAGGAGCTAATGCTTTATCTCATTAACATCCCCCAAAAAGAGTTCATGCTTTTAATCATTAACTGCCAATATGAAAATGGAAATAAACACAGGGGTGGTGTAAAGAAAGTGCCCTTAAAGAGTTAACTAAGAAGTGAAAAAAGGACATCCAGAGTTGGCGGTAATTGAGTTATATCATGAAAAATGTTTGGAAAAAGGGTATCACAGAGTGAGAGCACATGCAAATACAGAGAATGACTGAGTGGTATGCTTAGGGAACAAAAACTGTGTGGTTTAGCAGGATGGCTGATTAATGGGATGATGATGGAATGGTAAGGGTCATATCTAAGGGCCCTGAAATCTATTCATGAACTTAAGGTGTTTGATTTTACCTTGGAGGCAGTGGAGAGCCATTTAAAAATTCTCATTATTGATGTTTGTTTTCATGTTGGGAGTGCCCTGATAGTATTAGAGCTCTAAAATGATCATCAGAGTTGTATGGAAATACACAGGAGAGAAAAAAGCCCAGAGAATAGAAAAAATAAAATTTTATTGTAACCGTCTATGTAATCAGTGATCACAGTGTAAATTAAGGAGAGGCAACAGAAATAGAAAGGATAAGAGAGATCAAGAAGCCATTTAGGAGGAAAATGCAACAAGTGTATAATGAATACTTCAAGAAAGTGAAAGGGTGTGCTATTAACAATTAGGTCTGAAAAACAGCCATCTACTGTGGCCGTTCCAGGAAAACTGGCATATCTACAAGAGATACAAAATAAATGACCCTGGATTTCAGAGAGGAAAGGGGGAAATTGTTTACCAGTCTTTGCATCACGGTTCTACCACCAACTCACTATGGCAATATTAGGCAAGTTATGTAATCTCAACATAGTTCAGTCTCCTCACTTTGAATGGTGACAACAGTGTTGTATAATGATTACATAAGTAAAACTTCTGAAATACTTAGCACAGTGACTGACACATGGTCTGAGAGTTTGTTCTTAATAGAGGAAACACTTTTTAAAGAAGAGGGGATTTGAGTTGAGCCTTGAAGAATGAATAGAAGAGCAACATGTAGAAAACATGGAAAGGAGAAAAACCACAATGATAATGTAGCAGGTGTATTTGGGAAATGGAAAATCAAGTTTGACATATTGCACAGGATGCAAAGTAATGAGTATACCAGGGAATCTATTTGGAAGGCAGTGCATAAGAAACATGAAATGCAAGAAATTTAGACTTTACTAAGTAAGCAAAGGAATATCACCAAAGATTTTTAAAAGACAAGCCTCAGAATAGATTAAATTTTTAAAGACACAAGTGGATTGTGTAAATCACATAGTAATTTTGTACAAGCAAGATTACAACTGACTTCTGTCTTAACTAATCAACTGCCTTGTTTTCACTGTGCCGTACAGGCTTGTTATGAACCTTGCTGCCATCTTCCATGGTACACTGAGACATAATTGAATAAATATTTCGTTTGAAGAGGAAGTGTGATGGGGGGTGGGGGGTAATGACCAAAAAAGTAAGCTCCAAAGTCAGCATCTTACCTTATATAAACCATACAATCTCAATATTCTTAGCTTTAAGAAGGATGGTATTTGCTCACAGATCTGGTGAATACAAAAATTTCTGTTTTCTAAAATTGTCTATTAAATTTCTGGATGGTTTTCTGTTGCATGTAACATGTACCCTTAAAATAAAGCCTCATTAACCAAAGTTGCCCAAACTAATATTCATTCTTTACAATCTGCAAAAGTTTAACTGACTAAAAGTTTAACTTTAGTGATTCAAATTATTTTACGGGAATTAAAAGAAAAGTTTTTGCTTGGCACATACTGGATGCTTAATATATGGTGGCTATTTTATTTAACATTAAGATCAGAAATGGCCCATCTAGTGGGGAGCTGTGTAGGGTAGTGGATGACAACTAAGTATCTTGGGCTCATTTGGCACAAGCCCAGCTTTGACATTTATTGTGTGACCAGTGCAAGTTACTTGTATACTTAATTGGAGTAAATATATAATCTATCCCATAGTTGTTAATCAAGATTTTACAAGATATTATTTGTTAAAATAATACTTCCTGAAAAATAGTGAATGCTGGATAAGTATATGATATACAAACTAAATAAACAAATAGACAAATAAACACAACTGTCAACTCATCAAATTTTCTTTGGGACATATCAAATCAATGACAACTATAAGTAACTATATTCTTGGCCTGGGATGACTGCAATTGTTTCTTCTCTTAAACTTCAGTCATTCTTTTTATATCTTTCAAGCTCAACTAACTTCCCTTCAGGCAGAGTATTGCATCTCATTTTTCTAGTATTTGATCCTTTCTGTCCTTGTTATTACACACAAGACTAAGAATGCATTAGGCACTCAATGAATGTCTGTGGGATGTAATCACTAAAATACTTTAAAAAGTGTATTGAGTAAGGCAAATTTCATCATCTATATTGATTAGTTTCAGAATTACAAAAAGAAATAACCTGAACAATGCACTTCATGATCAGCATCCCAAACTCTTCCAGTTAAGGATATGTTATTTTTTAAGTAAATTTGTTTATAAGCATTTATTTAAGTCTGAAATCCAACTGCATTTTTTTCATATTAATAATTTACAGTAGCTGAAGTATACATTACATTAAAATTATAAGTCACAGAATGTACACAAATAGTCATAGTGATGGCTAGGATTGATTAGTGAGTGGCATACCACAAAACAGGTACCTGTATTGCAGAATTAGATGACACTACCAATAGCACTGAAAACAGTTTTTAGTATTTCGATGCACCAAACACTATTCTAATCAATAGATTGGACCATGAACTATCTTTTTAATCCCTATAACAGTGCCATGTATTGTTCTTATCCTTATTTTACAAATGTGGAAAGTGAGGCACAGGAAGGTAAAGTAAACTGTCCAAGGCCATAGTAATAAATAAAGTCAGTATTTGAACTCAAGAAATATAATACCTGAGGCCACAAAAAGAAAAGCAAAGTTTACATTATGAAAATGTATTACTTTTCATCTGGCATGTTTTTTTAAAAAAGTACTTAGGATTAATAATTGTGTGTTTACAATATTCATATTCAAATTTTGATAATTATATATAGTATGTGAAATATTTAAGAATGCCTTCCAACATGAGCAACTTTTTCCTGAACACATCTCCTCGGGCAAGGGAAACAATAAAAAATGAACAAATGGGACTACATCATACTAAAAAGCTTCTATACAGCAAAGGACACCATCAGTAGAACAAAAAGGCATCCTACAGTATGGGAGAATATATTTGTAAATGACATATCTGACAAAGGGTTAACATCCAAAATATATAAAGAACTCACATGCCTTAACACCCAAAAAGCAAATAACCCTATTATAAAATGGGTGGAGGATATGAATAGACAATTCTCCAAAGAAGAAATTCAGATGGCCAGCAGGCACATGAAAAGTTACTCCACATCACTAATTATCAGGAAAATGCAAAATAAAACCACAATGAGATATCACCTCACACTAATTAGGATGGCCAACATAGAAAAGACTAGGAACAACAAATGCTGGTGAGGATGCGGAGAAAGGGGAACCCTCCTATGCTGCTGGTGGAAATGTAAACAGTTCAACCATTTGGGAAAGCAATATGGAGTTCCTCAAAAACTAAAAATAGAAATATCATTTGACCCAGGAATTTCACTCCCAGGAATTTAACTGATGAAAGCAAGATCTCAGATTCAAAAAGACATATGCACCCCTATGTTTATTGCAGCTCTATTTACAATAGCCAAGATATGAAAGCAACCTAAGTGCCCATCAGTAGATGAATGGGTAAAGAAGGTGTGGTACTTATACACAATGGAATACTATTCAGCCATAAGAAAGAAACAAATCCTACCATTTCCAACAACATGGATGGAGCTAGAGGGTATTATGCTCAGTGAAATAAATCATGCAGAGAAAGACAAATACCAAATGATTTCCCTCATTTGTGGGGCATAACAACAAAGCAAAACTGAGGAACAAAATAGCAGCAGACTCACAGACTCCAAGAAGGGACTAGTGGTTACCAAAGGGGAGGGGTATGGGAGGGCAGGTGGAGAGGGAGGGAGAAGTGGACTGTGGGGTATCATGATTGGTGCACATGGTGTTTGTGGGGTCATGGGGAAGACAGTGTAGCTCAGAGAAGACAAATAGTGACTCTGAGGCATTTTACTACACTGATGGACAGTGACTGCAATGGGGCATGGGGGGTTGGACTCGATAGTAAGGGTAAATGTAATAACTGCATTGTTTTTCTTGTGAAACCTTCATAGGAATGTATATCAATGATAACTTAATAATAAAAAAAAAAAGAATGTCTTCCAAGGTATCATCTCTCTGTGCAAAACAAACGTTAGTTTGTTAATGAAAGAGATTTTTTAACTAGCTTAAAACTTACATTTCCCACCTACCAACAGACAAAATAATAGCTTCAAAACCTTGATATAAAGTAAACATTTTTTTCTGCAATCAAGACTTAAAATTCATGTCACAAATATGGTGTATTTTATTCTTTATCAATGGTTTATTAAAAAGATAGAAAACAGATATAAAACTGAATTTTATTTAGACGTGACTGAGTCTTGATTAGATGCCATAGATTTTGAAGAACATATAGATACTGCCAGACGGCTATGAAAACCATAATGTGGATACGAATACATGATAAGCAAAACGTTCAATCAGTTATATCATCAAGAAATCAGATCTCCTAAATCTTTGCTCAGGCTGTTACCACTCTATTGTTTTTGCTGCTATAGAGTCACATGCTCCTATTCTTCTGTTATCTCCTAGCTTCTTTAAGCTTCTGGCTTCTGTTGTCTCTTCAGTTATTTTGCTTCATAATTCCACTGCATAATTCTTATGATTTCTAATTTTGCACATGGCATTCCTCCAGTTCTCCTATACTCTAATTTCTATTGACCCTTACTACATAGGTCTATCATAAATACACCTGGAGAGAAAAGTTCTGATAGGGACAGGTGCCTGAGTGTATAGTGTTGGTGATGAGAAGAATTTTTTTTTTCCTCACAGCTTGATGGGGTACAGTTGGCATAGTAGGAATCTAATAGAATGGCTGCCTTAAGGCATGTCCTGATTGTAAGGAGAAGTGGCTACAGGTTGAGCTGAAATAGAAAGTGCCCCTCTCACTCATTTAGGAATCAGGGATCAAACTTTGAGACTGCAAGAGTGACTGGAAATTCAAAGGTGAAATCCCAGAAAGAAAGGAACCAAGAGAGGAAGGAGCCACAATATCTGTACATGAACCTTCCTCAAACCAGCCTCTTGAATTGAGTCTTGGCTGACTCTTAAATTATTCATGCATAAGACAAGGCACTGAGGAACCTGGTGAAATCCTAGGAAGGTAAAAAGCTAGAAAATTGCTGAGCATAGATTTCAACCACTGCCTGATAAGAGAGAATTTAGAATTAAAATTCTACCAACTAAAGGGGTTTTGTGAATGCCTCAGGCATTTCATTAAAAAACAAACAAAAAGAAGGGCCTTATTCTAAGATAAAGACAACCAAGGATAAGGAATATGCCCCACGGATTAAATCAGTAATAAAAGACAATGTCTTACCAAATTTTAAATCAAAGCCAATAAAAACATTTGATACTTAGCTCATTATTTCACTGCCTCTTACAATTATAAAAAGAAGTAGTCACAGGAACATAACAGAATCTAGAGTCAGTACAACAACAATTTTGCCATAAATATTATTAACCATGATAATAATAAATTATTTATTACCAGACAATGAAGAAAAATGTGACCCATGTTAAGAAAAAACCCCAGCCAACATAAGTAGATTTTCACATGACTCAGATGCTGGAATTAGCAGATAGAATTGAAATAATTATTATCATTAAGAGTTAAGGAAAAGATAGTACTAATGAGTGGCTATTTCAGCCACTGAATTGAAAGACTACTAATTGAAAACTATTAATAAATAAAGAAATGGAAATTTTAAAACGTAAAGCATAATATCTGATGTGAGAAATCCACTGAATGGGCTTAAAAACAAATTGAAGAAAAGTAGACACATAGATCAAATAATAGAGAACCCAGAATTAAAACCACACTATATATGGTCAATTAATATATGACAGAGGAGGCAGGACTACAGAATGGGGAAAAGACAGTCTCTTCAATAAGTGGTGTTAGAAAAACTGAACAGCTATATGCAGCAGAGTAAAAGTGGATCATTGTCTTATACCATACTCAAAAATAAACTCAAAATGAATTAAATACCTAAATGTAAGACCTATAACTAAAAATTCTAAACACAGGCAATAAACTCTTGAACATCAGTGTTAGTAATTTATTTTCTGGATATGTCTCTCCAGGAAAGGAAAACAAACCCCAAAATAAACAAGTGGGACTGTATCAAACTAAAAAGCCTCGGCACAGCCAAGGAAACCATCAACAAAATGAAAAGGCAACCTGCTGAATAGGAGAATATATTTGCAAATGATATATCTAATAAGGGGCTGATATCCAAACTTAATAAAGAATCATACAACTTAATACCAAAAAATAAATAAACAAATGATCCAATTAAAAAAACAGGCAGAGGACCTGAATTGACATTTTCACAAAGAAGATATATACATGGTTCAGAGGCACATGAAAAGATGCTCAACATCACTAATCATCAGGGAAATCCAAAACCACAGTGCGATACCACCTCACATCAGTCAGAATGGCTAATCTCAACAAGATAAGAAATAGCAATTGCTGGTGGAGATGTGGAGAGAAGGGAATCCTCATACACCAATTCAATACACCAAATATGAATCGGTGTACCCACTATGTAAAGCAGTTTGGAGGTTTATCACAAAACTAAAAATAGAAAGAATACCACAGGATACAGTAATTCCACTTCTAGGAATCTACCTGAAGAAAACAAAATCCCTAATAAGAAAATAAATATGCACTCCTATATTTGTTGCAGCATTATTTTAAATAGGCAAGATTTGGAAGCAATAGGTGTCCAGCAATAGATGAATGAATAAAAAGAAAGAAGATTTGGTACATGTATACAATGGAATATTACTTGGCCATAAAAAATTTAATCTTGCCATTGACAACAACGTGGATGGACCTAGAGGGTATTATACTAAATGTAGTAAGTCAGAGAAAGAGAGGCAAATACCATATGGTTTCACTTTTTATATGTGGAATCTAAAAAATAAAACAAATGAATAAGCAAACAAAACAGAAACAGACTCATAAACACATAGAACAGACTGGTGGTTGCAACAGGTGAAGGGGATTTAGGGAATGAGTGACAGGTAAAGTTAACAAAGAGATACAAATTCCAATTATAAAATAGTCAGGGAGATGAAAGTACAGCATAGGGAATATAGTTAATAATATCGTAATATCTTTGCATGTTGACAGATAGTAACTACACACTACAAGTGGTGAGCATTTAATAATGCATATAATTGTCAAATCACTATGTTGTACACCTTAAACCAATATAATATTGTATATCAACTACATTTCAACTTGAAAAAAGCTGATTAGAGGGAGCAGGTGAAAAGGTAAATGAACCTGAAGACAAATGAATAGAAATTATGTAATATAAGTAAAAGAGTGAAATTTAAAAAATTACAGAGCATTATTGACCTGTGAATCAATATCAAGTACTCTAAAAACATGTATTTGGAATCCCAAGAAAGGAGAGAGAAAAGGTACAGATATAATGTTTAAGGGAATAATGGTCAGGTCTCTTTTTCCAAAATTTGACTTAAAATACACTACTTGTAAACTCTAACTGATAAGACAAGAAATAAATAAATTAATGCAGGAAAGAAAGAAAACTGTCTTTATTCAAAGACCACAAAATTTTGCATGGGAAAAGACTTAGAGAATTTTAAAAGAAATTACTATACAAATTGTATAAACAATTTTTCCTCTAAAGCTATAGTAATCAATAAAATGAGGGATTGAGATAAAAGGAGACAATCAGTGGAAGAGAATAAATGTCTAAAATTAGATACAACCATATATCGTGAATTGCTTTTCAATAAAGGACCCAGGAAATCCAGTGGATAAATGAGTCTCCCCAATAAATGGTGGTGAAATAGGTGGATATATGCATAGAAATAATGAATTTTGAACTCCACCAAATACTACATACAAAACTTCAAGCATGTCACAGACCCAAAGGTAAAATTAAAACTCAAAAAGTTCCAAAAGAAATCCTAGAATAATTTCTTTGAAAGTTTGATAGTCAATGATTCCTTAAGAAAAAAATAAAACAAAAAAAGCAAAATAAAACTAACCATAAAAGAAAAAAAGGACAAATTAAACTTCAAAATTCAATATTTATTTTTATCAAAAGTCAACAGAAAGAAATGACAGGGCACATTACAAACCCGGGGAATATATTTTTAAAATATACACTTGACATTGATTTATAACCAGAATCTTCAAAGAATTCTGACAAATCAATTAGCAAATAACTCAATAAAAAATAGATAAGAGCTTGCAAAGACAGTTCATTAAAACAAATATATCAATGTCCAATAAATATATGGAAAGCTGCTCAGCATCATTAGTTACTAGGGAAATATTACCACAAAGAGATAGCTCTTTATCCACATTAGAATGGGTAAAATTCAAGTTAATATTCCCTTCTAATTCTTATCTCTTAGCTATCCTAAACACCCCTCCCTTGGAAAACAGTTGTGGACTCAGGTGTACTAGAAACATTTTGTATGTATGTGAACATACAAAACATACAGTTGTGTTTCCTTTTTAAAATGTAAGTATCAGCATACACTATATCCTTTATGTACCTTTATTTGGAGATCTGTCCATATTAGCACATAAAGAGATTGATCATTAGCATATATAAAGGGATTGAACAACTGCATTATGTTCCATTTGAGGCTTCAATCTAGCACTATAAAAATCATTGAATCATATGGTTCAAATCTTCAATACCAAAGAATTATTTCTATATTTGCCCATTAATGAATGTTACTAAATACACAGCTGTAAAAATTCTCAGAAATGTATGCACAGCTAATGATGTATTTTAAAATTCCAAGATACAAACCTTAATTTCAGAAAGTGTACTCCTTCTTCACGTTCAGCTTAACTGTAATATGTATGCATAGTACAGTACTTACAAAACTAGAAATAGAACACAGTGGGAGGTTCTAATGCGCACTGCTTTTGAGTCAGAGATGAAACCACCTGGAGGTTCTGAGCTTAAAAGAAATATCTCACCACTGGCTTTCCTTCATTTCCCCATTATTTCCTCAGAGAGAGCTCAAGCCTTGGCTTGTGGACCTCTCAGAGGGACTCAGGAAAGGCAGAAGTTACTTACACACCATTGTTCTGTATCCAAACTAATACTGACTCAATAGATGGTATGACCTGGAGCAGAGCTGCTATAAAAATGTAATTCTCCTTTAACCCCTCCATGTAAATCATCAGAAAACTTCTCTTCATTGATTTAAACAAATTTGGTCTTTGACCTCAAGAGTCAGAATTGGCCTCAACAACTCTTTCAGATGGTTGTAGTAATGATTATTTGATGTATGTCAACTACCATAAAATGCAGTACTGTTTCATGACAGATCTTCAAATAATGCCACATATGTCCAAAGTCATGGTAACAGTCTTTCTATCCCCAGTAAATCAGTAGCATGAAATTCTGCAGATTAATGAAGTAATGCACTTTATTGTGTCAAGGTTTGGCTTCTAATGGAGCTGTGATTTGTGGTATTGTGCAAGCAGTTGTAACACCTGTCAATCTGCTTCCTATAGAACTTCAAAAGGTTTTCAATAAGTACCAAATGCTTGAAAGGGTCCTCATGAATATAAGTAAGAATTTTTCTGGGTCTGTGATTTTTAGTATTTAACAACCAGATCAGTACAATAGTTCATAAAGCAATCAGTTCCTTAATGATCTATCTGCAGACATTAAAGTCTGACAATTTGAGATACCACAGAAGACTCAAGAAATTATATTTGTTGACTCTTTTGGGGGGAAAAAGGCCTAACAGTATATTGAACACTCTTTAAATAAAACCCAAACTCTAAAATTAAAACAAGATTTTTCAACCAAAAAATATTTTGATAATTTCTTCAAGCATTAAACTTTCTTCAAGGAGTTTCCAAGGCATTCCCACTGACTGGTATGTATATATACATGGCAGGAATCTTATATATATATATATGTTTATATATAAATAAAATGTATAAATATTATATATATTGTTTATTATTATATAATAAATTATAGGTATAATTTTAAATAAGGTATTATAAATATTTGTTAAATATATAAATATAAAATTTCTGAACATATAAAATATATAAATTTATAACTCTAAATTGAAATTAATGTCAATATATTTTGGTAAACAATGTTTAATAAACTATAACACAGGAAGGTATTGTATTGAATATAGTATTAAAATGTTTTGGTACTTAATAGTTCAAAAAATTGTTTTATTTAATTGAGACCAACTGGCCTCATTGCTTCTTATAAACTTTGCAATATATATTCAATAAAAAGGAATAAAAATGAACAGATGTTTCTCCTTAGAGAAGGCAGACAAAGATTTTTCTTACACAATAAATCAGCTGCTAGTAGATTTCCAGGACATTGCTTCAGGCTATTTGGGTATAGAACTTAAAAAAAAGAGAAAAGAAAATATTTACCTCTGTGTGGATCCAAAATTGGTAGAGGAGATTGAACTGAAGATGAACAGCATATACTGAAGGTGGTATGAAGAGGGCCAGAGGAGAGTAGAATATCTGAAAGAGTAAATTTTTAAAAATTTGCAGTTATGATTTCTTAACATAATATACTATTACCAATGGTACATTATAAGTATATATTCCAGCAAATAGACCTTATTTTTTAGCAAATATACCTTATTCTGTGCATTTTATTGCACGTTTGACTTTGCAACATTTCCACATGGTGATAGTTACAGACATGTTTGAGCTAAGTCTACTAGACTTCTATTTTGCACTTAATATTGTCCAGTTAAAATAGCACATGTGCTATATTATTTCCTTACTCTTTGAAAGGTTACATGTGTTTCCTGAAAATAGAGGTTTTTTATATACACACAAATAAATAAATACTTTCTTTAAGTGAAAGAAATGTAGGAGAATGTGCTTTTACACCTTGACAGTTTCCAAACTCTATTGTTACTTGGTATTCTTAGTAATAAAATGAAATTGTAAGAAAAGTAAGAAAAGGTTAGAATAAATTTCCTCTTTTAAATTTGTTTTTATATGTTTGATTGAGAGCATAAAATCGTCTCAGTTTTTCATAGTAAGGAAGAAGCTCTGATATGGTGCAATAATGGAAACAAATTTTAAAGCTCCATTTTTCTTAATGGATGGAAATGCCTGTGCCTTGGAAAAACAACTTACGCCTAAACCACAGAACTGGTTAGAATCAACTAATAAGCACAATCTGCTGTATTCTCCTAATGATTTTGATCCCTAAGAGTGGTTTCATGCTGTAAGAAAACATCTTATTAAATGAAAAACTAAACAACCAACCAGGAATAAAAATAATACAACTTCCAATTTATAATTTCAGGATTTTTAAAGTTAATATGTTAATATTTCCAAAAGACTAAGTACTTTAGAAACACTCCTTCTGAATATTACAACTTGATTTTAAAATTATTTTAAATATTTTTTCTCAATTAGGCCAAATATTATTTCAGTGATGTTTAGTAATCATTATGCATTTGAAACTGGCCATTTACATAATCTCTTCTAGTTTTTATTTCAAACCTTAAGTCAAGAAAAATCTCAATTGTCATCACAAGCAGGATCAGTTTCATTATTTATAAATGTACTATTAACCAATGGATCAGATTAGTGAGCAACAAAATATCAGGCTCTTATTCAACATATCCACTTTCGAGCCTTGGCTGTACTATAGAATCTCTCTGAGATAATTCACAAAGTTTCTAAATTTCTTTAGACAGTTGCCTCAAATGAATCATAAAGGAGAAAACCATTCAAAATCTAGCCATGTTTCTGGTCCCAAAAGATCTGTGGTACTGTGATTAAATTTTTTTGAAATATATCAAAATTGTTTTTTTACAGTACAAGAGTAAAAGTATTTGAAACACATATATAACCTATGATTTAAATATTTTAAGTTAAGAAGCATTTTGGAATCTTTGAGATGTAAATAGAAACGTAAAACAACTTATCTTCGAAGCTTAATAAATAGTTCTATTTGGAAAGAGAGTGCATATATACCAGATGAATATTTGTAGTTAATTATAACTCATTATAATTCTCAAAGTGTGGAGAAATAATCCTTTGATATAATAACAGCTATTATGGCAAAGGGATTTCTAGCGGCAAACAAGTTGTGAAGTGGTAAATAAACCAAGTGAAATTTCTTGGCCACAGAATTTAGAATCTTTATCATGCAAATGTAAACCACAGTCTTGTTAGTCCATAAAATACTTTCTTGGATTACATTTCCTAAAAACACATTTGATGAAACAATGTCTGAAATCTTAAAAATCAGTTAATATAATGAACCAACAATAAAAAAAAATAATCTCAGCATGAATTCCAAAAAAAATGACATTTCTAATAGAAATAAACAACTAGTAGTAATAGAAGAAGTAAAGATATAGGTCAGAGAGTCAGTCACATGAATCACATGAAAGTTAATGTCTTGTGATTAATACTGTACTTTAAAAGATTTAATGATACAATCAAGGTTATAATTTCTAAAATTGAAAGCAGCTTTGTAAATGCTGGCCCGGTCTGAAAATTCTCAGTCATCTTCTCTGCCTCCAGTCTTCATATTCCCTCGTCCTCTATAGTTTCTAAAATGAATTTAAACGCCACTTCCATCATAAAGCCTCAAATATTACTAATTTGGTGGAAGAAATTTCTCCTTCCTCAAACTTAAACTCTCAGAACTTGGGTCAGGGCATATTATACTGTTTACTAAATAGATCCATTTCTACCATGCATTCAAGCCCATGTCCTCGATTCCAATACCCTTTAGCCTTAAATCACACCATCTACCCTTTATTATCTTTTGTTAGAAGTCATATGTAATAGAGTCATAAAGGAGAAAAAGAACCCAGACCTCTATGTGTGAGAAGAGAATGAGGCTAGGATTAAAGGTGACCTTAGTCTAACGGACAGCTGAGTGGGTTTCAGTCTATCATCAAGGAAATGGGCAGGCAAGGGCTGTCTGAGGAGACATCATGAAGCAGGATGTGGCCGGGTGTTGAGGGGGAACTATAAGTATTCTGGTCTTGCTGAAGGCACTGGAGAGTATGGCAAGAAATTGATTTGGACCATGGGATTCAGGGATAGAGCTCAGTGAGTCTTTGAACCCCCTTGACATCACTACAAAAAAGTGTTAGTTTGTGTGCATGGAGAAACATGCAATTTTCTGAAAAACAATCTATTGCTTTCTTCAAGGAGGCTCTGATGAATCTGTGACTTGGCACAGCCAAACAAAAACAGAAGAAAATTTAGACATTGGGCAAACCAGGGAGGGGAACCTTTTAATGCCATTCTAAGGAGCCTGGATTTATCTGAGGCCTTGAGGGAGAATTAAGGTTTTACTTTTTAAGCTTGTAAGAAAATAAAGATAGATTTGAAACGTCATTTTAATAATGCACATTTAACCATAATAGTAGCCATGATCAGGATGGGAGAGGCAGCACACAAGAGATCACAGGATTTGGTGACTAGTTAAGCACAGGAGATGAGGACAGAGGAATATCAGAAGATACCCAGATTTCTGGCTTATAAATCAGGTGATGGTCACCAGGATGGTGAAAAAGAAAAAGAACAGGCTTATCAAGTTCAATTTAGGGAATGCTGTGCTAGAGTTCTTGAGGTATATCCCAGGAAAGTGGCTGAGTAAGCAAGTATGCTGTGCAAATATCAAGTGAACTGAAAAAATGACACTGGGTTTGCAGGTATAGATCAGTGGAGCAGCAGGCCTGGAATCCAGACCTCAAAAAGCTTAAGAATCACTCAAAGGTGATGAAATGCAGGTAAGGATAACTTATTTTTCTCTTTCCCTGAGAGCAAGAAAAGGGGACCTGGAGGGATTCCTCAAATTGAATATATGTATGAGGATGATTTTATTGGTTTATTAATTTATGTGAGAGACATGAATATATTTATGGCATATTCAGAAGTCAGTCGAGAGGAAGAGGGACAAATGTCAAAAGTAGCTGATTGGACAAAGTCCAGGAGAGGAACTGAGACAGGAGCAAGGTCACCAACGTTAAGGGTTAGAAATTCTGAAGAAAGGGGAACACTTTCTATAAAATTATATGTAACAAAGCATGTGCACTTGTGAATTTACCAATCTTAATGAAATATCTGAACAGAAATGAGAGAGAAGGAAAATGGGAAAAAGTCACATTTCTCTCTTTTAAATACACACCTGACAGAAAGGGGGTAGCAGAAGAAAAGGGATCCTCAGAAGACTGTGGGATTCTGGAAAGGCTTCTCCCAGCTAGGGAGGTGGCTCACGTTCATAGGCCAGTGAGCAGCACTGACAGCTCAGCTGTGTTTGGAAGCCGCACAGGGCAGAGCACCACACTGCCCAGCTGGTGCCAGAGGGCACCCACAGTGCTCAGCAACCTGGGTGTGGAGCGAAGTTGGTGGGTGAATGGATCCAAGCACGGCTTGAGGATTTCAGGGCAAATGTTAACAATAGGAGGTAGACTGTACTTTCTAAAGTCATGGAAATTAAGCATGTTATTAGGCTGGATAAAATAGGAAATAAAGCCAAGGGGCTTGGTGAACAGGGAGAAAAACCTGGGGGAGGAAAGCTGTCCACCAGTTAGCTGTTGAACAGGATGTTTAAAGTTAAGTATATAATTACTTTAAGGAAATGAAAAAAACCTCTTGAGCTGCAAGATTCATGTCTACTTTATTTTCATAGAGTAGCTTAAAATTACTAATTTCTGTACTTCTGTAATCCTCATTTTTGCAATATTAAAGAAATTTTCATTTGAATTGAGAAACTAAGATTGAATAATCAAGTATACTGATCCACATTTCTAAAGACTATGATTAGTAATAACACAAAACCAAATCCTCTGATTACAAATAGAGTACTGATGTCTATCCTTAAAACACACCTAGTTAAATTATGTTTGGAGTAAGTGTTTACATTTTTAATTAGAAAGCCCTATTTAGTTTCTATTTAGAAAAGTCTTTAGGTAATATAGGCCCATCTTTCTGTTTCCATTTCTATGCACTTACCAATTCTCCCTGTTTCCCAGTCCACCTTCTTATACATCCTATATTCTATAGCCATACTTACACTCTTATGGGTTGAACTGATATTCAAAAAGATATGAGAGGTCCTAGCCCCCTAGTACCTCAAAGTGTGACCTTATTTAGAGATAGTGTATTTACAGAGTTAAGTTAAAATGGGGTAATTAGGATGGATTCTAATCCAATATGACTGGTTTCCTTATTAAAGGGAAATTTGGACCCAGACACAGGCATGCACACAGGAAGAACTCCATGCAAAGATGAAGGCAGAGCTCAGGGTGATGTGTCCACAAGCTAAGGACCAAAATTGCCAGCAAACCATGAGAAGCTAAGGGAGAAGCATGGAACTGATTCTCACAGCTCTCAGAGACCAACCCCATCACCACCTTAATCTCAGATTTCTAGCCCCCAGAACTGTGAGACAATAAATTTCTGTTGTTCTAAGCCAGTTTTTGGTACTTTGTTATGGCAGCCACAAGAAACTAATATACATACCATACGTTTCTCCTGTCATTTTAAAATTTATCATGCTTTTTCATACCATTGTGTTTTCATAATCATTCCCCTTCTACATGATATTCTATTATGCAGAATACACAACCTAGTCCATGGAAAAATTTGAATCTTCTTGCAGGCTGGGCTCAAGCATCATTTCCTCTGTGACAGTTCCCCTGACCTACCATGATTCTCAGAGCAGACACCCTTCTCTAAAACCTCAACTTGTGTTTCAGTGGCTGTGGACTGGCTTGAATCCCTCCAAGGAGAGCAATCACCTTAAGAACAAATTCATTACCTTACTTTGGTGTACATTCCCAACCTCTACCACCATGACTGGCTACACCAGTCAAGAGTGTAATGGGAAAAAAAATGAGTGGATGCACTTCGGAAAATAAGAACATTAACATGTAAAGTGTATACCTAGTCGTAGGTGTTTTTAAAGTGACAATAAAATAATGCTGTTTTATGTCGAGTTCTTCACTATGATACTCCTTATTTATCCTCCATTTTAAGGACTAAAAATGACTATCATTCTGTAATGAAAAACACTGAAAAATCAGAGAATAATTTTACTTTTACCAAATTTCAAAATGACTTGGTAAGTCATCTTCCTGATTCCTGCCAGAATCAAGGCTCTGAAACTGGTCAAGTCACAAACTGGCAAGGGCTTCATTATTTAATACATGGGCATAAACTTGTCTTCTCTGCCATCTTTGGATGGTAGGAGAGAGTACTGAAGGGATGCCTTGGAGTTCTGAGGCAATGTCCTGAGAGAAGTTTGGTTTCTTTACTTCATGGAGGGGTTCACAGCATGCTTTCCTTATGTGACATAAAAATTACGAGAATTTTTTCCCAGCACACTTGACTGCATTACATCAAAGTTGTTAGTTTCTTGTATATTTCTTCACATTTGTCTTTATATAACTATATAACTCCAACCCCCACATTTTCAAATAAAATATCTACTTAAGCAGTTTGACAGGGAGTATGATGTAATAAAAAGACTTGAGATTTCACTACAGGTTCTTCTTCAGTCTTCTGTGTTAAATAAAAGCAATATTATACATGTGAGTCATATTTGATATTGTTCAAAGAATTTCTACACTCATTACTTAAGATGATCTTCAAAATAACAAAATAAGAAAGCAGAGCAAATATTAATTGCCTTATTTCATGAACAAAATCACTGAGATTCAAACATTAATTGATTGGTTCAGAGGGGCAAAGCTAGTTAATAAAGCTAGGATACAGACTTTTTTATTCCTAATGAATTGCTTTCTACTGTTTCCTAAATTTAATTAATACATATTTTTAAATTATGCTAAAAATAATAAGATCATCATATATTTAAACATACCCTAATATGCAGTAATAAGGTTTTCATCAATTGATATTATATCTATATTTCCTTTCTTCGATGGTGGTTAAAATTTACCTCCTTTTAGATTACTAATATAGATTACTACTAAAAACATATTTTACTAGTCTTATAATATTGATTATAATGCCAACCAGAATATAAAACAATTTCAATAACTGGAAGATACTATAGTGCTAAAACAAAATTATTCAACCCAGTCATTTAAAGTAAATTTAGTATGCTTTTAAGAGAAACACTTAGCTCCTTGAATGTAGATATCTTAACTATAGGTTCACATTTTGAAAGAAATATTAAAATATATTTTATCCTAAAAGGTAAATAAGTTACTCGTCCTGTGCTCTAACTTTTGGAGGATCTATTAAATCAAAAATACTTAAATGAATGACAAATTTAATCTAGTTCACTTAGAAAAATATTTCCTTTGACACATTTATTTTAACAACTATAAAACTTATACAATTTCATTCATTCTTGAAATGTACATTTGTTAAGCACTGACTGCATCAGATACTTTATATATACTAGGTATATAGCAAAGAAAATCAGACCTAGATTACTTATTTTAAAGTTTACAGGCTATCATGAAAGTCAATGATGCAAATAGTTAGTACTATAATAGAGATATGCAAGGGTTTTATGGGACCAAAAAAAAAAGCAACCTGGGCAAAGTTAGGAAGCCATCTGTAAGAGGAGGAATGAATTGAATCTTGAAGGCTGTAACAGTCAGAGGTAAAGGGGAAATAATGTTCTAGGCAGAAATAACTGCATGTGCAACGACATATCAAAGCATTGTAACATGGTAGACTTAGAGAATTGAAGGTTAATTGTTAAATTGAAGATAGGGTGACAATGGGAGAATGCGGAGATAAGATTGGAGAGGCGGGACCAGTTTTTGACTGTGTGTGTGATAAGGAGTATATGAGATTCTTTTCTCAAAGTTATAGTGGAATTTAGCTTGTTCAGTGCTGGTGTTATAGAAATGTTGACAGTGATGATGGATTAAGGGATTAAGAATGGAAAAATAAAGAGCTAGTTCAGAACAACTAACTCTAAATAGCATTGGCTGAACCATTCTTTACGTGACTCCAAAAATCAATGTCTATTGATAATGGCTACTTCTAAGTATTTTTCTAGAATAAGTATACCATCTATAGTGGCCATGGGTATGAAAATACAGGTATGTACATGTAGTTGTATCTTTTAATAAACTATTTATTTTATAATAATTTTAATTTGTAAATGAGTTGCAAAGACAGCACAGAGAATTGCCACATACCCTCTACCCGGTCTTTCTCTTATTAACATATTACTATGCTGCATTGGTACAACTAAAAGGCTAACACTGGTGCATTAGTATTAACTATTAACTAAACTCCATACCTTATTTAAATTTAACTTGTTCTTTCTCCCCCTGATGTTCTTTTTCTGTTTTAGAAACCCAAACAGAATGCAACATTACATTTAGTCTTAAAACCTTCTAGCTTCCCATGTATGATCTGTGATAGTCTCTCAGATGTTCTTTGTTTTCATGACCTTTACACTTTTGAGAGGTACTGGTTAGGTATTTCACAGAATGTTGTTCAATTCGGATTTGACACATCTTTTCTCATGGTTAGACTGACTGGTGCTATGGGTTATGATGACGAAGACCACAGGGATACAAGACCACTCTCATCTTAGCTTTTCTTTCAGAGGGTACATGTTATCATCAGGACATTCTTATCACATCTTATCAGAGGGTACATGCTAGTAACAAGATATATGAGGATGTTAACTTTGATCTGAGATTGTGTTCCTCAGTTTCTCTACTCTAAATTTACCCTTTCTTCCCACCCCACCTTTTGTCCCTTTTCCATACTCTTTTCTTTACAAAGGAGTTACTAAGTACAGTCTGCACCCAAATGGTAGGGGTAAGTAGGGCATTAAGCACTATATCATGGAGGGGAGCAGTATCTATATATATTATTTGGATTTTTCTTTTGTAATTCTTTAAGTGAGTTTGTCTCCCATGTATTTATTTATTCAATCATTTATCTATACCAGTATGGATTGATTTCAAAGATGTTTATTTCATACTTGGTATTATTATAACTCCTCACATTTTGTTCAAATTGTTAAGGATTTTGGCTACTGGAGCTCTTTCAATATGTCTTTTGTCATATGCCATTATTTTATTTTTTGAGCACTTCTAAGGCTTTTGAATATAAAACTGTAGCATTCAGGTATTTTATCTATAAATTTGGAAGAAAACAAAATGGTAATCCTGACACTTTTTCTATTATGTAATATCCATGGGTTTAAACAGATTTTATTATTCACAAAGTGGAGAGATAATCATGTTTAAATCATTGTATTAAGATGTGTAATAAAAGATTAAAGTAGCATGCAAAACCGGATATTTCAGTATACACTTTATAAAGCCCACTTAGAATGACACTCCATCAATCACAGCTCTTTGGGAGGAATAATATTAAATCTTAGCATAAAACTGGCTAAAAAAATGGGCAAGTAGGTTTAGAAATTTGCCTTAGCTACTTTAAATGACAGGTCTGCCACCTTAATTTTCATAGTATATCAAAGAAAAGCACTCTAATCTTAGTTGTGCTTTTCATTTCACAAATCAATTTTCAATTCAAAGACATGACCATTTACAATTTGTTCTAAAATACACTGTTACTTTAGTAACTACCAAATTATACTCCTTAAATAGCAGTGTTGATGAAGGGAATCTTACAAAAGACCCCCCAAAAAAATGAAAGTGAAGAGAACTGGCAACTCTGATATTAATGTCTAGAAAGATGTCACATACTATTGACCATCACAGACCCTTAAACCATCTGGGCTATCTTCAAACACTAGATGAGAATCCAGGCTGATATACAATTTCTCTACCTTTCACTTCCCACACAGCAAGTTCTCCAGTGGTCCCCTCTTCCCTGTCCCAAGATTAGTAGCTTGTGATGCATTCCCAATGCTCACTATTACTGAGCATATTTTCTGTGTCCTTAGCAAAGTTATAGGAGTTTGTAAATGGAATTGGTTCTAGCAAAAAACAGGTATGAACCTGTATTTCACTTAAATTTTCAGTAATCTGTAATTTTGAATCAATTGACTTAATGAAGAATGACATAAGTGAAACCCAGAGAAAGATTACCATAAACTGGGAGTCAGATGTCTGGACCCAAGTTCCAACCAGTAATGTTCAATACTATATGATGTAGCGGACTCCTCTGAGATTTGCTTTGTAACTTTAAAAATAGATGATCTAAATATATTACCTCCAAACATTCTTTTAGCTCTCAAATCTACAATGTTCTGATAAAAATCTTCCTTTTATCATTTTTCAGATAAGCAGTTCACTAACTGCACTAATTTCCTTGGAGCAACTTCAAATACAGCTACATCCTTTTTTGGAGGCTTTCTCCCCCAAAGTGCAACTAGTAAAGCTAAGAGTTATCCATATGCAAAGAGAAAAATTAAAATCAGGAGAGAATATAGATGTTTATGGTTATTATTTTGCTCAGTCATATACTCAGCCTATTTTATACACGATAATAAAAGTTTGTATTAATGCCGCTACTTCTTAAGGCAACATAGGCAATATCCCATCCCTCCACTAGGGGCCTGTTCTTCCCTCCATTCACTGGAGCCCTAAACCAGTCAAGGTAGGCAACTCTGTAATAGGTAGTATATGTATATACACATATATACATATATATATATACACATGATCTTTATTTTCCACCTATATTGCTTAGAGCTTTGGTATGGATTAAATCATGTCCCTTCTGCCCAAAATAAATTCATGTGTTGAAATCCTATCCCCTTATACCTCAGAATGCAACTTTATTTGGGAAAAAGGGTCATTGTGGATGTAATTAGTTAAGATGTGATCAAAATGGAGTAGAGTAGACTCCTAATCCAATAGGACTGGTGTCCTTTTTTTTTAATTAAGGTATCATTGATATACATTCCCATGAAGGTTTCACAAGAAAAACAATTTGGTTCCTACATTTACCCACAATATTGAGTCCCCCCCAATACCCCATTTGCAGTCACTGTCCATCAGTATAGTAAGATGTCACAGACACTACTTGTCTTCTCTGTGCTACACTGTCTTCCCCATGATCCCCTACACACACCATGTGAACTAATTATAATACCCCTCAATCCCCTTCTCCCTCCCTTCCCACCTGACCTTCCACACCCCTCCCCTTTGGTAACTGCTAGTCGCTTCTTGGAGTCTGTGAGTCTACTGCTGTTTTGTTCCTTCAGTTTTATACTCCAGTTTTATACACCTTCATTGTTATACTCCACAAATGAGGGAAATCATTTGGTATTTGTCTTTCTCTGCCTGACTTATTTCACTGAGCATAATACCCTCTAGCTCCATCCATGTTGTTGCTAATGGTAGGATTTGTTTCTTTCTTATGGCTGAAGAGTATTCCCTTGTGTATATGTTCCATGCCTTCTTTATCCATTCATCTACTGATGGACACTTAAGTTGTTTCCATTTCTTGGCTATTGTAAATAAAGCTGCAATAAACATACGGGTGCATATGTCTTTTTGAAGCTGAGATCTTGCTTTCATCGGGTAAATTCCTAGGAGTGGAATTCTTGGGTAAAATGGTATTTCTATTTTTAGTTTTTTGAGGAACCTCCATACTGCTTTCCACATGATTGAACTAGTTTACATTCCCACCAGAAGTGTAGGAGGGTTCCCTTTTCTCCACATGCTCACCAGCATTTGTTGTTCCTTGTCTTTTGGATGTTGGCCATCCTAACTGGTGTGAGGTGATATCTCACTGTGGTTTTAATTTGCATTTCACTGATAATTAGTGATGTGGAGCATCTTTTCATGTCCCTGTTGACCATCTGAATTTCTTCTTTGGAGATTTGTCTGTTCATATGACAGGTGTCCTTACTTAAAAAAGAGAGAAATTTGGAGACAGACACAGGGAGACCTCCATGTGAAGACTAGAGTTATACTACCTAAAGCCAAGCATCTAACAGAACCTAGGAGAGAGGACTAGAACAGCTCTTTCCTCAGATGGACCATGGCCCTGCTGACAACTTGATTTCAGACTTCTGGCCTCCAGAACTGTGGGACAAAACATTTCTGTTGTTCTAAGTCACCCAGCTTGTGGTACTTTGTTACGGCTGGTCTAGAAAATTAATACAAGCTGTAATACAGGTGTATAGTATGGAGGACAGGGAATGGATTTCTTTTAATATCCATTTCAGCATATGTATTAGTGCCATGACTGGCTTATAGGCTTGTTTGCCTATGCTGCTGTTCAGGTTAGAACACATGCCTGTTTATTTTCCTTTTAGTTATGAGGCATCTGGTTTCAAATATGGGGCTCTTTGCCTTCCATCTGTATAGTTAACCTCACTGATCTTCAGTTCCTGATAAAAGTAATACTTGCTCTAGCATAGTAACTTAACTGAAAAACAAAATTAAGGCACATAGAGGGGAATTTAGTGAGAGGTTAGGATTGGAGACCCTGCAGCCAGGCTGAGTAAGATTCATTTCTATTCCTCCCTTTACTAGTTTTGAGACTGAACTATGGACTCAGTTCCATTATTTTAAAGTGTGAGTTATAATAGTACCTATGTCTTCTAACACTGTCACGAAGATCAAGTGAGCTAATCCATAAAAGGTGTTAGAAGACTGTCTGGCACACAGGAAGTACTCAATAAATGGTATTTAATAGAAGTACCTTGCCAACTATAAAGAATCATACACATGTTTGATCATTATAATTTATTGTTAATAAAGAGCTTACTGATGCAGGCACTTACATATTGACAACTCTGATTTTCGTGCATTTTAGCAGCAGTATTTGGATCACTAAGGACAGTCACAGATGAAGGCTGTTACCAAGTGGATCTTCTCTGCCCAGTGAAATGTCAGAGCCTTAGAGCTAGAGGTTATTTCTAGTATTAATAGTTTTGTCATTTTTGTATGAAAATATTTTAGAGCCAGATGAGTATCATACTAAATGCTTATATATATATATATATATGTAAATAAAAAGCAAGAGATTTTATATTTTACTTAAGCACGTGGAGATGGGAATTGATTTTTAAAAACTACTTTTAAAAGTCTCCAATTAAATTTTTATTGGCATATATTTGAATTTAGATATAATGCCCACACATCATTCTCATTAGATAATAATACATAAAAAATAGCCACTTTCTCACCTTGCTTGTACCTCAAGGTGAGTTTCTTTGGTCAAGTAAAAGATGACCATTAAAAAACACCACTTGCTTCATGTGTGTCTGGCTTTACAGAGAAGAAAGAAACATTTTAGTGTCTGGCCTTATAGAGGAGAAAGAAGGGTTTTGGCAAAACACCTTATTAATTTAGTCAGAGAAAACAGAAACAGTTGAAACTTTTAAAAATGAATTATATTATCACATTTATTTGATTTCATACAACTTACCCAGGAAGTATATATTTGGATGACAGACTGTCTCAGTGCTGTGGACAAGTTATAGTCTTCAGAACTGTGGTGTGTTTGGTGTCCAGCCCACATAATATTAACCTCTGCAAAACACATAATTTGAAATGAGCCATTAGACTAAGAACAAAGCAACTTCCATTTTCAGTATGTATGCTGCTCTGTTCAGTGAGGAAGAAAAATCTGGAACATCTCTGTAAAAGCTAGCCAACATAATTATAATTATAATAAGCTGTCTCACATCACTTTTGGAAGAAGAGAGAATATAGATTACAAACAAAAAGATGAAACATAGCCAGTAAATATGTATAGTGTATATGATATAATTAAATGCCTCCAGCAAACTGAAATGACTTCCAAAATTTACACTTAACTAATACATTACAGTATGACAGATCATAAAAGCTAACTGGTAATGTTGTTACAATACAGTCAATGAATAGTGATGAGTTTTCAGTAATGTGATAACATATTTCTAATTAAAGAAGAATACACCAACAGGAAATACTTGGTGCATGCATTTTAGAATGAAATATCACATAATATTCTTTCCTGATGCTTTTTAAGAAGCCTCAAAATGTGTTTATTGGTATAAGATTCAAAACAGAATAAAATTTAGTCCTGAGATTTAAGATTTCATTTCTATTTAAAGAAATATACTTGCTTACATTTAATGGCTCTTACCATACCTTGCTAAAACACTATACCATTTTTAAAATTGTTCCACATAATTGGTTTGTTTTCATAATAAAAAAGGAAACATAAGTTGTTGACTTTCATTACACATTATGCAGATTGCCCTCATACTGCCTTGCAATTTATATACACACAAAAAGTACAGTTGCTTGTTTTTTCTACAACAAATATGACATTACCCCCTAAGTAGGTGTAATAAAAGAGAACCCACATTTTTCATTTTGTCCATATTTTTCATTCCTACCAGAATTACAGATCAAAATGCCACATTAAATTCTATCCAATTGAAAAAAAAGTATGTTCTTAGCTAAATTAACTTATATTTACATCCTTTGCTACAGATACAGGAAAAATAATTAATCACGTGATTTGATCACTGTATCCCTACCAGTATAGATTAGAAATTCAGTCTTTTAGGCTTATAACCTGGGTTATTGGCCTTTGCAATTGCCATTTCCTAATAGTTAACTGACACATGGCACAATAACTTGTTAGACGATTTAATGAAAACCATGGTATATGTATACACACACACACACACACACACACATTTACATATCTTCAATCTTGGTGGATTTCTTGCCCATTCATTTAGAAAATGAGAGTTCTCTGGACAATCTGTCTAGGGAATTAGCAAAAACAAATTGAAAAAGAGTTTTGGCCAACAAAAGATAGCTCAGAGATACAAGGACTTAATTCTATGAGAGTGAGAAGATTATGAATAGACTTCTGATAGATAGGGAAGTCATTCTATTAAAGTCACATATTTTCAAATAGAGCAAGTATTTCATAAACCATCAGTTTATATATAACTTAGATTCTGATTGGTTAACATTTTAGTAATGTCTAGTAATGACACTATATTTCTACCCTAGCAATTAAGGAAATTTTTCTTACACAAATTGAGAACTGCTTCACCATAATGACCTCTAACTTCCCAGGCATAATCCTTGAAATAACCTAGAAACTAAGTCTGTAGTTTATTTACTAGCCTATATAGCTATAAATAAGAAATATACAAAGAATCCTGTGGTCCATGATATATTTAGATGTTGTGTGGAAGTTTATTAAGAGGAAATAAATGTGATGAATCTCCTTAGGCTTTTCCAATTTCATACAGATTGAGCCCTTGAAGTAATCTACACATCATTTTCTCTTTAGAACATACCCATTACTGAACAGTTCAGAACCTATTATAAACTTCATTACAAATAAAAATATTATCCATTCAGGATTTATTTTTAAAAATTCATCATAATGCATCCATGTTATGAATTCACAAGGGGATGAGCTATTCAGATGAAGTGTAATTACAGGGTAATAATATATAGAGGAACTGCATCCTTAAAATCTCCACAGAAGCTAAATGGTGGAACAAAGAATCCACAAAGTTGGAGGTTAAAGACCTGTCTATTTAGTTGTTTTAAAAGCATTTACTTCCTATCACAAACTGTGTGTAACACAAGCCTTCATTCAATGAAGTACAGCTGTATAAACAGGGTACAGTAACTGGATGATACTGCTTTACCTCTGTCAATTTTGAGAATTGGAGAAAACAAAAAGAAATAAAGGATTTTTTTGCACAGTTTATATTCAGCTTATTTAAAGTAAATTGTTTTCAAAAGTTGTTATAAAAATGCATTTTATACAAATTTGTTCCAATATTTCTTTTGTAAACAAAATAAGTTAATTGTGCACTAACAAAAATGTGCATCTCTGATACTTGAATTTTCTGCTCTAAGGAATTAAAACAAATATTAAAGAGGAAAAAATGGTATTATTGTGATAAACTTATTTCTATAAAAAAACTAATATAACTTATAGTCCCTAATAATTTTATTTTCCTATAAGTATTGATTACACTAACATATGGTTCATTATCATGGCTTTTTAATGATGTAACTAGGAACAATTCCATGCTATCCAGAGAAAAAAATGTAGATTTGTAGAAAAATATTTTATTAATACATCAACCAATCATTCCATTTATTTGGCTAAATTTAATGTAGTATGTGTATCTGCATGTATGTTATCCTCTTGAGTTTGTTGAGTTTTTTATTTTTTATTAAGGTATTAACTACATAAAGTGAAATCTATCCCTTTTGGTATTCAGCTCTATGAGTTTTACCAGACAAATAATGCTGTGTAATCACTGTCACAATATACAAAACAGCTTTGATTACCCCAAAATTTCCTTGTTCCACTTTGTGTTTGTGGCAGGCCAACTCATGATTCCGTGATTCAAGTGATGAGATTCTGGATGTAGAACTGATAAAGTAATGGGATGAAACTCTTGGGATTTGGGGAGAGGTGTGTTCTGAATGTGGGAGAAATATGAATCACTGGGATGCACAGACTGCCTATGGGGGGCCTTGAATATAAACATGGGCAACTTTTTCCTGAACCATCTCCTCAGGCAAGGGAGACAAAATAAAAAATGAACAAGTGGGAATACAACAAACTAAAAAGCTCTACAGCAAAGGACACCATCAGCAGAACAAAAAGGCATCCTACAAATGGGAGAATATATTTGTAAATGACTCATCTGATAAGGGGTTAAGTTCTAAAATGTATAAAGAACTCATATACCTCAACAACCAAAAAACAAATGAACTGATCACAAAACGGGTGAAGAACATGAGCCTTCTCCAAAGATGAAATACAAATGGCCAACAGGCACATGAAAAGATGATCCACATCATTAATCATCAGGGAAATGCAAATTAAAACCACAATGAAATATCTCCTCATGCCAGTTAGAATGGCCACTATCCAAAAGACAAGAAATAAAAAATGCTGGCAAGGGTATGGAGAAATAGGAACCCTTCTACACTATTGGTGGGAATGTCAATTGATGCAACTGCTCTGGAAAGCAGTATGGAGGTTCCTCAAAAAACTAAAAATAGAAATACCATTTGACTTAGTAATTCCACTCTTAGGAATTTACCTGAAGAAAACAAAAGCCCTGATTTAAAAATATATATACTCCCTTATGTTTATCATCACACACAGCCACGATATGGAAGCAACCTAAGTGTCCATCAGTAGATGAATGGATAAAGAAGATGTGGTACATACACACAATAGAATATCATTCAGCCCTAAAAATAAAAGAAATCCTGCCATTTCCAACAACATGGATGAATCTAGAGGGTATTGTGCTCAGTGAAATAGGTCAGGTGGAGAAAGACAAATACCATATGATTTCCCTCATTTGTGGAACATAAAAACAAAGCAAAACAGAAGGAACAGAACAGAATTAGACTCACAGACACTGAGAAGTGACTAGTGGTTACTAAGGGGAGGGATATGGGGGGGCAGGAGGAGGGAGGGGGACTTGTGAGCCACTGTGATGTACATTTGATTAAAAAAAAAGACAGTGGCTTATGTCTTGGGTTCTTTGTCTCATACTCTCACACGCTCTGTCTGAGGGAGGTCAGCTGACATGTTTTGGGCTGCCTTTTGGAGAAACATATTTGCAGGGAATTAGGAGAGGCTTTAAGTGAACCAACTAGCAAAGAGCAATGTCCTCAGACCAACCTCCACAAGGAACTAAGCCCTATCGACAACCGTGCAAGTGAATTTGGAAGCAGATACTCGCCTGGTTGAGCCTTCAGATAACACTGCAGCTGGTAGACAGTTTAATTGCTTAGCTATAACCTCATAAAAAACCTTGAACCAAAAGCATTCAAATAAGCTGTGCCTGGATTTCTGACCTACAGAAACTGAGAGAAGCTATTGATGTGTTTCAAAGCAATAGAAAATTAATACAGTGATTAATTCCCCTTGACCTCTTTCTTAGTCACCACATCCACTTATTTCCCACAGTTTTGCTTTTTTTAGAATGTCATATAAATGAATTTTACAGTACTTCACATTCTGAATCTGATTTCTTTCTTGTAGCATAATACATCACAGATTCCGCCATTTTGCTCTGTTTATCAGTAATTTGTTCCTTTTTTTTGCTGAGTAGTATTCCATACATATGAATGTACCATGGTTTTTGTTTTGTTTTTTATCTATTCAGTAGATGAACATTTCTGTTGTTTCCAGTTTTGGCAATTACAAATAAACCAGCTGTATATGTTCTGATAAAGTTTTTCTGTGAACATAAGTTCCATTTCACTTGGGTAAATACTTAATAGTGAGGTTACTAAACTATTTGGTATCTTTACATTTAACTTGTTAAGAAGCTGTCAAACCATTTTCTAAAGTGGCTGCGCCCTTTTTTGTTACCATGAGTAAAGTTTGCTCCACATCTCTGGTAGCACTTGACATTATTTATTATGTTTATATATTATTTGATAGTATTCTAATAGGTAATTTTATCACACTGAAATTTTCATTTTCATTGCCTGAAAATTATAATTGCATTTATGACAATAATTCTCCATGTGTATATGTGCCATCTACATATCTTCTTTGAACTGTCTATTCAAAATCTATGCCCACATTTTAATTGGATTTTTTCTGGTTATTGAGTCTTAAAAGATCTTTATATATTCTGTACACAAGTCTATTATTAGATATGTGATTTACAAACATTTCCTCTTCAGTTTGCAGCTTGACCTTAAATTTTCAAACGGTGTCTCAGTGTCTTATGAACAAGTTTTAATTTGTATGAAGATTCAATTTTTATACTTGAAAGTCTTATTAAAAGATTTATTTTAATGTATGTAACAACAAACAGGGGTTATTTTGGAGAAATTTTTCAGAATGATAAGAAATTTGTTTCGAGAAGTAACAGGTCTGTATGTGTTTATACATCTAAAATATATCTAAATAAATCTCATCTCTTTTCTCATCACTTACGGATGGAGAGAATAATCCTTTAGGCTAATCTAAGATATAGGGATAGATCTACAAGGAATTTTCACATCTATATGATAGCTCTTTAATCTTCAGTAGCAAACAGGCTACAAAGTCTTGAAGCATCCTTTAAGTGATGATGTTGCCTTCATTTGTAATTTGAAAACACTCAAGTTATGAAGAAACAAGTACTACAGGGATATTTGAAGGTGTTAGTGGTACTTGGCAGCAAGAAAGGTATGTTAGTAACACTTTATGCAATATTTAGCTTATTTTGGTGACTATGAAATGTGAGAAATGCAGAGTCTTGTAGAGTTACTTGGTTCAAATTTTTGATTACATAAATAATAAAGGTGAAATTGAAGGGGAGAAAGGAAAAGGTTTCACTAAAGGAAGAGAGCTTATTTTCTCTCTCTTAGCAGTGATTTATTTTATGCATTTACTCCCCTCTTGGATTTTTATTTCTCCTTAGAAAATGAAAGTGACTGGGTCCAAGAATTCTCTGGGCCCCAAATAGCACATATTTTAAAATTTACACTAGGTCAAGGTTATTAAGGAGCTCAACACACACTATTAAATGACAGTATTAAACCTCTTGAAATGGAACTGTCTGTTGCCTTTCATAAGAAATGTAACATTATAAAACACTGAACTATTCCATTTTTAAAAAGAAAACAATTATCACTTTGAATTTGAAAATGCCAAATATAAGCGAATTATTTAAAAGTTTATTCCATCTCTTTCCAACAGATAAGTATGACTGATAAATAATTTCAAGAAATTAATTGAGTTAAATTAGTAAACAAAAGTAACAGACCCAAGCTATCAAACTAAAGTCTAACTGGAAAATGTAATAGCAGGTAATTCATAATGAATACACCCTCACTTACCTCCCTACTCTTACTCATTGAATGAATTATCAGTGTCATCAATTGTATCAACACAAATCCATTCACTTCCTATGGCAGCAAGTGAAATTGTAATGATAAAATTGATGGCATTGTTAATTCATTTGATGAATAGAGACTAATAGTCTTTGTTGTATTTTATTCTAATTTGCCCTTTGCCTACTTAATACCAAAACACCAATTATTAGCTATACCTAAAAACGTCAACAAATCAATGAGAATAAAATTGGTAAGTTGGCTGGACCTTCATATTTTTGTTCAACGTGTCTTGCATATATTCAGATGTTCTGCATCACAGAAACCAGGCATCTGAAAGACTAACCAAAATTTTCATTTGTTTGGATGGTTGGCCAACATTAAGATAGTAAATCATCTTTCCAGGGGAGGTAACATGATGGCACTAATTCGTCAAAATCATTCAATAGTCATTCTAATCTTTTTAGCAAAAGAGCTTGATACATTGTGTCTTTTTTCTGTTCAAATGGAAGCTTTTAAATTCTAGTATGCAGTCTTAAAAGGAGATTTCTCTATTTATGTTTATATATTTTCAAAATGTAAACAAAGCAAAATAAAAGAAGATATAGTAGTATGAAGCAAAACAAATTCATAAGAATGTGTATTACTTCTTCAGTCAAAACTTGTTTCCATACAATGCAAAAGAAATAATGTAACAGCTATTGAGTTATTTGAATGAAGTGCTAAAATTAATTGAAATCATATTAAAACTGTTAGTCCTACCAACTGTATTCACTTGCATTAATAAATGAAAAGCGTTATTTTTAAAATTTCAGAATTTTGACATGTCCATATTTATTTCAGTTATATTCTATTTTAAATTCATTTGAGAAAGTCTAAGAATTAAGATTATATTTAAATTGTGAATTTGTAAAAATAGAGACATACTGGGCACTTATCTATTGAACCCTTACAGCATACAAATCTTTATGTATGTATTCTAACAGATGAAAGCACAAAACAGGAAAAAATGAAAGGGCAAGCTCCCAGATTCTATTTCAGCCAATTGGAACCTGGATCCTACCTCAGCCAATCAGGACCTGGATCCTATTTCACCCAATCAGAGCTTGGCTTCTCTCCTCTCCAGTCAGCAAAGAGCTCACCCACCACCCTTAGACCCTGCCAATTGACCAGAGCCATGACCTATCACCCCACCAACTACCCCTAGATCCAGCCAATCAACCAGAGCCATGACCATCACCCCACCAACTGCCCTAGAACCCCATAAAATCTTTGTGATATTGAAACTTGCTCTCTTTCTCTGGCGTCTTACCACTGCATTGGTGTAGATGAGAGATTGAGCTCGAGCTAGCTCGAATAAAGGCTCTTTGCTTTTGCATCGGTGTTGGCTCCTTGGTGGTCTTCTGGGATTCGTGACTTTGGGCACAACAAAAAAATCCCTCAAAGAACATACTATGAAATAGAAGTAAAGAAAAACATAGAAAGGGCTGACAGAGACATGGCAGTTTTATATCCTTTAAAATAAAAATATTTCCACATAAATTGTACATGTTATACATTCCTTTGTAGTAAATGTTTCATAAAAACTTTTTAAAGATTACTACAACCAGGGCTTCTGTGGAATGTAAAAAGATACCGGCTTCTTTCTGTTTGAGAAACTAAGTGACCATACTTCCCTACTATCTTTGTTGTCTATTCTAAAAATGTCCTGAAAATGAGATATCACAGTATCTCAGGTAATTCAAATGTGGCTCATTGCCTACTTGACCCAATGGTTAGAATTGCTGTAAGACTCCCTCCCTGTCCTTACTTAAAGATGAGACTGATTAGTAATAAAAATGATAATCATATTAACAGCAATGATCATAAATACATAGAAGTGCTAAGCACATATTAGAAAGTATTTGAAACACTTCACACGTATTAATTCATATATTACCCATAAAACCATACTAGAAGATAGATACTTGCACAGTTTCTATGTTATAAATGAAGAAATAGAGATACAATGACATTTAATGACTTGCCTAAGATAACTAATGACTATTATTCCTATTAACATTAATAGTTTTTATTAGTTGCAGACTATATTTTCTAGCCCCATTGCCTTCATTGGGTTCCTGTGAGTAATTCTCAATGATTCAGAGTGAGTGGAAATAAGGTGTGTCACACCAGGATGTGGTACAGCACTGCCATGTCTCTCTGTGTCTCCTCTTTACTCTCTGTTCACTTCCAGCTGCAAGCAACATAAAGAACATTCAGGGGAGGAATGCTGAGGCCCTGGGAATGCAAAGACAGAAGGGCAGATGGAAGGATGTTGAATATCTGAATGGTAGTATGGAATAGAGTGCTCCCACTGATCCATATTTAACCAAGATGTGAGAGAGAAATAAATCTTGATTGTGTTGTCCCTGGGATTTGTTATAGCTCAGTGAAGTAACTCTACTACATCCCCAAGTAACTTTTGCTCTTAAAACATATGAATGTGATGCAATAAACCACCAATATCAGTGACCTTATTACAAATCTATTTTCTCCATCACTCAGTGTTTTCTAAAGACTGACTTCTGTGGGGAAAGCACTTCATAGCACACTGAGTAAATGCATTTGTGTTTAAAAGAAACTTTTAATTAGCAAAGCACAAAGTAACTTATTTTCTTATCAGTAACTTCCAAAAATGACTGCTTCAAAGAGATGGCTATAGGAAATCCAGGAGGCATCCTGTCCATGTTTCCTCTTTTTCTTCTGCTACCTGGAGTTATCCCTCACTTCATTCTAATTAGACGCTTACCTAGCCTTGGGGTCAAGTGTGGGTAACAGGGCTGGGAATGTCAAGGAAAGAGGTAGCGTCTCCCATCTTGTCAGCAGCATGTTCGATCCCAGTCCCATTTCCATGTTCCAGAGTGCCTGTCATATTCTACACACTGTTCCTGCTCTTACACTCCCTCCTTTCATTACCATCCCGCTTTGGAAAGCCTGACTATTTGTTCTGCTCAAAACAGAGGTGACTTTTAACTTTGTTCACCAAAGACCCACCATTTTATTAGTTATGCATGATCTTCTCCCTTTATTACATAAATATATTTATATGTATTTACAATGGGGTGGTATAGTGGGGAACTTTCCTTGTTACTTTGTCAGATCAAGGAGTAAGAGCTTTTAGAAAACTTTAGCAAAAATGTGGGCTTTGCCAATGAGAAGCTGAGAGAAGGCAGGCACAGGATTATGTTCTGTTCTTGGGGTTAGGTTATAACACCAGGAATAAAGGTACCTATGCTAAGCAAGAGATATTAGGAATAGAAAGGGAAGACAGGCCTTGAGGAGTGATAGAGCTAAAGAAAAAAGAAAGGAGCTCATGGTAAGAACTGGGTGACCAAGAGTCCCTCACTTTCAATCTCTCTCCACATTTTACCCTCTCTACCTAGCCCCTTTCAGGTTACAGTCCTTGTCCAGAACCACACAACACTAAACCAGCTATATATTGAAAGTAAATGAGTGTTTCCCTTATCCTACATCAGGCAGGTGGAACATAAAATGGGAGGGGAGTCCCTCATCCTACTGCAGAAAGAGAGATGCCCTTCAGCTTGCCAAGATGAAAGGCTAAAAGCAGTTCCTTCCTAAAATATTATTCAATATAGGAAATTATGTCCTATTATAGAATAGTGTTCAGTTTTATGATGAGCTATGTCTTTATACAGGAAGATCTGACAACCTAAGTTCACAGGGATGCATTGCTTCGAGAAAAAGGCACACCTAGTTCCTAAGAGCCAGTTTACAATCAAGATTTCTAAATATTGCTCATTCATACGAGGAAATTGCATGTTTTGGGAACTGAAAAATGTGAGGAGTAAAAGTGAATCTATAAAGAGAAAAAGAAAAACACTTCCAATATAATTTACAAACACATGCACACACATGTGTATCATGCATTTGTGTATAGGTGTGCTTAGGTATATTTAAGGTAAATAAACAAGAAGATATAAAAGTACATATAGTTGCTATTATATTCCACATTTAGGCATACAGACATGTAGTATGGTATCAATGGCTTCACCTATAGACAAATTAGAAAAAAAAATAAGAGTTTTTATGTATGAAAGCAGAGTTCCACCTTGCAGCTGTCATTCAAAGCAGACTGAGGTGTACTGCATGTTGTCAACCCATATATTCTCTGTAACACTTCCAATTCATGAAATTAGTTGCTTACTAACTTAAGAATAAAATTGTAATATTTAACTTTACTGTTCACTCTATTACAACTCTATTACAAGGTTTTATGCAAGGTTTCCTGAAAGTAATGTGATGAATAAGACAGTTTGATTTCAGTGTATATTCCTCTTTCTCTGGTCGCCATCATTCTCTACTTATGTGCCTCTACTTCCTACTTATATGTGGTGTGTGGATACTGGCCAAGACCAAATAACCACCTAGATTTCGTTCCTCTCAGTTCAAACTTACACTTCCCTGGCACTTTTTCATAGGCTGCAAAGTCTGTTAGAGAGTCCTGGTTTATAACACCAATGATACATGGAAAGAGCTCAGTAGAAAATGTGTTACTAACTAAAGTATTCTTATAGTGGTATATACTTAAGTTTTCAGAAATATAATAGACCTGGAAAAAGTTATTTTTGGTTACCTGAGGTTCCCATATCTCTCAATCATGTGGAAAATTAGCCATGTCCACAGAAAAACTCTCCCTTTCTTCAAAAGTTGGTAGAATTAGATAAAAATCCTTTGAAATAAAAGCTGTCAGTGTTAGATTTTAAAATAATTAATGAACTTGATAATTTTCAATTCTCATAGAGATTGTTTATCCATTTAATAAAACCAAATTCTAGTGTGCTTGGTCCTGATTGTCAGCAACATTAACACCAAAACGCTGGCTTTGGTACAGTGAGTGATTTTTATCATGAGACTCTTAACGATACATTCTGATTCTAAGGAATCCATGTGCTTTACATGAATTAAAGGCATGGAATCTTCCAGAGTATTTAATGTCATTTACTTGGCATTTGCAATGACCAAGAACACTCAGGCAGAAATCACAGGAGAAAAGCTGTCTTTAAGTCAGCAGAGCCACTGGGATTGGCAAGCGCTCCCAGACCCTCCTGCGCAGCGAGCTTGCCTGCCGTGCAGCACAACGAACTTCCGCGGCAGTATGTTTGCAACAATGATTTATGTAATTTATCTCCACAAATCACAGACAGAATTTAAGAATAACCTCCAAAGCTTAAAAGGAGAGCAACATAAGGAAGTGAACGGGAAAGCAAAGCAACCGGGGATTGCCAAGAAAAGACAGGCAAGCCGGAAAAGAGGGCACTAGTGGGAAATAACCACCACTAGTGGGAAAGTAGCTCCGATCTCTCTTCATCCTCTCTAATAAAGCCTTATGAATGGATGTAGATTACCCCTGTCAACAACAGCAAGAACCTGACAGATCTCTTTGCCAGTAGTAAGGGCTTTCAGTTGGCCCTACCATTTACTTTTGTGTTGAGAAACTAATTTTTACTGCTTCACAGAAAAGGAGACTGGTTTTCATTTTACGAACTTTCAATATTACTGAATTTGCAAAATATATGGTGGTGTCCAATGAAGATGCCTGAATCAGAAGTGAACTTCCCAACTGAAATAGGTCCGTCTATCCTTTGTGAGTAATGTCACCCTGATGTAGATTAGCACTGTCACTGGTCTTTGAGGAAGTAATCTGCACCTGATAGATTTTCTTCAGTGCATTTGGAAACCATTCGTCCTCACTCCATTATTACCACTTGTTGACACATCTTAGAACTGAATGTTGTTATTTTGATGAGTTACTTTGCTTTTTCCTCTGTCCCCTTCAAAGTACTCCTTAAATCTAAATGTATGTCTGGCTTAAAAGGGAGGAGATATCAATGACTTCCAGGTCTCACTATGATAAAGAAGAGGTCTCCAGCAATACTCTTCGACCTTTGGGCATTGAGAGATGGAAGTGGTTATGCAGGATCATACCCCCATTATTCTCATAGGGATAACCTCATTCTCTACCCCAAGGCCCCCCAACTATGATCCATTGCTACGATCTTCAAATCCAAATGCTATTTATATTTACTAAGTTCATTGTAGCTGTTTCTCATCTTGAAATGTAACTATTTTACCTTTGATTCCTCCTTCTAACTCACATCAAGATTCTACTGTCAGTTTCCATCAACCCAATGTATCACCTGCTTCCTTCTTTCCCTACCCCACACCTGCTTTCCTAGACTGAGGCCTTAGTCCCTCAGACCAGTCAGCAAACATTCACTGTGATATCTGTATATAAAATATGCTGCCCTAGTATCACTCAGTCTAGTGCAGGAATCAGCATGAATCCATGGGCCAAATCCAGCCCACATACTGCTTTGTACAGTGAGCAAGATAAGAATGGTTTTACGTTTTAAAATGATTGCAGTAAAAATAGATGGGTAACGGTTGATAACATGTGAATGTGGCACAATGTACTTCTTACATGAAAAACAAAAGCATCTTCCCCTTTCTCTTTCTCATGCACCCTCCAATCTCTAGGCTTCTTGAACACCCTCAACACTTCCATGACCCCTTGTCTTCCTGTGACCTGTTAAAATATTCTTCATCTTTCAAGGACCACTGCATATGTCATTTTCTTCAGGAAATCACAGTTAGCCCTCCCAGCCCAATTATTATACAATCATTATTCCCAAGCATCTAATATCACAAACACTGTTACTTGCATCCTCCTCTATTTCATAACTTCTTAATGAGAGAGATTAATTTTTCCATGTTTGTATTTTCCACAGCACCTACCATTCTGTCTGCATAGAAGATACTGATGTATTTTTCTTGATTAAACCTGTGGCTTATCAAATAGAACTGGTCCATTTGAATAATCAATAACCAAATCACAGTATTTAAATGATAAATACTTGCATTTTCATTAGTATAGTCAATCTTTTAAACACTTCCTTTCCCTTTACACTGATTTCCTTCTCCTTGATTTTAGTCATATCCAAACATTCCACTTTGTAAAATGTGATTCCTTGACCTTCCCTTTCCTTAATCTGTTTTTATCTCAAGCATCTTGAAAGAACAGTTTATTTACTTCCTTACCTCTCATTCATCCTTAAGTTCATTGTTAATGTCACTTCATTCTCTCCAAAATTATTATTGGCCATTTTCTCATCAAAATTAAAGACCTCTTTTTAGATGTCACCTTATTTGAACTTTCAGACACATCAACCATGGCCTCTGTCTTGAAAATCTTTTCTTTGGCTTTAGTAACATCCCCTGCTCCCACTTCTCCTCTTCCTTTATTCAGACCAGGTGCATCTCCCTGACTAGTTCTCATCTATCTTAGAGAGACTAGCTCTGCTTTCTCTTTACTCCTCACTCTCACTGTTTGCCATGGTGTGCTATCACCTGAAATGACTTCAATAGTCACTTAACCAAAAGCTGACCGCTGCCAAATACTTCAGTTTGCAGGTGTCTGTTGATTTCTGGGTCTGAATTTCTTTTGAGAATTTCATACTTACTATGTCCTGAATCTATCTTATTGTTTTGCTTCCTGTCCCTTGGTGTTCTTTCTTTCTTAATGGCTTCACTGTCATCTTGGCCACCCAGACAAAGGGAGATGACAGTCAGGAAGACCTCAAGGCAAAACTAGATCTCAGTGCTTTTTTGTATCCTTCTGGATTCTCTTTAAATATTTTTGTAATGCTTAGCATAGGATAAGGACAAAAACCAACATTTCCTAATAAATAAATTTTTTTAAATGACTTTCATTAGTTTGTGATAGTGCCTTCTGATACATTATAACAAATAGGTCTGAAAGTTGATCTTATTATTAATAGGAACAATTACATACTTGAGAAAATATGAGTAAAAATGTGGAATGTCAAGGCGGGAGCCAAGATGGCGGCGTGAGTAGAGCAGTGGAAATCTCCTCCCAAAAACACATAGAGCTATGAAAATATAACAAAGAAAAATCTTCCTAAAATAGAGACCACAGGACACAGGACAACATCCAGACCACATCCACACCTGCAAGAACCCAGCGCCTTGTGAAGGGGGTAAGATACAAGCCCCAGCCCGGCGGGACCCGAGCGCCCCTCCCCCCGGCTCCCGGCGGGTGGAGAGAAACCGGAGCAGTTTTTTTTTTGGCGAGCGCTTTTTGGAAGCCTTAGAGGGACGGGCCCCCGTTGCTGGGGAGGCAGGGTGGTGGGACCGGTGAGGAGGTGCCTGGGAACAGCGCCGGAGGACAAAGAATATCCCGCGTTTCTCCCTGCGAGACCTGGGGGCGGGTGCCTGAGACCGGTGCCTGAGGACGGAGGAGGTCGCGCGTTTTTCCCCTTTTTTTTTTCTCTTTATGGCAAGCGCTTTTTGGAAGCCTTGAAGGGACGGGGACCCCAGTGCTAGGGAGGCACGGTGGCGGGACTGGTGAGCGGGTGGCTGGGACCGGCGCCTGAGGACAAAGAATATCCCCCGTTTTTCCCTGCGGGACCGGTGGGCGGGTGCCTGAGACCGGCACTTGAGGACAGAGGAAATCGCGCGTTTTTCCCCTTTTTTTTTTCTCTTTTCTGCGAGTGCTTTTTGGAAGCCTAAAAGGGACAGGGACCCCGGTGCTAGGGAGGCAGGGCGGCGGGACTGGTGAGCGGGTGCCTGGGACCGGCACCTGAGGACAAAGAATATCCCGCATTTTTCCCTGTGGGACCGGTGGGTGGGTGCCTGAGACCGGCACTTGAGGACGGAAGAAATCGCGCGTTTTTCCCCTTTTTTTTCTCTCTTTTTGCCAAGTGCTTTTTGGAAGCCTTGAAGGGACAGGGACCCCGGTGCTAGGGAGGCAGGGCGGCAGGACTGGTGAGCGGGTGCGTGGGACCAGTGCCTGAGGACAAAGAATATTGAGCGTTCCTTCCCTGCGGGACCGGTGGGTGGGTGCTTTTTGGAAGCCTTGAAAGGACAGGGACCCTGGTGCTAGGGAGACAGGGCAGCAGGACCAGTGCGCGGGTGCCTGGGACCGGCACCTGAGGAAAAAAAAAAAAAAAATCGCGTGTTTTTTCTTTTTTTTTTCCTTTCTGTTCCCTCTCTCATTGTTGCTGTTGTTGTTTTGGTTTGGAGAGTGCTTTTTGGAAATCTTAAAGGGGCAGGACAGGTCACTTAGACCAGAAGCAGGGAATCTGGGGATCTCTGGGCACTCTAACCCCCTGGGCAGCAGGGAGCACAGAGGCCCCTTACGGAGATAAATAGTCTCCTGGCTGCTCCCCCTCTAACGGGGCTCCACCATTTTGGAGGAACAGCCCCAGCCAGGCCAAGCCCACAGCAACAGTGGAGATAAACCCCAAAGCAACTGGGCAGGAAGCAGAAGCCCTGTCTGCGCACAGCTGCCCAGCACAAGCCACTAGAGGTCGCTATTCTCCCAGGAAAAGGCTACAAACCAACAAGAAGGGAAGCTCTTCCAGCGGTCACTTGTACCAGCTCTGCAGACTATCTCTATCACCATGAAAAGGCAAAACTACAGGCAGACAAAGATCACAGAGACAACACCTGAGAAGGAGACAGACCTAACTAGTCCTCCTGAAAAAGAATTCAAAATAAAAATCATGAACATGCTGACAGAGATGCAGAAAAAAATGCAAGAGCAATGGGATGAGATGCAGAGAAAAATGCAAGAGCAGTGGGATGAGATGCAGAGAAAAATGCAAGAGCAGTGGGATGAAGTCCGGAAGGAGATCACAGATGTCAGGAAAGAGATCACAGAAGTGAAACAATCCCTGGAAGGATTTATAAGCAGAATGGATAAGATGCAAGAGGCCATTGAAGGAATAGAAGCCAGAGAACAGGAACGTATAGAAGCTGACATAGAGAGAGATAAAAGGATCTCCAGGAATGAAACAACACTAAGAGAAATATGTGACCAATACAAAAGGAAAAACATTCGTATTATAGGGATACCAGAAGAGGAAGAAAGAGGAAAAGGGATAGAAAGGGTCTTTGAAGAAATAATTGCTGAAAACTTCCCCAAACTGGGGGAGGAAATAATCGAACAGACCATGGAATTATACAGAACCCCCAACAGAAAGGATCCAAGGAGGACAACACCAAGACACATAATAATTAAAATGGCAAGGATCAAGGACAAGGAAAGAGTTTTAAAGGCAGCTAGAGAGAAAAAGGTCACCTATAAAGGAAAACCAATCAGGCTAACATCAGACTTCTCAACAGAAACCCTACAGGCCAGAAGAGAATGGCATGATATACTTAATGCAATGAAACAGAAGGGCCTTGAACCAAGGATACTGTATCCAGCACGACTATCATTTAAATATGATGGTGGGATCAAACAATTCCCAGACAAGCAAAAGCTGAGGGAATTTGCTTCCCACAAACCACCTCTACAGGGCATCCTACAGGGACTGCTCTAGATGGGAGCACCCCTAAAAAGAGCACAGAACAAAACACACAACATATGAAGAAGGGAGGAGGAGGAATAAGAAGGGAGAGAAGAAAAGACTCTCCAGACAGTGTATATAACAGCTCAATAAGCGAGCTAAGTTAGGCAGTAAGATACTAAAGAAGCTAACCTTGAACCTTTGGTAACCACGAATCTAAAGCCTGCAATGGCAATAAGTACATATCTTTCAATAGTCACCCTAAATGTAAATGGACTTAATGCACCAATCAAAAGACATAGAGTAATAGAATGGATAAAAAAGCAAGACCCATCTATATGCTGCTTACAAGAAACTCACCTTAAACCCAAAGATAAGCATAGACTAAAAGTCAAGGGATGGAAAAACATATTTCAGGCAAACAACAGTGAGAAGAAAGCAGGGGTTGCAGTACTAATATCAGACAAAATAGACTTCAAAACAAAGAAAGTAACAAGAGATAAAGAAGGCCACTACATAATGATAAAGGGCTTAGTCCAACAAGAGGATATAACCATTCTAAATATATATGCACCCAATACAGGAGCACCAGCATATGTGAAGCAAATACTAACAGAACTAAAGAGGGAAATAGACTGCAATGCATTCATTGTAGGAGACTTCAACACACCACTCACCCCAAAGGATAGATCCACCGGGCAGAAAATAAGTAAAGACACACAGGCACTGAACAACACACTAGAACAGATGGACCTAATAGACATCTATAGAACTTTACATCCAAAAGCAACAGGATATACATTCTTCTCAAGTGCACATGGAACATTCTCTAGAATAGACCACATACTAGCTCACAAAAAGAGCCTCAGTAAATTCCACAATATTGAAATTCTACCAACCAATTTTTCAGACCACAAAGGTATGAAAGTAGAAATAAATTCTACAAAGAAAACAAAAAGGCTCACAAACACATGGAGGCTTAACAACATGCTACTAAATAATCAATGGATCAATGAACAAATCAAAATAGAGATCAAGGAATATATAGAAACAAATGACAACAACAACACTAAGCCCCAACTTCTGTGGGATGCAGCGAAAGCAGTCTTAAGAGGAAAGTATATAGCAATCCAGGCACACTTGAAGAAGGAAGAACAATCCCAAATGAATAGTCTAACATCACAATTATTAAAACTGGAAAAAGAAGAACAAATGAGGCCTAAAGTCAGCAGAAGGAGGGACATAATAAAGATCAGAGAAGAAATAAACAAAATTGAGAAGAATAAAACAATAGCAAAAATCAACGAAACCAAGAGCTGGTTCTTTGAGAAAATAAACAAAATAGATAAGCCTCTAGCCCAACTTATTAAGAGAAAAAGAGAGTCAACACAAATCAACATAATCAGAAATGAGAATGGAAAAATCACGACAGACTCCACAGAAATACAAAGAATTATTAAAGACTACTATGAAAACCTATATGCCAACAAGCTGGAAAACCTAGAAGAAATGGACAACTTCCTAGAAAAATACAACCTCCCAAGACTGACCAAGGAAGAAACACAAAAGTTAAACAAACCAATTACAAGCAAAGAAATTGAAACAGTAATCAAAAAACTACCCAAGAACAAAACCCCGGGGCCGGACGGATTTACCTCGGAATTTTATCAGACACACAGAGAAGACATAATACCCATTCTCCTTAAAGTGTTCCACAAAATAGAAGAAGAGGGAATACTCCCAAACTCATTCTATGAAGCCAACATCACCCTAATACCAAAACCAGGCAAAGACCCCACCAAAAAAGAAAATTACAGACCAATATCCCTGATGAACGTAGATGCAAAAATACTCAATAAAATATTAGCAAACAGAATTCAACAGTATATCAAAAGGATCATACACCATGACCAAGTGGGGTTCATCCCAGGGATGCAAGGATGGTACAACATTCGAAAATCCATCAACATCATCCACCACATCAACAAAAAGAAAGACAAAAACCACATGATCATCTCCATAGATGCTGAAAAAGCATTTGACAAAATTCAACATCCATTCATGATAAAAACTCTCAGCAAAATGGGAATAGAGGGCAAGTACCTCAACATAATAAAGGCCATATATGATAAACCCACAGCCAGCATTATACTGAACAGCGAGAAGCTGAAAGCATTTCCACTGAGATCGGGAACCAGACAGGGATGCCCACTCTCCCCACTGTTATTTAACATAGTACTGGAGGTCCTAGCCACGGCAATCAGACAAAACAAAGAAATACAAGGAATCCAGATTGGTAAAGAAGAAGTTAAACTGTCACTATTTGCAGATGATATGATACTGTACATAAAAAACCCTAAAGACTCCACTCCAAAACTACTAGAACTGATATCGGAATACAGCAAAGTTGCAGGATACAAAATCAACACACAGAAATCTGTAGCTTTCCTATACACTAACAACGAATCAATAGAAAGAGAAATCAGGAAAACAATTCCATTCACCATTGCATCAAAAAGAATAAAATACCTAGGAATAAACCTAACCAAGGAAGTGAAAGACTTATACTCTGAAAACTACAAGTCACTCTTAAGAGAAATTAAAGGGGACACTAATAAATGGAAACTCATCCCATGCTCATGGCTAGGAAGAATTAATATCGTCAAAATGGCCATCCTGCCAAAAGCAATATACAAATTTGATGCAATCCCTCTCAAATTACCAGCAACATTCTTCAATGAATTGGAACAAATAATTCAAAAATTCATATGGAAACACCAAAGACCCCGAATAGCCAAAGCAATCCTGAAAAAGAAGAATAAAGTAGGGGGGATCTCACTCCCCAACTTCAAGCTCTACTACAAAGCCATAGTAATCAAGACAATTTGGTACTGGCACAAGAACAGAGCCACAGACCAGTGGAACAGATTAGAGACCCCAGAAATTAACCCAAACATATATGGTCAATTAATATTTGATAAAGGAGCCATGGACATACAATGGCAAAATGACAGTCTCTTCAACAGATGGTGCTGGCAAAACTGGACAGCTACATGTAGGAGAATGAAACTGGACCATTGTCTAACCCCATATACAAAGGTAAACTCAAAATGGATCAAAGACCTGAATGTAAGTCACGAAACCATTAAACTCTTGGAAAAAAACATAGGCAAAAACCTCTTAGACATAAACATGAGTGATCTCTTCTTGAACATATCTCCCCGGGCAAGGAAAACAACAGCAAAAATGAGCAAGTGGGACTACATTAAGCTGAAAAGCTTCTGTACAGCGAAAGACACCATCAATAGAACAAAAAGGAACCCTACAGTATGGGAGAATATATTTGAAAATGACAGATCTGATAAAGGCTTGACGTCCAGAATATATAAAGAGCTCACACGCCTCAACAAACAAAAAACAAATAACCCAATTAAAAAATGGGCAGAGGAACTGAACAGACAGTTCTCCAAAAAAGAAATACAGATGGCCAAGAGACACATGAAAAGATGCTCCACATCGCTAATTATCAGAGAAATGCAAATTAAAACTACAATGAGGTATCACCTCACACCAGTAAGGATAGCTGCCATCCAAAAGACAAACAACAACAAATGTTGGCGAGGCTGTGGAGAAAGGGGAACCCTCCTACACTGCTGGTGGGAATGTAAATTAGTTCAACCATTGTGGAAAGCAGTATGGAGGTGCATCAAAATGCTCAAAACAGACCTACCATTTGACCCAGGAATTCCACTCCTAGGAATTTACCCTAAGAACGCAGCAATCAAGTTTGAGAAAGACAGATGCACTCCTATGTTTATCGCAGCACTATTTACAATAGCCAAGAATTGGAAGCAACCTAAATGTCCATCTGTAGATGAATGGATAAAGAAGATGTGGTACATATACACAATGGAATACTACTCAGCCATAAGAAGTGGAAAAATCCAACCATTTGCAGCAACATGGATGGAGCTGGAGAGTATTATGCTCAGTGAAATAAGCCAAGCGGAGAAAGAGAAATACCAAATGATTTCACTCATCTGAGGAGTATAGGAACAAAGGAAAAACTGAAGGAACAAAACAGCAGCAGAATTACAGAACCCAAAAATGGACTAACAGGTACCAAAGGGAAAGGAACTGGGGAGGATGGGTGGGCAGGGAGGGATAAGGGGGGGGAAGAAGAAGGGGGGTATTAAGATTAGCATGCATGGGGGGGAGGGAGAAAGGGGAGGGTGGGCTGCACAACACAGAGAGGACAAGTAGTGACTCTACAACATTTTGCTAAGCTGATGGACAGTAACCGTAATGTGGTTGTTAGGGGGGACCTGATATAGGGGAGAGCATAGTAAACATAGTATTCTTCAGGTAAGTGTAGATTAAAAATTTAAAAAAAAAAAAAAAAGAAAGAAAGAAAGAAAAGGGGGATTACTCCTTAACAGGATAAAACTATTGGTAAATCAAAGATCAACGCATGCTTTAAATATCCTTAATGTTGATCACTTAAAGGGTGTCAGATGATCAGCTATGGAGGTACTCTTTTCTGATAATATTCCTTTCTCTTAATTAAAAAAAAAAAAAAAAAGCAGTTACTGTGTGCTGACCTCCAATGAGTTCTGCACAGTGGTATAGAGGGCATGTCAAAGTGTGGGCAAAGGGTCTGTTTGTTTCTACGCAGAAGATCAAGGCCTAGCTTGGATACCCAGAAAATGAACTAAGATACGATATGAGGAGGAGCTTCCGGCATCAGCACTCTCTGGAGGACTCGTGCCGGGGGATGATCATCAAAAAGCCTCCACAGGGATCCGGACGATGCTGCGGTTGTGGCTGCATCCAGCCCACCATCTCCTGGACTTGCCATGAGAAGGAGGAGGGAGATGTCTAGGCTGGCATGTGCATACAGTGAGACAACGAATTTGACTGGATCTGTACTGTTGGAACTCAACCAGGAGTTGGGAGGGGTGCAAGTTGTAGCACCCCAAAATCTCATGACTATAGACTATCTATGGTTAAAAGAACATATGGGATGTGAACAGATCCCAGAAATGGGCTGCTTTAATTTGTCTGATGGTTCAAGTACAGTTGGAAAATATCCATCATATCATAGATAAATTTTCACAAATGCCTAGGGTACCTAAATGGTTTTCTTGGCTTCACTGGAGATGGCTGGTAATTATAGATTTGCTTTGTTTATGTCACCGTATTCCTATTATGTCAATATGTGTGTGCAAATTAGTTAGTAGTTTAAAACCTATACATACTTAAGGTACTATACAAGAAGATATGTCAAAGAAATAATCAATCCTCCCAAGTTTCCTTCATATGCTACATCTATAGCTTTTCTTCTTCCTTCCTAATTACAAACTTTAAATAGAATTCGTGCCTCATATCGAATTTACCGAGTATCATAATTCCTCCAGGTGGTAAAGATACCTCGAGACAAGTGCTGGGCATAGAAGCCACAGGGCATAAATCTGCAAAGAAGTAAAAAGCTAACCTTTGCAAACAATATGGCTTCTCTCTCACTTACCAACTTTACATTTCCCTGTATGGCCCCGGAAGATGACTGGTTAGCCAGAGACGGGTAAGATTCCTCAAGGGAGGAACAACCTAAGACAGGCACAGTCGCAGGGGGGCCATCAGGTGAGAATTTGGGGATCAACAGAGGTGAGGCTCAGAACCTCACCCCCCCTGCTTTGAGAGAAATCTTCTGCATCCGTGGATGTTTTGCTGCCCTTGTCTAGCCTGGATTAATACTTAGTCCATAGGCACACACCTGATCATCTGATCATCTACATTTGCCTTCTTACAGCACTAAACTATGTTTTCTACCTTTATCTTGCATCTACCTACCACTTCAGCATTTTATTAAAAATAAAAATAATAATAATAATAGGAGAAATGTGGGATCAACATATAAATCAAGTACAAAAATCAAATGAATATTCATATTTGACCTGATGGTTTATAGGTCATATTGCATGATCAAAACCGAAAGTTTCTGTGATGACTGCCCTTGTACTGTTCACCATGTAAGAATTTATTCACTCTGTAAGAATTCGTTCACCATGTAAGAACTTGTTCGTTATGCTTCAGAAGATTGGAGACTGACGAGAATTAGGCTTGAGATGGATTAATGATTGTACATTGAGCATTGACCCCCCTATACTGAATTTTATTGTTGTTAACAACCATTTGATCAATAAATATGAGAGATGCCCTCTCAAAAAAAAAAAAAAAAAAAAAAAAAAAAAAAAATGTGGAATGTCAAAAGTATAGGAAAATACTATTATTTGTGAAGGTCAATAATAAAGTGGGAAATATTCTTTTTTCCAAGACTTGACATTTTAGAGAAATTCATAAGAAATAGTGTAAGAAGGAACTCAAAAAAACTATATTTGATATAGTCAAATTGTAAAATAATGAGATAGCTTTCATACTAAAGGACACTATCTTCCTATTCCTCAAAGTATATTAAATATTATCAGGTGGTATATTGCTGCCCCTCAAGGTCTTAAGTTACAATACCAAAGTTGGAGCCTGTAGGGAAGCCCCCCTCCCCCCACTTACCCTACTGTTCTATAGGGACAGCTGTCCGCTGCTTCACCCCGGATATGTCTAGCCTTGAGAAAACTTGAAAACACAGTATGTTGTGCCCATGAGTAAGGAGCTAAATAAAGGTCTTGAAAGCCGGACACCTGGCCATGAAGGCCACATGCATGTGTCTTCAATACTTATGTAACCATGAATTAGCACAACAGCAGTATAAAAAGTACAGCTTTATGCAGAATAAAGTGGCTTCTTTTGAGCACCCTCCAAGACGACTCCCGCTGTCTTTGCTCTTCACGTCACCCCAAAACCTCAACGGCAACCCCTGGACCTCAACAGGGCCCATCTACCTAGGGTACTGTTTTTAGATTTACCGACCACTTGCAGGATGTCACAACTAGAACTATCTCACTTGCTCATAATTAAGTTTACTCCATCATAAAGTTAATCTTTACTTAAAGGTTAATCCAAGCATGAGACTGGAAGAATATGAATGGGATACATCACTTTATCATATTTTCTTTTCAGAAGCCTCAAAGATTAAAAAAAAATAACAATAAGGAATATGGCCATGCAAAACTCTTTAAATATGTTCCTGTGTGAAATACAAAGAAATGGTCAAAACACATAGGGATCACCATCCACGTAGTTCTGTTGCAGTGTAACCTCCATCTGCTCTTAAAATGTAAAGGAAGTCAGTCAAGGCTTCCACGCACCACCCCTCTCTCTCTCTCTGACATTTCAAATACATGTGGTCTTACTGTGAACTGGACTTAATCCTATCATGTCAAATATAAAAAAAACATTTTTTATTGAAAAAATATTCTTCCCTAGGAGCACCACTGTATTTAAGTATAATTTCAAAGACAAGTTGTTGGAAACATTTTATAATGTTACTACTATTAGTAACTGTTATTTCTAAAGTTAATTGTGCATGCAATGAAGATTAATTAAATTGGTTAAAGGTAAAAGTTCATGAAGCAAAATATTATCAAAATCTAAGGCTCTCAGTGAACATTTCTCAACACAGTGTAACGCCCATGAGCCCCCAACAACTTGGATGGCTGAACTTTGCAGTGCAATGTGAATTCGAGCAGCCACCACCAATTAGTAAATAACATGACAAGTTAGTACAGGTCAAAACAATGATTTTAACATATTTCTCCGAGTAATTCTCTCTATTCTTGTGATCAACTTGCCTGAAGCCTTGTCAAATGACAATAAAACAGTTCTCCTGGTGCTGCAGAGTTGCATAATGTGATTTCCTATAATGATGTCACGTTTGATGCTGCAGACCATATGAAAAAGATTAACTGTGACCAAATTAGCATTCTTTTATATAGCCAGCTGATAGGCACATGTAAAACATGAAACACACACATACTCTGAGATGCAATTAAATGATTCTCAAACACTATGCTGTGAATAATTTAAACCTAATAAATTCCTATCTTACAGAGATTGCTTTTTATTTGTTTCTTTAAACAACCAACATGATAACTTAAGCAATTTCAGTGCATTTTCATCCTTCAGAAAAAAACTTACTAGGAAAATGCTTTGGTGGCTTTTCTTTTTTTTTTTTTTTTTTTTGGTTGGATAATGCCTCGTTTGTTCTTTTTAAAGAGTTCTTATGTTCATGTGTTCTCGGCTGTCTTTAGAAAAGATTGATGTTTGGTGTCACCGCTAGGAAGTGCAAACTGTTCAGCCTCACTGCAATCTCTGTCCTCATCCTCTTGCACCACAGGATACCACATACTTTGGCAGCGGACATTCAGAAGGGAAGTGCTTTAATGGCAATAAGTGATGCCAATGAAATCTTTCCCACAATGCTCAAAACTTAGTGGTTGGAGGCTGAGGCACCAAATAGCAGGACTAAAGGGAATAAATGAATACTTTAGTTGAAAAGTACTAAGGCCGTTTAACCCATGCTAAAAGAGATTCAAAATTTCCTCTATCATCAAACTTTTCACCATTATATCATCTTCATGATATCCTAGCAGAATCTGGATTTGTTTAACAACTCCTTGACCCTCTTTTTCCAGATATAAGAGCTTAGTGATCAATTGTGTTAATAATAGCAATTGTCAGTGTGCTTTTTTTAGAGGTAATTTCCACAGTATAATACGTTCCAGTTATACCTGCACCCCTACGGAGAGTAGAGCAATAGGAGGGAACCCTCTGCAATGTAAGTAAAATGAAAAGAATTCATATAAGATGACATGAAACAGGTGTTTAAGAAGTATTGAGCTTAGTGGGAAAAAAAGTGGTATTGTGGAAGCTGGCTGGTCAGAAGCAACATGATCGTGGCAAAGTTGTTTAAAGCCCACAATGTTCTCATGTCTGTAAGGGAGTTAAGGTATTGCTTTTCATGAAGAACAATGTGGCTACATTTACACTATCGAGCAGGAATAGAATGTGGGTCCTTCTTTCTTTTAGATGAGTTGGATTCTGATTGATATAAATATGTCACTCATTTGATTGCCTCAGGTAACAAATACAGTCAAAGCCAAAGCTGCCAAAGCCACCAAATCCAGTAGAAACAACCACATGGTGATTTGATCTGCCGCCTTGGTCTTACTATCTCTGCTTTAAGCAAATGACCTAATTTTTTGAACCATCCAAGAAACAGACATTCAAAAGTTTACAAATAAAACCATTAAGCATAAAAATTCAGATCGATCCTAATTGCCATGAGTGATTTCTCTAGTAAGTTCAAATTGTTTTCTTGTTTTTTGCCCAGGTCACTGCCAAGACTTCATCCTATATAAGTAAAATTTTACCAGGCCTTTTATGTTGCTTTTGAATTAAAAACACCAAAAGTCAGCCATAAAAAAAGAGAGAGAAAGACAGAAGGAGAGAAGAAAGAGGGAAGTAAAGACTAAAAAGTATCTTGCAAGCAGTTGTAATGAACCGTAAGAAGAAGAAATGAAAGATGACATATTTGAGCAAAAATGTATGGTGTTCTATGCAGGTACCTGTGATTATCCTTGCTAATCTTAACGATGACTTAACTTTTATTTTCTTTTTGTTTTTAAAAAGAGGAAATTGAGGAAAGAACTTTTTAAAATCATAGCTATGAAACGGTAGAGCCAGAATTTAAATCCTGATCTATCTGTTCTCAGAGGCCCTCTCTTTCCTGAGCTCTAATACAGGTACCTGCCCATAGCTCTGCATGAAATGGAATGGAATGTAAAGGCGAGTGTGCATACTGCTTGCTTAAAAAGTTTGTTCTTTAGACAGGAAGAGAAGATGAGGGCGTACATATGAAAAGAGTAAATATTAGAAAATAGTAAACCACTAAGGTTAGTTATGTAAACATGGCACATAATGGAGATAGAGAAAGAGCAACATAGCTGAGATATGATTAGTCAGGTTAAAACCTCAAAAATGGCAAGGGCTGAAGCTCTACTTGAAGGTTAAAATAATAATTTCCTAGAAGGCTGGAGTTTAGCATATTAAGAAGCAACTTTCTCTGTTAACAATATGGATAGACACTGAAAATAATTGCTACAGTATGCCTACCTTTAAAGCAAATTCAAAACATGGACATTGAGATAAGCCCGATTAATGTATATTTTTTACTTTTACAAAGTACTACTTGGTTCAAAAAAAGGTAAACTAAAACTTGGTTTTAAATCATTTTACATGCATTTTTATAAACTATCATTACTAATGTTCAAAGTTAAGTCTACAAAACATAAACAATTTAATAATGTTCCAAGGAAAGGAGAATTGGAATTTGTATATCACTTGTTTTATATAAAGGACCACTTAACACTTCATCACATCTTAAAACCTCCTTTTCTGAAATTTTACAACAAAGAGCTCTAAGACACAGACACTTAAATGAATTTCTACTCAAATCTTGTTCCAATTTAATTTACATAATCATGTGTGGGTAAAATTGCAATATTTTCAGAATGTCTGGCCTGCCCTTAGGGCATCTTCATATCAGCAGGTGTTTCCAAGGGGTGGAGAGCAGTAGTCCATCACCACATCAATAGGTGATTACAAGGTGGGTGGGGAGCTAGAGCACACTGGGACTAGAGAGGTGTGGTGGGGTCCCCTTTTGCAGCTAGGTCCTGAGAGACACAGCAAACAGAAGTAGACGACTGCTTGTAAACAATAAATGGGTTTCTCCAACTTTATTTCTCCCTTTGACTGATTTTGGCTTCAAAGATTATTTGCCCCAGGCTGGGAACATATTTGCCCCCTGGAATTACATCATGGAATTTAACTTTTTTCAAAAAGCCTCAGAAAAGTTTTAGTAAAATATCACAAATGCTCTCTATTGTATAAATTGAACATTTTAAATTTATATTTCAGTTAATTAAATTTACTGAAAATATTAACTTCTCATAGTATTTGTGCGAATGTCTTACCAATTTCACCAAAAATATTTTAATGTATTAGAAAAAAGAAAGAAAAGAACAAGTTCCTCTCTCTGGATTTCAGAGTAAATATTTACACAAATGAGATAGTCTCAGTCTATAATCTCAGTCTATGCACACACACACACACACACACACACACACACACACACAAACACACACACATAGAGGCAAACACACAGTGTCTGATGTTATCATCAATGCATAAAGCTGTTGGCTTCTGTACCTTTTTAGCAATAAAATGTGCTCCTAGCAATAAAATACACATGAATGCCCTTGGTTTTACGGAAATGCCTGTTGCTGGCTAATCTACTTTCCTTTAATAGAACCAATCCATTTGGCAAATGTCATACTTCTATTTGAAAAATATATTTAGGACTCAAAACATGAAACATTGACAAGAAAATGAAATACTTTAAGGCAGTACTTTGAAAGTAGTAAAAATAAAATTAGAACTGAAATAAAGAAAAAAATTCAATAGATAATACTAACTGTTACATCAGTTGTTTAATTACAGTGTTAATATTTCAGTGAGAAATGAACCTAAATATGTTAGGAAAATTGTCTACCATCACATTTACTATAAGAAAATAAAAATTTCATCAAAGGATGTTTCAATCAACAATCATATATTTTCATCCAGAATCTTAGCTGGGCTTTTATAGCCTCTTCATTAGGAAGAGAAAGCAGTTCTTTAGGTTATACATATTTTCTAATGGAAAAGAAACCTGATGTTGAGACAGGGACCATGGGTGTCGTCAGAGTAGGGTGAGGGCCTCAAGGAAAGGAAAGGCAGAATCTTTACAGTCAGAGCAATGTAACAATGGGCAAAGAAGTCCCCATTGAAACTCTGTGTTAAACATTATGAAAAGTCCAGGTCACACTAATTCTCTAGGGAAAGATACCAGACTAAGAATATAGACATCTTCAGTGAGATCAGTTAAAGATCAAAAGGCCAGGAGCAACTTGGCCTGGAATGTTTGAGTTCCCCAAGGGTCTCTCAGCATAAGCAGTGACTTCACTGTAAAGAGCCCTGGCAGATAGACAATAGCCCAGCCCACCTTGAGGGCAGGGCAGGTGATACAAGTCCACACCCCTAAGCCTTTTTGTCATGTTCCCAAAAATCCTCAGTTGCCTATAAAACCCCTAGACAATGCACCATCACAGGCTCTCTTGTCCCCTCCTGGAATAAGCCAGGAGCTCTTTCCTCTCACTTAATCTCTAAATAAAAGTCTGTACCTTGCTCTCCAACTTTGAGTGTTTGTGAAGCTCATTCTTCAGCTCCACAAACAAGAACCCTGGCATCAACGTGATATAAAATTATTTTCATTATAATGGAGCTTAAAAAAGTTGAAAGAAGGCAACGTTTATAATTTATTGCCTATATTTTAAAAAGGTAAGAGTGGTTTAAATAATCTTTCTGAAATAGGCAATAAGGAATTCTGGGTAATTACACACTCTTCTTCATAGGGAAAAAGAACTTACATGAATTTCAATTTTCAAAGAATTAGGTTAATATGAAATAGGCCACATTAAACTATACTGAGATGATTAAATCTTTGTTGTTTCAAAAGCTACAAAATATTGGAGTGTTTCAGGACCATTTCATATCACAAACAATGATGGATGGCACACATGTGAACAATGTGTTTGGTGACGATCCCTGCACATGGATGTCACAGCTATATTCATAATTGTGAACATTTGGAAGCAACCAAAAAGTCCTTCAATAAGTGGTATATCCAGACAATGAAATATTATTCAGCACTAAAAAGAAAAATTAGCTGTTAAGCATAAAAAGACATTAAGGAACCTTAAATGTGTATGAAAAAAGCCAATCTAAAAAGGCTACATAATATAGAATTCCAATTATATGACTTCTGGAGAAGAGGAAACTGGAAAGAGTAAAAAGATCATACAGAATTTCAGCTAATCCTCTAATTACCAGCTATATAGCCTCCTCAGATGCGCATACTGTCTCTAATTCTAGAGACTTTTTAGGTTCTGAAAGGAAAGGAGCGACATACAGCAGCAATTCACCGGAGAGTTCCACTTTATTAGGGAAAGGTGCTGGGTTATATAGGAAGGGGCATGAATTGATTGAGGTGTCACTTCTACGGGGCTGGTGGCTGTTGGCTAGGTGCTGGGATTGGGAGGGGGGCGAGAGGTGATTGGGCTTCAGGTGGCACCGGCGGGAACTGAGGACCCTGAAGAGAAGCCGGAAGTTTGCTATCTTACTGGTGGGGACCCTTCATTCCCCCCTTTCTCCTCTATGGGTTTGTGGACGTTGCTTTCTCTCTGGCTGCTTCTTGCTGAACAGGGGCGGAGAAGGGAGTGAGGGCTTGAGGATTGGGAGGAAAGGGTTGATAGGACTCCCCGCAGTAAGGACAAGTAGATGTGGACTTCTTCAGGTTTGGAAATCAATGAAGATTCCCTGTAACCATAGGTTAAGGACCTGTTGATTCCAATGGTGCTAAGAGGATATGGGTGTCAGGAGCCAGGCGTCTGCGGCCATTGTTTCCAGGAACAGTTTCTAGTGGAGAGAGGGGTCCATCTCAGCGTGTGGTGAGGAGGTCACCTGAGGGTGAGGGATCTTCTGTGGCTAGAAGCTGGTAGTTCCTGAGTAAAAGCTGGTTGAAAGCTTGATTAGAGATTTTTCCGACTTGGGATTTGATGAACTTTATTATACAGGGTAAGAAGAGACAGGCGAGAAGAATGATTATTATGGGGCCTGCAATGGGCCAGAGCTAGGTGAGGAGGGGGTTTGTTAGTATTGAAGAGAATGGGTTGGAATTGGAAGCAGAGTGGAGACTGGAGGCAAGGTCGGTGAGTTTGGTAATGTCAGTTTCTACAATGCTGGATTCGTTGATATAATAGCAGCACTCTTCCCAGAGGAAGAAGCATTTGCCGCCGTTCTCGGCTGTAAGCAGATCTAGGGCCCGCCGGTTTTGAAGGGTGACTTTAGCTAGCGAAGTGACCTGTCTGGAGAGAGGCTAGGGAATCAGCAGTGGATGTCAGGGCTCCCTCAAGTTTGGCATTGAGATTTCTAACTGCCTATAGAGAGTGACCCAAGTCTTCTCCCGAAAACCCTGCTCCAATGGCTGAGGTGATCTAAGAGATACCGACCATGATGGGAAGGAAAGCAGCTCTTTTGTGCGCGAGGGCAAGGGAGGTCGGAGCTCAAGGAATTCTGCCATGCTGTAAAGTGTAAACTGTGGGATTAGGGTGATGAGAATGCAGGGTGTATCGGAGTTGAGAGGCAGTGAGTTGAAAAGACTGCCATTACACTAAAAGAAGTGTCTCGGTTGCGTAAAAGTCTTAGAGCTGGAGGTAGGGGTGTAGATAGAGAGGCAGTGAAGTGCGCTGGAGGGGGGTGGAGTTGGGCTTACACAGTGGTGGATGGTGAGATTATCTGCATATTCTGGTTCCCATAGGGGTATGTCTGCCAGGGGGCAGAGGGGTTGTCTTTCTGCATGGAAGGAGTAGTTGGAAATATTAAGGGGCACGGCGGCCAGCAGTGGGAGCTGTAGTGATGCACACAAGAAACAATTGGCTGTGTTAAGGGTGTGGTTGAGAAAGATGGTGGTGTCTTGAATGAGCTGTAATGAAGAGAAGGAGAAATGGGAAGAGGGGTGGGGATAAGAAGATGAAGAGGCGCCGTCAAGAGTTTGGATAATGACTTTTTCTGAATGTCTGATATCTGATGCAACTTGAGAGATCTGGGAATGAGAGGTAACATACTTTCGAGAGATATGAAGGGTACCGTGAGGAGTCGAGGACCCCCCCCATAGTAAACTGAGGCTGTGACTCTGGCGGCTCATCGAGAGTCCCAGGGATCTGGGATTGATAAGGAGAATGAGCCGTTGGGATATTTCATGAAACGGTTGGAGGAGTAATACTGTGGGTACTGGAAGTTACTCATGTAGTGAATGGCGCAAGACTAGTAGGGACATCACCTGTAGGTGTCTGGCCATCACCTGCAATAGGCTTGTTTTTGGTCATAGAGGAAGCAGAGGTAGGGAGAATAAGGGCAGCTGCTAGTGAACACTTCAGTGGAGGGAGGAAAGTGGAGGTATAAAGGCTCAGAGCAGCCTTTCAGAGGGCAGTCTGATGTGGCAATGAGGGCAGTAACTTTTGTTTGATGCTGTGTGTAAGTCTGTCTAACTTTGAATCGCCATACAAAGGAGGCTGGGGTAGCGGGGAAGACAATAGGAATAAGGGGAAAAAAAGCTAGAGCGCAGTAAAGGAGGAAAAAGTCATGATTCGGGTATGGATGGCAAAGGGAGTGAACAGGATTTTGGAGGAAAGAGGACAGTAAGGTCAGGAGTCTGGAGGAGGGAGAGTCTGTAAACTTTTGTAGGTTAAGAGATCTTTTAGGTGATGTGGGGACAGAATGATAAGGGGCGCCCTGAATGTCAGTTTATGAGCTTCTTTCTGCAAGAGCTGTCTAGCGGCTAATGCTCGTAGGCAGGGGGCCCATCCCTGAACTGTGGGGCCTAATTGCTTGGAGAGATAAGCTACTGGGGCAAAGGATGGGCTATAATATTGGCCTAGGACTCTTAGAGCTTGACTGGACCTCTCATGAATGTATAATGAGAAGGGCTTCGACAAATCAGGAAGATGGAGAGCTGGGGCTTCTACAAGGGCTTGACGGAGCTTAATGAAGGAGTGTCGGGGTGAGGAGGATAATGGTTTTTTAGGGAGGCTCTTCCTGAGATCGTATAGGGGTCTTGCCAATAGGGAGCAGGAAGAAGTTAGGGATCTACGCTCTAAAATATCTAGCTAGGCTTAGAAAGGAAAGAATTTCTGTCTTGGTTTTGGGAATGGGCAGGTCAGAGAGGAGCTATTTTCTGTCTAAGGTAATGGACTTTCTTTGTTGAGATAGAAGGAATCTGAGGTAAGTGACAGAAGGGGAAGAGATTTGAGCTTTGACGGGGGATACTGGGTAACTTCTGGAAGCTAGAAGGTTAAGTAGGGAGGCAGTGTCAAGTTGAGACTGTTCCCACGAGAGACTGCAGAGTAGAAGATTGTCTATGTATTATAAGGTGGACTTGGAGTGATCATGATGAAACTGTTTGAGGTCCTGAGCTAGGACTTGTCCAAAAATATGGGGACTATCTCAGAAGCTTTTTGGCAAAACTGTCCAAGTGAGTTGTTCAGAATGTCTTGTGTATGGGTCCGTCCAGGTGAAGATGAAAAAATCTTGGGAGCAGGGGTCTAGAGGGATAGAAAAATGGGTCCTTGAGATCTAGGACTGAGAAGTGGGATGCTGAGGCAGGGATCTGCGATAAAAGGCTGTATGTATTTGGAACTAAGGGATGGATAGGGACAATGGCTATGTTGATGAGGCGAAGGTCTTGGACAAGGCGGAAAGATCCGTTGGTTTTTTTAACAGCTAATATGGGGGTATTAAATGGGGAGTGAGTGGGTCTGAGGTAGTTTTTGTTTAAGAGATCTTGAATGATGGGTCGGAGGCCTATGAGGGCTGAAGTGGTTAGGGGGTATTGGGCCTGACAGATATACTGAGAGGGGTCACATAATTTGATAGAGGCAGGGGGACATAGGGCCACGGAGGGGCTTGTAATGTTCCAAACTTTGGTATTTACAGGGTGTATGAGGGCAGAACCGGAGCTTTCATTGGGTAGAGGGGGGTCGTCAGCTATGAGGGCCATCAGAAAGGGAGTACTGGGGGCTGTGGGAGTGGATATAGTTATGGAAACGTGGAGGAGGGAACGGATGTCTCGTCCTAGTAAAGGGATGGGACAATGGGGCATAACCAGGAAGGAGTGGGAGAAAGGTATGGGATTGTCTAGGATTGTGCATAAAAAAGTGGTGGGTTTTAATGGGAAAATCTGTTTACCTCCTACCCTGACTATAGGAGTAATGGCTGGCATGGTAGGGCCCCGGTATTCTCGCAAGACTGAGAAGGTGGCTCCTGTATCTAGGAAGAAGGAGATGGGGCGACCGTCTACTGTTAAAGTAACCCTGGGCTCCTGTTTGGTGATGGAAATGGTTGGGCGAGAAGCCCCCGGGCCCCGTCAATCTTCTTCTGCCAGCCCCACTACGGCGGGCTTAGGATGGGGGTTGTTCGTCCAGCCTCCCCTTCGGGTGGTTGGGCAATCAGACCCCCAGTGGCCCTTTTTGTGGCATCTGGGGCATGGGGTGGTAGATCTGGGGGAGGGGCACACCCTTGACCAATGTCCCTCTTTTCCACACTTGAAATAAGCTCCTGGGGGGGGCTTGTCTGTAGAGGGGCGCCCAGGTTGTGGTTTTATCAGCTGGGCCAACATCTGGAAATTGGCCTGATCAGCCTTTTGTTTACCGCGTTCTTTCTCCTCCTTCCGGTTATGGAAGACTTTAAAGGCTACTGTTAGGATCTCAGTCTGTGGGGTAGCGGGGCCCTGTTCTAACTTTTTGAGTTTAGCTTTAATGTCGGGTAGCTTTGAGCTAGGAAGTATGTCATAAGGACATGTCTTCTTTTAAGTGTTTCTGGATCTAGGCTGGTATACTGTAATAGGGCTTGAGTGAGTCTGTCTAAGAACTTGGAGAGGGTTTCATCTCACTTTTGAATTACGTCTTGGAGCTTTTGAAAATTGACTACTTTACGAGCTGCCTTTTCAGACCTGCTATTAAGCAGGAGGCAAAAATATTTCGAGAGCAGAGACTCATGGCGGTGTTATAATCTCAGTGTGGGTATTGTTCAGGAACAGCAGTGGGGCTAGGGGGAGAGGTGGGGTCAGTCTTGTGGGTTTCGGTAGCGTGCGTTTGGGCGAAGTCCCAAACTCGTCTCTGCTCTTCAGGGAAGAGAGTATTGGCCAGGAGCATGAAAATGTCATGATGTGTGAGGCTGTAAGACTGGAGGGTCCATTGAAACTCTCTGATGTATGTCGTGGGATCAGTGGAAAAGGAACTTAGGCGTTTCTCTAGTTGGGCTAAATCTCCTAAGGAGAAAGGGATGTGAACACGCATGATGCCTTCGGATCTTGCTACTTCCCAGAGGGGGCGATAATTTTGGGAGGCCCTCGGGAATGAGTCTGAGGGGGACTGAAGGGTTCTGGCTCAGTCCGTGGGGGAGTGATGTGGTCTAGCCATGCCTAGTCGAGCAGGTCCTGAAGTGCAGAAGGGGGGGCAAAGAAAATAAAGAAAGATAGAATCGGACTCATGTGTCGCCAGCTAGCAGCCCAGCTGCTTGCCTCTGCTGCTTTAGTTGGGCTTGAACTCATGACTCTGAGGTTAAGAGTCCCATGCTCTACTAATTGAGCTACAGCAGGGCTCCAGTTAATTGCTTATGGAATGCACTGTTTTCTATTCCTGCCACATCGGCAAGTGGGGGAAGGGCATAGCTAGAAGCAGGGGCGGTGTTTCTACACATCTTTAAGGTCTCCCTATTTTCAGAGTGAGGAGTCTTGGCAAGATATGTTTTTGTGGACAGATAACTTCTAAGGACTGCACATGTTTTTGTGGACAGATAACTTCTAAGGACTGCACCGGTTTTTGTTTAGCTTGTGCTTTCCCATGCTGCATTCAGACATGGGGGGAGGTGCTTTCCCATTCTCTCTACAAACATGTGAGAAGACAAAGGCGGTCCCTAACAGGGGAGAAACAGGTGATGAGGGCAAAGACAGAGGAGGCCCCTGAGACCTAGTTAAAGGGGGGCTGAAAGGCTCAGGCTTAATCTGCAGGGAATGAAGGTGGAGGAGGTGAGATGGGGGAGGAGATGGTTGGGGAGGAAGGGAGAAGGGCTGTTGTAGGAGAAGAAGGGGAAGGGAGTGAACGGGAGGCTTCTGCGGGGGCAGTGGCTTGCAGGCTAGGAGAACTTGGGAGGGGGCGCGGAGAGGAGGAGGCGGAAAGCTTCGATATAGGGAATCTCCTTCCATTTTTTCAGGCGCTGGCAGTAGTTAAAAAGATCGCGAGTGATGTTAGGATCAAGAGTTCCCCCTGCGGGCTATTGGTTGTCATTGTCTAGGGGGTATGTTGGCCAATCTTGGGAGCAATATTTACGGAGAAGTTTTGGTTTTATATCAGGCGTCAGGGAGAGGGTAGCCAGATACTTAAGCAGGCATTCAAGAGGTGAACTTTCAGGGAGGGATGAGGAGGCTCCCATGGCTAAAGGACAGAGAAGGAGACAAACAGGGGAAGACGAACGGAGATCCTCGGACTGGAAGCAGACCACAAGGAGACAAAGGGCGTCCCCGATGATCCTTGGTGGTCTGCGGAAACTCGTATACGAGTCGGAATTTCTTAGGAAGTGTGGGTCGTCACCCAGACTTCCCTAAGAAGGCAGAGTGCCGGAGTCACGAGGTACCTAGCGCTAGGCGTTTTCGGCGGACGGAGCAGAAGGAGGAGGGGGGGAAAAGGGAGCGTTCTCATCCACAAAGGAGTCACCTCGTTTATGGCTGTTGGAGGGGGGTGCCTGAGAGTTGGCCACAGCCGTGAAGGCCTGAGGCGGGGATTTATGACTTTCGGAGGAGGGGCCTGAGCGTCCGCCGCAGCCGTAAAGGCTTGAGGCAGGGATTTATGGCTGTTGGAGGAGGGGCCTGAGGGTCTGCTGCAGCCGTGAAGGCCTGAGGCGGGGAGAGTTCCCTCCTCATCCCCGAGCGTCAGGGCCTTGCTGGACGATCACGGTCAATGGCACTGCGATAGCTCGGGGAAGAGTGGCCCACCCCGGGGAAATTTTGCTTAAAAACTTTCAGCACTGATGGGACTGTGAATGCGTTTATGTCTGTTGGAGGAGGGGCCTGAGCATCCGCCGCAGCCGTAAAGGCTTGAGGCAGGGATTTATGGCTGTTGGAGGAAAGGCCTGAGGGTCTGTTGCAGCCGTGAAGGCCTGAGGCGGGGAGAGTTCCCTCCTCATCCCCGAGCGTCAGGTCTTGCTGGACGATCACGGTCAATGGCACTGCGATACCTCGGGGAAGAGTGGCCCACTCCGGGGGGAAAACTTACCTAAAGGCCAGAGAGGAGTGGTGAGTGTGATGAGCCAGCGCCGGAAAAAGAGGATGAGGGCAAGCTGCTGCTGGTGTCGGGGGGAAGACGGGGCCCAGTTGGGGTGTCCCATCTCCCAGGTTTCGGCACCAATGAAAGGAAAGGAGCGACACATAGCAGCAATTCACCGGAGAGTCACGCTTTATTAGGGAAAGGTGCTGGGTTATATAGGAAGGGGCATGAATTGATTGAGGTGTCACTTCTACGGGGCTGGTGGCTGTTGGCTAGGTACTGGGATTGGGAGGGGGGCGAGAGGTGATTGGGCTTCAGGTGGCGCCGGTGGGAACTGAGGACCCCGAAGAGAAGCCGGAAGTTTGCCATCTTACTGGTGGGGACCCTTCAGGTTCTCTAGGGCAGATCATCTTTGTTTTTGGCTCAAAAACTCTGTAAGCTTGGTTTCAGCTTTTATGGTTCAGTTAATTAGTTTAATTCTTGTCCATCAACTTTCAGCTCTCAAAGTTTTATTGCAGAATCCTTCACTTACTGCTTAGAGTTCTAAGGGTTTATGGCTTTTTTGTCTAACTCATTTCTATCATTTTCATAAGACTTCTTGAAGAAGCAGAGATGAATGCAAGTGGTCACTCAGCCATGTTTAAGGGGCAGCAGGTAGTCGATGTTTTGGTATCCTGTAAATCGGTATAGTAAGCTGTGGGTAAAATTGAAACATTTCCAGAATTTCTCGCCTGGCTTTGGTACATCTGCATATCAACAAGTGTTCAGAGGTGTAAACAAGTAGGCTTTAGTTCATTTGCATCTTTCCTCAGGGGTGGAGAAGTTCATCTCCATAGCAATGGGTAATTACCTGGGCAACAGAGGGCTTATCTGTACCTGAGAGGTGAGGGGGAGCGGAGCGCTGGTGTTGTGGCTGCTTGAGCAGGAAAGAGAGATGGGCTGGACTGCAGTTTTGTAAGCAATAAATGTGTTTTAAACTTTATTTCTCCCTTTGACTGATTTTGTTTTTTAGAGGTATTTTGCCCAGGATTTCCTTTCCCCGGACTTACATAAGCTATGAAGTGACCTTTTAGTAATGGTTAACAAAGTAACAAGACATGTTTAGTCATTTAAAAAAGAATTAACTTCAATGTTAAAATGAAAGTTTGGGATTTTTATTTTGAGGCTATCAATTTTTCCAACAAAGAATTTGAAATATTGATTCATTTTGCATATTATGTTTCAAAATCAGTGTTTTCTAAAGTCTATGAGTCATTCAGTGGCCAGATAATTTCAATGAATATAATTGTCCTCTTAGAGATGTATGTTATTTACTAAAGTAACAAAGATACAGACTAAAGAGACATACTTTGTTTATAATTGGGTTTCCTAAACTTATTTGACAATTTAACAATTGTCCTGCAAAATTCCAATAACTACAGTTGCAAAAAGTAGAATATTTGCTCTGTGTAACACATTCTCAGAAACTGCTGTTGTTTTAATATTTACTCAGGTACAGTTTGCAGTTGTGTAATTTATGATCATTGCAATTGTAACTCTGGGGAGAAAATAAGTTCCCAGTCAGGGGCAAATTACCTTTGAAGCCAAAATCAGTCAAATGGAGAAATAACGTGGGAGAAACCTGTTTATTACTTACAAATAGTCATTCACTTCTGCTTGCCAGTGTCTCTCAGGACCCAGCTGTAAAAAAGGGGCCCCACCAAACCTCTCTGGTCCAGATATACCCTCGCTCCCCCAACTCTTGTAATCACCTATTGATATGGAGATGAACTATTTCTCTCCACCTCTTGGAAAAACCTATTGATATGGAGATGCACTCAGGACAGGTGAGAGATTCTGGAAATATTGCAATTTTACCCACAGCCATTATTATCAATTACTTTAAATGTCTTAGGGAAGAATTACAGTAGATTACCTTGCAATGATAATAACATTAATTGCCTCAAATTTGGTTGATAATCTTGGCAATGATAAAACTATACAGTTAGTTCTTTAAAATGTAAATATCTTTTTAGGACTATAATAGTATCATTAACATCTGGACTCCACCCATCAAGTATGACAATTATATTTTAGGAAGAAGACACAGTTTTGAAGATTAAGTTATGCCTGCCATCTATACACTTTAACTTGGTTCTATAGGTAATGTGGAAATCACACCCTTGCCATGTTTTACTCTTTAGTACAGATAATTATGTTGGAAATCTAACCTACCTGGGATGCTCAAAATTGTTATTCCAATTATGTAATGCATAATGAAGTAAATTGGGGTAAATTTATAAAAATTATTGAGAACTAGGAATCAAAGAAAAAGGTTATTTAGCTCCTTGGAATGTTTATTCTCTCACTTGTCTACAAGAACAAGGAAGTGTCACTTGAATTACCAAAGTAGCTATTTTCCTGCTGTTAGCTCTTAACCAAATATTGGCACCTAAGAGCACCATCCCTCCTTCAGTGGATCAAGCCAAATACAACTACAGCCCAAAAAAGACATCCTGTCCTTCCTTCAACAGCTAGCAGTCTCCTCTCACAGTTCCAAAGAAAAATAAGACAAATATTTGCAAGGATTTTTGTCTTTTACTAAAAATTATCATTAATAAAATCATGCTTGGAGGAAAGCACTAAGAGTATATAAAAACTATACTGTAATGTCAAAGTGGAAAGCATTAATTCATAATATGCAAGTGTATTTTTAGATGGTACTGACAGTTTGCATGAAGCTTGGGAGTGGTGTGACTTGCTTTCATAGGAAAGGAATGGCCTAGCCTGGGAATTTTATTGGCAAATATCATAGCTTAAAAATGCACATGGGATGTCTGTCTTATAAAGTAACGAGTATAATATTTTACATATTTTTCACTTTATGAAAGGAATCAGTTATTATACAAGAGAAAAGTTTCTTGTTTTTCTCATTATTCATCTTTTGCTAGACAGTATTAAACAGAAGTTTTCATATTATCTTTGATTTTATGGCTCTCTATGGTTTGCAAAGTACTTTCACATGCATCACTTCCTTTAATCCTTGCAACAACTGTTGAGAGTGTTACTAATATCTCTGCTTTATCTAAGAAAAAACTGAAAATCAAAAGGGATTAGTGAATTACCTAAGACTACACAACCTTAAATACTAGAGCCAAATGTGAACCCTGAATTTCTTCCTAATCCAAAGAGGACACTTCCCTCTACCAACCTGTGACATGTTCTTCCTTCTTTTAATTAGCTTAATACAACTTCAGACTTTACAAAGCATCAGGCTACCTTAAGGAGTTATCTTCCATCATATGTCAGATTGAAGCACACGAAATTACCATTTATTTTCAGGTCTAATGCAGGCAAATATCAGAAATTTCACATAATTGAATATAAAAGGTGTTTGCTAATTTGCAATACTGCTCACACAAAAATATCCTGTTTTAAAGCAATACCATAAAAACGTGAGATTTCTCTTTATTTTTTTTAAGTCAGCTCTACCACTTAAGCTGTGTCTATGCAGACACTGGCTTTGTCAATTTGATTGACTTAAGCCAATGCTAATAAAATCATCCAATGGGTTGTTTTGATTAAAAATTATTTGTTTTTGTTTTGCAAGGAATAAATCAATAACGTTAGTTTAGAAGATCATTTGTATAGAACAAATATGTAAGTGATGCAGTGAGAAAACGTGCTTGTCAGCAGGGTTGAGAGTTCTCATACAACAGAGGCCCTTACGCAGGGCCTCAGGATACGGAGAGAGAGTGAAAAGTAGTCATGTTCAGAATGCTCTCATTTCCTGCCATTCCCCCAGGGAGGCATAGATATTATAAAAGGTCTTGGAAGAACTTTTTTGAATCTCACAATGATTTTTTTTCAACTTTTAAGTGATGGGTAAAATATAGGTTTGAAATTTTCTTTAAAAAAAAGCCCACACAATTGTCAGTCACTAAAAAAAAGTCATACTGCCCAAGCCATGAACTTAATACTTTGTGTTCATAGATTTTATAATGATTCTAAAAAAGCATGTTTTAAAAAATGTATAGACTCATAGACACTGAGAAGGGACTAATGGTTATCATGGGGGGGGTTTGGGGGGGGTAAAATAGGGTAAGGGGATAAAGAGACACAAAATCTCAATCATAATGTAAATGAGTCACAGGGATTAAAGTACAGCATAGAGAATATAGTCAATAGCTTTGTAACATCTTTCTACGTTGACAGTAACTACACTACTTGGGGTGAACACTCTAATGTAGATAACTATAGAATCACTATGTTGTATAGTTGAAACCAACATAATACTATATATCAACCATACTTCAATTGAAAAAGTTAATAAAAAGTACATAGATATTACCCATTTTAAACTGAGAGAAAAATAAGAGTAAGAAGAGCAAGAGACCTATGTGTCAAGCTATTTGACAAACAAATAGTAAAAATTATTGTTTAAGGCATAGTCTCCTTAATCATACTGGATTCTATCAGAAGGATAGCATGTTTTATAGGGCATGATTCATACTGAATTTTAAGCTACACTGTAGTTAATATTTATTAGGCATATTTGCTCATTATTTCATTCACTCACTGATCAAATTTTTATTTGTTAATAAATAAATACCTATTGAATGCTCACTGTGGGGGTAGCAAACCTATTCAGTAGTTTATAGACCTGGGATATAATAAACCAAAGGGATCCATGAGGTTTCAAAGTGGCTATTTATCCAATATAACATATATGTGGTTTATAATGAAATTTGCTTGTCAAACCTTAGATGCAAGTCCCCATTTTTCAATTCTACTTAGACACGATATCTATAAATACACATTTTCTGGTAATGTTTCCCTCATGAAAAGCCTCAGAAAAGTGCATTCATCATGATTATGGAGAATATTTTATCTTATTTAAATTAGTGTTCAATTATACTTACTTTATTAAGAAATGTACATGATTTAATAACTCAATAATTTTAATTTTGATGATTTATTTAGTGAGATCTGAGACATTAAATATTGACCTAGGCTTTGTACCAATTTACAGATAGGATTTTCAAATCATTGACATGATGTAAAAGTAAGGTATTAGTAAAAAAGTAACAAATACATATAGTTAGAAACTTTCATAGGAAGCTAATCAGGAAAAGTTGAAACAAAAATAAGTTCTATGAAGAACTATTTTAGACAGAATATGAAATAAAGAGAAATAATTTATAACTTCTGAATTGGCAATTAAACTGAGTTTTTAAGAAAGTTAAAGTAACTTATAATCAATAAAATAAGGATTCTGATATATTAGTGTGTGGTTCCTTCAATGAATTAAAGACTGTTCTAATAATTCATGCAACAGACATTTACTGTGCGCCCACTGTGTTATACAGTCAGTGTTGAAGCAAACAGATATAGTCTCTGTTCCAATAGGCCCTACTACGGAATAAAGGAAGCGAATATTGTATAACTGCCCAGAGAGATAAGGGGATATCTCTAGCTAAACATGGGTCATCAAACAGAAAGTTACTGTTTCAAAGTAGTTGGAAATTTCTGCTCTCCAGTTAATTGTCTCATTATTACAGCACTGTATGCTTTTGAGATTGGTATAGTATTTCTTTAATATTTTATATCTGCATATAATGATAAATATTCCATATTTCATTGTGTTTGTGATATCTTGATCCCCCTTTCTGTTTTCAAAAAACAAGTTAAAAAAGGTTGAAGAGAAATATCCTTTCACATTTCTTTTCAGAGCTACAAATTTTGCATTATAATTATGGTCAAGCATACAGCTTAAGTAAAAAGCTATAGGACATGGCAATCTACTTACATATTACGATAACCACCAAGGGCCTATTTTACCAGGGTTCTAATTTGTCTATATCTGAGCAGTAAGGGTTTTTATTAACATACATTAAACTTTCCTGCAGACACCTGAGCTGCTCAGGTCTCTCTAGAATGAACATGTCCTTTGGCACTTTGTTGATCAGACCTCTGGGAGATCAGAAGCAAAGCATATTCAGTACATGACTCAGGATTTTAGAATTCATTTCCCTTGCCAAGAAAGGAAAACCAGTCTTTGGGGGACTGACTGAGAAGCTCACATATTTATACACGTATTTACTTGAAGAAGTATGGTACAAAATCCCAGGACTCCCAGGAAAATAACATACTGTTTTGTGTTTATATTTGGTAAAAAGGACTAGATATTTTAAAGTCATGATAGACAACACTACAAACACTGAAATAAATTAAATAAGACCTTTTCTTTATTTACACACCACAAATGTTTCAAATAATTCACAGAAGTTCTGCAAATGACCACAGGTCCAAAAACTTAAGGTTAAACTATATTAAGTTGGACCCAGAAAGATATATTTAGAGTTCCTACATGGTTTTACCTTGGAAAAGGTAAAAACGTTTTCTAAAACAAAAACTAGACACAGAATATGTATGATACTGTAGGTATGTTTTATTACCTAAATCAACATAGAATTTCTAAGTTAGGTAAATGTCAGAGAGAGCTAATTTCATTGTATGTATTCCCCAGTACCCTAAATTATACCTAACCTACCACATGAGCTCAATAAATATCAGTTGATATTGATGTATTATAAAATTTCTGTAAAGTGAAATTATTGTTTTATAATTTATGTAATGTTCTAATTTATGTAAAGATGCAATTTTCTAATTTATAAAAGATGAAAGATTTCAATGTAAACTCAAACAAATGTTTTTATATAATTGTTCCATCAAAGATAAGTCATCCAGGTTATTTATTAGTCTGATGGAAAATCAATTCTACTAATGTCATAGACATTTTTTTTTCTATAGTATACAATCATTGGGAAAGTTCTACAAATTAAAATATCCAATTAAGTGTTAAAATATAAGAAATAACTTAAAAGAAACCATGCTTCCTGTAGCAGAATGATAAGCCTTGACTACTGAACACTAAAAATACAAGTGTTGGTTAAATCACAGTCATGCTAATTATAGGACATGTAGGAACTTTAGATATATTTTATTTTTTATTAAAAATAAAAGTTTGGGCATGGCTAAATCACAGTCATGTGAATTACAAGACATACAGGAACTCTAGATTTATATTAACTATCAATTTCTCTACAATTCTGTTTCACTAACTGTAAAATTATATGTTCCCCTTTATAGAGCTCTCACAGGTATAAAGAGAAATTAAACTCTATCATGTGATTAGGCAAAATGTCCTATGTTAAAATTCACATATCTGGTCAATATTAGAGTTTAACTGATTTATGAATTAATCCGTGCAAAATAGAGAGAGAAAGAAGAAAGTAAATTACTATAGAGAGAGCAGTCAATCCTCTCTCCTCTAAACGCATCTTCTAAAACTCATTGAGTCAAATTTCCTAGAGGGTAGGAGAAGTCATCAGGCATAAGTTATGGGATGACAGACAGTCAGATTCCATTAAAAGGTTCATTTTCACAGAGCTTTACCATAGGATGTGAATGAAATTAACTGGCTGGAAACATCTGGGATGTAAGATTATGCATAAAATAACTGGAGTAAGTTATAAGGGAAGTCTTTTATTTCTGAATCACTGGATACAATTTTGGTGTGCCTATTAGGGATATAATGATTATCAGTACACAGTGAATGTTTAAAATATACAAAGAGAGTAAAAAAAGATTTGATTGTAGGTAGAGGCAATTCTTTTCTAAGTAAAGGCAGTGGATGTGGAACTCAATAAAGAAGCATACTGGAAGCAGTGAGATTATTTGAAATGTGTTCACTGTTAGAAAATTATATAATCTTAGTTGATACTTGTTTTTCTCCTTTTCCTAGTAGAGTCCACTAAGCTAAACTTTATTCACTTTACTTACTTTTAAAGGAAAGACTAGACCTATCCTCTACACCTACTCTTATTAACAATATGCACACACACACACACACACACACACACACACACACACACACACACTAATAAACTGCATTGTGCTTAAATGCTATGATTTTACTTTAATTATATTTACTTTCAAAGGAAGAATTAAGCACTTCTTGAACATATAATAGGTTCAATACTGAAGGTGCAAGGGAAAAATAGGGTCCCTTCTCAAGAAGTTTATCTGAGTATATTCTCAATGGACTGCCTGAGAATGTCTCTATCTAGCTATGTAAAATTGGACAACACAATAACAATTTGGAAAGAAGCAGAATAGTAGCAAAATCTGATTGAGCCTTTTCATTGGGTAGAGAAGGGAAGGAGAGCATTCCAGATGGGGAGAAAAATGAGCAGGTAAGACACAAACAAAGTAAGCATTCAGGAAAACAAAGAATAATTATGTTTGTCTGAAATGTATAGAAATGTATAAAATAATAGAGAAATTATGGTTTGAATGTTCAGGTTCTAGGATTATCATGACCATTTCAAACAATAGTGGCTGTAAAAATAGAATAAAAGCCTAAGGTTGTATTGATTATTTTGAGTTCTAAGTCTAGCTGAAAATTTTGATGTAAGATTGAAAAATCATCCCCAGAGTATTTCAGCAGGGCTGACTGAAGTTTAGAATATAATTTGGTGTATTTAGCCCTGAGAAATATATTGACCAGTAGTCTCTTCCAATAACATACTTCAATAATAGCCAAGGGTTTCTTAACCTTTGTACTCATTTTCTTGAATGATCACTTAATGAAAGTTCTGCATAAATTCCTCAAGCAAAATTGAGATAAATGCACACCCTTAAGAGTTTATGTTTGTGTGTTGTTCTGCCTGGATTGGAATGGAACCAGGAGTTTACCAGAGTATTTAGCTCCAAAAAACATGTCACCTTTGTCAGATCTACCTGTTCACTTGCCATAAATAAACTAAGTACTTGGCTGCTGATAGTCTTTTAAACATTAAAATAATTCTACAGCTTAAAATAGAGACTCTGGCTAACCCTTTTAGGCAAAATTAGTCTTCAGTGTGCTGCATATAACATGGTACATGTAGAAATAGAAAATTGCTTATGAAAAACTTTTGAACAGATGTCATATCAACATTCAAGAATTACCTAATTCCTTTTGTAGTTTCTCTATTATTTCTTAAATATTTTGTTTTAATTTATATTTTTTTATTGTTGTCTTCCTTGGGTCTCTTGTATTGGGAGAGCTGTGTATCTCCATGGCTTGAGAGACTATCTCCTTCCCCAGACTGGGGAAGTTCTCAGCAATTACCTCCTCAAAGACACTTTCTATCCCTTTTTCCTCTCTCTTCTTCTTCTGGTACTCCTGTAATGCAAATATTGTTCTGTTTGGATTGGTCACACAGTTCTCTCAATATTCTTTCATTTCTAGAGATCCTTTTTTCTCTCTGTGCCTCAGTTTCTTTGTATTCCTATTCTCTAATTTCTATTTCATTTACTATCTCTTCTACTTCATCTAATCTGCTTTTAAATCCCTCCACTGTATGTTTCATTTCAGATACTGTATTCTTCAACATTTGTATCTCATTATTGAATTCCTCCCTGAGTTCTTGAGTATTTTTCTGTAGCTCTGTGAGCATGTTTATGATTTTTCTTTTGAAATCTGTTTCAGGAAGATCAATGAGTTCAGTTTCACTTGGCCTTCTTTCTGGTGTTTGTGGGATTTTGGTGTGAACCAGTTTCCTCTGACATTTCATACTTGTAAAAATAACTTGGTGTAGATAGTGCCCTCTAGTGTCTATAAGCTCTACTCTCTGGAGCTGTTTGGCCCCTGGAGTTATGGCAGGGGTTGTAGGTGAGCAGTGCTGGTGCCTGCTGGGAGGAAAAAGCTCTTTCCTGGTTCTTTGCTGCAGTGTCTGACTCCACTGCCAAGGCCAGTGGGCCAAGCTTGCAGGGAAGAGCCTCTAAACTATGCCCCTGAAGCTGCTGTAGGCAGGGCCACTGTCTGGCTGCCCTGGTGCAATGGTGGGGGCAGCAAGTTTGCAAGCCAGTCCCAGCAGAGAGGAAAGGAGTGGCAAGCTGCATATCATGATGGGGAGCCTCAGAGCTGCATTGTCAACCATGGCGATGGAGTACCTCAAGCTTCTGAAAGTTCCTAACCTGCTGGGCTGAGTGCACTGGGACAATTTTGTCCACCTGTCTTTTCTCCTGACCAGCAAGCTCTGTGCAATCCTTGCCTCTTTAGCAGCCCTCTCGCTGTTAGGAAGTCTCAGATTGCCCGCCTTTCTTTTGTCCCAGAGCAGCTGGTTGTGAGTACCTGTTCTTCACAAGCAGCTGGAATCTGTCTCTCCAAGTATTCTGCCTGGCTTAGCTCTGCAACCCCAGTAATTTCCAGAGCACCATTTATTGAAGGTTTGTGCTCCCAGAGCAGATCTCCAGGGCTGGGTGTTCAGCAGTCCTAGGCCTCCAACCCCTCCCCACTCTGTTTCTCTTCCTCCTGCTGGTGAGCTGGGGTAGGGTTAGGGCTTGATTCCCACAGGATCAGGGCTTTGGTAATTTACCCTTTTCCATGAGATAGGCTCTTTTCCCCATATGTAGGCAGTCTCTCACAGCCTTCTTTCCTGTTGCTCTTTCAGGATTTGTTTTATTTGCTATATTTTCCTATTATATGAGGTTTTGGGAAGAGGTTTCTGTCTCACCTCTCATGCTGCCATCTTTAAGCCAATTGGTAGTTTTTCTATTATTGTAATACTGCCTCCACAACCCATGAGACACTGGCCAATAAAGTCTCAAAAAAGAGCTAGTTGATTAGTCTAAGAGGGATGTCTTCTAATATAAAAACACTCAGTGAAAGGCACCTAGAAAAATCTAGGGTGAGGTCTGTGGTTGTTTGGGATATCAGATGATGGTATTGCTTGTGAACAGGACAGAAGTCACAGGTATGCTATAATAAGCACAATTTTTTTTTTCTTAAAAAGGAGTCACCAAGTATGATTACAAAAGAATAGATGCTAAGGACCAGGACAAACAAGGCAATTATGAACCTGTTGGTCACTGGGACAATAACTCTTGAAATAATAGCTGGGTACTTTATAATTAATAACATAAAGTGAGACAACTTTGGCAAGAAGCAGTGCTCTATGTTCACTACAGTTTACAAGCACAGACCAGAAGTTAGTGATCCCTTGACCCATCACTGAGTACACATTGCCATATGTCTTTTTTTCTATAATTTAAAGTTGCTCAGGATACACTACCTTTTGTTGGTGAAATTTGTAGTGGTAATACAACTTCAGAAAAGCTTAAGGTCCTATCCTTGAAACCAATATAATATTGTATGTATCAACTATACTTCAACAAAACACAAGGAAAAGCTTAAGGTCCTTATTGTGATGTTTTTTTCAGCTGATTGAATCTGACATGTAAATTGTCCAAGTTTAAGGTACACAGTGTACTTTATACACCTTGATACAATTATATACTTTAATATGACTACCAATATAGCTGAGTAATATCACACTACATAATTATAGTACAATATTATTTTCTATATTCATTATACTATGCATTAGATCTCTACTTACTGCTTGTTACAACTTTGCACCCTTAAACACAATCACTCATATTTCCCTATCCCCTAATAACCACCATTTTACTCTCTGATTTTTACAGGTTTAACTTTTTTAGAGTCCACATATAAGTAGTATCATACAGTACTTGTCCTTCTCTAGCTGACTTACTTCATTTAGCATAATGTGCTCAAGGTACATCCATGTTGTTCCAAATGGGTGCATATCTTCCTTTCTCATGGTTGAATACTATTTCTTTGTGTATATGTACCACATCTTTCTTATCCATTCACTTCATGCCTTTAATCTGGCAGGTTGAGTACAAGCCACTGTGAGTCAAACCTACCAGACAGAGCTCACTGGACTAACCTAGGCTGTTCCCTCTTCTTAAAATGCCCTTCCCTTCTCTTTTCATCACTGCTTCACAGGAACAAACAAAAGGACTATTTTGGATATTAAATCAGAAGTATATAAATCTCCCCATGTGAGTCATAGGTTGGTATGTTAGATCTGCTAACACACAGGTGATATATTTTATTTCATTTAATAGTCAAAATATTGCCATGAGTTTGATACTGATGACCCCATTTTACAGAATACATTGAGTTTCAGAGAATAAAATGAATCTGCCAACACTGCCTAGGTAAAAAATAGCAAAATCCATTCCATGGTATGCAGTTACACTGTCTTATTGGCTCAGGTCCTTTGTTAGGTTCTTTGTAATACACAGTTTCTTTCAGTCAGGAAGCCTTCTTTGTAAGTACCCGTCATTCAGTGATGAAGTACTACACAGCATGACAGGAAAACAGAATCTGTTTGTGAAATGTAAATCTCTGAACATGATTTAAATGCTTGTGGAAAAGTCATAATCAGAAAAGGGCACAATGGTAAATCTCAAAAACTTAATATATGTCTTAGTACTAGAAACCACAGTAATTTGGCATCATTAAGGCATACATTAATGTTGAAAAATATACTCTTCAAGACAGTACAAGTTTTTCACCTTATTAATCCAAAGAGGAAGTCCAGTAACTCTAAGGTTTAATATCTGCCCCAAGTCATTAATTTTCAGCCCAGGAAACAGTCTCCTAAGTTTTAGTACTTAATCTATAGTACCAGTATTGCTTATCTTTATTTAAAGATGTATCCCAGAACTCAAGCAAGATAATTATAATTTAAAAAATTGTTTATTATTGTAAAAATGACTCTGAACCATTGTAAAACCTCTCCTAAACCAGTATAAAATACACTTTCAAGAACACAAATGGAGCAAACATATTGGCATTAATTATCTCATTCAGCTAATCATTCTGAGCATTCTTCCTAAACATCTAGTATATTTATAATTCTCCTTTGTAAGTTGGAGGTACAACAACAAATGGAGAAGACTGAAACCTCAGTCCTTACAGATCTTATGCTCTATTATTCCAGAGCTTATGTAGGTACTGTGTTAATTGCTGTGGATAAAGATGTTTATGATGGTGATGACAGTGACAACAGCTAATGTTTACTGAGAGCTATTCCTTTAATATTCACAGCAATTTCATCTTTATCCTGATGTACATTTGCAGAAATGGGACATGCGCAAGTGAAGCAATTTGCCCAAGGACACAAAGGTAGTAATTAGTGGAGCCAGGATTCAAATCTAGGTTATCTGAACCTTATGCACCCTTTCTACCCTTAAGAAGTCTTTCAATCTAGCGGAGAAAATAAGAATTAATGTAAACAATCTAATAAATAAATGTGACTTTAAACTATAATAAACCCTGAATTTATAAATCTGTACAACAGGGCACACTGACCTGAATTTTGCACTACCCCCACTTAATGTGTGCACTTGACTTGTTTTATAACCTGAAACATCCTATCTGCACTCATTCTGAAATCGTGAAACCAAATTGCTGCTCCTGCAACTGCCTACAGCTCCCACTACACCCTCAGGAGTGGTAACTGTCCCAGTACTCCTGGGGCTCAAGGACACGTATGGACTGTGCCTTACCTCCAGGCTTTGCAGAATACCTTCAACCCCTTACCTTGTGGATTTGATGCTGTCTTAAAGCAAGAGCCATGGTGGATCTGCTTGGCAGCCAAGCACACCCACAGAAATGTGGAGGAGTTAAAGCCTCTTTTAACCAGTGGGAAACAAGAACCAGAAGAATAAATTATTTTCCCTTCCTAACCTTGATGGACCACTCAGGGAGCTTATCAGGACTCTTGGAAGATGCAGTAGGAGAAGAAGCAATCAGCTTGTCAAGAAGCTGGGGCCAGCTGAGTAATGAGTAATGTACTCCCTTGCATTTACTCCTTTAATGCCTGGCTTTCATTTTCCTCACTCCCACTTCCCTGGGATTGTCCTTCCCAAGAAAATGTCCAGCCAAGTAGAAAAAGCATATGCTTTTGTCTCAGACTCTATTTCCTAGGGAACCAAAGCTAAGGGGTGGGGAGTTCTCACCTACTGCAAGAGTCAGGAAAGGCTTCTTTGAGAAAAGGACATTTGTACTGACATTACCAGTGCATAGACTGACTGCAGCCGGAAGTTGGGAAAGGGAGAAACTTTCACGTGCAGTTCTGATTAGAGTAGGAGGACAGTGCCTCTGAACAAATATAAGATCAGTATGGAAATGAGGTGAAAAGTAACATTAGTCAACACTACATGCCACCTACTGATCTAAGTTTTTTATGGGTATTACATCTAATTTTCACAAGTCTATGAACTAGGTACCATTAGTATTTTCATTTTATAGATGAAGATAGGCTAAGGAAGGTTAAAAAACTTGCCCAAGGCAAGTTGTATGAATAGAAAGACAATATGCAATAATTTAAGAACACAAACTTTAGAACTAGAACTGCCAGCCTTTGAATTCTGCTTTGTTACTTAACAGTTGTGTGAATTCAAGCTCTGTGATGCAATTTCTTCATCTGTTAAATGGACTAATGATTCTATCTCCCTCATGTAACTGCTATAGCATTAAATAAGTTAACATTGTTAGTATTTCAAGCAGTTTTAAATACTCTCATTTTAAGTACTGTGTAAGTGTTTGTTAAAGGGTAAAGTCAGTTTCAAACAAAATTCTGGACCCAGATCCCATTCATTATATGCACCATATGCATACATTAAATATCTTTTAATATATAAACAGTAGTTGATAAAGTTAACTAGGACATGGAAAGGAAGACAATGACTAGTAATGATTTACCAAGATAAGTACAAATGAGGGGTATAAAACAGTATTTAGTAGCATGAAGCTGTTGTTTCTTAAATACTGCTGCAATATTCTCAGATATGGATAACACAGTTTTACAGTACTACTAAATTTGAAATTATGAAACAAAGTCTGGAAGAATGTAGATCCTATTCAATGTAGTAGTCTCTGGGGGGATTTTGGGAAGCATGGAAAGCATGATCCAGACAACAATGAAATGTATTCTTTCTTGCCTAATAGATGTGTTGAATTTACTATGGTTTCCTCGATTTCATGTGGACATGTGGAACACATTGAGCAGCAAAGGGTACATTTAGGTAACGTTAAAGGCCTAAGAGCAAGGGGATTCACTGGGAGGAAAACTTGGCCAGACACATTAGGCTTAATTCATGGCAGCTACAATATTTGTCCTGACAATGTAAACGGTTATGGTATTTTTACTTGTTTGGACTTATGTGTTTCTTAATTGAGCTTGCTTTAATTGAAGGCACTGCATTGTACCTATCTTAAAAAAAAAGAATCAAAAGCATTTTTAAACATACACAAAAGGAGTAAAACTTCACAATAGTGTATGGAAATTTAATAATAGCACGATTCCTGAAAATATTTACACCCAACACTATGTCTATAATGGCTCTTCCAGGCAAATAGAAAATGCAGAATTTTACACAGGGTATTTGCACAATATTAAATAACAGGTATCTGTAGTTTTTGGATTTTTTTTTCTGAAGCAGTATGGGATTTGTTAAATAAATCTATATTTGAATTCACTAAGTTTTATTCATAATTTTATAATATTAAGGAAACATAATTGAAGATGAAGATATTTAATCCTTTTAGAAGAGCAATTTTATATGTCCCTGTGTTCAGGGAAATGCCCATTGTTCACTATGGTATAATCCTGAGAGCTCGGCAAAGGATTTGTCCCACCTCTGACCCCTGCAAGGCCCCTGCCACCTCCCACACAAACTCAGCTTCTCCTTTGACCTCAGTAGACCTAACAGTCTGTTTCTCATTTGTAACTCTTCCTTTGCCTCACTTAACAAGATGTTCTAACAGATCAGCTCACAACAGCTTGTCCTCCCCTTTCCTGGCTGAGCAAGGTGGACAATTCATTAAATTCTCATATGCTTCTGGGACAGTCCATCAAGAAGATCCTGAATTTAAGTGCTGGCTATAGTCTCTAATCTAAAATGGTGATGGCAAAAATACTGTTAACAACTGTTACATCACTGTAATGTTCTTACAAGTGGCAACACTATGTAAGGATTGATTTTCTTTCTGTTTTTATTATTGCACTGAATAATGATAGTACCAGATATTGGTATCAAAATGACTATGTTAAAGATTTATTTTCTATATAAGAATTCTTTTGTTAGGAATATTCAAAGGTAAGCTTATTCAGGTTTGAAATTTCCTACACTAATTAAAAATTTCACCGCAGAGAAAATATGTAGTCAGTTGTATATGTACATGTATTATATATATATTGTACTAAACACAATGTAATGATGAGACATATGTATTTAATATATTAGGTACATATATAAATGCATATGTGTATGTACATAAATTACATATACATGTATATATATAATTTATATATATGCACATGTGTGCATGTGCATGTGACTTTGTTCTACACTTGACGTGAAGGTGCCTTATAGGTATAAATTCAGATCATCTTTGAATATGTACATATATTTACATATCACATATATAGACACATTTTATAAAAATAATATGCATGTGTGTCTTTTTATATGAATTTTTATCAGTAAAAGGTTATATTTGACTTGCTTATCAAAAGTGTCTTAAGTTTACACAGATTTGTGGACTGTAAAGTGGGTAGAGATGAGTGATTTTAGCATTTATTTTTTTCCTAATATTTCAGTAATATTAATGTGAATTAGGATAAATATCACTAAGTGCTGCTTTCACTGGTATATCCAATATTGATTATTTTTATAACCAATAAAATTTCACAATAATAACTCAGTAAATTAAGAATTCCATTTGCCTTACAGGCTGATTTCTGCTTTCCTTTTCTTCTCAACTGTGTCAGTGTAAACTCAGAACATATTTAGGGAGTAAATTTTCCAAGTAGGAATTTATGGGTTATTTTCTTGCATGTTACAAAGGGAGAATATAATAACTTGGTTGCTTTGATACACTACCACAGTGTAAAGTTGTGATGACCTAGATCAAAGTCCCACACATGCTCTCGAACTGCTCTGTGCTCCTGGAAAGTACTCTCAGCAGGGAGAGGACCACTTTGTTATGCTAAATAATGTTCATTTTCAACTTTTCTCTCCATCCCATTTTTGAAATGAGAACTTCTAAAAGTTCCATTTCATTAACTATTTTAATATCTTACTGACTTTTACTGTGTCTATTTGAGAATTGGTTTGAAAATCTCACATATGAACATATAGTTTATTTTTCTCATAAAAAGCCAAGGAGATGGACCTTTGATGAAATAATAAATTAATATCACATTATCTTCATGTATGGTACCTGAGAAAAGCCAGTTAAAACTTTATCCCTAATGTCTAAGACAGGTATTGATTTTAAAAAGCATATGTAAAAACAAGAACTACTATAAAACCAATTTTAACAAAATTAATGAATGGATCATGCCATCATTATATGAGTAAATAACTAGGAGTCAAGAGAGACTCACTGGACTTGAGTCATCTACTAAGCACTTACTTGCCAGCTATGTAACCTTGGTTATTCAACTGAGCTCCTCATGCCTTCTTACAGGAGACATTCGAATAAAACATTAGAAATGAAAAAGGATGGGGAAACTCAAGACCATCTTAGTAAATTAACAGGATTTTGTGAATGGCTGAATGTGAAAGGGAATTAAAAAATGAGTCTGCTCTTAAGAAGCCTATGAGATGGCTTTGAGATGGCGCTATTATTAACAGAGATATAAAACACATAAGGAAAGCCAGGATGGAATTGGATTTCATCTTAACACAAGTTAATTTTGAAGGGGCTAGAAGATACCCAAGAAGAAATGTATAGTAGAATCAGTTGGAAATAGGAAATCTAGATCTCAGGAGAGAGAACTCAGGTGAAAATTAGGATGACTGTCATGTCTGTCATACTTGGAAAGGCACCTAGGGAAAACATAAAGAATGGATTATCAGTGATTTAGAGGTAAAAGGACCAAATAACAAAAACCTAATGGAAACAATTTTTAAGGTACAGGCTAAAAAAGAGGAACAGATGAATGACAGAAAAGATAGCAAGATGTAGGATAATCAGAAGAGGTGTCATGAAGTAGAAGGCAGACATTCAAGAAAGAAAGGGTAGTTTGTAAAGAGATGAAACAAAGTAACTTTACAACTTTGAGTATCCATAACTAGGACTTTAATAGGTTCCCTTTCACAAATTAACTTGCAGTTGAAGTCATATTAATTTTTTTAAGTGTAGTTACTACCTATTAGCACAGGAAGGTATTATTGATAGTTCTATTGATTATATTCTCTACACTGATGGGAAAAGTCCACAGTATTCTCTTTGACCTAAATGGAGCTTCTCTTCTCAAACCCATCTAATACCAAGATTAAACTTTAAGTGATCTTAGGTCACTCAAAGACTATGCTATTATTTTCACTATTATTATTACTTTTAATTCTCAAGGACAGCAAGATACGGGAACATGAACATTTACTCTTTTATATTTACAGAACTTAAAAAAGTGAGATAAATTTTACTATCCTTTTTCAGAATACCCACAAATACAAATATTTATTTCAAATGTATTCTTTTCTTTGTGGGTAGCAAATAGGTAACACATGTATTTTTCTCTGTACATATATCCACAATCTTAGACCTAAACTGTATGCTTTTAAAGAATAACTAGAGCATTCTGGAACAATCAGTTGCCTTTGAGTAAAAATTAAGTACTTATGGAGCTCCATTTTCTGTCTTGATCTAATAATATATTGATATATTACAGCTCCAACACATTAAGATGAACACATTTCCCTAAGTGGTTTATTTATATCTCTGGAATAGTGTGCATATAAATCAGAATTTTACCTAATTGTCATCATTATCATTTCTCCATTTCCTTCATAATTCTTTGTATTGATATCACACAGTGGTATGTATGATCTCACAACTTCACAAGCTGGGGATGAGGTATCTGTGGCCATTAGTGAACAGAAATATTACACCAAAGTACAGAACTTCAAGTTTAATATTTTCTGACTTCATTGTATATTTAACCAAAAGCTATGATACAAATAGTAAAAAACAAAAACATAAATCAAGATATGCATTATGGGTCTTTATGGAGCTCTTATAAGAATATTTCATTTTGTATAACTAAAAGAATGAGATCATTGCCCAGGATCCTTCTTTCTACTTTAATTATCAATGAATAATGTGTCATTATTGTCATATCTTAGCCATACTTGGCAAGGTATGGAGGAGAATCTGGATTCTTGAATATTGTTTAGTAGCTCTAACTATAAATGAGGATTACTCCACAATAAAGCAGCATTGTTTCTGAGACAATGTTAACTTTGTGATTAATGAGGTGATGGATGAGGAACATATAACTGTTTCCAGGTTCATTCCAGTATTTTTCTAAACTTCAACCTTAGCCAAAACTGTCAGCACTAATGACAAGATGACCAGATAATGTTTCAGCTGCAAGTGGGGATCTTGACTGCAATTTTAAATTTCTAAAACTTCCACAAGGCACATCTCTTACGTAAAGCCAAGATTTTTTTTTTCTTTCCAAAAGCTTAAAAACAAATGGAACAGCAAACTTCTAAGGAGGAAAACCAGTTCAGTGTGCACTTTCAGAAGTTCTGGAAGTATAGACTGATTAGCAGAGGGATTTGGCTGCCCAAGAGACCTGAGCATAGAAACAAAGTTTTGTATTAAAAATCCTAACAATAAATAAGAGCCTAATTCTGAATCATCTAGTCATTCAAAATGCTGGAGCTTACAATTTTTGATGAAAAGTTTTTGAAAGATGAATTGAATTTTAGCAGCTTGTGGCAGATTTTCAACTCTTTGAGGTTAAGGACAATGACACTCAAATCTCTAAACTAAATATCAAGTACTGTAAACGTACTACTCAATGGTGTGAGCCACTGTCAGCCTTTCAGAGTGAAGTCATGGCTCAGAGAAAACACATTTATGTCAATAATACTCACTGTGTCATAAAGTCTCATCCTATGATTGATGTTCACATTAATTCATTATGAAGAATAATTTACAAAATATCCCCAAAACATTTTCAAAAAGTAGAATGGAAATGTGTTTCTTAACAGGAAGGATCTGCAGTTAAGCTCAGATGTAGGCAATTAGCAAATTATTTTAACCCATTTCCCCCTCTGTGAAATGAAAATTCAGAACTAAATATGGGTGAGCCTTTCTAATACAGCACTCTAAAATCATAATATTTTAAAAATGAAAGAAACCTTAATGCCCCCTAGTTTAAACCCTCACTTTTTAAATGTAAGGAAAATGTAGTGTTGACTTGAGCAGGATTATACAGTTTCCATTGTAAACATCACAGAAACAACCTGATATTACAATTGACTTATTTTGTAAAATAAATTTTTATTTTGAAAAATACATTTGTTAGCTTTTTAAAAAACATTAATATGATCATATTTGACAATACAGGCATATCTTGTCTTATTGCAGTTCACTTTATTGTACTTCTCAGGTATTGTGTTTTGTAAAAATTGAAGGATTGTGGCAATCCTGCACTGAGCAAGTTTACTGGAGCCGTATTTCCAACAGCATTTGCTCACTTTGTGTCTCTACATCATATTTTGGTAATTCTTGCAATATTTCAAAATTTTTCATTATTATTATATTTGCTATGGTGATTTGTTATCAGTGATTATAGCTCACTGAAAGCTCAGATGATGGTTAGCATTCTTTAGTATAAAAGTATTTATTAAAGTATGTACATTTTTAGACACTGCTAAAGTGCACATAATAGACTACAGTATAGTGTAAGTATAACTTCTATATGCCCCAAGAAAACAAAAAATTAATTTGATTTGCTTTATTGAAATATTTGCTTTACTGCGGTGGTCTAGAACCAAAGCCACAATCTCTCAGTGGTATGCCTTTATTTAAAGAAATTTGTCATCGCATTATTGGCCTATATTTGTATTTTACCATATGCCAATAATATGTTTTTATATTGTAAACATATATTACCAAGCCAAAATATTCCACTTTTCTATGAATTAATACTTTTATAAAGTAATTAGGCATATTTAGCAGGATAAGAGTAGACCTCTAAGCCACTTTTAACTGTACATTTAGAACACACATTGAGTAGCAAACTGAACAATAGAAAACATGGTGTCCTATTTACAGCTTCATTTGTATGTTTGTCATACATTGCATTAACACCAATGTAAAATATCAAGAATCTGTAAAGCTACAATTATAATGTGCTTACTAAGAAAGACTCCAAGTTTATTGAATGTAAATCTAATGCTTTTCCAACTTTTTATAATTTTTAATGTAACTCAGCTAGACATGCTAAAAAAGGAAATAAATGACTCAAGAAACACGATTTAAATGAGTTGTAAATATAAATAGCTCTATTTTCAATGTGAGGCCTAACCAAAAAAAACAACAAAAAAACATTTTTGCAAGCCTTCATTTTCAAACACTGCAGTAGAAATGTTTCCAAATCATAACATAATAGAGCACTGGAAATGAAATTGGGAGTTTTATAATAAGGTATGTAAAATTTCGGGTCCGGTTAAAATTGGACTCATACAAAACTTTTGCACAAGTGACAGAGTATCACTTTAAGATGGAAGTTTATTAATATAAATATACACAAAGTAGGGATAAATTTTGAAGTAGAAATCTAATTTCACTTCTGGTTTTCCTTTGTTCTTAAGGAATGGAAGATGAACTCAATTATCAAGACTCACTGTTATTTGAATAAGTGTAGTATATTAAGAAAAGTCTGTGGAAACCAAGGTAACAGTTTTCCAAAAGAGCATCTCAGATTTCAAAGATTTCTGTGAGGTTCTGTTAATCCACATATGGATTATATCATTCTTGACATTTTATTGAAAGTAGTAAACTACAACATTCATGAAAAATTCAGTCTCTGAAGATACTCTTTCCATGAAATGCTTCTTCATACCCCAATGTGTGTTTATTTGACAAGAAGTTCTGAGGAGGGCAGGATATGGAAAAAGATTTTTGTTTTGCCTCTATCTTTCTACGGACATAAAGTAAGTTATTATTTCTGTAACTTTCAACTCAAGTCAGATTCTCTCCAAAATTGGGAAAAAAATACAATTCTGGGTTTATGGTGGTGGTGGTTTAATCTTTCCTTCCTTTCTTTTTGTAAAGAGGCCTTTCTGTTTAGTTATTGGTTTATGGTGTCTGGGAAGAGGATAAAGTACAAAAGAACCAAAGATACCTTTTCCTTGTATCAAGCTTTGAAAGTTGTTGATAATGTTATGTCTGTTGGACTTAGAACATTTGAAACACATTTCCAAATACTGTGAAACACATGTATGTAAAAACAGGTGAAGGTTTGTACCATTAAAGAACTTTACATGTCATGTAATATAATTCTTACAACAGCCCTTGGACATTAATTTTATTATTGTCACCCTTCCGAATTTATGGATGAGGAAATGCAAACAGAGACAGAGCAACTTGCCTTTGGGGCCGGGATTTGAACTCCAACATTGTGAGTCTAGAGACCACCTCTTAATCATGGTGACCTACTTCTTACCTGAAGGAAAGTCCCCAAGATAATATAAGAGTGCTCATTTTCATTGAATATTATCAGTTTCTGATAAACAAATTACCCATGTGCAGTAAAATTATGTCTATCACTAAATACCATTGTAGAAAAGGTCTCTTTAAAAAAGAAAAGGCAAATTCTCAAAATTGATTTATGTCAAGCAAAATTGATAATCTAAGATTAAAGGAATGAATGAAAATCTGAAATAAAGCCCTGAAGAACAAAAACAGCATACAGCAATATAACAGTAAGGAAAGATCTCTTGACTGCAGTGGCTGGGTGCCACCGAAACAGGTAATTAAATTGGAGTATAGAATCTTGTCCATAGAGAGTAACGTACGTTTTTACAGACAGCTGTTATGTACCCATTCACTCTGCCTTGCTGTATAATCCTACCATGTTGCAAATTGTAACCATGTTCAGCAAAACACATTTGATAAATGTAGATGAATGAGAACTAGGGGCAGTGAAATGTGAAAAGACTGCATATTTGCAGGAGAATAAAACGAAGTTCTGTAGTTCACAAACTATGAAGGAAAAAACAGGTAGTTTTTGTGGGCTCCCTAATATTTCTGTGTAGGTGATATCTAAAAGACCAACAATGCACATAAGGTTCCCTAATGCCTAGTGAGCCAGTGAAGGAAAAAACAGGTAGTTCTTGTGGGCTCCCTAATATTTCTGTGTAGGTGATATCTAAAAGACCAACAATGCACATAAGGTTCCCTAATGCCTAGTGAGCCAGTGAAATGACTTCATTTCCTCCTTTATTAATTATGACAAAAAATAGTGATGCCTTGACACTTTAGACATTCAAAAATGATGCTTCGTTTCTTTTCTAATTTTATGTCTCCTCAAAATCACTGCTATGAAATGGCTTTTCTCATATATGAAAGCAATTTAATGACTAAGCCAACTTCTTTTTTTAAGTCAAAGTCTGACAGAATGAAAAGCAAATAGGTATAGAGGTTACTAGTTTATAACAGCCAATTTTACATCGTTTACTCAACTGTCAACATTGACCCCCATTCATCCCCACACACATCAGTTTGGTCACTCTTTCCCTCCATCCTTTTGAATGCCAGAATTTTAACTGGAAGGTCATACTTGAGACTTTGGTGAAATGTAGGAATGTTCATAAATAATGCAAAACACAATATTTCAAAGATGATAACCTAAAGCTTTGTGCCCCCCAGAATTTCTGTGTGGCACATCAAAGTTGGAAATTAACTTTTGTATAAACTTTTAAATTGTCAAAACAGTTACAAATGGTACCACTGCTCCTCAGATTAAGGCAAGGAGGCCAGTAGAGAAAAAAAAGATATTCTACATTTCCAAGGTATGATTCAGTGCTAAAATACACATGTCCGTTCATATTATAGAGACAGTAATACTTTATGAAAAGGCCAGGAACACATTATTATCTATGTATGTGACTTGTACGGATATACGACAAGTATGGACTTGTCAATGTGCCGCAAGCTTTCCAAACTTTCCTGAGAGGTGTTTACCTAAACATTTCCAGTTACAGTGCACAGGGTTAGAGAGGTTTTGGATACAGCAGAAACCACAAATAGCTGAGACCTCCTCCACAAAGCCTGTAGATCCAAAACCTGACTCTAAGTCACAATCACCTCAAAACATTAAACCAATGCATATCCCCTGATTTCACCAGTGGAGATTTCGATTCTGTTGCTCTGTCATGGTACTTGGTAATCTACATGAAACTCTAAATAAATAAAACATAATAAATGAATAAATAAACAACCACATAACCCTTGGTGATTTTGATACCCAGCCAACTTTTAGGAAGACCTGTATGCTGGACATGTGTTGAATTTTAAGCCACCCCACAACCAAACATTTATCTTGGTTGTAAGGAATTCCAAAATATGATAAAGTAAACCCTTGCATCTCTCCCCAGTGCATTTTAAAGAGACATATCCTGCAGAGAATTCTTCTGTCCTCAACCAGCTCCCATTCATCTTGGGTACAGAAAACTGAAGCTTGTTTGTACTGGGAGTTTAATTATATTCATAACATAGCTCTAGTCTTAACTGGAAAATGAGCATAGAAGAGTGGGAAAGCCCTAGGCTAGGAGATAGGAAAACCTGAATTCACATACCTAATGCATTATCTAATTTGCAAGAGATGACCTTGAGCACATCCTTTAGTCCCACCAGCCTTTAACTTCTTTGTCTATACAATGAGAAGGTACAACTTGATAATCTCCAAGGGTCCTTCTATAAGAAGAAGACGACTATCTCTCAGGATCACTGAAAACACACTGAAGTATAGGGAAAATATTTAACTGCTTTTTCCTTTCCAGCATCACTTGTGGATCCAACTATAAAGTGATCACTGAAGCAAAGCAGCCTCTCCACTTTACAAAAGCCAGGACAGAGAGTCCAACACATGCATACAACATGGCTGTGACTTTCCTGTCTGCTGACAGACATCAGATCTTGTCATTAGTACATTCAATGGGGTGCAAAATCCTGTGGAATTTGCTGAACTGAACAGGACACCACACATAACAATGGGAACCTCAGGCACTGGCCATGTCATGTGTTGTCATCACTGACCGGGTTCCTGTTCTCACTCCAGGGCCAGCCAGGAAGTCTGTTATATACATTAAAGTAAAGACTGTTCAGATCAGGTCAGATCTTAAGCAATTAATTTGACTTAATCAAGGCCTTCTCTTTTATTTTCAAGTTAATGATTTGCTTTTTGAAAAATATACACCCCAGATAACCAGCTTATCCTAAATTTGGTGCCTAGAACCCTAATCTATCATGCTGTTCATTGTCTGGGTTAGGTACCAGTTAGGACACATAATTTTGTACAGTAACTTAATATCATGTTGTGTCAGACAAATGAGCTAATAAACATTGTGCCTGTGAGTGATACAGCTCTGAGGCTGAAGTTAAACACAATTGCTCATGTGTATTTTTTCATTAGAATCCATATAAAAATATGTACAAAGTGAGAATGCACTGCTTTACATAATCATTTGTTATGTAACAATTATAGATATTAAAAAGCATTTAATTAGTATGGAAAAGAGGGGACTTCCTAAAATAAGAGGCCCTTTTATGTTTGTGACAGCAGAGTTCAGAGTGACAAAAGTGAAATGGGACAGGGCCAGGAAAGGCAAGAAGTCAATCAAGTGCAGGAAAATAGAACGGGCCTGATGCAAATGCAGATGATGTGAAGATCATTCTAAGTCCATAGAATCCTGAAGACTAGAATTCTAATTCTGAAAATATTTGAGAAATAAGACCTAGCAGAAAATGAGTCTGTGAAAGATTAGGTTACTGCTTAAATTCACAGGACTAAATCTAAGATCTCCAGAATCCTGAGCCAACATTCTCTCCGCTATATCCCACAGTTACAATTTTAGGTTATTTAACTATTTCCACTGAATATAGATGGTTCACATTTGAAAGAGATGATCACCTTTTTTTCGTGGACCACCATGGGGTGAAAAGTGAAGAAACCCCAGTGGTTTGGGTTAACACTTGCACACATAATTTAGTAAGAGTCATTTAAATAAAAATGGACCTTTCTTCTCATACATCATGCACTCCTGCATTCCAACTATACTGAGAGCCTACCCTATGCCAGCATAGTTCCTCATTAGTAAAGGAGACAGGCATGTATATGAATGGCTGCAAAAAGGTTTATGTTAAAAGTGACAATGAGAGGTTAATTATAGGACTGGGCATGTAAGGAGGTCCCTGATTATGGAGAATGTGTTGTTAGGAAGGATTTGAAACTATGTTTTGGCAGCCAGGAGTTTGAATGACTTTAAACAAAAAAAGCAAGAGGAAGAGGCGTATCGAAGAAATCTACTCCGGCTATGGTAAATGGACAAGAGAAGGAGAGGTAGCACAGGGACCAAAGCAGAAACAGTCACCATGGCTCAAGAAAATGGTGAGCCTGAAACACCAGAGATGAGAATGTTTAAGTCAGTAGTTATTTCTGACATACAAGTATTAGTCTCAAGTAGTAATTAGAAAGTGACTAATTTGATGGTGCACATAATAGAGGATGACTCAGTTTTCCAGATTGGAGCACAGAGGCTTCAGTCATGTGGGAGAAAGTGTTAAGTTATGAGCCCTGAGAAGTTCTGTTCAGAACATCTTCAGTTTGAAGTTCTGTGAGAAAGGTAATACTGTCTTGAGTCAGATGAAATTAAATTCCTAAAGTTTGGAATGGGGAATGGAGTAGAAATGGGAGATCGTGGAGTCTTCGGCATGTAGTTGATGTTTTGGGGGGAGAGGAGAGTTCTCACAGTGAGATGGATAAGGAGAGAATCACATACCATCACACAATGAGGAGTTACAGCATTTACCTAAGTAGCAAATCAATAACAGGATATCATGATCAGGGTAACATTGTATTAGTTTTAAAAACTGCCCTAATTTTGGCTAGAATTCTTCTGGCTTCATACTAATTCAAACACTTCCCAAAATTAGCTGACTTCTTTAGCATCAGAGTGAAAAACACTTTTGGATGGAATTTTCTCTATCTGTCCTTCCATTTCCTAAGAAATTTTTATAGTTTTGATCTTATAGTTCATATTTTTGTAGGTCTTCACTATTATATAAAGAACATCATTGGAAAAGTCACTTATTCTTGCCAGAAGAGAGTTTGGTTGAAGCCCCAGTCAAGCTCCACCTAAGATTAAAGTTAGAATTAAGTGTGTGGTGGTCATGATGATTGGCACTGGAAAAGAAATACAGCTATAGGTTCTTAGGTGACAGAAAGAAATGGAAGCAGCTATGGCATTAATAGATTTGCCACATAATTATAGGGTTGAAGAAAAGAGTCTCTCTTCACTGTTTAAAGGGCAACAGTAGCATTTAAAAGGAAAAGAAAGGACTTCTTCAACCCGTAACAGATGATGGTTCTTAATATTTTACTGTAAGGATCCCACGCACACTTCCTAGCAATGCGAAGGTCTAGAAAACTGCAGCAGAATACTTGTCAGATGCAGGATGTTGAGAACACTGTGACGTAAGCATTGTAAGTTACCACCCAGTCCTTGAATCTCTGACAAAGACATGGAAGCTTAGCATAAAGAAGAGCTAGACAGTTTTCTTGATTCCAGAAAGGCACAAAGAATCTCTAACAATAAAGAGGAATATTTCATAATGATAAAAAGGACTATCCATGACAAAACTGTCTTACTTGTATATAACTAATAACATAGCTTCAGAAGTTTTAAGCATAAAGAAACAGAGCTAAAAGATCGATAAGAGCTAAAAGAGAGATATGCCCATGTTCAGATGAGAAGACTTAATATACCTCTCAATAACTGATAAGACAGACAAAAATACCAAGTAAGGATACGGGAATTAGGTCAATTTTGTTAACTGTGTGGTTTACAGTGTTCAGTTCCTTTCAAGTTCCTGTCACAATATTTAGGCTAAGCACACTAGTAATAAGACTAAGAAAAATATAAGGAAGGCATGGATTACCTATAAAGGGAGTAAAAAATAAGATATAAATCCTACAGGCTTAAAAAAAAAAGTTAAAGGGTGACATTATGAACAATTTTAGGCCAATACATTTGGAAATGGGTAAATCAGTGAAGTACCTACAAACAAAACTTACAAAAGAGGAAACAATAATTAGAAAATCTGTAGAGTGGTATATTTCCTAAAGAAATGAAGTCTATAGTTAAGAACTGCCTCAAACTACCCATCTGGGCCCAGATGATTTCACTGATTACTTCTTCCAACCAATAAGGAGGAAATGGTGCCAAATTTAAATATTTTCATATACTAGAAAAAGCAGGGACACTTCCCATCTCAAGTTTGTGGCTGGTATTTCTTTCGTACCAAATCCTGAAAATGAAATTGTAAGCAAGGAAAATGATAGGACAGTATCTGTCATGAAAATAGATGAAAAATATTAAAATACAAAGTCTCTTAGAGCTACAGAAAAGAAATAATATCACATATTTCAAAATGTTACTGAGGATCAAACCTATTTAAAAGGTTTTATGATTTCTATATAGCTCAATTTATACATCAAGGAAATATGTAGAGGGGTGGACAAGGAATGTTGAAGGATGGCAGGTCAAAAGAAGTAATGAGTGATGTAAGAAAGTTGTATGAATAAAGAGAGATATAAGAAAGATAGTAATAAGAAAAAAATGTTTCAAGTATGTGAAAATGAGAGATGAATTGAAAAAAGACAGAGATACATGTGTGATGGTCAAAAATGTCAGCTCATAAGATAAAACCAAGAAACTGAAATTACTTGTATCTGTGGTTATGCGCTTTAGCAGGCTTCATCAATTTTCTCATGCTCAGCTGAGGTCTCTGGGGTAGTTCCTGCTTTGGTGGTCAGGAACCCTGCTCTGTGTTAACAAATGCACATTGTAACTCATTTCTTAAAGCATAACAGAGATATTTCTCCCACTTTGGTGGGGGGTATGCGAGAAGTTGGGGCCTGATGGAGATTGATAGCAGCCTTGGAAGAAAATGTAGATGACAAATTACAGGCTTCAAACTCTTCACATGGCACCCTCTTGATCATTACCAGGATTGTGTTACTCCTTCTCCCTATCCTTGTAATCAGGGAGGAGTAGTTTTTGTTTACAAGCAAGGCTACCTTCTCAGTGAAGCACGTTTTATATCCTTGTATTAGCCTTTCTTTTAAAAAAAAAAGGCCTTATTTGAATGGACTCTAAGGCCTGAAATACTCTAACGCTATTGGCATAATTACAGCATTATTTTTTGGTAGTCTTGTTAAGTAGCTCAATGATACTTAACTGTATTTTTACAATTTCTGTGTTGTGTAGGGATAAGAAGTGCTTATCAACAGTAGTTTGAATTTCACATTCAGAACAGTATGATCGCAGTGCAACTGCTTTGTCCAATGTACCATGCGGTGCACATATCCGATGCTTGCTGTACTATTTGGAGACCACACAAACTGTCCTTCATGTACACGGAGGTGTCCAAATGTCTCCAAGCATCCAGGAGCTGCAGAAGTGCTATTTGGTATTTAGACTGTCTAGCCTAAGCTCATCAATGAAAAATCTCCAGACAGTTAGGAGTGTAATTTGGATTCAGGAGGCAAAATACTATTCCTAGAAAGTGATGTGGCCTCTGTGCGGTTCAAACCTGTGACTCTGGTTTATAAACAATAAATAAGCTTGAGAGAGTGACACCACCTAGTAAACATGAACACATGGAAATTTTGCTTGACAGTGCACATTAAAAAAAAAACTGCTGGATTTTTGTACAGCATCTTAAATAAATACATAGAGGAAAAAAACTTAAGGTTTTTAAAAAGGAAAAAATAAATATAGAGAGACTGACAAAAGTTAGTAGTTGAAATAGTGCTGTAATTAATTTAAGGACATAAGCTTAATTTTAAGAATCCAATTACAGTACACTGTGCTCTGAATAGTCATTTCATTGTTATGGCAAATAATTTGAACAACTCTCATTTAAGATTTCTGAAAAAAATACAATAATACTTTCATATTTTGTTGTATCTCAAAAACATCTTGATTATTTTGAATAAAATATATTCTTTGTGGGGATAATAACTTCTTACTCAGTGGTGTAACAGGCAAAATTGTTGTGCTTTAAATAACATGTTCTCTCCGTCTTCTGCTTCACAGAAAGATATGCAAGTCAGACAAAAACAAAGAACCACTAGCACTAGTGTCTTTGCTGCCCTGTTTTCTTGACAACCACCTCCCCCACCCCTCCCATCCTCTACGGAAGATCTGCCAAATCTCATTCTTTCTGAGTATGTGAAGAAAAGTTAAGAATTAATGACAAGGACACAGAATTACTTACTAAAAATTGACTCTATTATATTTAAAGTAATGGTGGATCAAAAATTTTTATGAAGATTTTACATAAAAAGTTGCATTTTATGCTCCAACTATATGAAAAAAAAGATCAAAAATGAATTGTAACAAATAATTAAAATGGAAAAACATCAACATGAAACAAAACAGAATCATTGAGAATGTAAATTATAATAGGAGTTAAAGACTAGCCATGGAATGGAACACAGATAAGCACATCAAAAGACATATATAGGCATATAAGCTTTGTGACTGGAGCAGCTTATGACCTCCTTGTGCTAGCACATTTAATTTGGGGGATAAGTGAATAATATTAGATAAAATTAAATAACACACTAGAACTGGTAAAGATGAGGATTATAATTTCACTTTGATAATAATTCTGTTACTGTCCAATGGAAGTGATTCTGCTTATATGTATGTTCTGTTCAGGCAATGTAGTGACATATATGATTATTTTTAAAAATATATGTATATATAAATTGAAAACTTCCTAAAGACTTAAGAACCCACTCTCTCCCTGAACACTACGAATAACAACAAGGAAATTTACTATTTTATCTAAGCATGTTGCTTAATCACATCTTTTATTTTACACACAAACCATTTTTGCCAAATGAAGTCAGAAATTGTGAGGAAAAAAAAAAAACATAAAATGGGCATGGTTTTCCCAAGTAATAAAAAGTACATTCAGAGCCCTTAAAAACATTTTACAAATTTTTCAATGTCAGTAACAACTAAAATATATTTTACCTACAACATGATTAGAACAGACACAAAGAAGAGTATATCAGCTTCTGAGGATAATGGCCTAACAAATTAAGAACCTTTGAAAAACTCAGCAAGAATTCAGATTTAAATCCACAGTGGTTTCTCTCTTCAATGATATACATATAATTTTTCCCAAGATCGACTTAGAATAAGTAGATCTATTTCTAAGATAGCTGGCCCATGAGCAGAGAGCAAGGCATAAAGCCACTCAGTTTATTGAAATGTAGAACACATTTTCCCCAGCTTTCTAAAAGCTATTCAACTTGACTTTCAACTTAACAGAAGACAGAAGGTAAAACTGACCTCTGTCATACTCTCTATCTTCAAGGTAGTATTTGAAAATGACTTTAAGTAATCAGACTAAAAAAATTTTAAATAAGCCCTTTCTGGACATTAGCATGGTTCAAAAACATAAACCTTGTATTATCATCTATTTGGCAAAGCCTGGGAAATTATCAGGCTTTGATCTAACCTTAGAAAATAATTAAGGATCCCATCACCTATTTCATTTACATCGCAAAGCACCTATAGTGCTAAACAGTCAGTACGTACTTAACAAATATTTGAAGATTACTGAATTTAGGTTCTTACAAACTATCTCTAGGAGAGTTTAGAACTGCCAGTAAGAAAGACTATCTATTTAACATGCTTATGCCCAATAATAGGTATACAAAAACAATTCCATTGTGACCCTTACACTATATATAAATAATAATAGAAATATAATTTTTGCTAAAATAGTTTACTTAAAAAATTAATAGAAAAATGACAATATTTGATAAACTGTGTGTTGATTTATTAAAGCTAAAAATTTCTATTCAAATAAAAAATTTGAAGATAGTTACAATGCAACATCAGTTTATCCTTACTGTCATTATAATAATGGGTAAATATAAAAATTCCAACAACTTATATATCATGTCTTCAAACTATGACCAGTTCTATAAAAAAGATGAAGTCTGTAGTTTCTAACGATTGTTTGTGACTTTAGGAAAGGCTCTTGGACATATTCAACACAAATCACTGCAAAATCTTACTTTCATAATGGTCATAAAATAAAATAAAAAACTAATTTTTATTATGAGACTATGTAGAATCAGCATGGGGGGCTTTCATTAGGCAAGGGAAAACCTAAATGATACTAAAAACTGGTTTAACTGTAAGAATTTTCTTTAATGCAGAAGCAAAAGAAGGATCTAAATTAAAACTGTTATTAGAAGCAGTTGAAAGCAGGCAGGAACTGAAGCTGGCCTCGCAGTCTTGGCTATTGTTGTATTATTGCAGAGTCCCATAGGTAATCCTCACATGCACAGTACATCCTGGATCTTTTGATTCTTTTGTCCACCCTCCAACCTGCACGGCCAGGAAACTTCAGCCAGGAAAGATTTATGGAGCTCCCACTAACAGGGTCAACCCTGTTTTATCACTAGAGGCCTTCTTCGTAAAAATAATAACATTCATCTACAGCTCTGTTGGACTGATTCTCTTGGCACTAACATTTTGTGTTTATCTTAACCAGTGTACACTCGAAGCCCCCAGCTGCCATGAGCGCCACCATCAATTCTACCGGGCACAGTAGCCCAGACTCCTGTGGTCTGTCAACCCAGTGTCAACTCAGGTAAAGAGTAGGTCAGAGGGTCTGTGCACTTCAAAAGGTTGGTAAGGTTTACATTCTGAGATGAAGACAGTGAGTTTAAAGGAAAAGAATTTGCAAGAATAAAAGTAAACATATTTCAATAGAATCTCAAGTAAATGACTCAAAAGCACAATGAAGCTGAACATTACAAATACCTAATTGGAAAAATGTTAAAATATTTTTAAAAAATGAATCCACTTTAAAACTTATCCTCCTTTATGCACATGGCACTCTGAATTGAAAGATGTCTAACTTGAGGATACTTACCAATAAGTTATTACAAAGTAATCTTTGTTCTTTTAGGAGTATTCCCTAAGCTATTTTAAAATACTCGATTTATGCAGACTCCTGAGTTGTAAACATTAGATATTTTTAAATAGCAAAAACTCAGTTTTAGCAATTTAGTATTTAGGATATGGACTAAATTGTTGTTCCTGAAATGTTGATATTTTGTCTAAATCATTAATTTTACTTTCTGGTAGTATGAATTTGTAAGATTTTACAAAATGTTTTGGGATTTCCTCTTGGAAAGGAATGTGCATAAAGTTCAAAGAAATGCTCACTATTTTATTATAATTGCATAGAGTAGTTCTCTTAAAAAGAGAGAGAGGCTTTTCATGGGTATTTGGCCAAAGATTTTTTTTTTTCTAGAGTTAATACTCCCACTCTTCTTCCTTAAGTGTCTTGGGATTTGTAACATCCGCAATACAGACAGGAACTTGGTTTTATGCCTCAAGAAAAGAATGGATCTTTTTCATATAATAATATGCAGTGCAATTACCAATGAAAAAGTAATATTGTACACCATAAACTGAAAATTTGCAAGAAACAGTTTCGTAAAAGACAATTCTAAATGCAGAGAGCATAAGGAATTTAAATCAAGCAAAAGGGGAAATCAATATGAGAAAAAAACAACTCTACCATTTCATATACAAAATAAACTTTTGGGAAAAAATAAAATACCTGTTGTCTGCCACAGACCTTAAGCTCATCAGAAACCCATGTTGTGAAAAAAGTCTTACAATGAAAAAGTCAAATATTATGAAATGCTTGAAGGCAGTTAGTAATTAGTTATGTTGATGAAACTAGTTATCAGAACTAGCTTTGCTCAAGAATCAGTATTTTGGTAAGCATATAACCTACTATTAGAACTTTATGCCAAACAGAGGCAGAGAAGAGTTCTGGTTTCATAGTGTCTATTAATCTGAGAACTCTAATCTAATCTGCTCAATTTTACAGTTAGGTGGGATTACATTTATTTACTGTTTCATTCACTTCTCAGTCCATTAATCAACAAAGATGTATCAAACAACTATTGTTATATCCAGACCCTGGAAGATGTGGAGATGATGGAGAGCATGTCCCACCAACCAGCACCCATGGTCTAGTGGGGGTATGTAATAATTATTACGTGAGCAAGTAATAATTATTTGGTGTCATGTGTATGAAATAGAAAAATAAACTATACCACATGTCATGAGAAAGGTAAGGCCAGGGAACAGTCTCAAACCCACAGTGATCTTAGCATCACTTGCTGAATTGGTCTAACACTGATAATTGTTCTATTTGCTCTCCATTTCAGTGGAAATGGTAAATATAAAATAAGTAATTTTTTATAAGTAATTCACTCAAGTGTATTCTATTAAATACTTACATATAGTACTTATTATATTCCACACAACAAAGTTAGCCCTATATATAATGTTCTAAGGACTTCAATAATATTAGCTCATTTAATTCATTTCATCATATTAGTAACAAAAAAATAAAGTACCATGTCCTCAGGCTACATTTTAACAGTACAGTCCAGGATGATATCCCAAAGACAAAATGGATTGTCATATGATACGTTTTAAGGACATGGCACCCATCAGTTCAGGCAAAATTCACACTTCAGTTTCTTGGAGGACCACAAGGATACCAAAGGAAATCTAAAAGATGGAAACAAAAGGAGACCTATCTCAGAGGAATTCTTTTGTATCTGTAGTGAATAAATAATATGTGGATCTTTACAGAGGAATTAAATAGCCATTTCTGAATACTACAATGAGAAAGACTGAAATTATCACCTTTCAATTGGGGGAGCTATACAAGTTCTGTGGAGGCCAGAAACAGAATCTTCTCGAATTGCAATTTCCAAATTGTGTCCCTAGGTAACACAGGGACCCGTACAGCTATTGACATCTGTCTGATACTATCCAAATTACTAGCTCAAAGTGTTCATAGTTCCAACATAGCACTGCATTACATTTCTGTCTATGGCATCCTGTCTTCATGAACTGGGGTTTTCACAAAACACAAGTACCATGGATAATGCAATGCAGGAAAGGAAATGAGAGCATTGGTTATGATCTGATTCCCAGATTTGAGAAACTGTGCCGAGCACAATAGACTCTATATCCCATTAGGAAGTAATTGTGGTTGTTGGAGAATGAAATTAATGTTTTTAATTTATATTTCTTATTTTTTCAAACAGCTACTTAGTTATTAGTACATAAATACTTTTAACTGATTTGACTTAACTGCTTAATCAACAGAACTGCTGGATATTTCTCTTAGCCTAGAGATGCTATGAAAAAGTAACTGAGACACTAAGAACATCATAAGCCAAGTTTGGGGACTTGAGTTCTAGAATGAATATGTAAATTTCTCAGCAAATGCCTTCTTAAGTTTCCTTTATTAAGGAAAAGGAAATCTTACTTTTATTAAATTATTTTCTGTTCTTCCACAAGTAGTGATGTTGGGCTTGTGAAAAACTAAATTTTTCTTTTAACAAAAACAGAATTATGTAACATAGTAAACATTCAAATAAATCAAATGTAGTTACATTGAAGAACATCTTTTCCCTTTTAATCCTTCTTGTTCCCTCAATGGGCTTGAACAAAATATTTCTGACTTTCTTCATGTTCTCTGTCACTCAAAGTTTTTAGATTGTTAAACACTCTTTATTGCCTTTTCCTGTTATTGTTGTCATCATCATTATTGTTGTTATGTGAGGCAGGGACCTTTAACTAGCTCATGATTATTTCCCAATACTAGGAAAGTGCTTGGGCCTTAGTAGGCATGTAATACATTCGTTTTGAATTAATAGATGAAGGAAGGGAGGGAGGAAAAAAGGAAGGAAGGAAGGAAGGAAGGAAGGAAGGAAGGAAGGAAGGAAGGAAGGAAGGAAGGAAGGAAGGAAGGAAGGAAGGAAGGAAGGAAGGAAGGAAGGAAGGAAGGAAGGAAGGAAGGAAGGAAGGAAGGAAGGAAGGAAGGGAGGGAGGGAGGGAGGGAAGGAGGGAGGGACGTTGCTTGCATAACTCTGTCTTTATCCTAGTCCCTTTACATCCTTTCCTTCTGGTCCTGCTTTGGGTGTTTTTTGCCAGCCCCTTTTGCCTTCTTTTACATCTTAAATGAACTTTGCCATTTCTGATCTCATTGTTTTCTTTTCTTATTGTGGGATTTTTAGGGGTTTTATAGTGTTCCTATTATACCAAAGAAGCAGTAGACAATTTTCCAGTTATTTCCCTAGGATAGATCCTTATGAGTGAAAATTCCAAGTGTTGATTTAAAAACAGAGATTTATCAAAATTAAAACATAAGGAGGTCAGGATATTTGAGCACAGCTATTCATGGGCTGAATCACATACTAACCTAAATTTAGTACCAGATCTGGTGCATTACGATTGATTACATTCATGCTACAATTAGAGCAATTACTTCATTTAAAAATTAATGCACTCTAAATATACTTAATGACTGAAATGAAAATGTTCAATTATAGTGTAAATACATAAAATGGTGTTATAGTGTGTTTAAACTAATTACCATGTGTCAGCTGAAACAGCTGTGGTGAATGCTTAAATAAGTGTTCGGTGAACCTGTTCATAGCCAGTCCACCAAAGATGCTCCCATCCACATAGGAGAAACATGCTCACTGTGGTAGAAGGTTTAAGCAGAGAAAAAGTCGCCTTTTGTCTCATTAGTCTCAATAATTATGTAAATAAGTAGCTAGTTTGTAGAAAATACCCTATTTGAGGAGAAGATATTGACTGGAGAACTCCATTTCATAGGTGCATAGAAAAAAGGTCACAGTCTATCAGGCTAAATATAGCATCTTGAAGGAATCATAATACCGATACACAGTCACTCTTGAGAGTCTACTGACTAATTTTTGCCAACTGGATGGACAGGCAGCTGTCACTAATTATAAATAAACTCTAATTAATGTTGCCTTGCATTTGACTCTAGGACTTCAGAAATTTTACCATGCCAGTATAACCTGAAGGATAGCTTTGTCATTTGTTTGTTTTAGTAAATAAAACTTTGGTAAGTACAACTCTCATAAGCAAAAATAAAATTGCTCACCATTTGGGCCTTTGATAGTACACACTTGCTTTACAGCAATTTTCCCTGTGCTTAAGATTTTTAAGATTCTATCACCTTAATTCCAGAGCTCAGAAGGCTCTGGTTGCTCCCCTAGAGTTGTAAAATCCCCCTCCTCCTCTGAAACTAACTTGGGCTTAGCAATGCCCAATAAGAGTTGGCATCCTTTCCTCTTTATGTTTATACTCTGATGTGTTTGGGAGATAATTCGGTCCATATGTTTCTAATTCCTTTACCCTTACATCACCCTTACATCTAAGCATATTGTTTGCTTAGAATTGCTTGATGCCCAAGTAGTCTTAACAAACAAGTTCCTAGAGCATTTGTCTTTGAAATAGAAGGGGGGATTCTGTAAGACTTACACAGTAACTAAGGTTTTGATTTTAAATTTCAATAGCTCATAGTTCCCCATACTTCTACTAGCTTAAGTCTGTTTGGGGTGCTGTAAGAAAATACCTCCAACCTGGTTGCTTAAACAACAGACATTTATTTCTCAGTTGTGGAGGCTGGGAAGACCAGGATCATAGTTCTGGAAGATTCAGTTCTTGGTGCAGGCTCTCTTCCTTGTAGATAGCTGCCTTCTCACTGTGTGCTCATATGGTCTTTCCCGGGTATACGTACATGGAGAGAGAAGTCCCATTCTTTTCCTCTTTTTATAATCTCATGATAAACTTCCTACCCTCATGACCTAATATAAATGAAATTATCTCACAAAGTCTCCACTTCCAAACACCATCATATTAAAGAGTAGAGATTCAGTATATGAATTTGGGGAAAACATAGTCCATCCTAATATCTACAAAATACTAAAAACATATTTAAGGGGAAGTATTATTGGATATTGTCTTCCACATCTTGGGCAGCAGCAGAACAAATGTTTTTACACCTATCCTGAAGTTCAGTGGAAAGACATCCACTCCCATGTGACCTACACTATTATTTTGGGAGGGTAATAACATAGCAGTGAGGAAAGCATTTGACAAAGAGATGTGCCTGATCAGTATCCAGCCAGTTTTGCCATTGAATAAATGATTGGCTTTGTACATTGTCCTTGTTTAGAGTCAAAGTTATCCCTCCACAAAATGGCACATTATTACACTTCAGACAATGATCTCCTTTAGAGCAAAGAGAAGGGATGATTTTTGTCTATTATAAAAAACTTGGGTTCCCAAAAATTAAGGTTTCTGTACTGTACTGTACTGTAACCAACTGTGAGTTCTGATGTCACCTGTCTCTTCCTGTTAGTTTGTAGGAATAGAGGCTGGAGGAACCACTGAAAATGCTAATACTCTGCTTATTGCAATTTCTGTGAGAAGGAAAGGCAAATCGATAGATATGTGATAAAGCAAACATATCAAAAGGTCAGTCACAGGAACTATGTGGATGCTCACTGGCATGTCTTTCAAATTTTCTAGTTAATTGAAAATGTGCATAATAAAATATTGGTTAAATGTATGTTTTTAAATTCCTACTTCAAAATTGGTAATAGCTCAGAAACTTAATGAAATTAGCAAGGCCCATTTGAGTTACCTCAGCCCTTGTGTAATACTCATTTATTCACATTCACTCTTGTGTTAATTGCTGATCATGTTCCCAGTTACCCTCAAACCTCAGTGTACTTCATTAAGGCCTGCTGTTCCTCACAATGCTCCTAGCCTGAACCTATTTCTTTAATCTCAAAAATTATCTATACTATATCCCATTCTTGCCCAGCTCTCTCTTTGCTGTCACATTTGAAATGCACCTGATAAGAAGCATCTACAGTTGCTTGAGAGGACAGAGCAATGAACTCTAAGTCAGGGAATTTGAACTCCCACCTTAGTTGTCCCGTTTACTTGTGCAAATGGCCATTGTTTAGTGAGCACTGAGTTATTTATTAAAATCATTTTAATACATTTAATCCTTACAACAACCCTACTATTCCTATTTACAGAAAAGAAAAGGTGAGTCAGATAAGTTAAATATTTTGTTCAGGGTTCCATGATGTACCCAAAATTTGAACACTGACCTATCAGAATTCAAGTTCTCAGACTGTAACCACTTGTTTGTATGGTCTTTCAAGCCCTGTTACCTCTCTGCATCTGTTTCTACAATAACACTATCCTATTTCACATGGGTTTGTTTTTAGCATCAAAAAATGTGGTTGAGAAGTGTGTTTTAAATTGTAAAGAACTCTATAAATGCAGGTATAAACACTATCAAGGACTAAAGAATCTCCAATTCTTTGACAAGTGAAATAAGGAACCACATCACCTGAGGAAAGCCTCAAAAGAGTATCTCCTTCTCTAACAATTAGACAACCAACCCTTTGACAATTCCAAATATTTAGGGTGCATACACATTGAGTTGCATTGCTTTAAAGCTCAACTGTGAACACATGATGGTATAGAGAAAGTATGAAGACACAGGACACTTAGAGAAACAGAAAAGCCAGAAGAACCGCAGTATAAGTCTTTGCCACATTGCGTGGGACTCACCTGATGTGAATCTCAATATATTGTTTCCATCAATTGGACAACTGAATTAAACAGAGCAATATAAAGACTGCAGTTCCTTAATCAGTGGTTCCCAAACTGAAAGCCGTTCAAAATCAACATTAAAAAAATAAAAGGTTCGGAGGCGGAGCCAAGATGGCGGCGTGAGTAGAGCAGCAGAAATCTCGCAAAACCACATTTATCTATGAAAATATAAAAAAGACAACTCTTCCTAAAATAGAGACCAGAGGACACAGGACAACATCCAGACCACATCCACACCTGTGAGAACCCAGTGCCTCACCAAGAGGGTAAGATACAAACCCCGGTATGGTGGGACCCGAGCGCCCCTCCCCCCAGCCACCAGCAGGAGGAGAGGAGTCAGCAGGGAGGGAACACAGGACTGCTGAACACCCAGCCCCAGGATTCCAGACCAGAGCACAGACACAGTGCATGCATGGGGTCCTGGATACTAGGGAAACAGGGCGGCAGGACCGGTGAGCGGGTGCCTGAGGCAGACGCCGGAGAACAAAGAAAAGGGGTGGCTTTCTTTTCTTTTTTTTCTTTTTGGCGAGTGCTTTTTGGAAGCCTTAAAGGGATAGGGACGCCAATACTAGGGAAACAGGGCAGCAAGACTGGTGAGTGGGTGCCTGAGACCAGCGCCTGAGGACAAAGAAATTTTGCATATTTTCTTCCTTTCTTGTTGCCGTTATTGTTTTGGTTTGGAGAGTGCTTTTTGGAAGTCTGAAAGGGGCAGGACAGGACACTTAGACCAGAGGCAGGGAATCTGGGGATCTCTGGGCACTCTAACCCCCTGGGCAGCAGGGACCACAGAGGCCCCTTATGGAGATAAATAGTCTCCCGGCTGCTCCCCCTCCAATGGGGCTCCACCACTTTGGAGGACCAGCGGGAGCCAGGCCACACCCACAGCAACAGCAGAGATAAACTCCATAGCAACTGGGCAGGAAGCAGAAGCCCTGTCTGCGCACAACTGCCAAGCACAAGCCACTAGAGGTCACTATTCTCCCAGGAGAGGAAGGCCACAAACCAACAAGAAGGGAAGCTCTTCCAGCTGTCACTCGTACCAGCTCTGCAAACTATCTCTATCACCATGAAAAGGCAAAACTACAGGCAGACAAAGATCACAGAGACAACACCTGAGAAGGAGACAGACCTAACCAGTCTTCCTGAAAAACAATTCAAAATAAAAATCATGAACACGCTGACGGAGATGCAGAGAAAAATGCAAGAGCAATGGGATGAGATGCAGAGAAAAATGCAAGAGCAATGGGATGAAGTCCGGAGGGAGATCACAGATGTCAGGAAGGAGGTCACAGAAGTGAAACAAACCCTGGAAGGATGTATAAGCAGAATGGACAAGATGCAAGAGGCCATTGAAGGAATAGAAGCCAGAGAACAGGAACGTATAGAAGCTGACATAGAGAGAGATAAAAGGATCTCCAGGAATGAAACAACACTAAGACAACTATGTGACAAATCCAAAAGGAATAATATCCGTATTATAAGGGTACCAGAAGAAGAAGAGAGAGGAAAAGGGATAGAAAGTCTCTTTGAAGAAATAATTGCTGAAAACTTCCCCAAACTGGGGGAGGAAATAATTGAACAGACCACGGAAATACACAGAACCCGCAACAGGAAGGATCCAAGGAGGACAACACCAAGACACATAATAATTAAAATGGCAAGGATCAAGGACAAGGAAAGAGTTTTAAAGGCAGCTAGAGAGAAAAAGGTCACCTATAAAGGAAAACCCATCAGCCGAACATCAAACTTCTCGACAGAAACCCTACAGGCCAGAAGAGAATGGCATGATATATTTAATGCAATGAAACAGAAGGGCCTTGAAGCAAGGATACTGTATCCAGCACAACTATCATTTAAATATGATGGCGGGATTAAACAATTCCCAGACAAGCAAAAGCTGAGGGAATTTGCTTCCCACAAGCCACCTCTACAGGGCATCCTACAGGGACTGCTCCAGATGGGAGCACTCCTAAAAAGAGCACAGAACAAAACACACAACATATGAAGAATGGAGGAGGAGGAATAAGAAGGGAGAGAAGAAAAGAATCTCCAGACAGTGTATATAACAGCGCAATAAGCAAGCTAAGTTAGGCAGCAAGATACGAAAGGGGCTAATCTTGAACCTTTGGTAACCACGAATCTAAAGCCTGCAATGGCAATAAGTACATATCTCTCAATAGTCACCCTAAATGTAAATGGACTTAATGCACCAATCAAAAGACACAGAGTAATAGAATAGATAAAAAAGCAAGACCCATCTATACGCTGCTTACAAGAAACTCACCTCCAACCCAAAGACATGCACAGACTAAAAGTCAAAGGATGGAAAAACATATTTCAGGCAAACAACAGCAAGAAGAAAGCAGGGGTTGCAGTACTAATATCAGACAAAATAGACTTCAAAACAAAGAAAGTAACAAGAGATAAAGGAGGACACTACATAATGATAAAGGGCTCAGTCCAACAAGAGGATATAACCATTCTAAATATATATGCTCCCAAACCAGGAGCACCAACATATGTGCAACAAATACTAACAGAACTAAAGAGGGAAATAGACTGCAATGCATTCATTTTAGGAGACTTGAACACACCACTCACCCCAAAGGATAGATCCACCGGGCAGAAAATAAGTAAGGACACACAGGCACTGAACAACACACTAGAACAGATGGACCTAATAGACATCTATAGAACTCTACATCCAAAAGCAAAAGGATATACATTCTTCTCAAGTGCACATGGACATTCTCCAGAATAGACCATATACTAGCCCAAAAAAAGAGACTCAATAAATTCCAAAATATTGAAATTCTACCAACCAATTTTTCAGACCACAAAGGTATAAAACTAGAAATAAATTCTACAAAGAAAACAAAAAGGCTCACAAACACATGGAGGCTTAACAACATGCTTCTAAATAATCAATGGATCAATGAACAAATCAAAATAGAGATCAAGGAATATATAGAAACAAATGACAACAACAACACAAAGCTCCAACTTCTGTGGGACGCAGCAAAAGCAGTTGTAAGAGGAAAGTATATAGCAATCCAGGCACACTTGAAGAAGGAAGAACAATCCCAAATGAATAGTCTAACATCACAATTATCGAAACTGGAAAAAGAAGAACAATTGAGGCCCAAAGTCAGCAGAAGGAGGGATATAATAAAGATCAGAGAAGAAATAAACAAAACAGAGAAGAATAAAACAATAGCAAAAATCAACGAAACCAAGAGCTGGTTCTTTGAAAAAATAAACAAAATAGATAAGCCTCTAGCCAAACTTATTAAGAGAAAAAGAGAATCAACACAAATCAACAGCATCAGAAATGAGAATGGAATAATCATGACAGACTCCACAGAAACACAAAGAATTATTAAAGACTACTATGAAAACCTATATGCCAACAAGCTGGAAAACCTAGAAGAAATGGACAACTTCCTAGAAAAATACAACCTCCCAAGACTGACCAAGGAAGAAACACAAAACTTAAACAAACCAATTACAAGCAAAGAAATTGCAACGGTAATCAAAAAACTACCCAAGAACAAAACCCCGGGGCCGGACTCATTTTCCTCGGAATTTTATCAGACACACAGAGAAGACATAATACCCATTCTCCTTAAAGTGTTCCAAAAAATAGAAGAGGAGGGAATACTCCCAAACTAATTCTATGAAGAAAACATCACCCTAATATCAAAACCAGGAAAAGACACCACCAAAAAAGAAAATTACAGACCAATATCCCGGATGAATGTAGATGCAAAAATACTCAATAAAATATTAGCAAACAGAATTCAACAGTGTATCAAAAGGATCATACACCATGACCAAGTGGAATTCATCCCAGGGATGCAAGGATGGTACAACATTCGATAATCCATCAACATCATCCACCACATCAACAAAAAGAAAGACAAAAACCACATGATCATCTCCATAGATGCTGAAAAAGCATTTGACAAAATTCAACATCCATTCATGATAAAAACTCTCAGCAAAATGGGAATAGAGGGCAAGTACCTCAACATAATAAAGGCCATATATAATAAACCCACAGTCAACATTATACTGAAAAGCGAGAAGCTGAAAGCTTTTCTGCTGAGATCGGGAACTAGAAAGGGATGCCCACTCTCCCCACTGCTACTTAACAGAGTACTGGAGGTCCTAGCCACGGCAATCAGACAAAACAAAGAAATACAAGGAATCCAGAATGGTAAAGAAGAAGTTAAACTGTCACTATTTGCAGATGATATGATACTGTACATAAAAAACCCTAAAGACTCCACCCCAAAACTACTAGAACTGATATCAGAATACAGCAAAGTTGCAGGATACAAAATTAACACACAGAAATCTGTAGCTTTCCTATACACTAACAATGAACCAATAGAAAGAGAAATCAGGAAAACAATTCCATTCACAATTGCATCAAAAAGAATAAAATACCTAGGAATAAACCTAACCAAAGAAGTGAAAGACCTATACCCTGAAAACTACAAGTCACTCTTAAGAGAAATTAAAGTGGACACTAACAAATGGAAACTCATCCCATGCTCATGGCTAGGAAGAATTAATTTCATCAAAATGGCCATCCTGCCCAAAGCAATATACAGATTTGATGCAATTCCTCTCAAATTACCAGCAACATTCTTCAATGAACTGGAACAAATAATTAAAAATTCATATGGAAACACCAAAGACCCCAAATAGCCAAAGCAATCCTCAAAAAGAAGAATAAAGTAGGGGGGATCTCACTCCCCAACTTCAGGCTCTACTACAAAGCCACTGTAATCAAGACAATTTGGTACTGGCACAAGAACAGAGCAACAGACCAGTGGAACAGATTAGAGACTCCAGAAATTAACCCAAACATATATGGTCAATTAATATTTGATAAAGGAGCCATGGACATACAATGGCAAAATGACAGTCTCTTCAACAGTTGGTGCTGGCAAAACTGGAGCTACATGTAGGAGAATGAAACTGGACCATTGTCTAATCCCATATACAAAGGTAAACTCAAAATGGATCAAAGACCTGAATGTAAGTCATGAAACCATTAAATTCTTGGAAAAAAACACAGGCAAAAACCTCTTAGACATAAACATGAGTGACCTCTTCTTGAACATATCTCCCCGGGCAAGGAAAACAACAGCAAAAATGAGCAAATGGGACTATATTAAGCTGAAAAGCTTCTGTACAGCAAAAGACACCATCAATAGAACAAAAAGGAACCCTACAGTATGGGAGAATATATTTGAAAATGACAGATCCAATAAAGGCTTGACGTCCAGAATATATAAAGAGCTCACACGCCTCAACAAACAAAAAACAAATAACCCAATTAAAAAACGGGCAGAGGTACTGAACAGACAGTTCTCCAAAAAAGAAATACAGATGGCCAACAGACACATGAAAAGATGCTCCACATCGCTAATTATCAGAGAAATGCAAATTAAAACTACAATGAGGTATCACCTCACACCAGTAAGGATGGCTGCCATCCAAAAGACAAACAACAACAAATGTTGGCGAGGTTGTGGAGAAAGGGGAACCCTCCTACACTGCTGGTGGAAATGTAAATTAGTTCAGCCATTGTGGAAAGCAGTATGGAGGTTCATCAAAATGCTCAAAACAGACCTACCATTTGATCCAGGAATTCCACACCTAGGAATTTACCCTAAGAACGCAGCAATCAAGTTTGAGAAAGACAGATGCACCCCTATATTTATCGCAGCACTATTTACAATAGCCAAGAATTGGAAGCAACCTAAATGTCCATCAGTAGATGAATGGATAAAGAAGATATGGTACATATACACAATGGAATACTACTCAGCCATAAGAAGAGGGAAAATCCTACCATTTACAGCAGCATGGATGGACCTGGAGGGTATTATGCTCAGTGAAATAAGCCAAGCGGAGAAAGAGAAATACCAAATGATTTCGCTCTTCTGAGGAGTATAAGAACAAAGGAAAAACTGAAGGAACAAAACAGCAGCAGAATTACAGGACCCAAAAATGGACTAACAGGTACCAAAGGGAAAGGGACTGGGGAGGATGGATGGGCAGGGAGGGATAAGGTGGGGAAAGAAGAAAGGGGGTATTAAGATTAGCATGCATGGGGGTGGAGGGAGAAAGGAGAGGGCTGTACAACACAGAGAGGACAAGTAGTGATTCTACAACATTTTGCTATGCTGATGGACAGTGACTGTAATGTGGTTTATAGGGGGGACCTGGTATAGGGGAGAGCCTAGTAAACATAATATTCTTCAGGTAAGTGTAGATTAAAGATTAAAAAAAAAAAAAGATAAGGAAAGCAAGCAAGCAAAGGGGGATTACTCCCTGATAGGATAAAACTAATGGTAAATCAAAGATTAACACATGCTTTAAATATCCTTAATTTTGATCACTTAAAGGGTGTCAGATCATCGGCTAAGGAGGTACACTTTTCTGATAATATTCCTTTCTCTTAATTAAAAAAAAAAAAAAAAGCAGTTCCTGTGTGGTGACCTCCAATGAGTTTTACACAACGGTATAAAGGGCATATCAAAGTGTGGGCAAAGGGTCTGTTTGTTTTTATACAGAAGATCAAAGCCTAATTTGGCTACCCAGAAAATGAACTAAGATACGATAAGAAGAAGAACTTCCAACATCAGCACTCTCTGGAAGACTCATACCAGAAGATGATCATCAAAACACCTCCACAAAGATCCAGGCGATACTGCAGTTGTAGCTGCATCCATCCCACAGTTTCCTGGACTTGCCATTGGAATGAAGAAGGAGATATCTAAGCTGGCCTGTGCATACAGTAAAACAACAAATTTGACTGGATCTATACTGTTGGAACTCAACCAAGAATTAGGAGAAGTGCAAGTTGTAGCGCTCCAAAATCTTACAACTACAGACTATCTACAGTTAAAAGAACATATGGGATGTGAACAGTTCCCAGAAATGGGTTGCTTTAATTTGTCTGAGTTCTCTTAGACTGTTCAAGTACAGTTGGACAATATCCATCATATCATAGACAAATTTTCACAAATGCCTAAGGTGCCTAACTGGTTTTCTTGGCTTGACTGGAGATGGCTGGTAATTATAGATCTGCTTTGTTTATGTAACTATATTCCTATTATGTTAATATGTGTGCACAATTTAGTTAGTAGTTTAAAACCTATACATGCTTAAGTTACTCTACAAGAAGATATGTCAAAGAAATAATCAATCCTCCCATGTTTTCTTCTATCTGCTACCTCTATAGCATTTCTTCTTCCTTCCTAATTACAACCCTTAAATAGAATTCGTGCCTCATATCGAATTTACCAAGTATCATAATTCCTCCAGGTGGTAAAGATACCTCGAGACAAGTGCTGGGCATAGAAGCCACCGGGCATAAATCTGCAAAGAAGTAAAAAGCTAATATTTTCAAACAATATGGCTTCTCTTTCACTTACCAACTTTACATCTCCCTGTATGGCTCCAGAAGATGACTGGTTAGCCAGAGACGGTAAGATTCCTCAAGGGAGGAACAACCTAAGACAGGCACAGTCGCAGGGGGGCCATCAGGTGAGAAATCGGGGAACAGTGGTGAAGCTTAGAACCTCACCCACCCCTGTTTTGAGAGAAAGCTTCTGCATCCGTGGATGTTTTATTGCCCTTGTCTAGCTCGGATTAGCACATAGTCTACAGGCACACACCTGATCATCTACAATTGCTCTCTTACAACACTAAACTATGTTTTGTACCTTTATCTTGCATCTAGCTACCACTTCAGCATTTTATTAAAAATAAAAATAGTAATAATAATAAAGGGAGAAATGTGGGATCCACATATAAATCAAGTATATAAATCAAATGAATATTCATATTTGACCTGACTGCTTATAGTTCATAATGCATGATCAAAACCAAAAGTTTCTGTGATGACTGCCTTTGTACTGTTCACCATGTAAGAACTTATTCACTATGTAAGAATTTGTTCACCATGTACGAACTTGTTCGTTATGCTTCAGAAGACTGGAGACTGACGAGAATTAGGCCTGAGATGGATTAATGATTGTGCATTGAGCATTGACTCCCCTATACAGAATTTTACTGTTGTTAACAACCATTTGATCAATAAATATGAGAGATACCCTCTCAAAAAAAAATAATTTGAAAGATAAAAAAATATAAATAAAAAAATAAAATAAATAAAAGGTTTTTGGTCCATTTCTAGGAGAATCTTATAGAGTGGATTGGTGATACTTAAGAAGTTTAGTTTTTGAGAACTGACTAAGTGATTTTGATAAACAGCATATTTAGAGACTCATGGCTTAATCAAAAAGGAAAATACTTGGAAAAACACTTTTTTTAGACAACATATGCTTGATACTTGGTGTCAAGTAGGCTACCCATCCCCCAACACACACACAGCCTACGTGGAAAGTTAGCTCGGTTTCTCTCAGTGAATTACATTACAACTGATTAAACAATATGTCAAAAGCTTATAAAAACTTTAATATTGCTATGTAAATGTTAATTATATATACTATTATTAGGAAAAAAGAATATAAGCTGTCTAAATAGATAGTTGTTGAAAATAAATTTTTAAGATTTCTTAGCACTCAGAAAAAGAGTTAATGCAACTCTTTGCCAAAGTTTTTCTATGGAAAGATGTGATAGTGATAATTTACTTTATATTAACAAAAAAAGGGTAGCTAATGAGACTATTTAATGGCTTTGAGTGAAACTCTAATTTCTGCCTCAGAAAACTGATGAATGCCTTTGTTGGGAGATATTATTTTGCTCATTTATATAGTTTAAATCATTTGTATATGTAGAGGCAGCAAAAGAATGACTTTTCCAAGCTTATGTTTCTGCAGTTTGTTACAGATGAAGAATAGTTTAATTTTGTGTGCTCAGAATAAAAGAGGTTAAAAGGTTACAAATCATGTTTGTATAAGGTATTACAGCATCTCTCTAGTCAATTGGAAAATTAAACTTACTGATGCATTGACCAAATCAAAACAATGTGCATATTTTTTTTCTCTAGAAAATCTCCAGCCCAAATGGCAATTTGGCTTCCTATTCTTTCACTCAAAAAATACATCTTGATTTACCACAAGTGTCTAATTTAATCAGAGGTACAAACACATAAAGGGTGTCTGGTTCTTGTTTCACTGTTTTCAGTATATAAATGAGAAACAGTGAGAAATGTACTTTCTGAAGACATCTATTGTAAATTTTTCCAGCAGTGTTTAAAAATTTCAAAAAATTTTTACAGCAGTGTCTAAACTGTAAAAAAGTTTTATTTAATATCTAAATATGAAAAAAATGCTAACTGATATAAAGGTCATGTCATCCTCAGAGAAGATATGAAGTTGCATGAGTCATGAGTTCTAAGTAGAAAGTATCAGGGTGGACAGAGTCTTCTCCAATTCTTGTGCTTAAAAAATTAATAATGCATAAAGTTTTAAGTCTTGTTTCTTAGATCTTTTTGAAGAGGATTATTATTAGTGCCTACCTAGAAAGCGGCAAATTAAAACCAGCGCAATACATTCAGGTGCTTCTTTCCTCTCTGACGGTAAGTTTAAGAACAATGTAGACATGACTTTCATTCCACTCCAACTGTCTACCAACAGGTTTACCTCAGGCCCTCCCTTCCTGTGTGTCCTCAGTGCTGCCCAGAATGGGACATAGGCTTTGAAGCAAATGCTCACCTCAGAAGGGGTTTATTGATAGGTATATGTGCATAAAAAATCAGAAAAACACATGATCACTTATTCTGTCAACTGGAGATGCTCTAAATGGGCATTTATGCCATTAAAATTACTCCAAGATACTATTTTCACCTATCCTATAAGATTGGCCAATATCGAGAATTTTAAGAATACAATCTTATTGGAGAGGCTATGAGGAAAATGGTACTCTCAAAAAAGCAGACGTACATAGAAAATAAAGTAAATCAATGCCACTGTAATTCTGCAGTAACTATCAAAAATATATATTTATTTTCTCTTTGCTGTCTTTATTACAGTAACTATCTTAGATATACACTGCCAAAACAATAAAGAACATATGAACAAGGCTATTTATTCTTGCCAAACACTGAGATAATCCAACCGTCCAACAATAGTGAACTTCCTGAATAAATTATTATACATCCCACAATGTATCATGCAACTGTAGTTGAACAAGGCAGATTTTATACTTTTTCAAAATGATCTCCAAGATACAATAAGTAAAAAAAAAAACAAATAACAGTGCATAAAATTAAATTTACCATATGCAAGTTTTGTTCAGAAAAGGAGTAGAAAATGTGATTATACACACACACACACACACACACACACACACACACACACAATTTTTTCCCCAAAAAGAAGCAATTGAAATAAGAATTAGTGAAAATTTTTAGACAGTTTAAGTCTTGTTTCTTAAATCTTTTTGAAGAGGATTATTATTAGTGCCTACCTAGAAAGTGGCAAAGTAAAACTTCAATGCAATACATTCAAGTGCACAACTAAGGGAAGGACAGAAGTAGCTGTGTGTGCATGTGGAATGTATGAAAACAAATTCTCTCCGAACATGCATCTTAGAGTTGGCAGTTTGGATAGAAATAGTTTACATAATTAAGGAACAAGATCAAAAATTTAAAAAGCAAAGATTAGAAATTTAAATAACTAATAAGAATTAACTGAATACTCTGTTAGTGGAGTACAAAAGAAACCTTATTTCTAGTGATTTGAAACACAATATGGTAAGAGTTTATCCCTAGTGGGATATATCCAAAGGACAAAAAGAGCTATAGAATAGTGCAAAACTGTATTAGGTGGGGACTATCTTTAGAGAAAGTGGAATAAAGTAGATAAGCAGTGACATTACTATCACTGGGAACCAAAATTTTCACTGTAAATGGAAGTATTCATAAAAAAACAATGCCAAAAATGCATTCATTTTAGGAGACTTCAACACACCATTCACTCCAAAGGACAGATCAACCAGATAGAAAATAAGTAGAGAGACAGAGGCACTGAATAACATATTAGAACAGATGAACCTAATGGACATCTACAGAACTGTCCATCCAAAAGCAACAGGATACACATTCTTTTCAAGTGAACATGGAACATTTTCAAGAATAGATCATTACTAGGCCACAAAAAGAGCCTCAGTAAATTAAAAGATTGAAATTGTACCAAGCAGCTTCTCATATCACAAAGGTATGAAACTAGAAATAAAATACACAAAGAAAATGAGAAAGCCCACAAACACATGGAGGTTTAATAACATGCATGTAAATAATCAATGGATCAATGACCTAATAAATACAGAGATCAAGCAATATGTGGAGACAAATGACAACAATAATTCAACAACACAAAATCTGTGGGACACAGCAAAGGCCGTGCTAAGAGGGAAATATATTGCAATACAGGCCTACCTCAGGAAAGAAAAACAATCCAAAATGAAGAGTCTAAACTCACAATTAAGGGAACTAGATAAGGAAAAACAAATGAGGCCCAAAGTCATTAGAAGGAGGGATATAATAATTAGAGCAGAAGTAAATAAAATCAAGAATAAAACAATAGAAAGAATCAATGAAAGCAGGAACTGATTCTTCGAGAAAATAAACAAAATAGATACACCCCTAGTCAGACTTATCAAGGAAAAAAGACAGTATACACAAATAACAGACTCAGAAATGAGAAAGGAAAAATCACTACAGACACAACAGAAATACAAAGAATTATGAGAGAATACTATGAAAAATTATATCCTAACAAATTAGATAACCTAGAAGAAATGGAAAACTTTCTAGAAAAATACAACCTTCCAAGGCTGACCCAGTAAGAAACAGAAAATCTGAATAGACCAATTACCAGCAAGGAAATTGAATTGGTAATCAAAAACTACCTAAGAACATAACTCTTGGACCAGATGGTTTCACCGCTGAATTTTATCAAACATTTAGTGAAGACCTAATACCCATCCTCTTTAAAATTTTCCAAAAAGTAGAAGAGGAGGGAATACTCCCAAACACATTCTACGAGGCCAACATCACTCTAATACCAAAACCAGGCAAAGACACCACAAAAAAAGAAAATTACAGACCAATATCCCTGATGAACATAGATGAAAAAATACTCAACAAAGCATTAGCAGACTGAATTCAAAAATACGTAAAAAAATCATCCATCATGATCAATTGGGATTCATCCCAGGGATACAAGGATGACACAACATTCAAAAACCCATCAACATCATCCACCACATCAACAAAAAGAAAGACAAAACCACATGATCATCTCCATAGATGCTGAAAAAGCATTGGACAAAATGCAACATCCATTCATGATAAAAACTCTCAACAAAATGGGTATAGAGGGCAAGTACCTCAATATAATAAAGGCCATATATGACAAACTCACAGCCAACATTATACTTAACAGCAAGAAGCTGAAAGCTTTTCCTTTAAGATCAGGAACAAGACAAGGATGCTCACTCTCCCCACTTTTATTCAACATAGTTCTGGAGGTGCTAGCCACAGCATTCAGACAACACAAAGCAATAAAAGGCATCCAGATTGGCAAGGAAGAAGTCAAACTTTCCCTGTTTGCAGATGACATGATATTGTACATACAAAACCCTAAAGAATCCACTCCAAAACTACTAGATCTATTATCTGAATTCAGCAAAGTTGTGAGATACAAAGTTAATACACAGAAATCTGCTTCATTCCTATGCACTAACGATGAACTAGCAGAAAGAGAAATAAAGAAAACTACAAGACACTCATGAGAGAAATTAAAGAAGATACCAATAAATGAAAAGACTTCCTTGCTCATGGATAGGAAGAATTAGTATTGTCAAAATGGCCATTCTGCCTAAAGCAATCTACATATTCAATGCAATCCATATCAAAATACCAACAGCATTCTTCAATGAACTAGAGAAAATTGTTCTAAAATTCATATGGAACCATAAAAGAATCTGAATAGCCAAAGCAATCTTGAGAAGGAAGAATAAAGCAGGGGGAATTATGCTCCCTGACTTCAAGCTCTACTACAAAGCCACAGTGATCAAAACAATTTGGTACTGGCACAAGTACAGACACATAGACTAATGGAACAGACTAGAGAGCCCAGATATGAACCCAAGCATATATGGTCAATTAATATACAATAAAGGAGCAAGGGATATACAATGGGGAAATGACAGCCTCTTTGACAGCTGGTGTTGGCAAAAGTGGACAGCTAGATGCAAGAGAATGAAAATGGATTATTGTCTGACCCCATACACAAAAGTAAACTCAAAATGAATCAAAGACTTGAATGTAAGTCATAAAATCATAAAACTCTTAGAAACATAGGCAAAAATCTCTTGAATATAAACATGAGCAACTTTTCCTGAATGCATCTCCTTGGGCAAGGAGAACAAAATAAAAAATGAACAAATGGGACTGCATCATGCTAAAAAGCTTCTGTAAAGCAAAGGACACCATCAGCAGAAGAAAAAGCAATCCTACAGTATGGGAGAATATATTTGTAAATGACATATCTGACAAATGTCCGAAATATATAAAGAACTCCTACGCCTCAACACCCAAAAAGTAAATAACCTTATTAAAAAATGGGTGGAGTATACGAACAGACACTTCTCCAAAGAAGAAATTCAGATGGCCAACAGGCACATGAAAGGATGCTCCACATAGCTAATTATCAGGGAAATGCAAATTAAAGTCACAATGAGATATCACCTCCTGCCAGTTAGGATGGCCAACATAGAAAAGAATAAGAAAAACAAATGGTGGTGAGGATGCAGAGAAAGGGGAACCCTCCGACACTGATGGTGGGAATGTAAACTGGTTCAACCATTGTGGAAAGCAGTATGGAGGCTCCTCAAAAAACTAAAAATAGAAAAACCATTTGACCTGGGAATTCCACTCCTAGGAATTTATCCTAAGAATGCAGTTTCCCAGTCTCAAAAAGACATGCACCCCTATGTTTATCACAGCACTATTTACAATAGCCAAAATATGGAAGCAAGCTAAGTGTCCATCAGTAGATGAATGGATAAAGAAGATGTGGTACATATACACAATGGAATATTATTCAGCCATAAGAAGAAAACAAATCCCACCATTTGCAACAACATGGATGGAGCTAGAGCGTATTAAGCTCAGTGAAATAAGCCAGGTGGAGAAAGACAAGTACCAAGATGATCTCACTCATCTGTGGAGCATAAGAACAAAGTAAAAACTGAAGGGACAAAACAGCAGCAGACTGACAGAACCCAAGAATGGACTAACAGTTGCCAAAGGGAAAGGGACTTGGGGCTGGAGGTGGGTGGGAAGGCAGGGAGAAGGGGAATAAGGGATATTATGATTAGCACACATAACATAACAGCGGGAGGCACAAGAAAGGCAGTATAGCACAGAGAAGACAAGTAGTGATTCTATAGCATCTTACTATGGTGATGAACAGTGATTGTAATGGGGTATGTAGTGGGGACTTGATAATGGGGGCAACCAAAATGTTGCTCATGTAATTGTATATTAATGATACCAATAAACAAACAAATAAATAAATAAATAAAATGCAAGAAGCAAAAACCCTACAGTATTTATTTTTATTTGCAAATATATGTATAAACTCATATATTTGTGGATTACTTTTACTTTGCTATTACACCAAACTTACAGCAAAGCTTCAAGCATAGTACAAGGAAATTTCATAAACACTTTTCCAATTTTTAAAAAAATGTATATCATAGTTCTGTCCACTAAAATGGCCTGTAAACAATGACACTCTTCTAGCAACGAACATCCTAGCATCTGAAGTGTAACCCCTATCTACTATTTCCCTTAAATGAAATCAGAACTTTTTGGAGAAGAAGCTAATCCCAGGTTTGGGTCAGAAAATGTTCAAAATGAAGTTAGGACAGCTTACCTTGACTGAAAACAAAAAGATTATCAAAGACTACTAGTAAAGTCATATCAAAAATCATTGAGATAACCAAGTATGAAAATTAATAACTCTAAAACTAATTTAGCCAGCAAATACTTTTTTAAAAGCTCATAAAGCCAGGTCCTGGTATGATAATCCAAAGGCAAAATATACTTATGGATCATCTTTGCTAAGACTCCAATTCATTAATCTGAAAATTAACAGAAACAACCAAGCATTCACCTGCCTTTCTTGAACTAACTAGCTGGTTAACTAACTAACTAAATATACAATGAGCAAAGTTTTTTTTATAAATATTAAATACAGGAGAAATAATATACTTAAAAATGGCCATTTTGCAAGTCCTGATGAGATCAGAAAGGTCTGACAGTAGGTGGTGTAATCACTAGATTGATAGTTGATGTGGACCTTCAGAACAGAGAGGTCAACTTGACATTGACATTAGACATGATATGCTAATGTATGTGTATGTAGCACTATCTTGGAAGTATCTTTGTCCTTTCCACCTGCCTCCTCTGCCTCCCACCTCCAATTCAACTTGAACCTAATCAATTCTCTAGATCAAACTGGCTTTCATGAAATATTAGAATGATGGAAAGTAAGGTTTAAATGATATTAAGGGCAGGTCTTCAGAAAAATAAAAGACAGTAATGCTTTTTTTCAACAAGTAAATGTCAAGGAAAAGGGGGTATTGTTATATAAATTTAAAAACACTGTAAGACATTTGATGCAAATGCACTGCTTGACCTTTCTTAGACTCTAAGCAATCAACTTAAAAACAAACACACACTGTTCATTAGATGCTATTAAAGAATTATTATAAATTGTCATATGATAATGGTAGTTATGTTAAGAGTACTGTAGTTGCAAACTGAAATATTCATAAGTGAGGTACAATGTTCTGATTGGCTTTATAATATTTCTAGCAAAAAGTATGGCTTGTGATGGATGAATAAGAATGGCAGAATGTTGGTAATTTCAAAACTGGGTAATGAGTACCTTGGTGTTTATTATAGTATTCTTTTCACTTTCATATATATTTGAAAATTGCCCTAAAGTTGTAAAGAATAAAAATAAAATATGTGACCAAATGGTTCAATCATTCTAATAATTAATTAATTAATATATATATGAACTCCATTATTGCATCCAATAGAGGGACACATGAGGTGAACTAAAGGGGACCACAAAGACAAGTGCAAAATTCATAGACTTGTGATGATATGGGACAAGGGAATCAGGAACATATGAGTGTTTAAAATCAAGAATAGACTTAGGACATAAGTCAGAGCTTAATAGGTAGATGAATGTAATTTAACAAAAAAGTAGAAAGCACAAATGAAGAAAGACAGGAAGTCTCTGTGAAAAATAGAGTCTGTTAAAATACAACAATCTAAGAGTAAATAATCACAAGAGAATAAATGAAAACGAACTACAGAAGAACCTAACGGGTTTCAAGGACCTCTACTTGTTACGGTGGTTAAATTTTTATATAAATAACTGCAATTTTATTTTTCATTTAAAATAAATTTTATCAAAACTACTCAGCAAGTATAAAATTGAAAGGACAATTCAGAGGCATTAAAGGATTCATTCTTGATGTTCACAAATCTAAGTACAAGTCTCAGATTTTGGATGACAGATTAATCCACTTGTCCTTTCTGGACATGTATTCTCTCACTTTCCAAATGAAGGTTTTAAGTCAAACGATTTCTTAAGTGTTCCAGAATTGACATTCTGTAATTAGATGACCGAAGTTTATTTTTCCTCCCTTCTCCACAATTCCCTGATCTTTTGCACTGTTTCAGACTAGAGGGGATGAACTGTATCCAGCCCTGCCCCTCCTCCTTCATTTCTAAACATTCTTTCATTATCCCCTCCACCCCAACACACATACACACATTCTGGCAGCTATGGGTGACTGCCAGAAGCAGGACACTGGGAAGCAATTTATAATTATATATACTGCTGCTGTCACCTCAGAGAGAGAGACTATTTATAATAAACAATGGGTCCATTAAAATTATCAAAGAAGTGGTCCTCAACTCACAGGGTCAGCTCTCCAGAGAGCACTGATGGTTTCAAGGGTCTGGCTAACATTTGCATCCTGTGCTGCCTCCTTCTAAAGTTCCCTCTCATCTCTTCTCCTGGGTTCTCTAAGGACCACCCTTGGAAATGCCAGGGCAAATTATTCTAAGGAATAAACGATGAACTGCAGAAAGGAAGTCTTCAGTTTGGGAACTAAGATGAAAAACAATGTTTTAGGTAAGTAGATGTTAGCTAGCTGTAGAAACAAAAATGTGGAAAGTGAATCAGACAAATAAATATATTTAAAGAAATAGAGAAAATTCTTTTTTTTTATTCACTTTGTTACTGTGGGCAGGACAGTGTAAGCATAAGAGAAAAACATCGACGAATTTGATGCCAGCAGATTGAGTTCAAATTGAAACTCTATCATGTATTAGATTTCTAGCTCTGTGCTAGTAACATAGGTTTAAACTTAGGGATACAAAATGATGATAAGAGTAACTTCCTTCACATACCTTCCTTTACCTGTCTGTACTAGATGGCTTAGGCTCACCACCATTAGTATTTTTGGAATTGAGGCACAGAGTTGGAAAAACAGCATGAAACAGTTAAACTGGCCCACTACTTCTAAGTCATTCATTTATTCTTTCAATTTCTTTATGTACTCAGTTCATTAAGGTGGGTTGGAAAGTGTATCAGTTAAGCTGGGACAGATATGATGTTTGAACAAATCGATGAGTGCTAAACATCCACTGTGTCATTTACTGCTCACTATCACCCTGATAGGGAGGTTTTATCAAGTTTTTACATACAAAGAAAGTAGGATAAAATAGGTTAAACAATAAATTATACTTGAGCATACAATTGGTAAGTGACAGAGCAGGGATTTGAGGTCAGATTAATTTATTCTATCCAGTAACTATTGTAATAATTGACATATTTTTCAAGAATGATATCAATCAAATATTGCATTTGCACACCACTGGAACAGACTTAAAACTACTAGAGAAAAATTCTTGATTTGTACAACATTAATCAGGACATGCAACAAATGTAAACATTATTTGATATTCTCTGACAATATCTCAAAAATTTCTCTAAAATCAATGATAGGAAATGAATTACATTTCTTGTCCAATTTCAAAACAATTAATAAAAAACTACATTACATTTTCCTTTGTAATAAGTAAAATAAGCATACTTTTATTTTTCAAATCATATAGGGAGACTGGCTCTATGTAGTTTTATAAATCATTCTTTTTTTCCTTACTCCTCCCCAAAGTAATCATCGAATCAATTCCACCCAGTTTATATAAAAATCCTCTAGTCCTTTTATAAGAAATTTAGACATATATCTGAATGGCAGCAGAGGAAATGGAGACCTAAGAAGGATACATTTTTGGATGCAATATGAGGAAACATCTTAAAAGGCAAGAGTTATTTTCTGACCCAGCATATCAATTGCAAAAATCATGCTTTTAAATGCATAAATTCTAATGTGACCCTCATATCGTCTCCTTCCATCTTCAGTTGAAATGTACCAAAATTTATAACTAGAGAGTTTATAAAGATAAATGTGAGGGGGAAAATTAGTACCACTAGTTTCCAAAGAACATTTGATATGTTCCAACACTGGGCTTCTCTGATGGTTTTTACAGTGCCACGTGTTAAGAAGGAAGGCTTTAATCTGTAAAGATGAATTTCAACCTCAAAACCCCCACTGGTTTTAATGGGAGTGACACAGCTAACATGTCACAACAGACTTCGGAAAGGTACCCCTGAGTGTCCAATTATTTTAAGTGCTTTTCCTATTCGCTGTCGCTCAACTGATCATAGTGGATTTATTTGGTAATAACATTCCTCTGACATGAATTTCCGGAGGAATTGCTCCATAATTCAACCCTAGTTAATGCTGCCTTAAAAATTAAGTGTTTCCGTAAGTTTTAAATAGATAACAGTACTTTCTAACAACTATGTTCTTAGATACAAGTTTATTACTTAGGGTTTAAAAAAATCTGGCAAGAATTTTTTTTTCCTTTTCTAGTTAAAATGAAAAAAAAAAAAAGATTAAGGGAAAACATCCTGTCATAGGTCTCAGAAAAAAAGTCCCCAACCTGGAACTGGAGATGCAATTATTTTTTAATACTGCCTCAGAAAGTGCAGAATACTCAGTTCAATATTCATTACTTTAAAAAAAATATTATTAACTTTTTAGTATTACCAGCAATCATTCCTGTTCTGAAGTGTTTTTTCTAGGATTATTATGTGCTCCAAAACTTCAACTTTATAATGTCAATTCTAATTTTATGACCATTGTATATATAAAGTATTAATCCAGTTCCCCCAGTATGATCTCCAGTAGGCATAGACCTATATCTCTGAGCCTATCCATGCTTCAAATCAAATCGTCTACTGCTAAACTGATATTTTTTTCATGTAATAATGAAAATACTAATGAATGGAATCTTTTCCTGAGAGTGTCTATTTAAAGTAGCAGTAGAAAAGTTTGCTTTTGTTCTTCTCAAGGTCCTCAGGATTTATGAGCAGTATAGATGATGGACCAGACAATCAAGTTAGAGTAAGACACAAACCTGGTATTCATATAGATAATATAATGCTAACATGTGTCTGTCTGTCTGGTTGAAATGCAGTCTATAATTTAGCAGAATTTATAGATATCTGTGCTAACTCAAGACTACAACTAAAACTATTCTTTGCCACTCCAACAAAGCAGGCAGATGTTATTTCTATATCATCTGAACGAACCCAAGGACTATGTAATTCTTGCTCCCAGTTAGTTTATTTTATTACTAAAATAAACAAAAGCAGGCATCAGGCATCTATTTGGGGTGCAGTTGTAAGCAGTCTTGAAATTTTGTTTCTGGGGACAAGGACAAGTTGATATGAACATAATAGATATAAATACTTCTATAAATATTAACTGATGTTAAAATACCCACGCAGTTCTAACTCAAATATTTTGGGTAGTGTCAATCTCCTTATGATTTTCAGAAATGTTTTAGTTTAAATTATTAGTAACAGAGAGAACCTAAGATGTCCAAATAAACTCCATATTTCTGTTTTTAAGTAAAATAAAACAAAAATGACTGTCTGATGACTTTTTAAAGCTCAATAGCTTTAGCATGATACAAAATTCTGTATTTTAAAATGAGTGGCCACCTACACATTTGGCAACTTGCCAAAGTCTAGACTACCATGATGGCAAATTTGGAAAAGGGTAGGAAAACACAGTTTTAATCATATTAAGTTTAAAACTACTTAGAAGGAATACTCATTTTTCATTCAAACTGACTTGTCTGATTTTATTAAAAGCCTGACTTTTTTCAAAAGTAAAGTCAAATGACTAAATTTTCTTAGAAAGACAGATCTCAGTGACTCAAATTTTCTTCAGAACCTCTAGGGATAAGCTGAATGAAGCTGTAGTAACATTTATTATGTGCCAGGAACTGTACATAATGATATAAAGATAGGTAATTGCTATGTTTCTTTTTTAAGTTGTGGGAACTGAGGCATAAAGAAGTTAAGAAGCTTGTCCAATTTGCACAAATTCTAAGTGATAGATCTGGGATTCAAACACTATGAGTCAGATTGCAGAGCCTGTGCCAGTGAGCAGCGCTACACTTGTGGTCTGTGATAGTGCTGATTCAGTGGCCATTTGTCTAGTCCAGTCATCCACCTTACTCCAAGGTTTGGGAGATAACTTCAGATAATGTGTGTGGTGTGTTCCTACCTGCTTTTGTTCTGACTTTTAGTTCACTATCACTTAGTTCCTATATTTTTGTTGAACAAAAACTAAAGACAAGTTTCGCAAATAATATTTGGCACTAATAGGCACCTGAAATTGCTTCCTTTGTCTGCATGTGTACCACTGTAAATAAGAAACTGCTACAGAGCATAGGAAATGGAAAATTCAAGTAAAAGTTGGGGAAGAAAATAGAGCCAGATCTCAAAAAGTATGAAGATATACATATATGTAGTATGTTAATATATTATATAAACTACATATGTACATGATACATACATATATTAACATTTCTTAAAAACAACAAAAAAGAGAGCTCTAGTGCTGTGAAGTTGAGAGTACTGTCATAGTACACCCTTCCTCCTGAGGTTAATTTTCCATGAATAAAAGGATCATGGTCTCACATACTAGAGATTTGGGTGAATCACCTGAAAGGAAATAAAATTTGTCTCATATTTATTAAAATGATGCTTTATTTTTAAAAAAGAAACAAAGAAAAAGAAAAGGAAGAACATATTTAAGATACTCAAGGAAAGAAAATGTGGGCCAAGGATTTTACATGCAGCTAAACTAACTTCCAAGTATAAAAACCAAGGACAAACTATTATCAGCACACAAAAAAGTCAAGAAATATTGTTCCCGGAGGGACCTACTAGAAAACACATTTCAAAAAACCATAACCAATGGAGAGGCATTGATATAAGGAGTGATTGCATGAATTATTGGTGCTAACCTCACAAAAAGAGAAAAACACACAAAAGTATACTACTCCTGAAAAACAAAACAATAACCACTTATAAAGTGATCTTGTCCACAAAAATTAAACTTGAATCTTACCCAGCTTCTAGATCCTACCAATAATTCATAGGAATTTACAGAGGACAGAGGAATATGTTTAGCTGTATCACAGGGATGTAATCAGTAAAACCCAGAGAGGTATATGTGTGGGTAGGATAAGTACAAGTCCTTTAATAAATAAACCTCAAGGGAGAAAAAAAGAGATAGATGATAGATAGATATAGACAGATGATAGATAGATAGATAGATAGATAGATAGATAGATAGATAGATAGATAGATAGATAGATAGATAGATAGATAGATAGAAAGAAGTGGAACTTATGGCTGAAAGAGACTTAACAAATAAGGCAACCCTTGCAATGTCGGAACTTTAACTGCATCCTTATTAAAAAACTAAGCTGCAAAAATGTTATGGCATTAATGAAACATTGAGAAATTAGAACATTGACTGGATAGCCAGTTATATTAAGCAATTCTTTTAAACCACTTTTTACATGTGACAGTGGTCAGGTAATTGTATAAAAGAAGGGGGGGAAATTCTGTAGATATTATATTATTAACAAATCAAATGAATGCACTGATACAGTGTCTGAGTCTTGCTTCACACTAATTTTGTGGGTGTGGATGTAGGTGTGAAAGGCATAGAGTCAGACATGGGTGATGGCTGTTGGAGCAGGTGATGGATGCTGAGCATCTATTTTTGTCCTTATTAAAAATTTACTTATTAATTTGAAATGGAAATAAAATAAAGACATTTTCAAACAAACAGAAGTTAGGGGAATTCATTACCTACAGATCTGTGTTAAAAGAAGCACTAGAGGGTATTATCAAGAAGGAACTTTATCCCAGATGAACATACAATAATGCAGGAAGGAAAGAAGGTCCCTGAAAAGGCAAGTGGGTAAATCTAAATGAATACTGTTTAAGATTCTGTCTCAAAGGGCTGAAATACATGTAGAATTAAACACCTGACAACAACTGAACAAAAGACAGAAGGACTAATGGAAGTACTCTATGATCCTTCCAAGGTCTTGGAAGCAGTAAAAGTACTAATTTATATTCAGCTGTAATGAATCAAGGATGCAAGGAAGATTAGAGATATAGTGGTTTATTTCTTTGTGTATTTTTATGAACAGTGGAATTACTGAGATGCATTTGTTTGGAGTAGCTGCTCCTTGCAATAAAAGGTCTCTTTTGTCTTGCTAACATATCCCTTTAGTAAGTGGGTGATAAATATATGTAGGGAACCCAAAATGGATGAAGAGATAAAGAATATAGTAACAAGATTGAAATCAAGCAAGTCCACAAGGGTAGGGACAGAAATGCCAAGGAAAGCCCTCCAACAAGAATGCCATCACAAGACGGAGGCTGTGCACATCCTGCCCAAAGGTGGATTCTTTCCACTCCTCACCCTCACTCATACTGTCTGAACTTAGCACCGAAGTGGTTTTACAGTAAAAGAGCAAACAAAAACAGACCATGTTTTTGACATATTTATGTTTCTTAACATCATGTAAATAGTAATGTATGAAAATTTAACATAAAATATAACAATACACTCAGGTAAATGCAATTGATCTAAGACATATTTCCTAAGTTATTTAGCTTCTTTTAAGAACATGGATAAATAACAATAAAATTAATAATGCTAAAAGCTGGTATAACAACCTTGCTTATATGAAAGCTTCAGAAAGTGAATTTTACCAGTACTCAAACTATATAGCCCTTAATAGTCAGACACAGGCTTAACAGTCATCTGAGCTGCAGGGCAATCTAATAAGGTAAAGGGAAACAGTTTTATCATTTCTCATTTTTAGATAAGGAAGAGGAGGCTTTGAAAGAATAAGTATCTTACCTCGTGGCAGCATCAATCATTCATTCAAATGTCACACACTCAGAACAATATGGTATTTAATGCTCTTTGAATTACCAATCTCTTATGCTGTCTTCTAAAATAAAATTAACAGATAACATTGATCTCTTACAATAAATCCCTGAATGATGAAGTCTGATATTTCCTTTCCAAATGAGCAATCTGTAAACTAAAGGTTAACTTCCACATTTAATAAGACTGACTATAGTGGGTCAGTGTTTATAGGTCAGTGTCCTTAGAAAATATTTTCTGAAGTTTTTTCTATTTCAGTAATGTTTTTATTTATTTAGAAAAATTTTGGAGTAATGTTAGGATTGGCTCCAGGGACTGTGAGGTCATAGAGAAATAGTGGTCTTCAACATGCATGAGACTTCACTCCATTCTGTTTTGTTTTGTTTTTTAGTCCTTTCTTCCATAGTTTCCATTCTGTTTTTTTCTTTAGGCTACATTTTGTGTAGTTTCTTTTGATCTCCTACTCAGTAATATTCTCTTTCGCTGTACACAATCTGCTATAAAATCTAAGTATTAAGTTTTTAATTCAATTTTTGCATTTTCATTTCTAGAAAATCTTTTTCTTTTGAATGGGCAATTTCACTTAAAATTCCTTTCCTAATATGTCTATTTATTTGCAAGATTTTCTTTTATTTCTTTAAGCATAGTAAGGGTAATTGCTAAAATCTAATATTATTGGTGTCTGAAATGTCTGCAGATGAGTTTCATTTGCCTATTGTTTTTGATGACTGTCAAATATAATTAATTATTTCCTTGTGTGCCTGATATTATTCAATGTAGATTGGTCATGGTTATTGAAAAAATAATTGAGGCATATGTTAAGTGTCCCCGATTTTCCAGAGGCATTTGGTCTATTTGTTGTCAGGTACTTGGAGCATCACTTCAAACTTAATTCATGGCTTGAAATGTCTTGCATAAACCTGGTAGTGTACATTTTGGCTTAAATGATTTATTTGGGCTGGTGTCGATTTATAAAAGCTTAGGAAACTTATTTTTTTTAATCTTTCTTTATTTTCTCTATTTACCTAGCATCAAGACTATTTTCCCCACATTCCCCTACATTGGGGTATAAGGGGTGGGATTATGCCTGTTTTGATCCCTCCCTTCTGAGGTATCATCTTAATTGACAGAGGCACCATCTCTGGCAGACCTTGAGCTTTTACCTCTTCCCCTCTTGCCTCCAAAGACAGCCCAAACCACCAAGATCATTTTCACTGCTGTTCCTCTGGACCTCCAGATGCCCACACAACAAAAGGGGATTGAAGTGGCACCTTCATTTTCTATGTCCTCACTGTCTTCAAGATTTGGCCTGGTGATCCTTCACTGTTCGGACATCTCTCTGAAGCTATTAGGACAGCTTCTATATTTCATCCAGCACTTTCTGATGTCCTCAGAGAGGAAGTGAGTCCCAGTAACCTGACCTACTATTCCTAGAGCAGGAATCTCTCAGCAGAATTTGACAGAGTTCATCAGGACCTTCTTCTTGAAACACTTTATTCACTTTCTTTCAAGACTCCACATCACCCTCCTGTGCTTTTTCTGCTGCCTTGCCAGTCTATTTTCTGGTTCCTTCTAGTACCCCAAGCACAAATGACGGAGCACCACAGGACTCAGCTTTTGGAATTTCTTCTAGCTCTAGACTCATTCCTTTGGCTCTCAATTTCTCCCATAGTTTTATATCCCATCAGTATGCTAAAGACACCTATTCCTATCTCCATCCTGCCTTCTTCTCTGAATGCCCATCTTATGTAAGACTTCCTTGATGTTTCCATTTGAGGGTCTGTTGATATTTACCTCAACTTTCACATGTCTCAAATGGAACTAATGAACTCCTTCCTGGCTCACTAAACCTACTCACCCTGCTTCTCGACTAGATATTCACAAGTAAAAATACATTTCATTTTTTAATTTCAATGAAATAATACCATTTCTTAAATAATTTTTAAAATACATGTATTAGTTGATTTAAATGATCTCTTAAGCCAAACAATTCAAGACTAACAGATATAAGGGAAGGTATTATTTTAATCTTTAAAGAAAGATAAACATGTAAATGCAAAGTAGTATAATTAATAGTACTCATCTGGAAAGTTTACCTCAGAAAGCAGATATAGAGTATAACAATTAATAGTTGACACTGGGTTTTCAAAGATAAATAAGACAAGATCTCTGCTCTGATCTTCTCACCTTCCTCAAAGTGATGGAACATAAGTCTCACCCTTAGAAGTATTTGTTTAGAGCACTCTGGTAAGACTCTGAGACTATACGGTATCAGTGAGATAAAGTACCTTAATCAATTATCCCTACCTTCTACAGACTGGAATTCTGGAATTCCTGGAATGGTCACCACATACTATTATATTTATGAATAATGATTATTAAAACAACTATCACAGATATTGTAGGTACTGTGTGCCAGCTATTGAACACAGTTATTTCATTTAATCTCATAACACTTTGAGAGATATATTTTACAAACAAATAGAGACTCAGAGAAATTAGGTAATTAATAGGTGATAGAGCCAGAATTTAAAATCAGGTCCATGTGACTTTAAAATGTTTCTTCTGACCCTTTGTATTAAACTGCCTCTCTGGAAATGAAGAGCAGCTAAAAACTAGGGAAGAACATAAATAAATGCCTTAAAAGATAATGAGTATATGAAAATGTTTTTACATCTTGATAAAAGAATGCCATGTGCTGGCACTGATATTAAGCTACTTAATATTAAGCTACTTAATATCAGTGAGTGAAGAAAAGAAAGAGTTCCAATGGTATTTTTGCAAGAATAACTAACTAACTCTTCTATCCAACACCTCTCCCTACAGCTTTGAGAGGTATTTATTGAAATGTAGAAACTTTTCCAGAGATAGGTCAACTTTTTGGCAGCTTGTTCACATTCTCCCCCACCCCCACTCTGCACTCAAACACAAGTAAGGGAAAGAGGAAAGCAACATCTAGGATTGGGAGGCTCTTCTGGGAGAAGGGGGGCATCTGTGAGCTCTGTGACGCCTGGACAGAGTTTCTTTCTGCAGTTTCCCCACTCACTTGATCCTCCCACCTCCTGTCCATAACAGACGGAAGTTATACCAAAGAGAAGCAGCTCCTCCCTTGGGTGTATTTACAAAGGAGAAAAAGAAGTGCTGTGACCTTTAAAATTTCTTGTCTGGTATGAGGAATCATTTTCTGTTTGCTTATGCTCCTAAGGCTAATACAAGTTCTCACCCAGGTCTAACTCTCTAGTGAATTTCCCCTGACAGCTTTCTATTTATTAAAGATCACCTACTTAATTCATTATAAATTAACTTCCTATTATCTGAGCAAGTTATCATACTTTCACTTTGGATGTCATTTTACGTTCCAGAACAACATAAGATTTAGAGAGACTCAGAACCCAAAAAGCTTCTTTCTTCTCCCTCCTGTAGCTGTGCTGGAGCTCAGCCAAAGAAGGGTCAACTTCAAATCCCAGAGCCCTTTAAAATTCCCAAATTAGGATGTGCTTTGTTGTCATTCCCATGCATGTATGTCTTGGTTTCTAAGGAGCATGCAAGGTATGGTAACCACGTAGAATATAAAAGATATTCTGGTGTATATGAATGAATATTTGAAGGAGGGCAGTATCTATCTTATTGTGGAACATTCCAATGTAGTATTACAATAGCTTTCTCATGTAGAAAAGACTCCATTTTATTTGCCTTTTATCTTAAGATATTATTAATATTAGTTCATAAGAGAATTTATAAATATATGGCTAAAGGATGACATTTTGTTCTACAGGATTTGGAAGCAAAGGAGTAATTTTGTATTTTTCTTCAATCATTTTCCTTAGCTTGTTGTTGACTCTGAATATCTGCAAGGTGTTTATGAGGATGTTTAGTGCTATTTAAGAAGAGCAAGAACATCCCAGGTAAAGATAAAAAACAGTCTATTTCCATTTTACAGTAAAAATAAATTCATGAAAAATGTTCAACCACATATGCAGATAAAGCAAGAATTATCATATTCTAAGTCTCTATTTGATTTAATTCAAGAATTTTTTTGAACTGGTTGTAATACATAAGGATTTTTCTAAGCACTACTAAGTAGTTTAAAGAGATAAAAAAAAGTATTTGTTATTTTGAAAATCTTTAAAAATCAGACTACAGTTGATAGCTGAGTTATGTGTTTACTATTTACAACTTCCTTTTTAAAGATACAGGTATTGCATTCCTTGTCTTTTAAGATGTAACCTTATCCATCTGTTGAGCACACATCTGGACATTTAGCCCAACTCATCATTTCCTTCTGTGTGTTCAAAAACTGTCAGTTATTTCAGTGGAGATTCAGCCCTTGGGAGAACTGAAAAAGTTACATCCTTCTTTTGTCCAGGTTTTATAAACTCTTCTTTACCTTTTCCCCGGGATATCAGTAAGTATAAAAATAAGCAGTCTGAATTCCTTCTGGCTCTGGCGAAAGGAGCATGAGAGGCAGGGGGCATGTGTGCCATTAACATTTGCTTCGATAGAATAAAGAACAAAGCCTTCATCTGAAAGAACAGACCCTGACTGTCCACACAGTAATAAAACAGGCATAATTTTTTTAACAATATAAATGCAATTTGAATATAGGAAGGGGAGAGCTTGAGCACCAATGAAGAAGGTCTGTGCTTTCAAAAGATAAAAATCTCACACTAGATATTAAAAATTTTAGCTCATCAAGGAAAAATAATGATTTTGAATGCATGTACCCCTAATAACTTAGCCTTACTTGACAGAATCACAAAAATTTTAAATGTCATAACTGTAGTGGAAGAGTAACAAATCTCTCTCAGGAATAAAAAAAAAAGACACACAGTAGGAGTTAAGAAGGTTGTGATTAAGAAACTTTTTTTATTAGACTGTTAATATACAATCATATTGGTTTCAAATGTACATCACAGGGTTCAATAGTCCCCTGATCAACCTATACTGTAACTGAGAATTATTGTGCCCCTTTATCCCCCTCCCCCTCCAACTCTGCATCCACCAATCCAGCCCTCCCCATTGGTAACCACTCGTCACTCTCAGTGTCTATCAGTCTACTGTTGCTTTGTTCATTCGTTTTGCTTTGATTTTGTATTCCACAAATAAGTGAAATCATATGGTATTGTCTTTTTCTGCCTGGCTTATTTCATGGAGGATAATACATCTAAATCCATCCATGTTGCTGGAAATGACAGGATTTCTTTTCTTTTTATGGCTGAATAATATTCCATTGTGTATATATACTACATCTTCTTTATCCATTCATCTATTGATGTATACTTAGGTTGCTTCCATATCTTGGCTATTGCAAATAGTGTAGTGATAAACCTAGGGGTGCACGTGTCTTTTCGAATCATGGATTTTGTTTTCTTCAGGTAAATTCCTAGAAGTGGAATTACTAGATCAAATGGTATTTCCATTTTTAGTGTTTTTGAGGAACCTCCATACTGCTTTCCAGAGCAATTGACATTCCTACCAACAATGTAGGAGTGGTCCCATTTCTCCACATCCTCACCAACATTTGTTGTTTCTTGTCTTTTGGATAGTGGCCATTCTAACTGGTGTGAGATATCATACTGTGGTTTTAATTTGCATTTCCCTGATGATTAGCAATGTGAAGCATCTTTTCATGTGCCTGTTGACCATTTGTATTTTTTCTCTGGAGAAGGTTCAGGTCCTTCACCCATTTTGTAATCAGGTTATTTGTTTTTTGAGTGTTGAGGTGTATGGTTCTTTATTATCAGGGGAGTCATTTAAAAATATATTCTCCCATATTAAAGGTGTCCTTTTGTTCGGCTGATGGTACCCTTTCCTGTACAGAAGCTTTTTAGTTTGATGTAGCCCCACTTGTTCACTTTTTATTTTGTCTTCCCTGCTCAAAGAGATGTGTTCAGGAAAAAGTTGCCAATGTTTATATTTAAGAGATTTTTGCCTATGTTTTCCTCTAAGAGTTTTACGGTTTCATGACTTACATTCAAATTCAGGTCTTTGATCCATTTCGAGTTTACTTTTGTGTATGGAGTTTGACAATAATCTAGTTTCATTCTATGATATGTAGCTGTCCAGTTTTCCCAACAGCAGTTGTTGAAGAGGCAGTCTTTTCCCCACTGGTGATTAAGAAATTTAATCTAATGGTGTGTGTATTGTTATATGTGTTATATTTAACTGTATCTATAGTATATGTATGTACTTGCTTGTTTTATATTTGAGTATATCTATAAACAATTTATATGTTTATATGTGTTTGTGAATGTGTACATGCATGTGTACGTGTGTGTGTATACTTATGCTTTTATCAAAACTCAGGAAAAATAAGGAGATGTTACAAAAATAGTTAATTATATGGATGGAAGAGGGATAGGAACAATATTTGAGTATATACTTTTATGCCTTTGAATTGTTTTATGTACATAATCATGAAAATAAAGGTAAATGAAAACAATTGAATATCAATGAAAAATTAGTTTAACTATATATCAAACTGCTACCACAACCAAACAGAGAAAATAATTATTTCAAGTAATTTTTGAACCAGTTCTCTGTTGACTTCCAAAGTGGAATATATGCTAAAGGAAAACAAAACTGAAAAGAAATCTTAAACTATCAATAAATTTTCTGTTTGACATTTTTATTATGGAAAATTTATAATATGCTGTATGACATAGCAAATAAATATATTAATATTATTATAAGATGGTCAGTATTAAGAGAGTAGAAATACAAATACAAAAGAGAAAAATGCTAAATTATTAAACTTGAATTTGATATCAATATGAAATTTTATATACATATGTGTATATTTTAGGTCTGTCCACCATAAGACAGAAAAATGCCAGCTAGTGGTTGTAAGATTAATAAATTGAGGCAAAAATCACTATATGAAAGGTTTGGGAGGATGGGACAGACCTATGTGTCAAAGTATAGGCTAACTGGTAATTACTTACAAAACATTGCTAATTTTTGACAACTGAATTATTAATGATCTATAGAAAAATTTATATTTTCCTTAGGTTATTGAATCAGCTTGGATATGCAACAAAATTTTTCTAGAAATTTCTCCCATGTTTATTTTATACACATAAACACAGATGCATATATGTATAAAATTATATATATATATATATTTTTTTTGCTTTGATTTATTAGAAAATACAAAGGGAGAATATACCTTTTTGGGTTTGGCTAAATAATTCATATCTCCCATTATTTTACCTAATGGTGTGATTTTATAGACATCCTGCTCTGAAGTACCTAATGTCATTTGTGAACTATCCTTGCCAAAAATATTTACCCTGAATCTAATCAATCTGTCATCTAGACATAAGATATAACATTCAGTTTATAGATAACTCAGAGGACAGGGGGATAAAGTTAAGTAACACTGGGAGAGAACAGTCATGAATGTGGACCATTTTACAAGACAACTGGCCTGGACACTTTAGATATAAATGGTATAAAAAAATGGATGACCATTTCAACTTAACAGACACAAAAAAGACAAAAGAAAAAACTAATGGTAAATATTGATTTTATTCATTAAAAGCTTCATATAAGACATTCTTGGCATACTTGAGGTATTTTAAAAATGGATGATTACATGATGTAGTAGATTTATTGTTCAATTTCTTAAGGATTTTTTTTTAAATGTCCTTACAATGGTTGATGCCTGTTGAAGTATCTGGGAGGTAGAGTTATATCTCACCATACTTATTTGGCCTTAATATATTCACAAATATTTTGTTTTATTATAACTAATTCCAGTGAAGAAAATTCAAAATCTGGATTCCCAAAGGATTTGAAAATGGCAAGAAGACTTCTTGTCACTTATGAAACACTTTCTTACATTTAAATTTACTAAAATGTAATGCTCATTCTTAACCCACAAACTTTGGGCAAACCCCTCAGAGTGATATTCTTCAGTGCTTCTGTGGAAGTTTTTGATCTGTGTATACACTGACATATGAATTCAGAGTCACTAAAAGATGGTGGATATCTATGATCTAAGTAATATGTATTGTCATTCCAAAAAATTCCTGTTATGTTGGGCTTATGTATTTCTTTTACATTGAAATATTCTTCTTCATCTCTTCTTATAAAATATTAATTAATCTCTTTACATAAATAATTGTACCTATCCTTTTTCATATCAAAGTTTTCCAATGATAGTCAGTCAAAAAAATTAAGCTATGATGGTTTTATGCTTAAATTTCATGATAGCTTGCATTATTCCTTTTTAGTGAACTTTAAAATTGTTCTACAGATCTTTGCTGTAAACATGATTTATATATCACTGCCTCTATTCAAATATCCTCTACTCAAACTCATTTATACTCTGTTTTCTAGTTCCTATTCATTTGGTTTTATGTCTTACATGCACTTCACTGTGTCCAGAGTCAGTTTTTTTCCTAAGTTGTATTATCACCATCATAGAGCCATTCAAATTGTGCGTAATGGCATTTACCCACTATATTCCTAAATTTCTGAGGAAGATGAGATTATTGCTAATGAAATCTAATAGTTATGAAATAAGATTTCTTGTTGATTTAACTACCACCTGCACATCTGGTGTATTTTTCTGGTGCTTGTCTATACTGTTTATTTAACTCAAAGTATAAGTACTTTACACTAAAGGATGTGTCAATACTTCAAACAGCTCCAAAGCACAGAGCATTTGTTTTAATAAACAATGCTACATAAGTTGTATATAGTGAATATATATATATAATGGCAGGGTTTTTCTATTATCAAGATTTGTGAATTTGGAAAAGAAAAAAGCATACAAACTTTGAAAATGCCTATGACATAAAATTACATTTTGGAAAGCATTCAAAGAAGTAAAAGGTTTCAAATTTTAAGAAAAAGAACAAAGTCAAATTACTGATTAGTGTAAGAGAAGAAAGAACAAATTTGCTTTAGTCATTTTTTTCAAGTCATTTTTTTTGGTCCTGGAAAAGAGATTTCAATCTCTAGGCTGGAAAAATATTTTGACAAAGTAATATTTAATTAAGCTAACAAAGTAACAAGAAAACTTTAAACGTAGATAAAATGTACAAATCGTAATGGATTTTATTTCTTTCAAAACTTGACACTATTTTAAAAAGAAAGAGATAAAAACATTGAAGTTTGAAGGAAAAATGATTATGGATAAGCTTGACCTATAAAAAATTTTCAAATTATATGATATTCACTTGTGAAAAAGAAACAATTCTTTTTAAAAAGCACATTGCAATTTTATTTATTACAGTTGACAACTATTCATCTAGGAAAAGAATGTACATCATGTCTGCATGAATGCAAGACTAAAACAGTCTTTCAGTGTTTCCTACTGTCTACACATCTGTTCTGAGATCTGAAATGTTCATTTCCTATGCACGTGTCTTATTAAATATAAAGATAATTGTATTAAAATTTGGCAAAGAGAAGTCCACAAGATGTGTTTCATATACTCAGAATTCTCTAGCTTTAGTTTATATTATATAAAACTTTTGTACATACACCCAAAGGTACAAATATAGAGTACATCTTTACAAGGTCCTTTATGAAGTACTATTATCTCCAATAACAATGAGAAAGAATGTTTGTATGGAATAAGTCAACTTAATCATGCATTTTGATAAAGATAATTATTTCACATAGTAATGTATATTAACTATCATTTAAGAAAAACATGGTAATTTTCACATTATGATAATGTATTATTATATATTATATAAGCAGAGAAACATGACAACATAATCATTTATATTTTTTAATTATTATGTGTCAGGTTCTGCCCTAAGGGTTTTCTCAATTATAATTTCTCAATTGTAATTCATTTGAACTTCACAATGACCCTATCCAGGTTACATTATTGTTATTTGAATCTTACAAATAAGGAAAACAGCCAGAAGGTGTAACTTGCTCAAAACTACCCAGGAAGTGGTAGAGCTAGGGTCTGAACTCAGGCAGTTTGGTTCCAGGGCCCACTCCTTACACATTTACAGAGGCTTTCTCTGGGGGATGGATTTAGGTACACTTTTCATTTTCTACCTTTTGTTCCTCTTGTACTTTCTTCTGCAATGATTTTTGTTGTACAAATGCCTTGGAATAAGAAAAATAAGTTATTCCTCATTTTTGTATGAATGCTGGGTCAATTCTTAAAGCATTCCTCTCTTTGTATATTCAGAAAAATAATTAAAATTCCACAAAATACATTTAAAAAAAATTAAAATGAGAAACTTGGTGGTTTTAAACACATAGGACAAAAATAACAGGAAATTCATCAAACTCCAAAAATCATACCTTTCAAACTAATTATTTTGACTTTTGTACATAATAATATAATTTGTACAAACATGGAAAACTGTATTTACAAAGTTTTAGAAAAAAAAGTAAGAAAATATGTAGCACTTTAAATATAATGTCTTTAAAATTAATGTAAGAGAATTAATACTTAATGTGCTTTATGATGTATCATAATTCATTATTTATTCAAGCTTGATAGTCACATCAACATGAAGGGATTATTATTACCATTTCACAAGTGTGAAAACTGAGTTTTAGAAAGATTAAACAGACTAGAAAATAAGTGTCCTTTTTCCCTGCTAACACTTCCTCTTCCTCAAGCCAGTGAAACTGTTTCTATAGAAATGAGAACATTATCATTTTCTCAGTTAGCTAGGTTATTGCTATGGGCAGAATTGTGTGTTCCCCAAATTTATATGTTGAAGTCCTGACCTCCAGTCCCTCAAAATGCAACTGTTTTTGGAGAGAAGGTCTTTAAAGAGGTAATGTAGTTCAAAGGAGGTTATTAGGGTGGGTCCTACTCCAATATGACTGGTGTCCTCTTACAAGAGGCTAAGATCCAGACACATACACAGGGAAGATAATGTGAAGACAACAGGGACCATAAGGAGGCCATCTATAAACCAAGGAGAGAGGTTTCAGAGGAAATCACCCCTGCTGACCTCTTCATCTCACTTCTAGACTCAGAATTGTGAGAACATTTTCTGTTATTTCTTACCTCTTCGAGCAGAAAATTCCCCCAAAACATTCAACCAAAACAAGCATTCTGAGTCCAAATGTCCTAATCGGTAAGAAAAGATAACTGGTACCCTCTGAAATGGGGGAAAAGCCAGTAGACAAAGTGTCAAGGATGGCCATTCTGTAGACTTGTCTGTGAGTCGTGTATTACATTCTCATTATCCCCCAGCCCTGTTGTACCTTCTTTGCACAGAACTACAATGTGTTATGTAAGAGAATTCCCCTTTCTTTCACAACCCACACTCCAGTCAAACTAAAGTGAGATCAAAAACAGGTACTAAAGTTTACTAGCTTTGTGGCATATTGCTTACTTGACCTCTTTTCTTCACTAAAAACGGTGAGTATAAAACTGGGAAACCACTCCCCAGCCCCTTTTCCCAACCCCTAGTCTACTTGGTCCTCAATATTTTCCTTCTAAATAAATGACACTATTCACTCATTTTCTCAGGCCAACTTTTTGGAGTAATTGTGAATTTTCTCTTTCCTACATAACCCATACCAAAAATATCAGCAAATCCTACTGGCATTAGCTTTGAAATATATCCAGAATCTAACCAATTCCCTGCACCTCTGTTGATAATATCATGACTTATGATAGAGCCTATAAAATTGGACTATGCATTACAAAAACCCCAAAGTTTATTCAGAGAAATGATAGTTTGAAGCAATAAATTTCCAGATTGTCAACTTCCTTATATATACATCCTTAATATTATTACCTAAAAATAAACCTGTATACATAATTGTATGACTTTACAAAAACAAAAACAAAAAGCAAGGCATAGTCACATCTTAATATAGTGCATTTCTTTAGAATGTGAAAAACTCTGAGGTACCAAGCAAAAAGTATAACTAAATATTGGTTTGGGAAGATTTCTATAAATATTAATGAAGGTACTTCAAAGTCATAAATTTTTGTTTCAAGTAGTAAACATATTCCTAAAAACAAATGTCATAGAATCAATTCTTTGTACTGGAAATAAAAAAATTTTGAAGGCTTTATTTTTTAGAGCAATTTCATATTTACAATGAAATTGAGAGGAAGATACAAAGGTAATCTACATACTCCCTGTCCACACATGCATAGCCTCCCCAATTATCAGCATTCCCCACAAAAGTGGTATATTTATTACAATTAATGAACCTACATTGACAAACCAAATTCAACCAAATTCCATAGTTTATACTATGGTTCATTTTTGGTGTTGAATGTTTATTTGGATAAATGTATAATGACATGAGTCTATCATTATAGTATCATACAGAGTATTTTCACTAAAACTTCTCTGTCCCACCTACACATCCCACTCTCCCTCCTAACCCCTGAAACCACTGATCTTTTCACTGTCTTCATAGTTTTGCCTTTTCCAAATTATCTATAGAGTTCAAATCATATACTATGTAGACTTTTCAGATTGGCTCCTTTCATTTGGTAATTTGTATTTGTTTTCTCCTCATCTTTTCATGGTTTGATAGCCCTTCAATTTAGCGCTGAATGATATTGTGTTGTCTGGATGTACCACAGTTTATATATCCATTTACCTACTGAAGGACATCTTGGCTGCTTCCAAGTTTTGCCAATTTTGAATAAAGCTGCTATATACAACTATGTGCAAAGTTTTTATATGGATATAGTTTTTCAAATTTCAGTAAGTACCAAGGAGTACAGCTGTTGAATCACATGGTTAGAGTACATTTAGTTTCATGAGAAACTGACAAATTGTCTTTCATTCCCACCAGCAATAATGAGAGCTCCTGTTGTTCCACAACCTCACCACCATTGGGTGGTGTCCGTTTTTTAGATCTTGGTCATTCTAATAGGTATGCAGTAATGCTTAATTGCTTTATTTTGCATTTCCTTGATGACATATGATATAGAATATCTCCTTATATGCTTACTTGTCATCTGTATGTTTCCTTTGGTGAGGTGTGTGTTAAAGTCTTTGACCCATTTTTTCATTGGGTTGTTTGTTTTCTTATTGTTGAGTTTTAAGAGTTCTTTGTATATTTTGGATAATAGTCTTCATCAGATGTGTCTTTTGAAAATATTTTCTCCCAGTCTGCCTTTTCTTATTACCTTCTTGACATTGTCTTTCACAGAGCAGAAGTTTTAAATTTTATCCACCTTATCAAATCTTTCATGTGTCAGACCTTTGTTGCTGTATCTAAAAAGTCATCATGATAACCAAAGTCCTCTAGGTTTTCTCCTATGCTATTGTCTATGAGGTTTATAGTTTTTCCTTTTGCATTTAGGTATGTGATTCATTTTGAGTTAATTCTTTGTGAAGGATTACAAAGTCTGTGTCTAGATTCATTTTTTTGCATGTGGATGTTGTGTTTTGCCAGCAATATGTATTGAACAGACCATCTTTGCTCCATTATATTGCCTTTTCTCCTTTGTCAAATATCAGTTGACTGTATTTATGGCAATTTATTTCTGGGCTCTCTATTCTCTTCTGTTGACTTACCCATCTATTCTTCACCAATACCACAATGTCTTGATTACTGTAGCTTTATAGTGAGTCTTAGAGTTGAGCAGTATCAGACTTCCAACTTTGTTCTTCTCCTTCAATATTATGTTGGGTATTCTGGGTCTTTTGCCTCTCCACATGAACTTTAGAATCAGTTTGTCAATATCCACAAAATAATTTGTCAGGCTTTTTATTGGGAATGCTTGACTCTATAGATCAAGCCTGGAATCTTGGCAACATTGAATCTTCCTATTCATTATCATGGATACATATCTATGATCATGGATAAATATTCCTCCATTTACTTAGTCCTTCTTTGGTTTTTATTCATCAGTTTTTAACTATTTCTCATATCAATCTTGCAGATATTTTGTTGGATTTATACCTAAGTATTTCACTTTTTTGGATACTAATATAAATGGTATTGTATTTTTCATTTTAAATTCTATTGATTCATTGATGTTTTAGGAAAGCTATTAACTTTTGTATATTAACCTTATATATTAAAACCTTTTTAAAATTGGTTATTAGTTCCAGGATTTTTGTTGTTGTTGTTGATTATTTTAAATATTCTACATATGTGATCATGTCATCTGTGAACAGTTTTATTTCTTCCTTCCCAAACTGTATACCTTATATTTCCTTTTCTTGTTATTTCTTTAGCTGACTGAAATAGAATTTTGAAAAGAAATAAATTGACTAAAATAAAATAAGATACTTCAGTGTGTATCATATAGGTACAATAAATACTACTTTGTGAACTTGTGTGTGCATGTTTGTATGTTTGTGTTACACAGTCATGTTGTAAAATTTAATTTTTACAATGATGTAAAGCTTCAAATCCACTGAGCAAGTGCAATGATTTTAAAACATCATGTCTTCTCAACTCACACTGAATAAAGTCCATGTCTTTTTAATAGTTTATGAGGCTGTGCATGATCTGCGAACTGCCTTACATTTAAATGTGATGCCCCTCATTTCTTTCAAATTTAATCCTCTCCCACATGGCTCCAGTCACAAATGATCTCCTTATATTTCCTCAAATTGTGTCAAGTATTTTCTGCCTCAGAACCTTTGCACTCCCTATTCTCTCTGTTTGGACATCTCTTTCCCCACAATCATATGGCTCCTATGCTCAAATGTCATCTTATCAGACAAGTATTCTGGGTTATCCTATATAAAATTACAATGCACACACCACCTATCTGGCACTCTATTTACTGTAATGTGATTTATTAATTTTATTGCACATATCACATCCTGACACTAGAGCAGTATGCTTCATAAGACTGTTTCGGTTTTTGAGTATCACATATGCCAATGAAAGTAAAGGCATATCATAGATCTTCAATGAATATGTGTTAAATTAATAAATGAATGTCACCCCGCTCCTAAAAATCATATACTGGTTTCACATTATACCTGTAATAAACAGGCTGGGGGTTGGGGTAGGGAGGATGGCTAGGGACTGGTTTACCCTTTTTATTATTTCCTGTCTACAGGGTCCATACAACCAAGATTCTGACTATCATCCCCAACTTCTTTCTTTCTTCTAGCTCCCCAATGGTGTCCTTCATATACAGTTTCTTGATACTTCTCATATTCCCTTCTTAGATACTTTGCACAAGCAGGTTTCACTGTGCAGAAAGCTCTTTCCTCAGATATTTCTATGCTTCTTTCTTTATCTCATTCAAGTTTCTACTAAAATGGTACCTATTATAGTGGCCTAATAAAGGACTTACTAGACTTCTGTATCTATTAATCCCTATCCCATAGCAGTCCTCACTTACCTGGTCATATACATATTTGGTATCTAGATTTCCTTTCCCATTAGAATGCAAAATCCATAAAGGGCAGTGACTTTTACTTGTTCACTGCTATATCCGCAGTGGTAAGAACTCCTACTGTATAGTAGGTCCTTATCTAATATCTGATCAATAACTGAATGCCTGCTTCACAGGGTTGTTCTGGGAATTAAATATAATGTGCTATATTATAAATACAAGACACTTAGGCTAGAGCCCAGCAATGTAAGAAGCATTAATTCAATAATAATAGTAATACTTAAACAGCACAATGTACCACATTCCTAAGTTTTTACTAATTTAAGCTTTACAAAAATCCTATCAACTGTACAGTATTATTATTATTCCCATTTAATAGATAAAGAAATTAAAATGTAGAGATATCAACCTGCTGTAAGTCCTAGTTAATAAGTAGTAATATTGGGAGTTGAATTCAAGTAACCTGCCTCCAGAATCTGTTTTTTAAACACTATACTTGCTGTTTTTCCAATGGCTCTGATGGTTTTCAATAATAGTTCACTTTTATTAGTTATTAGTATTAATACTATTACTAGCATCATCATTTTAAGCATATGAATTTTGAATAGAATTCCATTTGGTTTTATGTATACCACTTTGAGAAAAGTTGATTGGCATATTCAGAAATTCAGAAATTTAAGAATTGGTGACAATGAGAAGGACGGAGTTTCTTCTGCCAGCTTTAGAGTTCACTCCATAATCACCTTTGTGATTATATATAATTATTATGTAATTATAATTGTTATTACCCTTATTATTATCATTGTAATTAATTGTTAATATCTTTCATCCATAGTGGAACAACATCTGTTAACCAAATGAAATCATTGACCAAATCTGTTATTAACCAAGCTATCTCTGGTCCTAGTTAGGGTTGATATAAAATAAGTGATCACTAAATTTTGTTGAAAAAAATTAATGCATGAATACGCAGCAATGAAAAGTTTGTAACTATAGAATGTAGTTTTTAGTTGGTGTGTCCAGGAATGTTTACGCAGTGTATTCTCTTAGTATTCCACAGAGCAGCCTAATTCACTGTGCTATTTTAATATGGAAACATTAAATTCAGTCACAGTTTCAATTGTTTAATAATGAAATTATTTAAAAATGGAAGAAGGTAAAAATCTACTTTGTCTTTTTGTCTTTGTGTAGTCTAAAATGGCTGTTCTCAAATGTTTTATTTACTAATGAATCATACACATTTAGTAAGCAAGACTCCCAAAATGTCCTTTTGAAACAAATTACTTGGGACTAAATCTGGTTCTCTCAAATCACATTAATCAAAACATATTAATCATATAAATTAATTTTCAGTAGAATCCTGACGGCCACCCCAAACTTCTTGTGCCCATTTTAAATGACCCTAAACCTTGACATAGACTCCAAATGACTCTCTCAGAATTGGTATATTCATTCATCCATTCATTCACTTATTCATTCATTCATTATTTACTTGCTTCCTGCACTCTCAAAACATTTTTCATTTAAACTTCTTGACAAAACCAGAAGGTAAATAAAGTCAATAAAATCCATCTCAGAGAAATTAATCCCAAGGTTATATGTGTGGTAAATAGTTCCACACATAGTTATGCACCTGAATCTCTTGAAACAAATTTCAGTGTTCTCTTGGCAATGTAACAGGCAAGTGTACCAGGTCCTGGCTCTAAAAGTACTAAAATCATATCCACTACCTCAAACAGAGTCATAAGTCAGACAAGACTCACTAGTTAAGTCTTCACTCCATTCCTGCCTTCCAGTTTCACTTCGATTACTCTTTTCATTGCTTTTTTAATCCCTGGAAAATATTACCATAACTATCCTCAAATGCTCCCAACTATTCCTGGAAATATTGGCTGGAAATATTTCTACATTTTATTACCAATGTTCAAAAACAGGCTGATAGAGCTTCCTGAAACTCTTATTCTTTAGTATCAAGTGTATGACTTCCCTGTTTGACAACTCAATGCACCTATGCTTTCATCACCTGAATGATGGCCAGACTCTTTGTATGAAATGTGCTTTTCATATATTGCCTACATATAGACTCTAAGAATACCAAAGGAAATTTAGACTGTAGCCACCAAAGGATGACTGCAGCTATCAGTGATAAGAATAAGTTATTTCTAGGAGAAAGGCTCCCTCAAATGGGACTCTCTCTAAGGGGAACTAATGACAATCTTGCAGTGCAAACACATTTGAAGTGCTCCTATGGACAAATGATTGGCATTAGACATAAGATAGCCTCTGTCATTGCAATTTACGCAGAGGAAAATGGTTGATGTAGGTGCCATGTTTTTTTAGTAGAAAGTAATGATGAGGAACTGAATATGGAAGACAAGTTGATGGGAATTCCAAGGCTTCCCTCCTGTATGTTCTGAATGATGACTACTTCAAGGGGTGAGGAAAGGTAAGAAATCATAGTAAAAGGTAGGAGGAACGGCTGTAACTTAAACAAATACAGAGTGGGCTTCACCCTCAGTGATCTAAAAAGAACATAATCACACTGTATGTTTTAAATAAAGGGTGAGGCATAATATATGGCAAAGAATTACAAAAACTTAGATATATTTTGGGATTGAAAAAAGAAATACAAATATAGCCAAATATAAGTAATCTGCTTCAATACAGACCACAATCCTGGTGTCATTATATAATAAAATAATTTCTAACCAATGCATTTGCTTATTTTCTTTGTTTAAGCATTGGTGAAAATTAGGATGACCTAAATTCAACCCCCATAGAAGTCAGAAAGGAATGAAAATATTGAAATTTGATAACTCATATAAAGAGGCTTACTTAATCAAATTAACTTGTGGGTATAAATATTTGTAACTAATTACACAGAACTGTGATCACTCACCTTGCTTAGATACAGAAAGAGATGAAGAGAAAATAAACTAAACAGTTTATTTGTTGAGTAAAGATTAGAGTTTGAGGGGATTTTATTGACTGCTTATTATAATAATTTTACTGATGAATATCTTTATTTCAGTACTGAACTACATTGCATTGTAGCCTGAATGTGTAATCAATGACTCAGAATGGAAGAGTCAAAGACATAGTCAGGTGAACTCCAATTTACAGCCCCATGCGCATGGGGTAGCTGGCTGCATCAGTCAGAATCTAACTAAGAGACAGAAGCCACACCAGTAATTTGATTAAGGAAAAGTTAACATGATGATTTATTAACTAGCAAATAGAGAGTTTACTACTAAAAAAGGTAAACAAGCAGTAGTTCAGTGCAACTGCAGAACACAGTATTGCCTGTAGCGCTGGGAAGAGCAAACAAGACAAGTACCTAGAGACCCGGGAGAGCCCTCCCACCACCACCAAGTCTGACAGCAAGACGTCTGTGGAGGGGGTGTAGCTACCACAGGAATTCTGGTGGTGAGAGACAGACTCGCTAGACTGTGCAGACCCCAAAGGGTGTGGTCGCCAGAGGGGAGAGGATGTTACCTCAGGGATAGGTACAGCCGAGCCATCAGGCAAGCATTACCACTTGCCTGCATACCAATCTGTTAAGTGCCACAAGAAGAGCATTCTGGAAAACAGAAGCAAAGTTCCTTGCTGCTGTTGATGTTGTCTAGTACCCCTTCAGTCCCTTAAATTGGCAAAACCTAACATCCAGTCAGCTGGCAAAGAAGAAACATATATAGGGTCCTCCTCTAGTAACATAAAAAACAGCAAAGAAGGATTTGGAGAAGAAAGTAAGTAAAACTAATAACTCATATGTGAGTAATTCTACCATCCTTAGCTGTGGAAACTGATACAGGTAAAATCTGTGTAATGTCACATGTTCATGCTCACAGCCACAAATGATCATTTATTTGCTTTTATTTCTAAATTTGGTTACCCATTATGTCACTCTGCCTTCAAACCATTCACCAAGAAATCATATTGGTGACATGATTCACCTACAACTTTTATTGAGGTATAGACAGAGTATGTAAACTTTAAATGCTCAACTCAATACATTTTTACAAATATATATGCTCATTTAGACACCAGCCAAGACAAGATAAAGTCTATTACCAGTACTCTGGGAGGCTCATTTTGTTCCTAATACATAGTAATCATTTATATTGCAAATATTTCCTTCAAAATCTTCACTTGTTTTTCTCACATATTTAGTGTAACTATAGGAAGTACAAAGAAAAATAATGCATCCATTTGCAATGGAGACTAAGCATGCAAAAACCTGCTTTTAATTTAAAACCTATTTTATTTTTCTTCTACCTTTCTAACGTTATCAGAATATATAAAAATTATTGTGCTACTACTTTCTTTGTGTAAGTTGGCAAAAATCAGCAATTTCTTTCTCATTATCCCATAGGAAAGAAGAATGGAATATTAATAACACATATATCTGCCTCAAATATCCCTCAAGTTTTTGAGAATAAATTACTCTCTACTAATACCAAACTGTCCTCTTAATGTGAAAAGCCTACATATATGCAAAACAAGTAACAACAAATCCTAGCAATAATTTGTTACTAAAGAAGTAACTTACATACATGTAAAAACAAAATTTTAAATATGTAATATATAATTATATATAATATATAATTTGTTTTATTTTTGTTTATTATATATATTTATGTATGATTATATAAGTTATATTTTATATATTTATGTTTAATATATAATATATATTATGTATATACTTTATATTAGATATTTAATATAGTTTATTCAAAATTAGTAGCATTGAACATAGTAACAAATGTGGAATATATTTTTAATATATTATTTTATTACAAGTAGTGAAAGGAAAGTAATACACTAAGTAGGAAAAGCCAGAGTTTTGTCTTATTATATTTTAAGATGACATTTGGATTGAGAACTATTCAAATTTTTCAGTTAAATAAATGTAACCAATTACTCAGTATTAGCTCAGTAATCCAAAGGGCACAAGAAATTGATATGATAAATTGTCCTTATTCCTGTGTAATCTAGATTTCTAAAAACCTATTTTAATATTTTATGTTAAATCATGAAATTTTGAAATTGACTATCATATTGAGGGTTGACACAATCAAATACATAATTATTATTTTTGTCTTCTACTGACTTTCCATAACAAATGAAAAGTCTTTGAACATATGATTAGATTTCATAGCCTGAAGGTGGTGGGTGTTTTTCCAGAATGTTTTCAGATGTTTTTTTTTAAATGCCTGTCTCCACTGGATTTGGTTCAAAGTTTTCTAATGGGAAGCATACTTTAAACAGTCTTGATTCCATGTTTTTAATATGTTATTTTATTTTATTGCTCTTCCCTGAGAGCACTTATAATCAACATATTTTTAAAAGTTTTAAATTGGTAATATTTTGTTGGTTCTTTGTTTCCTATCATAATGGGCTTTCAAAGATTAAGCGAATTTGCAGATTTCCCAAACAAACACATCTGTACAGGACAGTGTGATATCAGAAGGTTCCTGAAATCAAGTAATACAATGTAAATGCTTTCTGCATTACGCATTTAAAACATAGTAACTAAGGAAGATTGCCAATGGGTTTATTTTAGGGAGAAAACCGCTAGTTTGAAATAAAATACAAAGTTTACTACATGACCATATTTTATTCTTAATCCTGTTCTATTTGGGAGTATCCTCTTGCAATTATATACAAGGAAATGATGTCAGAAGCCGACGTATTATTTTCAAGGACAAAGGTTATCACACAGAAGATAAATTTTTCTAGTTCATATGTTCACTCAAATTGTTTTAATGAATTTAACACTTTCATTAAATATACTTGTTTAAAGTGTTTAACAAAATAATGCTGCATTTAAAATTTAGCCACCTTAAGCATAATGCTTGTCTATGCTACTCTCATTTCCTTCATCTTTGGTTGGGAAGGATATTTGGTCACACACACTCCTACACACATAGCTCGGTTATTCACCCTGGTCTCAGGTCTCCTCTTGCCATCTCTCATCTACTTTTTATTATTATTCCAGGTTTCTTCCACTTCCTTTCTTCCTCCCCACCCACTCAACCCAACCACCCACTGAAATCCTGAGTTCTGCTTTTCAGTAGTTTTTCAAAACTTGCACTTTCCCCCATTTCCCTTCAGAAATACTTTTCCGTACCTTATTCCTCCTTAGAGACCATTTGCTTACCTTAGCTCTACAATCATTCTCAAACCTCTACTTATCCTGACAGAGGTTTATACCATTTCCTGCTCTTCCATTTCCCTTTCCATAGCAAAACATTTCTTTGAAAGGTGCAGCCAAGAATCCCAAAAGGCAAAATCGATGAACCAGTGCAGTAAGAGGGCTTCATAATTAAATGCGAAATTTTGCAAAACTATGGTAATACTGAAGTGCATTATGATTAGTGCCCAGCTGATTACATTTTCATTTGTAATGTGGAAGTACTGCCAAGATCTTGAATTTAGCTCATGAATTATAGCATACATTACCTAGGATTCCCTGTTGTAACAGAGCTCTTCTGAATGACCCTTGATAATTGATGTGAAGTCTGATACTGTGTTCAAGTGTCTGTAGTTTCTACCAAGCATGTCATAATAAGAATAATGTAATACAATATATTAAAAAGTAATGCTATAGGTATCACTTCTAAAACATTTTTTTACAAAGTAGATACAAGAGGCATAAAAAATGTACCGCCAGTAATTTCACTTTTCTTCAAAAATGACTTCAGACTTCTTCCATTTGAATTTCAAATTAAACTTCCTATATTAAGATGCATGTGTTATGAAATAAACTTATTCATTTAAAAAATACTTACTGAGTATCTATTACAAACACAGTTCAATATAAATTAGCAATAAATCCTTGATTTGCAACTTACCATGGGCCATGCGATGGAACCAGTAGTAGCCGAAATCAACTCCTAAGAAGGTCAAATACCAAGTCCATAGAGAATCCCAAGGCAAACTAATGAGCCTGTAGTTCTCCCAGATATAAATGTAACTGGTCAGTTCAATGCTTCTGGAAAACAAACTGGAAGAATAACATTCATAAATAGTAAGTATACCACATCTTAGATATAAAATTTTAGAAAACATTTAAAAATTAATGCATTCATATGCAAAAATAAAAATCCCCTTTCCTCTTCGTTTTTCACTGCTCCATCGTGCCTTTTAAAGGACTCAATTTCCTTGGTATCAAAATGCCTCAAAGGATGTTTACTTTTGTTTCATTGGCAACATAGATGTCAGTTATTCACACTCTCAACTGCATGCCATTTAGGATGCCTTTCCTTTCTCGTGTCTCTCAAAATACTTTTCATGTAACCCAAACAACATAAATATAACAAAACTATGACTTATTATCTGTGATTGCTATTTCTAAACTTTATAAGTAACATAATAAGGGTGCTTTCTAAAGGAGGCATAAAAGGTAGGATATTATACATAGCATATTTTTAAAGGAGACTGCATATCGACCACTACATTAAAATATGTTAATCCCATAACATTTGCCTTTAAATTAAAGTTGCTTTGGTCTACGGCCTAAGCACTCTCTTTTCTTTTCTACTCCCTCCTTCCTCTCATACACACACACACACAAACACACATACACACGAACGCTTTTAATGTTTTTAATGTTTTTTAGATGTTTTGCTTAGATTACCAATTGGATTCTCACTGCATTTCAGTTTTCTTGTAGTAATATAAACTACAGCTCTCAAGATATAAGGGAATAATAATCTTCCCCTAGAAATAAAGTATATAGAATAAAAAAGTATATAAAATAATCTTCCAGTAGAAATAAAAAAACATATAAACCTAGTTAAAATAAACAATTGTTTCTAAAATCCAGACATCAGAATATGTATTATCAACTACCAAGCCTCCGTAAATTCTAATTTCAAAAAATTTTCAAAAGATATAGAATATGTTCTCATTTTATAAAGTGTAGTACTTTTTCTTTAAGATTTCTGTGATCAAATTTAAGATCACACTAAAAATTATTCTAAATTTAATTGGATTAACTTTTTCTTCATATTTATCATTAACATTAAAAATTAATTGATCATTCTATTAATAAGGATTCATTTATAAACCATAAACAAGTGAGAAAATTCTTAGATAATCTGATTTTAAATAAAAGTTGAAGAAGCAGTTCAAATTAGTACATTATTAAAATTTGCAATTTTAATAGTATTTCCCTTTACAGAGTGAGATTCTATGAATTAACATGTTACTGAGTCTTTAGGACCTGGGTCTTTAACTTTACTTCTAATTTTAATTACAATATGAGTTTAATTACGATTTAGTAACTTTTAATTGCCTCGTATTTTGAATGCTTTAAGTTATTATTTAATTTGTCATAGAAAACTCTAGGCAACTTCCCAACAACACTAATAAGTAAAAGAAACATCAAATGCCTACACTTTTGGAGAGGACCATACATCATCAGATCTTAAAATCCAATTTTTATTTTGAAATGACTATTGGGTTGTAAATTCACTCCTGTACCTGGAGGACAAGGAAAGACCAAAGAAGAGGCAGACAATGGCAGATTGGCAGGTGGCAGTCTTAATAAGCAAGAGAATTTACATACTAGACTAGTCCTGGGCAGCCTCAAGATGAATAGACCTCTGCACCCATCTGCCAGAATCTTAAAAGTTTATACAGAGGCTTTACTGGGTTCAGTCACATATTCAGTCCAGATGGTCTCAACAACACTTTACCCTCTGAGGACTAGGTCTTGGAAACAGTTGCTAATATGAGAACAGTATGCGAAATGTATTTTCCAAAGACAGGAAAGGGAATGAGGAGACTTCCATTGCTTGGGTTCAGCTTGTGAGTAAACTGGTGGTCACAACCTTTCCATGACCTCCTCCAACAATTATATTTCTAGAAAGATCAGTTCTCTCCCTGAGTGAGTCCTTGACCCAAGGAAACTGCCTACCCAGAACTCCTGTCTCAACCTGGAACATGCCCTGGATACTCCAGAATCCTCTGTCAAAGTGGCTCTGAGCCTTCTTGCAGATCCTGTGTGGGACTTATTCCTGGTCTAGTCCTCCAGAAGGCCAATGGGTACAGGTGGACCAACTCATAGATGTAACAAGGTAGTCAAGAGTGGCTATTTTGGATATGTAGAAAGAGCTGGGACAAGTGGTCTAGGATGCCTACATTATATGTGTAAGGTCCCTCATGAAACAGAACAGTCCAGGGGCCAGATGCTCCCACACTGTTCTGGAACTCTGAGGAGTCCCAAAACTCAAACTTTAAAACTTGTCTTCCAATTTGTTATCCAGGTTATTTTTGTTCATGGCAAATTATGCTTGGAGACTGAAAGTGTCTTTGCCAATAATTTATTTAATTCATGTTCACTGTGGGAATTATAGTGTATAACAATATTTCACAAGCCAAAGCATACTAATGTCCTTTAATAAGCTAAGAAAGAAATAACATACTTAAACCAATGATAGATTAATTATATTATTGTTCACTATTATTACACTAATTACACAAAGGAGAGATGAAAAGAAATAAAGTCCGAATTTAATTGAGGTGAACCCTTGTGTGTGTTGGTTCTGAGAAGACTCAGCATAGCCAATCAGTAGCTAATGTCCAGCTGCCAGGCAAATTGAAAATCTCTTAATGCTACAGCACTATGCTAGCAGAACAAAGGCACTGGTGTTGGTGGCTATGATCTCCTTCATGCGGCCACTGAAGCTTTCATCACTGCCAGCAGAGTAAGCTTGACATAGCAGGAGCTAATATCCCCAAGGTTTTAGGGAGCTACCTAGATCAGAAAAGAACAGTCTTGCCCAGACTGAACTTTCTTGATAAGTCCCCACAAATTTTTGATATTTAAAATTTAAATGTCCATCACGTTAATAAACTCTGTAGTACAACTGATGACATCCTGACATGGCCTCCCCAATGTAAACAAATATGCAGTTAGAGCAAAACAACTTCACTTAAACAATAAATCTGATATAACAAGCAATACACAACATTTATCAAAGTAGGGGGACAGAACAAATATTATTTCAAGGCATGTTAGTGTGGTTCGTAACTTTTATATATTTAGACAAGAGCTTCTTGACAGTGTCATTATTGACATTTGGACAAGGTAATTTTTTTCTGTAGGAGTCTGTCCTGTGGAAACAGTTACTCAAATTATGATATCTTAATATGGTTCCCTATTACTCATTAGTAGAGGGTTAGCCATTGGAAATTCAAGTTTTAGGTAAAAAACGGTGAATAATATAAATTGTACATGGTTAAACCTAATAATTTCTCTACAACAGGGATTTTCAACCTTGACACTACTGCCATTTGAGTCATGTAATTCTCTGTTATGAGGGTCTATCATGTGAATTATAGAATATTTAACAGCATTCCTGGCCTCTATTTACCAGAGACCAGTAGCACAGTCCTCCATCCCAAATGTGATAACAAGACGTCCAAATGTCTCCTGGAAGGGGGGGGCGCAAAACTGCTCCAGCTAATAACCTGAAAAATATGGATCCTGAAAGAAAAATTAAAACCTAGAAAATGCAATAGGAAGTTGAAATAATCTATAACTTCTTACATAAGTTTTAGTACATGTGTCAAAGCAAATCCATCCATGGGTTCATTCCATCATTCAATAAATTCATATTAAAAGCCTACTGAGTGCCAAGCACAGCACAAGACAAGGAGGATACATTGGTGAACAGAAAACATAATCATCTGCCTCATCAATGTACCATTAGTTCAGTATCTTTTTTTATAATTGCTATCTTTCTTGACAGTTCCAGTGACAACTGAAAAAGTATTTAGATACCAAGACTTCAATAAATGAAATAGGGTCCCTGGAAAACTTCTACTCTAAAATGAAAGAGAACCTGCTTGCAATTGAAATACTTTTTATTTCCTGTTCAGGTACCAGGTCTTGAACAGACACCCAATTTATTACTCTGTCAACTTACTTATTAGGGCTGACACAAATCGAACTGAAATATGCCTGACATACTACAGTTAAAGCTTTTTTTTTCACACGTTAGTACAAAGCCAAATTTTCCACAAGGTGAAGGGAAAGAGGGGAGAAGCTGTGGGAGTTAAATTCCCTGTTTTCTTTCAGCAAGATGAATATGATCCTCTTCCATCATAACTGGGAAAAAACAGCCAAGGAGTGCCCACAACTAAAAACAATTCAGCAAAGGGATACACCTGGGAAATGATTATCAAGCTCTGGAAAGCCCTTGATTGCAGGAAATAGCACCTACATTTTCAAAAATGTTCCCACCAGACCTTGAATCATAAACCAAAAACTCCCTTCCCCTTTTTCTTCCTAATTCCTCTGTCCCCTCCCAGCCCCCAGCCCCCACCCCCAGCATATGAATGCACTCTAGAATTCAAACCTCAACTCTCTAAACCCCATCCTGCAGGAAGAGACATATGTAAGACGGATGTATATAGTGAGCTTACTTTATTAGGTGGAGATGGAATACTGGGTAGCATAGGGGCTTTGATAAGCAAATACTAAATGTCTTTTGCTCATTAAGTGGGAGCACAAGACCAAGAGTATGATCTAAATATAAGAAGACATTATAACCCTCCAATAAACAACCTGTATTTATAGAGACTTTCCTCCCATTGTCCTAATTTCTTCATAAATTCCCCCCAAATAGCTATTTTCTCTTGAGTTGGAGGTATGTCCTTTGGTAAACAATTAATTCTTTATGTGTTTTATGAAACATTTTCTCTCAACACTAGAAACTTGTCCTATCAATGTTTAATTACTATAAAATCTGATAAGTTACTAAATTACTTTTCCAGTATTGATCCTGGATCTTAAAAAAGATAATTTAGGATCTTGATATTTTAAAATGATCAGTGAAATAGAATAGATATTATTTGGGGATTGAGAATTCAAAGCTATGTAGTTATGAAATCATCTCAGTTTGAATGTACCCACAATCAATGTTAGAAAGGTAACACTGGTCAGAGAAGAAAAAGAAATAAAAGGCATCCACATTTATAAGGAAGAAGTAAAACTGTCAATATTTGCAGATGACATGATGCTATATATACAGAAAGCGCCAAAGACTTCACCAAAAATCTATTATAATAATTATGAATTCAGTAATTTTAAAGAATACAAATCACTATACAGAAACCCATTGCATTTATGTATACCAATAATAGACTAGAAGAAAGAGAAATTAAGAATACAATCCCTTCTTACAATTATATCAAAAAGAATAACTACCTAGGAATAAATTTAACCAAGGAGGTAAAAGACGTCTACTATGGAAACTATAAGATATTGAAAGAAATCAAAGATGATACAAATAAATGGAAAGCTATTCCATGCTCATGGATTGGAAGACTATTGTTAAAATGTCCATACTACCCAAAGCAATCTACATATTCACTGTAATCTTATCAAAATACCAATGAAATTTTTCATAGAACTAGCATAAACAATCCTAAAACTTGCATGGAACCATGAAAGACTGTGAATACCCCAAGCAATCTTGAGAAAGAACAATGCTAAAGATATCATTCTCTCTGATTTCAAACTATATTACAAAGCCATAGTAAGTAAAACAGTACGGTACTGGCACAAGAATAGACACACAGATCAATGGACTAGAGAGTGCCCAGAAATAAACCCATGCTTATATGGTCAACCAATCTATGATAAAGGATACAAGAATATACAATGAGGAAAAGGCAGTTTCTTCAATAAATGGTGTTGGGAAAACTGGACAGTGACATGCAAAAGAACTAAACTGGACCATACACAAAAATAAACTCAAAATGAATTTAAGACCTAAATGTAACACTTGAAACCATAAAACTCCTAAAAGAAAACACAGGAAATAAACTCTTAGCCATTGGAATTCACATTTTTTTCCTGGATACATCTTCTAGGCAAGAGAGACAAAAGCAAAATAAACAAGTGGGACTACATCAAACCAAAAGTTTCTGCAAAGTGAAGGAAACCACTGCAGCAAAAAGGCAACCCACTGAATGGGAGACTATATTTGCAAATGATATATCTGATAAGGCGTTAAGGTCTAAAATATATAAAGAACTCATTAAACTCAACACCAAAAAAAGAAAAAAGAATCTGATTAAAAAATGGGCAGATGACTTGAACAGACATTTTTCCAAAGATGACATACAAATGGCCAACAGACACATGAAAGATGTTCAATATTACTATCATGAGGGAAATGCAAATCAAAACTACAATGAGATATCACCTTACGCCAGCCAGAAGGGCTAATTTTAACAAAACAAGATATAATAAATATTGCTAGGTATGTAGAGAAAAGGAACCCACGTGCACTTTTGTTGGGAAAGTAAACTGGTACAGCCACTGTGGAAAACAATGTGGAGGCTCCTCACAAAATTAAAAATAGAAATACCATATGACTCAGTAATTCTACTTCTGGGTATTTACCCAAAGGAAACAAAAAATAATAATTTGAAAAGATATATGCATCCTTTTGTTTACTGAAGCATTACTTAAAATAGCCAAGATATGGAAGCAACCTAAGTGTCAATACACACACACACACACACACACACACACACACACACACACACACACACATTATGTATATAATATATACATGTATGTATAAAAATATATATACATATATATAATGGACTATTACTAGGCCATAAAAGGAAATGAAATGTTACTTGCCATTTTTGACAACATGGATGTATCTGGAGTGTTATCATGCTAAATGAAAGAAATCTGACAAATATCGTATGATTTCCCTTGTATGTGGAATATAAAAAAAATAAGGCAAATGAATAAACAAAACAGACTCATAAATAGAGAACAAAGCGGTGGTTGCGATAGGGGCAAGGGGTAGGGGCTATGGGCAAACTGAGTGAAGGGGATAAAGAGGTACAAACTTGCAATTATAAAGTAAGTAAGTTACAGGGATGAAAGTATGGCATAGGGTATATAGTCTGTTGGAGAGGAAGATACTTCTCCTACTCCTTGAGATACTTCTAGCTGGTCAAAGAATCAAAGATTCTGAAACAGACTGACCCAAGGAGAAAGGTATAGGGGTCTGAGACTTCAAAGGAAAAGGGATTCACAGGAATATGAAGAGTAAACGTTTGGCAAACAAAATACTTGATGAGCAACACAGAAACAATGGGGCACAGAGAGAAATTTTAACAGATTTTGTCACAGTCCTTCCCATTTATCACCCCTAGTTTACATTATAATATAGCTTCTATAGTGCTCTCTCTCCTCCTGGAGCAGTTCCCCCACCTAAATTCTTTTCATACAGTTTTGTGTGTGTGTGTGTTGGGGGTGATGTATCAAAGTATCCTAATGAGTCTTTTAGGACATGATGGCCATTGATTATTTCAGCTCAAAATAATCTGCATGCCAAAGTAGCGCATCCTGGGGTGGTTTGCCTTTGGTCCCTACAAGTCATAAAATAATAACTTTGTATGATAACATATGGTAACTACACCTATTGTGGACAGCATTTCAAAATGTATATAATTTTGAAGCACTGTTGTATACCTGAAACTAATATATACTTTTGTATATAAATTATACTTCAATAAAAAACATTAAGTAAAAAAGACAAATCATCATAATTGGGATTAAAATCTTGATTTGTATAATTATTATCATTTGTCTTTGTAAGGAGAGAGATGAAGTCTGCAGAGCTCATCGTTGTACCGTCAGAACTGGCACAGTGCCTGGACACGGCATCTGCACAATACCATTAATTGAAACAAAAAAGAAAGAAAAGAAAGGTAGTGTTGGACATGTCTTTCACTCTTCAAGTATCTCAGGGCTAATTTAAGATATGAGAGCATTAGGCTGAATGGACCCTAAAATTATCTAGCTCTCAAGTATTCTCACTACTCATTAATCAAGCAAGAGAAACTTGATACAATGCTCTCACTGTAAACTGTTAAAATTTCAAAGCAACTTTCATAGTACTCAGTACTCACAAATATCTGCCAACTTATACTGTTTCATAACTGTTACTAGAGCTTTTTTTTTTTAAACCCAGTGTTTTTTTTTTATATTCATCACAGGTTGAAATGATACTTTGGATATGTTTAGATATATTGGGTTACATAAAACATACTACTAAAATTCACTTCACCTGTAGTCTTTTTCCTTTTCTTTTTAATGTGGAACCAGAAAATGTTACATCATGTGTGTATTGTCTAATTTGCCAGATGATGCAAGATTGAAAAAAATTAGACATTTTTATTTTTATAATCTCATCTTATAAATCAGAAAATAAACCAGCATTTAAATGAGACCATTTTAAATATCCTTACAAGTGTCAGAAATTTATAAATAATTAAATATATTTTGATTACATTCATTGGTTTTTCTGGGGAATTTTGTTATTTATTTATTTCAAAAATCTCTTAAACCTAGTTCAGGAACTTGCACCATCTATTTGTAAAGCTACTGCCACTTTTGCTCCACCTAGTGGAATACTGATTTTTGCTCAGTAATAACAAAATACATAATACAATCTCTACCATCTGTAGTCAGATAAAATTTATACTGTTATTTCTTACTATGAAATGATACTACATTTATGAATGAAACATTTGATAATCTTTTTACAACCACAAAACCATAGACTTTTATAAACAAAATGTGGTAGATTTGGAAGAAGTAAGTTTGCTACATTCTTTTCATTGTAAGAAGTTAATTCAAGTAATTCAATTACTCTATTGAATAAGCATAAGGAAGCTTGCATCATTAGGGAAGGTTAGTGTAACAGCAATATCTAAAGTTACACAATTAATAACAAAGTCTATTTATAAGGTTTCTAAGATAAAAGTCAAGAGGAAATAAGGAATTGTCCCTAGCACATATAATTAACAATCCAGCAAGTTTTTTATTTACTTTTTTCATATGGAGTTTTATTTTAATAATTTCTTAAGTTGATAAAGTACATTAATACTACTAATGAAATATTATTAACATTACATAAATTAATTTATCTGTTACTCTGAACAATGAATAACTGTTTACTAAAGTAGTCATCCAAAATGACGGGTACTCATTTCTCGGAAGTCTGATGTTGCCAAAGGCAGTATTGCCTCTGATACCAAACTCTAACATAAAAACCTAATAGACAACTTTTCTTTATTCTCCAGTCCCACCCCAAAGGAGTCAAAAGTATTGCAAAGAAGTTTAATTTCCTCCTGTTTAATATTTTTTTTATGAATTGAAACTTTGTCAGGAATGGAAAATTCCACGGCAGTCAAGGCCAGTAAAACCATGCATATGTATGGCTGAGCACTGCAGAGCTAGTTCCATAGTAAAAATTGGCAGTGACCCATATGTATTAAAAGTGGAGTGTCCTCAACTTATTTGAAAATTGACCTACTTAAATTATGCCTCCAACCTATTGCAATTTGATTTATAATCTGCTGTTTCGACAAAATAAATGAACCCATTAAAAACAAACTTACTGTAGATATTTATATCGGGAATAAAATAAAATGTCTCTGGGGAGGATGCAATTTATGGGAGCAGAAACATTGGAAGGAAGTAACAAACTGTGGTCTAGGTTTTCTAATGAAGAATTGGAAATTGAGTTCTGCTTAAGAAGAAAAAAAAAGATGTGATTATTTTTCACTCATTAGCATTTAAGTCAGTAGCAGGATATTTCACAAGTTTGCTAGATTTTTAAATAATATATTTTGTTAAGTTTAATTTCTATAGTCACGTATGAAAGTAATTGATAGAAAGGCAGATTTATCTGCATATGGTACACTACATTTAACTATGATAAACACAAATATCTGTAACTTCAGGACTAGACTTGGACTAGGAAGTCTGCCCAGTGGATTCAAGAAGAGTGAAACAGATGCAGGCCTGCCCAGAACCTGGTTCTTAGGACAGAGAAACTTGTGTTACACATCATACTCTGTCCAAAAGGCTTGTAAACAAGATACAATCTTGTTGATGATTAATATTTTCCCTGACATAAGGATTTGAAAGATACACTATCTTTTCTACCAATATGATAAGAATGCTACTAATCTTCAAGATACCTCAAATTATATGTAATAATGAAATGGAGATCCTCAAATAAAAACTGTTTTTCCTCAAAGTCTGCATCCAGCATTTCCATTACATAAATGGCAAAGTGGAAAAACATGTTCAAAGTTTCACTTTGATTTCCACAGCTTCTTTTTTCAGAGGCCACATATCTATTTGGAATTATTATCCAAAGTATAATTCCTCATGAACAGATTAATGAATGGTATCCTACCACTTCTCTTGCAACCAGGTATGTTTAGGTTGTGGCAAACACTCTTGTTGCTGGTGTAGAAAATGAAATCAATCCCTCAGAGAGAATGCGATCAATACCGTGTTAATCTAACCTTCAGCTGTAATGATTTGCACAAGGATTCTCCTTGGTACTGTGGCTTCAACTAAATATTATTTTAAGAATTTGTTAAATCCCCTTTCTTGTCTTTTGCCAAAAGGGTACTGAGTGGAATAGATCCTGAGGATCAGCTGTCCTCTGCTTATATTGTGTGTATGTTTTCTTTTTTTAACAGCAACAAAATAAATGAAAATATTTTAAAATTTTACTTTTAGATTATTTCCTTTCCTGAGACTTTTTAGATAAGAGGCTTTGAAAGACAAAATCCTTTGCAAAACTTGCAAAATTATCCACATTTCATAATTTAGAATTGCTGTCCACACCTTCAACAACAAAAAAGAAACAATTTTCTGTTCTCATTCAAAATAGAACTATGGAAAAAACACTCTCCAAATTCACGTTCACAACCTTTCACCTTTCTTTTAAAGGGCACCAGCGTGAACAGCTTGTGTTAGCTTAAGGAGTGCTTGGAGTAAGGGGATGTGAAGGAAAAGAACTGCATGTCCCATCCCTAAAGGACTGGCTTGTTTGGATTTGGGGGATTTTTCTCTTTTTCTTTCTCTTTCCATCTCCCTTAGGCTTTTGGAGTTTGTTTTCAGCAAAAATATATATTTGATTCTCATGTATCCTGTTCTAACTCTGTACCTTTTTTTATCACACTGCTGAGCAGAAATCAAGCACTAAGGATGCAGTTTATATTTCTACTAGTTACAATGTTATGATGAGGGAACAATCTAATTTTACTTGTGACCAAAGTAAAGTGTGAATAAGTAAAAGGAATTCTTACGCATTCATTCAATTCGATGAGTCCCTGAGTTCTTAATTATTCATTCCAACTCAACAAAACATGTGATCCATAATTGTGCCTGCAGAGCACATCAGCTATCATTATTTTTACAGTTCATCAATTGTCCATTTCCATAATCCTATACACTTAACTTTCTCTACATGAACTATAGTAATCAACTAGGTATTTTTCAATATCCAAATCTATATAACCCTCGAGTATGCTAAATGTATTTCTTGTTCAATTCTGTTCAGGGAAGACATGAAATACAGGAAATTATGTATGAATATAAATTCTTATTTAGGGCATTCTGAGAATTAACTACAAATAACTTGAGATATTATTCTCTGATTCTGACAGCATTGTGAAAACATAAGAGTCATTTTCCAGTCATTATAATTATGATTATGATAATTACTATTACTTTATACCTATTAACCTATCTTTTTCATAGTGATATTTATGAAAGAAGTACTACTTTTAGGTTTACTTCCTATCTAAACAATTTTATGCAATTACATGGAGTTATTTTATCTTTTCTCAGACATTTTTTTAAGTTTGTATTTCATTTGAAAAAAATCTACTTTGGTTTCCCACTGGATAGTTCATAGAAATATTCCAAAGCAATGAACACTGGTCAGAAGAAAAGCTCTTAGAACAGTAAAGGAAATAATGGGTGGGAAGCAGAATGAGAACATCATCACCATCACTCCAGACACAGGAGTTCAAACTATGAAGAAACGAACCCCTCTTGCTCTCAAGCTGCATGCTAACTCGGAGGAAGGGCTGGGAGGAAAACAGGTGAGCCACATGACAATTCTATGTCTGGGATAAGAACAAGATTTCAGGGGGCCACAGTGAAGCAATGACTAAAGTTGGTTTGAAGAACAGGTAACATATGTTGAAAAGTGTTATTCTTCAAGAGAACCATGGCTTAGACTTAAGAAATGAATCAGAGTTGGCCACATGGCTGGTTTTCCAAGTAGAGGGAAGCAAATGTGACACATGGGCAATGACAAGTAGTAGCATATGGAAGGAACAAATACTGCAAAGGAATGTGAGGCGATCAGTAGCAAGGCTGACTAGACAAAGGACCCTATAGATCAGGAAAGGAATTCAGACATAGGCCTCAGGTAGTGCAGAACCTGTGAAGAACTCAGCTGCAAATGAGGTAGGTCTAGAGACAGGGATACCACTTATGAGACCACTGTAGTAATCCAGAGCTTTATGTGACTTTGACAAGGGATCGTGTGCACCCCAGATGCCTACAGCATGTGAATTCACCTGAAGCAACATTACTTTTCCCATAGTTAACTAGACTATAACTCAGCGCTCCAACTAGGGGAAGGCAAGTGAACTTGCCTTGGGCTCAAAGTTTAAGAAGGCACTCATAAACTCAGTAATCAAGATAAATAATATTTAGAGTAATGTTTTTAAAAACAAATGCAAAAAAAATTCATGATGAACAAGATATGAAAAACTTGAATTCTTTGGGGATATGAGTGAAAACAGACTAATTCCCCATTTAAATGGGTTCCTTTTTTATCTTCTTTGGAGAAGTTCAGTTTTTTCATTCAGTGTTGCTAAACAACTAACTCACCTTGGAAGCCGAGACAGAACACCAGCTGATACTGACGTTAATGCATCATCCAAACGGCCTGGCAGCTTCCCTTTTTGAATCCAGCTGACAACGAGTTCAAGAAGCATCAAGGAAATGAAAAATGGAGTTGCCTGGAAAAGAAATTGTAGAAAAGAGATGCTTTCCTTCCACATTTCCTGATTAGTCGTTCTGGAAGTAGGAGGTCCAGAGTGACATTTGACAGAAGAAGAAGGTATATACTTTTGCGAGAGGATCATTTCCTCCCAGCAGGCAAAGAAATATGATTATTTCAGACATACACTAAACAGGTGCTCATATTCTATTATCCAGTTTGGAAATGAAATCTAAACATAGATGTAGTGATGATAATTTTGCAAAAAAATAAGATTAGGAGGGATGTATTTCAAAAAATACAGTTTAAAATAAGTGCAATAATCAGAAATCTATTATCTATATGACTAAGACCCACTTTAAAAGGCTCTCCTTAAGGATGCATATGATTCTACTTCTTCGTATTAGAATTATAGGATGACAAAACTGAAACTACAGGAACAAAAGAATTTTCTTCTGAGTTTCAGAGAATGAGGTCACTTAAATATTTGTTTTAAACATCATCCAAGTTTTATACATTTAGCTTTATTTGTGTTTTATATCAAAGATTTTTTAGGGTCTACTACTGATAAATATTGGACTAAGCTTGGTGTGATAATATGAAAAATTCTGATTTATGATTATTGTAATACCACATTATTTTCCTTAAAAAATAAGAAAAGAGTAATACCAAATCATGAAAAAGTTAAAGGTTTCATTGATCTGGAAGCTGGTCATAAGTTTTGCAGATTTCTAAACTGAACTCCCAAGAACATATTCGTAGATGTCACTTTTTGTTTTTTTCTGTTTTTGGTCTGAACTAGTGAGTTCTGTAGGAATAACTTTGACAGGGTGGGGAACTTCAGTATTCAAGTTCTAATTCTGGATATTTCCACTTCCAATCATAGCCAGGAACTCTGAAGTGAAAAGTGCCTCTGAACATTTCAGAGTTTCAAAGAAAACTTGGTTCAAGTTCAAACTTAGGAAGTCAGAGTTGGATTCAGTCAGCTATGTATCCATTCTGCAGAGCTATTCTACCAAATTAAGAGGAAAAACTTTCCTGGGAGGTGGTTTGCCCTTTAAAAACAAAATTGTTCAAGGTTTACTGATGTCATTGAACTCAACATTGAGTTTCTAACTGCTGCATTTAGAATGCCATTGCATCCAGGAAAACTTATTAAAGTGTTACTCGCATTCTGGAGTGACATATCAAGGGAAAGGAGTTTAACAGGAGAAAATGGCTATGGATATTGTACAGAAATCCAATTCAAGCAGAAATTCTCCTTTTGTTCCATGCCTTTATGAAAGTGAATTTTTTTTATTTATATCTAATAATTTGAAGAATGGAAGTGGACAGAACCCCAGGATGTATTTAACTTACTTTCTATTATGAAAAAAACAAGAGTAGCCTCTTCCCAGATAGTCTCACCTTTTTTACATAATCAGGCACCTCTTCCATGGTTTGGAATATTGTTTCATTGGGCTTCATCACGTAAAACATCATGCGAATTCCCTGCCAAACGGAAACGTCCTGCTGGGCTTTTGGGTCCTCCATCTCTGCCTCTGTCTGATTCCCAGCTGGAGAATGTCTGAGATTCAGTGGTTGAAGCCAGAGGCTGAGCAGAAGATGAGATGTGCTGCACAGAACAAGCCCTTTGTCAGAGCACAGCTAGAAACAGAACTCCAGAGAGCACAGTCACAGCAGATTCTGCTTAGACAGGAAAACACAGGCATCAAGAAGGAGTTCAAAGTTCAGTGGGCACTGTCCCAGAAACTGGGGTGTGGGGAGGGAAAGTGGAGGAATCATGCCCAAATCAAAGATAAACAGTGGAGTTTGACTGTAGGTGGAGCAACTTATCATTACAAAATGAAAAGCTGACAAACAAACAAAAACCCACATGATACCACCTTAGAAAGGGGAGGAGGAAGTGTGGTAACAAGTAAAAGTTCACTCTGAAAAAGTAGGTGGAAATTCAAGACTCAAAACACATGAGGAAATGAATTTCTTCTCTCCCTTCTGAAGCTCACATTGTGTTCAAGTCTGCCATCTCCCTGCGGAGCTGTATTTCCTGACAGGACAGGGTGCTCCAATCTCAGTAAGAATAGCTTAAAAATCAATAAGCACAGAAGATGTTACACTGGTTATTGCCTATGTACTTCTAGATCTGTATCCTGTTCTGAATGTTTGCGAACCAGTTTAGGGCATTTGCCTTATTACATGACCATGACCTACATCTTCTAATGGACTCTCTATTCCCATTTATATTCATTTTGACACTTAGGTGAACTCTGAGAGAAAAGCTGCCAAGATGTTTCTGCAAGACCTTCTCTCTGTTTTCTAGGAGGAGCACAAGTCATTTGTGCCTTTTAGGTAAACTAGATGGCACTTAATTGATTGCATCGCCAGTAGATGACTGGAGCTTTCCCAAATAACCTCAGCCTTTCACCTAGAATTGCTGTGATGATCCTTTAGTTATCAATTCACCTTTACATATGTTTATGGAGAGTTCATTGAATTGTTAATAAGTGATTATTTTAGGCAAAAATAGACCCTATAAACAATAAGTAAATTACTACTCAGAGATACTATTAACATTTGGTCTATATGCTATTACTATACTATGCAAAATTGTGCAATAAAAACTACAGTTTATGAGAAAAATGGGATTAGGGTGCAAAACTTAAAAACATCGTAATGACCCATAAAGAGAAAAAAATTACAAGCTAACAAAAATTGTAGTACACTTTTGCACTTGCATGTTACATAGATAAGAAATGCATAAATACTATAATAAATACGTACTTCATCTTATAAAATACCTGATGTTTGTTTGTGGAAGTAGGCATTTTTGAGTTGCATATTACTTACTAAGTTATTGTGGAGTATTGGAAAGACTTACCTGAAATCAGAATGACAGTTGTAAAACCAGATAGGGATAGGTGAACTGAGCACACTGGTAGATATTTAAGACATGTGTTTACGGGTGCATTTTGTGTATTCCTAAGCCTTTCACATCACACAAAAGCACAGAGGGCAGACTCAAGTTATTTCCTAATATATCAAACCCTGTTGGAACAAACTTGCATTTTCAAAATATTGCTCAACTTTCTGTACTTTTAAACAGTTCCCATTACAAATAAATTCATATGGACATACTTACTTAATAAAAGTCATATTAGGCACAGTGCTTTATTACCTGCTTTAAAATTTTTTGAAATTATAAATTATAATGCATTGTTGGGAAAAAAAAACAAACAGCACAACAGCATATAAAGTAAAATGTAGCAGCAGACCTCCCCTCAACATGCACGCATATCCCTTTCTTCAACTTCACGACAACAACTACTCCCAGTGGGCATTTTTCCTACAAAGGTTTACTTTTTATTATCATTATTATTACACCATGTGAAATACATTCAAATATACACATTTTTTTTCTTTGCAATGGACCATATTAAACATAAGATATAGCAACTTTTCTTCTTGGAGTCAACAACTTAGCAGGAACATTTTTCCATTAAGTATATGGTTACAAAGCATTTTTTTTTTTCCTGGCTATAGAGGTGTATGCATGTATGCCAAGCAGGCATACAGAATCACTTTAAGTATTTAAAGTAGCTGAACTTAAACAAAAAAAATTAAAGAAATGATGGAAGAGGTGAAAAGTCAAGTGGGAACAAAGAAGCACTAGAGAGGTTAATATCAACAGGAAGCCGGTATTAACCAGCTATAGGGACAAAGAAAGAAGTTGTATTGTGTTAATAGAACTCAAGGGCTGAGTCACCCAGGATAGTTAGAACCATGACGGGCCTTGTCTGACAGAAGTGTGGGCCATTGCACAGACTCAAGAAATAATACCAAAGGCAGAGAGGCACTGGAAAAAAAGTACTATGGCTGCTCCTTTTTTCCTGCTAACCAGTCCCCCAGGAAACTTCCCACTGAATTTATCATTATAAATTCTGGTAACTTGAAGAGGAATTTCTCATTTATGAATTTTATTTTTCAAAATTTCAACCTTTTTTGTCACATTTCAGCTAATGGATCTGTTTAAACTCATTTTAACTAAGTCAAAAGCCCGTTGAGGAGGAGCCTAGGAAAAGAAATCTGCCAAGGTCAGCCCCTGGAGATACACGGCAGGGAAGAAGAAGGAGAGGAATGGATCTGAGGAAAACGTCAACCATGGACCAGCACACTTTCATGACTTAGTTAACTTTCTCCATTGTTGGGCAATGTAGTGCAGGGCTCATGTTTTACCTGATAAATTTAATCAAACAATTAATATCACAGTATAATAGTTTGTATATTTGTATACATTTTTGCATTAAATAGCTTCCTAGCAATGGAATTATACTGTTGAAGGGTACGAAAAATGTATAGTTCAGTAGCTCTTGCCAAATTCACCTCCAAAACTGCCTTTCACTTTGCTAACACTGACTACTCTCAATCTTTTACAGTTTTTAGTCAATTGATTGGTGAAAAATGACATATTGTTTTAATTTGCATTTTACTATTGACTTTGAAAATATTTTCAATACATTTATTAGCCATTTGTTTTTCTTTGTGTGTGATTTATTTTTTAATATATATCACATGTGATTTTACTATATCTTTATTGATTTATAGGCTATTTGTATTCTATACATGTATATATTTCATAGATGTGGCAAATGTTTTCTCTGTATTGTTATTTTAACTTTGCTATATATATATGCTGTCATATAGCAATTGTAAGTTGCTTTGTGCTATTATCTTTTATTACTTCTGCTGGTGGGTCTTGCTTATGAATATTTTCCTTACCAGAATTCTATGAAAATAATCTCGTGTGTTTTCTTTTAGAATGTTTACAGGATATTTCAGTTGTTCCTTTGGCCATCTGGAGTTTAGTTTTGTTTATGGTAAAAAGTCATTATTTCATGTTTTATCCTCCAGTTGGGCACCTATCTGCCCTAGATGAATTAGTTCTTCTCATACTATTCATTCAATACTTTTCACACTATTCTACGTATCTGAACTGTTTCCAAGCTCTCCACTCACTTCCACTGAAGTCTGTGTCTGTTCTTATACTAGTATCATGTTGTCTTAATAACTGTACTATCATTATAAATTCTGGGAACTTGTAGAGGAATTTCTCATTTATGAATTTCATTTTTCAAAATTTCAACCTATTTTGTCACATATCAGCTAATGGATCTGTTTAAACTTGAAAGAATTCTATTGGCATTTTAAATGGAATTTCATTAAATTTATGGCTTTGGAAGAAGTGACATCACAGGCACTCAATAAACTTGTCTGGAACAAATGAACATATATGCTACAATCATTTAAATTTAGTTCTGTATTTAAATGATGCCAATGCTCACTACAAATCCTGTATTCCTTATCCTCTTCACTATGAATTTTTTTGTACTAATTTAGATTGCAAGGTTTCCTTTCATTTTTCTTTTGTTTCTCAGAAGTTTACATACAATTGTGTAGCTTATTATACTTTTCTTCCCTATAAGTGTGAGGAATAACTTGGCTGAATATAAAATCTCTGGTTAAATATTGATCTCCCCAAAATTCAACAAAGACAAAACACTTTGGCTGGAAATCTCAGATGAAGCCAAGGTGTACAGAACAGAGGGCTTTAGGCATATACCTGAACCAGAAGGAGGAAGCCCCAAATGGTGCCAGATACCTTTCTGTCCAAACATCTCCATCAGATCTCTATCCAAAATTTCCTAGTCAATGTAGCCCTACTGGCAGTCCCTTCTCTTCATCTAATTGAAGTAGAAATGCTTGGGAAGAGTCTGATATGAGTGGGAAGCATTCCATGAGAATGTGAGACATGCAAACCTGCTACTAAGTGCTCTCATTCGCAAATAAATCAGCCTAAAAAGACATCAGAAGCTTTTTGTATGGAAAAGACATAAAAACAACTGATTAGGAGCCTCTACTAATACTGATAACTGTCCTTACAAGAAAGAGAAATCACAGTAACTTGAACAGGGAAAGTTTAATATAAAGAATTGTCCACTATATCAGGGAATTGGAGTAATGAGGGAATGACCAACAAAAATGAAGGGAACTCTAAAGATTATAGGAATAGCAGATGAAAGGAGGAGCCACTATACCCAAGGCTAGACCAAAGAACTTGCTGGAAATTGTGTTGGAAGTCATCAACAGGACATAATTGTGGTTTACTCTGGAGCTGATCCTGGGCAATCAGAGGCTCCTTACCCTTACCCTTATCCTTGAAATGAACATTCTGCCCAGTGTACCCACAGCTGGAACCATGTTCAAGGATGCAGCTTTCAGACCATACAGACTGGATATATGACTGAGAACCTGCATATAAGCTTTAAGATTCTAGTGGGCAAGCACAAAGACTTACTCATTATGTGGCTGCCCAAGACAAGCCTCATGTGTAAGTTCCCTTGCTTTTTAAAACTCACCTACCAATCTAGAATGGTCTGCCACTTTCTTGGTCTCCTCCTGCCCTCATACAGGGGCCAGTTTCAGATTTCACTGGGGAAGCTTCTGAGGTTTCAAGCCACAAATCAGCCAACTAGATGGCTGAGAAATTTATTCACCAGGAATATCTCACTGGATGTACTTCCCCATGAGACCATCTGAGTGGGTGAAGCTGCCAGCTGCCCAGCGTTGCAGGAGTCGGGCACTGGAGAATCCCCTGGAGCTGCAGGACACTTCCAAGTGAGCAAACGAGAACCAAAGAGGAAAACCTCTTCCTTCAACAATCAGTGACCAAGGTCTACTCCTGACAAGGCTTAACATCCATGTCAGCTACCAAAGGAAAAAAGTTTAGACAACTCACATCCTTTTCACAGATCAGATAATAAATTGTGATCTGGAGATGAGAAGCAATACATTCATAACTAACAAAGACGTAATTATAGTCTCTTCATAGTAATAGTTTCTTATGCATGTTATACTTAGCCTCAATGTTTATAAAATTATAAATCATGTAAAAACAATTTCCTAGAAAGTGCTGATTGTAAGACAAGGGAATGAGAGAATATATATAGTTCTGCATTTTCTTGTAGCATTTAACATTTCAGACTAATATTAAGTCTGAGTTTAACTTTACTTTTTTTCCCCCTAATTTATCCATTTCTGCTTTTTAGATGCTGGTAGCACACTTTCGTGCCTTGAAATTAAATCATTTTGGTGTGTAATTTCTTTGGTAGGAATATATTGAAGAAGGAAGCCTCCTTAAACTTTCAGATTTTAATTTTCTTTTGTTTTAAGGAGATTTCATTTTATTTTTGCCTATATTTCCATCTCCTGTATTTTTTTTACACCTCTTCACAAGTGTGATTCATCTGTTGATCTTCCATATCCACATATTGTCTCTGACCATGATCTCTTATTTTCCAATGTTCTCAGTTGATTTGCTCAAGTCCACACTTTCAGTATTTATCTTCACTGTTTCTTTCTTTCTTCTGGTTCTACTTTAAATTTTCCAATGACTTTTCTTAAATTCTTTCCTTAGTTCTCTTAGTTCCCCTATTATATTTATTTCTTATCACATAGCCTCATTTTTCTTCAAATTTATTTCCTATTTAACTTCTATGTTTCCTTAAAATGGTTCTGCCTAAAATTATTATTAAGTTTGTGGGGAATAATATTCAAAAAGATGTCCATCTGCTCTTGGCAATCTCTTTCCTTGCCCTCATACCTAATTTGTTTATCTTTGAATGGGTCCAGACTTTTTTATGCTTTTTTCCCCCCAGAATATATGGATGGACTTGACATTTCCTGATACTATATCCCCAGATATATGTGGCATGTGGAGTTTATCCCATCAGTTCAAGCTAAGGCTGGGGGAGGAGCTATGAACATGCACAGTCCCCACCCGCCTCTTCCACCTGCGCCCGTGAGTCGGAGCTGCTGCAGTGGTGGCCAGCATTCCAGTTCTGGCTCTCTTCTCCTTGGCCTCCTTTACTCCAGTCATACAAAAAGCCCATTTAAGATATTCTTCCTGTAATTTTTATTTATTGAGGCTGGGATGTGTCCATGGCCTACTGTGGAGGGGTTTCCATCAGAAAACCTGTTTTTTTTATTTTGGACAAATTGACAATTGGGAAAAATTAGAATTTGTTTACAGAAATCTTCTGAGCCCCTGAGCTTTCTCTTTTGTGAAAAATTCTATACTCCCCTCCACCCTAAATGATTCCATCCACCTTAGCTGTCATTAGCCCCCAAAGCCAAAAAGTCTCCAAACAGAGGAACTCAGTCTGGTCCTAGTTCTCCCCATCAGTCCTGACCACATTGCAGGGAGGGATCCACCACAGCAGAGGGCTCAAACTCTGATTTTGAAAACTGTGTTGGAGTAGTTGTTCAGAGAGTACTCATCTTAGTATGAAGTGTCAAGAATAACTCATCAAGGTGAACTTCAAGGTGATTCCGAGAAAGGAGACCCCCATCTTTTCCTTGATGTTGCCATATCTACTCCTCTGAATGAGGGGATATTTAGTCTGCCATTTACTCTAGGAGTGATGTGTCTTTTCTCTCCTTTATTTGGTAGGGCTGCCATAACAGAATGCCACAGACTGGGTGGCTTAAACAACATAAATTTATTTTCTCACAATTCTAGAGGCCAAAAGTCCAAGGTCAAGGTGTTGACAGTGTTGGTTTCTTCTGAAGCTTCTCCTCTAGCCTGGATAGATGCCTTTTCACTATGTCCTCCTATGGACTCTCTTGTGCATGGAAGCTCTGTTTTTTTAATAAAGACACCAGTACCACTGGGTTAGTGCACCACCCTTATGACCTCATTTAACCTTAGTTTACTCCATAAAGGCCCTATGTCCAAATATAGTTATACTGGGGGATTAGGGCTTCAACATATGACTTTTGAAGAGTCACAGTTTAGTGTATTAACACCTCCCCATTCATCTTCTGTAGTCATCTGAGTTAGTTTTTAGGAATTAGACTAGGAACCTGCTCTGACATAACCATTTTTAAAAGTTTAGTTTTCTAAGATTATAAAAATAATATATGTTCACTGTAGAATATAGAAAATACAGAACATGCATAAGAAAAAAAGCAAGCCATCATAATTCCACCAATCAGATTAGAGTCTCATTAATATTTTAATGTCCATTATATATTCAAGTTCTTTTCAGATAACTTATATTATATAGATGAATTCATAATTTATGTATAATTTTAAGTCCATCTTTTTTAAATTTGGAAGCCACATGATGAATGACAAAGACTCACAATGGTAACTGTCTTGATCTCTGAATCACTACTTGCAGGAGAGCTACATATCAATCAGGATATTAGGTAAGCAAAATTTAGACTTATAATGTGTTTGTGTTTCAGTTGCTATTATTTGAGGCTAATGGTGCCTTAACCAATATAGACAAAAATTCATCAGAAGATTTCGAATAGAAGTGTCACATAATCTGATAGAGGTATAAAAACCATCAGTCTGTTTTTTCTGTGTCAAGAACAGGCTTTAGAGAGAGACTGTGAAAGCTGGGGACTGTTCAGAAGTTATTGATAAGAGTCCACGCACTCCATGTCTATAACTTTCACTAGGATGGTTTCAGTGGAAGTAGTAAGAAATGGAAAGATTCTCAATACATTTTGATGGTAAAGCTGACAAGGTTTACTAACAGACTGGATGAGGGAATACACACAGCTTCAAAAATCTGGTTTAAGCAAATGAAAGTATGGAGTTGTCATTTACTACAACAGACAAACTGGGGGAACTGGTTTTTAACCTTATGAGATGTCTGTAGACATCTATGTGGAGATGGTTTAACAGCTGGATATATAAATCTGAAGTTCAAAGCTCAAAATAGCAGAATTAGCTACAAATGGAAAGAAAAAGTACTGACAATGGAATAGCTACAAGCCAAACATGAGGGTGATTTCCATGAACAGACCCTTTGATCATGTTCATATACATAAACCATATTCACTTTTAATTTGAAAATCATGTCTGGTATTTTTAGTTTATTTGCATGATAAATTTTATGTACTTCAAAATAGAATATTATAATTTGTACATTATACAGATTACATTGTATATATTGAAAGGATATATCTTACTGAAATGAAAAGATTTATCTTATTTCTATTTTAATGTAAAGTATAAAGCAAATATTTTAATATTAAGAAACCACCAAACTAATGATCAAGTGCATGTGCCATTCCTACCAGTGTGAGCATTCCAGTTGCTCTGCAGACTTTCCAGCACTTGGTATATCTGGGCTCATTTTTGTTTTCCACTATCTTTTTCAAATTGAAATGGATGCACATTTTGTATAGAATATTGTCATAATATGAAATTCATGTTTTCATTCCTATTTTATTCCTACATATTTTGAGGGAAATTCTTAAAAAAATATAGCTATGTGTTGCCAACATTTTCATATTGTCTCTAAGAGCATTTGAATCCTTTGTACTAATACTTTCATTAGAAAATGGCAACATATGAAACTTAAATCAATCTCTCTATTTTCTTAGATCAGGTTTTATTACTTTTGGCCAAAGTCCTTTCCATGACTTAGAAGGCAAAGATCAGGTAGAACATAATCTTTAAAGAAATTTATGACACAGACTTGAGTTCAGAGCATGAAAAACAAATAGTATTTCAGAAGTCATTTCTTTAAAATCCCATCAAGCTAATACATCTCATTGTTATTTTAACAGTAGTCAGTGCCAAAAGAGCAACTGAAAGTGCTGCATGTATATCAGTGTCAGAAGGTATGTAACTTGCTCTTTATAGGATTGGTTTTGAGTCAATGTTGGAATTAATCCAAATACACAGTGCAGAATAAAAGAATGTGGAAGGTCTCAAGAGTATTTCTTGAAATAGCTCATGAGATTCTCTGCACAGAGAAGGATTTCGTTTGGAAAACACAAAATAACACATAGTAATCTTATGTGTAATAAATATTTTAAAGGCCCTGACAAGTCCAGCAGCAAATAAATTTCTTTTAATTTGTTCAGATTCAAGTTTCTTTACTACAAAATTCCTGTTAATGTAACACTTGTGAACACCTCTGAGAATGTATATTACATGGTGCATGGTTTGGGGATTGCAGTCTAATTTAGGGTCTGTATAGGGCTGTTTCTTGGCCAGGGAAAGAAGGGATACATATCTATGGGAATAGTAATTAATGCCTAGGATCTAAGGGAAAAATCACCCTGAAAGATTTGAATATGCTTAAAAATAAGAAAAAAGGCAAGATCAATGTTCTATACTACATAGAAAAGTGTGTTTCTAATAACACCAGCAGATCAGACAAAGCCCTTTACCTAAATATCCATCACAGAAACTGCTGCCTGCTGATGAAAGGACCTGTGAACCTTCTTTTATGAAACTGAGTTGAAGCAATTCATCGTTGACATAAATCCAGTTCTTATCATTCTCTAGGACATGTGGTTAGGAATTTCTTTCCAGTTTCAGTACCAAGAATAATGTGTTTCTCCTGAACAGCATTTGTGTTAATTTTATGGATGCTATGAATCACCTACCTAATCATGTTTCCCACTTCAGATGGTTTGATATGTAGCTTAATGCCAAATTTATGGCATAAATCTAGCAAGTGCATAGGACCATAGTGTTGGCACACTCGACTCACCCCTGGATCCATGATTTCTGCCTATATTTTCCTTGCTCAATTTTTATCACCTATTCAGTCTGTTTTATTAAGCTTTATTGAGTATATTGAGGTAAGATGTTTTAATTTCTACTTGTCATGAGACAAAGAATTTTTAAAAGTTAATAGATTATTTAATAAGTGAAAAGGGTAATTCTCTAGTTAAGCAGTGCCTCATTTTGATAGGCAATTCTCAAGAGACACTTTCAAATTTTTATTATACTCACAAAGGCACATATTGTAATTAAGAAGAGCCAATACCTGCTGGGATCAGACTGCTGGTGATGTCAATGGAAAAAACTGAAGATTTTGAGGGAACCGATTCATGACCCAAGGAAACAGGCTAATTTTTCATTTAAATTTTATTTCACACATCATCTCCCCAAAAAAACAGATATCAATACTTTTTAAAAAATCACAGTTGACTTTTACTTCAGACTTTTTCTTGGGGGAGAGGGGTTAATTAAATTCAGTATTTGGTGCTTGCTGCTCTTTACTTCAAAACTATTTCTGGGATGTCTAGATCTTCATATGGGGGCACCATAAACAAAGGGGTACCATAGCGTTGGAAAACAGAGTATCAACAACCCCTGCCTTTGCGTCGCCTCACCATGCCCTCCTTCTCTGGAAGTTCAGGAATCCTCCCCTGGCTGGGGAGTTATCATTGGAAAAGGATAGTTCCACCTTGCTAATGCATCCCAAACACCAAACTCTGCTCTTGAAACTAGTTGACTTCACAACACTACCAGAACTCCTTTGCACCATAAGGAATCAATGTGCAGTTACCTAGTCAATAATTCTTGTGCTCCAGCTGAAATCAGAAGTTTCTGAAAAACATCTGTTCATTGTCACTGTGACCACTGGAATGTTGTGGCGCATCACGGTTGCCTGTCCTGTTCGAAGGAACTAATCGGATGCCCCAAGATCTGCCTGCTGCTTTTTTAACTCATAAACAAACAAACAGAAAAACCTCCTAAGACATCGGGGTTCTTCAAAATAAAAGAGTGGGTACCTCACACAAACAAATCCAAAGCCACAAACCTTTTACACCTTCCTCACTCCCTCAGAACTACATCAGCAGTTAAAACTTCTATTGTTCAAAAGCCAATGTTAAGAGAATGAAAAGATAACCACAGACCGGGATAAGTGTTTACAAACCCTATACTTTATAAAAGATTTGGATGTGGGATAAACAAATACCTGAAAACAAAAGCAAAAGCAACATAATTTTAAAAAAGAAATGGTTGAGAGATTTGAAAACACTTCACCAAAGATCACTCAGATGGCAATCAATACTTAAATGACACTCAATGTCATTAGTCATTAGGGAAATGCAAATTAAAATCACTACGTACCTATTAGAATGGACAAAATTAGAAAGACTGGTGATAGCAATATTTATGAGGATATGGAGGAACTGGGATCCTCATATACTATTAATGGGAATGGAAGATGGTACAAATCACTATGGAAAGCTGTTTTCAGTTTCTTAAAAAAATTAAATATACACTTACCATATGACCTATCCGTTTCACTCCTAGAAATGTACCTGAGAGAAATTAAACAGTATGTGCATGCAAATACTTGCATGCATATGTTCACAGCATTTATTTGTATTTATAACAAATATAAATACAAATAAATCACATTAGTTCATAGGTTCATTATATAGCATGCTCAATAACTCCATTGTCACACTGGGTTTTTGAGGAACATTTAGTTGTGCTGTCAAATTTAGTGCATAGTTTATACCTGGGAGTCCACCTTGATACTTCCATTTTTTACTTCCCATATCTAGTTTAACATCAATTTCTATAGGTTCTACTAGGAAACCAGTTTAGCATCACAACCTACTTGTGAGTTGTAAAGTCAATATAGTGGGTCATAAGTAGAATTTTAAAAATAAAATAGAATGGAAACCAGTTATAATAAAATCAAGCATCATTTCATGAAATTTTGTTTCAATTACACAGAGGTCACTTGCAGATGCACACTTCTTACAGATTCAAAATCCATTTTTGCTTAAATTTAAGTTGCAGTAAATAATTTTTAAAAAGATTGAAAGCCACTGCTCCGAATCTGACTCCTCCTTTCCATTTCTACTCATATCCTCCATTAAGCCTCTTCCATGTCTCTCCCGGACCAAAGTCAAAGATAACTATGCCAAAGGTAAATATGACATTTTTTGACTATCACTATGTATAAAGATAACAAAGATAAAAACTTAACTTTGAGGCATCTACAGTTCTGTTAATGACAATCATGTGAGACCATCTTTGTGGTATAATGTGTTTAGTGCCTTAGCAGAAATGACTGTAAAAGGGGCAATAAGGAGGAGGTAGACTGTACAGGAACGTAGGAGGTAGGAAGTCATATTGACCTGCCTGGGAGGGGACAATTCAAATAGGGAAGTCTGGTTCAAAAAGTAAGAATTATTTTTAAAACATACTATAAATTTAAAGTTAAAAACTAATAATTTTCCCACTAACTTTAGAATGCTTTACATTAAATACATATTTACATTCTATTTTATGGGAATTATTGAAATATCTAAAGGACTTAATGATATCCATCAAACTTGAGTGAGACCCGAAATTTAGCCCGCTTTGAAAGCAAACTTACCCTTACTTCTCTAGGTCATTCCTGACCCAACCACACTTCAAAGCAGAGAATCCCCAGATGCTTCCTGTTTGAGTTTCTGAATACTACACCTGAACTAAACACAACTCATAAACTGCAAGCTGGAGAGAAGCTAGATGAACAATATGAAACAGGCAGCCACTTATTAGTTGAATACTATTCAAAACAGAGCCAATGCCATTTATTTCTATCATAGAACATTGTCTGAAATATTAAAATAAGCTAACAAAAAGAGAACATCCTTGAAAAAGTTACCCATATTGTGTTCCAACTCTTTGCAGACTATATAAAAACTGGAGGTGGTCTATTTTTAGGGATTTATGTGACATTTATTATTAGTCTGGTTACCAAGTTATTAGACTCTTGATACAGAGAATCCTCCAAGTGTAGCACAGATTCTTGATACAGAGAATCCTAAACCAAAAGCTGCACCTTGGCCAGCACCTATAGGTTAAGTGTAGTTTCTCTCTTCTTGGGTGTGTGTGTGTGTGTGTGTGTGTGCTATACTTACAAAAAAAAAAACATACGGCACTGACATATCTAACAGAAAATGGATTATGCTTGCATTAGGCTGTCATGACTGAAACAAACTGCTGGTAAAGCTTCAATGTTAATGCTGAATCACGGCCTAGTTTAATCTCACTCCTTAACATGTTACAAGATAAAATTCAGGTAGTCATATTCATGTAGGTTGTCAGAATGTTAAATATATTAGCTACTATTATCTGTACCTCAATCTTCTGCAAGTTTCTCAGTGGAAAAATTGGATACTCAATACCGACACCACGCCATTCACAGAGCAATAGCAGAGAGGGAAGTTGCTGCAAAGAATTAGCCTGCTAGTCAGGACAGAAAGACACTGTCATCATTATTCTGGAAGATCTTTCAAGGGCCAAACTAAAGTTCTTTCCTTGAAATCAAATAACACTAGACTAATTTAGAAAACAAAGCCCATAATACTGAATGATCACATAGAGCCAACAGGCTGCTTTCCAGAGCCACCTTAGGGTATAACATGAATCCCCAGGCTCTGGGCTTAGCCAGAAGTATATTTAAAACCATTTTTCTGGTTATAACATAACTGAAAAAGTTGCTTAAAGCTTCTGATGCTTTGTTTCCTCTATTTCTCAACTAAAATACTTTTATCTTTCAGTGATATATATTTCTTCAGTGACTATTTATTGAAAGTCTTCCATTTGCCTGGCACTGTACAAGCAGGGGATGCAGAGTGATCACAATGATCTTATTATCAGAATTCATGGGCATGATTATTGTAGAGATTAAATAAAGTGATGAGTAAGGCAAAGAGTAGGCACTCAAAAACATTACTTTCCTCTCTTCCCTTTCTTCAAAAAGGGTACTTAGCACCAGACTCTAATTCTATTTTACACTAAATTTCCCTAAAATGATAGGAGGAGAAAAGTGAAGTATCAGATAAAATTATTTAGAGGATATCATAATATTTCTTGGGGCTACATCCATATCATGGCAGCTATACATTCACTCACTATGGTTGAGCTCTACCATATACTAAACACTCTACTAGCCATTAGAATATAAAGAATAAACAAAGCCTATAAACTCAAGGAGTTCAAACTTTAAAGGCTCATGTTACCATGATCCTGAGAGCAATGTATATGGGTGAAACCACAAGAAAAATATTTATTTACTTTTATTCATAGAATTTTTATTATAATTAAAAAATTACTATATAATACATAAGCAAATATATTTCAATAAAAATAGAAATAATGGATATAATGGATATATAACATTCACATAATTATAATAGATAATAATAATTGTATATGTTATTTGTTTAATAATTGCTTTCATTTGAAAAAACACTACAAAATACAATGTTGAAAAATATTGTTCTTCCTCTTTACCTCAGTCCAGTTTCCTAGAATCAGAGCTCTATTAACTGTTCATAATTTTAATTCTGTAAGAGGTTATTTCCATGACTATTCTGCTCTAATCCTGATTTATCAGTTTTAACAGTTACCTACTGATCAATTTGCCCTGGAAATATAAGATTTAGCTCACTTATGCCATCACACTTTTCCATATTATTCTCCTTCAAGTCCCACTATTTGTAGGGTTATTTATTATAATTGTAATACAGTTAAAATTGTTATTTTATTAATTATTAAAATTAAATAATTTGTTTAATCTGTGTCCCTTCTTCATTCAACATTCAGTGGTATCTCCTGCCTCTTATTTTTAGACAGCCTTGTTCTTTGCTCCATTTTTCCTGCCAATTTCCACTACTACATCTCATCGTTGGTGGGCTCTTTTTCACATGATCGTTAACATGGGAATCTGTTTTGTAATCCCAACCAAGTCTTTGCATGATTTGTCTACTCTTAAAGGTTGAAAATAAACAAGTTCTGAATTCCACAACTGTATAAATATCCTTCATTACTGGCCAAAAAACATACAGGGATTATATTTCTTTTTTGTATGTTCCAATGTCAGGAACACTAGACTATCCAAGGAAAATGTTGCTGGCATTCTTGTTTAAGACAGTCTCTTCAACTGCTTAAAATCGTGCCACACTTTAGTTTTCTACATATTTGGAACATAATTTACTTGTTTAGTTTTTCCCCAGGTGTTTTTAATTGCTCTTTTTTGTTCTTGTACTATAGTCTTTACAATACCTTAATTTTTTTGGTACCTTTTAATTATATCATTTTCTACAGTTCTCAAAGTGTGGTCTGCAAATCACTGTGGTTCCCCAAGACCCTTTCAAGGGGTTAAAATCAACAATTTTCATAATAGTACCAAGACATTATTTGCCTTTTTCACTGTGTGCAAAAACAACAAAGTAGTAAAACTGTAAAACACAGGTGGGTAAAACTACTGGCACCAACTATACTAGGAATTGGTAGACTTTGTCACCACACATGGGCAATGCGGAACAGAAAGGAAAGCCCAGTGACACTGCAAAAAGTTTTTTCTGAAGCCATTAAAAAATGTTTGTCTTATTAAATCTCCATCTTTGAGCACATATCTTTGCAATATTCTGTATGACAAAATGGGAAGTGCTCAGAAAGCACTGCTATTACACAGTAAAATGTAACAGATGTCGCCAGAGAAAGCACTTTATGCTTGAGGTGTGAGTTTAACAATCAATATTTTTTCATGGAAACCATTTTGATATAAAAGAACAATCGACAAACTCTGGTTATTCAGACTTTAGTACTTAAAGACATTTTCAAGAAACTGAACTAAGCAAGCTGCCAATTTAACAATTCCAGCTTCTGAGTGACAAGTATGATCTTGGGAAATGTGCACAGGGCCACCATCGGCTTGACAGGATAATTCAGTGACAGATACTTTCCAAATGACTGACATGTTGTTACAAAATTATGCATGGATAAAACATTCACTCAAAGTGCAGCATGGATCAAAGTATTTTTAAACAATGTTATTGAGCTATAAACAGCATACAACAAGCTGTACATATCTGAAGTACATTATTCATTTATCTATGTATACACTCATGAAACTATCACCACAATCAAAATGATAAACTTTTGTTATGTCTAAAATTTCCTCATGGCCCTTACGATATATTCTTCTACTTCTGCCCCTATACCACCCTGTAATTCCAATGCCAACCCCAGCCAATCATAAATCTACTTTCTGTCACTACAGTAAGTTTACATTTTCTAAAATGTTCTTTGAAGGGAATAATATAGTAGGTAGTATACTTGTTTTCTTCTGGCTTTTTTCACTCAGCATTAGTGAGTCATATAACTTGCGTGTATCAAGTTTAATATTTTTATTGTTAAATTATAATCATTATATTGATATGCCACAATTTTTTTATTCATTCATCTGTTCATAAACATTAAGTTGTTTCCAGTTTTTACTATAATAAAGCTGCCATGAGCATTCATATGCACATCTTTGTATGGCTATACACTTCAATTTCTCTTGGAAAAATACCTAGGAGTGGAATAGCTGGATGCTGTGGTAGGTGTATGTTTAACTTGTTAAGGACTGCCACACTGCTTTCCAAAGTAGTTGTGCTATTTTACAATTCTACCAGCAGTGTATGAGAGTTCTAGTTCCTATCCTTTGCAAATCCTGGTGTAGTCAGTTGTTTTAACGTTAGCCTTTAAAATAGATATGTAGTGATATCACATTGTAGTCTTATTTCACATTTTCCTAGTGAATATCCATGTTGAGTATCTTTTCATGCACTTATTTGCCATCGGCATAACTTCTCTGGTGAACTGTTCAAATCTTTCGTCCATCTTTCTTTCTTTGGCTTATTTCACTGTTGCCTTTGTTTTATTTTCTACTGACTGCTAACAGTTCATTATATATTTTGACATAAGCCCTTTATTAAATACATGAGTTTAATTTTATTTTCTTCCAATCTCTGGTTTGTCTTTATATTCTCTGAACAGTGTCTTTTGAACCATAGAAATGTTTTATTTTGGTGAAGTCTAACTTAATGACTTCTCATTGTATGTATTTTGCTTTCCATGTTATTATACCAAAAAAAAAATAATTGTCTTACCCTTGGAAACGTGTATACTCTCCTATGTCCTACAGGTTTTATAGTTTTAGGTTTTACATGAGGTATATGAAATACTTTAAGTAAGCTTTTTATATGATGCAAAGTATGGATCAAAGTTCATAATTTTTTTGTATTTGGATAGCCAATTGTTCCAGCCCTATATACTGAAGATTCTATTTTCTCCTGAACTGCTTTTGCTTCTTTGTTGAAAACCAGTTGTCCTTATATAGGCAGACCTATTTCTGGATCCTGTATTCTCTTCCATTAATGTATTTTTCTATCTTTATATCAACACATTTTCTTTTCAAAATTTTTATTTTAGTTGAAGTAGAGCTGACCATACCATCATATTGGTTTCATATTTTCTTGATTATAGTAGCTGTATCATTAAGTACTTGAAATCAGAACTAATACTAGTTCTCAAACTTTGTGCTTTTCAATCTTATTTTGCTTACTCTGGATCATTTGAATTTCAATATGAATTTTAAAATTTGTATGCCAGTTTCTACAAAACAACTGATAGGAGTCTAATTGATATTACATGAAATCCATAGATCAGTTCAGATAGGATTAATGTCTTAAAAATCCTGAGCCTTCTGATATGAATATGATATATCGTTCCACTTCTTTAGGACTTCTTTTCTTGTACTATGTGTTACAGCCTTCTGTGTATGTATACTTATTGCATAAGTTTTGTCAGATTTGTCCTCATTTCACAGTTTTTGATACTGTTGTAAATGGTATTCATTTTTTTACTTCCAATTTTGAATTGTTCCTCTCTAGTATATAGAAATACAATTAATTTTATATTTTATGTCCCATAACCTAACTAAACCCCTAATTAGCTTTAGTATTTTATAGATACAGATATTATATATACATATGAAAATGTCATTTGAGAACACAAATTTTGATGTTATATTTTTGTTTTCATTTAGTAAAAATTATTCTTATTCCCTTTGTTGACACATGGTTATTACTATGTGTTATTTTCCAAGTATTTGAGTATTTTCTAGAGATTTTTTAAATTTAAATTTCTAATTTAGTTCTATTATGTTTAAAGGATATATTTTGTAAGACTTGAAACCTTTTACATTTATTGAGATTTGTTATATGTCCCAGAAGATGTTCTATCTAAACGTTTTCCATGCAGTGGGGGAAAAAAGTATATTCTGTTGTTTGGTGAATCCTGGTACAAATATCAGACAAAGTTAGTTGTGAATGTTCAAGTAGTTATATCCTTACCTATTTCTACTTGTTCAATTTTACTTTTTGAGAGGAAGGTATTACAATCTACGACTATAATTGTGGATTGCTTTATTTTCCTTGTAGTTCTATAAGCTGTTCCTTCATGTATTTTCTGTGTAATAAATAGTATTGCTATGTCACCTTTACATACAGCCTCTTTATCACTTTGAAACAGCCTTCCTTAGTAGTGCTTTGAAATCTACTTTGTCTAATATTAATACAGCCAATCCAGCTCTCTTTGTTTAGTACTAGCACTGGCTAACTCTTTTTATTCTCTTACATTTAATCTGTCTGCATCTTTATGTTTAAAGTGTGTTGTAGGCATCATATACTTACTCTTTCTTTTTATAGTCAATCTGACAAATACTTATTGATAATTGTGGTCCATACAATATATACTTAATATAATTATTGACATAGTTAGACTTAGGCCTATCATCTTGCTAAATGTTTTCTGTATGTTCTAATAAGATTTTTTTCTTCTTTTTCTTCCTAGTTCTGTATTTCTGGCAAACTCTTACCATAAACAGAGTCTCAAAAGGAAATAAAATTTTTGACATAACCATGGTTCTTATGATTATCAGAAGTTAATATTACCATCTTTGTGAAGACACTTAACTATCCCACTTAATTATGAAAGTCACCAATTAATTCATTCTAAATGTTTTGCAATCCCTATTAATTACCAGGGTGTGGGTACAGATGTGAAGGAATTTGAAATGAACTCATTTCTAAATTCCAGCACAAATTTAAAGGGCATGCTTTTTATAACTCCTGCTGGAAACAAGTGTTGCATAACAGATTGTTGATTCAAATACAAAAATCCCAAGAAATTCTGGATGAACTGGAATACAATAGAGAACTTTTAAAAACCCATTATTTTTTAAGAATCACTGTGTGTAAACATTTCAAAGCAAGTTAGAGGAAGCTAAAAGAAATACTTATATTACGAACTCTGAAAATGGAGAGTTTGGCTGACTTCAGCCCTCATGGCTGTTAAGTTCTTAAAATAAGAAGGCCTGTCCTATAGATTTCACTGAGGCAATTCTGGAATAGACTTCAGCCTGCCTGGAAAAACTCCATTGTGTTGATGTATAAAGCAGAGCTAAAGGCCTGTCTCCTTGGCATAATATGGCCACATAGAGAAGGATGATTATGGCTCTAGTTTAAATAGTTTTTTTCCTCAATGAACATTCCTATTGCTATGAGGTACTGGGTTTTTCCCCCCAACCTTACAAATAGTTCCACAGCATATGCCTGATAATTTTTTTAAAAGGTACAGACCCCAGAAAGTTAAGAAGGCATAATACAGTATGACTAGAACAATAATTAATAACTACTGTGAGTATCCTGAGGCCTGGTCCAGGTTCTTATAAAGAATAAGACTTTGGTAAGCATCTTTGAATAATAAATTCAAAATATGCAACCTTTCCTTCAGAAGAGAAACCTCCTCTATGGCATTTTCTCTTAGAGATTTTTTCTGACTACAAACTTACCACTCAATATAGGAAACCCTAAACCCCAGCATATAAAATGTAGCCATTATCTGGGCTGGGAACAGGAAACCCCCCTCATCCCAGACAATAACTTGCAGTTGTGTTGTGGAAACAGGACATAAAAAGATGACTCACTGTGAAACTTAGCAGTAGAATTAATAAGAAGAACAGAACCTAAGAGTGAGTGGAAAGAAGAGAGAATATGAATAGGCTATTGACATCTGGGTGAAAGTGAGAATGGGACTAAAATTTATTAACTGGGAACATGTGTTTTAAAGTCCTGAAGGTAAATTCTGTGAACAAATCAATAGTTTTGTTTTGCAAGGGCTGGTCCATTTCTGCAGTTAGAGTGAAATCTGAAGAGGTATTCAAGAGTCAAATTATGAAAGGATATGAATATTAATCTATGACAATCTATGACAGTCTGGTTCTAAAGCAAATGTTTGAAGGTGGTATTAACAGAAATTCAATCCTGCAGAATTTAACAGGTATGGACCACAATTATCAAGAAGTATTTGTCAGATTGACTATAAAAAGAAAGAGTAAGTATATGATGCCTACAACACACTTTATACATAAAGATGCAGACAGGATGGATTAGAAAGAATAAACGGTAGAGCAGAGTGACAATCAGCAGGCTTCAGCAAAGGCCTCAGATAAGAGGTGATCAGAACCTGGTAGTGATGATGGGATCAGATAAAAGGAGTGGATAAGAGAGCTATTAAATGGAACACTGGCTACAGGGAAAGGATATTTGAAAATAATTATTCCAACAATTCAAGCCTGAGTTCTTAAGAACAAGGACACATTTCAGCAGAATTAGAAGATACACGCTTTGTCAAAAGATAATCAGTTCAGTTTTAGACATGTTGAGTTTTGAGGTGAAAGGTCGGATGGGAAGAATTTTACAGCAAGTTTTCAAATTTCCAAGTCAGAAATCAAATATAAGACAATGATAAAGATTCAACCACATAGAAAATAGCAAATAAAGTCATACAGGATGGGTTAGATAAGAAAGAGGAGCATGACAACATTTAAGTGGGCAGAAACAAACCATGGGGAATAAGTCAGAGATGATTGAAACACTAGGACACTTTAACATAATGTAAAGCAAATAACAATATCCAAATCACTGCATTGTATTTGCAGATAGAGTATCAAAGGAAAATGAAACATGGATAAGCCATCAAATTTGTGATTAGTATATATTATTATTTATATTATATTAATATAATTAATATGTTAGTATATATATGCATTGGTATATGACTATGGGAGAAAGATGCAACATGTTAGGTTACACAAAATAATTGAAAACAAATGTACAAAATGTGCACAATAATTGAAAACAAAGTTCTTTGAATGTGCGTTATTGCTAATGCAAATACTTTATCTGGCTTTATTTTACTTATTTACTTATGTTTAATGAACTGATATCCATAGTATATATTAAAATTCACCTTTTATTGTATGGTTCTGAGTTTTGAAAAATGCATAATGTCGTAGATCCACCATTGCAGCATCATACACAACAGTTTTACAGCCCTAAAACCCCATTCTTGTTCTTCACGATTCACCACTCCTGGCAACCACTGATCATTTCACTGCCTCACTTGTTTTACCTCCTCAAGGGGTCGTATAGTTGGAATCATACAGATGGGCTTTTCAGATTCTCTTCTGTCACTTAGCAATACAAATTTAAGGTTCCTCCATATCTTTCTATGGCTTGAGAGCTCATTTGTTTTCATCTCTAATATTCCATTGTATGAATATTTCAGTTTATTTATCCATTCACCTCTGAAAGGACAACACTGTCACTTCTATGTTTTGGCAACTATGAATAAGCTGCTATAAACATTTATGTGCCAATTTTTCAATGCACATAAACTTTCAGCTCAGTTGGGTAAATATCTAGACTGACTGCTGGATGATATGGTGTTTAGTTTTATAAGAAATTGCCAAATTCTCTTTCAAAGTGGCAATATCCCTTTTGAATTCACAACAGCAATAAATGACAGTTTATACTGACAGTTTATAATGACAGCTCTAAAAAATTAAGTCTTGAAGCTGAGCAGCATCAGTCCTCTGACTATTTTTCTTCTTCTGTGTCTTGTTGGCTCTTCTAGATCTTTTCAGGCAAATTTCAGAGTCAAAATGACTTCTTGAGATTTTGACTGAGATTATGTTGAATAGATTTCACTGGCAAAAACTGGCATCTTACCAATATTGAGTCTCCCTTTCTAAGAGCATAGAATAGCTCTCAATTTATTTTGATTTTCTTTCATCAGAGTTGTATAGTTTTCCTAATAAAGATCCCGGGTTTATTTTTTATTTCATTTTGTGATACTAAAATAAATAATATTGTTTTTAATTTCAAATTGCAATTTTTCATTGCTGCTATATATGAAATCAATTGACTTTGTATATTAGCCTATGATCCTGCAAACTTGCTATAATAACTTATTAATTCTAGAAGGGGTTTGGTTGTTTTTTCAGTTGTTGATTTTCTACAAAGACAATCATGTCACTTGTGAAAAAATACAGGTGTATGTGTCCCCAATTTTTAGGCATTTTCTTTTCTTTTTTTGTATTAGGATTTTCAGCAACATACCAAATAGAAGTGGTGAGAAGGGATAGATTTTTCAGTAGATGTTCTTTATCAAATGAAGATGTGCTCTATTCTCCAGCTTTACTTATAGTCGTACTTAAGGATTTTATTGACGGACCCACAAATAATTCTACAAATTTAGGACTGGTCTCTATAATTATATGCAAGTACTATGAACTGGTTTCTATAGGAGGCCGTAACAATATAGTTTTGAACCAATCTGGTCACTTACATATTCATATTTTTAACATCAGTAACTTCATTTTAACATTCCTCTGGGCTAGCTAATTCAACCAGATTAGAAAAGATTTAAATTAAACTAAAGTTAAAAATTAGAATACATCTGATATAACTGGGTTTGATTTGAAAAAAAAAAAGTTTTTTCTACTTCTACCTCTGGTCTGTCATTTTGATAAATGTTATCTTTGATAATTACAGAATCTAAGAAGAAAAAGAAAAAGAAATGGTAGAGTGGAATAAAGCCAACTTACTCTTAAAATTATTATTAACAACTTTCTGAGTTGTAATTAACATATAATGAGCTGCACTTATATAAAGCTCAGAAATTGATAAATTTTGACATATGTGTTATTCTATTTTCTTTCATTTTGATGATTTTTTTCTTCCTTCCAAATTTCATTTAACTAAAAATCTTTCTGGAGTGAGGCAGTACATAAAAAATAAAAATATGCCAACTGGTTAACATTTTTTCATCTTCAGGATCAATACTAAGTTATAACATTTTATACACTTTCATAATGCCTTCCATTATGAAACTTTTCCCTGAACTTGATATTGTGACTACATCTAGACTCCACTCCACTCTACCTTGTTCTAGGAAATCTAGCTAAGTGAAAAAGTGCACGTGAGATGAATTTTCCACATGTCAATATTGCTGTATATTTTCTCTGACCCAGAGAATCAGGTAAGGCGGAAGGAACCAGAATCTGTTGGCAATCACAAGTCAACTGTTAACAAATTCTTGATGTTGGGACATGGATTGAAGTTGGAGAGACTTCAGGGAGATTGCCCCCAAATCCTATTTAATACTGCTCTATTTCAATAGTATTGCTTTGAGTTCTAATCTTTGAAAACACAGTTTTTCTAACAGATTACCACACTATAAATACAATCAGAGTGGTAATTTTCCCTCATAAAACAAAGAATAAGAGATGAAAATACAAATTATTTGTTTTCTTTAAGAAGGGTATGACAAGAAATGAAAAAGAATATGAACAAAGACAAAAGTAAGATAAAAGCCATAATAATTGTACTTTATAATTTTGCCTTACTGGCTGCATAAGGCCAATAAAAATAGTATTTTATAAAAACACAATTTTGTCTAACACATTTTTAGTTTATATTTCTATGTCAAGCATAATTTTTCATCCTTCAGTATCATACCCCTGACTTTCAACTAGAAATTTCATAATGTGCATTATAGTGGTTTTGTGCTAGGTTTCCCCTTGTTTGGGAAAAAAATGGACTCTATTCCTGCTTATACCTGGTCTCTATATTTCAACTACCACTACCTCAATAGTCAGCAAATTGCCTTTTGCTATTGGTAAATGTCTAAAATGTCTATAAATCCAGTTCCTGGAAACTGGGTGTGATATTAAATATCTTTAGCCTTACATGAAAAGTAATTTGCAGAAATCTCCAACTAAAATGGTATCTCTTTCACAGTCAAAATGACATTTCAAAAAATACTCATATTTAATAAACAATTATTATGGCCTTATAATAAGGACACTCTGATGTAATTCAAAATATGTAAAATATGTTAAGTGCACATTCCCCATTAATCAGTTTTGTATGAAACATCTAGAATAGTTTTATTAGTATAGGATTTTCCATAATGGTTGATTGTGGCTACAGTTCTTACATGTCTTAATGAATTTTTGTAGGAAAATGATTTCACTCTCTTTGCAGTTAGACTGCCATATAGAAGATGTTAACATATCATGAGAATTATCTCCAGCCACTTCCAGCAGCACCAGACATTGGAATCATGTTCTACTTTTTCCACATAGTACATGCACATCTCTAAGCCTTTGGTTATGGTTCTGCTCCGCTGCTAACATTTTCACTCAGGCTCCGAGATGGGTTTTGCTTGTGTGGTTTTGTACCTTTCAGGAACATTTCCCTGTAAGAATACTTTTTTCTTCCGAGTCGGGTTTTGACCCCACTCCCTGCCAGTGTTTTCCCAGCCTGTATCTGGTCCTCTTCAAGATTCTGACTCAGAGCCTCTGCTAAGCTTCCTAGGTTTTGCTCTGTACTAGGAAACTCTCTGAGAGGAGGACACAAGTACGGCTGAAAGGAGTACAAATGAGATGCAGGAACAGTTGTTATTGATTGTCTCCCATCCTCTTTCACCACTTTTCTGAGTGTGGATACAGTTCAATTAAACAAAAAAAAAGAGAGAGATTGCACCTTTTGGAATATGTATATAGTTCAATTAAAAAGAGAGAGAGGGAGAGAGCGATTGCCCAAATCAAACATAGCTTTTCTACCAAACCCTTATGAAATGTTTTGTAACCCTACTTCTTACTCATTATGTGTACTCAATAAAGACACTATTTTAAATCTCTGCCACTCTCTCTTTACTACAATGAGTAAAATATTTGTAAGACATATATTTGTGCTAAAAATTAAAAAATGCATACTTTAGGTAATGTTTCTAAATGGATTGATCATTTTTTATCAATCATTTGCTTCCTTATATTGTCCAGGACTGATTTACAAACCACTTTTTCTCCATGGAAAGAATTACAATTCCTTTGAAAGGGATTTTTTTTTATAAATATGCTTAGAGAGAAAAAGGAAGAAAATAACTGAATTTAGTGGGCTCAGATAAACATAAATTAAAGGTCTACAAATAATTGAAAATTCAAGTATTTTAATTACACAGTTTTCAAATATTTTTTAACTTTGTTATAACTTGAGATTGAGACAGGAATGTCTTCTGTAAAGTTGCAAGCTGAAGAGGAGAATACATTCAGCATATATGGCTATTTCAGTAGCATTAAATTTCCAGTAAATGTGAAAACTATACTGAGATAATTTTTTTAAGTGACTATGAGTTTGATGAATTTTACTTCAGATATGTAAAGTAATACTTTCATTTCACTTTTATAAATTTGCTTTTCCTCTATGCACTTAGAAGAGTTCATTACCAATATGACTATTTGTACATTTTAGACTGTCACCATATAGCTATTTCAGATGAACTTTAACAGGTGGCATTCACATCATGCAGATTCAGGCTGCCCACTGACGGCAAATGCAAAGAGTCAGGTCCAGACATATAAAAAATATTGTTTTCCTAGACACTTTTCCTGTAACAGGACACATCTCCACCTGGAACAAAAATCCCCAGATACTTCAAAGTGTAATAAATCCCCATCCAAACCTATTAGCTCTTTCATATCCTAAACCTACTTCTCCTGTGCTATGTCCTACTTAGTGTATACCACGACCAGCCTCCTAGGTGCCTAAATTATAATTTTGAGGCAAAACTGCCTCTTCCTTCCTACTCCTTCCCTGCTCTCTTATTTACACTGAAGACAAAGACTCCAATTCACTTCAAAGTCCATCCCTTTCACTCAATCTTTGTTCTTATTATTTTGCAAAGACAATCATTCATATTAGAGACCTGGATGATTTTTATCTGCCTCCAGCAAGGATTTAAGTTTGTACCTGACATTCTTTTAAGTTAGGAGCACATAACTGTAATCCTGTTAGTACTGATGTAATTTGTAGCTGAGTTGAGGCTGATCTATTTTTAATTCACCCTTATTCCACATTGTAACTCTCTGAGCCTCTCTTCATTATTGGAAACAGAACAAACCTTTGTACCATACCTCCAACCCACTCTTAGCCCCATAACATTATAGGAAGTTTTGCTGAGCTTCTGATCCTGTCAGTTACTGCATTCAGCTCTATCATTTAGCCAAATGGTTTGATGTAGAAGAACAACTAAATGCCAAAATCACGTCCACATCCCTTCTCCTCAGAACCAGGGCTTATCAAGTGTTACCTTGACCGCTCTCTAATGTCTTCACACAAAGGTGTTTAAATTTTTTTTTTTAAAGCAAGTTCAGGTAACATAAAATTGACCATTTTTATGTGAACAATCCACGGCATTTAGTACATTGACAAAATGTATTACCATTACTTGTGAAACCATTGCTTCTTTCTAGTTCCAAAGCATCTTATTACCAGAAAAGAAAATCCCATAACCATTACGCAATGACTTCCCATTGTCCTCCTTACCATCTAGCCCCTGGAAACCATCAGTTTTCTGTCCCTGTGAATTTACTTATTCTGGATATTTCATACTAATGGAATCACACAATATGTGACCTTATGTGTCTCACTTCTTCCACTTAATATAATATTTTCAAGATTCATTTATATTGTACTATGTATCTGGATCACACTTAATTCATTTCTATGGTTGAATAATATTCCACTGCATGTACAGACCATATTTTGTTTACCCGTTCATCTACTGATGAACATTTGGTCTGTTTCCTCCTTTCGGTTATTGCAGATAGTGCTGCTACAAATGCATGTGTTCAAGTACTTGTTAAACACCTACTTTCAATTCTTTTGGGTATATACCTAGAAGTGGAATTGCTGGGTCATATGGTAATTCTATTTTTAACTTTTTGAGAGATCACCAAACTGTTTTCCAAAGTAGCTGAACTATTTTACAACCTTACCAGCAATATAGGAGGGTTCTGATTTCTCTATGTCTTTGCCAGAAGTTGTTCATTTATTTGTATGGTAGCCATTCTAATGGATATGAAATGATTTGTCACTGTGGTTTTGATTTGCATTTCTCTAATGAGTAATTTTGAGCATCTTTTCATGTGCTTTTTGGCCACTTGTAATAGTGACTATTCAAGTCTTTGACATTTTTAAATTGGGCAGTTAGACTTTTTGGTTGTTTCGTTATAAGAGTTCTCTCTATATTCTGGATACTCTTTTCAGATATGATTTTCAAATATTGTCTCACATTTTGTAAGTTGTCTTTTCCTTTATTGGCAGTGTTCTTTGATGCACAAAAGCTTTTCATTTTTATGAAGTCCAATTTACCTAATTTTTTTCTTTTGTTGTTCATGATTTTGGTGTCACATTAAGAATCCAATACCAAATTCAAGGTCATAAAGATTCAACCTTATGTTTTCCTCTAAACGTTTTATGGTTTTAGCTCTTACATTTAGGTTTAATCCATTTTTAGTTAGGTTGTAATATGGCATATGGTAGGGATTGAACTTTATTCTTTTACAAGTGGTTATCCAGTTATCTCAACACAAAATTTTGATAAGACTATTCTTTTCCCATTAAATAATCTTGTCACTTTTGTCAAAAATCAATTGGATATAGATGCATGGGTATATTTATGGAGTCACAATTCTTCTTTTGGTCTGTATATCTAGCATAGGCCAGTACTACACTTTTGATTACTATTGCTTTGCAATAAGCATTACTAATTGGAATATGATTTTTCCAACATTTTTTTCTTCTTTTTCAATATTGTTTTAGCTTTTCAGGGACCTCACATTTCTATATGAATTTTGAAGATTGTCTTTTCCATTTCTGCAGTACTTTGAGTAGTATTGTAATCTCAATAATAGTCTCTTCAAATCCATTAACCTGATATGTGCTTCTACTTATTTTGGTTTTCTTTAGTTTCTTTCAGAAATGTTTTGTAGTTTTCACAAATAGCGTTGTTTTAAATAAACTTAATTTCTTAACAACAGGTTTAGGTTCAGAGCAAAATTGAACAGAAAGTACAGAGAGTTCCCATATACCTGCTGCTTCTCCCTACCCACTACTTGGCTTCCCCAGTATCAATATCCTACACTAGAGTGGTACAGTTGGCATGATGGATGAACCAAAGCTGAAACAGCAGTACCACCAAAGCCCCTGGTTCACATTACAGTTCATTCTTGGCACTGTAGATCCTATGGGTTTTGACAAATCTATAATGACATATATCTATCACTATAATCTACATAGAATATTTTTCACTACCGTAAAAATACTCTGTGCTCTGCCTACTTACCTCTTCCTTTCCCCCAATCCCTGGCTTTTTACTGTCTCCATAGTTTTGCCTTTACCAGAAGGTCATACAGTTGGAATTATACAGTATGCAACCCTTCCAGACTGGCTTTTTTCACTTACTAATAAGCATTTAAGGTTTCTTCAAGTCCTTTCATGGCGTGATAGCTCATTTAAGCTTTTTAGTACTGAGTAATACTTCATTGTCTAGATGAATCACAGTTGACCACCTACTGTGGCCCAAGTACTCGGCTATGCACTTGTAACCCAACAGAGAATAAAACACACCTAGTCCCTATTGTATTTAAAATAATACACTGAATCTGTTTATAGTCTTTGCTCACTCTTTATCTTAGATGATGAATTACTCAATAGTAAACTTATATTATTATAGTAATATAATACTAGTAAGGTTTATGTTTCTAAAAATTAATGTTATTTACCTTTGATCAATTATATACACACATGCACATGTGTACATGTATGTGGGTGTGTGTACATGTGTGTGTATGTGTGTTTGGCTTCAACAAAATTGAAATTTGATAAGAAAATATTACTGAATTGTTTTGCCCTTTCTAATGAACTTTTCCTTAGTGTTGCTTATGAGTCTACCAAAATAGAGCTAAGTGTATGACAATGTGAAGTCTAAGCTGTAATAACAGCCTAAAGGAAATTATAACTTATCTGAAAGGGATAAGAAATGAACAGAGATCCTTAAAGATGTTCTTCTCAGGCACCTAGTATAAGACTACATATTAGAGTATTGATTGCATTAATCAAACCCTAAAATATGGTGCCAGCTTTCTAAACTGCTGGGTGTGATGGATATTTTAATTATCTTAATTGTACTGATGGTTTCATGGGTGTGTACAGGCATACCTCATTTTATTGTACTTCACTTAATTGCACATTACAGATAATGCACATTTTACAAATGGAAGATTCATGGTAACTCTGCATTGACTACATCTGTCAGTTCACTTTGTGTCTCTGTCACATTTTGGTGATTTTCACAATATTTCAAATTTTTTCATTATTATTATACTTACGGTTATCTGTAATCAGTGATCTTTGATGATAGTGTTGTAAATGTTTTGGAGTCCCATAAATTACATCTTACATAGAAAGCAAATTTAATCAATAAATGTGTGTATTCTGACTGTTCCATGGAGACTCTCCCCCTCTCTCTTCCTCTCCTTGGGCCTCCCTAATTCCCTGAGACATAACAATATTGAAATGAGACCAGTTAATAATCCTACAATGGCCTTTAAGTGTTCAAGTGAAAGGAAGAGTCACACATTTCTCAATTTAAATCAAAAGCTGGAAATGATTAAGCTTAGTGAGGAAGGCATTTTGAAAGAGAAGACAGGCCAAAAGCTAGGCCTCCTGTGCCAATGAGTCAGCCAAGTTGTGAATACAAAAGAAAGTCTTTGAAGGCAATTAAAAGTTTCTGAAGGCTACTCCAGTGAATACACAAGTGATAAGACCGTAAAACAGCCTCAGTGATGATAAGGAGAAAATTTTAGTGCTGTGGAAAGAAAGTCAAACCAGCCACAATACCCCCTTAAGCCAAAGCCTAATCCAGAGCAAGGCCCTAAATCTTTTCAATTCTATGAAGGCTGAGAGGGGTGAGGAAGCTGCAGAAGAAAATCTGAAGCTAGCAGAGGTTAGTTTACAAGGTTTAAGGAAAGACGCTGCCTCCATAACATAAAAGTGCAAAATGGGGCAACAGGTGTTGATGGAGAAACAGCAGCAAATTATCAGGAAGATTTAGCTAATATAATTGATGGACGCAGTTATACTAACCAACATATTTTCAATATAGATGAAAGAGACTTCTATAACAAGAAGACGCCATCTAGGACTTTCATAACTAGAGAGTGGAAGTCAATGATGCTTCAAAGCTTCAGAGGACAGGCTAACTCTCTTATTAGGGGCCAATGCAGTTACTGACTTTAAGTTGAAGCATTGCTCATTTACCATTCTGAAAATATTAAAGGTTCTTAAGAATTATGCTAAACCTACTCTGTCTGTGCTTTATAAATGGAAAAACAAGGTCTGGGTGCTAACACATCTGTTTACAACATGGTTTACTGAACATTTTAAGGCCTCAAAATATGACCGCTCATTGACAATGTACCTGGTCACCTAAGAGCTCTAATGGAAATGAACAGTCACATTAATGTTGTCTTCATGCTAACAAAACAACCACTCTGCTCCTTCATCAAGGAGTAATTTCATCTCTCAAGCTTTACCATGCAAGAGATACATTTTGTAAGGTTATAGCTGCCACAGATAGTGATTCCACTGATTTAAAACTGGACAAAGTAAACTGAAAACCTTCTGGAAAGAATCCACCATTCTAGATGCCATTAAGAACATTTGTGATTCATGGGAAGAGGTCAAAATATCAACATTAACAGGAATTTGGAAGAAATTGACTCCAACCCTCATGGATGACTCTGAGGGGTCCAAGACTTCAGTGGAGGAGGTAACTGCAGAGGTGGTGAGAATAGAATTAGAAGTGGAGCCTGAAACTGTGACTGGTTGCATCTTATGATAAAACTTCAACAGATGAGGAGGTTTCTCATGGATGAACAAAGAAAGTGGTTTCTTGAGATGAAAAACACTTCTGTCTAATACTATCTAATAAGATGCTATGAAGATTGTCAAAATGACAACAAAAGACTTAGAATATTACATAAGCTTAGTTGATAAAGCAGTGACAGGGTTTGGGAGCACTGACTCCAATTTTGAAATAAGTTCTGCTGCGGGCAAAATGCTATCAAATAGTACTGCAAGCTAAAGAAAAATCATTCATGAAAGGAAGATTCAATTTACATGGCAGACTTCATTGTTGTCTTAGTTTGAGTAACTGCCACAGCCACATGAGCCTTCAGCAACCACAACCCCTGATCAGTTAGCAGCCATCAATATCGAGGCAAGACCCTCCATCAGCAAGATTACAACTCACTGAAAGCTCAGGTGATGGTTGGCATTCTTTAGCAGTAAAGTGACTTTTAAATAAGGTGGGTACATTGATTTTCTTTTTTTAGACATAATGCTATTATTGCACACTTAACAGGCTACAGTATAGTGTAAACAACTTTTATATGCACTTGGAAACAAAAAAATCATTTGACTCCCTTTATTGTGATATTTACTTCATTGCAGTGGTTTGGAAACAGAACTACATTATCTCCAAGGTATGTTTGTAACTGTAATTCCCTATCAAATAATAAGGTAGGTCCTTCTTCAAAGGGACTTAAAAGATTCAAAACACAAAGTAAAAAGTAAATCAAAGGAAGAAATACTATTTTTTGCTATTGACAGTGGATGATTCCCTGATTATATCCTTGATATACTATACATTAATAAAGTTTGCTTCATTCCAATGTGTAGGCATTGTGAGGTCCCCTCATTACAAAGGGGATGTGCAATGCTAACTGCCCCAGAACTAGCCAATACTTCAGCATCCTGTCATTCTGCATTTACCTTTTAGGAATGTTCTTATCGGGAAGTATGGTATCTGTCATACTCTGGTATTTATCTGGATATGGAACCTTCTCTTCATATATGTAAAATGTCATGAGCTGCCAAATATCTCATTTAACCTATCTCAGTTGTAACTGTAAGGTTTCAAGTTACCAAAATGATTTAGAAATTATTCTTAAGTAGAAAAGTAGATTAAGAGAGGCTCCCAGACAAAGGGTGAGGTTTCAGTGGAAACTGATTGAACCCTTCTCCGTTGTTAATTGTTCTTTCCAGCCTCCTGTCATGTTATGTGGATGATATGATGTTTTTGGGGGGGTGGGAGATAAAAGCAGGAGAAAACTATTAATACCATTCTAGGAGCAGGGGTTTTTATAACTATGTACATCTAGTTAGAAACTTATCCCTCTGGGACAGAATTTAGGTACTGAATTACCTCCCTGGATACAAAAGAATGATCAATTGCATTATAAATCAGACTAGACTTTGCCTTTTTAAAAACTAATCCAAGACATTAAAAGACTTGGATTACTGAAAGTAGCCCCTGCAAAAATTTGCTATAATGTCATTAGGCAAAGATGCTCCTCAAATATGCATTCAGATGAAAGCCTCGGTAAATCCATTGCCATTTGGTATGAACTGAATCTGTAAATGCAGGAACTTGGGGTATTTTATCTAAACTAAACCTCTAAAAGGAATTAAAATTAAAAAAAAAACTTTTATCTATCAATGAGCAAAAGTAGATGATATAAATTAACAACAAAATTCAGTTACAAGTCAAGCAACCCACATAAGTCACTGAACTCTGAAGTCATAGGTAATCACATTATAGGGCCTGGCTAAGAGAATAGTCTTATGCCATCATAAAAGTAATCACTCATTAATCAGTGTTGGGTAAAATACAATATTGTTTATCCTACATATTTTGTTGAATTGTATATTTTATAGTCATGCTTGTTAAAAATATATCATAGGTTTTTTTTTTTTGTTACTGAGTCATTCACTATAATTATATATCTACATCATGAATTAATTTGCTATTAAAAATTTAAATTACATGTAGAGGAATACAATCATTATGGAATAATACTTAATCTCCTGTTTAACCAAAGTGACAATAGATGTTAAATGAAAATACAGAAGGCTACATGTATAGTTGTGATCTTAGCTATTTTTATTGGTTATAAACTTAAGCTACTTTAATATTAAGAGAACTGGGTTTTCTTAAGTAATCCAAGACCTGATAAAGACAATGTAAAACACAGTAAATTTTTCTGGTGAGACACAAAATCTTTGCTGTACAGGAAGATTACTTAAATGGTAAAGAAAAACCTTTGTTTATAATTTTTGATTAAGAGCAGTACAATAATTTAGGAAAACTTTGTCCTTTCAACAGAGAAAAAACCAAATGCTAATTTTACACCAGTTTTTGATATCAAAACTCATCTTTTTAAAAAAGTTAAGTCCATTCCGATCTTAGCCAACTTGACCACAAATTAATATTCCCTTCACAAGACTCCTTTCCACAAAGCTTCTACAACTTTCTACTGACATTCAGCTTTTGTTCTTTTTTTTTTCTCTTTGTCATCTGGAACAACTGATCATTCCACTTTCCTTGCTTACTTTTCAAGCACACTTATTTCCTTTCATAAAAGTTTAATATTTCTAAGTAGCTTTAATTACAAATGCTGACTAGACTTTTTAGCTCTTAGAATCCTTAATTCCTAGTGAAAACTAAGAAATAAGCAGTTATGGACTGTGTGTTACACCAACATTCTGTAGATTGGGAATTTTATAAATACATTTCAAAGTTTCTACTAGTATATTCTTCCTCATAAATTCTCTAGTGTAACACCAAATATACTTACTAGTTGACCCAAATCTCTTTAGTTCCTTGGTAAAAGGAAGCCAAAAGTGGATAAACCTGCATTCAGTAATTTATATTTCAGTATTTCATCTTATTTGAAAATGATCTAGCTATTCAATGAATATTCATCATTTAGCTTAGTATAACTGTAAGATTTCAAGTCACCAAAAACATTTTGGAAACCAGTTTTTTAAGTAGATATACAATGAAGCATAATTATTGTTGAATAGCTCATTTATAAACTTTTAGCTTGCTTACATCTATTTAACTTAATTTTCTTAACAATGTTTAGATTGCTTATGAAAAAGTTTACTTCTGCATTATACTTAGATAGCTCTAAAATGTGCCTATTTTAATTAAAACATCAACTTAAACTAGCTTTTATTTTTGAAGATCATCTTATATCACATGAACTTCAAAGACATTTGGATCGTTTTTATATTTCTGAGAGTATACTTGACTTACATAAACATTTAGTTCTACTTAAGCCAATTAAATAGATCTCTTTACAAATTAATTTTGGCAATACCAACAGAGATCTTACGGCTCTGGCTTCCTCCAGAGAACCTAGTAGAATATTTGCATCTCTTAGACACAGAGAAAGCATGTAAGTTTCTCCAAGAAGGGTTTTTGTTATCTAAATCAGATCTTTTAAAATATCTGTAAGCCTTTTAAGATGAATAGGAGAGTTCTGAAGATTGGTAAAAAGGAATTGTTTCCAGAGCTGTAATTCTGTTCTTGTAAAGATTAAACTTGCAAGACAAGTACAATTAGTTTTAATTCCTCAAAGAATTCAGTTGCAACTTGAATGATAACAAGGCTGACCCACCAAAACCATCCAACTATATTATCCTCAATTTGCTTCTTTATGTCAGGGAGAGTATCTTCAACTAAGATGGAAATCAAGATTCCCATTTTCTAAATTTAGAACTGTGTCTCTGGAATGGTTTAATAATCCTTTCACAAAGGCTTCAAAATATGTTTCTTTCCCTCTGGGTACATATTTTCATTTAATACAAGGGAAAGGGACCTAAAATTTTTCTATCAGGCTCTGAATATCAGTTCCTGATTTGGCCAACTTCTGACCAAAGAGCTATTTAAAAAAAAAGAATCTGAATATATTGTCAGGTTTCAGCCAGGAAAAACAGCAGATGTGAATATTCATGGCAGTATTAATACTGGGGCTCTTGTTTACGGAGCCAAAGAATGAGCTTCACAAACACTCAAGGTAGGAGAGCAAGTACAGGCTTTTATTTAGAGATAAAGTGAGAGGACAGAGCGCCCAGCTCATGCCAGGAGGGGTCAAGAGAGTCAGGGGTGGTGTGTTGTCTAGGGGATTTATAGGCAGTAGAAGATTTTTGGGAATTGAGGGCTTAGGGTGTGGACTTGTACCACCTGCCCCACCCTCAAGGTGGGCTGGGTTGTTATCTGTTTGTTAGGGCTGTTTACAGTGAAGTTATGGGTTATGCTGAGATACTTTGGCAGAACACTCAAACATTCCAGGCCAAGTTGCTCCTGGCCTTTTGACCTTATGAAAGGAAAGGAGCGACACATAGCAGCAATTCACCTGAGAGTTCCGCTTTATTAGGGAAAGGTGCTGGGTTATATAGGAAGGGGCATGAATTGATTGAGGTGTCACTTCTACGGGGCTGGTGGCTGTTGGCTAGGTGCTGGGATTGGGAGGGGGGCGAGAGGTGATTGGGCTTCAGGTGGTGCCGGCGGGAACTGAGGACCCCAAAGAGAAGCCGGAAGTTTGCCATCTTACTGGTGGGGACCCTTCATTCCCCCCTTTCTCCTCTATGGGTTTGTGGACATTGCTTTCTCTCTGGCTGCTTCTTGCTGAACAGGGGCGTAGAAGGGAGTGAGGGTTTGAGGATTGGGAGGAAAGGGTTGATAGGATTCCCCACAGTAAGGATGAGTAGATGTGGACTTCTTCAGATTGGAAATTAATGAAGGTTCTTTGTAACTATAGGTCGAGGAACTGTTGATTCTAATGGTGCTAAGAGGATATGGGTGTCAGGAGCTAGGCGTCTGCGGCCATTGTTTCTAGGAACAGTTTCCAGTGGAGAGAGGGGTCTATCTCAGCGTGTGGTGAGGAGGTCACCTGAGGGTGAGGGATCTTCTGTGGCCAGAAGCTGGTAGTTCCTGAGTAAAAGCTGGTTGAAAGCTTGATTAGAGATTTTTCTGACTTGGGATTTGATGAACTTTATTATACAGGGCGAGAAGAGACAGGCGAGAAGAATGATTATTATGGGGCCTGCAATGGGCCAGAGCTAGGTGAGGAGGGGGTTTGTTAGTATTGAAGAGAATGGGTTGGAATTGGAAGCAGAGTGGAGGCTGGAGGCAAGGTCGGTGAGTTTGGTAATGTTAGTTTCTACAATGCCGGAATAGCAGCACTCTTCCCAGAGGAAGACGCAGGTGCCGCCCTTCTCGGCTGTAAGCAGATCTAGGGCCCGCCGGTTTTGAAGGGTGACTTTAGATAGCGAAGTGACCTGTCTTTTGAGAGAGGCTAGAGAATCGGCAGTGGATGTCAGGGCTCCCTCAAGTTTGGTGTTGAGATCTCTAACTGCCTATAGAGAGTGACCCAAGGCTTCTCCCGAAAACCCTGCCCCAATGGCTGAGGTGATCAAAGAGCTACTGACCATGATGGGAAGGAAAGCAGCTCTTTTTGTGTGCAAGGGCAAGGGAGGTTGGAGCTCAAGGAATTCTGCCATGCTGTAAAGTGTTAACTGTGGGATTAGGGTGACGAGAATGCAGGGTGTATCGGAGTTGAGAGGCAGTGAGTTGAAAAAACTGCTATTACACTAAAAGAAGTGTCCCGGTTGAGTAAAAGTCTTAGAGCCGGAGGTAGGGGTGTAGATAGAGAGGCAGTGAAGTGCACTGGAGGCGGGGTGGAGTTGGGCATACACAGTGGTGGATGGTGAGATTATCTGCGTATTCTGGTTCTCATAGGGGTATGTCTGCCAGGGGGCAGAGGGGTTGTCTTTCTGCATGGAAGGAGTAGTTGGAAATATTAAGGGGCACGGCGGCCAGCAGTGGGCGCTGTAGTGATGCACACAAGAAACAATTGGCTGTGTTAAGGGTGTGGTTGAGAAAGATGGTGGTGTCCTGAATGAGCTGTAATGAAGAGTAGGAGAAATGGGAAGAGGGGTGGGGATAAGAAGATGAAGAGGCGCCGTCATTGGATAATGACTTTTTCAGAATGTCTGATATCTGATACAACTTGAGAGATCTGGGAATGAGAGGGAACATACTTTTGAGAGATATGAAGGGTACTGTGGGGGGTCGAGGACCCCCCCCCATAGTAAACTGAGGGTGTGACTCTGGCAGCTCATCAAGAGTCCCAGGGATCTGGGATTGATAAGGAGAATGAGCTGTTGGGATATTTTATGAAACGGTTGGAGGAGTAATACTGTGGGTACTGGAAGTTACTCATGTAGTGAATTGCACCAGACCAGTAGGGACATCTCTTGTAGGTGTCTGGCTATCGCCTGTAATAGGCTTGTTTTTGGTCATAGAGGAAGCAGAGGTAGGGAGAATAAGGGTAGCTGCTAGTGAATACTTCGGTGGAGGGAGGAAAGTGGAGGTATAAAGGCTCAGAGCAGCTTTTCAGAGGGCAGTCTGGTGTGGCAATGAGGGCAGTAACTTTTGTTTGATGCTGTGTGTAAGTCTCTCTGACTTTGAATCGCCATACAAAGGAGGCTGGGGTGGCGGGGAAGACAATAAGAATGAGGAAAAAAGCAAGAGAGCAGTAAAGGAGGAAAAAGTTATGATTCGGGTATGGATGGCAAAGGGGGTGAATGGGATTTTGGAGGAAAGAGGACAGTAAGGTGAGGAGTCTGGAGGGAGGGAGAGTCTGTAAACTTTTGTAGGTTAAGAGATCTTTTAGGTGATGTGGGGACAGAATGGTAAGGGGCGCCCTGAATGTCAGTTTATGAGCTTCTTTCTGCAAGAGCTGTCTAGCGGCTAATGCTCGTAGGCAGGGGGCCCATCCCTGAACTGTGGGGTCTAATTGCTTGAAGAGAGAAGTTACTGGGGCAAAGGATGAGCTATAATATTGGCTTAGGACTCCTAGAGCTTGACTGGACTTCTCATGAATGTATAATGAGAAGGGCTTCGACAAATCAGGAAGATGGAGAGCTGGGGCTTCTACAAGAGCTTGACAGAGCTTAATGAAGGAGTGTCGGGGTGAGGAGGATAATGGTTTTTTAGGGGGGCTTTTGCTGAGGTCGTATAGGGGTCTTGCCAACAGGGAGCAGGAAGAAGTTAGGGATCTATGCTCTAAAATATCTAGCTAGGCTTAGAAAGGAAAGGATTTCTGTCTTGGTTTTGGGAATGGACAGGTCAGAGAGGAGCTATTTTCTGTCTAAGTTAATGGACTTTCTTTGTTGAGATAGAAGGAATCTGAGGTAAGTGACAGAAGGGGAAGAGATTTGAGCTTTGACGGGGGATACTGGGTAACTTCTGGAAGCTAGAAGGTTAAGTAGGGAGGCAGTGTCAAGTTGAGACTGTTCCCACGAGAGACTGCAGAGTAGAAGATTGTCTATGTATTATAAGGTGGACTTGGAGTGATCATGATGAAACTGTTTGAGATCTTGAGCTAGGACCTGTCTAAAAATATGGGGACTATCTCGGAAGCTTTGTGGCAAAACTGTCCAAGTGAGTTGTTTAGAATGTCTTGTGTGTGGGTCCGTCCAGGTGAAGATGAAAAAATCATGGGAGCAGGGGTCTAGAGGGATAGAAAAATGGGTCTTTGAGATCTGGGACTGAGAAGTGGGATGCTGAGGCAGGGATCTGCGATAAAAGGCTGTATGGATTTGGAACTAAGGGATGGATAGGGACAACGGCTATGTTGATGAGGCGAAGGTCTTGGACAAGACGGAAAGATCCATTGGTTTTTTTAACAGCTAATATGGGGGTATTAAATGGGGAGTGAGTGGGTCTGCTTGAATGATGGGTTGGAGGCCTATGAGGGCTGAAGTGGTTAGGGGGTATTGGGCCTGACAGATATACTGAGAGGGGTCACATAATTTGATAGAAGCAGGGGGACATAGGGCCACGGAGGGGCTTGTAATGTCCCAAACTTTGGGATTTACAGGGTGTATGAGGGCAGAACCGGAGCTTTCATTGGGTAGAGGGGGGTCGTTAGCTATGAGGGCCATCAGAAAGGGAGTACTGGGGGCTGTGGGAGTGGATATAGTTATGGAAACGTGGAGGAGGGAAAGGATGTCTCGTCCTAGTAAAGGAATGGGACACTGGGGCATAACTAGGAAGGAGTGGGAGAAAGGTATGGGATTGTCTAGGATTGTGCATAAAAGGGGGGGGTTTTAATGGGAAAATCTGTTTACCTCTTACCCCGACTATAGGAGTAATGGCTGGTGTGGTAGGGCCCGGTATTCTCACAAGACTGAGAAGGTGGCTCCTGTGTCTAGGAGGAAGGAGATGGGGCGACCGTCTACTGTTAAAGTAACCTTGGGCTCCTGTTGATGGAAATGGTCGGGCGAGAAGCCCCCGGGCTCCATCAATCTTCTTCTGCCAGCCCCACTACGGCGGGCTTAGGATAGGGGTTGTTCGTCCAGCCTCCCCTTTGGGTGGTTGGGCAATCAGACCCCCAGTGGCCCTTTTTGTGGCATCTGGGGCATGGGGTGGTAGGAGATCTGGGGGAGGGGCACGCCGTTGACCAATGTCCCTCTTTTCTACACTTGAAACAAGCTCCTGGGGGGGGCTTATTTGTAGAGGGGCGCCCAGGTTGTGGTTTTATCAGCTGGGCCAACATTTGGAAATTGGCCTGATCAGCCTTTTGTTTACGGCATTCTTTCTCCTCCTCCCGCTTATGGAAGACTTTAAAGGCCACTGTTAGGATCTCAGTCTGTGGGGTAGCGGGGCCCTGTTCTAACTTTTTGAGTTTAGCTTTAATGTCAGGGTAGCCTTGAGCTAGGAAGTATGTCATAAGGACATGTCTTCCTTCAGGTGTTTCTGGGTCCAGGCTGGTATACTGTAATAGGGCTTGAGTGAGTCTGTCTAAGAACTCGGAGGGGGTTTCGTCTCTCTTTTGAATTAAGTCTTGGAGCTTTTGAAAATTGACTACTTTACGAGCTGCCTTTTTCAGACCTGCTATTAAGCAGGAGGCAAAAATATCTCGAGAGCAGAGACCCATGGCGGTGTTATAATCTCAGTGTGGGTCTTGTTCAGGGACAGCAGTGGGGCCAGGGGGATAGGTGGGGTCAGTCCTGTGGGTTTCAGTAGCGTGCGTTTGGGCGAAGTCCCAAACTCGTCTACGCTCTTCAGGGAGGAGAGTATTGGCCAGGAGCATGAAAATGTCATGATGTGTGAGGCTGTAAGACTGGAGGGTCTATTTAAACTCCCTGATGTATGTCATGGGATCAGTGGAAAAGGAACTTAGGCGTTTCTCTAGTTGGGCTAAATCTCTTAAGGAGAAAGGGACGTGAACACGCACGATGCCTTCGGATCTTGCTACCTCCCGGAGGGGGGCGATAATTTTGGGAGGCTCTCGGGACTGAGTCTGAGGGGGACTGAAGGGTTCTGGCTCCGTCTGTGGGGGAGTGACACGGTCTAGCCGTGCCTAGTCGAGCAGGTCCTGAAGTGCAGAAGGGGAGCAAAGAAAATAAAGAAAGATAGAATCGGACCCACATGTCACCAGCTAGCAGCTCAGCTGCTTACTTCTGCCGCTCTAGTTGGGCTTGAACTCATGACTCTGAATTAAGAGTCCCATGTTCTACTAATTGAGCTGCAGCAGGGCTCTAGTTAATTGCTTATGGAATGCGTAAATAGAATGTTCTTTGTTCTCCATTCCTGCCACATCTGCAAGTGGGGGAAGGGCATATTTAGAAGCAGGGGCGGTGTTTCTACACGTCTTCAAGGTCTCTCTATTTTCAGAGTGAGGAGTCTTGGCAAGATATGTTTTTGTGGAAAGATAACTTCTAAGGACTGCACCGGTTGTTCTCTAGCTTGTGCTTTCCCATGCTGCGTTCAGACATGGGGGAAGGTGCTTTCCCATTCTCCCTACAAACATGTGAGAAGAGAAAGGCGGTCCCTAACAGGGGAGAAATAGGTGATGAGGGCAAAGACGGAGGAGGCCCTTGGGACTTAGTTAAAGGGGGGGCTGGAAGGCTCAGGCTTAATCTGCGGGGGAGAAAGGCGGAGGAGGTGAGATGGGGGAGGAGGTGGTGGGGAAGGAAGGGAGAAGGGCTGTTGTAGGAGAAGAAGGGGAAGGGAGTGAACGGGAGGCTTATGCGGGGGCGGCGGCTTGCAGGCTAGGAGAACTTGGGAGGGGGCGGGGAGAGGAGGAGGCGGAAAGCTTCGATATAGGGAATCTCCTTCCATTTTTTCAGGCGCTGGCAGTAGTTAAAAATATTGTGAGTGATGTTAGGATCAAGAGTTCCCCCTGCAGGCCATTGGTTGTTATTGTCTAGGGGGTATGTCTGCCAATCTTGGGAGCAATATTTACAGAGAAGTTTTGGTTTTATATCAGGCGTCAGGGAGAGGGTAGCCAGATGCTTAAGCAGGCATTCAAGAGGTGAACTTTCAGGGAGGGATGAGGAGGCTCCCATGGCTAAAGGACAGAGAAGGAGACAAACAGGGGAAGACGAACGGAGATCCTCGGACTGGAAGCAGACCACAAGGAGACAAAGGGCGTCCCCGATGATCCTTGGTGGTCTGCGGAAACTCGTATACGAGTCGGAATTTCTTAGGAAGTGTGGGTCGTCACCCAGACTTCCCTAAGAAGGCAGAGTGCCGGAGTCACGAGGTACCTAGCGCTAGGCGTTTTCGGCGGACGGAACAGAAGGAGGAGGGGGGGGAAAGGGAGCATTCTCATCCACAAAGGAGTCACCTCGTTTATGGCTGTTGGAGGGGGGTGCCTGAGAGTCGGCCGCAGCCGTGAAGGCCTGAGGCGGGGATTTATGACTGTCGGAGGAGGGGCCTGAGCGTCCGCCGCAGCCGTAAAGGCTTGAGGCGGGGATTTATGGCTGTTGGAGGAGGGGCCTGAGGGTCCGCCGCAGCCATGAAGGCCTGAGGCGGGGAGAGTTCCTTCCTCATCCCCAAGCGTCAGGGCCTTGCCGGACAATCACGGTCAATGGCACTGCGATAGCTCGGGGAAGAGTGGCCCACCCCGGGGAAATTTTGCTTAAAAACTTTCAGCACTGATGGAAGGGACGGTGAATGCGTTTATGACTGTCGGAGGAGGGGCCTGAGCGTCCGTCGCAGCCGTAAAGGCTTGAGGCAGGGATTTATGGCTTTTGGAGGAGGGGCCTGAGGGTCCGCCGCAGCCGTGAAGGCCTGAGGCGGGGAGAGTTCCCTCCTCATCCCCGAGCGTCAGGGCCTTGCCAGACGATCACGGTCAATGGCACTGCGATAGCTCGGGGAAGAGTGGCCCACTCCGGGGGGAAAACTTACCTAAAGGCCAGAGAGGAGTGGTGCGTGTTATGAGCCAGCGCCGGAAAAAGAGGACGAGGGCAAGCTGCTGCTGGTGTCGGGGGGAAGACAGGGCCCAGTTGGGGTGTCCCGTCTCCCAGGTTTCGGCACCAATGAAAGGAAAGGAGCGACACATAGCAGAAATTCACCGGAGAGTTCCACTTTATTAGGGAAAGGTGCTGGGTTATATAGGAAGGTGCATGAATTGATTGAGGTGTCACTTCTACGGGGCTGGTGGCTGTTGGCTAGGTGCTGGGATTGGGAGGGGGGCGAGAGGTGATTGGGCTTCAGGTGGCGCCGGCGGGAACTGAGGACCCCGAAGAGAAGCCGGAAGTTTGCCATCTTACTGGTGGGGACCCTTCACCTTTAACTGATCTCACTGAAGATGTCTATATTCTTAGTCTAGTATCTTTACCCTAGAGAATTAGCGTGACCTTGACTTTGCATAATGCTGAACACAGAGTTTCGATAAGGACTTTACATTGTTACATTGCTTTGACTGTAAATATCTTGCCTTGCTTTTTCTGGAGGCCCTCACCCTATTCTGTCTAAGCCCACGGTCCCTGTCTCAGTATTACATAACCCCACTGATGAAAGAAGCAGCCCCAAAGAGGGCGAAAATGATTCCCTACCAAGGTCCAGAGGGCCTCCCAAAGATAACCAAGAGGAAGAAAAATAAGATAATTCCCCTGAGGGTTGACAACAGTCAGTAGGACCCTACCCACAAATGAACTGCAACTCAAATTTCTGTATGGCCATATTTTCGGAGCCTCCAACCTAATTGCTAATCTGTCTGTATACTCAAGAACCAGCATATCACCACCCCCCACCCACCCACCCAGTCAAGCAGAAAGCCAAGTCAAGTTCTTAAGACACAAAACATGATAAACAAGAAAGCTATAACTGTCCTTGGGAGAAAAAAGATCTTCAATCAGTGGATACCCAGAAGCAAGTCACAAGTCACAACTAAAAGATCTCATTCTTACAAATGCTTTCTTTTGCCTGTCAATCTGAAAGGAAGGAACAATATGAAATTTTACCTTCCTTTCTCAACCAGGCACCACAGATAGAACCTGGGGAGAACTGACTCTGATAACAATTCTTACCCTTTGCTGGCTTCTGCCAGTTTTCCCAGGATGCTGCCTGCAGGCTCTGGAATAAGTGGAATCTCAGAGTGTCTCATCCTGGTCACCAGAAACTGTAGAAAAGGAAAAATAATTTTCCATCTACCCTTTATAGTGAGTGAGTAGCTGAGACCCCTTTTTCTCTAAGGGATAAGCTTATCTAGGTTAAAAATTCTCCACTGTGGCCACTGTATTCAGGGTTATTTTTGGTAAAGTTATTTTAAGGCCATTTCAGCCTTAAAATAAAATTTTACTTACCTTAGGCCTCACATGTGACTCAATCCCAGCTTAAGTCGGACCCAGTCCAACCCAGGTCCCAGTCCACTTTCTAAATCCAAATCCAAATCTAAGCCAGTCTGACTCTGCCCATCTTCTCAACACAGTCTAGAAAAAGAAATACTCAAATAAAGTCTGAAAGCTCAAAATGCAAAAGCTGTGGAGCTAGGATCTGAGAGAGGCATACCCATGACCTTCAAAGGCAGCAAGAGGAGAGAGCTCAAGAGGCTCAACAGGTACCTCTATCTGGTTGTTCACTGCTCCTGGGGGCCATCAACGGTCCTCCTTGGTTCCCTCTTCTGACCTCAGTACTATTAAAAAATAAACTGAGGTACACCTAAAATTTTAAGAGTTTATGACAAAATTCAATTTGAAATCAGGTAGCATTCAATCTAGCAGATAGAAAGGAGCTCTGAGAAGCTATACAAGCTATAAAAGACTTCTATAGGCAGAAGGGAGAGGGAACAAGGAAATTATGAGGCAAAAATATGGGTTGAATATTGCAAATTTACTTTTCCTTAGGGGGTGGCAGGGGTCTATCAGGCTGACTACTGAACTAGTGCTGATCAGGTGATTCCTGATTGATGGGTTTAAGATTCCATTTCTGGAGCAGCTGAAACTCTCCCAGAAGTTAATTAAGTCTCATTTTGATAACATGAGGTTTAATATAAGCAAGGCCATTTTCAGTCTGTTATCTTGTGTTTAACACATCTTAATGAACCAAATCCTGCTATAATACAGAGATTTTTCACCTAAAGGTAATGAGCTTTGCTAAATTAATTAGCAAGGGGTCATTAGACAGATGTAGCTCTAATGCCATGGCTATCTACATAGCCAAACCAAAATCTAAGCCTGTAAAGGCTCCAAGTTTACAAAATCAAAATGCTAAGGACAACCAGTCACACATATCCAACTACACTTAACGCTATGGACAATCAAACATTTCCTCACTTTGCATCCTTTTCTCTGTAAGATTCTCTCCCTGCTCTTCCTGTCAGTGGAGTGCTCCAAACCACTTCTGGTCTGGCACTGTTCAATTTAAACCACTTCTTACTCAGATAAATTCTTGAAAGTCTTAATATGCCCATTTATTTTTTTACAGCTCCAAATTACTTTTCATTCTCTGTATCTCCTTCGATATTTAAGTTTCCAGTTCTGTTCAGAATCCTATGTCTGACAGTAATAACTTTCTATATCTTACTTGGTAATTCTAACCCATTGTGAGATGAGGTACAAGATAATTGAACGAAATGGAATTGGATGTAAGTATAAGCCTCCTGCTTTAAATCTCTTGGCTTTAACTGACTCAACTATATTCATGATGAAGGAGGGGACTTGTAAACTTCCTGTTGTGGCCCTAGTTGCATTGGCCACAGTGGCTGAAATTGTAACTGAGATCAAGTGGTATGTAAATTATCATATTTTGTTGTGCTAATGACATTTCCTTGGTCTAATAAGGGAAATCCTTCTACCTAATACACCTTTTTTTAAGAAGAGGCTATTTTGGGAGTGGTTAAAATATAGGCTTTGAGATTCTACAAACTAAACTATAAGCCCCAGCTCTGCAATTTAGTAGCATGTGAATTTAGGGAAGATGTTTCAACTTACTAAGCTTCAGTGATCTCATCTGCAGCGTAGAACAATACTGGACTCTAACTCATGGAACTGCTTTAAGTACTAAATGACAATGTATTATTAACCATATTGCAAATAGAAAATAGTCACACAAAATAAGCAATATCAAAGTTATATTCCGATAATAATGGAGATGTTTTATTGTAGGAGACATATCAATACTCATATTTTAAGATTTGTCTGAGAGGTATTTCTACCTTGCTTTATATGAGTTAGCATTATAGTAACAAATGAGTGTGTCATCGTAAATCTGTAGTGAAACTTGGAAAGACTGCAGTGTTTTTACTTAGTTAATATATTTTAAAAAGATAAACTGGTCATGTTGCCCTGCATGGAGCTAAAAAAACTCCATTAAGTTTATTTTTTATTACTCTAACAAAACAGGTTCCACTTAAAAACAACAAAAAACTTATTTTGGCTACTTTTCAAAGATAATTTATATATTTTAGAATTGGTATTAATACTTTTCAACTCACTGTTCCTCCATAAACTTTTCAGAAAAAAATATAATCAGAAGATATTTTAGTGAGGAAATATATAACTTTGATGTAATCTCTATCCGTGATTTAAAATAAAACTTAATTTCCATTCTTGATGGTGGAAGTTGTTAGAATATTTTACAGCTGTGCTATGCAATCTGACCTTTGCAACACCTCAAAAATGGAATGCTTACATGCCATGCTTAAATTCCATTTTACAATATGGTATGCCATTGTTTTTCAGAAAAACAGTCATTTTAGACAATTGTAAGCTTGACACCTGATTTCACTTTAACAGCACCTGCCCAGAGCATAATTAGCAGTCCATTTTTTAAAAAGGATTTCCATACTGCACAGATGGCATTCCTCATACCAGACAAGCAACGATGTTTGGAAACCAGCCAAATGTCTGTAAAAAATGGTGAGAATTTCAAGAAAGGCATCTGAGCTGAAGGAAAATTTTTCCCTTTTCTCTCAAACTATAAATGAACATCTGTTAGAGTCTATTCTTTTAAACTTCTATTTATTGTCATCCAACTTGGTGTATTATTAGTGCAATTTCAAAAACTAAAGTCAAAGTTTTCTTTGGACTTATGACATGCATATAGAACCCATTTAAAAATGTTCTAGAGCTGCATTTTACAACTAATTCAGATTTATAGGTATTTCTTTGAATAGATCTAATGGCATTTCATTCACACATTAATTCAATAAATATTTATTGATTGCTACTATATGTCAATCTCAGAGTCAGTGTTTATAATTGTGCAAATCCTGCATTGCATACCTCCAGGGGGTGTTATTCACTTCACAACTGCCACATAGTTCTGTAATGCTTACTATGATTACCAGGCACTGACATTCTAATATTTTTGAGGCAGGAATGCCCTTTTCTAATTCACACAAATTCAGGATATGGGCTGGTTTGGGGTTTTGAGGGCCTGTTCAAGGTGCTTGAGACCTAGCAATAATACAACAAAGTCCCTGCCCTTGTGTGAAGCCTAAAATTAATGAGGGAAATAAATTAGCAGATACTTACCTAATAAGAAAAATGATACTGTTTAATGGGGTAGAATGTGATAGGTGGTATACCATTTTATGTAAGAAGATCAGAGATTGCCTATATGAGGAAGTAGAGACATAAAGGAAATGAAGAAATAAGGCCAAGATACATGGTGAAAGAACATTCCAGGCAGAGGCACTAGGAAATGAAAGGCCCGAATGAGATAAGTGGACTTACTGAGGCCAAGGGTAGACAGGAAGCCACAAGTGGTTGGAGCTGAGGCCACACAGAAGTGTTGGCAGTCAAAACAAGTCACCAGCTTGTGGCCATATCTGACTGTCTTGAGATTAAGCTAAGGGTTTTGATTTTTATTCTGTCATTGGTGTGTTTTATCCAAAGGAGGGTTATGGTATGATTTTGCCTTTTTAAAATGTCTACAAATGTTTCATTATGGACTAGAGCTTTCACTTGAAATTTTACATTTGAAAAGTTACCATGAACCACTTATTAATCTGATTTGCATTTTAAAGAAACTACTTTGGTTTCAGCCTAGAGAACTGATTATAGCAGAAGAGGAATGGAAACAAAGAGGACAGCTATCTTCATGTATTAAATTTCAAGTTTGTTAAGTGCCTTCAGCTCAGGACCACTGCATTCTGTTGTCCTGCCCAGGGAACCACCTAGAATTTCAAATGTTGTTTGGAAAAGAGTCACTGTTTCATATAGCTTTATTATTGAAATGATTTTTCTTAATTGCAGATGATCTTTAACTTTGACCATGTTCATCAAAATTACTTTGAACATCTTTAAAATTTTTTAATTATTTTTTTTACAATTGGACTATTGATTTAAAAATGACACAGGAAACTGCAGAGGTACTCAAATTTCTAAAATGAATTATTTACATAAGAAACAAATTTTCTGTGTGACTTCCTAAAATTCCATGTAATATTCTAACAAACCTTAAATATATATATACAGAGAGAGAGTTAAAGTAAGAAACTGCAATAAAATAATGATCAAAGTACATCTCAAAATATGACGCATAAATGGTGAGAATCATCACTGGTTTCACCACAGTACCTCGAAAATCTGCTGGCAGAAATACTGGAATTGACTAAACAGAAAACAATGGGTCATAAAAGTCAGCCAGCCCCTGTCAAGGGCTTCCTCATAAAGGTGCTCCAGAGGCAGTTTTGTCTGCCCCTAACCAACACTCAAGAGATATAAATGGGTTTCAGCAGTGGCCAAACAGAACTGGACTGAACAGGTACACAAAAATGCTGAATACTCAGTCATTACAAATGTGCTTTAAGATTAAGGAATATGCTAACAAATCAATAATGTAGTAAATAAAGTGATAGAGTTGAGAATTACATATAATTAATATAGAAATATTTTGTTGACTGAACGAATTGGACTGAATTGACTATTAACCAAATATTCCTTAAGGTAACCTGAAAAAAACATTTAAACAAAATTTAAGCTAAAATTATTTTGTATAAGCTCCTTGATTTACGGCAGTCCCCCTTATCCAAGGGGCTTATGTTCCAAGACCCCTGGGGGATGCCTGAAACTGCAGACAGTACTGGACCCATACGCACTATGTTTATTCTTATCCATACACATCTATGATAAAGTGTAATTTACAAATTAGACACGTAATAATAAAATAGAACAATTATAACAATAAGCTGTAATAAAAGTTATATGGATGTGGTCTGTCTCTCTCAAAAGACCTCACTGTACTGTACTCACCCTGGTGATGATGTAGCCACAAAATGCCTATGTAATGAGATGAAGTGCGGCACATGACGCAGTGTAACGTAGAGTTAGGCTGCTATTGACCTTCTGATGATTCGTCAGAACGAGGACCATCTGCTTCCTACTGCAGTTCATCAGATAACCGAAACTGCGGAAAGCGAAACCGCAGATAAGCAGGGACTATGGTATTAATTCTGTAACATCAGAATCCTATACTGATTTCTCCATAGGAATACCCTCTAATTTAAATTTTGTCCTTAGGTTTAATGTCTTTTTTTTAAATTCAGAAACTAAAGTGTTAATGAGTAACTAGAATTTTTGTTTTGTTTTGTTTTCTATTTGGCTGACATTACAGCAACTTACATAATGCTTTGCAGGCACTGGAAAAATGTTAATAATTAGTTTTACTGTCACCAGTAATCATCACTAATACTATCATTTAGACAGGATTGTTAATATATCTGGATTCAGTTTTGATTGCTTTTTTAAAAAATCGAGGATCAAGAAAATTATTTCCTTATAATACCTTTTTGTCCATCTTTTTAAAGCACTGCCTTTATTAAGTTTCAATTCACAACCTCTCCACCTCTCTGTTTATACAGAAAAAAAAATTGTGCAATACGACGTTTAAAAGGCATATTTTTATCTTTCCAACTGTATCATCCAATGTGTTATCAGTGGCATATGTGACCTGCTTGGAAGAGATGGCTGGGTACTTCCAGAAGAAATTTAGCTTATAAACTTGTAATCGTTAGCAAATACTTGTTATTATGGATAGTTTTATTTTTCTTTTTCTAAAAAAAAACTTACAGGGCTGGCTATTCTGTATTTTCACATATATACTGCTACCAGTAGAGGGAGAAAATATGTTTCACAAAGACATCGATTTGTTACTGTTTTCCTCAAACCAAATGAACTTAAAAAATTAATTATATTTAATATTAAAATTTCATATGCCTAACTCCTGAAGTCAAATACTTTAAAATACTTGGTATTTATAATCTGTCTTAATAAAGATGAAATATTGTGAATAAAACAAAATATGCATCCCTTCAGTCTATTGCCTTATATAAGAAAGAGAAAAATAGGGCTGTTCTGATTTACTCAGTTTCACATACTAATTACTTTTTAAAAATCTGCTCTGGAAAATAACTCTTCTGACTAGTAAAACTATAATACATCCATAGTGAACTACAACAAAGTGCTCTAGATTTTATCAAAGTAGTAAAATTGAGAATTTTTAATTTTATTTTATAAGCATGCAATGTGACAAATTGTTAATACATTTAATATGTAAAAAGTTCTTCCCAATCATAAGAAAAGCAAATATACTAATATAAAAAAAACTATATGATCAATGATTTAAAAAAGGTAATTATCAATAAGCACATTAAGATGTTCAACTTCATAAGAAATTAAACAAATGTAGATTAAAATATGCTTTTCTGCCAGATTCAAAACAAAAATAATTCTAATGGTTAATATTAACATATATAGAAAGTAGGCATTGGTAGGAGTGGAAGTTAGCATTTTTAGATGGGAATTTCGCAATGTGTATAAAAGGCCTAATAATGAGCAAATCTTGTCCCAACTAATATATTTCCTACAAAATTCCCCCTGAGAAAAATTAAATTTTGCGAAGAAGAATGTAAAAAATAGTTCATTTCAATATTGTTTAGGGAAAACTTGGGGGAAAGATAAATATTTAATAATAGGGGATTTGTTAAATAGTACATAGTATATCCATATACAGGGTACTACTTAGCTATCAAATGTGCTTACATTATATTTTTCAGCAAAGAAAAAAAAAGCCTTACAGAGTAGCATGCATGCTATGTTTTAACTACTACCTAAAATAAATATTTATAGTAATAAATGTTTTCTAAAATTTTGTGTTACATAAATAAGTTTCTCTGATCCATATATGTTCAGAGAACAAACAGAAAGCATTTCTTCTAAGGGAAATACTGAAGATGATTCAATATATTCTAACAAAGATGCCAAAATCTACCTTAAAAGGTGTTTACTATCTCTATGTAAGCAATATATTTTAGGAATCAAGTAACAAGATTCTGATAGATCCCACATGAGGCTACCAGATAACAGTATAGTAATGATTAAACAGTTTTTCATGTAATCAATATTACTTGTGGTCTATTGTCAAACTGAACAAGACACAGTCTCCTTTTAAGTGTCTGATTTTCTTTTTCCTCATGAATTACATAACATACAGTAAATGTTTTATTTCAGATGGCTTTTGTTCATCAACATTTTTTGGTTATCAGCTAAAATCTAATTTTTCCGCCAAGCAAAAATTTGCTGAAAAATGTGGTACAGGCAAGTTAGAAAAGAATATCTAATAAGTTCTTCTAAAAGAAATTAAGTTGATGCTATTTTTATAAAATGTGTAATGTAAAAAGCCTATTTCATTTTCTATTGAACCCAAGTATTTTTTAAAATCTAAGTGTTTTAGGTAACGTTCTCTATCCACTTTTTCAAAAATTTTTTTTTAATTTAATTAATTTTTTTTTGAGGGCATCTCTCATATTTATTGATCAAATGGTTGATAACAACAATAAAATTCTGTATAGGGGACTCAATGCTCAATGCACAATCATTAATCCACCCCAAGCCTAATTCTCGTCAGTCTCCAATCTTCTGAAGCATAGCGAACACGTTCTTACATGGTGAACAAATTATTACATAGTGAATAAGTTCTTACATGGTGAACAGTACAAGGGCAGTCATCACAAAAACTTTCGGTTTTGATCACGCATTATGAACTATAAATAATCAGGTCAAATATGAATATTTGTTTGATTTTTATACTTGATTTATATGTGAATCCCACATTTCTCCCTTTATTATTATTATTATTTTTAATAAAATGCTGAAGTGGTAGGTAGATGCAAGATAAAGGTAGAAAACATAGTTTAGTGTTGTAAGAGAGCAAATGTAGATGATCAGGTGTGTGCCTGTAGACTAAGTGTTAATCCAAGCTAGACAAGGGCTATGAAACATCCACGGGTGCAGAAGATTTCTCTCAAAACAGGGGGGTGAGGTTCTAAGCCTCACCTCTGTTAATCCCCAATTTCTCACCTGATGGCTCCCCTGTGACTGTGTCTGTCTTAAGTTGTTCCTCCCTTGAGGAATCTTACCCGTCTCTGGCTAACCAGTCATTTTCCGGGGCCATACAGGGAAATGTAAAGTTGGTAAGTAAGAGAGAAGCCATATTGTTTGAAAAGGTTAGCTTTTTACTTCTTTGCAGATTTATGCCCTGTGGCTTCTATGCCCAGCATTTGTCTTGAGGTATCTTTACCACTTGGAGGAGTTATGATACTCAGTAAATTGGATATGAGGAACGAATTCTATTTAAGGGTTGTAATTAGGAAGGAAGAAGAAAAGCTACAGAGGTAGCAGATGGAAGAAAACATGGGAAGATTGATTATTTCTTTGACATATCTTCTTGTAGAGTAACTTAAGCATGTATAGGTTTTAAACTATTAATTAAATTGTGCACACACATTAACATAATAGGAATAGAGCTATATAACCAAAGCAGACCTATAATTACTAGCCATCTCCAGTGAAACCAAGAAAACCAGTTAGGCACCCTAGGCATTTGTGAAAATTTATCTGTGATATGATGGATATTGTCCAACTGAACTTGAACAGTCTGAGAGAAATCAGACAAATTGAAACAACCCATTCCTGGGAACTGCTCACATCCCATATGTTCTTTTAACAGTAGATAGTCTGTAGTTTTAAGATTTTGGAGTGCTAAAACTTGCACTTCTCCTAATTCTTGGTTGAGTTCCAACAGTATAGATCCAGTCAAATTCGTTGTTTTACTGTATGCACAGGCCAGTTTAGATATCTCCTTCTTCATTCCCATGGCAAGTCCAGGAACCAGTGGGATGAATGCAGCTACAACTGTAGCAGTGCCTGGATCTTTGTTGAGGTTTTTTGATCATTATCTTCTGGTATGACTCTTCCAGAGAGTACTGATGTTGGAAGTTCTTCTTCATATCATATCTTAGTTCATTTTCTGGGTAGACAAATTAGGTTTTGATCCTCTGTATAAACACAAACAGACCCTTTACCCACACTTTGATATGCCCTTTATACCATTGTGCAGAACTCATTCGAGGTCATCACACAGGAACTGCTTTTTTTTTTTTAAGAGAAAGGAATATTATTAGAAAAATGTACCTCCATAGCCAATCATCTGACACCCTTTAAGTGATCAAAATTAAGGATATTTAAAGCGTGCATTAATCATTGACTTACATTTAGTTTTATCCTATCAGGGAGTAATCCCCCATTTCTTTCTTTCTTTCTTTTTTTTTCTTTTATTGTTATCATTAATCTACACTTACATGAAGAACACTATGGCTACTAGGCTCTCCCCTATACCAGGTCCACCCCACAAAGCCCTCTACAGTCACCGTCTATCAGCATAGCAAAATGTCACAGAAACACCACTTCTCCTCTATGTGCTGTACAGCCCTCCCCTTTCTCCCACGCCCCCCATTATGCATGCTAATCTTAATACCATCCTTATTCTCTCACCCCCTTATCCCTCCCTATCCACCCACCCTCCCCAGTCCCTTTCCCTTTGGTAACTGTTAGTCCATTCTTGGGTTCTGTGATTCCACTGCTGTTTTGTTCCTTCAGTTTTTCCTTTGTTCTTATACTCCACAGATGAGTGAAATCATTTGGTATTTCTCTTTCTCCGCTTGGCTTATTTCACTGAGCATAATAGCCTCCAGCTACATCCATGTTGCTGCAAATGGTAGGATTTGCCCTCTTCTTATGGCTGAGTAATATTCCATTGTGTATATGTACCACATCTTCTTTATTGATTTATCTACCGATGGACATTTAGGTTGCTTCCAATTCTTGGCTATTGTAAATAGTGCTGCGATACACATAGGGGTGCATCTGTCTTTTTCAAACTTGATTGCTGCATTCTTAGCGTAAATTCCTAGGAGTAGAATTACTGGGTCAATTGGGAAGTCTGTTTTGAGCATTTTGAGGAACCTCCATACTACTTTCCACAATGGTTGAACTAATTTACATTCCCACCAGCAGTAGGAGGGTTCCCCTTTCTCCACAGCCTCGCCAACATTTGTTGTTGTTTGTCTTTTGAATGGGAGCCATCCTTACTGGTGAGAGGTGATACCTCATTGTAGTTTTAATTTGCATTTCTCTGATAATTAGCAATGTGGAGCATCTTTTCATGTGTCTCTTGGCCATCTGTATTTCTCTTTTGGAGAACTGTCTGTACAGTTCCTCTGCCCATTTTTTAATTGGATTATTTGTTTTATGTTTGCTGAGGCGTGTGAGCTCTTTATAAATTCTGGACGACAAGCCTTTATCGGATCTGATATTTACAAATATATTCTCCCATACTGTAGGATTCCTTTTTGCTCTATTGATGGTCTTTTGCTGTACAGAAGCTTTTCAGCTTAATATAGTCCCACTTGTTCATTTTTGCTGTTGTTTTCCTTGCCCAGGAAGATATGTTCAAAAAGAGGTCACTCATGTTTATGTCTAAGAGGTTCTTGCTTATGTATTTTTTCCAAGAGTTTAATGTGTTCATGACTTACATTCAGGTCTTTGATCCATTTTGAATTTACTTTTGTATATGGGGTTAGACAATGGTCCAGTTTCATTGTCCTACATGTAGCTGTCCAGTCTTGCCAGCACCAACTGTTGAAGAGACTGTCATTTCACCATTGTATGTCCATGGCTCCTTTATCAAATATTCATTGACCATATACGTTTGGGTTAATGTCTGGAGTCTCTAGTCTGTTCCACTGGTCTGTGGCTCTGTTCTTGTGCCAGTACCAAATTGTCTTGATTACTATGGCTTTATAGTAGAGCTTAAAGTTGGGGAGTGAGATCCCCCCTACTTTATTCTTCTTTTTCAGGATTGCTTTGGCTATTCGGGGTCTTTGGTGTTTCCATATGAATTTTTGAATTATTTGTTCAAGTTCATTGAAGAATGTTGCTGGTAATTTGATAGGGATTGCATCAAATCTGTATATTGCTTTGGCCAGGATGGCCATTTTGACGATATTGATTCTTCCTAGCCATGAGCATGGGATGAGTTTCCATTTGTTAGTGTCCCCTTTAATTTCTCTTAAGAGTGACTTGTAGTTTTCAGAGTATAGGTCTTTCACTTCTTTGGTTAGGTTTATTCCTAGGTATTTTATTCTTTTTGATGCAATTGTGAATGGAATTGTTTTCCTGATTTCTCTTTCTATTGGTTCATTGTTAGTGTATAGGAAAGCTACAGATTTCTGTGTGTTAATTTTGTATCCTGCAACTTTGCTGTATTCTGATATCAGTTCTAGTAGTTTTGGAGTGGAGTCTTTAGGGTTTTTTATGTACAGTATCATATCATCTGCAAATAGTGACAGTTTAACTTCTTCTTTACCAATCTGGATTCCTTGTATTTCTTTGTTTTGTCTGATTGCCGTGGCTAGGACCTCCAGTACTGTGTTAAATAGCAGTGGGGAGAGTGGGCATCCCTGTCTAGTTCCCGATCTCAGCGGAAAAGCTTTCAGCTTTTCGCTTTTCAGTATAATGTTGACTGTGGGCTTATTATATATGGCCTTTATTATGTTGAGGTACTTGCCCTCTATTCCCATTTTGCTGAGAGTTTTTATCATGAATGGATGTTGAATTTTGTCAAACGCTTTTTCAGCATCTATGGAGATGATCATGTGGTTTTTGTCTTTCTTTTTGTTGATGTGGTGGATGATGTTGATGGATTATCGAATGTTGTACCATCCTTGCATCCCTGGGATGAATCCCACTTGGTCATGGTGTACAATCCTTTTGATGTATTTTTGAATTCGGTTTGCTAATATTTTGTTGAGTATTTTTGCATCTATGTTCATCAGGGATATTGGTCTGTAGTTTTTTTTTTGGTGGGGTCTTTGCCTGTTTTTGGTATTAGGGTGATGTTGGCTTCATAGAATGAGTTTGGGAGTATTCCCTCCTCTTCTATTTTTTGGAAAACTTTAAGGAGAATGGGTATTATGTCTTCCCTGTGTGTCTGATAAAATTCCAAGGTAAATCAGTCTGGCCCGGGGGTTTTGTTCTTTGGTAGTTTTTTGATTACCGCTTCAATTTTGTTGCTGGTAATTGGTCTGTTTAGATTTTCTGTTTCTTTCTGGGTCAGTCTTGGAAGGTTGTAGGAAGTTGTCCATTTCTCCTAGGTTTCCCAGCTTGTTAGCATATAGGTTTTCATAGTACTCTCTAGTAATTCTTTGTATTTCTGTGGGGTCCGTCGTGATTTTACCTTTCTCGTTTCTGATTCTGTTGAATTGTGTTGACTCTCTTTTCCTCTTAATAAGACTGGCTAGAGGCTTATCTGTTTTGTTTATTTTCTTGAAGAACCAGCTCTTGGTTTCATTGACTTTTGCTATTGTTTTATTCTTCTCAATTTTATTTATTTCTTCTCTGATCTTTATTATGTCACTCCTGCTGACCTTAGGCCTCATTTATTCTTCTTTTTCCAATTTCGATAATTGTGACATTAGACCATTCATTTGGGATTGTTCTTCCTTCTTTAAATGTGCCTGGATTGCTATATACTTTCCTCTTAAGACTGCTTTTGCTGTCTCCCACAGTAGTTGGGGCTTTGTGTTGTTGTTGTCGTTTGTTTCCATAAATTTCTGGATCTCCATTTTGATTTGGTCATTGATCCATGGATTATTTAGAAGCATGTTGTTAAGCCTCCATGTGTTTGTGAGCCTTTTTGCTTTCTTTGTACAGTTTATTTCTAGTTTTATGCCTTTGTGGTCTGAAAAGTTGATTGGTAGGATTTCAATCTTTTGGAATTTACTGAGGCTCTTTTTGTGTCCTAGTATGTGGTCTATTCTGGAGAATGTTCCATGTGCTCTTGAGACGAATGTGTATCCTGTTGCTTTTGGATGTAGAGTTCTGTCGATGTCTATTAGGTCCACCTGTTCTAATGTGTTGTTCACTGCCTCTGTGTATTTACTTATTTTCTGTCTGGTGGATCTGTCCTTTGGAGTGAGTGGTGTGTTGAAGTCTCCTAGAATGAATGCATTGCATTCTATTTCCTCCTTTAGTTCTGTTAGTATTTGGTTCAGATATGTTGGTGCTCCTGTATTGGGTGCATATATATTTAGATAGGTTATATCCTCTTGTTGAACTGAGCCCTTTATCATTATGTAATGTTCCTCATTATCTTACTTTTTTATTTTGAAGTCTGTTTTGTCTGATACTAGTATTGCAACCCCTGCTTTTTTCTCTCTGTTGTTTGCATGAAATATCTTTTTCCATCCCTTGACTTTAAGTCTGTGCATGTCTTTGGGTTTGAGGTGAGTCTCTTGTAAGCAGCATATGGATGGATCTTGTTTTTTTATCCATTCTATTACTCTGTGTCTTTTGATTGGTGCATTCAGTCCATTTACATTTAGGGTGATTATTGAAAGGTATGTACTTTTTGCCATTGCAGGCTTTAAGTTTGTGGTTACCAAAGGTTCAGGATTAGCTTCTTTACTATCTTACTATCTAACTTAACTCGCTTGTTGAGCTATTATAAACATGTTCTGATAATTCTTTATTTCTCCCACTTATTATTCCTCCTCCTCCCTTCTTCATATATTGGGTGTTTTGTTCTGTGCTCTTTTTAGGAGTGCTCCCATCTAGAGAAATCCCTGTAAGATGTCCTGTAAAGGTGGTTTGTGGGAGGCAAATTCCCTCAACTTTTGCTTGTCTGGGAATTGTTTCATTCCTCCTTCATATTTAAATGATTATCATGCTGGATACAGTAGTCTTGGTTTGAGGCCCTTCTGTTTCATTGCATTAAGTATATCATGCCATTCTCTTCTGGCCTGTAGGGTTTCTGTTGAGAAGTCTGATGATAGCCTGATGGGTTTTCCTTTGTAGGTGACCTTTTTTTTTCTCTCTGGCTGCCTTTAATACTTTGTCCTTGTCTTTGATCTTTGCCATTTCAATTATTATGTGTCTTGGTGTTGCCCTCCTTGGATCCCTTGTCATGGGAGTTCTGTGTACCTCTGTGGTCTGAGAGGCCATTTCTTCCCCTAGTTTGGGGAAGTTTTCAGCAATTATTTCTTCAAAGACACTTTCTATCCCTTTTTCTCTCTCTTCTTCTTCTGGTACCCCTATAATGCGGATATTGTTCCGTTTCAATTGGTCACTCAGCTCTCTTAGCATTCTTTCATTCCTGGAGATCCTTTTATCTCTCTCTGCATCAGCTTCTCTGCATTCCTGTTCTCTGTTTTCTAGTCCATTAATGGTCTCTTGCATCTCGTCCATTATGTTTTGAAGTCCTTCCAGAGCTTGTTTTATTTCTGTATTCTCCTTCCTTAGTTCTTGCATATTTCTCTGCAAGTCCATCAGGATGGTTATGACTTTTGTTTTGAATTCTTTTTCAGAAAGACTGATTAAATCTATCTCCCCAGGTTCCTTCTCAGGGGAAGATGTAGCAGATGCCGAAGTTTGGTTAGTCTTGTCTGGATCAAATTTTTTTGCCTTTTCATGTTGATATGTGCTATTGACTGTCAGCTGGGAGAGCCAAACTTTCCACTTGCTACTGGCCTTTCTTTACTGGGACAACTGCGACCCCTAGTAGCTTCTGTTGGGCAATTGCGTGTAGGCTGGGTCTTTGTGTCTTGCCTGGCCAGTATGGAGGAAGCTCCCTTGCTGATGGCATGGCCACCCTCAGGCGGCTTCTCTGTTATGGCTGTGCCCCAGAGGGCTAATGGACTGGGGTCTGTTTGGCTGTTTACCTCCATGAGGGGTCTCAGAGCTGTTGCCTAGGGGATTAGTGCCCCTGGGTTTCCCTGGAACTTCCAGCCGCTGGACTGTGACCTGTGTTGTTTCAGTCCAGCTGCTGCATCCCTGTCCCTTTAAGACTTTCAAAAAGCACTCACTTTTCTTTGTCACAGGGGCATCAGCTTCGGGTCCTGCTCAGAGGTCTTGCTGCCCTGTTTCCCTAGTTTCCAGCCCTCCACACATGCACTGTGTCTGCGCTCTGGAGCGGATGGCTAGGGCTGGGTGTTTAGCAGTCCTGGGCTCCCTCTCCCTCCCCACTCTGACTCCTCTCCTCCCGCCGGGAACTGGGGTGAGAAGCGCTCAGGTCCCGCCGTGCCGGGGCTTGTATCTTACCCCTTTCACCAGGTGCTGGGCTCTCGCACATGTGGATGTAGTCTGGCTGTTGTCCTGTCTCTTCTGGGCTCTCTTTTAGGATTAGTTGTATTTGTTGTATTTTCAAAAATATATGTTTTTGGGAGGAGATTCCCACTGTCCTACTCACGCTGCCATCTTGGCTCCCTCAAAAATTGTTAATACCCAAAATTCTCTTATACCTTTTAGACTTGAGATCATGAATAATTACTAAATTCGAATATCAGCAAATTCAAAGAAAATTGAACTCTGCAGTGAAGAAAGTGAAAGTCATGAAAATAATTTACCTGGTATTCTAGTTTGACTTTAAATATATAGTGTGGGTCCAATGTTTTATCAAACTAGGCAAGTAATGATGTATTTTCAGAATTAGCATTGTACTAAATATAAAAAAATGGAATAATATTTAATGTTTTCAACTATCAATATCACATATATGCAAGAAAGATGTATGTTTAAATATCTTAGGGAATGTAATTGATCCTAAATCATGTAATTTCTCTTTCATTTAAATCAAATACTGTACATGTTTATTTCAGTTAATTTAGTTCAGAAAGGGCAGAAATATGAAGTACAGAATAAACTTCATATTACTGTATACTCAAATCACCATATCAACCCTTACATGAAGTTGATGTGACCAGTAATTTATAGTTGCAAATTCATTCTATTTTGGAAATATTTTCTGAAAACCATCATTAACAAAAGTAAATAATATTTTAATGGGGGTTTACTGAGCTGGCTGAATACATTATAATGCAATCAAAATTTTTCTTCATTCTTTTTTTTCTTGACCATGGTTTGAGGCTGGATTTGAATTAAAGTTAGCTACTAAGGGAGAAAAATAAGATATAAAAGAAATAAATGTTTAATATCTTAAACATACTTTCAACATATTTAAGCCTTATATGTCAATATTCAAGCATTGTAAAAATATATTGTAATAGAGATTTAGTTAAAGAAAAGATTTATAGGTCTTCAGAGTTTGATGTAGCAATCTTTTTTTTCCTGGGGATATTTCTACCTCTAGCATTATTCCTTAAGAACTGAAAGCAGACATGTTGAGGCACTCATAAGGACTGTTCTTCAATATTCTCATCAGCTTTAGGCAGGAAATAAAAAAACATAACAAAAAAACAAATGCTTTTATAAATCAGTGTTTGTGGACCCCAAGCCTACAGATTCCTAATATTCATGTGATTGGAATGTTTAGAATATCAAACTAAATGCTAAATTATCAGTAGCTCCGAATTTACTTTTATTAATAGATTTCTTTTTACTGAAAGAATGCAACAGAAGCTGACTATGCAATTAATCCCCAAATGACTCAAATAACTATAAGAATTAACTATTTATAGTTAAGTTTATACATTGCATTGTAATCTAAACACCACTCACCTGAAATATTAACTGAATTATTTTAATATTTTATTATAAGATAGGTCATGGCATAAGGGACTTGTTCTTAAAAATCACTAGTCTATGTATATTTAGAAATTAAGGTGAAAACATTTTACATTAAACCTTTCTACATTAACAGGATATTCTACTGTTTTGTTACGGATTTTATTTTAGCTCTATAGTTTCCTCTAAACTTTTCTAAGAAGAAAATTGGCATTTGCCGTAAATATACCAGTAATTTAAAAAAGTGTTCTTGAAAATCAGAAGCACTTAAAATATAACCTATTTATTTTTATAATTTATTTTTCTATCTCTCCTCTAATCTCGTCTTATGATCCTCAGGAAAGCCCTTATTGAATTTCACGAGTCATTCCCACACTTACGTAATGTCATTTGAGTGTATTAAAACTGTGGTTGAGATTATTCTAAGTGCATTTAGTTCATTTAAAACAATGGCAACCTCAAGTTTTAGGTCTCTGAAGGGGAAAACAAAAGCTGACAATCATAGGTAAATATGGGAAAGAAGAGATAATTGGGGTCTTGTTAATAATGAGTTAAAAACATGTGAATCATCTATTGGAAAAATCTTTGCAGTGTTCATTCCTCTCAATCCTGCTGGAAAATCACTCTAACCATGATTCCATACTATTATCAGAAAAGGTACTTTCATTCTATTATAAATGTCCATAGAGCTAGAAGGTCTGAAATAGAAAAAGCATGGCAAGCCAGAATTCCAGTATAAAACAAAACCAAGTAGGGTGCTTTCAGATTTTGTCATTTCTGAGTACATTTAACCTGACAGGACATGAGAATATTTGTTAGTTTATAGGATTTCAATTCTAAAAGGATGTTCAGGTGTTAAGTAAGCAAACCTATGCACCACTTTGAAGACAGAATACGAAAGTACTCCAAAAATAAACCAAGTTCCTCTAATTAAAATTAATCTAGCCTGCTTGTTTACTTGTAAATGTGTTGTCACTATGCTAATGTGTTCCAACATCTGATATGGTAGATCACATCGTTTTGGTCAGTGGCTGACCCCTTTTGGTCAGCCACTGATCTATTCTGCCTGGTGATTCTTCAGGCTCTCTGAAACCAAGTTTCATTACATCATTTTCAAATAGCTCACAATTCTCTAATAATGGCATGGTCTACAATACAAACTTTTCATATTTCCTAAATGTCATATCTATTCAGAAGCACTTTTTCCTCCTTCATTTATCATACTAAATTGTAATTCTTGTATCTTCTATTTGACCGCAACCCTTAGCTCTTTCTTTAGCTACTCCTAAGTGGTCCTTTCCTCTTATTTCTGGAAATTATTTTCCTGCCAGAATGAATTATCCTCTACTTTGTCCCCATTGAACTCAATTCAATTTATATCTTCCCACTTCTTCAATTTGTCACGATGTTTTGAATTTAGATTCTACAGTAAGAAAGTCAGTCCACCCAAGTAGATGTCTTCAGTACAAATATACTTTGTATTCATTCAAGTGATTGATAGAAGAGTGTCTGTTTTATGACTGGATGCTGTTAATCTGAATGGTCTTCACCATTCTTCTGAAATAATTCAGAAATATTTCTAAGTGCTATGATAAAATTTATTACACAAAGGGAAAAACATGATACAACCTAATTATTTCTTGGATACTCTATAGATCATGCTAGACTAAGTACCTGAAATCAACAAAATCTATTTTTTTATCAATTTCACCATTCTAAAGCAAATGAATTTAATTAAATAGTGAGGTTTTGGGAAATTTTTACCTATCTATTTCTATTTCTAATTAATTAGGGGAAGAGGAGAAGCTGCTGGATATTTCCAAACATTTCTGGTTAAAACACAGAATGAAAAACTCTTATAAAATTATAAGTAGTACTTAGATACCCAATGCATGTGCAATCATACATGATAGAAAATCATTTAGTTAATATAACCCTTGACTTCTAATATTGGAAATATTTGTTATAACTAAGAATTCCAATGAACTTATTTGCACATGAACGACTCTGGATATTTTGACTTAGAAATAGTTATTGGATTAATCCATATATATTATACAAAATATAACTGTTCTGTTTATTTCTTTGTGTTGACAGTATTACTTTTCCTCCTACTTTTATCTTGGATTTCATAAAACACACCAATAAATCCACTTGGTATATTCTTCAAATCAGGGAAATGGCTTAACATACACCTATTATTAGATGCTCTTTGACTACCCAGTGATTGATTTTTTCCATAATAAAAACTTTCAGAAACCAAAAACTTTCACTGATCTATTAATTACAATCATCTTGATTTACACAAGTGCAGATGAATTTGAGAATTTCTTACATATTTATATTAAAACCTGTAAACATTTAGGAAATCATGTAGGGAAACGACAATTATTTACAAAGGATCATTTATTAAACTTTTTTTTACAAAATACAAAGATTGTTGTTCTGCATGAATACATCATATATGAAAAAATATTTTCACTGAATTTAATTTGAAGACATTCAGAATTTTATCTTCCACCTAATTGAGGAATTAAATTGCTTTGCAACTTCTCTAATATCATTGCCAATTGGGGGAAACCTTTTTCCCATTCATTAAATCATACTCATAATATATAACAATTTATAGAAATAAAATCAGACAATGTCTGTCATACAAAGCTCTTTCTGCAAGGTAACTGATTTGCCTATGATCCTAATTTTTTTTCAAGCTATAAGATAAGAAGAATTGAGGAGCTAGGTAAGTTTTATAATAATGTCTTAGCAGCAGTTGATAGAAAATGCAACATAAGATTTGTTTTGTCTGTGGTACAAGAATATGTCCTATCAGACTCTAAATTTATTTTTCTCTACTTGAACACAAGTAAGCATTTGCTGATTGTTTCTGGATGACAAACTGTATAAAAAGACAGGAAGCTGGTTCTGGTTGTCATCGTGAGTGCCTATTTTCAACAGCTAATATGAATGCATTGCTAAACTTAGTGAAGACAGAAAAATGACTTAAAGGTAATATATACAGAGTTAAAATACATTTTTTATCCACTTAAGAGTGATTTCAGGCACTGTGGCTGTTCAGGATAAAATGCTTCATGGTTTATTGTTGATAGTAATTTAATTGTCAGTGCAAGCAAAAGCAAATACCGGCCCACTGTCATACACATGACGTCACACATCTGTTCAAAGAAAGTTCATCTTCTGTGTCTTCCTTCTGGAAGCATCTTGAATAAAATTGTCTCATAGTTTGCTCTTGATAGCAATTTAATTTTCAGTGCAAACAAAAGCAAACACATACCTGCTCATTGTCATACACACGACCAACACATCTGGAATATTCAAAGCAAGTTCACCTTTTCCATCTTCACTGTGGAAACATCTTAGTAAGTGGCACATAGTGTAAACCCTCTATAAATCATGAAAACGAGACTCAAGATGCCTGAATTTAATAATACTAAAAATTGCTGTCATAGTCATCTGTCTGTGTAAACGATGTTTGAGTAAGGCTTGCCATCACATTTCTTTCCTGAGAATGGAGCTGATCCTCTCTGTGTATCATAAGTGTGCATGTTCTGAGCTGTGGTCACTGTCATGGCTGTCTTCATTTGCTAGAGAGTCCCCTGTTGGCTGGAGGGTGGCCGCACCAATTCCCGAAAGCTCTGAAGGGAGAAGTGTGCCTTTTTTCACATTCACCAGTTCCTTTTCTCTAGCCGCAGCTCCTTGCTGTCCTCCTTTCACTCTCTTCCACTTCATTCGCCTGTTCTGGAACCAGACTTTCACCTTTAACAAAGAAAAGGAAAAAAAGAAAAAGAAATGTAAGGGGATATTTTTTTCCTTTCTTGTCAGCAATGAAAATATAGCTTCTCAAGGGCTTATGCAAGGACACTATGAAAGAGTGAATATGAAAATAAATCAATGTTGAATTTAATCAGATCCTATATTCATGAAAATAATTTTAAAACTTTCAGAAGGTGTATACAAAATATTGAATTTCATAATTTATAACAAACAATATAAAAAATAGATGACAAAGGACTCTTACTCTGGGTTGCTCAAAGGTATCTGGCTTTTAAAAGAGTTTCTATGAACTAGAGCTAACATTTTAATAATTGTCATGGTCAAACATTTCCCTCCTCAAGTTCTTTGACTTGACATGTAGCTGTCAAATCCCAAACCAATTTAAAATATGCTTAGGAGGCTACTGATGATGCTTTATCTGAAAGATCATCTGTGCCACTGCAGTCCACCACTGCATTCACAAAGCTTGAGTTGACTATTCTACCTCAGAATGAGTCCATCTTCTTTTGAACTATATACATGTAATTGAATTTATGTATATGTATATACATATATATATATAATTTTGAATTTGCTTAAACATTTAGAGAACACATATGATAAAACAAAAAAATGAACTGAATGTGCATTAAATGACCATCCATTATCAGAACCAGAAAAATATTGGCATTATTTCAACTTCCTGTTTAGGAAGAGCTTTCTGCTCCTTTCACATTGCATTTTTCATCATTGTATATGTCTGTTAAGCTAAGTGTTCTTTTATATTTCATTTCTCTGTCTACTCCATTCAAAGTTACCACAAGCCTGAATTTGGTGTTTATTATCCCCAAGCCTTTATATAAAACAAACAGAAACAACACATGACCCTAAAAAGTACTGCTTATAATTTTGCTTGTCTTTTACACTTATCAAAATGGAATGTTCTTAACTACAGTCTTCTTAACCTATACTTGCTGATTCAAAGAACTATAATCATTCATTTTTTAGGATTATATAATATTCCACTGAATGAATATACTATAGTTTGTCCTTCTCCTGTCTACAGACACTTGAATTCCTTTATTTTTCCTTTTTTTTTTGAGAGGGCATCTCTTATATTTATTGATCAAATGGTTGTTAACAATAATAAAATTCTGTATAGGGGAGTCAATGCTCAATGTACAATTATTAATCCATGCCCAGCCTAATTCTCATCAGTCTCCAATCTTCTGAAGCATAACAAACAAGTTCTTACATGGTGAACAAATTATTATATAGTGAATAAGTTCTTACATGGTGAACAGTACAAGGGCAGTCATCACAAAAACTTTTGGTTTTGATCACTCATTATGAACTATAAATAATCAGGTCAAATATGAATATTTGTTTGATTTTTATACTTGATTTATATCTGAATCCCACATTTCTCCCTTTATTATTATTATTATTATTTTTAATAAAATGCTGAAGTGGTAGGTAGATGCAAGATAAAGGTAGAAAACATAGTTTAGTGTTGTAAGAGAGCAAATGTAGATGATCAGGTGTGTGCCTGTAGACTAAGTGTTAATCCAAGCTAGACAGGGGCAATAAAACATCCACGGATGCAGAAGATTTCTCTCAAAACAGGGGGGGTGAGGTTCTAAGCCTCACCTCTGTTAATCCCCAATTTCTCACCTGATGGGCCCCGTGCGACTGTGCCTGTCTTAGGTTGTTCCTCCCTTGAGGAATCTTACCCGTCTCTGGCTAACCAGTCATCTTCTGGGGCCATACAGGAAATGTAAAGTTGGTAAGTGAGAGAGAAGCCATATTGTTTGAAAAGGCTAGCTTTTTACTTCTTTGCAGATTTATGCCCTGTGGCTTCTATGCCCAGCATTTGTCTTGAGGTATCTTTACCACTTGGAGGAGTTATGATACTTGGTGAATTCGATATGAGGCAAGAATTCTGTTTAAGGGTTGTAATTAGGAAGGAAGAAGAAAAGCGATAGAGGTAGCAGACAGAAGAAAACATGGGAAGATGATTATTTCTTTGACATATCTTTCTTGTAAATTTCTTGTAGAGTAACTTAAGCATGTATAGGTTTTAAACTACTAATTAAATTGTGCACACACATTAACATAATAGGAATACAGTTACATAACCAAAGAAGATCTATAATTACCAGCCATCTCCAGTGAAGCCAAGAAAACCAGTTAGGCACCCTAGGCATTTGTGAAAATTTGTCTATGATATAATGGATATTGTCCAAATGTACTTGAACAGTCTGAGAGAAATAAGACAAATTAAAACAACCCATTCCTGGGAACTGTTCACATCCCATGTGTTCTTGTAACAGTAGATAGTCTGTAGTCTCAAGATTTTGGAGTGCTAAAACTTGCACTTCTCCTAATTCTTGGTTGAGTTCCAACAGTATAGATCCAGTCAAATTCGTTGTTTTACTGTATGCACAGGCCAGTTTAGATATCTCCTTCTTCATTCCCATGGCAAATGCAGGAACCGGTGGGATGAATGCAGCTACAACTGCAGCATTGACTGGAACTTTGTTGAGGTTTATTGATGATCATCTTCTGGTAAGACTCTTCCAGAGAGTGCTGATGTTGGAAGTTCTTCTTCATATCGTATCTTAGTTCATTTTCTGGGTAGCCAAATTAGGCTTTGATCCTCTGTATAAACACAAACAGACCCTTTGCCCACACTTTGATATGCCCTTTATACCATTGTGTAGAACTCATTGGAGGTCACCACACACGAACTGCTTTTTTTTTTTTTTTTATTAAGAGAAAGGAATATTATCAGAAAAGTGTACCTCCATAGCCAATCATCTCACACTCTTTGAGTGATCAAAATTAAGGATATTTAAAGCATGCATTAATCATTGATTTACATTTAGTTTTATCCTATCAGGGAGTAATCCACCTTCATTTTTTTTGTTATCTTTAATCAACACTTACATGAAGAATATTACGTATTATGTTTACTAGGCTCTCCCCTATACCAGGTCCCCCCTATAAACCCCTTTACAGTCACTGTCCATCAGCATAGCAAAATGTTGTAGAATCACTACTTGTCTTCTCTGTGTTATACAGCCCTCCCCTTTCTCCCACGCTCCCCATGCATGCTAATCTTAATACCCCTCTTCCTCTTCTCCCCCTTATCCCTCCCTACCCACCCATCCTCCCCAGTCCCTTTCCCTGTGGTAACTGTTAGTCCATTCTTGGGTTCTGTGATTCCACTGCTGTTTTGTTCCTTCAGTTTTTCCTTTGTTCTTATACTCCACAGATGAGTGAAATCATTTGGTATTTCTCTTTCTCCGCTTGACTTATTTCACTGAGCATAATAGCCTCCAGCTACATCCATGTTGCTGCAAATGGTAGGATTTGCCCTCTTCTTATGGCTGAGTAATATTCCATTGTGTATATGTACCACATCTTCTTTATTGATGCATCTACTGATGGACATTTAGGTTGCTTCCAATTCTTGGCTATTGTAAATAGTGCTGCGATACACATAGGGGTGCATTGTCTTTTTCAAACTTGATTGCTGCATTCCTAGGGTAAATTCCTAGGAGTGGAATTCCTGGGTCAATTCATAAGTCTGTTTTGAGCATTTTGAGGAACCTCCATACTGCTTTCCACAATGGCTGAACTAATTTACATTCCCACCAGCAGTAGGAGGGTTCCCCTTTCTCCACAACCTCGCCAACATTTGTTGTTGTTTGTCTTTTGGATGGTAGCCATTCTTACTGGTGTGAGGTGATACCTCATTGTAGTTTTAATTTGCATTTCTCTGATAATTAGCAATGTGGAGCATCTTTTTATGTGTCTGTTGGCCATCTGTATTTCTTTTTTGGAGAACTGTCTGTTCAGTTCCTCTGCCCATTTTTTAATTGGATTATTTGATTTTTGTTTGTTGAGGCGTGTGAGCTCTTTATATATTTTGGACATCAAGCCTTTATTGGATCTGTCATTTACAAATATATTCTTCCATACTGTAGGGTTCCTTTTTGTTCTATTGATGGTGTCTTTTGCTGTACAGAAGCTTTTCAGCTTAATATAGTCCCACTTGTTCATTTTTGCTGTTGTTTTCCTTGCCCAGGGAGATATGTTCAAGAAGAGGTCACTCATGTTTATGTCTAAGAGGTTTTTGCCTATGTTTTTTTCCAAGAGTTTAATGGCTTCATGATTTACATTCAGGTGTTTGGTCCATTTTGAATTTACTTTTGTATATGGGGTTAGACAATGGTCCAGTTTCATTCTCCTACATGTAGCTGTCCAGTTTTGCCAGCACCAACTGTTAAAGAGACTGTCATTTTGCCATTGCTCGTAATTGGTTTGTTTAACTTTTGTGTTTCTTCCTTGGTCAGTCTTGGAAGGTTGTATTTTTCTAGGAAGTTGTCCATTTCTTTAGGTTTTCCAGCTTGTTGGCATATAGGTTTTCATAGTAGTCTTTAATAATTCTTTGTATTTCTGTGGAGTCTGTCGTGATTTTTCCTTTCTCATTTCTGATTCTGTTGATTTGTGTTGATTCTCTTTTTCTTTTAATAAGTCTGTCTAGAGGCGTATCTATTTTGTTTATTTTCTCAAAGAACCAGCTCTTGGTTTAATTGATTTTTGCTATTGTTTTATTCTTCTCAATTTTGTTTATTTCTTCTCTGATCTTTATTATGTCCCTCCTTCTACTGACTTTAGGCCTCATTTGTTCTTCTTTTTCCAGTTTCGATAACTGTGATGTTAGAATATTCGTTTGGGATTGTTCTTCCTTCCTTCTTCAAGTGTGCCTGGATTGCTATATACTTTCCCCTTAGGACTGCTTTCACTGCGTCCCACAGAAGTTGTGGCTTTGTGTTGTTGTTGTCATTTGTTTCTATATATTCCTTGATCTCTATTTTAATTTGTTCGTTGATCCATTGATTATTTAGGAGCATGTTGTTAAGCTTCCATGTGGCTGTGAGCCTTTTTGTTTTCTTTGTAGAATTTATTTCTAGTTTTATACCTTTGTGGTCTGAAAAATTGGTAGGTAGAATTTCAATATTTTGGATTTTTCTGAGGCTCTTTTTGTGGGCTAGTATGTGGTCTATTCCGGAGAATGTTCCATGTGCACTTGAAAGAATGTATATCCTGTTGCTTTTGGATGTAGAGTTCTATAGATGTCTATTAGGTCCATCTGTTCTAGTGTGTTGTTCAGTGCCTGTGTGTCCTTACTTGTTTTCTGCCCGGTGGATCTATCCTTTGGGGTGAGTGGTGTGTTGAAGTCTCCTAAAATGAATGCATTGCAGTCTATTTCCCCCTTTAGTTCTGTTAGCATTTGTTTCACATATGCTGGTGCTCCTGTGTTGGGTTCATATATATTTAGAATGGTTATATCCTCTTGTTGGACTGAGCCCTTTATCATTATGTAGTATCCTTCTTTATCTCTTGTTACTTTCTTTGTTTTGAAGTCTATTTTGTCTGATATTAGTACTGCAACCCCTGCTTTCTTCTCACTGTTGTTTGCCTGAAATATGTTTTTCCGTCCCTTGACTTTTAGTCCTTGCATGTCTTTGGGTTTGAGGTGAGTTTCTTGTAAGCAGCATATGGATGGGTCTTGCTTTTTTATCCATTCTATTACGCTGTGTATTTTGATTTTGGTGCATTCAGTCCATTTACATTTAGGGTGATTATTGAAAGATATGTACTTATTGTCATTGCAGGCTTTAGATTCGTGGTTGCCAAAGGTTCAAGGTTAGCTTCTTCAGTATCTTACTACCTAACTTAGCTCACTTATTGAGCTGTTATATACACTATCTGGAGATTTTTTTCTTTTCTCCCTTCTTATTCCTCCTCTTCCATTCTTCATATGTTGGGTGTTTTGTTCTGTGCTCTTTCTAGGAGTGCTCCCATCTAGAGCAGTCCCTGTAAGATGCCGTGTAGAGGTGGTTTGTGGGAAGCAAATTCCCTCAGCTTTTGCTTGTCTGGGAATTGTTTAATCCCACCATCATATTTAAATGATAGTCGTGCTGGATACAGTATCCTTGCTTCAAGGCCCTTCTGTTTCATTGCATTAAATATATCATGCCATTCTCTTCTAGCCTGTAGGGTTTCTGTCAAGAAGTCTGATGTTAGGCTGATGGGTTTTCCTTTCTGGGTGACCTTTTTCTCTCTAGCTGCCTTTTAAACTCTTTCCTTGTTGTTGATCTTTGCCATTTTAATTATTATGTGTCTTGATGTTGTCCTCCTTGGATCCTTTCTGTTGGGGGTTCTGTGTATTTCTGTGGTCTCTTCGATTATTTCCTTCCCCAGTTTGGGGAAGTTTTCAGCAATTATTTCTTCCAAGATACTTTCTGTCCCTTTTCCTCTCTCTTCTTCTTCTGGTACCCCTACAATATGGATATTATTCCTTTTGGATTGGTTACACAGTTCTCTTAATATTGTTTCATTCCTGGAGATCCTTTTATCTCTCTCTATGTCAGCTTCTATGCGTTCCTGTTCTCTGGTTTCAATTCCATCAATGGCCTCTTGCATCTTATCCATTCTGCTTATAAATCCTTCCAGAGTTTGTTTCATTTCTGTAATCTCCTTTCTGGCATCGGTGATCTCCCTCCGGACTTCATCCCATTTCTCTTGCGTATTTCTCTACATCTCTGTCAGCATGTTTATGATTTTTATTTTGAATTCTTTGTCAGGAAGACTGGTTAGGTCTGTCTCCTTCTCTGGTGTCTCTGTGATCTTGGTTTGCCTGTAATTTTGTCTTTTCATGGTGATAGGAATAGTTTGCAGAGCTGGGACTAGTGACGGCTGGAAGAACTTCCCTTCCTGTTGGTTTGTGGCCTTCCTCTCCTGGGAGAATAGCAACCTCTCGTGGCTTATGCTGGGTAGCTGTGCGCAGATAGGGCTTCTTCTTCCTTCCCGGCTGCTATGGCGTTTATCTCTGCTGTTGCTGTGGGAGTGGCCTGGCTTGGGCTGCCCCTTTGCGAGGCGCTGGGTTCTCGCAGAGGCGCTGGGTTCTCGCAGGTGTGGATGTTGTCTGGATGTTGTCCCGTGTCCTCTGGTCTCTATTTTTGGAAGAGTTGTCTTTGTTATATTTTCAAAGATATATGTGGTTTTGGGAGGAGATTTCCACTGCTCTACTCATGCCGCCATCTTGGCTCCCTGTTCTTTTTCTTTTATAAATGATACTGCTATAAAAGTTTCTGCATTTGTTTTGTGATAAACATGAGATAGAACCTTTCTCAGTATATATCCAAGGATTGCATCAGTGGGTCATAAGGTATATATATGAATGTTCAACTTAACATGATGATACAGAAAGATCATTTTCCAAAGTTGCATCAGTTTAATACCCACATCCAAGTGTAAGAGTTCTCATTGATCCACATCTTTGTCAAAATTTGTAGTTATCAATTTTTTCCAATACAATGACTATAAATGTTATTTTGTATTTCCGAATTACTAATAAGTAAAGCAACTTTAATAATTTACAGTCCATTTGTACTTCTTCTGTGAAATGTCTTGTTTACATTGAATTCTTTTTAACTTAATTTTTTGTAGACTTTTAAAATATGTTCTGAGTGCTAGCTTAATGCTTTGTGGTTATATTACTGCTACTATATTCTTTCAACGTATAGTGTCTTTCTCTTTTCTTTTAGTGTCTAAAATTCAATATATTTAAATTTATCAGTTGCATCCACTATGGCTACCACTTTTACATCTTTATTAAGAACACTCTTTCTGATGGGACCATTAAGATATTCTTCTCTCTCTTCTCAGAGTTTTAAGGTTTGCATTTCAAATTGAAGTGGTTAATCCACAAACCAAAATTTATATATGTATATTTATATATGTATTTATATTTTATTTATTTTAGTGTGCACTCAAAAAAAGATCTGAACTTAACTTTGTTTCATTTGGATAACAAGTTGTCCTAAAATCATTTATTAAATAGTCCATACTTTTTCTAGTTACCACTGTTTCAACTCTGTTGTAAATCAAGTTTCATATATGTGTAGCTTTATTGATGCACTCAGTTTATTCCTGTGACAAAACCACAGTCTGAATTATTATAATTTCCTAATAAGTCTTTATATTGGGTAAAGACACTTCTTTTTTATTCTATTTCAGGTTTTTTTTTTAATATTCTCCATTTTCATTTTAGAAACAATCTCATCTTCTGTAAATGTATAGTGCTACAGAGCAAGTGAAAAGAAATACATTAAATTTCCAAAGATGTATTTATTTTAGTCTTCAAATCACAATTATCCATCAAAATTAGCAAGATTTATTCAGATGCTTGCACCAAAAATCATTTAAACTAAGACATTTCTCAACTCTTGATTTTCATTGGCCTATTAGGCCATAATTAAAATCCTGTACCATATATATTGCCCAGATATATGTTAATCCCTTTAACAATAAAAAGATAAGAAAATGTAGAAAAAGACTCATTAACTAGCTGATGGATGTCTATGTATTATACTCAGTAACCAAATGATCAATAGTTACCTTTTATTATTCACTGACTTAGAGCTAGGCTACTATGTGATAGGTGGTATTTCTGCATTATTTATAATACTCATATATTTTTTCCAGATATTTTAAACATTGTTCTTATTTTATAGAGGAAGTTGAGACTCAAATGTTGCCTTGCTTACAATTACACAGATGGGAAAATATGGTGCCAGGATTTAAATCTGATGGTTTGTTTGGCTCCAGATTGTGGGTTTGTTTTTTTTCTTTTTTTCTGTTTTATTTCAATTTTCTACATTTTAAGCATTCAGGATAAAAAAGCACAGCACATAAAGTATATGAACTCCATCCATATGACTCCTATCGTTCAGGTAACTCTCTTACTCAATATAACTAGGTTTATAAATATGACACAATTTTCCTGTACTATAATTCAGGCAATTATACTACTCAATTTAATTACCCTTGCAAGCCTGCCATTGCATCCTGCACTAGATCTTTTCAACATGATTTGGGTTCTACTCCTGGCTTCACCTCGGAGTTTCTGTGTGAATTTGAGAAAATTATACTTCTCTCTACCTCAATTTTCATATTTGTAATATTGGAATAATGAACTTTTCAAGATTGTCCATCGGGAAAATTTCTCCCTGGACAATTCCGGATGGAAGAAACACATCATCATCACTTAGAGCTGAAATATCCAGTTAAAATCATCTTGGCAGAAAATCTTAAAATCTACACTTATTTCCTTTTCTCAGAGAAGGGGTACAGTAATTCTATAATACCACTGTAAAGCCTGTTACTTGCAGTTCTAAATAAGAAAAATGTAAGAATCTGGTATCAATTTTAGAAGAAGTATAAACTATTTTGTGTTGTTTTCTAAGTTACCATGTGAAATTTTGCCATTTAAATGTTTTAAGCATACTGATAAAAGACTTCACAGTTTTCAATAGTAGCTATATATTTTATCTATGTATCTATCTATATGGATGTATACAATACATAAATATATTTACATATATGTGTATGTATATATGTTAAAACATTTGATATTATATACCAATTCTAATATCTTTATATACTGTTTTCTTTAGGGCTTAGATTACATATTTGATACTGGAACTCCCTGAAACTAGTAATGGAACAAAAAACAGCAAGAAATACATAACGGTTCACCTTTTAAAAATGAGAAGGAAGAGTAGAACTTCAAAAGTCAGTGTATCCAGGTTTATTTTCAAATATAACTGGGGTGAGCTGAACTAAGGAGAGGACAATTTGGGGGAAAAGTATATGTTTGTCTACTAGCTTCACAATATTAAAAACAAGTCTATAAAAGTAATCCCAGGTTATAAGTCAATAATACCACTAGAATAATAATGCCATGGTTTTATAAATAAACTTTATAATTTAATTTAGTATCACTTTATAATCCAGCTTCATTGGTTGGACTGGAAAATCTGGCTTTTGTTTTATTTTAATGTAGTGCAATTATAATAACTCAAATGCCTGATACTTCATTATTTCAAAATAAATATATTACTTATCGATTAAAATTTACAAACATGTTTCATATAATAATCTGTACTTAAAAGCTAAAACGAATCTCACATTTCCTTGGTAACTGGGACCTCTATATATTCATTCATTCGTACACTTAAATACTACTGAATGTTGAGTAGCAGTTACTATGTTAGGTCAAAGATGGGAGGGGTTGAACTGAAGAATTTACAAATTATTAAAACACAGTCCCTGACCTCAGGCATTCACAGTCCAGAAAAGAAAAATATGCAAAGAATAGTTTACTTGCTGGTTTTGAAGCCTTTGGCATAAAGATTAGGTTCAGATTTTATAGAATATCCTTAAAGTGTTGTTCTAGTTGGTGCCATTACTAATCCCCTATTAAGAGATTCCCCCAATGGTCCATGAGATGGCATAGAATTCTATCCCTTCACTCAGTGTCCCACACCATATGTTGGCACACAATTAATAGCAAATGAGTTCTGTGTCTGGGAATCTCATGCTCTTAATGTTATTGGCATCCTGTGTGCCTTTTTAATTTGTTGTCCTAGTAGCCTAGGGTGATAGCCTGGGCTCTAGGAAATCGGATCATCAAATATTTTGCATACAATTAAAACAAATTTGTACATCATGGAACATACAATATAAATTTCTGTGAACTTTTATTATTTTATTTGGGGATAAAGCCATTTTTATCTTCTGGTATGCAGTTTCTCGGGAAAGTGCTGGATAAATGAGTGTTTAAAAAATATTTCCTTTTTTCAAGTTTGTTTCTAAGACAAGATTCCATATAAAGTATGTTTTATGAAATAGTATGATTAACAACTCAGATAAAAAAATCCTTTATCCCAAGAATCTGAGTAATGAAAAAATACTATTATTCATGAAATAAAAGCAATATGAATTAAACATTATAGATTCTTAATATCTCTGCATACAGATGTTTCTAAACAAACTCTTCATATTAAAAAGTAACAAAAGTTTATAATACTAATATAGCCTGTTGTATTAGTAGTAAATATATAAAGTACACATTGTTAAACCTTATTTTTCAGAATATTTGCTCCTTATGAAAAAGTCTCACTTTTTATCCTTTAACCTACCAGGTATTTAGTATTTACATTGCTAGGATTATAAAACTACTCTTTAAGTAGATAGAAAAACAGTTATTCACATCTTGATACTTTTCACTTATGAAAGCAACCTAGAGAATTTTGCTGTGATAAATTTGTTTAGATGATATATTTCAGAATCTAGAAATCATATTTTTGTATTTAATAAAAACACTAAATGAGAATCATTGTTGCCATTTGCTAAATGTTCATTTTATCTCTCTATATTTCATCATTCACATAATAGCCTTCTGTGTGTAAGCTCACATTATCTTTCCTTTTAGGGTTCACAGTTTATCACAGGCTAACACAAATGAAACAGGGTGTCACACAAGTTCCTAAGATGGCAAACAGGTTGATGGAAGTTGAATCTACAAAATGCATGCCCATATTTATATAATACCATAAATGTCTTCCTTAGGAAGAAACAATCATAACACCAAACATCTGGATGAAAACTGAATATTTCAGTGACATATCGAGATGTCTCTAAACATCTGGAATTTAAAGATTTAATATTCTGTTTCCATTTGTAGCTAGGCCTTTGAAATACTGTAGACACTATCTAACAAATATTTCTTCACATAGGACATGTGAAAACATGCAAAGTAATTGTATAATTTTCACATTTATCATCCCTCTCCTTATGATTAATTTGGTCATGGCAGCTGATCTAGTAAACCCTATTTAAATAGGCCCTAGAGAGAGCTACCCAAGTGACTCAGTGGCATAATCAGTAGTTGGACTGAAGAGTTAGAACCAAAGATGCTCTGTAAGATTAGGATGAAAAAGGGTGAAAAGAAAGCTTCTTTGCTCTTCTGGCCAAAATAAATAGATATATATCTGATTAAGAGAAGGAATCCCTCAACAATTTCGAAGAAGCTCCTGGTAGCTATCAGTTGACTCTGCTGTTTCTACAGCTGTGTAAATGGGGTTGGGAAGGGTGTGTGTGTGTGTGTGTGTGTGTGTGTGTGTAAATAACTATTTTCTGAGGCAACAAATGAAATTCTCCATTAAAATATAACATCATGGGGTATTACATGCCAATCACATTTATCACATTCTCCTTTCCAAAAATACCCAAAGTAACCATTCACATGATAACCACATTTCTTGGAGGATTGATTACTTTTAATCTGACCTTTAGAAACATTAATAGCAGTAAATGCTACCAATGGTAATTCTTTCTGTCATACCTGATAAAATCCAACTCAAATGGCCTATTTCACTAATATTAATTTATAGTGAAAGCTCACTACTCTTAACCCCATTTTTTACTCAGATTAAAATGTATATATAACTTTTATTTATTTTAAGTAAAATACTATTTACCTGAGTATATTATGAATAAATGACTTCAGCAAATTTGAGTGGAAATATCAAACCTAAGTTAGGCCCTTTTCTCCTTATTATGTGGAACCATTCCTGAATAGCAATTCTTGAATACATGGAACTTGTGTATTCTGATCAGCTACTGATAATTATCTTGTTCAAACTACTGAGATCAACTAGAATGATGGCCTTTGTTTGCAACATTTTACCTAATCTCTGGGATTATGTTTAATAATAGTTAGCAACATATCATAATCAGTATACACCATTTTGACTAAGAGCCTCTTCTAGCCACTGTCTATTTAAGTGAAACCAATCAATATAAAAATTTGATTAAAATATAGGAATTCACTATTTTTACAAGAACAGCAGAATATTGGTAACTTCCTGTTGTTCAATCTAGTTAAATTAATATTCTTATGATTTCTAGATACTTTTAAGTTCAAAATCAGAACAGATGTGAGCTATGTGAGTTTTACTATATTAGTAGTTTCATGTATTGGATATAGTGATTATCTCCTTAGAACTAAGATTATCCTAAGAACTTATAATAATCATTAGTACTATCATGTGAAGATGCACTGACCACAAAAAATAGTAATTTCAGTAACTGGAAAAAGTTTAAAAAGCTGTTCAGCATAAAAATTAGAATGTTGAAGAGATCTGAAGTTAAAAATCTGTTCTAAGTTGAATACATCTCTGAGGTTTACATGACAATTCACGGGAATAGGAGCCCAACTGGTAGAAAGTCATTCATAGCCAAAATGAAATTGTCTGCTTGCTTAGGCTGGTGCTTATTATTTTATAGATGTCATAGAACATATGCATAGACTGTTTTATATATATATGTAGATATTAGAATATATCTCTTAAAAATTGGAAATCAACACAAAACTTGTACTGGCTCCTTAGTTTTCTTAGTTTTAGAATTCTTTTAAGTGACATGAAAAAATCAGATGTATGTAAGGATAGTGTGAAAAGGAATAATCTTGTGTAGGAGAAGTTTCTTTCTTTAACATTACATTTTAAATGATGATTCTGTGATGCAATGCATGATATGTTTCCAAATGATTTTGTTTATTGAACAAATTAGTATTGAATAAACCAGGAAATTAAGTGTGACAAATTCTGAAATTAATGGGAAGAATTATCCTTGCCCCTCCATTGTATCAGTTTGATGCTTACAATAAGAATCTGTAGAGCAAATTTCAATAAAGCTTCTAACATAAAGGCTCATTTTATATGTGTATACATACATACATATTACATATGTATATAGATATATCTGTATATCTCTATTATCAATCTATCATCTATCTATTCATCCAATGGCATTAAAAAATTCTCAAGACTGATTCAATAAGGGTAGGATCCAATTTTTCTGAGATACCTTTTATATTATCTCAAACCTAGATATATTACATTTGTAACTGGTTAGAGGTCAACTGCTTATTTCTCAGTCTTCTACTTTATATCAGTAATATTTCTGAAAATTGATTTAGGAGAGGGTTGAATCATTTATTTGCTCTTTGCTTTATTACTGATCTTCTTAAATTACTTTTCTTATATCATTGTCTTTGTTTATTGGTACCTGAGGCAGTTCTGAATCTGATTTCCAAAGCTCACCATGCATTGTGAATACACATTTCTACTTAAAAAAAACACAGTTATTTGAAACCAAGAAATATTTTAAACCAAGATTTCATCCCATATTTCACCATCAACTTCTCCACCCTAGGCTACCACCATTTTTTCAGGTGGAGTCAAATCATGTTTAATCTTTCAAAATAGCAGGCACACCATGATTTAAGCAAAAGAAACACCTTGTTGTTACTCTGGGTTACTCTTAATATTACTTTAAGGAAATGAGGAAATACTCTAAAATCACCAGCTACATAGGTAGATTGGATTACCTTGAATAGACAGAATGTCTGGTCATAGAGACATTATTTATTAGCTAAGTAACTGAAAGTATTCATATAGATTTATAGGAATAAACCTGCAAGGAGAAGAACTGCAAAATGCTGAGCAACAGACAAAAAACACTGTTCATTTGGTACATGAAAAATTCTCTAGTCATCCAAAAAAATGGATGCCTATTTTTTAGAATACTTGGCATTCAGCCATTTAATGATTTATAAGTAACAAACAAAACATAATCCCTCTCATTTCCACAAATGGAATATAATCCAGCTAGGTGGGATTTTCCATTTATCCTGGCAGAAGTATCAGAAATTTGGTCTGTTTTTTTTTCAGCAATCTTAGCTACTTTACAAATGTGCAACATTGAATCTTTGATTAGCTATATAAAACAATTTTGTGAAATGGAAGGATCTCCCATTCTTTCTATATTTGGCAGTCTTAACTCTATAAAAATGTCCATTTTTGTCACTCCTTTTATAGTTGCATACAGCTGCCCTCTCTCTTCTTTCCACTGTGAGATATTAAAAATTTGGTGGGAACTTGCTCCAAGTGTATCTGGATGGATGAAAAAGCCAGAATAAACTTGTCTAGTGTGAAAATACCTTGAAACAGGAGGGTCTTTAAATTGACTGGCTTTTCAAAATATTCCAAGTGTCTCTGCTAATTGAGGATCATTAGTTTTGATTGAGGAGGCTATATAAGAATACTGTAAACTGGAAGCTGTAAATAAGAAGCTGGAAGATTATTGAAAGGTAACTTCCACATGGTAACATTATAGAATTAGAAATATTTGAAACTCAAGTTTGTTTCAGTGTCTCTATTTGTATTCAGCATACATTTAAAAAAAAAATACCTATGTGCTAACATGTGATCTGCAGGATAAGCCTCTTCTTCATTGGCCAGATGGAGTTCAAAGGGGATTACAGATTTCCCTGACTTGTGAAGGAACCACATTATGAAAGACAGAAATATAAAAGTTGATTTGTTTTTGAGATTTCAGAACTGTTCTTTAGAAAGGGACTTGAAAACTCAAGTCGTAAGTGATATTTAAGGATTTAACAGATATTACTTGTTTACTTAAAAGGAACCTAATTATTATAGAAAATCTTTATTATGACATGAGATATATTGATTGGTGATAAAGGCAGAGATATCTAGAAATACCAACAGTTACACATGTTGCATACTTTTTAGACAATTCCATAAAATTCCTAGATGAAAATATGTCTAAAGACTATTTCTGATTATAAAGTAAGTTTTCATTTAGGAAAAAGCTATTTCTATGAAATAATTCTGCTATAGATTATAATTATTTAATATTTATTATTCTTTTTTCCTTTTTATATTATATACAAATGTGTACTATCTCTGCATTTGAATCGTGAAAGGATTTTACAAAATCAAAAAAATATATTAGGAGACTAAAATTTTTGTTAATGTTAAGGAAAACACCTCAATATGGAGTTAGGTATAATATTCTTTTACATTTAAGTTACTTTACTAAATCTCATGTTATTTTGAAGTATGGAAAGATAATTCTTAAACAATGAAAATGAAAAAGGCACATATTTATAATTAGAATATTTTACATCTGGAAATCCTACAAAAGGGGTGTGATATAAGAAACTATAAGGTCAAGATATAGATTACATATATAAGCATGTATGGTATTAATGCAAATAAAGTAATTGAATAGTTGAATCCCAAATAAAGAAGATGAATGAAAAGAGTTCAGTTTTTAACTTTAAAAACTTTGTAACTTTTCAATCTTAAAAAATACATTGAAAATGTCTGACTGAAATGAAAGCCATGGCATCTTGGAGGAATATGCTTTCAGATCTTTAAGAATTGCAAAATTGATAATAAAGAATACCATATTTTTCTGATAAATTTAGCATGATAAAATTCAGCCCCGAAAATATAAATAAAGCTTTCTGCTAAAGCTACTGCATGTGCACAGAAATCTACGAATAAAATGAACATTTGGCATAACCGGGAGCATTCTCCCATTCAACCTCCTCATTCCTCTCTTGTGACATTCAACACTCATCACAATTGTTAATACTTGCTCAGTTTTTGCTTCTTTGGTGAGTTCTAGCAAAGACTTATCTAGTTTATTTTAACAAGATTTCATTTCTGGCATTTAGCTCAACAAATACTTGTGTTACAAAAGAATTATTTCACTCTGCCTTGCATAGCAAAGATTTTTCCTCTCCTCTGGGTGATACTGTTTCATAGTTTATGTTAAAAATTCTTCCTTATCCATTATGACATATGACCTTGAAGAGAAGAAAGAGCAGGTAGTTTTAATTTCCATTTTGTGCCCTGGGGAGATTGTTACCTGCCTAAAAATGCATAATTCCAATCAGTAAATCAGGAATTATTGTTCAGATCTTTTTTCATAACAATTCAAAATTTTCCAACTAACACATAACTGGCCTTTAAATATTTAGTTTTGATTGGGAATTTATGTTCCATATGTATGCATCTTCTTTTCATATTAACCTGCAAAACTGCAAATAAAGATTCACTGGATTTAAAAAAAATCTGCACAATACAACATTTTCAATTCTTTGAAGACCTACCTATCTTTAGGCTTTTTGGCATTTTCCCCCCTATGCAACTATAATTTGATTGTTCTTGTTATGGCCTCCTTCCATGTGTTTATCTCTTAGGTGATCCCCTCCTACACTGACACTGAGTTGGGTCATATGACTTGCTTTAGGCAGTAGGGCATAAGTAAATATGATTAGTATGCAGAAGCTTTGAAAGCCCTTGCACACTGGAGTTTTTCCTTTAAATAATCCTGGGAATGTTTTTACCACCATTTGAAGAATCCCAGGGAGCCTATTAGAAGATGAAACCATATGCAACAAAGACACAGTGTCCCAGCTGAGGCTGCCTAGACCAACCAGCTCTTCATAATATACATACATATATATGCTCAATTGAGTCTAGTCAAAATCTCTGACCCACAATATTGTGAGGAAATTGAATATTAGTTATTGGTTGAAGCCACTACAATTTTTGAATGGTTTGGTACAAAGCAAAGACTGACTGATACAAAATTGAAAAAGGACCTTCCTTTAAAAAAATAAACATTAAAATTTTATGGTTGTGTGAATATATATATATATTGTATAATTGCATATAATTCTTTTCCAAGAATGGCAAGTCAGTTAGGAAGAAAGAAGAAATGTCCAAAATAACTTCAAAATCCTCTGACAAAATTTATAGAAGTGCTTCTAAAAAGAAATTATTCTTAGCCAAAAGCAAAAACCTCTTCTTTATGATGGTAACCATAGGTCATCCCCAGAATAACAAGCACAGAATCTTCTTGACTAAGAACACAGTACTGCATCCCATCATTTATTTCTATAGATTGGAAGCAAATCCTAGTTTTGTGTTTCCTTTATGTATCATATAAAACATGGCTGCATTTCCTGGAATTCACTTGAGTATATATAAGAACTTTAATTGTAATCCTCTCTTCTATTTTTTTTTTCCTGCTGCCAGTTAAAAAAATAAAATAAAACAGATGTCTGATGATGTAGATTATGACAGGTAACCATAGGCCATCCCCAGAATAACAAGCACAGAATCTTCTTGACTAAGAACACAATACTGCATCCCATAATTTATTTCTATAGATTGGAAGCAAATCCTAGTTTTGTGTTTCCTTTATGTATCATATAAAACATGGCTGCATTTCCTGGAATTCACTGAGTATATATAAGAACTTTAATTGTAATCCCCTCTTCTATTTTTTTTTCCTGCTGCCAGTTAAAAAAATAAAATAAAACAGATGTCTGATGATGTAGATTTTGAATCCTGCTTTCCAGCATGCTAAGTGTACACTTATGTAGGAACTTCATATTTGAACTTCAAGGGAAGGAAAATATGCTCCACAACTTAGGTACTAGTCATAATATTTAATAAAATATAAACTGCCAATACACGAAACCACATAAAAGTGTTCCTCATATGTTTGCACTACTCAGAAATACCCTAGCAAAAGCTGAAATATAGAAATTAACAGAAGGAAAGGAGATGATATAAGAAATTAGATAAAATAACTTGCTCTCCTAAGATAGTATTAATTTGTCCACACCCAGTTCATACTTCTTTGGTTCCAAGGGGATCCATGGAGAAGGTGCATACAGTGAAGGAGCAAATGAGACTCTAGTCCTAAGAATGCCAATCATAACTGTACTGTCCATAAAGATGTTTGTATTTGCCTTTCAGGAATGTTTTTCTAAAGATTAGCAACTGTTAACCATCAGTAGGCTAGATTCTCCGAGGGCAAATCAGAATCCTTACAAGGAGTGTACTGGGGTTACTACTGAAGCAAATAAAATCCAAGAAAGCATCTAAAAAGTAATTAATTAAAAATATTTCAGGTCTTATTAACTGGGTTCCACATATCATTAATGATATCAAAGTATTCTCTAAATGAATTTAGAGAATTTATGTACCAGAATTTGAAATTCTGAGGCCAATAAAATTTCAAAAGTATTTGGAGTAATCAGATAGAAATATTTACCAATGATCTATGTCCTCTTGCTCCCATCATTTCCCAGCCTCATTGAATTTAAGTGATATCATCGACTATTTACAGACATTAGTATTAATGGAAGTTATGTGGGTCATTTCCAGGTGAAAACATTTAAAGGTCAATGCATGATCCTCCAACTCTTACGTCCCATGGTTACCAAGGACACTACACACTGAGATGCCAGAGAGTCAGACTGGGTCCATGAGTGATTATTTGGAATGCTGAACTTGTAAATTTAATATGAAGTAAGCAAATAATGAACTTCTTGGTTATGTCATTGAGGTTTGGGGGGTTAATGTGTTACTGCATCATAACAAACTCTTGTCCTGTGCAATAGAGGAAACTAACATGGGATTACCACCTTTATATTATGCCAAATAAGGAGATTTTAACATGTATGCAAACAAAATTCCTCACCACATGACATCATTATATAAAAATAAAAAATATAGGAAGGGCACAATCACAGAATAAAGGATGATTCCTTAAACTGAATAAATATAATTGTCTTTAAAACATCCTATCTTATCCTTAATTTTGTCATTTTGCTGGGCAAACATTTCATCATGGAACAGAACACCTGTTTTCCAATTGGTATTTAAGAAACACAGATCTAGATATTTCAAAAATGGTGAGCGATTTTTTACTTAGAGCAATTAAAAATGTCTTTTAATATCTATATATTTAATACTAAAAACATAAAAAAATACTTTTAATATCTCCATATTAAAAGTATAGTGACAATGTCCTACTTTACCTGTCTCTCAGTGAGATCCAGATTCACTGCTATCTCATATCGCCTCAGTCTAGTCAAATAATTATGATGGGCAAATTCTGCTTCAAGTTCTCTGATTTGCTCTTTGGTAAAAGCTGTCCTTTCCTTCCTGGGTTTGCTATTGACTTCAGACTTGTAATTTCCTTCCTGGGAGTCTGAAAAAATAAAGTAAGAGGGAATTAGATTTAGTTCATCCATTCAACACATTCAACTGTATCATTCATACCAGAAACATGTATTACTCCTTTTTTCACGTAGTGTGTTAGACATGGGAGAAATGGAGACCAAAGACAGAAAGACTGATCCCACAGTGAGATGAAGGTGAAATACCTTTTTTACTTTTTCAATCTGCCCTCAAGTGACTCACAACCTAATTGGGGAAGTGTCTAGTCTACTGTCCTTTCAAGATATGAACAAAAAAATATAACTGCTTTTAATGTACTCTTACAACAAGATAAACCAAAGCCTCTTTAGAAAATAATTTTAGATAGAAAGTTTTGTCTAAGTTGCTTAACATATATACTTGAGGCAGAAGTATGATTGAACAGAGTGATCCTAAAAACTGGTGGTAATGTAGAAGATGAATACATGAGCAATTCAAATGTTTGGCAAACCATCAAAGTCAGTTTAAGCTCAGATATGAGTGTGTGTGTATTTATTAGCCTCTTAATTTATCTTTAAGTTCAATATTCTAGAGGGCAATAGCAGTGCTCTTTTATTTTGTATAATACTTCACCCAATGTAGAATCTATAAATAAAGTTGTGCTCCTATATTAAAATATGAACAGAGTTTTACAATGTTTTTCATTGTATAAGATAAACATAAAATGCACAACACCTGTAACTAGCTATCCAAACACCAAATCTTACATCCCATCCTTCTTCTTTAGGGTTTAAGACAAAATTAACATACAGTATTTCATTTATCCTCATAATGTCTCTGAGATGTAGGTTTGAAGATATTCTTAATATACTTTAGAATAGAATGTGAGTCTGCAGCAGAAGAAAAATTCCACAGACATCACTAATAGGCACTCACATCAGCTCTAGCAATTCATGTCACATTTCTCCTCAGTGAAATAACAACATGAACAATATAAAGTTGCATGTGTGCTCTCTTAAAAAATTTCAGTTTTCTAATTATTTTTGAGCATGCACACACAAATAATGATGTCTTTATCAGGTGGGAGTATAATGAATAATGAATTCTTCTATGAGCCCAAATGAGAGAAGTGATAAAGGAAAAATGATGGTTAACCAAAGATTACAGTGACATTTTAATTTATTTGACAAATGTAATATGGTACGACTTTATGAAGGATCTTTATGAGCAATATTTGTTTCTTCATCCAATGATGCTTAAATATGCTAAGTACAAAAAACATGATTTTTTTTTTAGTGTTCTTTTCCTTTCTGTCTGAGGTCAAGAGCACCCTGCATAATGGATCCACTAGAAAAGGCACTCTACTGTAAACAATTTTGTTTTGACTCATACCAGAATCTCAGCCGACCAGATGTAGTTTTCTAGGTCTAGTAGCAAGAGCAGCAATAGGTTTGCATCAAATTTCTGGCACACTGGCCACTACTTTTCCTCTGAGGGATCAGAGTATGTTTCACTCACTGGTGCCCTGGCACTGCTGGAAGTTCCTCAGAATTCACTGACCACCTTTCTGGGGTTGTGACCTACCCTCATGTTGACTGGCTCCCCACCTTGGCAGCACAGACAGGGCTTTATCCAGTGAAAAAGTGGTTTATGTTGTCATGTACAGGCTGACTACTTTATTGTGAGCCACTGGGACCACATGAGTACGTAATGGATGATGTGTGAGCTCTCAGGTGGGCTGAGTTTACACAATGCCAACTTCCCTGGCTCTAAGTGGAAACTGCAGTCATCATCTGCTTCTTTTGGCCACAGATTTGCCAATACTCTACGTCTTTTGAGCATTTAGCTATTCTGGTCTAGTGTGAGCAAAACTCCCTTATGATTGATTTTTTTTTAATTTAACTTTTACATCGGCTGTTCTGGAGGACTGCAAACTTAAGTCACAGCCTGAATATTCAGATAAGTCCCTCTCACAAGGATCCATGTTCTCATGTGAATAAGAAATATGACTGCCAATTTGGAGCCATGATCAATCTGGAATCTGTGGTTGATTATTTTTTATGTGGGGACAATGTTCTTTTCCCTTCAGTAAAGTAACTCTGGAAACTGACAGTAAAGCCAGAGCTTTTTTTTTCATGAGCAATTCAATTTGAATGATTCATGGTTAACATGTTCCCTTACATAAGCATGAATGAACAAATTCACATTGAGGAAAGCCTATTAACTTGTATTTATTTTTGAAACTTTAAACTTTTGCAGTATTCTAAAGTACTTCAAAAAATACCACACACACAAACACAAATTTGGGTCAATAGTCAGTGTACAGCACAATTGTAACTAGAAATATACAACGGGGGGGGGATGGGGGGGGGTGATACATCCAGTGACTGAATTTAGACAAAGGCCTTGCTATAATTCAACATTTAAATCCAAAAGCAACTTACTGAATGCCTGAATTCCAAACCAAAGGAGCTAGGGAAGTGAAATCCAGTGAATCAATGATGTGAATTGTGTATATTTACATGTAAAATAATCCCAAATGGAATAATCATGTTGTAATTAACAGGACAAAGAGTGGGTGTGTGCTCCTTGACGTCATTCCCCAAGAGAAAAAATGTCCCCGTCACCGTAGCTGAGGTAGCATGATTGTCAACTAATTCTGTGAACACTTTTATCCTTGTATCTGTGATTCTATGCTTTTCACCCACTTTTTCTTTCCTACTAAAAACATGCTTCTTGGAATTGCATTTCTGGACTTGTATTTCCTATAATCTTGGAATTTTTCAATTTTCAGACTTTTTTCTACTTTGCAAAGCCCAGCCCATCATTTGCTGACCCTGAGGCCTCTACAACTATCACCTCACTAGCTTTTCTATGGTGCAAAATGGGAGGGAACCTTGGACAAGGCTTTTGGCAAACTGTACATCACCTTCCATCTGTTTCCCAGCTGTTTCAACTGAGGTAAAACTCCCTCCATTTTCTTCAATCTCCTGTATCTTGTGCCAAATGGTAGGTGTTGAGGAGGAATCTGGACACTGCCTTCCTTTCTTCCTTACAACCACAAACAAAGTGTCACCATCTGAACAGTATTCCAATGCAAAATATTACACTTGTTGTTTATCGTCTCAGATACTTTAATGCACATGTGGGTGCGTTCTCACACTCCCTCCCCACCTGGAGGAAATGTTGACTTATGTGTTCAGGTAGGTTTGGCAGTCCCAGTTGCCTAACCTTTTGCTCCCTGGGACTACACTAATGGAAGAAGTCTGCAATACTTCCGTGGAGGATAAAAATTGCCCTCCAGGATCATTTCTGTCTAACATTTAGAATTTCTCCATATGTGACTTTTTATTTCCCCTAGTGCAAGAGGATGCCAAAAGATAATAATGTTTTATTGAAGACAAGTAATGTGAGGGCTTGATCTGTTCACTAGTGGCATAGAATGCTTTTTAGCAAAAGAGAAATATTAAAGTATGATTGAGTATAATTTTGTCTACCCAGGGTAAACTTATTAACTGGTTTAAATGAAGAACATAATTTACCTACGTCTGTAAAATATCAAAAGATAAAAGGACTGTCTGTATAACTTAGACTAAAATTTATATTCTGAAGAATGAAACTAAGCCACAGTCTATTTTAGTTCTTTGCAACTTCTTGCATCAATGTTTTTTAAGCTATTCAAGATGATAGATATTCTGTTACTATTCACAAAGCTGCACAAATAGTAGCTGTGGGAAGCTAAAATGATTATATGTACATAGTCATTGGGATTGTAGATGGAGGCAGGGAAATTTATAGAATAATTGTATTGATGCTCGTAATTTCCACATTAAATGGGAAATTGCCTTTTTTATGAAGAATCTATCCAACTTGCTACTTGAGCTTCTTAATGACAAGGCATTTCAGCCTCTCCAATTTTTTTTTCAGAGTAAACAACCTTCCCCAGGGGTTCTTAAATTCTCTTGCTCATCCACTTTCCAGATAGAGAAACATAGCTATGGTGAGCTACTATTACAAATTATGTGTCTACTACATACTAAGGTGTGCAAGGGAAAAACAGGATTGAAAACCACTATGCTAAATCTAGAATAGAAATTAACACTGAAAACATCCACTATTTCTTCTAACTTTGATGTGAAAAAACACACTATGGTAATAGTTTACTTATAAACCAAACCCAAATTTCAAAGACCAAACAAAATTCTTCAGGAATAGTTTAGCAATAGTAACAGTAATGGTAACAGTTGTACTCAACATGCAAAAATCATTCTATGGGCTGGACCAGTGATTGTCAATTGGTAGATGTAACTCTTTCACCATCCAACCTCTGCTGACTGCCTCCTTGATTTTCCTTGGGTCTCTAAATCATCCACACCTTACAAGTGATATTTCCTCAGAGTGGATTGTCTAACACACTCTCATGGATGAAGTAAGTCAAATAAATCCCAATTTAGTGAAATTGAAGGTATATTCATTTTTATTATATTTGTGTAGCCAATTATATGTTTTGAACAAATAATTAATATAGGATATCCTATTTATGTTAAAGGCACTTAGGTTCTTACTTGGTGAACTATATTGAATGATTAACTGTGTAAAGCTAAACATATTATGTAACCAATAGTAAATTTTAGTTTATGTGCTGGACTTATTCCTAGTACATTTGGACTTATTTTTATATATCTAATTGTTAAAGTGAGATTAATCAAAATTGAGTGTATATGACTGTTGGTATGATAGCTACTTACATAAGCAAATATTACAACTGGAATTTATTACATAACCATATTATGTGAAGTAATGATATTAAGGGGAAAAGTATGAAGACGAGACACTTTATAAAACATACAGATTTTTAGGTTGCATTTTTGAATGAGAGACGAGAGAGAGACCTTACAATAGTACAGGATTGTTCTTAAACTGGTTACAATCTGATAATTTAGTGTAAATATGGATATGAATAATTTAAAAACATATACCTCAGAATTTACATAAAAATAAAATATCTGAGTCTCTAAGTCCTTCACACCTTCTATGCAGATATTTCCTCAGAGTAGAAAACGATCTTGCCTTGGCATTGCATTGCATTCCTGGGATAAACTGGGAAATATTTTAACAAAGTCATTCTCTTTGCCTTCTCCTTCCTCCCTAATTTTGAAATGAGGCGGTTATAAGAATTTTAGCCAATTTAAATTAGGTACCTAGTTAAGAACTCATTTCAATTTCAATTATCTACTTTTTGTGCTTATCAATCTATGAATCCAGTTTTATTTTAGACTCATCTTAGTGGAGTACTTTTGTCTTTAAATAATGAGACCCTTAATAGATGATTTTGTTTTATTTCACTTCCTTACCTCTTCTATTATTTGTTTACCACACAGTTCTTCCCACAGTGAGAAAATTACAAATTAATGGCTCTTCCTCCATGACATAAATATCAAGTGAAATATAAAAAGAACTAAAAAATTTTCATGGAATTGACATCATGATTCATGGTGTATAATTCAAATATATTTAATAAACAGTATTTTTGCTAAAAATTTTAAAAAGACCAAAGATACACAAAATGAGAATACAATGCAACTTATTTGAGTCTAATTTAGCATAGATTTAGTTCTTCTCACTACCAACTTCAAAGTATTAAACATAAAAACAAAAGCAATACATGTCTTCTGGGTAAATACAAACTTCTTAGAAAGTGGTTACAGATGCCCAGAATTGACTTTATGCCTCTTGGTATATCCTAGAGAGAAAATATAAACTGCAAAAATGCCATGACCATCCGTATACACATTTGTATAGTGCCTGAGAGCAAAGAACTTCTCAAGGATCCCCACCTTCCAATGGGACCAGGAACCCTGAGTAAGAAATTCTGATATTCAGTATTGCATTACATTTTCCCTGATCATATTAGTTTAAAGAGTACAACACTCCTCTGGGGTCCCATCCAACTGTCTTTACCCCTTTCTTAGAATGCTCACCACATTTTGCCACTATTTGGATCCTTTATTTCCTCTACTAGAATATAAATGTTTGATGTCAACTCATTGATTCAGTAATTGGAAGTAAATAAAGATAATATTGGCACTCACATTAATATTTTAATACATGCAAAAGCAACAGGTGGGGCATGAAAAGGATGCAAACCTATTTACCTCTATTCAGCTCATATATCCGTAAATGGCTTGGAGTTAAATGGTGTTACTGCATCCTTGAGAGGATAAGGAGGGAAATCAAGATTTTTCAGGAATTAGGGACAAAAGGTAATTCAGCAGTGACCAGAGATTTGTATCATTTCTAATTTACAGCTGTCAACAGAACAAAAAGGATTGAGATCTCTTCTAAAATCAGAAAACAGTATACAGCTTTTTCACTGAGGTGCCAGAAAATTCAGTACTGATTCTGCTAACAGCTTGGTAAATCCCTTGGACATTTAAAGAGAGAGCTTCCATTAAGTTTTTTTTTATATTCTGGAAAACGAGTTTTCTAAGATTGTGAAGGCTTACATTTATGTCATGGTTCTGAGCCTCTTTGACTAAATCACCACCATGACTTTAATATATTTTTGTAACAGTAACTCTCATAAATTGTTGAGCTTGTCATTTATCTTCATGTCCACTTTGCTTCTCTGGACTCTGGAATCCAGGTACTGTAAGATTAAGAAATGTGCCTTATTCATCTTCACATTCCCAATGCTAATAAGCATTTAATTATGAATCTCTACTGGATCTGTAATTTTCATGCTCTGGTAATGGATTATGATTTCAGTGATAACCTTAAGGAGCCTTGGTCTAAGAATTTAAATGACCTTCAGTTTTAAAAAAAACAAAAACAGAAACCATCACTTAATATTGCTTTATATGAACTTTTCAAAGCACTTACATATAATTAGTAGTACATGAGAACAGTTAACATTAGCTCCATTTTATATGTATATTATTATCTCCAAAGATGTTTAGACAGAAAAGCAGCAAACCAGTGTCACTGATATAAAATGAAAAACCAAAGAAATTGAATTATATCATAGCAAGTGAAAGAACAGACTGTACACAGAGTACAGTCACCACCCTCAGCACTATTGGAATGTTGGACTGGGTAATACTTGTTACATTTGTATTCAGTGAAGTATGAACATATTCAAGATAAACAGGTGGAGATGACTGTCCTGGACAGAGTAGAATGTTTAACAGCACCAGGTTTCTACTCACCAGATGCTTATAGTGATCTCCAACTCTACCTTAGTGCTGTCAGATACTCTAAAGGACTCCCAGTTCAATTTAAAATCCAGATAAACAATGCATAGTATTTTAGTATAAGTATAACCAATATTGCATGGGATATACTTACATTTAAAAATATTGACAGTTGATCACAAATTCTAATTGAATTGGGCATCATGTATTTATATTGACTAAATCTGTCAACCCTGTCCCAGTTATGACATTCAAAAATGTTTGTGGACATTGCCAAAAGCCCCAAAGGGGCAATATCACCCATAGTTAGAACCTATACATACAGAATATTTGAGGCAAGACATCAATAACCTCAATTACACAACTCTCTCTAGGAATGACCAACTGGATTCAGAAGTCAGTCAGAATTTCTTAGGTGAATGGCACCACCTTCGTACTGTGGCCAATCCTTATCTCCTCCAAGCCAATGACCAGATTGTCTGCACATAAAAATTGCTTAAGAAATGTTTTTGTTAGTGCTAATTTACACAAAAATGTAACTGCAGAATAAGTTTCTCAAATAACTTCAGAGAATTATCCACATAGAATAGCAAAATGGAGCATATGGCATCACTATTGAAACTCTTTGCCATCTCTCTAAGTTATCCCTTTAGTTGTGGAGTATTATGTTTCTATAATAAATCAAAGCACGTAAGAGCTAACACTAAATTATATTGTTAATTACACATTATTTAATAAATAAATCTTGACTTAATAAATACTGATTCATTACGAAGATAGTTTTAGATTTTAAACAGATTCTTACAAATTATCTATTCCCACCTTCTCTGTTTATAGATACCATCAGAGAGACAGAGTAACTGACAGGCTCATCAGAAGTCACATACTGTCACACAATGTTTTTAGGCCTCAAATATCATTCAGCAATAGAAAGAGACATAAATACATTTTATGAAACCCGTAAATATCCTTTACTTATTGCATGGGCCTTTCACAAGAACAAAGACTTGAGAAACACCACCATTTAACTGTGATACTGAAATACAGCTATGAAAGCTAAAAGTACAAAAAGAATCTTTACTACCCAGTATGCCAAATGCACAAATGTTAACCACAGTGTCTACCACTTACCTGCTTATTCAATCACTAACCTTCCTTTTCCTTATCTTTAACATAGAATTAAAGTAAAAGGATTAAATTAAGTAAATCATTTAGCACAGTGCCTACTGCAGTCTAAGGACCTTATAAAAATGATAGATTTAAATCAGCAGTTAAAAATATTTTTTTGCTTTGCTGTTTTTAAAGTGTAGGAAAATTTTGTTCTGAAAATAGAACTCAAACTAAAACCTAGGAAGTTTAGACTTTATACAGTGACCAGCAGACTTCCATTTTACACTGAAAATTGGATGAACCCCTAAAAGGATCTGTTTGTTATTTCTGGTTAGTCTGTAAATGAAGCTGAAGGTTTAAATATGACTTTTCAATGGAACTGTTGAGGGGAGACTTTATAAGGCCCTGTGGGATCGATGTATGAATTTTTGTTTTCTCTGGAAGTTTTCTTGTGAAATTTGATGAAACTTAACGAAGCCTGGAATACCCAATAAACTGGAGTCAGAAAGTATGTGTGTGCATGTGTGCGCATGCTGCTTCTCCTTTAAAGAATCCTGGCAGCCACTTGCATGGATTTAAGTAGATATAGTAACATTCTGCTTTAATGTTAGAGCATACAAAATGTTTAGCAAGCACTATTAAGTGGGTTAAAAAATCACACAGAAGTATTTATGAGACAACAATTATAAACACACTCTCTTAAATACTCTGTATTATTTGTTTGCTTGGAAATTCTGTCTACTTACAATTTTCTTCACATAGTTTGAGAATTAAATGACAGGTATTTTTTAACCTCAGAAATAATTATATTGAAAGATTAATAGAAAATGATTTATAAATTGAGTTTGCTTTAACAAGTTTAAAGATAAATTACAAAAATAATAAGTCATACATACAAGTAATAAAATAAAAATCATCATAAAATCCAAGCCAACCTGTGGTTCTGGACCCATGCACCATGCAGCTGTTAGTTTCTTTTTGACTGCTGCTGGTAGAGTTAAATGCTCAGTGAGCTATTTGTCTACTGCAGCTGTACTGGCAAGAAGGAAAACAGTCTCAGTGTGACTCATCTGCATTAAAGTTGATTTGTGATTGTTTTGTAAAGGGACTTTTACAATTAAAAGAATTTTAAGAATTCAGAAGTTACATTTATGGTACACTACTTAAATACCCTCTACAAATAGAATTCTGTTCACACTGACTAACATTTGCTTTCTAAAAACAAAAACAAAAACAAAAATAAAACCAGTGATCTATGATTAAATCAACTTGTGTGATTTAATAATTTCCCAAAATGTACAGGTCATATCATCCTCCTTCTCATCATTATTACTACCACTTTACTATTTGTACATTTTGAGTTGGCAAAAACTGCAATGAAATTTACTTGGAAAAAAAAATCTGAAACATGAGATCTGAGTAGGGGGATGAAATCATAATTAAAAGGGTTTTTTGATGGTAAAATGTTATAAATTGCTGGCCTATGCCAGAAAGAATATGCTAGCAAAGGTGGTTGGCACCAGAGACCAGTGAAGCCAGAATGGTTGCAGTCTAAAGATTATGAATAAGAAAAGATGAGGCCTCCATTTGTATATAAATGTTATTCTGACAGATGAAAGAAGAGGTTGTGATCAGAGAAACTGATTCTAGAGTTCCATTTCTTAGATAAAGGAAGGTATGAATGATAGTTGAGTCAGTATCTGCCTGTCTGTGGAGAAAGGGGTTTGGGGAATTGACAGTCTTGTTGAACTCAGGCTCAATAGTAAAGTGTCATTTACATTGCAATTTATGCTGTCATCCATCTTTCAACCAGGTATCTACAGTCTCTATGTTAAGAATGTGGTATGTTATATACATACATGGATAGTTTATTTTGTAAAGTACTATGACATGGACCTATAGAATACAGCACCTATTCTTTTTTTTTTTTACTGTGGTATCATTGATATACAATCTTACGGAGGTTTCACATGAGCAATATTGTGGTTTCAACATTCACCCATATTATCAAGTGCCCTCCACCCCCATCCCATTGCAGTCACTGTCTATCAGTGTAGTAAGATGCTATAGAGTCATTACTTGTCTTCTCTGTGCTGTACTGCCTTCCCTGTGACCTATTACATTAGGTGTGAAAAATATTCTATATCTGTGTCTAATCTCTATCAAGACAGCATATGAATAGCATGGAGTTAAGCTTCTGAGAAAGTGAAGCTTTCATTTAAGTCTTGCAGACTATTTATATGTTGTAATTTTACATAAATCTAAAGCATTATTATCAAAATTCACAAATTAATATTTTTTTCACATGTCATATTTCACAGCCCATAGCTTCTGGAATGTTTCAAGAGCTTACAGGATTAGATATTAAATAGCATTCAGTATTTTATTTCACCGTGGAAGGGATATTAATATTTTTGTTGATACACCTGCAGTCCAACACCTGTGTTGCACAAATGGAATACACAATTTACTCCTAAATGTAATTTCCCAACACACACAAATAGAGCATATTCTGTGCTGATCTTCAAATAATTTTCAATCAGTAGAAAGACTCTTACCAGTAGTACATATTTTGAAAAGTTTTGCAATGATTAAACAAAATTATGATTGTAATTATATCTGTGTAAGTTTTATAGCTTTATATGTTGCTTGAACTGTTAGATATTTAGAAGGGAAGGATGACTTTGGGAAAGTAGTAGGGCTTTGGAGCCAGCCAACCTGAGTTGGAAATCTTGTTGTTACTTACTGTGTGGTTTTCTGAGCCTCTCTTTTAAAATTCAGACTCCCCAGTTTACAGAACCTACTCGTGATTGTTACAAAGGGGAAAAAGGGGGAATTAAAGTGTATATATCTGAGATGTAGCACCAACTCAATAATAAACACCTATTATTAACATTATTAAACTTAAAATGTATCATGAATAAGATTTAATTAACTGAAATTTTTACTAAGTAACAGTTATTAGTCTTTTAATTTTATTTGGATGATTTAATTGTCATTTCACATCTAGAATTTAGTGAAATACATCTTGATTTGGAGGTGATTATTATTTTCTAGCTCTTCTACCAGTATATATTTTAAAAGACACAGCTGTACTCATAATTTCTTTGGCCAATCAGCAAGGTTTGATTATATTTCCTTTTAAAAAATAAATGACTTTTGCAAGTCTGTATAATTTTCTTTCTTTCATATTTTCTTTTTACAGCTTTGCTACTAAAAAACAGAGTCAAAATTAAAGCATACATTTTTCTCTGAGTGAAATTCAATGGCCTTGTCTTTTATTTTCAAACTAAGCCAAAATAAAAAGCATATGTATGTTTGTATGTCTGTGAGTATATAAATATTATACTCTAAGCATATAAAATGTTTTCTTTAGTCACTATTGGTCACATACACATTTACCAAATTCATACAAATTTTTGGTACATATAGAAAGTGTTTCTAGATCTTGAAATATTAAATGTTATTCAAAACTTATGCAATATTTAAATACTCTTTTGAATGATTTAGAATGAATTATATCCAGCTGTGTACTGGAAGGAGGGGAAAAAGCTCTAGTTTATACAATTTGCTGCTTTCCATGATGTAAATATTCTTGGCTAACTAGAGCTCCACTAACTGGCTCCAGCATGCCACTGTAGTACCTTAGTATTCGACAAAATAAATTCTGGTATTCAGAAATATCACAAGATTATGGATAAAGATCTTTATAGTGATAACCTCCTAGAAAACAAAGTTATTTTAGGCTATGAAGGAGGGGGTATGATGAGCTAATTAGGGGATGATCCCAATAATTAGATAATAGTATTTAAAACAGTATTCTAAAGTTCATCCATGGAACTGACAACATTTTTCTATTGATTCTTAACTCTTCTTATTGTGTAGATCTGACAACCAATTCTCCAAAATAGGTAAAATACAGAAGCTAGGCTCATGCCATTATGAGCAAAGAAAAGGCTAGGAGTTACTATCATATGAAACACATAGCAACCAGTTGCTAATCATAGATTATTGAGGTACTAGCAGTAATCACTACATGTGCTTTTTTTTTCGTGAAATGAAACAATAGTTGTGTCAAACCTAAAGCATAAAATGAAATATTCAAGAAGAAAAGGACCACCCTATGATATCTAAATACTGGAAACTAACATTATAGACATCATCTCATACTATTGAAAAGACATTCCAAATTTCTCACAACTACAATAATATTTTTCTTTTGAGATAGACACTGGAATTATTTTCTCTTGAGAGTATTTCTACATTTAATTACTTAAGGAACTTACAACTTAAAACAAAATGTAAAGGATGATCTGGAAAAAGACAAGAGAGTCTCAATTGTTGGGACTGTCAACAGAGAGAAAAGCATTTCTCAGATGGGCTCTTAACTATCATGCTATTTTAAGTACTAGACAAAGTAAAATATACAAAGTACCTGTTCTCTTTCTATAAAGAGTTGACTTACACATAGTAAACACAAGGAAAATACCACAGAAACATATATAAACCTTTTCTGAAAATCTATTTGGAGGAATGTTCATTTTTGTGTCACATGCATTTAAGTACATGCTTTGTGTATGTTCTTATGACAGTACTAAGGGGAAATTTTCCTATTTTTAAGCTTATATTTAATTACAACAAAACAGGGCATCTTCCATTATGGGAGCTTACTATGAGATATTAGAAATTAAAAAGATTGTGCTTATAATTAAGGTCCATGTTAGAAGCCACACATTAAATGTTAATTAATCTGCACTAAAACACTTACATTTTCTGGCAATAGCTATGGAAATGAAAATGGCAATAGACTTGTCATAAAAACCTTAGTGCTCATCTAATTGTTGTAATCGCTTTATTCTCTGGTTACTGACAGCCTCATAGATTTATTTAATAGACAAATGAGATAATATACATGAAAATACTTTATAAAATTACCCCAAAATAAATAGAAAGTAGGTGAACCCTCCTAAATTGTTGGTGGGAATGTAAATTAGTTCAACCATCGTGGAAAGCAATATGGAGGTTCCTCAAAAAACTAAAAATAGAAATAAATATCATTGGACCCAGGAATTCCACTCCTAAGAAAACAAAATCACAGATTTAAAAAGATATATGCACCCCTATGTTTACCACTGCACTATTTACAATAGCCAAGACATGGAAGCAACCTAAAGAGTCCATCAACAGATGAATGGATAAAGAAGATGTGGTACATACACACAATGGAGTATCATTCAGCCATAGGAAGAAAACAAATTCTACCATTTGCAACACCATGGGTGGAGCTAGAGGGAAATAAGCCAGACGGAGAAAGACAAGTATCAAATGATTTCACTCATTTGTGGAGTATAACAGCAAAGCAAATCTAAAGTAACAAAACAGCAGCAGACTCACAGTCTCCAAGAAGGGACTAGCTGTTACCAAAGGGAAAGGGGTTGTGGTGGGTGGGTCAGAAAGGGAGAAGGGGATTAAAGGGTATTATGATCAGTGCACATATGTTGGGTGGTGGGGGAACAGGGAAGGCCGTATAAGCACAGAGAAGACAAGTAGTGACTCCATAGCATTTTACTACACTGATGGACAGTGACTGCAATGGGGTTGGGGGGACTGGATAATATGGGTGAATGTAGTAACCTCAATGTTACTCATGTGAAACCTTTATAAGATTGTATATCAATCATACCTTAAACAAACAAACAAATACATAAATAAATAAATGGAAAGTATTGCTTGGCACAAAGTTCCTATAGAACTTCAAAATATATTTTCACAATATAATTGTATTACTTTCTCTAGTGTCTCAGATAAAGTGACATTGGTTTCTATTATCCTTTCTCTCATATAACTATATATGTTTCTTTCCATTCTAGAATATACTATTTCTCAACTGAAGAAGAGACTATTTTCTAACATAGAAAAGTTTTTAACTTAAGTTTGATAAAATCCATGATACTTAAGATCTTGGCTATTGAAAAATACTGCATTTAAGTGATTATACTTTAAATGCTTACAATATTACAAACATAACATTATCATGCATTTAGTCAGCAACAAAGCAATGTCTTATTAAAAGTAATCCATGGAAAATGAGAAGTTTTTCATAATGAAAAGAGAAAGTTTTATAATTCATATTACATTTCATCATTAGTTTAAGAACCACACTAGTATTTTTCACTTAAACATATCACATTCACATAAAATTAATATCCAGGTATGAAAGAGTAATTTAGTGAATTAGTGCTAATGTGTCCTAAGATAAAAATTGACTTTAATAAGTTTCTCTTTATTGCTAGCTTATTATCCTCAAAGTACATATTGAATATGCATATGTCAAAATATATTTGCCACACCAAGTGCAATTTATATACAGTATTATCCACACATTAAATGTTTATATACATGTGCAGACACATGGAGAAATAAATATAACACACATATTTATTATGTTAAATCATGGCTAAAGCAAACACTTCACCTAATGTTCATAAGTAAGACTTGAATATTAGAAAAATTCCTTAATTTAGGTATTTCAATAGCTCTATAGGAGGAAAGTATTAATTTAAGTAAGGTCTTTTGTGATAGTGATTATGCTCTAAAAACATTAATTGAGGTTTCTGTTGAGAAAAAATAATCATCATCAACAAACATACATAAAATGTCATTGTTCATTGTAACCAATAATTTAGGTTTGCCTCATGAACCCACCAAACAGTATCTCAGTGAGTTCTCTGCTACCCACAATTAAAATGGTAAGACATTTCCAGACATGTGGCTCAAAGATATATTTTAGTCAATTAAACAGCTAAATTCAATGAGTGCTAAGATTCTGCTTGTTATGCAAAAGTCTACTTTGATGGTTTAATTTCTTCATCTTCTCATATTACACTATTTCCTCTCCTTAGCAATTGTATGCATTAACATAGCATAATCTCAGGGATCATGATCTAGGTTCTAAAATGTAAAGACAGGAAGCACAATTTTATGGAACATGAAACTAAAGCTGCTGTGAACAGTTATTACAGACTAGTAGCAATTCCACATGACTGAAACATTATAATTGTTCATAATAGCCAATAACAACAACAAATCATGAGAAGTTCATTATTACAATTTTCCTGATATTGCTAGGACATAATTTCTCATTTTCAAGGTAACCATTTAACAAAACAATAGAACTTTCAAAAGTTAAAGTTAATTAACTATTAATAATCACTTTTCCCAGGATTACCACGTATGCCTTAGCTCATCTTCCAAAGACATGACTTTAGAACTCCTTTACTTTTAAACTCCTCCATTTACAAACCATGTTTTGGAGAGCATAAGACAAACTCAAATAATGGAAACACAATAATCTCAGAAAATTTCCTATTCAGTGAAGTGGGAAAATCTGGCCTTCAAAATGCTGACTATTAACATATTGGCCCTATCATGATAGAGATATTCCCACAGCATTCTAATTCATCTTTATGACATGCATTTTTTAATTTAACTAATACATACTGAAAAAAATTCCAAGAATAGACCAGCTTTGTCATTTTTATATTTAAAGTCTTTGAAATTTAATATAATATTTGTTTTTCTGAATTATCATTAACATCATGAATGTTTACAGATAATTTAAAAAGTTAAGACTTAATTAGCATTATTTAATTGAATAACAAGACAATTTTGAACCATATAATCATGATATAAGATTGATTTTTTTTCCTTAAAAATGTAATACACCACACATAAAAAAAGTTTTATTCTGTTGTGGATGAGGAAAAAAAAAGAACAGTAAAGTGAGGGTCACATGACACAGTAAATAAATGACAGACTTCATTTGGAAGGTTTAAGATGGCCCTCTTTTTGGAAGCAGCATAATCACTGCTGGCATACAGAAGATAGGATAGCAGGCCAGAAAGGGGGATCTGAGTTCTTTATTGTTAACATTAAAGTCTTACATAAAACTGTCTCCACATTCCATAAAAATGCCATGGTGCTTCAGGAAAAATACAGACCTGAGACAATAGTTTATTTTGGCTGGAACTAAAGTTCCAGAACTGAAGAGTTATAGCCAGAAATAGGAACCAGCTTTGAGAAAAATTTAACTGAACTAGGATGCAGTGAAAGTGCTGCAGCATTAATACCCTAGTGCTTCAGGATCTGAATCAAGGGCCCTTTGTTAAGAACCTTGCAACATAATTAATCATCCAGAGGAAGTGAAGAATTTTGAGGTTGGAGCCTACTTACACAGGGAATTCCCTTTTCCTCTGGCACTCACTTGCCAGTACAGCTACAAAATAGGAGCAGAAATGTCTCACTCTTTAAATGATTAATAATATCTGATTTACATGAAATTAAGTCATTCACTAGCTAAGCCACTGTTTTGACTTGGGTTTTAGGGAGGCTCTCCTGCAATCCCCTGATTAACCAAAGCATGTTGCCATCTCTGGGCTTCTTCATGTCTGTTCCCCTTATTCTTCCCTCTCAGGATGGTTCACCAAGGGCTATGCTTAGCCTGATATCCACTAAAAAGAATTTCCATACCTTAATAATTGACTATTTTCAAGGTATCAATTGTTATATGAATTCCACTGAACAAATATTGACTATGTACAAATTGATAAGTAACATATCATGTAGCTTCATCAAAGGAGCTTATAAAAATTGTGTGTGTGTGTGTATGTTTGTGTGTGTGTGTGTGTGTGTGTGTGTGTGTGTATTGGTTGAGATATCCAGGAAATAAATTTTTCTCTAATTCAAAAATAGCTGGAAACATCGAAAAACAGGATTAGTTCCAGAAGAGAGATATAAATACCTATGAATAAAGTAAGAAAAAAATCATATAAAATTGAGGAGTCATGAAAAAATTTAATGAACAGCTTACACTGATGATGGTTCTGAAAGAAAAGACAGAACTTCTACAATGGGAGATGGCAGAAGAGGGCTTTCCAGAGAACAAAGAAAATAAGAGCAAAAATTGAAGATTAATGACTGACTAGTGTGTACAGAAGACTACCTGGAGTAAGGAGTACAGACAGCAGAGGTGATGGAAGCATCCTAAAAAGATAACTTGAGGCCATGTGGTGTCTTGAATGACAGGCTGAGGGACGCAGTATGATTTTGAGCAGAAAAAAACGTTCTGTCACAGTTGTAAGGAAGGTGGTCGCAAAAGCATACAGCCTGTGGGATCATGGGACAAGCAAAAGTAGAGCAAAATGTTACGATGCTGACAAGCCATCTGGACCTCAGATGGGTCTCTAGATCAGCAGAGAGCCTGATAGCACATAGAAAAGTGAAACATAAGATTTTCAAATTTACACAACACTATAAATAAGAGGTGAAATGAACCTATCTATTTTGCAAAATAATTTATTTCTAAACTCTCAAAGTTGGTGACCAGATAGGCCTAAACCTGCAGAACAATGGTTTTGAAGATCAACAACAAATTTGGGGTAGGTGTCAGCAGAGCTCTCTCCACTCCCATGCTTCTCACTGCCTATTGGGCATTCCTACATGGCTGTGTTGCCATCTCCTGCATGTCAACAGATTTTAAGTTAAATTCTTCCCCAGAACTAAACCACCTGCCTTCTCCATCCACTTTATAAGTGGCACACCAGTTTTCCTGAAAGGATTTTGATTCTTTCCACTTGTCTCTAGCCCCAACAACCTATTTAGTCACTATAATTTGTGAAATTTTCCTTTGAGGTGGCAAACACACCAAAGTCAGGTCCAGCATCTTATGCTAAGACTACTGCAATAATCATTTAGCCAAATCCACACTTTTTTACCTGCTTTCTAGGTACTTCCTGATTTGCTTTTACTCTGCCTTTCAAAAGTATGTTCCTATCATATTAAGGTAAGCGTAACTTGTTCAAATTATGCTTGGTCTCATTACCATATTCCAAGAACATTTCACACCAATTCTATCCCCTGTGAATGGAATTATTTATAAAACATTTACTGAGCACTTCCCATGTGCAATTAAGTGTGCAGGGCACTGAGGGGACACAAAGATGAGCAAGAAATTGTGATTCTTGCCCTTGAGAAGTTCACAGCACTGGAGAAGAGGTGGAGAAGAGGCAGAGAGACAGAGGAGAGATGCCAATTATTCTCTTTTTTGTACTTTTCTGTACTTATAAATTTTGAAATATAACATCAATTAGAATTAAGAAATAAGTCAATACAATGAAGGAGATGCTAGGAGAGTGGTTTGAGAAGAGAAGCCCTCAATCTGCTTGATTTTAGTTAAGAAAGAATCCCATGGAAAGCAAATGAGCCAGAATTTGGAAATGGAGAATTTGCCTAACACAGAACCTGGGAATTGCATTTAGATCAGAGTGAATAGAGGACTGAGACAGAGCACCTGGAATATACTGGGAACACTACCTCAAAGTGCTAGAAACAAGAACGTGGGGGAAGAAGGGAGATGATGCCAAGGCCAACCTGTGAGAGTCTTTGATTTCCATGCTGAATATTTTCTTTTGATAATAGAAAGGCATTGATGGTTTTAATCAGGGAGTAAAAGATTGGCTTTTAATGTCTAATTTTGCTATCTATAAATGATATATGCTCCCTCTCTACTGCTATGAAAACCTTCATGCTCCTATCCAGAACAATTAAAGGCATGGATTAGTTAATAATATTGTCCCTAGGAGTAGTAGTGCATGGTAGGTACTGAAAAAAAAATCAATTAATTCTAAATAATCTTTATGGTCAAAAATAATAAGTTATTGTCTCTGGTGAAATTCTAATACAATACCTCTTGCAATAACTAAAAGAAAAACATTCTTTAAGAATGTAATTTCTTTAGAATTATTGATGTTAACACAACAATAATGGCTAACCCTTAAGTAGTGCTTATTAGAACTGTATTCTAAGCACCTACATTTATTGACTTACTCCTTCATTTCAGGATTAAGGAAACTGAGGCACAAAGAGTTCAATAACACCTGCAAGATCACATGACCAGCAAGGCACAGAGCTAGGATTTAATCCTAAGCAATCTCCCACTAGAGTCTGTGCTCTTACCCATTTCACAAAACAATCTTATCTAAGTTCTCCATTTTGACCCCATACCAATAGATCCTCCTGAAATAAATGCAAACTAAGGAGATGAGATCACCACGAGCAACATTTAATGGCCTGCCCTTCTCAATCTAAAAACTCAAAGCAATTCATGATCTCAAAATTCTTACAGTCTTTAATTACAGAGATGACCACATCATTAACAGACCAACATGATTACTTGGTAATTTTGCTCCCTCAGCGTAAGATCAGTGGACATTAATAAACACAACCTGGAAAGAAGGAAATTATCTAAAACTCGTCCAAAGAGTAACTCTTCTTCTCAGCCTTAGATTCTAAGGCCGAGGGATCTAAACAACTTGTAAAACAACATCTTTAATAGTGTGATATTGCTATTGGGTATGCTGATAGGGTATTAGGCTTCAGTTGCTTTGAACCTATAGGCTTTTCAGCAATTAATTCATTTTCGAAGTTTGTTTTCAAAGGTAGCTATGCTACATGGTAACTGCTCAAAAGAAACTATGTGAGGAGAATTGGCGATGACTAGAACATAGAACTCTGTCACAAAGTGTAAAACTCCTATGTAATTATTCATGTTTCCTGAATACTCTAAGTAATTTACAACATTTTCAACAAAATTTATGTGGCATAAAAGCATGGAACGTATGTTATGACATCTTTTGTAAACAACAGTCAGGTACGTAGATATTCTATTCTCAGCCATAACTTGTTCCTATTTGGAAGGCAGCACTAACATCTCCACTTGGAAGAGAAAATATCTGCTATTAGTATAAACTGTATCATGGCCCATATAAAAAGCTAAATAAATATATATTATATATCTTCTAAAGAGCTACTAAGCCATCATAACTTTGTGTTAAATTAACTTTTTGATGTAATTGTTGATTCACATGCAATCATATATAACACAAGAGATTCCATGTACCCTTTACCCAGTTTTACCCAATAGTAACCTTGCAAAACTATAGGATAATATCACAACCAGGATATTGGCATTGAAACAGTTGAGGCTCTAGTGGAAGATTCCTCAAGATTAAACCCTAGCTCTGTGCTTTGCTAGTCATGAAATCTTGCGTGTATTACTGAACTCTCTGTGCCTCAGTTTCCTTATTCCTGAAATGAAGAATTAGTTGAGTTAATAAATGTAGGTGCTTAGAATACAGTTGTAATCAGCACTACTTAAAGGCTGCAGATGATTTCCCTCACCATAGAGACCCCTCATGCGACTCTTTTGCAGTCACACCCAATCCCCCGTTGGGCTACGCCCACTCTATAACTGCCAGCAACCACTAATCTGTTCTGCTTCTATAATTGTTATCCTTTCAAGAATGTTATGTAAATTGAAAAATAAACATATAACCTTTGAGGAGACTCATCCAAGTTGTTGAACTTCATCAACAATTCCCTCCTCTTTAATTGCCGACCCTCTCAATAGGGTCTTTCATAGAGCAAAAGTTGTTTTGCTTGAGTAAAGCAGTCGTCTTAAAGTATATTGCTCTGTGAGGCCACCGCTTTCCTGGACCTTTGTCTAAAGTCAGCAGACTGTTGTCGGAGCTTTTAATGTCTGTGTTCATTGGTGTTTTGAGGTTGCTGGCTTCTTCAGCTCTGAGTCTGGGACACATAAAGCAAAAGCAAACCCAGGGCACTCACCACCATGTCATTTCTTGGGTCTCAAAGTTCCTAGCCATTCTGCCTTCCTTTCTCTACCTTGCAAAATCTTCTTAGGTTTGTCTTATATATACTGGCCAGTGTTTTCAGTTGTACTTAGTGGAAGGAATCAAGAAAAATGCATTTGTTCTCTCTTTCTGGAAGCAGAAGCTCCCAAATTTACTTCTAATGTATAAACTTATTAATAAATTATGCAAAGCTATTTTAAAATGACTGGTGTAGAAAAATCATAATATCGCATCTTTTTTGTAAGCACTTTCCATGTATTTATTTCCAAGTACAGGGATTATCAGTAGGAGATGTCAAAGGATGCCATAAATCTAAACCCAGAATTTTAAGCACTTTAGAATAAAGATCAAACATACTTATTTTTTAAAGTTCCATGTAATTTAGATTCCTCATCCCCTTTCTACAATTATTCAGGTACTTATTTTATTCTTTTATCAACTATTCCCACAGAAACTCTGTGCCAGATGTTGTCCTGGGGAGCTGGAATCTCAATCTCTGGATCAAGTTTAGGATATACAGATTAATAAATAATTTTAATGCAAAATGACTCATTCCAAAATAAAAAGATGCACAATAAGCTACAAGACTATTGAGAAGGAGAGAATATTTTTTCTAGGGTGAGTTAAGGATGGCTTCAAGGAAAAAGTGGCCACTGGGATGGGTCTTAAAGAATGAGTAGAATTTATGAAGATGTATTAAGAAGAGTATTCCAGACAAAGGAAATAGCAAGAACAAAATCTTGCAAACACAAAAGAGCATAGAATGCCCTTTCCTTTGGAAAGCAATACTTTACCGGGGTTGAAGGCCAGTACATGGAAAATGCTGAAGAACTGGAAACAAAAATGGCAAAGAGTGTGAGCTGTGAGCAACATGGGATATTTTAATTTGAGGATTTTAATCAGGGCAGAATAAGATGGGTGTGCCTGAAGAGTAGAAACCTGACCTTATTTTTTAGATCCTCTCCTTCCAACACCCACATCCAACAGGATTACCCAACTTTGGCAATATTGACATTTTGGACCAGATCACTCTGTATTGTGGGGCTGTCCTGTGCATTAGAAGATGTTTGCAGCATCTCTGGCCCCTAACCACTAGATACCAATAGCTTTCCACCCATCCACAAGTTGTGACAATTATTTATCTCTAGATATTGTCAAATATCTTGTGGGGGACAAAAATCATCCTGGTTTGCATCAAGAATAAACGCTTCCACTCAGTGGAGGTGGTCAGTGGAGATTTAACTCAGTGGTCACACTTGAATTATAAAAACAAGTGAATAAGGAGGCATTAGGTTAAACTGAAGAGGGACTCTTGTAACACTACAGGTGAGAAACTGCACTTGTAAACTAAGAAATTAGGTAAGGGAAATATTAAACAGTTGTTTAGATTGAAAAACTGATGGTCTTTGTAACTAAATACATGAATAGTTTATCTATTGGTTAGTGGCTATCTTCTTTCCTTATCCAAATCCTGTAGCTGAGGATCTTAGAACTAAGCTAATTAGCATGGTTTGAGAGAGGAATATCCAAATTATTTCTATTTTCCTCTTAATTGATGAATACATTAATAATTTTATTACACTGACTTGGCCAAATGGGCATCTACATAATATATGGGGCCTGAGCTTTTAGTCACTTTTTGTTTTTAAATCAACCACACATTTTTCTCAGAAGCACACTTAGCAAACGCGAGGCACTCAGTATGCACATTATAAATGACAATAACTGAAGGAGTGGAGAAGATGAATCAATTATACTAAAAATATGAACAGCCATTTCAAAGTGGCATTCTTGAATGAGCTTTCCATTTATGACTGGACAAACATACATAGTTTCCTAAGTAACATACAATGCATTTATTATATGACTGGCAACGATAGGGCAGTACTCTATAGTCACTAAAAGGTCGTTGTCTGCAAGAAGCTAACATCACAAAACTGAAGCCTGTGGCTTTGGCATTATTAGCACCGCTTTATTCACTTGAGCTAATTGACAAATGTTTCCAATAACACATAATGGCTGGCTGGGTTAGCAGATATCGGTATACTATCACCATAGTTATATTTAATCATATAATACAAGATAGCATTATGCAATGGAGAGAGTCAAGTTAAATAGGGTAAAATAAAATAATTTTATAATTAAACAGTACCTTTCAAAGTTAACTTCTTCATTTTTATTTTAGGCAAGACCATGCTTATAACCTGAAATTAAAGAGGACAAGATAACTACAGTTTCTTCTCTTTTCTGGTGTTGACCATGGGAATCTAGAACAGAAAATCACCACCACTACTGCTATTTACCTCCTGGATTACTTTGCAAAGGAAAAGTAAAATCAGCCAAAGACTATTATTTAGATAATTCTATATTTAGCAAATCTGAGGTATTCAAGGAAGGGTGCCCTATTCATGTCACATATATAGTTTTTTCTTTAAGAAGTGTTTTCATTTTAATGTTTTAGTCGCCATTTTCCTAACCTAAAAGCTATTAAATAGGTATGGAAACACTGAATCAACTCTACTTATAATCAATAAAAAAATGTATATATCATACAACTCCTACATCATGAGGAGAATATCAGTCATACAATATTGTAATGTAATTTTAATTGCCAGCAGATCAGAACTTGTAAATTATATTGGATTCAAAATAAAGGACTAAAGATAGGACTGGGAAAATTAAACATACTTTGTAGTTGCCAGGCAATAATATTTTTCAAGGTTGAGTAATGCATTAATCTCCTATAGGAATAGCAGACTTTAAGTTTCCATAGCCTTATAAGCCAAAATTTGATACTTTTGGCTTAAAACAATGGAGCAATCCCCCATTCCTTCAAAATTTTTTCCATATCCTCTTTAATATCCACACAGTGCAGCAATGTATTTTTGGTAGTTTATTTGCATTTCATCCTGAGATTTATAAAGAATGAAATCACTCCAAAACATTTACAACTGAATGTAGTACATATTAACATTTTAAAAACATAGCTCCATTAAACCAATAGATGTTTCCCATAATGAGAAAGTAGTAAGTTAAAAAACAATGTGTTCTTCGTTTTCTGGAGGGAAAAGTCAAAGGTATTATCAATACTATGAGAACAGATGCCCTAAAATTAAAAGGCCCCTATATTTTATATTAAATATTTCAGAGATATACATTACTCATCCCACAAATACACTAACATAGTGGTCATTTCCACATCTGTACTTAACCGAAGTTATACTTGTCGTTATCAACTTTCAATCAGGGAAATGCAAATCACAACTCACACCTGTTGGGATGCTTTTATCAAAAAGACAAGAAAGAACAAATGCTGGTGAGGATGTGGAGAAGGAACCCAATGTACTATTCATAGGAATGTAAACTGGTGCAGCCAGTACAGAAAGCAGGATGAAGTTTCCTCAAAAAATCAAAAGATATAACCACCATATGACACAAAAATTCCACTTCTGGATACCTATCAGAAGAAAATAAAAGCATGAATTCAAAAATATAAATGCATGCTTATGTTTATTGAAGCATTATTTACAAGAGCCAAGATATGGAACAACCTAAGAGCCTATCAATGAATGAAGGAATAAAGAAGGTGTGATGATACACACACACACACACACACACACACGTGTATATATGTATGCATATGTATATGTGTGTATGAAATACTACTATATGTAATAGATACATCTACAGTAGAATATTATTCAGCCGTAAAAAAATAAGGAATTTCTGACATTTGCAACTGGGGGGACCTTGAAGCTATTATGCTAAGTGAAAGAAATCAGACAGAAAAAGACAAATAGTGTACAATTTCATTTATATGTGGAATCTAAAAACAAAAGAACAAACAAAACAAAACTCATAAGCACAAAACATAGATTGGTGGTTGCCAGAGGGAAGTGGGGTGAAGGAGTGTGGGTGAAATGTACAAAGGGGATCAAAATGTACAAACTTTCAGTTATAAAATGAGTAAGTCTTGGGGATGCAATGTATAGCATGGTGATGATGGTCAATAAAAAAAGTATTGCAAATTTGAAAGCTGCTAAGAAAATAATATTTAAGATGCCTGAATGGCATAGCATTAAATGAATTTTTAAAGTAAAAAATGAATATACAAGTTTCTTGAAGGCAGAATTATTATAAATAATTGCACAGTGCAGGCATCCTTAAAATAAGGACAGACTAGTATAAGGCAGGCATTGAGAAGCATGAGTACAGTATTGGCATTATTCCAGTCACTCAGCTACTGGCAGACATAAAACAACTTGCTGTCTCGATCCCCCCCAATTACACTCCTGGTCCTCTAATGTCATCTATTTGGAAAAATATATATACCCAAGTTAAGAAGTTTATCAACCTTTAGATGAAAAAACTTTAAGTTAAAATGAAAATTTTAGTTTGAATCAAGTGATTTTTTTTTTTGTGTTTTGCCTTAGCATCATGATTGTTAAAACAAATATAAACATAGTTATCTGGGCTCAAAGAGCTAATAACTACATACAAAGCAGATGGGTTAGGAGAGATTTGCTCTGTTATTGGGACAATAAATTATTTTATCAACAATAAAAGATAAACACAAAATTTAAGGAAAATAGCAATGTACCACCCTTTCAAATTTAATTTTGGGATGTGCTTTCAGTTTTATTTTGGTTTTTTAAAATGTCTGTTTATTTGCTTTGTATCTTATTTGCTTATTGGTCTTTCTAGGAGTTTCAACACTGAACTTCTCTTCTTGCCCAGCCTCTTACTTGAATTTGTATTTCCATAGTGGATTGCTGGCTGGCATACATGCTTATTTACTTCAAAGCATCTCATTTACTTTGATTGAAATAAATAAAATGAAACACTAAGTCTAGAATTTTCTGAAAGTAAATAAGCAAGAAAACCAAATAAAGCCCTCAGCAATCAATACTTGATGTTTACACCTTAATCAAGACCCCACCGTTCTAATAAATGTTTTTACGTAAGTATCAATAACCATTCGATTTATTGTAAAATGTGAAATAATGTAAAGCTAAAACAACTACAGGGTTAATTTAATCGGGGAACACAGGCTTCCAGATTCTTAGCCTTTCCTTTTTAAATTTCTCTGTTCCCTAAACTCAGTCTTTCTACTTAAGTTTCCAAGGGCCCTACAAAAGTTCATTCTTGGCTTTGTGTCCGCCCTTTTGCTGAACATCAAGGTTTGAGGTTTGTTGGAATTCCCGCTCTATGGAGATCTACTGGACTTCCCAGCAGGTGTGAAGACCCCATGGCTCCTTCTATTGCATTTCATTTCCACTTATTAAATACTTTATCTTGGAAGATGAAGCAAAAGTGACTTTTGTGTTTCCTGGCAGTCTTCTGCTTCAAAGGACTTAATGGTGATTTGTTTATTTCAGAGGAAATGGGAGACCAGTCAGTGATGACAGATTTATTATTTAAGTGGACATCACATACAAAAAACCTTTTCGTACTGTTCAGGCTTCTTTCTAACCACACTCTAAATGTTCAAGACTATGTTATACATTTTGGCAAATCAAACCCATGTGATTCAGTATATTCAGATATGTGTATTGACTATATGACTTCCTCCACATACATTTCCAGAATAACTTAGAGAAAAGAAATGAGCAAAGAAAACTAACATTATCCTAAATTAAGAGAAAAAAAGTATTCTGATGAATTGGTAACACTAAATATTCTTTTGGAAAATAATTGAAGGAATATTAAAAAAAGTAATTAATTGGAAGGATTCAAGCGAGGTGAATTCTTAAAATTCAGAAAGAGCATTTACAACATAGGAAAAACCTCACATTTCAGATCGTTAAAAAATTTCAAGTATAACAACACATTTGACTTAATTGCTATATTAATCACTAATAAAACTTTTGTTAATGACTAAGCTTTGAAAGTAAATTTGAAGAAAATATTTACTAGAGATGGCCCAAATTATTCCTCTTCAATAAATAACCAATTTTACCAGGAAGTAAAGATCATGCAAAGGAAACATTGGGGTCTAATCAATAAAATTCTATCCTTTCTAGATTCAATTAAAAAACTCAGCTAACATTCAGTATTTATTCAACTAAATGGACAATGGTAATTAAATGTAAGATTGCTAGTCTAGGAAAGTAGATTTATACATTATCATTGCTCTTATTGTACAAAGTGGCCAATTTGGCCAATGAAAAATCTTAAAAAAGGAAGTTACAGTAATTTGACACATTAATAAAGGGGATGAAAGTTTTAAACCATGAATTATAGGAACAGGAGTAACAAAATGAATTGGGAGTTATTAGTCTCAGATCTACATACATCATCTTAAGGGTGCCACCCTCTGAACCTCAATTTTTTGATGAATTGTAGAATCCTTCCAATTCTAACATTCCATGAAGGTGATGGAATATAGACAGAAGGAAAGCCTTAATATCTCTCAAGATAAAGATGGAGAGAAATGCCAGGGAGACTGAAGAAGGGAAACCTAGGAAGGACTACAAGTCATTTCACTTATATTACAATATTCATCTAAAGTCAGCTTTTGAAATATGGTAGAGCTAATAATATAGTCATGCCTACAAATATTTTCCACAGTGTCTTCCATGGGCCTAATCCTCCTTGCCTCATCAAGACGACATCGATTTCATGCCAAAAATAATACAGTATGTAGTTAACCAGTTAGCAAAATCTCTTAATTTTCACACTGCATTCATCAAATGATGTCCTGGGAATAATATTTTTGAATTACAAAGTTTAACTATTAATGATCAATTACTGCCTCACAACTTTGGTGCATAAGACAAAGGAATGCTTAAATCATTAAAAAAAAACCCTTAAGATATGAACATGAATGCCCCCAGAATTGATTTTGTGTGTGATTCCAGGAACCCAAAATCTACCCTGCATTTAGCATTAATCTTCATTATTCATAGGATCCCTGTATTTTTCTCCAAGGGTGGTTTGATCCAGGTCACAGTCTCATAGATTTTCATGCACTCAACCTCAAAGTGAGAGGAACTGAAGCAGGTGTCATGCATTTTCTGAAATCTGTCTGGACTTCTCTGGATATCTTTATTACCTTTGCTACATAATTATATCCTTTCTCATATCATTGCATCCAATTGTTTCCATCTTTGCCTTCAAACTACTCTGCAGACCTTTCCAGAAACTTCAAGGTGTTCTAGTCATCTTGGTGTACCCACAGCACTGAAACAAATCTCTGACACACTGTAGGCATCCAGTGCATTCTGTCCGAGGGTGTGAACTGGTGAACTGCGATGCTCCTGAAACACCTTTCCCATGGGCATGTGTGTCCTGGGGTGGATATATGGGAGGTGGGGGTGAGGCAAGGATGGGCTCTAGTTTGACACTATTTATTTACCTAAATAGCTCTCTGAGCTGCTTTTTTTTTTTCTTTTTAGGAATCAGCTTGATCTAAAATATTAATGCTGCTTTCTAAGGTTAACAGTTACATGATTCAACATGAAGTATAATTCTTTCAGAAAAAGGAAAATGAGAAAAGTTTTTGATGCTCTTAATATTGGGAGAGGTGTACAGAAAATGTGAGAAAGTATTTCTATCTGACCTGAGAGTAATAGCACAACTACCTCATGAAGAAAATCCCTTAATAATATTTCTACTGGCCACTTTTGTGTTATGCAGCCTCTCCCTAGTTCAGCACACCCTTAGCCAACAGTTCAATTATGGATTTATTTTATCCCACCTACTTTGAGTAATATACTAAAGTTTCTTTTGGTTTAGTTTGGCTTTTCACATCCTTCGTTTACTCACATCCAATTTGGAAGTCACCTGTTTTTACTGTGTGCTAACATGCATTTAACTGTTGCATTTAACTAATACAGTTTAGTGATACATTTTTTAGAGATACTTTGCATATGCAGACTATTTCTTCTAAGTGATATTTATAAAAAAATTACCTCTTTACTTACTGTGTTCATGGAAAAATTGAACTTTTTTTAAATTGGGAAAAACTAAGATTTATTCATCTAAAATTTAAAAAATGCCATTAGTAACATAGATTACCACATCCACACATTTATACACCAATTGCCACCATATCAGATAAGTAAATTTTCAACATAAGAGTAAACTCATAAATTTCCTTCACTAAGAACTACTGAAATGTTTGCCCTATTCTTCTAATAAAACTTTATTACAATTTATATATGGTCTGGCTTGATTCTGTTCCAAAACCTCTAAAAAACGGTGAAAGCTGCCTGATACTTATATAAGCTTGGCCCAGAGCTATAATGTATATATTTATTTTTTTGTATTCCTAAGATAGCCTGGGTGCAATCATTAATATTTTCTACACCTTTACTTGAATATACAGTCTCAACTCGTAAATTCTAATGTGAATGTACCCAGTGATACCTTTGCTTAATATCTAGTGTTAATAATGTCTTTTCTCCCACAAATTGGTAGCAGTTCAGTCATCAATTACCAATTAATCTCTATTAAATAGAAATCTACTTATGAATAGTCTTCCTGCTTTCCACATACACAAAACTCTGCGGTTGCAGCAGCTTAATTGTGTAATGTATGGCCACGGCCAAATAGGCCCAGATGTTTCACAGTACAGATGTGAAACTCCCTATACTTCACTTTTTCTTGCATTTGCTCTTTTCTAATGCCAAGATGAATACTTCATTCTCATTTTCTTCCTAAAAAGTTAAAAATATCCTCTAATAGGCTCTTCTATTTGTCAGCTACCTGACTTGCAATTCTGGAATTCACAGTAGAGACTGTAAGAGACCAAATCTTTTGAGAGGTATTAGAAGTTAATAATTCTTAGTCATTAATTGCCACTGTCTGATTCTATTAGGTTTTCATACTTTGTCCCTGGAAAATCTAGCCTAATTCCTGGCATGTTCCCCATCCTTTCCCAGAAAAATGTTCTCCTCCCTATTCCTCAAGAGGCCTGGAAGAATCTCCCTAGCTGACCTTACATTTTTAAATATGCTTTCATTGTTTGCCTTCCCACTTCCAAAATTCTATTTTTTTTTTTTTACATTTACATCCATTGTTATGTTGTGTTTTACTTCATTTCAATGGTTTTTTTTTTTTTTAATTCAATGATTTAGTTTCTCTGGTTTGGCTTTGATTTTGATAACTGCCTAAATCACAGACTTTTATCTATGCTTAGTTAATAATTATTTTAGGATACACATTAGTTTCTTTAAAATCATGAATGCACTTAATTTTAGTAACCATTTTATTGAGAAAAGCAAACATTTATCCCAAAAAGTCTCTTGGCAAAATAATGCTCCTTCCTTCCATTTTACTTTCAGATATGCTCCAACTTTTATAGTTATACTTTTAACAGTATTTGGCTTCTTATGGTATTTGAATTATCATAATCTCTTTCTCTTCTTGAGGAGACTCCCATCCTTGATTACTCTTTCTGCTGACCTTGAAGAGTAAGGAAGTCTGTGTTTTTATCTAGAAGCAATGTTCAACTGAGCTTTCTAACAGATGGAAATGTTTCCTATCTGCACTGTTCAATACCTTATCCAGTAGTCACGTATGAATAGTGAATATTTGGAATGCACGTAGAGATACTGAGGAACTAATTTTTAATTCATTTAATTTTTATTTAAAAAAATTTTAATAGCCATATACATACCAGAGAAGATTATTATGATTATTGATGATAAACACATACATTCACATGGTGATTTCTACTAGATCTGTAATTTTTTAGTGAGCAACCTGGCTAACATTGCTGTCCATGTGCAAAAAAGGGTAAGATTTAGAATACAGAGTCCCTGCCTCTTAGAAATTTTCAACCTAGGAACAAGAATATTCTAAACTTAAAGTTCTCAGTCTTGGCTATACATTAGAATCACTTGGGAGCTTTAAAAAGTACCAATATTCAGATGAAATGATAAGATATCTGAGATTTGTCTCAAAATAATTGGGACAAGGTGAGGGAGGAGTAAGATGATATGAATTAGATAAGATTTGCTGTGTGATGATAAATATAGAACATAATAGGCTGAGGATCCATTATATTATTTTCTCTGCTCTTTTAATGCTACAATTTTCTATTTAAAAAATTGCAGTCTATAGGCACAGACCTGATCATTTACATTTGCCCTCTTACAGCACTAAATTATGTTTTCCACCATTATCTTGCATCTACCTACCACTTCAGCATTTTATTAAAAATAATAATAATAAGGGAGAAATGTGGGATTCACATATAAATCAAGTATAAAAATCAAACGAATAATCATATTTGACCTCATTGTTTATAGTTCATGATGTGTGATCAAAACCGAAAGTTTCTGTGATATGATTGCCCTTGCACTGTTCACCATGTAAGAACTTATTCACTATGTAAGAACTTTTTCACCATGTAAGAACTTGTTTGTTATGCTTCAGAAGATTGGAGACTGTTGAGAATTAGGCTTGGGGTTGATTAATGATTGTGCATTGAGTCCCCTATACAGAATTTTATTGTTGTTAACAACCATTTGATCAATAAATATGAGAGATGCCCTCTCAAAAAAAATGAAATAAAAAATCGAAGTGATAAAGTAAAAACAAAAAAAATTGCAGTTCTACATTACCTTAACTTTATCATAATCTATAAGGCATCAGTATTTTTTAAGAGCACACAGATCATCTCAATGCATCATCGGTGTTGAGTTACTGATCTGAATAAAGTGATCTTATATCATGTTAATCAAAAAGGCCAGAGAGAATCTGAAAGCGATTTGTCTTTATCAATTAAAGGAATTGTTGAAATAGAATCAGTATCAGAGTCATGGATAAAAGAATTTTTTTTTAATTGTTAAAGTGCTCACACTGTGGCTTAGTTTTAACTCTTTTTACACAAATAATTGCTAAATCATTTGCACAAGCAGGCTTACTGTAAATTTTCATCAGTTTATGTAATATGTGACTAAGCTTAGAAACACAACTGAGATAACTTAATTAGCTGGCCCTCCCCTATTTATCATTGCTCTTTTCTCAGTGGCCAGGCCACCTTATGCATTGTCACCTGTCAGTGTCTTAGATCCACATTCTCTAATCATGTAGTGTTGTTTGAATATGGTTAGCTAGTCATGCTCAAAGTAGAATGATACAAACAAGGCATCATAGACTGAATCAGCATTACTGTATGACTGTACTCTTACAAGGAATTTTTCCTTTTTATTCTAAAGTTCAGTCTATTTGAAAATCATCTGTTTTTCTTTTGCAAATCACCACAACATGCACCACTATCCAATACTACAAAGCAAATTGATTTAATAAACATTTTTATTAAATGTTAAATTTATTAAAATTAAATCAAGTTTAATTTTTTGGCTTTCTTAGAAAGACAATTTAAATACTACAATTACATGGCTATATGTAATGTGCAAATGCTTAACAATGCATAGCATAACTTCACAGAATGTTTACAGAATCTCATTTCCCACCAAAAATAATGGAATGAGGCATTTCCATACATCACTTGCATTTAACATCACTAAACTGTTGAAAATACAGACATCTTACCTTTTAAAATGTAGACTTTTTTCTACTTATGGTTAGATTTTCAATAAATGCATATTTATTTTTGCCCTGATTTACTCACAAATGGTAATCATATACCACTTAATCACAAGTATTTTGCCTTAGTAAACATTCATTCAAATCAATCAGAAACTAATATTGTAATTATTTAAGCTAGTATTCATTAAACTCTCCTAAGGGTTTCCCAGCAATCTTTTGAATTTGCCCTCCTACTGAAAACCTGGAACCAAGTGTCTCAGAAAACCTCCTAACATTCTTCAGTTCATCATTTGTGAAGCATTTTCTATGCCACAAAGAGGGTTTACCAAGTACTTCTGTGCACCTAACCTGATGCTGGATATCACACACAGAGAAAAAGACCCTGACTTTTCTTTTTGGGAGAGTATGTAATTCAAATCAAAGACTAGAGACATGCGAAATAAGAACAGAAAAGAGAACCTGGAGGCAAAATTTGAGTGTATCATTATGCAACATCTAGACATTAATGTGGTAAGGGAAATGCAATTATTAGCATAAGGTGGTAATTATCTGAGAAGATGTCAGAGACTGTATTTTTAATGAAAACAATGAATATATATTGGAAAAAGATTACAGGCTGCGAGATTAAAATACAAAATAAATCTGGGAGAGAGCACAGAGCTAAATACACACACACACACATACACACACATTCAACAGTACAGCACTGAATGCGTGTAAAACTAATGAAATCGGAGGAAGGTTAGTGGGTTGTATCAGTATCAGTTTCCTGGGTTGTATCAATATTAGTTTCCTGGCTTATGTTATTGTATTATAATTATGCAAGATATGACCACTGGGGGAACTTGGGTAAAGGATATATGGGATCCCTCTGTATTATTTCTTACAATTGAATGTGACTTTATGGTTTTCGGAAAGTGAAAAGTTTTGTTTAAAAGAGATAGTCATAAATAAGATTATTGAAGAAATATTAGTTAAATAAAAGCAATACCAAACTGGTCTCACTGGCCAACAAAGCCTTTAATGATTGAGTTGGGAAACTGTAGATGGAAGCCCATTAATATACAGCCCAAAATTCTTATCAAAGGAAATTAGATAGTAAGTAAGATTCAACATGTCACTAGGGGTTCTCAACTAAATGGGAGACTTAGAAAATCTTATGGAAAACTTTTTTAGTGCAGCTACGAATACATATATTTAGGTACCCACATTAGAAAGTATCAGAACACTGTTTTAAACTAACAATGCTAAGCATTGTGTTCCAAAGACTAAATGCAACTTTGCCAGGAAAGCACTGCTCTAAATCTATCTATCTCATTATACATGTAATATATATGAGATTATATGTAGTTATAAATTAATTACATATGCTATATATAATTACATGTTACATATATTTGATATGAAGCAAAATTTGGTTGCACAGGAGAATCAACACAAGTAAAATCTAGTCATATATCATTGACGGACATTAGACAGCCCATATCTCATTCCCATAAAAGCCTGTAACTAAACATTCATATTGTAAGTGTGGAATAAGTTCATTTTAATTTTGAACTCCAACTGGGTTGACAGAGTCAAAATATTACTATGTGTTGAATATAGGATTCCATAACAATGAAAAGCGATAAAAGTACCCATAAGAGAATTGCAACAGGAGTCCTGGGAAGAAAACTGAAAGTGCATGAGACATGAGAGTAGGAATAGAGAAAAAAATATACAGAAGGATGTGCAACAGAATGGATTTGGGCTGAGCTGTGTAGGAAGAAGGTGAGTCCTGAATATAAGTTTACTGAAAAAGGAGAAATCATCAGTTGAGATCATTGATAAGAAGAAATTTTTGTATGTAAATTAAAACTGAGCACATAAAGGAGGAATTTTTTATTACTTTGGAAATGGAGTTGTGTTTAGAGTTAAAAAGAAAACAAGCCTCAGAAGAACCAACCATATTTCTCCTGTTTAATTATGTGTTTTGATGGTCCAGTAAGAACTCAAGGTCTGGAATATCATGAGAGGTAAATATCAAGAGTGTTCCAGAGGTTATGTGGCTCGTTGTCACTGGGGAGGAACAGATGGATCTAGTGTTTACAGATTGTGAGGGAGATGCATGTGGGCAGGACAGGAGGAGAAACAAGAAAGGTGTATCTGGATAGCAGAGGCAAAATGGTCAACCATTAATGTTGATCAGCATCTTCTGTGCAAAAACACTGTAGTCAATTAAAAAGATAAAATCAATACTTTTCTAAGAATGGTGATAAAGTTACTTACTTGAGACAAGGGAGAGTTGACAAATACAGTATAATGTATAGGTAAGTCTCAATTTAGCAAACTTTACTTGTACTAAATTAAAAATCTTAAAACAAGAAACAGATTCTTTAATTCACAAAAATATGATTCATTTACATAAACATCTGTTACTTATAGCAGAGTCCACCTGTACATTACCAGATACTAAATTTTAAAATGCTATGATTTATTGTATGAGGTGACAAAAATATGTAGGTACATTGGTACCTGATGACAAATACTATGTATTAGAAAGATTTGAAGCTAAGAAAGTGTAACACTGCTTGTATTTATAAAACAAGAATGAAAAATGACTGAGGTACTCATAAAATTAGATTCAGAGAGAGGTAGTTTACACTCAAGTAAAGCACTATATCAAATTCCATTTTATGCACTCAAAAGCAGTAGCCAACATTTTAAATGATGCTGAAATTTATTTTTATTGGGAAGACTAAAAATGTAAGGTCTCAAAATATTTTATGAGATTTTCCTTTTCAGGGCACCAGGCTGAAGTCAGGATATGGAAGTTCAGCTGCCACTACTTGGCTGAATGGACAGACATTACTTAATTTCTCTGGGCTCATTCTCTCATCTAGGAAATAAATTCATTGAGCTGGGTGATGCCTTGGGTCTCTTCTAGTGTCTTGGTATAATTTTAATTCTAATGATCTGTTTAAATATTATAGATTACAACACATTAAGAAAACTAACAAATCAACCATACCTTGAAATCCATGAGTAATAAACTAGGCCCTTTTCTGTTACCACTATGTATTATGGAGCATTTAATATTTTGTTCTTCTTCATATACCCCTCTTCATACTCCCTCCATTACCTAGCATTATCTAGCAGAAAAGCAATCTCTAGCCATTTGAACTTCTCTAATTTTAGGGAGTAAGTTACTGTGAATCTAGGCATTCCCTCTTGGCATTTATAATTTTAATACAGTACATGAGTCTATTATTTTTTCAAAAGCAACTGCCACAGACCATCACATAAAATGATTTAAAATTTCCTGAAATACATTTCTGAATTCAGGAATACCATACTGACCTGTAGGTGAAGAAGCAACTGCTAAATAGAACCTAGCCAACCACCCAGGACTTGGTACTAGGTAGGGCTAATTTTATTGTTTTCTATGCCTCAGCCTAAGCAGTAATTCCCAAGAATTTATTAAATATAAATAAATACACAAACATATTATTTTCTTTGAAAATTATCACCAAAACTGTTTCTATGCATTCTAGTTTTTAGTGGTATTTACATCCATGAGGGTCTCCAAATGCAACTACCCAAAATAACAAAGAGTTACATAGGTAAATTCTCTATACAATATTTACATAAACATCTGCTACTTATAGCAGAGTCTACATGTACATTACCAGATACTTAATTTTAAAATGCTATGATTTACTGTATGAGGTAACAAAAATATGCAGGTAAATTGGTATTACAACATAGCAGAAAAATGTCATGCCCAGCCTCCTAGTTAACAGCCGAAATAGAGGTCTGAAATTTCATTGTCATATTTAAGCAACCTTTGTCTTATGTTCTGTTCACTAAATGTCCACTGTATATTTCTCTTTAAAAACAAGTGTTTGATGCGGAAGTGGCAGGGAACACCTGAGAAAGGAGGTAAAGAAATGCCCAAGCAAATGAGGCTATGGAATGGGAATCTTAAGAATGAGTAAATGAAGCCAATTTGAGTCTCTTACACAACTTGATCTAGATTTCACTGTACATTTCAAGAAAATGGCCTGCAGACCTACAATTATAGGGACAGATGCAGATTAGTTTTAACATTTAGCAATTTGTCATGCAAGCAACATTTCCTATAGCAACATCAGTATTAAAATTAAAATACAAATAAACAGGCAACATAGACAAAGAGTATTTTCAGATCATGAAATAACTGCACAAAAACTGACACATGACAAAAATAACAACAGTTACTGAGCCAGAGGTTCTAAGTGCTTTATGGGTAACTCAGTTTAATTTTTAGGAAACTACGATACAGAGAAGTTCAATCACAGCTGGTAAGACACAGAACAAGATGCTGTTCTCTCCCAGATCTGCTCTTGACATTTCTCCCCTGTGGCTTGCATTCCTTTAGGTTGACTTTATGGATTTCATCCACAGAGACCTGTGTGCCCTGTCGGCCTTCTGATCACATTTGGCCAATGGGGACTAGAGAGGGAGATTGGAAGGCATGAAGATAGGTTACTAGATGGTATTTGATATTAGCTGCAATTCTCCACCTGAGATCCCAACTTTGGCAGAAGCTTCTGTCCTGATGCTTTCACTGGATTCTGGACTCTTGTAAAAGCTCCCTCTATTTGCCACTTCAGGTTTAAAGGAGCTAATGTTTTCCAATTTGTGGACAGACTCTGAATGACTGATCACATCCTCTGCTTCCCTACATACTGCGTACCATCAAATAGTTATCATTAAATTCACCAATTATCCCTTTGAGTGTGCTACCTATTTCCTTGTCTGATAGGATGGCTAAGAAATATATTTTATGATTATCAACTAATGACTAAATATGCAAGAAGTAGGGTTGCCACTTCTTTCAATTTTCCCAAGTATCTGAGAACCCAAGAAAAATTTGGTAAAGTTTGACTTCCAGGAACAAAAAATAGTCTGGAAGAAAAGTTATCTGTAATTCCCTGAATTTTGAAGGCAGACATTCAAAAGATAGTAATACTGAAAATGTGCACAGCAGCAGGCACGCAGACTGGGATTCTTAACCTCTGGCTTTCCTGTTATTTCAACCTATCTCAATAGTTTATATCGAGATGTTATCAAATTTAATGCCTCCAGACCCATTCTATTTCAAATTAAGAAGAAAATATTCCAATGCAATGTAGCCTGTAGTTGAAGAGATTTTAAGTGTTAAAGGCAGTAAGCATACTGAGAGTTCATTTTACTTTTGAAAAATATTAAATAAGGGGAGATGTCACTTAATTTCAATATACACAGCAGCAAAGCTCTCAAAGTTTGTTCTTAAATGTGAAAGACATTTGCTGAATTACCGGTGTCCTGAAAAATCAAAGCTACATTTTATTTAGTTTCCACTCAGTTTTAGAAGGCACAATGCTGTTTTCCTGAACCGCATGTTTTAGCTATGAAAATAAAATCAATCATTTGTGAAATTTACTTGGTATTCATTATTCATTTGATAACACTCACTGCCCATTTTGTGGGGGGGAGGGGTTCAGCTAATAAAAACCCATCTCATTTTAGTTTGCTAGTTTTTCAGGAGGCCAAGCAAAATTATCTAGAAGTTTACTGTGCAGTCCTGACAATGTAAGAAGCTGCTCCTACAAACAATGAAGACATTTCACCACCACATTTGCAAAAAATAACTGTCACTTTGCAAAAAATAAGTTTTTATTTGGATGTCATTTCTGGCAAAGCTTTAAGGCTATATTTTCAAAGAGCGAAATTTGAGGCCTTTAAAATTCTACTGGCATCATCAACCTAAGCTGGACCTTCCTCTAGGTTTCTGCAGAGCATGAGAGAGAATGACTTCATCTGAGTAATTTTCTTGCCCATAGTCATGTAAGATAACTATTTTTTTTTCTTGTAGCATTATGGGAATCTCTTGAAGTGAGTGGAGAAAAATGAGGTAGAAGAAGAGAAAAACAAAAATAAAACAAAAACTGAAGGGGAGTTGGCAGATCTGACTTTGATGACTATCACTGATTACCAGATTCAGCCTGTTGGACTTGCCACATAGCTGTATATGCTTCAAGACTAATATTTTATTTTGTAAGTGGAACATTTAAAACCATATTACAGTCTTGAATGTGGATGCTCTAGTTCATACAACCTGTTATCAAGAAACTAAATTTGGAATTCTATTAGTGTGTGTGTGTATATAAATGTAGATATAGGTATCTATATAGATAACAGGTATCTTTATAAGGATTATTTTTAAATGTGCTTTAAGTATAACTGCCATGTCTTAGTTAATTCAGCACTCTTCCTGTTGTCTTTTCACCTTTAACCTTTCTACTAAAACACAGGAGAGACTAAAAACTAAGAAAAATAAACATTTCATATTCATAATTTCATATCCAAGCTTCAAGAAACATACCTACAACATCTTAGAAAGCTTATGAAAACAATAGGGTATTTAAACCCATTTGAAACATTTGAATTAAATGGATTTTATGAATTTTGAACAGCAATACTTTTTTAATTAAAATCTTTGATCAAAATCTAACATTTTTACGACTATGAGTTATTACCTAGTAAATTTATGTTATATTTGCAGTAAAAGTAAAAAAACTCCAAGGATGAAAGAATTAAGCCACCAAAATACACATATATTTAAGAATTATTAAACTCTGAAGGAAATGCTCACTTTTAAAAGTAGAATAGCAATAATTTCATATAAGTTAAAGATACAATTTATTAATTTTTAAATCTGGATAGTATGGAGATAGCAAAGTGAAAATTTTTTAAAAGATTCTCCTCTTTCACACAAACCCTTTCCAAGAATGTATACATACAACACAGATTTTACCTGATTATTCTTATTCATACGCTTGTGTGAGAAACCAAAAAGTACATCATGAATATTTTCAGAACCTAGGAAATCCAGTATTCCAATACACAGTGCCAAATTTACAGAGTCACATGTATACATTCAGAAATATTACATTGCTGTGGAAAATATAACACTATAAATGAATGTATCATGAATAGGGGGAATTTTGTGGTAAATTTAAAATTCCAAATATAGAGGAAAATTGATAATTGACCCATTTTATCACACGTGAATGCATACTCTTCCCAAGTAACTTTCTGTTAACTTAGTAATAATTATGTCAAAGGTTTTAAATAGAAATACTCTGAAACATAAAAAGGATGTCTGAAATGTATACAAATGAACCAACAGATATTACTACTTTTTATTTTGTGTCGCAAAATACTACCAAAAACAACTTTGTTAGAGAGGAAATAAATTCCCTAAACTTTTATAATGTAAGCGGAAACCCAGTACAGAAAAGGGCATCAGATTTAAATTAATTCTGCCTTAACAAAGGTAACACAAATTGAAGGCTGAGACCGCAATGACCTTTACCATTGTTAAGTTTCACTCCATGAAAGCAATGAAATATTTTGCAAGGTTTTCTCCACTTGGATTTCAACCTCACTGATAACTATGATTTAAGAGTAACATAGAAAGTGTTAGAATTAACTTTCCTTTATTCTATTACTCCATCTGTATTTGGGGGTTTCAGTTTAATACAGCTATTTCAGGAAGTAGGCATAAGAGCATAAGAAAAATAGGAAAAATGATGGTGTTTCATTTTTTTTACAACCTTTACAAAAAGGTTGTTATTGATAACTAAAACATATTAACGACTAAAACACATACTATGCAAAAGTAGGCGCGACAACAAAATGTGTTTCGTTGCTTGCATACATTTAATAGCAAATATATCATTAAAACCCTACCTAAATTTCTACTTAGTGGACTTTGGACTTGATTTGAATCTCATCTTTTTTTTTTTTAAACCATTGGAATCAGTCACCAATACCAAAAACCCAGAAAATATAATTTTAACTGACCACTCAAGAATTCATCCTTAATTTATGATTTCAATTAATGGGGGAAAAGCCTACTCCTGATAGTCTCACTTCAAGTGCTAATATATTTTCTCCACAAAATGTTTTATTACATAAAAAACAATATGGCAAAAATACAGAAAATTTGAGAGGGATAAGTCATCCACAATGCATTAATTCAACAAATATTAATTAAAGAATTCCTGTGTGTATTTTATTTTCTAATATTTCTCCCATTAGCAATTACCATTCATAGGTATTTATAATTATTACAGCAATATTTGGAAAAGAGATATGCTCTGAAATTTTAGAAACAAATTGCTGAAGTGAATATAATCTAAAAGTAAAACATATTGTTGTAATATACTGGTTTTTCTAATTTGAAATGAAAATTTAAAAAGCTCTCACATCCCTTTCTGTGTTTTTGACTGGCATTTTAAATATAGTAAATGAATAAAATCGATATATTTTTAATAAAATAAATAAGTAAAATTAGCAGCATTACTAGGCCAAGTACATGTAATAGATTTTTATACGTGGGAATTTTTACATAATTCACCTATTAATTCATCAATAGATTATCAAATGAAAAAGTTAATTCTTCTATTAAATTCCGAATTAGGTTCCCAGTTTCTCTGAATCTAAGGGAAAGAGTTGATCTCTTTTGTTACTTCATTTTTGTTTAAAATTAATTTCTGAGATTGTGTAGGACTTATAGTAAATATTGTAAGTTATTATAAATTCCAATGTTGTTTGAAAGGTCTATCGTTTTCAAACAGGTTTTAAACAGGGAAAGCGGGTGGCGCTCAAAATATTTTTTCAGTTTATTAGTGGAGATCAGCTTACAGGGTGCCAAAATAACGGTTTCCATTGATAATCACTCTAAACAAAGATTAAAATTTTAATTATTCAGAACTGGGTTTCTAACACAAATGAAAGTTTTAGCAGTGTCATACCTTGCATTTAATACGTTTCCTTTTCAAATGAATTATAAATATATTTACACAGACTTGAAACTATCTCCATTTTTATTTGCATTCTTCCTTCCATTCATTACTTTCAACAGTAAAGCACCGCAATTCTAAAGGAATTGCTGCTCTTGACTTGAATATAATTATTTGAGAATATCCATGTAGGTCAATGGTACTAAGAATATTTTTATGTCAGGTCATCATTTAAAAATATTCATACCTAAAATTAATCCACCAGTTCAAGGAAAAGACTGTAAATGGTATTTTTTTTACTCTGTAAATTTGAGACATTTAATTCATTCAATATTCTCCTATAATTATGCAGATCCAATAGACTATTTTTAAAATTTTAAGGCAAATGTGGAAAAGCCATAATCTAGTAACATGGAGATGAATAATAAAGTAACTAGTTTCATTTCAGAAAACATGATGATTCAAGTATCTAGACAAAATTACAATATATTGCCAGAGTTAGGGTGGGTAAGACATTATTTTGTTAAACTTCCAGCTTATTAATGTAACGCTTGTTATTCTGCATAACTATGCATATAGACAGATATAATCTGACAACAAATACTTAATGATCTTGTAGCTATAAACTAAATATTTTCAATTGTATAAGAATATGACTAAAATCCTTGTAAAATCCATATCCTCAAGTCATTCCCTTTCTGTTATATAATTTTTATTTTTTATAAAGTAAGTACTTACATTTATTATATTAATTGAAATAGAAATATTGACATTTATATGGTATATTACTTGCATTAAAAACTAAAGTTATATTGATTAATCTATCTTGGTTATTTTAACAAAAGTGGGCAGTTCATACCTATTACTACATTGCTTGGAGAACAATCAAATGTAATTGAAGCCAAGTAATTCACACTATTTATAGACTTTTTTCAGAATCACCTGCTCTGTACAGAGATTGTTTTAAGTACCATTGTAAAGTTTTGATTTTTAAGAGTTCCTTTGAAGACGTGGCAGATGTTGGCTTTGCTAATAATGCTGGAAAGCATAGCAGGTTCAAAGTTGCAAAAATGTTTAACACATATAAAAAATAACAGCATGGTTTTCCATTAAAGCTGGTTGTTTTCAATTGTCAATAAACTATATTGGAAGCCTAAAGTCTATAAATATTTGTTTCTAGACTCTTAAGCTTCTTGAAATTACACATATGTGTGTTCATGTGTGTTTGGGAGAGGAAATGCATGTAAATGCACGCTGGAAAATGTTCATATTGTAGTTTTAGCATAATTACTATGGAGAAAAATTGGGGTCATTTTTCACTCTTTTCCGGTGCTTAAAATTTTATTAGAATTTCACATGGTCATGAACACATGCACATACACACAGATACAATCAGGGTGTTAGATGTAACGATTCAGAATTTTCGTTCCGACTTTGCCCTGGATTTATGGACTATGTGTACTTTGAACTATAAATACATAGTAATAATAAACTGCCTGACAAAATATAAATGGTCTCTACTATGCATAACATGAGTTTCATCTAATAAAACTTTTAAATTTCTGAGGAATTCAGAAGTTAACTTTTTGTAAATGCTGAACTATTAAAACTGTGCTGTAATGAGAGATATGTGTGTTATACCATAATATACCAGAGTTATAGTGATTTTCTATGTTGTTTTAGTTTCTGCTACATCAAGATGCCCTTAATACTATGAAACGAAATAGCTATGAATGTAATTATGAAAGACCAAATGCAATATGATCACAGGAGGAAAACATCTTGAATTTGCATCTATCTAAAGATCTAACAAATACTAAATTAACCCAAGTAGTGAAGTTGGGAAAATTAAATTTTATTTTCAAGAGTATGCATATATTTAACCAGAAACTATTGTGATATTTCCTTCTGGTTAATCAAAAAGTTATTTCAAAATGTCCCATCGTTGAGTAGAAAAATGCTCATTCTGACTCCCTCATGATTCTATCCTTGCTAATGACTAATAGTATTTCCCAGTCAAGATGTAATCTATTATACTTTAAGTAGCTGATGCAAACATTTGTGTTTGTTTTCAATACTCTAATTATCAGCTTCAACATGTATGAACTTATTTTATTATATAGTTGTTTCCCACCAAGGAGGAGAGCACTATTAATATAACCAATTTTCTTAAGAAGGTTGTTATTAAAGTAATTTAAGAGCATCTGTTCTTAAATCCCACTCTCTTTGTTTCCCCCTAGCCAAAATAGCATGTGCCTATATGAAAATTCAGTTTGCCCTAAGAAAATTAGGTGCACTGGTTCAGTTCAGGAAGCTCAAGGAACAATCCATCACAGAGGTTTCTCACTGCAGAAAGTAGAAAGAACAGTAAGAACTTCTGGTAATTGCTTATGCACTGACCAACCCGAACTGGCGTCTGTTTCCAAGAAGTTACACTGATATCAAATGTTCAGTCTATGAAATGATCACTGCATTCTAAATCTGATTTTTTTTCTAATGCAGATGGAACCTTCTTAATATGCTTAACCTTTGAATTCTCTGTCTTCAGAGAGTTTCATTTACGGTTAATAAAAACCATTGAAAATGAGTGAGAATTCTGGTAACTTTCTTAGATAAAAACCAATTTGTGATTGAGCATTAAAAGTTCACCCTGACCTTGGAAAGTATGTTAGATTTTAAGTTTGTGAGAGAAGAATCCACTCCACCCTAATACTAAAGGACAATTCACACCACTGCTGCAAAGTAATATGAAATACACGGCTCAGTCATTACCATTTGTGGATATTACTTGAAGCATTATGAAGAACAAACATTTCCCAATTCTTCACACCAGTATGTGGAATTACCTTCTAGAACTGTTAAATCAATTCCACAAAAGAAAAAAATGTAAATATTATGTGAAACAAATGACATTTTCCAAAATGATGGAATGAGGACTGCACTATAACTATGGAAGAAAACTCACACTTTAATTGTAAAGTATCTCTTAACAATTTCATAAATCATGATACAGATAAGTAAGGGCTTTGAGGATTTGCGTGGAAAACTTAATTTATCTGGATTGCTACAACTCACTTGGCCTGCTGTGCCTTCAAGCATCCGTGTTTAGTAAGGTTCGCCTTGTGCGTGGTTACTCAAGTTATTCCCACACGGCGCAGCGCTTCCTGCGCACACCCTCACATACCAGCCTCAGGCTCCTCGCGAACCAGCACTATCCGGGTGGCTGTTTTCTAATACTTGTCTCCGATAATACACACTTAGAGGAAGGTTTTACTTTCCACTATCGAAACTCAGATTCTCTCTTTAGATTAGCAGCACATGAATAAAACCACTATTAAGAACGTCTTATATCAAGAGTCTGAGCACGTTATTTGTTTACAAGTCTCTGACCCATTCCTTAAACTCCTCTGAATTCCTAGATTGTGTCTTCTTCCCCAAGAAAGGGAAATTCTTACCATTTGGAATAGGGTACTATTTAAAGAATGCTGAAATCAGAATTTTAAAAAAAAACTAAAACTTTTTTCTCATACGCTCTGCCAAGTTCCATTGCAAGTTCCAAATATTGTGCAATAATTTAGAAATCCAGTTAACGATGGGAAAACTCGAGCCACTTTTGACTCGGGAACTTGCAAGGGAAAAGTCCAGGAGCGCCAGCCGCACGCACGCCCGGCGGACGTTGAATGCACTCCCCTCCCCTAGGCTCGGATAGAAGGTCACGCTTCGCAATCGATTTCACATACTGTCACTTGTCCTTTTTTCTCAGCCCTCTGGTAAACTAGTTTGAACCTTGGAGCGCTTAGCACTGTTGGCTGCGGTGTTGCCCTCGGAGAAACACGTGCCCCCAAATACCAAGACCAAAGCAGCCCTGCCGAATGTGGCGGCGGGGAGCCAGAGAGGGCAAGGCGCGCCGTCACCCCAGCCTCCTCACGGTAGCGCGAGCAGCTCCCAGCATCTCTCCGCCCCCTTTCGCCCACGGTGCCCGGCGCGCCCTCACCTGAGCTATCGCTTTTCCTCTTGCTGCCACTTCTCTTCTCCGCCTCCGTGGGTGACAGCGCCTGGCGGCCGTAGTCCCCCGGCCCGCACGCGGCCCCGGTCGGCGTGCCGGAGCCCAGGCTGGAAGAGCTGGCACACAGCACCGGCGGGCTGCTCCCCAGCTCCGGGGGCCCTCCCGAGTCCGGCTGCAGGCAGAGGCTGTGCCGCGCCGCGCTCGGCGGGGAGGACATCTGCGGGAGGTGCCAGCTGGTCTGCAGCGCCTGGTGCTGCTGGTGGTGGTGGTGGTGGTGGTGGTGCTGGTGGTGGTGGGCCCTGTGATGCTGGCTGGCGAACATGCCCTCCTCGTTGGGGTATCCCGCGATTATGCAAGACGAGGAAGACGTGGAGAGCTCGGGGTAGGACATATGGTCAGATCTTCCATGGAGGGCGAGAGAGGACTGCGAGAACGGGTGCAAGCCTTGCGCGGTGGCGTGAGGGCTGCGCAGGCAGCCAAAGAGCGGGTGTTCCATAGCATGCAGATCTTAGGTTCCACGCAGACGACTTCACGACGGTTCCAAACGCCACCACGCTCGGTCACTTTTCCCTGGAAACCTGTCACTTTTCCCCCTCCCAAAGCAATAGCCGCTCGCGTTTCTGCAGAGCTCGGATAATCCCGGTCCTGAGCTCTAGCGGGTCTCCTTTACATATAAGCACTCGGACCTGGAGGAGCTTCCCTTGGAGCTACTCAAATGTCAAGAGTAGGAGAGGTTGAAGCCAAAAGAAGGTGGTCCCAAAGAACTGCTTTCAGGGGGAAACGGCTCCGAGAGGTTATAAATAGAGTGTAATGTGAGCTGGGGGCTGGCTTAGGAGCCCAGCGCTGACCACATGCAAACTCCCTCCAAAACTCCCGCTCAGTCTGCGCCACGCGCTCCCAGTCCCACTTCCTATCTCCCGCCGCACGCATGCAGCGCGCCCCGCCCGTGCGCCCCTGCCAGCCGCCGAGGCTGCAAGCGGCGCGCCCGGCGCCTCAGCCCCGGCCGGACCGGCAGCTGCTCTCGGGTTGCTGCTGGCTCCGCCAAGGCACGCCGCGGCGCACGCCAGCCCCAACTCCGCACCCGGTGTCGCACGCGCTCCCCTCTCTCAGGAAAGGTGTTTTGTCAGTGCCACTTAGGCGCTGTTACTGCAGGAAAGCTAGGGATGCGCCCAGCTCTTAAGCAGCACGAAAGATGCAGTAGGGTTAGGAAAAAAGATCAGAGATAGGTGGGCGCGGGCCCAGAAACTTCTTCAAACTTCTTAGCAACTGGTGCCCTGCGCACCGTGGCGCGCCTAGTTTTTTGCAGCTGGTGTTTGTGTGTGGTTAATGCGCTCAGATGCCCAGTCCACTGTTTCAGGGAAGTGCCCCTAGGGCAAGAAAGGGCCATTTTTTTAGGGCCCAAAGGACAGAGACCCGGTGGGCTCGAAAGGAATAAAGTGCGGGGCGGTGACAGTCGCAGATGTCCAGAGCCTGGCATCTCACCTGCGGTGCCACGTGGGGTCTTCTCGCCCTGCTTTCCACCAATGTCCTTCCCCCTTGTTTTCCTGGTCCCACTCAACTTCCCAACTACTTGTCCACCAAAAAGTCTTCCTGGGTCAGGAAATCTGATGAGATTTCATCCCGGTCACATGGGACGTGTAAACTGCATGCGCTCTTCCAGTCTTTCCCTTCAGGAGCCAGCATGCACCCTAATTTCCCTGCAAAAGTCCACCCTCTCTTCCGCTCAAAAATAAATCCACTAATCGCACCTCTTTTCCCCCAACCCCCGCGGCATGGTTCTATTTATTGAAAAATATTACACTTCTATACCTCCCAAAATGGACTAAATGTGTATGCCTCAGATTTCCCAGGTTACAATCCTGTAACATAGAAAAAGAGTTAGAAAACTTGCCACCAGTGAATTGGTGCGAGAGACAGCCGGGCTTTCTGATACTGACACTTGCTTGACAGGCGACAGTGTCGGCTGGGGGCAGAGTCGTTTACACAAGGAGAGCAAGCCGCGCATAGTGAGCTACGGCAACAGTCAAGTCCTGCCCGGGGAGGTGCCCCATCAGGAGGGTGTCGGAGCTCACCTATCCTGTCAAGGACTCCAAATGTGCCACCAGCAATGTCGCTCCGCTATTTTCATTATCTCAGGTGTCTAGAGGGTGGGGACCACGTCTTTGAAATTGTTAATGGGATCAATGGGGACAGCAAACTGTGCCAGCCATCTGGTTTGAATTAGGAAAAAGTATTGATGAATCTTTGAGAAGTGTCCCAAAGGCAGAACTTTACCCCTTCGCCCAGGGCTTCAGACTATCTCCCTTTTCTTTTAAGTCAAACTGCCATTAATAGTGGCCTCTCAATAAACCTTTACATCCGTGTGAAAGTTCGAATTGTTTTCCATTGCTTAGAGGTGGGATGAGGTGGGGGTGATCAGGAATTCTGAGATTTGTAAGCGCTGCTTTCTTTAACGGAAATTGAGCCCTATTTTGAGGGAAATTAGTTTTGCAGACTTCGTTAAAAAAAAAAAAGCTAAAAGTTTTGTTCACCAGCTGCTCAGCTTTTCAGTCTGGGTCTGAGCTGGAACCTGCTACAAGCGTTTGACGGTAAGACTTTTCTTTGCCGATATGTATTGGAAATCTAATATTGTTTTAGACTTGGAAAGGGGGTGTTCTTCAGGTTGCACGTTTCTAAAGAGTTTTAAGCATTCGGCAGGATGGCGTCCAGGGCTTAGATCTTAAGAATGTTTCTTCCTGCCACTCCCGCTGCCCTTGGCTCTTACGGATAAAAAAAAGAGTGGGTATATTCTTCTAATATCGCTGGAATATTTTTTGAATTTTCATTGTGTTTATGGTTTCAATATGTGCTCTAATATTAAAAGTTGAAGTACAAAGAGCAACACTAAACTTTTCAAACTTGGGTAGCTCCTGCAGGGATTCTGGGTGAAAGTATTGAAGTCTTTATCCAGAGAACAGTTTAGGCAACCAACTCCCTAAACAAGCAACCAGAAATATTTACATAACATAATACTATCCACTAAAAGCATTTTGGAAAATGTCAGACAAGACTAAAGATAGAGCTGATCTGCACACATCAATAAAAAACATCCATAAACGCCCTTTTGGTTTGCATTGCATTAAAAGGAGTAAATACATTGAGAAATGAATGGATTTGCATTTAACTAGTATGTTGCAGGTAACTGGCAACTAGCAAACAACACAAACTTTTCATCTCCAGGTACTGCTCCTTCTCCCATACCTGCCCAAGAACGGAGCTGGCTTTTTTCTCACTCACTGTGTCAGATGTTAAAAATACGTCCAGAAATTTCTGTGCAACCTGCTTTAGTGAGTCAGCCTCTGGAACTGTGGGTCTAGAAGTCTGAGAAAGAAAAATTAGAAATGGTTAGAAAGGGAAGGACTCTGTTTGAAAGGCACACAATTAAAACAAAACTACCAGGAAAGTTCTTTTTAATTGAAGACCCAAAACGTATAATATTAGTAATAATGATGACATCAAATAGAAAGTATAATAAAAATGTTATTTGGAAGAGGGAAAAAAGTGTGATTCAAGGAAGGAAGAAGTAACAAGGAGGTCTTGATGAATTCCAGAAGTAAATGTCATTTTTAAATTTTCTCTGGACTTTCAAATATATATCAATTATTCCTCGAAGCTATTTATAAAATTTTCATTTCTTAGAATATTTGGAATAAGACAAAATATTGATTTTTATTTTTTAGACCATAGAAAAAAATTTTAAACGTCTTAAGAATAGCAAAAATCCCTTGCATTACCTGGAATGGTTCTTTCAGAGTCCACATCTATGAAATCCAATACTGAAAAATGCCTTGCATTTTGTGGCTGACTATATCATGAAAATGTTAAAAATATAAAATTTATTATAGAATTTCCATAGCATTCATTTTAAACTATATAGAGTTCAGTATTTATCCTGTATTTACAATATACTTGAATTTTCCTGAAAAATGTTCTATTAATATCAATATTTCATGCAAGGTTTTGAGATCAAGCAGCACATTATAACAAGAGTTAAATACATGAAAAATGTAAGCTGTTAATCTTTTTTAAAAAACAAATTATTTTAAATATGTTAGGCTCTTTAAATTTGATAAATGTGTTTATTATTCCTTCGGCTTAGTGAAATAATATTCAATGGTAAAGGCAGAAATATTTATAATTAAGACTATTTTATTTTGAGAATAGGTCTTAAATTAAGGAATCTAAGGAATTTGTGTTTAAATTTTAAGAACAATTATGATTCTTGTAAGAGCTGCCATTCCTCAGTATGTCTGTGACATGAAGTATGATAGGAATAAAAATATTTAAAATTAAATATAATGTTTAGCTATACATATTACAAAGCTTTACTCTGCATTTTAACTGCTAGATAAATTTGCCTTGGTAACATACAGTCACGATAAATGAATTTAAGTACAGAAAATTAAATTGAAACTGAAAATTGTCTCTGAAAGTTTTGTTGAGGATAGAAATATTATTTCTGCTATATTTTTTCCAATAAATAACAGTTATGTCCTTTGGTTGGTTCTTTTGTAATGAAGAATCTTGAAAATATATTAAAATATGCTCAATATGTAATGGTAATTTATGAGATTCATGATCCATTCCATTTTTAAAAATTAAGAAAATGTCTGTCCAGGAATTATGCATTATGGAATTTAAGGAACAATTTGGCTTTGCCTATGGTTATGTAGTGATTCTATACACTTCTGATTTTTAAAATGTTAACTATTTTTTACATGCACTAAGTGGTGCCTTCACAGTAAAATTTGTTATGTTTCTGCTGAATACTTGAACATTACTTCTGAAAAGCGAAAGAACTTCCAGGACACTGTGTTCTTCTAATGAAAATTTCTATCTCTTCTTACATTTAGATTTATGAATTTTTTCAGAAATTGGTGGTTTTCTTCAATTCAATATAAATACCATATAGTAAAAATTTTCAGAAAACTAGCATGAAATAGATTATGACTGATAAAATTTGTAAGATTTAATTAAAACTCAGAACATATGTGATCTTCCATAATTCCAATTGTTTTCCACAAGCATTTTATAAAATTCTAATTATCTTTTTTGAAAATGTGGGGAGTGTTAAAATTGCTATGACTGAATATTGACATCTCTCAAATATCTATTTTAAAAACAGAATTGTCCAACAAAGTTTCATTATAATGATGCACAGGGGGAATAATTACATTTGATTCCTACATTTTCACTTGCATTCACCCTGTATGCTATTTTTATTGATAAATGTATGCATTTCAAATTTCTATAGTTGAAAACTGCCTCCTTTACATATCTAACTATAAGATGTACAGGCACACACATGCAAGACATTTCTACAATTAAATGGTATATATTATGACATATATTCTATACCATCAAACTCATAAGCATTAAATTTCTATCCACAACTTAAGGTAAATAAATCATTCATTTCTCCCATGCCATAAAAAGCAGTGACATACTTTTAAGTGGACTGAATTTAGAAAAAGCTCATAAATCTCAGAGAACAAAAATTCAGTCAAAACTAAAGATGTGGATTCTAGGTAAAGCCCTAGTCTTCTGTTTTAAGCTTTCCAACTTGAAGAGTTTAACATGACTAATGTAATTTTGGCACTATGGTGGGTTGTTCTTATGTGTTTTCATTTTTCATGCTTGATCAATTTGTAGCATGTTTTATTATTAAAAGTGGTTCTCTCATTTTGAGCTCAGGTTTATGATTTGCATCACTAAAGAACACTGTATTTTAGCTGTGTTGGTATAGCTCCCCAAAAATATTTAATTGGATATTCAAATTTTAAATGATTCAGATGCAGTAAAGACATACCAGCTGCTTTTGATGGCAACATTTTTGCTTATAAGAATAAAGGGAAAATGTTGTATATTTGTCTACCAAGCAAAAGGGACAATTAAGGCCAAATAATACATGATTAATCTTATAACAAAACATTTTTTAAGAGTCTAGTATTAGTACTTTGATTTTGCTCAGATTTATAAAAGGTTTTGAGAAGTGACATGGAATATTTTTCTACAAGGCCATATGAAAATAGATCAAAACAAGAATGAAAACAATTAAAGGGAAAAATCTGGTTATGTCCATTTGATATAAGAAACTAGAAAGATAGCAAGAAGACAAAATAAGACAAGGGAAAGCCAGAAGAAGAAGGTATTTAGCAGGTGAAAACACAGAGAAGCAAGATAAGCTTAAATATATAGAAAAAAATTCTATATTTGATGATACAAATATGTAATTCATAAGCCACACACACTTATAATGGTGAAATAAATCCCCACTGTCTATTTTAATTTAATTGGAATTGTAAAAACATAAGTAAATCTGAAAAGTTTATGCTTAAACATATATATGGCATATACATTTTTGATAAAAGAAATAATACTGTTCTTCTGAGCAATAGTTTCAAGTAATCACACATGCATAATGTGAGACTTATGTAAAGATGTGGTCAGTGCCTGGACATGAGCAAGCTACTGAATGTCTGAAGTTCTGAATAATCACTGTCTTCTCATCTTACAAATCTGTAACCTGAAACTCACTGTAGTCTATTGTTTTCCTAAATTTTAGTTATTTTGAAAGGATGATTTCTAATAAGTTGAGGTAATAGTATATGGGGTGGGATTAAGCTGGTTTTCAACAGTTTTCAGCAGCTGACTGCATCATAGAGCACTTCAAAGTATAAGGAATTTTGGTAGAATCAAACTCTAACAGGACTCAGAAGGAATATTAGCTCTGAGCCCAAGGGCCCAGGATAAGGCAGTTACTCATACCACCAGCTAACAGTTGTCATTTTTACCAACAAGGAGTCTAGTGATTAGAGTAAAGCTTTCTCTATACTACATAGTAAGAGTGTATAAATAATGGTTGTAGATGAACCCTTTCAGCACAGAGTGGCTACAGAAGATTCTTTCTCCCTACTTGGCATATTCATTTTGCACGACCCTTGACTTATAAGCTCAGAGTTGCAGGAACCACCTTCGTCTAATTCCATGTTTCTAATAACTAATGTTTGAGGCATAAATAACTAATGGACAGGAAAACAAAGTCATGATTGAAAAAGTCAAAACAATCTAGAAATACTTCATGTATTACATAGCAAAACTTATTATATAAGCAATATAACAACAATTATTACTGATCTTGACAGTGGGCTACACAAGCAATAGGGAAAGATGACAGTCCTTCCCTCTAATCTAGAGCATCAGTAGTGACTGGAAGCAGCATTTCTGCAAATTTATTGAAGATGATTATGTTTGCTGGTTACATTGAAGTTAATGTTTCTATGAAGATATACTCAGAGTCAATTTAAATAAATTTGACCCAGAATCAAATAACACCTTCACTTTTTGCAAATAACTTTAAGAATATTTCCCTGATATAGTAAATAGAGAAATGAAAATACAACAGTTATGACCTTCCAGGATAATTTTTACATTTTTTTCTCCTAACAGTTGTCATCTGTGGATTAGTAGTATCTGTCAATTGCTAATGAGATGCTTGGATTCCTCCTAGTCTTATTTTTAGTCAAATCTTATATCCTATATTGTGCAGTTAATAATGTGATTCAATCAGGGTGAAATGTGAGCCCTTTGTCAGATTTTCCAAAAGTTCATAGCCTGCCAAGGCAAGCGGCATCACTTAGAATTATACTTCCAGGTCCAAAGATAAATGCATAATGATAAACTTCTGCAAAAGTCTCCACTCTTCCATGTGTGGTGACAAAGCAGAATAAGTACAGTCAAAAAAGATGTAAAGAAGCACACAGAAGCTTATAAACGTTACACACTCTAAATCTAAGTTTTTATTTTTTTATTTTTACAGTTTTATTAAGGTATAATTGATACACAAAAATACTACCTGTATTTAATGTATACAACTTGATATATTTGGACATTTGCATGCACCCATGATACCATGACCACAATCAAGATAATAAACATATCCATATCTCCATAAACTCTCCTTGTGTCCTTTGCTTTAAAAATAATTTTTTTTTAGATATTTATTTTTTATTGAAGGGTAGTTGACATACAGTATTACATTAGTTTCAGGTGTACAACACAATGATTCGACACTTATATACATGATAATTCTAGCTACCAGCTATCACCATACACAGTTGTTACAATATTTTGACTATATTCCTTATGCTATACATTACATCCCGGTTACTTATTTATTTTACAATTGGAAGTCTATACTTTTTTTTTTTGAGAGGGCATCTCTCATATTTATTGATCAAATGGTTGTTAACAACAATAAAATTCTGTATAGGGGAGTCAATGCTCAATGAACAATCTAAATCTAAGTTTTTGATGTCAGCATTTTTGAATTAGCTATTGGTGTTCCACTTTCTATTATAATACTAAGATTTGCCAATCCATGTGTAGTTCTGTTATGTAGACATCATTTTTCTTAAATAGTTAGGTATTAAATCATTACCATCTGGCATTTATGACCAAATATGACATAGTCATGGCTTAACAACAACAACAAAAAAGTGGGTTAGGTTCCTTGCACTGTACTAGAAATTCAGTAGTCAAATATTGCTAAGTCCCAACTTTAGGTTAATAAGTTCCATGTCAGTATATTTCTAAACAGAATCACTGCCAACTCAGAAGTAGAAACCCATCCTTGCTTGACAAGCCCCTCCTTCTTTACCCTTCCCCCACATAGGCAATCAATCCTTGTCACAATTATACCTGTTTAATATACATTATCTCCATCTTCTCTATCACCAGTGCCAATGCCATTAGTTTATTTGGGGTCCTCACCCTTCTCATATGGATTACAGAAAATACAGAAAACTCTGCATGGTACCCTACTTGCCTAGAGTGCTGCTCTTATCTCCAGAAGCAGGAGGGAGAATTGTTTTGAATCTTAGTTCTGTCACTTTTTAACTCTGCAAGTGCATTCATTTGTTAACTCAAAAGAATGCTATAATGAATACATTTTTGACAATGTTGTGAGTATGCTTACGTGATGCCAAGCACAAGCTCAATAAATGTGGAATAAATTTAAGTTACATCTAGAGCTGCACTGTCCAATACAGCCTCATGCAACTATTGAGCATTTGAAATACAGCTAGTCCAAATTAAGATGTGCTTGTAGGATTAAAATATACATCAGATTTAAAATTATATTGATGCCATGTTAAAATGGTAACTATTGGATACATTGGACTAAGTACAATATTAAAATTAATTTTATTTATTTTTCCTTTTTTAAAAATGTGGCTACTAGAACAGTTAAAAATATTACGTATGTGGCTTGCATTACATTTCTGTTGGACAGTGCTGCTCTAGAGGATGTCATTTCACTTCTCTTTTATCCCCCCTCCCTTGCAAATAGGTACCAAATTACACTTAAATCTGTCAAAATGATGTAGGACCTGAAATATCTCTGTAAGCTGATCTCCTTGACCCCATGATTAGGAGCTTCACAATGTGGTACCACACCTGGAAACCTCCAGAACAAGATCTGAAGGAAAGACAGGAAACTCCTGTAGTGGCAAAACATCTATTTGAAGACAATCAGTTCTTCCTCGTGCATCAAAACATCATCATTAATTAATTATTGATGTGCTTGAAAGAGTTCATTTAGTAATAGCCTTTGCAGAGAAAGGAGAGCCAGGTGTATTACTCATGGTGGACTGCACAATGCTGTCACGAGTTAACCTCTATATTGTATTGCCCTAGCAAAGTTTAGTTCTTATTCCTGAAAATTATGATTTAAGATGGTTGGCTCTCCAGGTAGGAAAAGATCTTTTGAACTAGTCATCTCAACATGTTTCTCCAAAATACCACAGCAAGGGAAAAGAGAGGTGGAGGGTCACATACATGTTCTTACATACTTTTAATGCAGAAGTGATACATGTCATCTCGTGTAGGCCAGAACAAAGCCCAACATATATGCAGGAGGATTGGAAAATAGTCTGAAGCTTAAAGCTCTGTGGTGAGCAGTAAATGTTCTGCCATACCAGGCTTTGGCAAGCTTCACATTTGCTCTTAACGGGCCTCCTCCAACCCACAAAGGGATAAACTCCTTGAGTCTTCCTAGTGTCTTAAGTTGGTGTTTTCTAGCACGGTGCCTGGCACAGAGTAAGCACTCAGTAACTACACTTAGCATAGCCCCTAGGTCTGCAAGTTTCACTTCATCATCAGACTTCAGTGCCCATGTAGCTGCTATATCACATCAGGAAAACCTATGTGCAATACAACTGTAAAGAAAGCTTAAATGATAAGATGCTCAGTCCAGCTTGTGTTGTGTTATGCATTTCTTCCTTTGGTTTTTGGAGTTGAGGGAGTTAAACATACTTCAACAGAATTGAGAGTAGAAGTTAATTCAGTTGTTATTATCCCACTAAGCATCTGTTGTTAAATAAGTGCTCATTACCTTTGAACTAAAGGCTAGATCCAGTAAAACCTAAAATAAAGGGTGCCAAATTCTACTATAGAGCAGTTCTTTCCCCATTTTCACCAGAATCACAACAATAGTTGTATCTGAGAGTAGTCTAAACTCTTAGGGGAATTTGCCTTCTAGTGTCTGTAGTCATGTTGTGACACCAATCTTTACCTGTACATTAGATTCATGCTCTGTCAGACAGTGTATTTTATGTTTAATCAATATTGTTCATGCTGGAAAGATGCACAGCAGAGACTCAGAAAATGGCTCCTTGAGTTGTGCCTTGTCTTTGTCACTTACTAGCTTTGTGGCAAGGTTAAATTTTTGTGTCCAGCTTTCCTCATCTCTAAATAAAACATTTATTTCTGTAGTTTCACTTGACAAATGAATAAACTACCCAGTCAACTGCAATGCAGTAAATGTGTCTATAAATAATAGCTATTATTATGATAATTATCATTATCATCAGTTCAGAAGAAATTGTACTATCTAAAAAAGAGCCCTTGTAAGAAAATTTAGGAGTATTTACTTATTTCTACCCATTTATTCCACTTTTTCCCCAATTAACACTCATATCTTGAGACACCTGGTCTAGGATAAAATTCCATAGGTGTTTGTAAGTAATGAGTAAAATATGTGCTAATGATAAATGTAATTTAAGTATTTCAACATTTTATATATGATGATCATACATTTAGATTGTACATACTTCACCAGACTTTTCTATTTGTTTCAAAATACAATTTTTAAAAAATCTCTCAGCATATAAAACTTACATTGGGGTAAATAAAAAAAGCTCATCATTATGTACAAAAGGACTATTAAATTCTATAGAAGAAGCTGTATCACTGCGTAACTATAGTACTTCAGAATGTATCTATAGTGGAATTTGGCACCCTTTATTTTAGGTTTTACTGGATCTAGCCTTTAGTTCAAAGGTAATGAGCACTTATTTAACAACAGATGCTTAGTGGGATAATAACAACTGAATTAACTTCTACTCTCAATTCTGTTGAAATATGTTTAACTCCCTCAACTCCAAACAATTACACATAACACTAACAGTGAAACAAAATACACTTGAACCAACATCAAAGAATTTAAGATATAACATCTATGTACATAACTTATGTTTGATTCATATACTAAATATACATAAATTATGCTAAAAGTAAACTAATTGTTACAAAGATAATATCCAGACACTTCGATGTCATCTATACCTGAATAATCTGATAGTTATATTAGATAAATATAAATGCTATCTTATACTTACTAAAATGTGTATTATTTTCTAATTGAATCTCCTCTTAGTTCCAGACAGGTTCTGTGGTGATTTACAGTAAAATCTGATATAACAAGATAGTTTAACAACATAACAATATGAAAGCCTTCCAGAGCAAGAGTTTCAAAATTGAGTTATCAGAGGAACCCTTTTTTCCAAAATATATTCATAATAGAACCCAACTATGTAAAGTGGGAAGTGAGAAGCTAAGCAACTATGATGAGTTCAGGTGACGGGGACCTGGTTCCACTTGCTTTAGTGTTTTCCCTTCTACCTCATCTACAAAGAAAAAAGGATATGGGGACAGCCTGAAAACCACCAATCTCCCTAATATACACAATTCACCCAGTAAAATGGTCCCTTGAAATGCAATTATTTTTTGGTCCATTAATTTATTTGATAAGCACACTTCTGGAGCAAATATTTGAGCCATAGTTTTTCCTTTATTTCTGTCTTTAAGTCTCTAGTTATTGATTCCTTAAGATTTTTGAATGGTTAGATTGTCAAAACCTATCATGTAGAAATAATTTTGGTAGAGGAAACTTTAACATAATAACCCTGTATGTATTAAGAGTCAAAATGAGAAAAAAGTAACTATATAAGAAACATCTCCATAAGGCCTGAGCAGCACGTTACTTAATAGAACCTAACAAAGGTCTAATCCCTATAGAATTCGGTGCCAGAACAGATTACCTAATAGGAAAAGGAGAAAGAAAACACATTGTTAAATTATCAAAGAAGAAATATATATTATCAAGAAATAAAAAATAATGTAAGCTTACTTAAAATGAAAATGCAAGTTAAAGAAGATAGCATTTTCCATATACCAAACTAACAAAGTTTAATGAATAGGTTATGGTGACAAGGATTTAGGAAAATAACAAATCTCATACACTACTGGTAAAAGTGTAATTAAAAGACATTGCCAAAACAAAGTTAACAGTAAGTAAAATGTTAACTTTTTATTCAATAATTCCAGAAAAATTAATACATTCAAAAGATATAATTAGATATATGAAAAAGTGTGTGTATATTCAAGTCTGTGAAGTGATATTTATTGTATTGAAAATACATATCAAATGAGAGAGATTAAATGCTTTGTGGTCAACCATTAAAAAAAATAACACAACTATTTAAAAATTTATGTTCTAACATAGTAAGAATATAGGAAACCGGTTATGATATAATGCTAAGAAAAAACGGTTATAAACACATGGAAAAGATGATCCAAAAGCAGTCATCTCATGTACCTTTTGTTATGTACATATTATGTATTTGTTATATATATTATAGCTATACATTATTACAAAAGATATACTCAAAATGACAACAGCTTAATTAATGTTTATCCCTGGTTGATAAGATTAGTACATATTTGTATTATTTATTCTTATATTTAAAAGTTGTTTTATAATTTTGTATAATGAATGTAAATCATTTTGTAATAAAGAAAATGACATTATTGTTTCTATAAATTAAAAGGTTTCCTATGAAGAAGAAAAGCCTTTGTGGTTTGAATGAACTTTTTACATGTTAAATAGTTCTATTATGCATAAGAGACACAATCATGACACAATTACTAATGGACTAGAAGCTTGTGTCAAATGCATTGATTATCTTTGCTACATATTTGCCTTAGAAATTACTGTTCCTTTTTCTAAATAACATCCATTACTCTAAAACTCTATTATTGTGCTATCTCCAATTTGGAACTAATCTGAACCAACTCAAAGGTTTAAGATTCAATTGTCTGCCTATGCAGTATGGTGAAGCATATAGAGTGTATTATATCTAATACTCAAGAGTTTACACTGGTTGCTTGGTAGTATCTGGAATATAAATCAAGGTGTTGTCTTGGACAAATTCAGTCCTTAATGGTTTGAGTTACAATACATTTCAATCAGATTCCTTTCCAATGTGTGAAAGTAGAGACTGAGTAAGGGATTTCCCCCCCCTCTCCAGATGGCAAGGATTAATCTTTGGTGGTAGTGGTGGGAGGAGGCCGTCAGAAAAGAAGTTGTTCTCATATTAAGGCATGACAAGGAAAAGTTCAGAGAATCACCAGATACATTCTATTGTCTATTGTTTTACACTGCTACAGTGTAAAAGCAGAAGTCTATAGAATTTAGTGTATTGAGATTTCCACACACAATACAGAACTCTAACTGTTACCTTTTCTCCCAATTGGTATCATTTTGGGAAATACATTAACAGCACAAAAATAGTACATTCACATTTATAACGCATAACCAAGGAAGTTTTCCATACTCTATACTGACTATATAAGACAAGGAAACTCAGTTGAGCATTCATTTACAGTAAAAAAACATCCTCTCTCTCATTCCCTCTCCCTTCCATCCTACCAACTCACATATGACTCAGATACTGTTACTGATATTTTTAATATCTAAATACCCTTGGCATCATCAGAATTAAACAAGGGTGAGAATTCACCAAAATGTAAAACTAAAAAAAAATCTTAGAGCTGGAAGAGAGTTTAGAGCTCATCTAGTTCAATTCTCTTTACGTAAAGGATGGAAAGTCTGTTGAAGACTTATGAATGACCCATAAAGTCCTAAGTTAAATTAGTAGTAATTTCGCTGTGACAAATTTAAATCCCAGATAGCAATAAACCTGACACTACATTTCAAAGCACTATTAATGTTTGCTATTGTTTCATTATTATCCATTTTAAACTTTCCTTAAGGATCTGAAGAAGTCTCTCACTTTTAATTATGTATTTTATTTAGCTGGCAAGGGGAAAAATATGAATATAAATAATATTCATAAATGTAGGAATTCACAAAATATAGATGAATGTCCCTTAAAAGTGACAATTCTGTATTTTCCAAAGTTCTTTATTGAAGTACAACATAAATAAAGAAAAGTGGGCATCGATCTATTTTGATGAGGGAATTGTTCTAAGAATTTTTAAAGATAAAAGATCGAATACAGTTCTTTGGCCTCAAATGTACAGATGGAAACATAAGAAATTTACCAGTTGGATCGTTCATTATTCATCGTAACTTTCCCTCCAAACCCTCCAGAGCTGCACCTGCCAGGTCACAACTGGCAGTTAAAGCAACATAAAACTCCTCTCTGGTGCTTGCCTTTGCTGAGGACTTAAATGCTAACGATGGTCCCCAAAAAACTGTGATATCACTCAATTGTCACAGTAGCGAGGCTCATATACAAAGGTACATATATAAAACCACATGAGCTATATGATGTGTATCTAAAAGAAATTTTATCTGAGAATAATGAAAGTATAATTATTGAAGCACTTGGAACATTTCACTTAAGTACTATTGGTACAAATGTCCAATTGCAGTTCCTGCATACACATTTTATGTTTAAAATGCTATTAATTTTTATTATGTATGATGTCCAGTGGGAGAAAATATTTTCCAGGAAAATTTGTTCTATACTTGGTTCAATCACAGTTATTTTGACAGTTAATAATTTGACCCAGAATGTCTAAGTGGTCTCAGTTAATACCTATTTACATCTTGAAAGAACTAATCTGAAGATGGAGGAAAATGGACTGCCCTGATTCATATCAAAATGTATGTGGAAAATATTAATAATTCTTTGTTCCCTTAAATTTTTAACAAACCGTTGTTTTATTTTGTATAACTAAGGTTAATTAAAAGTCACTGTCCATAAAAGTCCCCTTGCCAAATATATATTACTGAGACATTATTGTGATTTCCACTTAAGGAAAGGGAACAGCAAATATTTTCTACTGGCTATAAATCATTATATTATCTTGAGTCCTATCATTTACAAAAGCATCAATATTCTTACATTTTAAAAGAACATTTTAATTCCTGTCAAAATAAACCATATGAGTAAACATATTCTCATAAAATAATAATCCTACATGCTTTGCAGAGTTTGGTCCACGAAAGCTAGTGGATACACATTTTTTATTTTAAAATGAACATAAAACTGAAAAATCAGTGGTAAAAACTGCAGTTAAAAGAAGATGAAGTCCCAGATCACACAGGCACAAAAACGTGTGGTAGATGAAGAAAAAGACATCATTTTATATTTTCTTCCTATTCAATGTCAGTACTGTACCTCTCTTTTTATCTTGACTTATTTTATTTCCATTAAAAATGTTATTATATTGGAAACACTGCAGCTGTGGTAATAGGAGTTTATTATATATATATATATATATGATATATACACACACACATACACACACACATATATATGTGTGCCTACCGGACACCATGATGGGAATATGTGGCTCTAAAATAGGCCATGTATTTCACTTTTCATAGGTCAGATATGGCTTGGGTCCAAAGATGAGTGCAATAAATTTACAGTATAAAATTTGTCATCAGCTTAGCATTTCCAAAGGAAGTGGAAAGAATGTGAATATGTAACTACTTGTTTATTTTTTAAAATTAACCTTGTTATGTTGCTGTTTGATAGTAAGTCTTCATGGAAAACTTGAACATGTGTAACATTTAAGTACACGTTCTACACAGGCTATACAGACTCAGACAAACCAAGGACTGAACTTCTTGAATTGAATTTTAAATCAACGACCTTGGAAAAATAACAATCTCTTTGAGCCTCAGTTTCCTTCGTATAAATAGAACAATTGCAGTTAGGACTAAGGTAGATATATGAAAGACTGGTACTTGTACAGTATTTGTACTTCACTAGTCAATCACTAAATTTTAGTTCTCCTTTACTTACTTCTATATTATCTTAGCAAAAGTTACATTTAGTCATCAAAATAATAGCAATTAAAATGGTAATTCTTACCTGATGTGTAACATATATACTCATATGCATTAACTTAGAATATTCACAGATACAGCTAAGTACTTAACTTAAAAATCTAATTTTTCAAGCCTTTTCTTAAAAGTGTGTATGTGTGTATATGTATGTATCTGCACACACAAGATTTTTAGGGTCTTCCTTATTAAGAATAACTTTTCTCTATTTCATGCATGTTCAGTATGAACATTCATAGCATGAGCAACATTCATATTTGGCTGAGGTAATGCTAGCATTTTTAGAAGCACGTTTGTTACAAATGTCTTAAATTGTCGTTTTCTTAACACCACAAATTTTGACGGTTATAAAATCTGCATGCGCCATAGAAGAAATTACACTTTAAATCAAAATATGTTAATACTGAACAAGAATTGTTAATCAAAACAAAATAAAAGCCATTTCCTATGTTTATGAAGTAGCAGTGGTTTACCTGAGAGATGATGTACATACAATGCATATAAATCCTAACATTATGTGCAGTGTAAATGAAAACCATGAAGTTAATTTTGTTATTTTATAATAAATATCTTTAATAAAGAAGATAATTTATTTCAAGGTATACTTGTTGATACTTTAAAAGACATTTTTTTTTTTACTATAGAATCAAGTGGCAAACAAGACTGAAAGCCAGGAGCAGAGAAAAAAAAATGTATGGATGGGTGATAAATAGTTTAAGTGGAGTAGAGCTATTGTGGAAGATAATATCTGAGAGGGATGTGGTTAACAGAACAGGGAAGGCTTCATCAGAGTAGCAGGGGATGCAGAAGGCAGAAGGAAAGGAGGAAATGGATACAGTGTTTTTAAAAGATTTGTGTATGAGCCAAAAGAAAAATAATGCAGTTACCTAAAGGAAAGGCAAAGATAGTAGAAGAGTTTTGTTTGTTTGTTCCTGAGAAGGAAGCAACTTTTAAGAAATTCAAGTTAAAGGGGAGAAACTGATTATGTTACCCTCACTTAGTGCATGTCAGTCGTGATTGAGTGGATAATTGAGAACTAGTTGGAAAGGGCAAAAATTATGGAAATAAGAATATTTTTGGAAGGTAAGGTGACTATAAGTGATGAGTTTATTTTAAATGAGAGAGAATTATGCTACCTGTAAAATAATTAAAAGTCATATCTTTTCTATACATTGGGATGGGATTATGGAGTTTTGATAAATTATCACTTTGATATTAAAGGATATTATTAAAGATAATAAGAATTTACAAACACTAATGAGAAAAATATTGCTTGGAGGGCTTGGTTTCCCTTTTCCATGTACGTTTTTCTTTTCAAACTTACCATTTAAGGTTGTTGAATTTGATATATAATATTCTCCTTATTAATCTGTAATGAATTTTCTATAGTAAATAATAATAAATAACAAACACAATCAGTAAATTTTATAATACATAGTAGTATAATTAAATATGGACATCAAGATTCTAACCATGAAGAATTTAGTGAAGAAAGTCAATTAAGCTCTCTCATTAAGACCTCAAGAAATTTTTAAATAAGTAATTTTTAGACACATATCAGAAGAAGATACTTTGTACTTCCGGGCATGAATTTTAAAAAGACTTGCTCCTTCATACATATTTATAGCTTGCTTTTTGGTCAACCTTAAATGACACTTCATCTTCCTATGAATGAATTGATCAAGAATTGACCACTACATTCCATCCAGCAACTCTCATGTTTGTTTAAATATAAGGTAGCACGTTTTCACAATATTATCATACAGGAAACAGGAAGTCACATTTTGAATCTTTTAATCCTTGTAGAGTCTCATATGGGTCACTCTCTCAATTACTTTACTTTGAACTACAAACCACTATTTGGAAAGATATTAATCTGAAAGAGCTTCAATCAATAATAATTTTAAAGGCTTATAGAATTCATAATTGAGTGTTAAACAGAGAAAAAAGGATGGAAATAAATTTAACACAGATTTAATTTCTTTTCCCTAGGAAATGACTTCAGAAGTACAAGTGTTAGCTATCTAGTTTAAGCTGATGTAAAGAAGTTTTTTAAGGATTATTTAAAAATAGGGAATGACTGAGATCAAACATATACTTCTATGAAAATAAAATAATGTGTTAATATTTTACAAACCAGTACACAAGAACTGAGATAAAATTTTGTGTGAAGGAATTATGTAGTTTTAAAAACCTTTGTGTCTCAAATAGAAGGTAAGGATTATATACTCTTGAAAACTGTCTCAGAAGACTCAAAACGTGATTCCAGTATGCATGAACGCACTGAAGTTGAAGTGTGCATTGAATGTAAATGTATTAATGTAAATGTATTCCAAGGGCTGCCAAAACAAAATTACCACCAACTGAGTAGTTTAAATAAAATTAGTTTATTATCTCACAGTTTTGGAGACTCTCCAAATTCAAGGTGTTGGCAAGGCCATGCTCCCTGCCTTCTGGTAGCTGCTAGCAACCCTTGGCGTTCTTTGGCTACAGCTGCATCTTTCCTGTCTCTGTCTGTTACCTGGCCTTGATTTGTATGTGTCTCTCTTTTTTTTTTTTAAGGACATCAGTCATATTGGATTTAGAGTCCACTCTAACCTAGTATGATCTCATCTTAACTGTTAATATTTGAAAGTACCCCATTTCCAAATAAGGGCACATTCTGAGGTTCCAGGTGGATCTGAATTTTGGAGGGACACTATTCAACCCAATATAGTGAATGAAAGTATTGCATAGAAATAGAGTGAAAACAAGCAACATTTCTAAATCAAATATTTTATAGTGTGTAATTTAAGTATGTTTTTTAACATGGAGGCTAGACATAGGGATTTTTTTTTTAACTTCTTAGGGGACTCTAATCATAAGTCAAATTTGAGACTCTTGCTCTAGCATATCATTTGTCATATTTAATTATTAATACATTTTAGTCTTTCTCCTCTACTAGGCTCTGAGTTTTTTAGGTTGGGACTGTTTTTTACCTTTATAACCTAAGCACATGAAAGAGTGCCTGATACAAACAAAGCCAGTGATCAAATTTAGTTGATGAAAAAAGGCTGAATTTCAAAGGATGGTTATTTCAACTCAATTTAACAGCTATTAATTGCTGACAGCATGCTGGGCTCTACAGCAAGTGATGGTGTACAAAGGCAAATAATACAGTGTCAGCCTTTAAGGGAATCATTCAGCGAGGTGCTCAGAAATAACCACACTGCTATCAGTATATGATGCTCCTCCTGATGTTCATATTGAGCATCAGGTCATTAATTCTTTTTTCTTTAATTGAAGCATAACCGATAAACAATCTTATATCAGTTTCAAGTATACAACATGGTGGTTCAACAGTTACCCATATTATTAAATCCTCACCCCAACTAGTCCAGCTACTATCTGTTAACATAGGCAGATGTTACAGAATCACTGACTATATTCTCCACGCTGTACTACCATCTCTGGGACCAACCTGTATCATGACTGAGAATCTTTGTGCACCTTTATCCCCTCAACCTTCCCACCCACCCACCCAATCCTTCCCCCATGGTCAGTCACTTCTCAGTGTGAGTCTACTGCTATTTTGTTCATTCTGTTTTGCCTTGTATTTACATTCTACAAATAAGTGACATCATTTTGTACTTGTCTTTCTCCATCTGCTTATTTTTCTGAGCATAACACCCTCCTGATCCATCCATGTTGCCACAAATAGCAGGATTTCTTTTTTTATGAATGAATAATATTCCACTGTACCGCTTCTTCTTTATCCCTTCATCTATTGATGGACATTTAGGTTGCTTTCATATCATGGCTATTGTAAATAATGCAGCAATAAACATAGGGGTGCATCAGTCTTTTCGAATCAGGGATTTTGTTTTCTTTGAGTAAATATCCTATAAGTGAAATTACTGGGTTGAAGGGTATTTCTATTTTTAGTTTTTTGAGGAACCGCCATACTGCTTTCCACAATGGTTGAACTAATTTACATTCCCACCAGCAATGTAGGAGGGTTCCCTTTTCTCCACATCCTCACCAACACTTTTTATTTCTGGTCTTTTGAATAGCGGCCATTCTGACTGGTGTGACGCAGTATCTCTTTGTGGCTTTGATTTGCAGTTCTCTGATGATTAGTGTTGTGGAGCATCTTATCATGTGCCTTTTGCAGGCCACTGCATCTTAAACTATTCTTCCCAAAAGTCCAGCACTCTCAGTGGAATAGAGCATATCATTCTTTCCTTACATGATTATCATAAGTAAATGCACGCATAATTTTTAATTTTTTTAAAAATAGGGTCTTGCAAGTATATATTTATGAATATATACTCTAACTATAAACAGTCCCCCCTTTTTCCCTCAAATATTTAATATATAAAAGTGCTTCTGTTTTTATGCAAACTCCAAAATAAGAATGCTAAAAAATACCAGTAAGTTTTACTTTGGTTCAGTATCCCAGGAAAGGCAGGTGTTCCCTAAATATAAAAATAAAATTAAAAGCAGTCTAACTTTAGAAAGTCCCTCTGAGCCACCAACTTAAACTTTTTAATGGTTTTACAATCTTCTCAAGCTGTAAATGGAAAAAAGTGGCTTGACATTGAACACATACCAAGTCAGTAGCATAACTATTTTATAATGACTGATTGGCCACTGAAAAAAAAAACTTTAAAATTCAATCCATGTGATGGAAATACCACTTAGAAAAAGGCCATTCATACTGCAGTGCTGCAGGAAAACTGTGGTTATAACAGTTCCCATTTCATTCAGTATTCTTAAAGAATTACAAATGGAATGGTTCCTAGAATACTGCATGTTAAGTATTATTAACATAAATTTTACCACTATAAAATTCACCATTAGTAAAAAGAAAAAAAATTACTTATTCATCCTATAGGTTAAAAAATTTTATACGCAAATGAAGAATCTCAGGATAATTTATGGGAACCCTTTGGGAATGCACATTCCTAATTCCACTAGGACATTCACACATTAATTTATCTGAAATACATTGAACACTTAACTCTTAGTTTCACTTGTTGGAAGGGGTTTGCCTAGTCATCTGTCCTACTTCCATTTATATTAATCATGGATTTTGAAATCTATCTGAGAAGTCTATGACTGGATATTAGTGATTATAGGTTTGGAGAATTACAGATTACCTGAAACCAAATTAGTTACTTCAAAGGATTTATATAACCCTCTCCCTGCCCTACAAAAAAGAAAAAAGAAAAAAATAAACCAAATGGTAAATTTTTAATGTTCAAAACCTGTCATGGAAAAGTGTTATGAAAGCTGAATGGACTTCAATCACATTTAGAATTATTTATCTCACATATCTCAATATGACATCATTTTGAATCCTGCAAACTTTTAACTTTTGAATTTTGCTAATTTCAGCTAAATGTCAGTGGCCTAATTTTGATAAATCCAAACTCACTGATTTTCTTTTATGACTATTTTCCTGCCTACATTTTCATTATTAATTATCCATGTCCAAACAAAAAGGGTAAGGATAAGGGAAGAAAGCATCACAAGTCAGAATTTGCCATCTTGGTCATCAACTCTGAAAATTGATTTTGTAGAAGGTATAAGTTCGTGGTTAAAATGAGAGTTTCAGATGATCCAAGATCTCTTTTATCCCTTTTCTCCATCACTGCCCCAAACCAAGAATGAGTCTTACCATATAATTTTTTTTAATTCACCCCATTCTCATCTACAAAATGAAATTAAGATTTATAATCTACTTAAGGATGATACATATTTATTATACTCTCCTTAAAGGAAACATAATACTAAGATTTTGTTTTGTTTTCAAGTATATTTTATTTTTTAGGTTTACAGAAAAATTTAGCAGGAAGTACAGAGTTCTCATCTAACCCCTGCCTCCACACACACAGCCTCACCAACTATCAACATCTCCCACGAGAGTGGTACATTTTTATAGCTGATGAACCTACACCGATAGATCATTATCACCCGAAGTCCATAGTTTATCTTGGGGTTCACACTTGGGGTTCTACATTCTATGGACTTTGACAAATATATGAAGAACATGTATCCACCATTACAGTATCATACAGAACAGTTCCACTGCCCTAAAAGTCCTCTGTGCTCTGTCTGTTCATCCCTCCTTCTCCACTACCCCTGGCAACCACTAGTTGTTTTACTGTCTCAATAGTTTTGCCTTTTCTGGAATGTCATATGGCTGGAATTACATGGTATGTAACCTTTTCAGTTTGGCTTTTTTCACTTAGTAACATGCATTTAAGGTTCCTCCTTGTCTTTTCATGGCTTGATGACTGTATTTATTTTTAGCACTGAATAATAATCCATTGTCTGGGTGGGTATACCACCATCTATCCATTCACCTACTGAAGGACATCCTGATTGCTTCCAAGTTTGGGTAATTATAAGTAAAGCTGCTGTAAACATCTGTATGCAGGTTTTTGTATGGATCTACATTTTCAACTTATTTCAGTAAATACCAAGAAGTGTGACTGCTGGCTTATACAGGAAGACTATGTTTAGCTTTGTAAGAAACAGCTGTACTTCCACACTGGCTGAACCATATTGCAATGAAAGAGTTTCTGTTGCTTCACATTCTTGCCAAGATTTGATGTTGGTAGTGTTTTGGACTTTTTCCATTCTAACAGGCATGTAGTGGTTTCTCACTGTTGTTTTAATTTTCAGTTCCCTAATGATACATGATGTGGAGTATCTTTTCATATGCTTATTTGCCATCTGTATATCCTCTTTGGTGAGGTGACTGCTCAGGTCTTTGGCCCAGTTTTTAACTGGTGGGTTTATCTCCTTATTGTTGAATTTTAATAGTTCTTTATATATTTTGGGCAACAGTCCTTTTGTCTTTTGCAAATTAGATCTATCTTTTGCAAATACTTTATCCCAGTCTGTGGCTTGTCTGGTCATTCTCTTAACATTGTCGTTCACACAGAGGAAGTTTTTTATTTGAATGAGGTCCAGCTTATCAAGTCTTTCATGGATTGTGCCTTTGGCGTTTAGATATTCTCCTGTGTTATCTCCCAGGAGTTTCATACTTTTGTGTTTTATATTTAATGATCTCTAAAACATTTTGAGTTAATTTTTGTGAAGAATGTTAAGGTCTGCATCTAGATTCATTTTTTTGCATGTGAATGATATGTTCAGTTGTAGTAAGGTTTTAATGTTTATGACATCTTGTGATAAAAACTTTGAAAATTTCACTACATTTATTTGAAAAATACTTTGCAAAGTTAACCTTACGAGTAGCCATCAAGGTCAAATAATCAAGGATTACAACCACATTATTTATGAAAAGAATGCCCTTTCTAAAGGCACTGGACAAATATATAAGACTTTTATGGAAATGAAAAGAAACACTGAAGACATTTCCCTATTTTAAATGATACCTTACTTGAGAAATAGTGAAGAGTGATTTCACTATTAATTTGGGTAGTGTTAGTACTTATCAGACAAATTCACATCTAAACCTAAAAAACAACAACAAAAAATATGCTATCTACAAATAATGGCATAGCCATTGCTTTATGGAAATGATGACAGAAAGGAAAAGCAAGGAAGATAATTATCTAGCAGGTTCATTCAAACTCCAGTTTTAACCACTGATATATCAATCACTGTACACTTCATGCATTACTACTAAAAAATATTCTAAGCCAAGGGCTTTCTTTACTTTAGAGGGTTACTATCCATCCTTTAAATGTGAAAAATGCACATTTACCATAAAAAGATATGTGGTATGAAGGACTTTTAAGGGTCATTGTCTGATATTGTGATACATTAAATGTCTTTTTCCCAACAGGCAAGTAAAATCTTTTCCATTATGCATTCTTAGAATGAAAAGTTGAAAGTTGTGGTGAGCATGTGTGGGTATGTAATGTGCCTATGTGCATACACATGCTCTTGTTTCACGTGTAAAAAAGGTAGAGAATTTTTTCCAGGACTCAGAGAGCTGCATACCTAGAGTATGCACAAGAGGATGGTGTCAAAAATGGTGAAATACTCAGAAGGGAGGGGAACAGAAATACTGACAAAAAATATATATATGTGATGTAGAAAAAAGAATTAAGTATCTGTGCAGAGAAGTTAAATTAAATTTCCTGGATATAGCTTTATGTACACATCATTTCAATAACTTATCCTTTTTGGGGGCACTAAAGAACATATTTTGTTTTTTCCATTCTAGGTATATTATTAAAATAAGCAGATTTCCCTTTTCTCTTTCCTTTCAATCTCTGATCCATTTTCCAGTCCCCCACTGATTCCATGTCCACATGCTCTGTTTTTGACCAAATAGTACACAGATTTATTCCTACAGAAGGAATCTCTGTTAAAATCGTAGAGTGTCTGCTCAAATAATACCCAAAAGTTAACTGTGTGTTTTCCACTCATCAGAAATAACTCACAGCAAATGAATCCACAAAACACTCAGTGGAATATTATAACCCTCTTAGGGGAGCCATTGTACTATGAGAGAAATTTGAGGCAGCAAATGAACCTTTATTTCTCACACACACACACACACACACACACACACACAAATGCTGTGTGAAAATGCACATTTACCATAAAAAGATATGTGGTATAAACTATGGTAAGGATAACTCAAAACTACTGATCTGTGAAAAATTTCTATTGAAGTCAATTAATGTTATCTTAATATTCCTTCCCCTTACTTTGTGTTACGGTGATGATGTACTAAAAATGGTTTTCATTTATTATTGTTGTAACACAATGGATTGGACTGTGATAACTCTAAAACAAAAATGGACTGATGTTACTTCTTGTATATAAATCACAATGGATTGAAAAGTTGGTAATAAGGGCACATTCCCTAACTGCATTCCAGAATTTATTTCAGGGGAGGGGAAAAAAATGTCTCACCCTTTCAGTGCATACAAGGATTCTGTATTTCTGTATTTCTGAGATTAATTGTAAGAATTCATTTGACAAATTTTTTTACTAATGCCACTTTGGAATCTGGTGACAGGGCTAGGGCTGAAGTATGGAAAAGTGAAGATGGAAATAAAATTTTTTCAGAAATAAAACTCAAATTTGTCACAGGGGAAAAATCACTAACTTTTCAAGTAAGAATGTTTGACTATGGGTTATATTATGGTTCTGCTAATACGCAGATTCATCGTTTCATGCTGACAAGTTGTATTACAATTTTTAGAAGCTCACACACTTTTGAAACTTTCTACAAACATGTTGGGAGAGGATCTGATCTTAAAGAAAGGTCATTTTGTAAGGAAAGCAGTGAACAATTAAAAGTAGAGGCACATTCTCAATTTATATAAATCCAATTTAAATGTCCCTTAAATGTAAACATCACTAAGAGTTAACAGTCTTCCTTCCAGCCTAGGAATTTGGAAAATCTTTTCCTGTTTCAAAATGACATTCCAGGGGATTTCCACACCTTTTACCAGATTACACTCGATTGTTTTCTAGCTCATTACCTCAAAATCTGATGTTTCCTAGAATACCTACACTCTTACACATAAATACACACACATACACTAACTACAACATCTACACTGTGTTCCTTTTAGCCCTAGTCAGGTTTCTTACTTCACCTAAATTCTGGGCTGGTCACATTTCTCACCTCATCTAATTTCTGGGCTGGCCTCATTTCCTCATCTTAAATCTAGGCAAGGGCAAGATTTACCACGTAAGGACTAAGAGTGACAAAGGCATGAAGAAAGTGAGAAGAGCACATCCTTGCCTCTTACTGCTCCCACCCGTCCTCCTGAGAATACGGATCGCATGCTGGCATTCTTCCTTCAGAATTGATGTGCCAAGCAATCTAAGGGAGTAGTCAGAGTTGATGCCTGTTAGAGAGCCAGGACCCTCCAGAGAATCCTCACCTCAACTTTCTGCACCTTTTATAATTATTCCAGTGTGCTTGTAGTCTCTCTCCTCTGAATGGTTAAGACAAATTAGAAAAAAAGGGAAAAATCAGGAGGAGATAAAAATGGAACCCTCTTTACAAAGCCTTGTCTTTTCCTTTGTTTGTAGGTATGAAGATCTTTTTACAAACATCAGTGGGATTCTATGTTCTCCTTCAAGGACAGGAAAGAAGAAGAGCAGCTGTCAACTTGATTCTGCTCATGGAAAGAGACAGAGAATAAAGATGCCTGGTGGGAACAGGTGAGCCGGCAGAGCATAATCATGTAGCCAAAATCTCAGAGAAACAGAAAGTCGGCAACAGAAGTTCCTGGACAAAGTATGTTCCTGACAGAGCCTTCCTTCTAACCTGCATTTCTACTTCCCCAACCCCTGGTCCCAGACTGGGTGACACCAATAGGAGCTTAGAGCTCATGAAATGTCAAATACTGCAACCAGATAGGGTCCTCCTTTTTCAGAGTCCAGACTGGGGTGTGACTGTGGCATCTGAGTAAAGGATTTTGAGTGAATTTTACTGTTTAATATTTTTTTTGCAATATTAGCACAGACTTATTCCTTATGTACAATACATAGGCTAAAGAGAACACTGTAGGTGAGGTTAGAAATATAACCACCACTGACAACATTAATTTTATTAATTTGCTCAACAACTACTTGTTAAAGCACTGTAAGGGTGTATTCATTCTCAGGTAAAGGAGAATAAAAGGACCATAGTTTTCTTAAATTGGCAATTATCTGAATACAGGTAGGATTAAAATGTATACATTGAAGTTATTCCTTTTCAGTGTAGAGGCTTAATGTTCTCTTCTAGAAAATGTCAAAGAATAAACTTCAATTATTTTAATCACTGTTGATTTAATATGACTTCTCCAATTAGATGTACTTGGCTAAAGTTTTCTTATCTTTAAAATATAGATAACTTATACTTTAATTATTTATATAAATGGAAGATCCTTGACTGTGTCTGCCCCTTCTATTTATATATAGTTACATATATGTCACTCTCTATATGTAGAAAAAACATATATAGATATAAAACTATTTACCTATATTTATATCTTATATCTAATATATGTCTTCTTATATCTTATATCTAGAGATATCTGTCTGTCCAAAGAGAAACTGAGGACCTTTCATTTGTCTTAATAATTAAGACTTACATTTATGTAACATTTATATTTGTAATAAAGATGTATGTGTACACACCTACTGCATCAAAGTGGAATATCAACTGGGAGAGTACTATATATTTTTGCCATAAAAATAAATAGAAAATGACATGACCTAAAAAGGCATTTTTTCCTATGCAATTTTCATAAGATATATTTTAAATTCATAAGATGTCTTCTCAATTTGTAAGATGCAAGTCTGTATTTAAAAAATACACTATACCAAAAAATTTACTTCCCAGTCCAGCCTCAGGTATGGAGAAATGTAAAGAGACATTGTATGCTAACCATATAAATTGAACTTTCACTTCTATAATAGCTAGCACATGATATTTAAATTTTTGTATATTATCACAGAAAGAGATTATAATATTTAATTCAACTGTTATTTTATATTAATATTTAATTTTTGACAGTGCATATTGAAGGGCCCCATCAGTAAGATGGTGAACTTTCGGCTTCTCTTCTGGGTCCTCGGTTCCCGACGGCACCACCTAAAGACCAATCACCTCTCTTCCCCCTCAAATTACCAGCACCTAGCCAATAGCCACCAGCCCCGTAGAAGTAACACCACAATCACCCCATGCCCCTTCCTATATAACCCAGTACCTTTCCCTAATAAAGCAGAATTCTCCGGTGAATTGCTGCTGTGTGTTGCTCCTTCCTTTCATTGGTGCCGAAACCCGGGAGACAGGACACCCCAACTAGGCCCCGTCTTCCCCCCAACACCAAGAGCAGATTGCCCTTGTCCTCTTTTGCCAGTGCTGGCTCATCACACTCACCACTCCTCTCTGGCCTTTAGGTAAGTTTTCCCCTGGGGTGGGCCACTCTTCCCCGAGCTATCGCACTGCCATTGACCATGATTGTCCCGCAAGGCCCTGACGCTCGGGGACGAGGAGGGAACTCTCCCCGCCTCAGGCCTTCACGGCTGCGGCGGACCCTCAGGTCCCCCCTCCAACAGCCATAAATGAGGTGACTCCTTTGCGGATGAGAACGCTCCCCTTCCCCCCCCCTCCTCCTTCCATTTCATCCACCGAAAATTCCTAGTACTAGGTACCTCGTGACTCTGGCACTCTGCCTTCTTAGAGAAGTCTGGGTGACGACCCACACTTCCTAAGAAATTCCGACTCATATACGAGTTTCCGCAGACCACCAAGGATCATCGGGGATGCCCTTTGTCTCCTTGCAGTCTGCTTCCAGTCCGAGGATCTCCGTTCATCTTCCCCTGTTTGTCTCCTTCTCTGTCCTTTAGCCATGGGAGGCTCCTCATCCATCCCTGAAAGTTCACTTCCTGAATGCCTGCTTAAGCATCTGGCTACCCTCTCCCTGACACCTGATATAAAACCAAAACTTCTCCGTAAATACTGCTCCCAAGATTGGCTGACATACCCCCTAGACAATCACAACCAATGGCCCGCAGAGGGAACTCTTGATCCTAACATCACTCGCGATCTTTTTAACTACTGCCAGCACCTGAAAAAATGAAAGGAGATTCCCTATATCGAAGCTTTTTGCCTCCTAGCTCAAAATCCCAGCCTCTGCACCACCTGTTCCCCGCCCCAAGTTCTCCTGGCCTGCAAGCCGTCTCCCTCCCCTCCCCACACTCCCAGTCCCTTTTTGACTACCTTTGACCCAGCCAACGAGCCTCCGCCATACAGGCTTCCCCCTTTGACCCCTCCCCCTCCTACAACCGCTCTGCCCTCCACTGCCGTCGCTGTTGCCTCCACCCCTGCAGAAGCCTCCCGTCCTCTCCCTTCCCCCTCCTCTCCTACAACAGCCCCTCCCCTTCCTCTACCACCGCCGTCGCCACTGCCTCCTCCCCCACAGAAGCCTCCCGTCCTCTCCCTTCCCCCTCCTGTCCTTCCTCCAAAACAATCTCCTCCCCCACCTCACCCCCTCCACCTCCATCCCCCTCACCTTTCCCCCTCCCACAGATCGAGCCTGAGCCTTTCAGCCCCCCTCTAACTAAATCCCAGGAGCCTCCTCCGTCTTTGCCCTCTCAGACTCGGTCCCAAGGGCCTCCCAAAATTATCGCATCTTTGCCCCCATCACCTGTTTCCCCCCCACAGACTGAGCCAGAACCCTTCAGTCCCCCTCAGACTCATTCCCGAGGGCCTCCCAAAATTATCACCCCCCCTCCGGGAGGTAGCAGAATCCAAAGGCATCATGCGCGTTCACGTCCCTTTCTCCTTAGGAGATTAAGCCCAACTTGAGAAACGCCTGGGTTCCTTTTCCACTGATCCCACGACATACATCAGGGAGTTTCAATGGACCCTCCAGTCTTACAGCCTCACACATCATGACATTTTCATGCTCCTGGCCAATACCGTCCTCCCTGAAGAGCATAGATGAGTTTGGGACTTCGCCCAAACGCATGCTACCGAAACCCATAGGACTGACCCCACCTATCCCCCTGGCCCCACTGCTGTCCCCGAACAAGACCCACACTGGGATTATAACACCGCTGTGGATCTCCGCTCTCGAGATATTTTCGCCTCCTGCTTAAAAGGCAGCTCGTAAAGTAGTCAATTTTCAAAAGCTCCAAAATATAATTCAAAGGAGGGAAGAAACCCCCTCCGAGTTCTTAGACAGACTTACTCAAGCCCTATTACAGTATACCAGCCTGGACCCAGAAACACCTCACGGAAGACATGTCCTTATGACATACTTCCTAGCTCAAAGCTACCCCGACATTAAAGCTAAACTCAAAAAGTTAGAACAGAGCCCCGCTACCCCACAGACTGAGATCCAAACAGTGACCTTTAAAGTCTTCTATAACCGGGAGGAGGAGAAAGAATGCCATAAACAAAAGGCTGATCAGGCCAATTTCCAAATGTTGGTCCAGCTGATAAAACCACAACCTGGGCGCCCCTCTACAAACAAGCAACCCCCAGGAGCTTGTTTCAAGTGCGGAAAAGAGGGACATTGGTCAAGGGCGTGCCCCTCCCCCAGATATCCTACCACCCCATGCCCCAGATGCCACAAAAAGGGCCACTGGGGGTCTGATTGCCCAACCACCTGAAGGGGAGGCTGGATGAACAACCCCCATCCTAAGCCCGCCATAGTGGGGCTGGCAGAGGAAGATTGACGGGGCCCGGGGGCTTCTCGCCCGACCATTTCCATCACCAAACAGGAGCCCAGGGTTACTTTAATAGTAGACGGTCGCCCCATCTCCTTCCTCCTAGATACAGGAGCCACCTTCTCAGTCTTGCGAGAATACCGGGCCCTACGACACCTGCCATTACTCCTATAGTCGGGGTAGGAGGTAAACAGATTTTCCCATTAAACCCCCCCCCCTTTTATGCACAACGCAAGACAATCCCATACCTTTCTCCCACTCCTTCCTGGTTATGCCCCAGTGTCCCATCCCTTTACTAGGACAGGACATCCATTCTCTCCTCCACATTTCCATAACTATATCCACACCCAGAGCCCCCAGTACTCCCTTTCTGATGGCCCTCATAGCCGATGACCCCCCTCTACCCAATGAAAGCTCTGGTTCCACCCTCATACACCCTGTAAATACCAAAGTTTGGGACATTACAAGCCCCTCTGTGGCTCTATGTCCTCCTGCCTCTATCAAATTACATGACACCTCTCAGTATATCTGTCAGGCCCAATACTCCCTAACCACTTCAGCCCTCATAGGCCTCCAACCCATCATTCAAGATCTCTTAAACAAATTTACCTCAGACCCACCCACTCCCCATTTAATACCCCCATATTAGCTGTTAAAAAAACCAACGGATCTTTCCGCCTTGTCTAAGACCTTCGCCTCATCAACATGGCCATTGTCCCTATCCATCCCTTAGTTCCAAATCCATACACCCTTTTATTGCAGATCCCTGCGTCGGCATCCCACTTCTCAGTCCTAGATCTCAAGGACGCATTTTTTTCTATCCCTCTGTACCCCTCCTCCCAAGATTTTTTCACCTTCACCTGGACAGACCCATACACAAGACATTCTGAACAACTCACTTGGGCAGTTTTACCACAAGGCTTCCGAGATAGTCCCCATATTTTTGGACAGGTCCTAGCTCAGGACCTCAAACAGTTTCATCATGATCACTCCAAGTCTACCTTATTACAATACGTAGACGATCTTGTACTCTCCAGTCCCTCGTGGGATCAGTCTCAACTTGACACTGCCTCCCTACTTAACCTTCTAGCTTCCAGAGGTTACCGGGTATCCCCTGTCAAAGCTCAAATCTCTTCCCCTTCTGTCACTTACCTCAGATTCCTTCTGTCTCAACAAAGAAAGTCCATTACCCTAGACAGAAAACAACTCCTCTCTGACCTGCCTGTTCCCAAAACCAAGACAGAAATCCTTTCCTTTCTAGGCCTGGCTGGATATTTTAGAGCATGGATCCCTAACTTCTCCCTGTTGGCAAGACCCCTATACAACCTCAGCAAGGGCCCCCCTGAAGAACCATTATCATCCTCACCCCGACACTCCTTCATTAAGCTCCGTCAAGCCCTTGTGGAAGCCCCAGCTCTCCATCTCCCTGATTTGTCAAAGCCCTTTTCATTATACATTCATGAGAGGTCCAGTCAAGCTCTAGGAGTCCTAGGCCAATATTATGGCCCATCCTTTGCCCCAGTAGCTTATCTCTCCAAGCAATTAGACCCCACAGTTTGGGGATGGGCCCCCTGCCTATGGGCATTAGTCGCTGGGCAGCTCTTGCAGAAAGAAGCTCATAAACTAACATTCAGGGCGCCCCTTACCATTCTGTCCCCACATCACCTGAAAGATCTCTTAACCTACAAAAGTTTACAGACTCTCCCTCCCTCCAGACTCCTGACCTTACTGTCCTCATTCCTCCAAAATCCAGACATTTCTTTCTTCCCCTGCCAGCCCCTGAATCCGGCCACTCTTCTTCCTCTACCCTACTCTCCTCATACTCCCTCGCATGATTGCCTGGAAGCCCTTCACAACTTCCTTCCGTGCCACTCCACAATCTCTAAAAGAGACCTCTCACACTCTGACTTCATCTGGTTTACTGATGGGTCCTCCTTTAAACATGAGGGCACCCACTACGCAGGATACGCAGTAGTCTCCCTCGAAGACGTCACTGAGGCATGAGCCCTACCCTCTGGTACAACCAATCAACAGGCCGAACTCATTGCAGCCACCAGAGCTTGCACTCTGGCCTGGGACACGTCTCTCACATTGTACACTGACTCCAAATACATACTCCACATTCTCTTGTCTCATGCGGCAGTATGGAAAGAACGAGGCCTCCTCACCACAAAAGGAAATTCCATAACTAATTCAGCCTTAATTACTAAACTTCTAGAGGCTTCACAAGTCCCACACCGACTAGGCATAGTCCACTGCAAATCACATCAAAAGGATGACTCCCCCATTGCAAGAGGTAACAACAAAGCCGACAGAGTAGCCTGGTCAGTTGCCCTATCAGAAGACACACCAGACAACAATCCGTCTGCCCTTGCGGTTTTAGCCTTATCACAAGACACCCTCTGTTCCCAGGACAAAGAGTCTCTCTTCCGCCTCTTACACGATCTGTTCCATCCCAGCCCACAATCCTTGATTCATTTTTTACAATCCTTTTTTTCTCTCTCTCCTGAAGACAAAACCCTACTTAACCAAATCACCCGCAGGTGCACCATCTGCCAACGCACTAACCCTAATACCCCCCTCAAGGCCCGACCCTTCCCAGCTCATCAAGCAAGGGGTAATGTCCCCACTGCAGATTGGCAAATAGACTTCACTAACATGCCCCCTGTATGGCGTACCATATACCTATCCATGTTAGTTGATACATTTTCAGGATGGGTCAAAGCTTTCCCCACCACTAACAAACGAGTGTCCGCAGTTGCCTCTATCCTCCTCACCCAGATCTTTCCTAGGTTCGGATGCCCACTTCCCTCTAATCAAATAACAGCCCTGAGTTCACTGCCCAAATTATCCAGAACCTCTCCAAGTCGCTCTTGCTCCCCTGGCATTTACATTGTCCTTATCGACCACAGGCTTCGGGAAAAGTAGAAAGAACCAATAGGACTCTAAAGGACATCCTGACCAAACTATCTCTAGAACTACACCTTGACTGGGTTTGCTTACTTCCCTTACTTAGCTCTACTCCGCATTCGGGCCCTCCCAAAGAAACCTTCCTTCTTGTCGCCCTTTGAGATCATGTACGGCTGCCTGATTCTACCCCCAGGGCTCCCTTCCCACAAAGGACCAATTCCTCCCAATATGGCCCTTCCGCTACTCTCTCTCCTCTGCACTGAATTGTGGAAATATCAGGATTGGCTCCTTCCTGATCCATCTGCCTCCCAAAATCCTCCTGTCTTACAACCTGGCCAACTAGTGTTTTATAAGCCGCCAGAGGATCGGCCCTCTCTCACCCCGAAATGGGAAGGTCCACACCCAGTTATTCTCTGCACCCCCTCAGCCACCAAGCTCTTACTGCCTGATAACTCTGTCACCCCTTGGATTCATATCTCCAGGTTGAAACCAAATACCCAGGACCCACCTTCTCTGGACCCCCAAGACCCATCAGTCACAATCCATTGAAACTCCACATCTCCCGTTCACTCCTTTTGCCATCCATACCCAAATCATGATTTTTTCCTCCTTTACTGCTCTCTCGCTTTTTTTCCTCATTCCTATTGTCTTCCCCGCCACCCCAGCCTCCTTTTATGGCGATTCAAAGTCAGACAGACTTACACACAACATCAAACAAAAGTTACTGCCCTCATTGCCACATCAGACTGCCCTCTGAAAGGCTGCTCTGAGCCTTTATACCTCCACTTTCCTCCTTCCACTGAAGTGTTCACTAGCAGTTACCTTTATTCTCCCTACCTCTGCTTCCTCTGTGACCAAAGACAAGCCTATTGCAGGCGATGGCAAGACACCTACGGGGGAGTCCCTACTGGTCTTGCGCCATTCACTACATGAGTAACTCCCGGTACCCACAGTATTACTCCTCCAACTGTTTCATGAAATATCCCAACGGCTCATTCTCCTTATCAATCCCAGATCCCTGGGACTCTCGATGGGCGGCCAGAGTCACAGCCTCAGTTTACTATGGGGGGTCCTCGACACCCCACGGTACCCTTCATATCTCTCGAGAGTATGTTCCCTCTCACTCCCAGATCTCTCAAGTTGCATCAGATATCGGACATTCCAAAAAAGTCACTATCCAAACTCTTGATGGCGCCTCTTCATCTTCTTATTCCTCCTACTCTTGGTTACAGCTCATTCAAGACACCACCATCTTTCTCAACCACACCCTCAACACCGCCAATTGTTTCTTGTGCGCATCACTATAGCGCCCACCGCTGGCCACCGTGCCCCTTAATATTTCCAACTACTCCTTCCATGCAGAAAGACAACCCCTCCACCCCCTGGCAGACATACCCCTATGAGAACCAGAATACGCAGATAATCTCACCATCCACCACTGTGTAGGCCCAACTCCACCCCTCTCCAGCGCACTTCACTGCCTCTCTATCTACACTCCTACCTCCAGCTCTAAGACTTTTAAGCAACCAGGACACTTCTTTTGGTGTAATGGCAGTCTTTTCAACTCACTGCCTCCCAACTCCAATATACCCTGCATTCTTGTCACCCTAATCCCATAGCTTACACTTTACAGCATGGCAGAATTTCTTGAGCTCCAACCTCCCTTGCCCTCATGCACAAAAAGGGCTGCTTTCCTTCCCATCATGGTCGGTATCTCTTTGACCACCTCACCCATTGGAGCAGGGTTTTCAGGAGGAGCCTTGGGTCACTCTCTATGGGCAATTAGAGATCTCAATGCCAAACTTGAGGGAGCCCTGACATCCACTGCCGATTCCCTAGCTTCTCTCCAAAGACAGGTCACTTCGCTAGCTAAAGTCACCCTTCAAAACCGGCGGGCCTTAGATCTGCTTACAGCCAAAAAGGGTGGCACCTGCGTCTTCCTTTGGGAAGAGTGCTGCTATTACATCAACGAGTCCAGCACTGTAGAAATTGACATTACCAAACTCACTGACCTTGCCTCCAGCCTCCACTCTGCTTCCAATTCCAACCCATTCTCTTCAATACTAACAAACCCCCTCCTTACCTGGCTCTGGCCCACTGCAGGCCCCATAATAATCATTCCTCTCACCTGTCTTTTCTTACCCTGTATAATAAACTTCATCAAATCCCAAGTCGGAAAAATCTCTAATCAAAACTTTCAACCAGCTTTTACTCAGGAACTATCAGCTTCTGGCCACAGAAGATCCCTCACCCTCACGTGATCTCCTCACCACACGCTGAGATGGACCCCTCTCTCCACTGGAAACTGTACCTAGAAACAATGGCTGCAGACACCTGGCTTCTGGCACCCGTACCCTCTTGGCACCATTGGAATCAACAAGTCCTCGACCTATGGTTACAGAGAACCTTCATTGATTTCCAACCTGAAGAAGTCCACATCTACTCGTCCTTACTGTGGGGAGTCCTATTAACCCTTTCCTTCCAATCCTCAAGCCCTCACTCCCTTTTCCACCCCCATTCAGCAGGAAGCAGTCAGAGAGAAAGCAACGTCCACAACCCCATAGAGGAGAAAGGGGGGAATGAAGGGCCCCCACCAGTAAGATGGCGAACTTCCGGCTTCTCTTCCGGGTCCTCGGTTCCTGATGGCGCCACCTGAAGACCAATCACCTCTCTCCCCCCTCCCAATCCCAGCACCTAGCCAATAGCCACCAGCCCTATAGAAGTAACACCACAATCACCCCATGCACCTTCCTATATAACCCAGCACCTTTCCCTAATAAAGCAGAATTCTCCGGTGAATTGCTGCTGTGTGTTGCTCCTTCCTTTCACATATTTTAATTTAAAACACTCAGAAGTTGAGTTCATTTTAAGAGAATGGATTGAGGAAAAATAATACTGATCTACAATAGTTGAAGAAATACAAGTGAGCAAAGTAGAAACATTAAGCTGAACTTCTGACTTCTTGTCAAATTCCAATCATTTTGATTTTAGATGTAGAATATGTGAACACTCAATATTTTAGTATGAAAGAGTTTGGTTCAAGGGAATTTTTTATAACACCTTAAAAATGTAACATTTATATTTGTAATATTGTGTTTGCCTGATATACTGAACAACAAAAAAGATCTTCTAATTAGGTGAACATAAAAGGTTTTTATTTTAACAACTTCTATCTATAAAGTTATATCAAAGTAGGAGGTATTTAACAACATGATTCTAGCCTATGGTTTGCAAAGTAATATTCTAGTTATAATCCAAATTTAACTATGCTCATATAATAATATTAGGCTCTTTTCTTGAAAATGATAGTTACTTTGAGGACCAGTCCCTAAGTGATTGCATTTCCCCATATAATTTCATTTATTCAGAGACATTTCCAGTTTTTTTCCATAAATAAGTTATCTAGGTTTTGAATAGTGTCTTTTTTAAAAGACAAATTACATTAAACAGACTCATTCTTGGAGTTTGTAAAATGCTTATTATTGAACGAGAAAATTCATTGAGGTTTGTGGTTTCGGGGCTGATGTGGCCAGGACATTCTCACTGTTCATGATTTACGACTGCCATTACCAAGATGGAAAATCTTCACATAGTCTTGGAATATTTTAGACCTCTGGTCTTCTAGAACTCTTAATATATATTCTAATTACATATGTAAATATATATAATATTTAATTAGTACATACATGTGCAAATAATTTTCCCAAAATCCACAATATTATAAAAGAAAAAAAATTATATGGGTAACTAAAACCATTGATTTGATTTAAAATCCAGTCAAATGATCATAGTTCTCTGTAAACAAAGCATAAACTGTGTGACTACTGTCCCATTCTTTCCCACACTTGTATCCTGATGTCAGGAGGATATATAGTTGAGTTCCTAAATTCTTGCTTCCCCATGGGAATTTTAATTTCCATACAATTCTCAGCAGTGAATATGAACCACCATTTCACACTGTATAACATTTCTTTCAATACAGCAGATGCTAAAGATGACATATTTAACTGAGTCACACTTCCATATGACAAAATGTATTTTCAGTGTTTCGGTCATAGTTGGAAATAAAAGCAATCTACAAAGAAAACATTCTAATAACGTTTAATTTAGATGATAAAAATATATTTTTTACTTTGCCGCTTTTCCTATTTTCATAATTTTGGCAAGGAATACATAGTTAGAGATCTCCCAGAACTGAATTTTAAAATTTAAAAAATCAGTATGTTAAACTCTACTTTTTAAATAAACAACGTTTAAAATGTTATAGATTTAAATGTCTCAAATTTAGAATGCTTCTTGAGTGCCCAATTTATACATGGCCTGTATTAAACACCCTATGATCTTTATAGAGAAAAGAGGAAATATAAATATTGCCTTCAAGAATATTTCTCATCTGCTTTTAATATGGAAAGCCAGTTTAAAAACTATACATTTTAGATGGTCTTTATGGAATTTTTCAGCTATAATTATTAGGAAAGGACATCTTTAGGTGACAAACGACACTTAACTTTGTAATCCTTTGAATACAGATGTTTTGCCAATTATTGTACATCTACATTATTTTAAAATTTATATTAAAAATGTAGAATATAAACCGACAGCGAATAACCCCTCCTAGATAATTACATTCTAATTTACAGTAACAAGAGTAGATATAGGAAAAAACTTCTAATAAGTGTTTTATTTTTATTGTTGTTGTTATAAAATGACCCATAATATGTAGATGTGGAAAATCCCTATTTTTCCAGCGATGAGATGTTTTGAACTTGTGTTGACTGACCCATAAAAATGGCTGACTCTACTACTCTACAACTAAGGAAATTAAACCTGAAAGATATATTTCCTTGTTTTGTTCCTCTTTTTCTCCCCCCTCTGAATTTTCCTACAAACTTCAGAACCCCTTCTGTTACATTTTGAAATTACTCAGTAACTTCTTAAACAAGTCAACAAAATACTCCTAACTAGTTATGCAGCTAAAACATGATTTAAAAAATGTTGTACTACATAATTTATTATTAATTTTCAGCTTTGCCTGGTTGTAAAAAGATTTAGGTGTTCTGGAATGGATAAGTTGTACTGGAACAGGATACAATTACAGCTACAGTCAAGAATGATCCTGTTTTCTAAAGAGCCTCTACTTCGCACACTTGTGCCATCCACTGCCGGGACCCAGATGTGAGGGAAAATACAAAAATGAAAACCAACTTAAAAAAGAAAACCTTGATGATATGCCTAAGTGTTGGCAAAGTGAAAGTCAGCCAGGAACACCAGAATTAGATATTCTAATTATATAGAACAATAAACCACCAAAAGTACTTCAGAAAATACAATGAAATTTCTGAGAATTATCTGGGAAATCAATTCTTGGTACATTTAATACCTAAGAATATCCCCCCAACAGATTTTGTAATATGGAACTGGCCTTTGAAATTCTGAGAAAAGTGGAATATTTTCATCTGTGACAATGAATCACACCCTGTCAGCGCTATCTATCAGTTGCAGCTCAAACGGCAATTTAAACTGGGAAGAGATTCTAAAACAAGACCTCTGATTGTAAATAATCAACCGAAAGTATTAGTCACCTAGTCCATGAATCACTATATATGGATCTGTGTCACACAAAAATACAGCTTCCTAAGCCAGTTATTATTTGAAAATTAAACTTATTTTAGTCATGACCAACATTTTATCCCGGACAATATAGTGTCCAAAGTTTGTCCATGTCTTCCAACTATGATGCTGTGTCATGCAGTGAATACAGTCATCACTTTCTGTATCACTGGCTTTCTTATGGTATTCTAAAGTCAGAAAATCCCATCTTTTATCCTAGGACAGATTTGCACTTGAGATTTAAAGGCCTAGAAGGCTAGTCTTTATTGTTCTCTTGTGGTACTTAAAAATAATTGAAATTAAACTTATCACTAAATCAGTAAAGCATTATCACAAGATGTTTACAAAAAGTCATTTGGTTTGGAGCCTGTCAAATGGAAAGCATACTGTTCTAAATTTTACCTTGGAGCCCTGACTTAGTTAAAAGACATTAAACTCTCATGGTCATAGCGTATAGGCTTTTCTTTCCAAAACTAACAGTCAATCGGCTCTATTCTCATTTCCTTCCCTCCTTTTCTTCTTCCTTTTTCTCCTCCTCCTCTTCTGACAGAAGCAGAGAAATTGAGTATCTTGAAACAAATGTTATTTTGAAGTTCAACATGTCTCTCTTTTCATTACACGATTAGAAAAGCAGAAGAAGCTATGTAAACTTGTGAACCACTCCAAACTGTGAGGCCAAAGGGTAAGCAAGTTCTTAAGATGAAACACAAATTTTTCCATGTGTTATTGAATCAGCTTTGGCACTTGAATCTAAAGATTCAAAATGATAATCTGCTTATATGCATAAACAATAAAAAGTTGCACACATTAGTTATTTGCCTCCAGGTATTTCTTCTTTCATATATAATCTCTATTATGCATTATAAATGAAATGAATGAAAAGAATATTTGTTGGATCATAAAGCTCTATTTGGTTGACTTCTTTAAAACTTTACGAAGAAGTTTAAAGGGTCACAAATAACATTCCAATTGTTCTTTCGGAAGAAAGAGTATTCAGTTTGCACTTGTCCAGAACTCAGCAATATAAAGGCCATTTCCTTTCTGGAAAGGAAGCTTTTTATACTCTTGGTTGACTTTACAGAAAACAATCTGGGACGCAAATGTAGGCACTTTAAACTAGTCATGTGGGTAAAAATCTCTCTGTCTTCATCTCACTCAAAATATTACCTAAATGTAATCTGAACCATTAGAGTAGCTCTGCTTAAACCGTGTTATGTTTTCAGTAGTAAAGACTGATAACTTGATAGTTCCCAAGGGTTTGAACTTACAGCTGAAGTACAGAGCTGACATTACATGCTATTTTTCTGAAAATCCCCAGGGCTGTATTAGAGATGAGATAAGTAAAAATGTATAGAGCTCTTTAGAAATCTGTGGGTATCTTCAAACCCAGTAGTACTAGTCAACATCCGTATAGATTTCTTCATACTCACATAATACAATTTTGTTTGTGGTAACTAGTAAAAGATAATGAAAAACTGGCCTCAGAGCTCTAAGTGTGTGTGTGTGTGTGCGTGTGTGTGTGTGTGTGTGTGTGTGTGTATGTGTGTGTGTGTATATATATATACACAAACATATATATAATTTGTATGATGAAAATTCCACTAGAAAACTTTGTAGGCTTTTTTTTTAGAGGTTATGTGTTCATCTTTTCATGTTCCCTCTCTCTTTCTTTAACATAGAATTAGAATTTTATTAGCAGAAAGGCTCTTACTTTGGACCATAATTTCTTCTCTGGACTATTGCTTCTTTCTCTGTGTCCCTAACCTCAGTCTCACCATTCACCAATTCACCCTTACTACAGTTATCAGATAGAACTTTCCAATATGATTATCCCACCATCACTGCATAAAAATACACACTGGACTTTAATAAGAGTCTCCCCTGATGAGACTTCATCTCCTCACTTAGCTTATCTCAAACCTGAAATTTAGCTACACTGAATTGATGATAGTTATTTTAAAGGCTTGGCATACTTGCACTCTCTCCCAGTCCCCCATTCATATCCCCCAATCTCATATGTTTAGAATATCCTCATTAGTTTTTTAATACCTACTAAAATGGCACTCCTATGAGATATCTTTCCTAACCTCTGGAAGCTCTATTCATCTCCCCTCTTACTCAAATTGTACTTTAACCACTTACTTGCAATTCACTGGTCTCTAAGATTTTAAAGGCAGAACACATGCTTGACCCAAGGACAATGAGCCCTGGACAATGCCTCACTAGAGAGAGCTGATCAATATTAGGACTAAATAAACAAAACAATTCAGTAACTTCAGGAACAATGAAATTGAGAGGTTGTTTAAGAGACCTAAGACCACTTCTTGAAAAAAAATGGCACTTTAACTCACCCGATGACAATTATTCAGTGTTCCTTCTCCTTAAATCTTGATAGCAGTCCCTGAAAAATTTTAATATCAATAGCATTAGTTTATGACTAAATCTTAGTTTCATACACTGCCCCAATAATACGACACACTTTCTTCTTTGTATTTAAACAAAGTGTGTAATTTGGAACAATGTAATTTGAATTTAGCGACCTCCACCCCTTGCCTGAGGTGAAGAACACAACTGCGAACTATGCTCCCATTGGAAACTATGATTGGGTGACAACCCGACCTATGAAGCAGCCAAGCTGCCCACTTAGCTGTCTCTTCATGGTTTCTTGAATAGTTGGGTATTCAGGACTTCCTCCAGTTGTTTTTTCATTTGTTTTTTAATTCAGAGTATAGCCGGCTAGCTAGAATGTGCTTCCCATGTGTTTTTAATAAGTTTTATTTCCCAAAGGTATGCTTCTCAAACCTGGCTACACATGAGAATCACCAAAGTAGCGTAAAAAAAACACCAGTGTGTCAGCCCATAATCAAAGATGCTGATTAAATTGGTCAGGGGTGAATCTTGGACAGCAGGTTATAAAACCTCCCATCTGATTCTAATCTGTGGCTAGACCCTGTCATTTCCACTCTCCACTTTTTCAGGACGAATACTAGAATGGCCTGACCTTTCATTGGATTTGCACATCATTTCTGCACATAACTTCTGGAGCAGGCGACGCTGCATACTCAATATACACTGACTGTTCAAATGTGAAAAGAAAGGTGTATTTGAAAAGCAAGTTCTCTTCTTGTGTTTTAGTCTCGGAATGTGGCTCAGTAATGCCTAGGAGGACCAATAGGAAGAGAAGGAATCGCTGGATTCCTTACCATCAATGTTTGACCTTGTCTTGGAAAGAATATACTGGAATTCTACTCAGAGTTGCTTTTGGAAAGCTCCTCCTTCCCTCTGGAGGCTGAGACGTGTACTGAGTTTGAGTAGTAACAGGGAAACATTTCCTTTAATTTCTCCTTTATTCCTGATTATTTTCGTAATAACTTTCTATTCCCCTAAACTCAACTCCCCCTTGCCTTGAAAAATGAGCTATACTTGGCGTAACAATAAAAGAGGTAATAGCACTCCGGTGCCCATGCTTCTCTTCATACATCGATTTTGGCGCTGGTGAGCGTTTAGGGAAAGGAGATTGCAGCTCATGGGAGTGTTTTGGACACTGGGATTTTAATGTCGAAGGTCGGTGGCCAATTTCGGTACTGTGTAGCTGATTATTAAAGAAATCTGGTTGCGAATAAAATGTATCCACTATTTGGCGTAATGACAGTACCTTATTAAGAGACAGAGAAGAGCGAGCATCCGCAGGGTCACCCCGTGTCGCCGCGAGCGGGAGGCGAGCCAGAGCGCCGGCCGGCGCAGCCCACGGACCCCGGGCCCCGAGCCAGACGCCGCAGCGCCGGGCCCGCAGCCGCCCGCCACGGCCGCACCGCCTGCTGCGGGAGCTCCCGCCGCCTCCAGGCCTCCCTGGCGCACCAGGAGTTCTCGCGCTCGCCGCCGCCAACACCTGCGCGCCCCCGCCGGCCGCGTCGTGCGCCCCTGCTGCCCCTGGACGGCGCGGCGCGCGGCTCTCAGGAGCGCGTCCGCCCGCGCGCGGCCCCTAGCGGGCAAGTCCCCGGCGGCCTCGGGCGGAGCCGCGTCGCCCGCCCCCGCACTGCCCCAGCCTGGCGGCCCCAGGCAGCCTGCAGCCGCAGGAGCGCTTCCCTGGCGGCGACGCCAACCCCCAGCTCGGCCTACCTCTGTGTCCGGCCGCCTCGCGGGCCGCAGTCTCTGGCCACTGCCCGGAGCTGCGCTGCAGACCCCTTTGATGCGCCCTTCCCATTAGCACGAGGGCTTGCAAACCGCCAAGGGGAGACCGGCCCCTGTGCCCACACCGCCGTCTGGGCAACATCACGGGCAGCAGCCAGCCCGTCTTCACGGCCCCCAGAAGTATCACCGCGCTCACGCCGCCGAGCACGTGCTGTGAGCCCGCCGCCACACTAGGGAGTGGAGACCCCTTCACCCATCTCTCAGGGACCGAGGGCCGCTGTTCCTGTGGAGACTGGTCAACCATCAGGCCCCAGCTGTTGGGGTCCCTTGCTCAGGCCTCGCAGAAAGGTTTGCGGGGTACAGTGCCCATCTGGGCCCAATGAAGAATTTCAGTTTGATAAGCACAGCCTTGGTGGCCTGATGCCGAAGGAGCTGTGCCTGTCGTGCCCCTGCGAATTTTCTGGTACCTGGGAGTCCTTGCTACATTTTGTTGGAATTAGTTCGGGAGATTCTCCTGATCATTTGAAACACTAACTTTTCCTTAGCTAGTTTTGGTGTACTACTCTTTAAGTAGAAAGAATAACAGAGTTCCAAAACATACACATCTGTGCACTTTTTCTTTTGGTAAAAATTTAGTTTTGATTTGACAAATTTCCAAGGATGGCTTTTCACCAAAAAGATCAGACTGTGGAAAGAACCACAGGCTTACCCGATGGAGGAAAAGCAAGGAGAACTTGAAAGATGAGGAAAGCATTTTGAAAGTTACTGGTACTTCATATCAATGTTATTTCTTATATAGTATACATCATATATTCTTTACATGAACAAAAACATATACTTTTAAAAGGCTTACTTGCATATACTAGTAAGAAACATTAAAAAATAAAAGAAAAATGCTGTCATGTTTTTAGTAATGATAGTAATTGTTAATATTTGTGTATAAGCCTGTGCCAAAATAATAACAAACTTTGGAAGATAACATTGAAGTCTAAAAAGTTTATGAATTTTATGAAATATTATACCTATTTGTGGATAAGTAAACCTAGCCTTAGTGTGATTAAATCAAATGTCTGAGGTCATATAGTGCACCATAGTACATGCAACTGAGTATAGTTTTAGAGTCTGAGATCTTGACCACTCTGCTTTACTATATTTAGAGGTAAAGGTATCTGAATTTCTGGAGTTCAAGTAGAAAATTATCCAGGCTAGTGGCAATGCAAACCATCTGAGAAGAGAACTGGGGTGTGGGGCTGTCTGAGAGACATTTCATCACAGCTGGTGTTCTTAGGAAGAGTAGAGATTTTGTAGGAAAGATTTAATTTGAAAAAGATTATCTTAACATTTTCTGTGGAGGGTTGATCAGAAAAAGGAAGATAAATCATAAGACTATTTTAGTAACTAAAATAAAATAAAGATGTGGACTTGGGTTACAGTTGTCAAGATTTGTGGATGTTGGGAAAGACAGAAAAAGGGCTACAGATAATTTTAAATTTTGAGTCTAGTGAACTAAAACATTATGGTGCCATTAGGAGCAATAGGAAAATCTGAAGTGTCCGTTTTTTGATGAGGGAAAGAGAAATCATATTTTATTTACAGTACAATCAAATTGTGAACAATAATGTGAGATAGAGCTTTCTTATTCAGGTGAATTCTCTTCCAGTTCTGTTCCTGTTTCTGTTTGGAGTATGTAACTCAGCATACTAAGCTCAAGTTCAATTTTAACTGGTCTTCCTGTGGTCTTTGCCTTGTTCTTTGGGACTTTATCTTCACAACCCTTATCCATATTTCACCAGGAGGATAGTACACAATTTTATGCCCTGATATCCTATCTTGTATCCCACATGAATCCAAGGCTATGGGGACAGGTAACTTAAGCCAGTGTTGGAGTTTCTAACTGGTAGTACCTCTTTGGTGCCAACTTTATATGTACTCGGATCTTTGCTTGCTGACTGATATGCCTAATACTTACAGTGCCACGTTTTGCTTACCATCCAATATATAAAATTGATAACTGTCTCTAGGTAAGCTTGATTCCCAAAGGAATATCATCATAGATGTCTATCTAGTTTCCAGAGACCAGCTATTTCCAGTAGGGATAATTCTACTTAGGCCACAGCCAAAACACATATTTTCTTTGGTTCCCCCGCCTAGATGCATAATTACTTGATTTTTTTTTTTAGTAGATCAGTTACAATATATTGCTAAAATGTATAGGTTAATAGCCAGTGAGCCATCTTCTTTCCTTTTCTTACTTTTTAAACATGTAGTCACAAAAGAGAAATAAATCACCAGTCACAAGAGAGGAAAATAAAAACTTTCTTTCTAATTTACCCACTGAAACCCATTCTCATGTTTAAGTTGGTCAGTTCCATCCCCCAACAGTAACTAGTATTGAATTTGCTAAATATATTTTTCTGGTTTCCATATATTTATCCATTTCATGTATGTACTCTGACACACTTATTATCTTATTATATTCATTAATGATTTTCTTTGTTTACAAAACTGGAATCATGCCACAGACATTGCTTTGTTTGTTTTTTTAATCCACTTAACATTATTGTGTATAACTTTACAGGTCAACACCTCATTACATTTAATAATTTTATAGTAATGACTGAATGGAAGTACTAAAATTTTTTTCTCTTTGTTTACTGATATTGAAACCTCAGCGATGTTTGGAACAAATATGACTGCATGAGCATGTGAATGTGTGTGTATACAGTGTGTGGGGGGGGTGTGTATATATGCTATCATGATTAGGTTAGTATAACTGAAGAAGATTCTTAGAGGTTGAATTATTTGGGGCAAAGAGAAGGCAAATTTTAAAAAATTCTATACTTTTTCCTCAGATTACTCTTCAAAAAATCCTTATCCACTCATACCAGATACATATGAGTGCCCTTTTTACCACACTGAATGTTACCAATTTTTTAAGTAAGTAGCTGGGTAGGTAAAAGGGATGACAATATTTTAATTATAGTAAGTTAAAGAAGAGGATTCTTTTGTTTGATAATTTATATTTCTTCTTACATGAATTTGCATTTTCATTCCTTTACTTACTCTATTTACCTGATTTTATGAAATTGTTTTATATTTTACTATGTTTCATTTCCCAGATTTTACTAAATATTATGTGAAAGAGCTACTCTTTATTAATATAGTCCTGACATCTTTACTGTGGTGTTATTTATTAGGATTAAATTTATCCTTCAGTTTGACTATATTTTAAACCAAGTTGCACTTGGAATGATTAAAAATACCTTAAAGCAACCACAATTGATCTTCCTTTTTGGATTCTACATTAAGCAGGGACTACATGGAGAAGACTTCATTTATCTAAATGCCCATACAATTTACAACAAACTCACAACACACACATGTTAGACTTTAAAATCCTGTATATCAGCCTTGTACTGTCTGCTCTTAATCACTGCAATATGTTGAAGGCAATTTTTACAAGTACTTAGCACATAATTGGAGAATTTACAAAGAATAAAAGAATTGAAGTTATGCTTTCCAGAAGTACTATGTTTTGTACAGTCCCCTCATGCTATATTTTCCAAGCACAGCCAATTTTTAGCATATTTATGAGAGGCATATATAAACCAGCATACTTACTATGTCATCTCCCTAAAAAAATGTTATTTCATAACTTCATATTATCAATATAATAATGTTATAATGGGATTTTAGGGACTACATTTACAGGCAATAATCAGATTTTAGTGAGTTTTAAAAAATGGGGCCTGAGCAGTTAAACGAGAAATAGGACATGAGAAATTAATAGCTGGAGAGAGATGCTCAAGGAGCAAATCCCAAATTACAAAGGGAATCAAAATAAATGTATTTATGTGAGGGAAATTTTCCTTCACTCATGTTCTCACCTTTCTTTCAGCCCAACCTCTCTCAATTTCTCTAGGAAAAAACGAAACAGTGAATAGAGTCAAATATGTCTATACCCATATATTAATAGAAATCTATACCATTCTTTTATTATATTTTTTCCTGTGAGTGAATTAGATCAGCTAGAAAATTCAGCACCCCAGAGTATCTTGGATCATGAAAAAGACATCCTAGGAGAATAGCAGAGGAGATAAATTCTTGCTATCAAGGAATTACAGCCAACACGAATGGCCATCATATTTTAAGCGCATAGTGGATACACATTCAGGTTAAAAATTAAGTACATTAAAATCAATATGTGTGAATTGGTGAATCAATAGCCAATACTTATTGTGTGTATGTATGCTGAAGAATACAAAGATGAGCCAAACCAGAAAGTTTCTTTATGAAACTCAAATATATTTTAACAAAAACACATTTTAATTGGTTTATAACAACATATAAAGAATACAGTGGTCATATAAATCATGGGCTTTCGGGTCTCAGATATGTAGTCTTGTCCCAGCATTGCCACTTATTAACTATATGACTCTGGGCAATTTATTTGACCTCTCTAAGTGGTCTTCATTATGTTGTCAGAGATTATTTCCTCCTGTCATTCCAGACGTGTAATGGGAAGAACGCCCAACTAGAAGTAGAGCCGTGGCTTGTTGGCTTTCACTCCTGGCTCTTTACACCTATTTTCTTTGGGCCCCAGTTTCCTTATTTATGAAACAAGGATATTTAATCAAGTAATTTCTTAAGCCTTTTCCACATTTGAGGACAAAAAGAATCTTTGTTTTTACACAGAACTTCACATTTATAAGGTAAAATTAGCTTTCTTCGTGTTTCTCCAATCCTTTATTTTTCAAGTTCTCTCGCATGGCTGTAGTTTTGAATCAATGAGCAAAATATGTTGAAAATTTTAAAGTTTCAAAGTCATTTATTTACCAGAAAAGACCTTTGCCATTGGATTTTAAACAATGATAGGAGTGGTTTTAAGAAACACAGTCTACTCTACAATTTATTTCCCAAGGGCTCTGAAAGAAAGACCTCTCCTTCTAAAACTTACATTTTTGGGGAAGGTGGAGCTGAGCTAGCATCTGTAGAAAACATCTGTCAGAATATGTGACTCATTGCCAGAAGCCCTCTTTTGGAATCTTTTCTTAATAACAGAAATGTATAACAAAAAGATGCTTTGTATTTCAGTAATGCCTTTATTTAGACCACCTTTCCAATCCATTTATAAACATGTCTAAGAAACACAGGCTATGTCTAGACTACCAAACAAAAAAGGCACCAAAATTGAACAAGAAGAATGTTATAACATTGTTGAACTGCTGTATTTAGTAGTCTGAATATTCACATTCGTTTATTCCATTGGTACCTTTCATAAAGATTGTAGAACAATGTTATACAAAGACAAATTTTAAGGCAACAGATTTCATTTAAATCTTATATAGATTTGGACATATATAAAACATCTTTATTAACTGTGATTGGTGCTGGTAGCTTAAAGAAATGTAGGCTTTGCAAGGCTTACCCTGATAAAAATCAAAACACGAACATCTGTTAAAATCTTTTACCCATTTTTAAATTGTGTTTTTATCTTCTGACTATTATGAATTAGAGGGATTCTTATAGAAGTCAAGATACAACTTCTTTCTCAGATGTATGTCTTGTAAGTTTCTTTTTTCCAAATATTAGCTTGCTTTTTCATTTTTATAACTGTCTTTTGAAAAGCAAACTGTATATTTCCATACAAATTTTAGAACTAATTGTTAGTTCTTCTGGGATTTTGACTGGGATTGCATTGAATCCAAAGATGAATTTGCAGATCATTGATGTCTTGACAATATTGAGACATGCAAATATGAATGCAAGATAGTTATCTGTCCATGTCTTTATTTTATCCCAGGTAGATTTTCTAATTTTCAGTGTATAGGTCTTATACCTCTTCTGTCAAATTTATACCTAAATATTCCATACATTTGATATTATTGGAAGTGGCATAATTGTGTCAGTTTCTAATTGTTAACTGTTAATATTATAGAAATATAATTAATTATAAATTGATTTTGTATCCTTGCAATTTTGTTAAACTCATTTACTACTTCTGATAACTTTCTTAGTAGATTTTGGAGGATTTTCTACATAGACAATTGCCTTTTATTTCTTTTTCTACCTGGATGCACAGGCTAGAATCTCCAATATGATGTTGAATAGAAATAATGAGAATGTACCACCTTGATTTGTTCTTAATCTTAGAGGAAAAGCATTCAGTCTTTCACCGCTAAGTATAAGCTGTTAGTTTGCCATAGATGCCCTTATCAGGCTGCAAAGATTTTTCTGATTAAGGCTATCTGAAAGCATTCACTGGATTCCATAGAGCACACACATGAGGCTCTTATTTAGGGGCAAAGGATACAGTACAAAAAGAGGAAGAGAAAGCAACAGGTGTCTAAGGAACATTTGACAAGGGAATTCCCTCCAGCCATTATTCCTGCCCACGCAGCACACAGCAACATACTGTGTCTCCAACTTGAAAGCACTCCTCTGTGCAAGGAATTTTGGCTTCCACAGAGTTCCTTGAGAAGCTTTCATTGGCCATATAATTGGCCAAGTAAGTTTGTCAAAGTAGTTAGGCCACTTGCATGTGTCAGCAAAGAAACTGACTGTGAGGGCCATCGGGAGAGTTTCAGACTTTACACAGTATATAAACTCTTAGGCCTGTATCTGGTTCAAAAGTCACAATAACCCCACAGATAAAGAGCTTTTCTACTCCAGTATAGTAAATCAACTCCATCTTACAGTTTGAAGTTCACATCTATTCTTAGTTTGCTGAGAGTTCATTAGAAATGAATGGTGTATTTTACAGACTTCAAGAAGGGATTATCGGTTACCAGAGGGAAGGAGTTGGGGAGGGTTGGTGGGGAGGGAGGGAAAGAGATTAAGGGGCATTATAATTAGCATGCACAATATAGGTAGATCACGGGGAAGATAGTACAGCACAGAGAAGACAAGTAGTGACTTTATAGCACTTACTACACTGATGGAGTGACTGCAATGGCTGGGGGACTTGATAATATATGGATGAATGTTGAAACCACAATGTTGCTCATGTGAAACCTACATAAGATTGTATGTCAATGATAGCTTAATTAAAAAAAAAGAAATGAATGCTGTATTTTCTCAAAAACTTTTCAGTGTTTCAGCAGCTATTCAGATGACAATGTGGTTTTACCTTTTCAGCTGTAATAAAGAGAATTACATTGACTAATTTTCAAATCTTAAACCAAGCAAGTATCCCTGAAATAAAAGCCACTTGGTTTATTGTTGCATTTGATTTGCTAAAGTTCTGTTAGAAATTTTTGTATCTACATTCATAAAGAATAGTCATCTCTATTTCTTTTTTGCAATGGTTTGGCACCCAAATCATAATGACCTCATGAAGTTGGGAATCATTTCTTCCTTTTCAATTTTCTTGAAGAGTTTTTATAGAATTGATATGATTCTCTCCTTAAATGTTTGGTAGAAATTTCCATGAAACTATCTCATCCTGTTTTCTTCATGGAAAGGTTTCTATTTCGATAGTAGATTTAAGGCTACTGAAATGACCTTTCGTTTTTTTAAGTGAATTTGTTGGTTCATGTCTTTCAAGGAAGATTTCCATTTCATCCTTGGAATGTGTATAAAATTTGTAGTAGTATCACCAACTCTCTTAATCCTAATTTGGTTATTTGTGTCTTCTCTTTTATTTTCTTTATCAGTCTGGTTAGGGGAATAACAACTTTATTGGTCTTCTCAAAGAATATTTCAGTTTTATTTTTTGTGTTTTTTTCTGTTTCCATTTATTTCTGCTTTCCACATTTATTATCTCTTCTGTTTCCTTTAGAAGTAATTTTCTCAAACTTTGCTAGCTTCTTAACAGATGATTAAACTACTGATTTGATCATTTACACCTGTAACATGGGTATTTAGTGCTATAATTTTGTCTCTAAGTTCATTTTTAGCTGCATCTCAAAATTCTTGATATGCTGAAATTTCATTTTTATTCACTTCAAAATACTTTCCAATTTTTTTCATGTGTTCTTTGGCCCTTTTCATGGTTTCATGGTTCTTTTCGTGTGTACTTTGACTTAATTATAAAGTAAAAGTTAGAGAAAACAGGTCCTTTAAAAAGTCGTGTAGTTTCCAGGTATTTGGGGATTTGTCCTAACCTTAATTAGAACAAACCGATGGAGGAAAACTGAATTCACTTTCTGCTTGTCTACTTGACTGGGACATTCATCTCTTGTCTACGGTGCTCCTGATACTCCCATCTTCAGACCTGTACTGGGATCTGTGCTTTCAGATCTCCAGCTCTCAATCTCTCTCCTCTCTCTCTTGTTCTCCCTTTCGCACACACACATAATATGTATATGTAACATTTATGTATTATATGAAATATAATATGCATATAGAATTCCATTTATATAAAATTCCTGAAAATGCAAACTGATCTATGTTGACAGAAACTGGATTAGTTGTTGCCTGTGGATAGGAGATGGTGCAGAGGGATGAGAGGGAAGAATTACAAAGGCTGATGACAAAGCATTTGGGATTGACAGTAAATTCACTATCTTGATGGTGATGATAGACCCACAAATAGATAGATATACATAGGTTGATAAATAGATATTAAACAATAAATATTATGGGTTAACTGTATCTCATTAAAGCAGTAAAAAAATCAACACAAGGTATTTTATATTAAATTCAAGTAGAAGTTAGAGAAAATCTGTGCTATAAGAGTTCCAAAAATTTGATATCCATTGAGAACTGGGATGGTTACAGGTGTTTTAGAAGGTATGATACTTACACTGAGTCTTGAAGTTAATGGGTATGTTTACGAATGGAGTTTATGGTTAAAATGGACCCTGATTTTGGATGGCACTAAACACCAGCAATTTCCTGTAACTTTACACTGAAAGCATGTCTCCATATGCTGCAAGCAGAAAACAATTGTATTCAGTTTCCCCTTTACCTATTCAAAACTTTTCCATGGAGCTAGTTATTTCCTGTTCTTTGGTGACATCTAAGGTAGCCTCCATGTCTTGTCCTGCTTTATTTCAGTAATGAAAATGTCCAGATCCATGCAATTGTTAAAACCCAATTTCATTTAGAATCAATATCTCCTCTCTCAATCCCTCCTTTGTTGCACCTGTTGAGGTATGGAGCCTGCAATGAAAAAGAGAATATGCCTTCATATTCTCTATTTTCCCAGCCATTGCTGCGTTTTCTCATTACTGCCTTCTGTCCCCAGCTCATTAACTCACATTTTTATCTCTAAGACAAGAGGCATTGGAGGAAAATAAAGGTAGGGGAAGGAACAGTTTTACTTATGTAGTACTCTCATGATCTTGCTTCAGCAAATGTTTAAATTTAACTCTTTCACAGAGGGTCTGCACTCTGGTTACTCAGGTAATACACCTTTTGCTTGTTCCATGCTCCCTAAGTCAAGATCACTCCCTCAGCCTTGGATTTCTGAGAGTGTCCCATTTAGCTGGGGTAATACCAAAACCTCTTTAAATCCATTCCTGGCCAGCTCATTCTCATCTGGCACAATTCTAATTACAGCAGGGGCATATGTGATGGCTCCCTCACTCCTCTGCCCTTGTCTTCCCTCTCTCAGGGATTCTTCAGGCACCTGCATTCTCTTCCCTCGCCCCAGAGCATATAAATCAAGTTTTCCAAATTGTTACACTAACTCCCCTCTGAGCGAGTTCAGTTAAAAATAAAGTACCATTCTTGCTTTTCTGACTCTGAGGGGTGGGAAGGGGGGAAAAAAGGCCATCTCAGTTCAATAACTTCATCCAAAGAAAATTATTTCTCCTAGTGTCTTCAACCTCAAAACTTTTATGCTGTGATAAATATTTAACTAGGGCTTAAAAAACAGTTTTCATTTTGGTTTCCTTGCTATTTTCTTAGCTAGTCTTATATAGGCAGTATATCACCTTAGTGTGGACCGTGGAAGCACTTGCCTTCTATTGTCTTCTTCTTGGATTTGAAGTCTCAGTCAAAGCTGAAACAGAAAGGTTTCCATTTTAACATCCTGTTAGAAGAGTGTATACTGCCAAGGATAGGCCATAACTGAGTTGGACAATTTGTGTTTTTTTCTCAGAACATGGAATTGCAAGGGGCATCATTTATGAGTATCTTGAGAGAATGTATGATTTGGGTTAGAATATCTAAATTTTTGTTTATGTGCATTTATTTTAGACTTTTCAATATGGTATTAGGATTTGAATTGGATAATAAAGCAGGGTTCTGTATAAATCTAAAAATCAAAATATTCGGAAAGTCTTGTTGACATAATAATTTTCCATAGAAGCTATCAAAATAAAAATTATGTTTTGAAAAAGGTTGTTTCTTATTATGCCACAGATTTATCTAAATTGACATTAAAATTATGACTTGTTTCTTGCTATTAATGTATGATTGATTATTTGGGGTATGGGATAATATGACAAAATGCCAAGTAGTTTTATTATGTCTTGAAGTTATCAGTCAGAATTTTAGGTTGAAAAATCTGTAACATTAAAATGATAAAGTTTTTTAAACTTTTCATAAAGTGAGGGAAACTATTTATAAACTTGCTAGGGGGTGTGTTACGGACAAAAATCCAAAAATGATTTTATCAGGTTATTCTAATAGGGAAAGCACTCCAGATCTGAATATCAGAATTTCTTAGTAGGGTGGTTTTGCTTGGGGTAGATAAGAAACAATTTATAGATGGGGTGATATGTAAGAGGAAATGTTTTTGTAATCAGTGGGAGTATTAGTCTGAATAAGACATGTTTTTCTCTAGCAAGTGTTTGTCTAGCAAGCGTTAGGGTACAAAAATTTTCTAATCATTTGTGAGACAAACAATGGAAATTTGGAGGGTCTGTATCTGGGCTTGTTATATTGTCAGTAAGGAATAGGTTCATCTGTGAGTTTTAGGGGAGGCACAAAAAAAAGTGGACAAAAGTTTTGTGTAAGTCATGTGAGGGAGGATGTTTCTTTTCAGTAAGTCATTTCCTGGAACTCAAAGGGGTAGAAGATAAGTAATAGTGGAGATTTCTTCAACCACCACTGTTTTCTGGGAGCAAAGTAGTCAGGTTAAGTTCAACATTGTTATAGTTACTCTGGGAAGATATTGGGAGGTTGAACTGAATTAGCAAATCTTCCTTTCATAATTTTTTTAGATGTTGATACTGTTATGCTTTTAATTTTTGCTGTTGGTGCCTTACAAATAAAAAAAATTCTTGACTTCCTGATCAACAATATGAAGAACTTAGCAGGCATTAATCCCATTCTCACCATAAGAAGAAAGCTAAACAAACTCAGAATGGATGGCAGCCTCTCTGAAAGAATCATCAGAAAGTCAAAGTCACAGGGCAAACTACTACCCTGAAAACTGAAGAGATAGGAGAATACAGAGAATCACAGCTGACCAAGAACAGAAGCAGCTTCAGGTGACAGCAAATGGTAGGAACATTTAAGTGTACAACACTTAACCTGTTGTTAACAATAATATATTATGTACTTACAAATTTGTTAAGAGGTAAATGTCATATTAAGTGTTCTTTCCACAAAATGAAAAACAAGTTAAAGTGTAATTGACTAATTACTGGAGACTGACCTTGGACTTGAGAGATAAAAACTCCCCAGCTGAGCCTCCATTGGACTGCCATACATTCTGAGTTTTACCTCCAGAAAACTCACCAGTTTCTTAAGGTGATTATAATCTTACCTTTGTTTGTCTTCCACTTTATCTGGTAGAGTAGTAAAATCCTGTCATGTTTCTGGCAGGAGGAGGGAAATAGGAACCATTTGGAAATATGCTCATAATATTCTGCCCTTCTTAACAAAGGTCTGGCCTCAAAGGAAACTTTTACCAGCAATCTTATCACCCAAAAGTGAGAGAAAAATAAAGACTTTCTCAGACAAACAAAAATTGAAAACATTTGTTTGTTGCCAGTAAATCTGCTTTGCAAGAAGTGTTAAAAGTTCTTCTGAGAGAGGAACAATCATACAGGTCAGAAATTCAAACCTACACAAAGAAAGGAATAGCATTAGAGAAGGAAATCAATGAAGGTAAAATAAAATATTTTTTATGTTCTTAATTGATCTAAAACAGATATGTTCTTTAAAATAATAATAACAACATATTTGTTGATTTTAGCTCATGAATGTGAAATGAAGGGAAATGAAGTGATATGAAATGAGTATCAACAATGTTAGGGACAGGAGGAATGAACTGGGGACGTTCTGTTATAAGGAGTCTGCACTACCCAGGAAGCAGTACAGTGTTATGTGAAAGTGGACTTAGAATGGTTAGAAATATATATTAAAAATTTCTAAACACTTATTTTTTACAAAAATAATTGATATGCTAAGAGAAGTGAGAAAATGGAATCATAAACATTTAACCACAGCAGAGAAGGCAGAAAAACTGGGCGACAAACAAAACAAAAACAGTTACAAATATAGTAGAATATAAAACTTAAATAGGTTAAAAAATACAGGGATGTTGAAAGATATATCATGCTAACACTAAGCAAAAGAAAGCTGGAGTAATGATACTCATTTTGCACAAAATACACTTCAGAGCAAGGGAAATTATTAGGGGAGAGGGCATTATAGAAGCATAAAGGGATCAATTCTCCCAGAAGGTATAACAGTCCTTAATATTTATGTACCTAACAATAATATGTCAAAATACTTGAGACCAAAATGAGTGAACTTCATGGAGAAATAGACACAACCACAAGCATAGTTGGAGACTTGATCACCACTCTATCAATAACTGACAGATCCAGCAGATGGAAAAACAGTAAGTACATACTGACAGTGCCATCAATCAATTGGATCTAATTGACATTTATAAAATACTTCATTCAACATCAGAATGCACATGCATCCCAAGCTTATAAAACATTCACCAAAATAGACCATATTCTGGGCCATATAACACACCTTAACAAATTTAAAAGAACAGAATCATAAAAGGTATACTCAGTCCACAATGGAATTAAACTAAAAATAAATAACAGATTGATAAAACTAAAAAAAAAATAAACAGAATGATAGTTGCAAACTCCCAAAATATTTGGAGACTAGACAGCACAATTCTAAATAACACAAGAATTAAATAACAAATCTAAAGAACAATTAAAATATATTTTGAACCAAATGAAAATACAATATATCAAACTTTGTAGGATTCAGTTAAAGCAGTGCTTAGAAGGAAATTTATAGCATTGAATGCACAAATTAGAAAGGAAGAAAGCTCTAAATGCAAAAACCTATGTTTCCAAATTACGAAACTAGAAAAAGAAGGGCAAATTAAATCCAGAGTCAAGAAAAAATAAATAATACAAATTAGACAAGAAATCAATCAAATTAAAAACAGGAAATCAATAGATAAAATCAATGAAACCAAAAGATGTTTCTTTTAAAAGACCAATAAGATATGTGAACTTCTAGCCAGGCAAACCAAGAAAAAAATGAGAAAAAATAAAAACTACTGGTATCGGAAACAAAAGACAGGCCATTACTACTGATCCATGCATATTCAAAGGATAATAAAGGAATATTATAAAAAGCTATATGTCCAGAAATTTGGTAACTTATGTAAAATGTAGCAATTCCTTGAAAGATGCCATTCTTCTGGGAACCACAGTTTTTTAAAAATATATATATATATATATTTTTTATTTTGGTATCATTAATCTACAATTACATGAAGAACATTATGTTTACTAGGCTGCCTCCTTCACCAAGTACCCGCCACATACCCCTTCACAGTCACTGTCCATCAGCGTAGTAAGATGCTGTAAAATCACTACTTGTCTTCTGTGTGGCACAGCCCTCCCCATGCCCCGCCCACACTATACATGCTAATCGTAATGCCCCCTTTCTTTTTCCCCACCCTTGTCCCTACCTTCCCACCCATCCTCCCCAAAGAATGCAGCACTCCAGTTTGAAAAAGACAGATGCACTCCTATATTTATCGCTGCACTATTTACAATAGCCAAGATATGGAAGCAACGTAAATGTCCATCAGTAGATGAATGGATAAAGAAGATGTGGTACATATACACAATGGAATATTACTCAGCCATAGGAAAAAACAGATTCTACCATTTACAACAACATGGATGGAGCTAGAGGGTATTATGCTCAGTAAAATAAGCCAGGTGGAGAAAGACAAGTACCAAATGATTTCACTCATATGTAGAGTATAAGAACAAAGGAAAACTGAAGGAACAAAATAGCAGCAGAATAACAGAACTCAAGAATGGACTAATAGTTACCAATGGGAACCACATTTTGAAACATTGCTTTAAATGAGCTTAGACTGCCAGGAATTTTTAATGTTTCTACCATTTTTTAATAAAAATATCTTCCCTTTAACATTATATTTTCATTTACCACTTCTATTTACATCTTTAAAGCAAACACCTATAATTGTATATCCACTTACATATCCTTTTTTTTTTCTATTTTGGATGTCTTTAGGTAAACCTCCACTTTGAGTTAGGAATCTCCCCAATTTATAGATGGGGAAATCCATCTACAAACAAAATCTCAGCACAAGGCACATGAACAATTCTGTTGTATTAAAGAGATAATATTTTTTGAAGATTTGGGAAAATATCTGAAAATGGTTTCTTAAAATCTATGGAAAACAGAAGATATATTTGGGAAAATAATGTTATTGCAAAAGATAGAAGTATTACCTGAACCCTTTCCAAAACACTGACTTGATAATGTTACTGGATATGAGCCACAATGAAGACCCAAACTATGTTCTATTGAACTTTGCTATATAAATCAACAAAATGCAATCCTTCAATAAGGCTTTGTCAAGAATAGTCACTTGGGACAATGGTGGAAGGAATAGTCATTGAATCTACATGTACAGGCAGGGTAGTTCTATCCTTTTACAGTGTAATCTGGCTGATGAGCCAAAAGAAACAATTTCCTTATCTCTATTATTTACAAGTCTTCCAGCAGAGTTTGCTGCCAGATTATAAAGTCTGGTGAAATATAACTGGTTAAAAAAAATCACTTACATCTACTATACCAAATTTAGCTTACATTATACATATTCTAGCAAATCAATGGTATTAATCATGTCTAATTTAGTCAATATATCATGATAAACATGATAAAACATTTATTCCATAGTTACTACTAAATAAGCTCCATAATAAAAGTCTTAAAAAAGTAATATATAATCTTCTCTGATTACATACATATTATAGAATGTATAAGCAGATTCTGCCAAAGTATTTCCTTGTGACATCTGAGAGGCATGTGATTTTCATAAATACTTTTATGCATTATATTGAGTTCAAAATCAGTGACATGTGTTTAACATCACCTGGTGGGGAAATTCCAAGTTTACATTTAATAGTGAAAGTAAACAAATACTTAGAAACATAGAAAATTCTTATAAACTGTCACTACTTAACTGTCACCTGTCAATGTCAACATTTGAAAACTAACAGGAATGCATTCACTGGCTGGAGTGATCACATGAAAATCACACCGAGATAAAACTTGCAGAAATGAACATAAAAGTTTCATGCAGGGGAATGGAATTGAAAAAGATGGTTTTCCAAAATTTGGAAAGATCTCAGCTGGCCCTCTTCCTGCCTGTGTGCTAACTTGGTAGGATGGCCAAGAGCCTTTCTGGGCTCTGAGGAGGGTGGGGGCCAGGTGGCATGGATGTTCTGCCTTTCATGTTCATAATAGAATAATTTGGGAAGATCTGTATGCCTGAACTGGCCAATATGTATGACATAGTGAATATGTATGTTGCCAGCATGCCCAGAGTTGTCAGGATGGAAGAGCCATCACTGTATCTAACCTGGGGAGTCCTATCAGTCAGCCTGGGCTGCCAATTTCTTTAGAAGTGCTCAAAGAGGTGGTTAGTAAGGATATTAGGTATACTTTTTCTGGCATCTCTTCGTCGGCTTGGAGTGGTCCTGCCTCTGTAGTTGGGATGTTGCCATAGGCATATTGCTCCTGGGGAAAGATGTTTTAACAGCCCATCTTGGAATTCTAATTCCTGTTGCTCCAGTCATATCCTTCTTGCCCTTCCTCCAGGCATTTAGGGAGATAATGTATCTCTGGAATATAGTCCCAGGAAATCTCGACAGTAGGAATCTCTCTGTCCCCCAAATCTATTCCCGACGTGAATCATCTTAACCCTGGGGGGCATGTGGGTGCTCTATCGCCAAGAGTTACACTCTACCACTTCAGGAGTCCGAGTGAATCAAAGTCTCAGTTTTATCAGTTACTGTCTTTAACCGCTCTGTGTCTTGGTGAAGTCCTGTAAAGCAAGGACAGCAATAGGATTTAACATTAAAGATCCTGGAGCTGGAAGCCCAGCTCTACTATTTTCTAGGTGAGTCATTATTTAATCCTTCTGTGCTTCAGTTTCTTCATCTGAAAAATAGGGGGTCATGGTAGTTCCTACCTCATAGAGTTGATACAAAAATTAAATGAGTTTTTTACTATTGCTATTACTACCATAATCATCATCATAACCTTCACTAATGGAAAGTTGGAGTTTTTCATATGAACATTGGATGTCCCTGCATTCATTAGCCAGCAAATTCATGTTAAGATTACACCCAGATGAAACTTCAGGAAACATATATAGGTAGAGAAAATAGGTAAGTAATGTAATATCTAAACAATAGAATTTAAGTAACATTTTAATGTTTTCTAATTTTTCTGTTTTAAAATGTATCATTTTTAACAAAAATATAAATTTGAAAAAAGCTTACACTTGCCAAAGAGTAATGATAAGCAAGTAGAAAAAGAAACTTTCATTTAACGTGATGGTTATTTGACTAGCTTCTATCAGTATAAATTTCTAATGGGGAAAATTTTAGATGTTGGGAAGTCAAATAATAAAAAGAGAAAATACAGGGGAAGAAGACCTCTCTGAATTTCATAAGGTTAAAACTTATCACAACAATATTTTAAGCTTCAAGCAGGATATCTGGAATGGCAGAGTGAGAACCTTGGTAAATCTCCACAAAAGCAACAAAATGTCAGCAAAATCAACTTTGTCAGAATTTTAGAAATTAATCAAAGGTTTGTAACAGTTTGAAGAGTGATCATTCAATAAAAACTACTGCAGTAAAAACAGCAAGCTCTTTGACGTTTAACTTGGCCTTCTCTTACCACACTGTCCATAGAAAGCAGTTTAAAGCCATCATACCTTCTACAATGAGATAACAAATAAGATAGACAGTAATAAATATTGATGGGGATGTGGAGAAACATGCTGGTGGGAACAAAATTGGTGTAGCTACTTTGGACAACAGTTTGGCAGTTTTCAAAAGATTAAACATAAAGTTCTCATTGAATACAGCAACTCCACTCAATATCTACACAAGAGAACTGAGAACATATGTCTCCCCAAGAACATATTCTGAGTTACATTATTCATCATATCTAGAAACTGAAAAAACCACCCATCAACTGAATAGACAAAATAGATGAATAGACAAATGGTGGCATATCCAGATAATATAATACTATTTAGCAGTATAAACTACTGACATATGCTTTGTCATGGATGAACTTCAAAACTGTTTGCTAAGTAAAAGAAGCTAGACACAAAAGACCACATATTATATGATTCTATTTATACGAAATATCCAGAAAAGGCAAATTGTTAGAGTAGATTAATGGTTGCCTGAAACTGGCAATGGGAATGGGGATTAACTGTAATGGGCAAAAGTGATCTTATTGGAGGCATGAAAATGTTATATAACTGATTTATGGTAATGGTTACACCACTAAGTTATATTAGCAATTATTAAACTGTACAGTGGAAGTGAGTGAATTTTATAATATGTAAAATATGCCTCAATAAATTTTTTTACAACAATATTTTAAGCTAACCCCCCCTCCCCCCCAGCAATCAGAGAACACTTTGCTTGGTGCATTTTGGGACAAATGGCCTGGAAGCCTAATTGGACAAAGGGACAGTTTCAATTTCTAGTAATTTGCTGTGCCCCATGCTGAAAATAAGGAAAAAATAGAATTTATAAAGCAATGTCGCAGGAAGACTTTGAATGAAAAAACTATTGAAAAATGGCCTTTCTCTTAAAAAGGAATTCTGGGTGTGAAGACAAATTACTGGATGAAAGAGAGTCAAATATGTTAAACATGTGTAAGAATATTTGAAGCCAAACTTAGGAAGCAGAGTTCCACACACTTTTTAAATAACAAAGAACTGATTGCTCTTGGACAGTTCCATATAAAAGGAAACTACATTAACTGCTATACATACTTCCTCTCCTCCTAGATTTTGACTAAGGATGTAAACATTCATGTATCCATAACGAAGGGAAAAACAAATTACAGGTTCATTATTATAGATAAGTATCTTTTATCACTGAAGCTGAACTTTGGGAAAATCCAAATTACAAACCTTCTTTGAGTTTACATTCTAAAGGGGAAAGAGAAACAATATCACATAAGTAAATAAAAACATCAAGTATGTCATAGAGTGACTGTATAGGAAGAAAGAAATGTGGAAGGGCATGAGGGCATGTGCAGGCTGGGGAAAGCAGCTGCAGTTTTAGTTGGGGTGGTCAGGGACGCCTCAGGGAGGCGGGCCATTCTAGGAAGACGTATGACCTTGGGTGAGGCAGTTCTCTGTATCTGAGGCAGTGCCGGGGTTGACATCTAAACACTGTCACCAAGAGCACTCCCAGCCACACTGGCAGCAAGTCCTTCCCTAAAGAGAGATCCAGGTCCACCATGTAATTCAAAAATCTCAAATCATGATATTACCAGAATGAGTTATTCATCAGTGGTTTATATACTAATCTCCATGTAAAGGTGTTAGGTCCCACTATAGTCAAAACAGATGAGATGATGATATTTTTGTTTAAAAGTTTAACACAAAAACACTTATCTCTTGAAGGATCTTAACTAAATCATTATGGCTATATTACCTAACATGGGTACAAATAACATATGTGAAATGATTATCAAAATCAAAACTCATGAGCATAATAATTTACTGCTAAACTTTTAGATACAGAATATGTGTGAGAGTTCAGAAAATATAACAATAACATGATGGAAGAAATCATCAAGAAGTGGATAGGTTCTGACCTAGGCATTTACCTTTTTAAAAATTCTTAGACCTAGTAAATATTAATATTATTTCTATTTTGTCTTTTTTGCTCAATACTTTAGGGTCTAAGCAAAAAGATCGTAAAATCGTATGTATATCCTTAAAGTTCTATTTACTTCAAACCATTAACAAATTCCAGTTCTTAAACATTTAATCACATCCAATGCAAGATCATTTAATCTAAATCACTAGCTATTTCACAACGACTTTTGAAGAGTGGATATTTTCAGAAATAACAGTAGCTGTCATTTATTGTGTAATTTCTGTATGTCAGGCATTATATGGAACACTTTAAGTAATTCACCTCTATCATATATATTGACTGAGAAAAACCTACCAAAAATATTCTGTATAAAAACCTACTAAGAAAACTCCAACGTTAATTATCTTCACTAACATATGGCGAATCTGAGGGTTAGAGGGCTCTAAAAAACCTATCTAAGATTACACGGGCACTAAGTAGCCTTTCTAGGATCCACTCCCAGCCTTGGGGTGAGTTGCAAAACTTGTAAGAGCTTTATTGCCAATAACCCTGTCTGATGGGTACACTAACAACACTCTGGACATAGTAGCAGTGATAATAATTACATGTCAGTGATATAGGTAACGCTCCTCAGTTTGGTCTCTATAGCTTTTCACCTCAAATCTTCAATGGGACAGTCAGCCACCATGGATCATTCACCTCTGTGATGGGAAGTTAGAGATCCAGGAGCTACAGATCTGAGTAATAACATGAGAGGCAATAATTTGGCAAAAACAAACAAAGACAATTCAGTTGCATAAAATTTCATAGGAAAAGGTTTATGATCTTTAAAATGTGTTATGGGATAGGCTTAATTCTCTGAAGATACATGGGAAAATCAGTCCAGCTTTGGAGGAATGGAATGCAATGTTTAACAAAAGTGAATTGCTGAAAAGTTGTCACTGCAAAGAAATTCTGAAGTGTGCGATTACTTATCTGAAGCAGATGGAGTTAATCATGCTGTATTTGAGAATTTTTTTTTCATTTCCCCTTGAAATAATTAGCCACAAGACTGTAAGTACATTTTTCATGTCAAATGGACAGTGGCTTCAAAGAAATTAGAAGATGGAAGTGTGAGAGAGTGAGAAGACTGACTTGATGCACAAAAGACAAAATATCAACATTTCTTGAATTACCACTGAACATGTGTCAGCAAGCATGAGATCATTTTTTAACTAGAAACAACAAAACTAAAATAGGTAGTTTATTAAGTAAGAGAAGCAGTGAAGTAGAGTTCATCTTGCCTATCAACTCAAAATCTTGCAAAATATTGGGGTAACAGGGGTTCAGTTTAACTCTAAATTCAAACAATATGAGTGAAAGTACAATAAAACTGCTAGACATTTTCTACAATGTCTAGAAAAGAAGAGCAAAAACCTAATTCCAGAGGAAACTTGGTATCTTTTGATTGTATTCTACATTTTGCACAATGGTGGTGAAATAGGGTGTGTCAGAATATTTGTTATCAAAGGCATATCAAACCACTAGTATGATAACAATAATGTCAGTTACATGGCTCTTACCCACTCCATCTGTAACTGAACTTTTAGTAAGGAGTAGTCAGTGAGTTTTATGAGTCTCAACATAGTTTCTGTCAGGTTCTAGTTAATGAGTAGAACATGGGCCCCCTCCTGGTTTGGCCATGCTAGGACTACTTATTGCCCACATCTGTGCAGTGCCTCACCAACCACACATAACAATTAATAATAATAATAATAATAATAATAATTGCAATGCTCTGCAGTAATTTACATACACTAGCTCCTGTAATTGTTGTTGAAATAGGTCCTGTTGTTATAAATTCATTTTACTAATAAACATGCAGAGATGCAGAGAGGTTAAGTGACTTGACTATGTCACATAGCTAGTAAGTAGCAGAGCAGAGAGTGAAACCCAGTTATCCTACCTTTGGACTCTCTGTGCTTAACCACCTCAATCTACTATAATGTTTGACCACTATACTGAAACTGCTTTGCTATAATACAGGCCATGTTCTCCTTGGATCGAACTAGAAGTTTGTTATCCATTATCGCTGGCTCTTCTGTGGATTATCTCTTTTTGTTTCTTCTCCAGGGAAGCCCAAGTCAACGTTGATGAGAATGCCATAATTTACCATAATTTATATGTAGCCTCAGTGGAATCAAGTTGCTTTTCTTCAATATTACAGAACAAGATCCTGGGAGGCCAAAAAATAAAGTGAATAAAAATTTACCCGATTCTGAACTATAGCATCCTGTATATAATAAGAAGGCTCAGAGGGGCTATATCTAAACTGGGGCACATGATTGGAAAATGTTTTTTAAAAACTCAAAAAAAATGTTCTAAGCAGTTTTGGAATGAGTAATTGATGCTTGTGGTATCCAGGGATAAATTAGTCATTCAGAAATTTAAGAAAGGAAGAAAAGCCCCATGGGTGTTTCTCCAAATCTTATTTTTCTTTTTTTTTTCTGTTGTCTCAGATTATTATAATAATCTGCCTAATTTTTGGATACAACATCCTTCCTCCATATTACTATGACCACTTAGGGGACACCTGCATGCTCTGACATTCATTCCCTAGGTATAGAGCCGATCCTGAGGTTGGTCAATGATGATAAAAGGAGATCTAAACCAGAAAAGTTAATTCAGTCTTGCTATCACCTAGGGCTTTTCTTTCCTTACATTCTAAGAACACTTCCATAGATATATGCCCCTAAGTATTAATTTTGTTTTTGTAAGCTTAGCCACTATTGCAGCCATCATTTAGGGCAGTAATACATCTTTTCCTCATTTGCTCCTCTTTCTAAAACTAAAACAACTGGAGTTCTACCTTTTGAATTTAATTATTGTAGCCTAAGGATTTAAACTCTTACCTGTTCCAGACACCGACCTTCCCAAGAGAAACTTACTTTCTAAACCCACTTTTAAGCTCATTCCCCATCTTACTTTAGACCAAAATGTCCTATACTGACTGTTATTTCAACCACTATTTGTCTCCTATTATCATTTTTTTTTAAATCTCTGAGCTTTTTCTATGGGACTTTGCCTGATGTTTAATTTGGTTGACATTCCCCACCCACTGCCCTGTCCCTAGGCCAAGAGTCCACCCTAAGAGAGCTCTTTCTTTTTTCGATGGTTCTTGTATTTGTGTCCTTTATAGAGCTACTAGAAATAACAATTCTATTTTCAGTCAACCTGGATGCATTATTTGATGACTAATTTGAAGACTACTTACGTTAAGTACCAAGGGGGCAGGGATACTCATTTCCTCTTTGGGGGTCTTCTCATGGCTAATCCCTGGTGTATAGCACATTAGGGCACATAGTGGACACCTAAAAATGTATGTAGAAAATAGAAGAAAAGAGGTAGGCAGGGCATAAAGTCAAACACCCTTGCATTCCACCTTCAGTTTAACCTCTTACTGGTTATGTGAACACCGGTAAGTAAATTAAGCTATGCCTCACTTCCCTCACTATAAAGGGGGGCTAATAATACTTTTCATGTAGATTAGGAAATGTTAGTAATTTTTGCCTCTGCAGACAAGGTAGAATATTTTGCTTAAGTATTGGGACAAAAAGAATGATACTATAAAAGAATATTTAGTGACCTTGAAAAAATGTTATTAATATTTTAAGTTAATAAAGCTTACAAAGGGTTTGTATAACATCATTTTTGTGTGATAATCCATACAAAAAAGGATGAAAGTATATTTTTAAGAGTTACTAATAATTATCTCTGCATTGTGGCCTTATACTTTCCTCATTGAACATTTACGTTTAACAATATGTATTATACTTGTAAATTTAAAGGAAATATATATCCGAAGTAAATAAACTGAAAAAAAAGATTTTATATATGTTTGTAGATATGTATATTAGCATTAGGTTATTTTTAATCATTTAGTAATATTTTAAATGAAGTGATAAAAAAAGCCAGCTTTTATTCTGTATTTTTTAAAATTCTGGATTGAAAACAAATCTAAAATTGGTATCTGTCACACATAAATTTCTCCTTTTGTACAAGAAATTATAGTGCCTTCCGAAATATAGATGAAAGAGGACAAAATATTTGAGAAAAGTTTTGGTTACTTTGAATCACTAATTATTGATTACAGTAATAGTACACAAAGAGAAATGTGGATGCAATCTAGTTTACACTGTCATGTTTCAAGGCCTCCCCAAAAATATTGTGTAATTTGGCTTACTAGTTGCACTGGTCTATTTCACTTGTCCTCATGGCAAGAAAGGTAATGAAATAGGAAATTATTTGAGCCAAGTAATTTCATTGGAAGTAATTCAGTTCAATTGTAGTTTTTGAATCTCTCCAGAACAAGTCAAAGTACACCTTAACTTACAAATATCCAAAATTCTGACCTTTTGGTTTTTTCATAAATTTTTTTTACTGACATGAGTTATTCTTTCCACCCTTTTCCAGTTAGTAATTTGGATACTTTCCTGAAGAGGATTTTTCCATGTGCACCACAGAAAGCTATCCATCAACTTCTTCCCATGCTTAGGTTTTTATTCATCTTACCAACACCGATTTTTGTTGGAAACAAATCAGAAAGTTTGGGAAACTACAAATGGAAAAGATATGACATGTCAACCAATATAATTTCCTACAAACAAGATTACTTCTTATAATTTATTTAGTTTATTTTATCATACCTGACATCATCACAATACCACCATTATCCTTTAATTATATAGTGAGACTATTATGCTTGTGTAATGCTTAATATACTATTCAATTTTATGTTTTCTCCTTTCTCAGAGCTGGAGGAAAATATGAAGAGAAATATTTTGGCTTCATAATTCTCCTCCCATCCTTACCCATGCCAAGTCTTTTGCTTTGAGCTATGAACCATTAACTCTCAGTGCACTGAGAAGCAATCCTAAAACTAAAGGCATTTTTCTTTACCAGGGAGGAAAAAGGAACAAAGGCATTTGCCACTTGTTTGAGAAGGGAGAAAAATAAATGTATCCAAATATATTCTTTCGTTAAAAACAGTACCATTATCTTTCTAATTATGTCTTCCTTCTCCAAACTTCCTTGTCTATAACTCTTAACTCACTCATCCAATGATTCAGCAAGTATTCAAGTAACTCATATTATGTGGCAGACATTTTTCTAAGCATAGGGTTTTAAAAATTTCCCTCTCAAAGTGGTGGGGATAGAGGTGGCGAACAGCAATTATACAATATGTAAAAACTGATTCAATAGGGGAATGCACATGATGTAATGGAGATATGAAAAGGCATTACCTCTGGGATAAAGAAAGGCTTCAAAAAAAGGAGTGATTGAGTTTTGACCTGAGATTTGACTGGAAGAGTGACTAGAAGGAATTCACTGGGCAAGCTGGATGAGCAAAGGCAACAGAGTATTTAAAACCAGAAGCTGTGAGTGTGTGCAGCATGCTTGGCAAACAGTTCTGAGTCATAGAATGCCTGGAAGGAAATTAGTGAATTTGGGACTAGATGTCATGAACTCTTGGGTTTTTTTTTTTTTTTTAGAAATATTTAACCTGAGAGATTGGAGAGTTTAAATAATAAGGGGTACCTATATCAGGTTTACATTTCTAGAAGTTTGTTCCTCTTATTGCTATAGATCTTAGGCAAAAATATTTAAAATATTTAAGTCTAGATGACAGATGACTATATATTAAAAAGATAGCCTAGAAAAGCACTTCTGGATTAGCAAGGTAAGGACCTCTGAAAATCCTTGCTTCCCTAAAAGCAATGAGGACAGAAATATCAAAATCAACTTTTTCAGAATTCTGGCAATTAACCAAGGCTACAACAGTACTAGGAGCATTTATTCAAGAAAAATGGATAATATGGCACTGATGTCAACAAGATGACTGATTAAGACATTCCTTTTGTATACCCTGCCCCCATCAACAACAAAAATTTAGCATCCATCCAAAACAAAAGTACCTTTTTGGGAGTTCTGGGATCCAGCACCATATGCCAACCACTTGTGCATCAGGTAATAGGCATACAAACCTTGGTTATAGACCCTGAAGTGGCCTATGAACTGGCTCCAGCTACTCTCAGGACCCTTTCTTCATGTTCTCTCCTGGAGAACACAGTCTCAGACAATCACTCATGGACAAGTGATCTTTGGAAGTCAAAGAGTACAGCAGAAAATTTACAGCACATAGCTAGAACAAAAAATAATACAGGTTTGAATGCAGAGGAGAGGGTGAGAAAAACTATTTTATTTCACTCACATCACACCCTTCACCCAAGGTGGCACAGCTCAGTACCAAGAGAAACATTCTTGGCTCAATATTTCTCCTAGTAGGAAAGTGAGAGCATATAAGTGATCTTCCAGCTTGATCAGCTAAATGAGATGCCGCCATGAGGACCCATTTCTCTCTCTCCATCTAGAGTACTCATTTGTGAGCTACACTAGTTGGGGATATGAAGATGCTAGGAGAGTATATTTGAATGGCATTAAAAGGATGTGGATCCTAATAAGCACATTGTGGACTCCATCAGGAAGCTTCCCATTAACTCCTTGGGACACCTTGCCTGTAGACTGGTCAAGCTGGCTGATGGGCACCCCCAGGGTACCTCACCTATACACCCTGTGGCCAACCCCCTGTACTTGCTCCCAATGATGATATAAGTGAGTTTTGTCAGAGACTAGTGAGTATGTGCAAAACTAGCCTGAATCTGTGGGCCGGGAAAAAACCATACACTTGCTTTAGCACCAACCTTTGAAAACCTCAGTAAGATAAATGGCTGACTTCCATCAGGAACTATGGAGACTAGAAAGCAATGGGATGACATTTTCAAAGTGCAAATAGGGATTTAACCAAGAATTCTATATTTTACAATAACATCCTCATAAACAAGAGAGAAAATAATTCACTGTCAGGTACTAAAACTAAAAGACTTTATTAGCAGATCTGCCTTACAAGAAATATTAAAGGGAGTCCTTCAGGCTGCTTCAACAAGAATAAAAGAACTGGTAAAGGTAACTACATAAGTTAGTAAAACTTACAGTGTACATATCTTTGTCTTCCTTTCTATGTAATATAAAAGGTACATATAAATAAATAATTATAAAATTACATCGATGAGATTATAATGTATAATGATGTAATCTGTAGGATGAGAGCATAATGAGGGGGAGAGAATGGAGCAAATCTTTGTGTAATATTAAAATTAAGTAGATATTTAGCTGAACTAGATTGTTTAAATTAAGATATTAATTGTAATCCCTAATGAAATCACTCAGAGAATAATAAAAAAAATAGTAAAAGAAACAACAAAAAATTTAAAAGAGTGTATCAGAAAATATCTGTTTAATACAGAATAAAGCACTTATGAAGGAATAGAGGAACAACAACAATGAAATAAACAATCACATAAAACAGAAAACAAAATAGCTGATGCAAATCCTACTTTATTGGTAACTACATTAAAAGTAAATAGGCTAAACTCACCCATCAAAAAACACAGATGGGTAGAAAAGATTTTTAAAAGATCCAACTATATGCTGTCTACAAGATACATTAAATTCAAAGACAATTGGATGAAAGTAAAATGATGGAAAAGTATATACCATTCAAACAGTAACCACAAGAGAGCTTGAATGGTTATACTGCAATTAAACAAAGAATACTTTAAGACAAAAATTGTTACTAAAGACAAAGAACAGTTTATATTAACAAAAGAGTCAATTCATCAAATGATAAAACAGTTATGAACATATATCCACGTAATAAAAAAGCCACCAAATAAATGAAACAAAAACTAACAGAATTGAAGGGAGAGAGAGACAATTCAACAATAATACTTGAAGACCTTGATACTCCACTTTCATTAATGGGTAGAATAACCTAGCAGAATAAAAAAAAAGATGAACAACACTATAAACCAACTAGCCTTAAGAAATACCTATTGATCACAGCCCTACAACAGCAAAATACATATTGCTCTCTAGCTCACATTAAACATTCTCCAAGATAGTATGTTTGGCCCTTAAAAAAGTCTCCATAAATTAAAAAAGATTGAAATCACACAAATATGCCCTCTGACCACAAATAACATATCAATAACAGAAGAATGATGAATTCAAATTTGATATGATCAAAAGATGAAATCCTCTAAGTTTCAAGCAAGAAGAAAAATTATGAACATGTCTTTAAGGGAGAATTAATACAAGTTTATTTACTATTCATAAGAAAAAGACTATATGAAATTATACTCCATCATGATCATAATGATAACTGGTAATTTATATGATTGTATATTATAATGACCAAGTCCAAGAATTATTCTAAATACCTCACATTCATGAACTCATTTAATCTTTCCTAAAGCCTTTGATATATGAACTATTCTTACCATCCTCTCCATTTCACAGATAAGGAAACAACATAAGAGATATTATACCCCTGCCTACCATCATACATAACATAGTTTATCAACTCTCCTATCAATAGGCATCAGGGTTGTTTCAATATGAAGCCAGTAAGAATACAGCTGTCATTAACATTTATATGTACACAAGTGTTTTGTGGAAGCAAATGTTCATAACACAGTTCCTCTGCAAATCAAACGTTAAAATGGGTTTACATGTGTGAAAGATTTATTGGTGGAGGTGAATGTGAAGGAGAAGATGGAATAGCTTTCAGAGCACAATGAGGATGTGATGGTATGAAGGAAAGGAGTAGGAAGGATGATCGCCAAGGCTGATTGCCGGAGTGTCAGGCTGCAGTGCGATTCTAAGGAAGTTTTGGCCAGACTAATGTAGGGTGATTCTAAGTGTCATTAATCAGTTCAGTGAAATTGCTTTATACTCCTTGTTTGCTGATGTTATTACATTTTATCAGTTTTAGTTTTTGTGTTTACTAAGATAATCACACAGTCTTTTTTCTTTACCTCTATTGATACAGTGAATTATATTGATTTTCAAATGTTAAACCAACCTTGCATTCCTAAGATAAACCTATTTGATATTGATCTATTTTTTGAAATTCCTGGAATGATGCTTGAGAATCTCATCTTAAAACATCATGCAAAGCATTTCTTAAGCACATTAAAAATTGAGAACCAGTATAATCTCCATGTATGCTTTATATAGCTTGTGTTATAGCCATACTATATATAGATAAAACCATGAGTTCTTACCAAAATCTCCAGTTCTTAGGTAAGGGAACAGAATTCTAGATTTCTCCCTTTTGATATCTGTAAATCCTTTCTCATACTATTAGAATTGTGGCTTTCATTATCTTTAATATATTTATTTATTGTATAATTTTCCTTGTATATAAACAACTTTTCATCCCTGCTGCCACCACATCAACTTTGTAGATACCTCTCATGACTTGAGCTTTGATTCTCAATGCCTCAGCCACCCTCCAACACATGGATTCTCTCCTCAACTTTCTTGGGCTTCAACACCTCACACTACATAGCCCCTCCATTTATTTGGACTGCCTCTTCACCCTGCTCAGGCTCTGACTGCCTATTAGGGCCACCCACCTTCTTGCATATAAACCCTATTTAGCCCATTGGAACTCATGCTGGGATTTTTCTTTTTTTACATCCTTTTACATGAATGCCCTCTTCACCTTGCTTGGATTCTAATTGTCCATAGTAGACCATCTTAACTTGTTTGGATACCCTCCTGTCCTACCTTGGCCTCTGACATCTCACCCCATGCTCTCTCCCTCCTCAGGAACACACTCCTCACTTCATTCTTTCTCTGATTCCCCACATCAGAACTTGCCCTGTGCATTCCTTCTTCATCCCACTCAGGTCTGACACCCTTCTACAGGGATGCCTCTTACTTTGCTCAGGCTTTGACACCTCATGCTAGGCTGCCTATCATGTAGACATCCTTCTTACCCCAGTAAAACTTGGGCAATTTCTCTAAGCCATCTCTGCTATGTGGGCACATTCTTTACCCTAATTGAACTCTGACACCACCCTATGAGCCTCATGTCTCCCACTATAATGCTGACATAGGCACTGATCTTGCTCTGGTTTACACGATGCTTTCTGGACTAAATTTTTCACTAAGAGAAGTAAAGGGAAGAGAAGGTAAAAGAAGGAAGAGTAGAAGAGACAAAGAAAGAATATAACATTCAGTATATTCACAGACTTGTGCAACCATAAACACAATCTTAGTTTAGAACATTTTCATCAGTCCAAAAAGAAACTCCATACCCATTATACAGCCATTTCTCTTACCCAACTGCCACACATAGGCAACCACTAATCTACTTTCCTTAAAGATTTATCTTGTCTGGACATTTTATATGAATGGAACCATACAAAATTTTGTATGTGTGTGTGACTAGATTTTTTTATTTAGCTTAATGTCAAGGTTCATCCATGGCACAGCATGTATCAGTTTTTCATTTTTTTAAATTGCCAAACAATATTCTTTTGTAGGAATATAGCATATTTTGTTTATCCTATTAGTTAAGAGAAATTTGGGTTGTTTTTATGTGTTGCCTATTATGAATAATGCTTTATGGCATTCATGTGCAAATTTGTGTGGACATATCTTTTTCACACTTTGACTTTTATATTAGTCTGCTCAAGTTACCATAAAAGACCATCACAGATTGGGTGCTTAAACAACAGGAATTTATTTTCTCATAGTTCTGGAGCTAAAAAATCTAAGATCAAGGTGCTGGTTGGTTTCTAGTAAAATCTTTTTTCCTGGCTTGCAGACAGCTACCTTCTCAATATGTCCACACACGGCCTTCTTTCTGTGCACATATATCTTACTCTTACTGACTTGTTTGCCTTTCTCTGTGATTGCTTTTCATCAAGGTAGTGCCAGCTGACTCCCAGAGAGCAAAACATAAAAGGGACCTTGTGAAGCTAGATTTTTATTTATTAAAAAAAAGAAAACCAACTTTGTGTTTAGTATTATGCCATTTGCCATCCCTTGGTTAGTTTGGTTTTGCAAGGCAAGCTCTCTGAAGCTGGTTGTTTTGCTGTGACACTCTCCCTACTGTTTCCTTCAGATAGTTTCTATGGTTTGACTAAGTGAGTCTCAGACAAGGGCCATCCAATGTCAGAACATTTACACATGAGGAGAAAAGTACATTTAAAAAATCAATATAATCAGTATAATAGCATAAATTATATAACAGCTCAGTAATTTGTGATGTTTACATAGCAGATTAACTAAGGGTTTTGAAACAAAATTATGCCCTTACAATAACCTCTTTACAGGCCCCAATATGGGCCACATCTAGATACCAAGGGAAAAATAAATGAGGTAGAATAAATATTTTTTTTTAGTTAACTGTGAATTTTCTTTATAGCCCAAGTAAAACTGGTGCTTCTGGTATTCAGCTGTGTAGTTCCTGTCTGTAATTTTGTTTAAAGGTTCTATTTTGGTTCACAGTGGACACATAAACCTGGGATATCCTCTTTAACTTTCAGTTAAAGATTATCAATATCATACTAGAATTGTCATAAAGGATTCTTGACTGACTCATTAGAGCTGGTGTTGTAATGTTTCTTTAATTCATAAAATGCATTTACTGTGAAGCCAGGGCCTCAGAGATTTTTCTGATACACAGATTTTTCCATGGTAACAAAGATGATCTTGTCATTTTGTAATTTACTAGACCAAAGTAAGTCCCAGGCAAAGCACATGCTTGAGAAAGTCAGTGGATGCTCACGACAGGCAGCACAAATTCCAGGCCAAAAGTAAAGACATTACAAATGCCTAAAAAATTGAAGTCTTTATCTCTAAGGCAGGTGTTCTAAAACTGGACTGGTACCAAATTTTTTTTTTCCTTTTTGGTTATTGTTTTCTAGAAGAAGTTGAAAAGGATGTTGAAGATAAAGCAGGTGTTAAGATAAGATTCCTCACCAGGAATGACTCATCCACAGCCAATCAGATGTTTTGTATCTGTGAATATGACTGGGTGGTGGCTTGGCACGGTTATGAAAACTCCCTTCAGTTCAGAAAAAACAATACTTTTAAACAAATAATTGAAATAATTCCCATTTTAGGGAGAAATATCTCCATAGCCACTGTACCAATTAGGTAACAAAGGATCTATTACTATATCACTGTATAGTTAGCAGCTCTGATTTCAACTTTGCCTATTAACATCAATGTGTATTATAACCTTATTATTTAAAATTTTATAGGATGATAAATTAATCTTTTAGTTCATCTAAACTAAATAAGTCAAAATGAATTATTTAAACAATAAATTAATGGAAGAGTGAATCAATAGCAAGCGGGAACAGACATTGAGTTTAAGATGTTCAATATGAGTGTCTTCCAGCCTACAAGCTGTTTTTCCTAGGAAGAAAATGGATTAATACATAATACAAAGACAAAAGTTCATTGGGCCCTTTGTCATTTGCCTCCTCTGGTAATTATGGCAAGAAACAGTCGCCCTTGTTAACCTGTGAACATTTTTCACTCCCTTAGGTCATTGACTCTGGCTCAGGGGTCCAATTTTCCTTTCATTCATTAACCACATTGGGAAGCAGAGTTCCTAACCCTTTCCAGTCTAAATGTGGAACAATCACATCCCCTCACAATCAACTGCCAGTGTGCCGGGACCTTTACGTCTCACTGTGCTCTTGCAGTGACGCAAGTTTTTAACAATTGAAGGATATTAACTCAAAAACTTGTTTTCTAATTGGAGGAGCTCAAGGGATTTCAAATAAATGAACTTGAATAAACTGGAAGCTGGTACATATGCCTTTCCAATTATTTTTGTTCAGATTAGGGGAGAGGGCACTGCTAATCTCAGAAAGCAGATTTCAGGAATTATTTTAGCTATGAAGCTAACTCAGGATAACAAAACTGAGCAGTTGTGAATTGTTTGGATAGCTGAGAAGACATAACTTTGTCTGTTATCTTAGTAAAGATACTATGTATTCAGAACAATGTCATTTCATTATTTAAATATGTGCATTTTTGTTAATCCACTAGATTATTTCCTTTTATTCAACCCATTGGAAAGAAGAAAAAGAAATATCTAATTGAATTTTAGACTTGTGCTGGACCTTTTTCATTTTTCTCTAATTTGCATAATTTAATGCTGAATCAAAAAATTATGACCACAAATGGTCATAATTCTTAATTAAAAAAACCACTGACAAACCTATAGTGTTAGCATCATTAGGGAACATCTTCTCACTTTGTTTGAATTAAATATATCACATTCTGGAGATTGAAAGGAATGCATGAAATAGGGCTTTCCAGGAACTTTTAAAATGTACACTGACATGGTGAGTTAAGGAACCTTGGTTTGGAAGAACGATAGGGAAATCCTCTGAGTCCTTGTTCATTTCCTATTTCCTCACACAAACGACAGAGAATGGTGGGGAGTGAATGGCTTTAACGGTTAATTAAGCCTTTAGTCAGATAACATTAGATAATATAGGCAATTAAAGTCTGATACTGATCTTCACAAGGGAACATATTATTTAAGAAAATAATTTATCAACCAAGGAATAAGCTTTTTAATGTAAAATGATATATTAATATATAAACATGCAAAAAATTCAATATTAAGAAGTTGCCAACTCATGCACACATACACAAACACTCTATCTCCGATGGCAAAATAGCATCTTAAACAATATTTTTTTCAGTCAGCCCCAGAATTTAGGCACTTATTGGACCAACTGGGAAAGTATGCATATTTTGAGTATGGGATTGGAATAATTAACTATTCATTTAACTTTTTAAAAAACCTGTTTAAATCACAGACGTAGTTCATAAAGACATATGTTTTATAAAAGATTCACACTGTACCTAACACAATTGGCCAACCAATTCTATGAGATAGATTCTGTGAGTAGTAGAATTTTTAGAAATGGTGGTATTAAAATTTTTCATTCTCTTATCTGTTCTACAAATACTTTTGCTTTTTTGATTTGTCTTTTATTGTAAGTGAATTTGAGCTTCTTTCATTACATTTATTGAATATTTAAAAACTACCTTTAATTTCCTTTTATCCTTTAGGTTGTTTTTATTTTTCTATTTGGTTTCATTAGAGCACTCTATACAGTCTCAACTTGGGGTAGTCGCACTAAATGATTTCTTTGTTCAATGTATATTTATTAAGGACATTTATTCTTAGGTTTGTCATTGTTTTATGTTCTAGGAAAATGATAATACACAATACATTCCAGTAAGGGAAGATGGTCTAAGAATAAGTAAACAAATATATAAGATAATTGCTTTGAAGAAGGTAGATTATAAAGAAAAATTATAACAGGAACTCTCTTTCATTACTGGTGGAAATACAAAAAGGTACAGCCGCTTTGGAAGACCTTTTGGCAGCTTTTTACAAAACTAAATATACCCTTCCCATATCATTCAGCAAACATGCTCCTTGGCATATACAGAAATGAGTTGAAAATGTATGTCTACTCAAGAACCCGTGCATGGTTGTTTATAGCAACTCTATTCATAATTGCCAAAACTGGGGAGCAACCCAGATGTCCTTCATTGGTGAATGGATATGTAAACTGTGGTCCATTCAGACTATGGAATATTATTCAGTGCTAAAAAGGAATGAGCTATCAAGCCATTAAAAGACTTGGAGGAAACTTAAAAGTACATTTTTAAATAAAAGAAGCCAGTCCAACAAGTCTACATACTATATGATTCCAACTACATGACTTACTGGAAAAGGCAAAACTATGTCAATAGTAAACTCTCAATGGTTGCCAAGGGCTAGGGGAAGGGAGTGCTGCATAGGCAGAACACAGAGTAATTCTAGGGCAATGAAAGTATTCTATATGACACTATCGAGAGTGGTGGATACATTTCATCAATTTTCAAAACCCACAGAACATACACCACCAAAAGCAAAACATAATGTAAAGTCTGGACTTTGGATGATGATGATGTATCAGTGTGAGTTTATCCACTGCAACAATTGCACCACCACTCAGGTGTGGGATGTTGACAGCAGGGGAAGGGGTGCGGGTACAGGGGGTTTTATGGAAACTCTTTACTTTCAGCTCAAATTTGCTGTGAACCAAAAACTGCTAAAAAAATCAAGTATATTAAAAAAGCAAATTACGGAAGAAACTCTCTCACTTCTTCTAAATTACTTAGAGTTTTGCATTTTGTATATGCACCGAGTAGTATGAGATCTAACTTAAATTTTGCTAAATAGAAAGGTATTTCCACATGTTTGGAAACCCGTTTAACTTCCACATTAACATGGGTCAGTATCTGGACTCTCTACTATCTCAATACTTATGTGTCTATACTTATGACAATACCAAATGGTGTTAATTATTTTGACTTTACATTTCATTATCAGGCTGCATATTGTATTGGTTAAGGACTTGGGCTTTAGAATGGGACCACACAGGTACTGATGGTGTGACCTTGGGCAATATACCTAGTCATCTAGTGCCTCAACTGTCAAGAGAGTAGTAGTTCCTAACTATTTTAAGTAATATATGTAAAGCTCTGAGAAAAACGCCTGACAGGTAAGTGGTACCTATTATGACATCTACTAATTCTATGTTGTTACTGTCATGTGGTAGGGTAAGTATGCCCTTTCAGTGCTCTTATTTTTCAATAAACTCTTAATCTTTGTTTCATTTTGCAGTTTGTCTTCCTCATGATCTTGAAAATAAACTTGCTACTTTCCATAAAGAAAATTTGCTGTTTTGATTTCTGCTACAATTGTCTTTATGTATTAACATGTAATGAACGAATGTCTAAATTTATGTTGAATGAATGTTTTTGCTATATTGTATCTTTCCGTCTAGGAATACTGAATGTTTGCTGATTATTCAGACTTTTATGCCCATTGGTGAATTTTTCTCCATGCAGCAATGACTATCTTTATGCTTATTTTAAGATTTTTATTGTTTTGTTGTTTTTATGCATGCGAGACAGCCTCTCTCCTCTTTTTCTGTCTCTTTATTTTAATTTTTGGCCTACAGGAAAATAAATAATTGGTGCTGGTATTATATATGGCCACCTTTTAAAACTTGCTTATTAATTCTAGTGTTTTTTAAATTTGATTCTTTGTGTATCTCTATTTATGAGTTGAATTATGTTCCTGTAGAAGATATTTTGAGTTCTTAACCCCAATAGTTCATGAAGTGACCTTATTTGAAAATAGGGTCTTTGCAGATGTAATCAAGTGAAGATGAGGGCTCTAATCCGATATGACTGGTGTGCTTAACAAGAAGAACAAAACACCACGTGAAGACAGAAACACAAGGAGAATGCCATGTGACTACAGAGGAAAGTACTGGCATGATGCAGAGGAGGAAACTGAAGATCAAAAGTCACCACCAAACCTAAGACGGGGCAAGAAAGTTCTCTTTCCTACAACCCCTCAAAGGAGCATGTCCCTGCTGACACCTTGACTTTTCACTTCTAGTCTACAGAACTGTGAGAGAATAAATTCTTGTGTTAACACCATCTGGTTTATGGTATATTTATGAAGACATATGACCTACAAATCATGAGAGGTTTCTTGTTGCTGTTGATATATATTTTACTAGAGTTTAGTTAATACACAATATTATACTGGTTTCAAGTATACAGCACAGTGATTCAATAGTTACACACATTATTAAATCCTCACCTCAACTAGTGCAGTTACTGTCAACATAGGAAGATGTTACAGAACTATTGACTATATTCTCTATGCTGCACTTTCATCTCTGTGACTAATTTATATTATGATTGAGATTTTGTGCTTCCTTATCCCCTTCACCTATTTCACCCACTCACCCCATACCCTCACCCATGGTGACCACCAGTCACTTCTCAGTGTCTTTGAGTCTGTTGCTGTTTTGTTCATTTTGTTTTGTTTTGTTTTTAGATTCCATAGAAGTGAAGTCATATGGTGTTTGTCTTTCTCTGCCTGGCTTATTTCACTTAGCATAATACTTTCTAGGTCCATCCATGTTGTTGCAGATGGCTGGATACTTTCTTTTTATGGCTGAATAATATTCCATTGTGTGTATGTACCACTTCTTTATCCATTCATCTATTGATGGACACTTTGAAAATCATGAGAGGTTTGTCCTCCTCTATCCAATATTTGTACATCAATCCTTTTTTATGGGATTGTATTGCTTAAGATTTCCCTGCACTGCTAAAGAGTAGTGATGAGAATGGGCATTTATCTTACTCTTGAATTTGATGAGATTCTTTTCACTAATTGACTCATGGTATGTGGCTTTCTGGAGTTTCTATTAGATAACACTTATCAAGTTAATAAAGTTTCCTTCTACGGCAGCAATTAGCTAGCAAATTCCATTAAAACTGAACTTGGAAATTTTTTTTTGTCATCTATTGAGAAAATCATATTCTTTTTCTTTAGTCTTTTCCTGCTATGACTTACATTATAATATTTCATCATTCTAAAATATTCTTATATTTTTAGAAGAAACTGTAGTTGACAATGTATCATTCTTTTACTATACTGCTTGATTTAATTTACTAACATTCTGTATAGGATTTCTCTTATCAGTTCATAAATAAAGATAACCAATAATTTTTTTGTATGTTTTTTTCATGATTATGTTTATTTGTAAAACAAATAGGAAGTTTTATATTTATTTCCAGCTATTTCTGCCATCTAAAACAGTTTGTTAAAGATTGGAATCACATATTCCTTGAATAGAATTCATTGATCAAAATTATGTGATCTGTGCATCTTTTATGGATACTGATCTTCAGTAATAGTTGATCTCTTCAATGATTATTGGCCTGTTGAGATTTTTCTACTCTGTCTTTTTTAGTTCTTGGGCCAATAAATTATTTAGATGATAATTTATTCTTAGAAAAGTGTCTATTTGGTATACATTTTCAAATGTATTTATGTACAGTTTGTATTAGTTTGTAGAGTTGCAGTAAAACATATACTACAAACTGGGTGGCTTAAACAACAGAAATGTACTATCTCAGTTCTGAAGTCTTGGAGTCCAAAATCAAGACGTTGGCAGGTTTGGGTTTTTGAGGGCTGTGAGGAAAGGATCAGGTCCAGGCAGCTCTCCTGGGCTTGTTGAAGGCTGTCTTCTCCCTGTGTCTCCTGTAACATCTTTCCTCTATGTCTGTGTCTGTGTTCTGATTTCTCTATTTTATATGGACACTAGTCATTCGAATTAGGTCCCATCCTAGTGGCCTTATTTTAACTTTATTACCTAAGTCCTATCTCCAAATAAGGTCACATTCTGAGGTACTGGGGGCTAGGAATTCAACATATGAATTTCGAGGGGCCACAGTTAACCCATAACACAGGTCTTCATATATTTTTTCTTACCTATTTAAAAACACTCTGAATCTGTATGTATGTTTTATTTCTCATCCCTAATATTATTTAATGGCATTTTTGCTCTTGTAAATGTTTTTTAGTCTTGCCCACACTTTTTTCAAATGATAGCTTTTGGCATTGATCATAGCTACTTTCTTAGAAATCATATTCCTATCTATTTTTTCCTTTCTTCTGTTTTATATTGCTTTTTACTCTTCTTTCTTGATATGGAGCTTTGATAATTCATTTTTACATTTCTTATTTTTTAATAAATCCATTTATGGGTAAATATTTTCTTTTAAGCATGACTTTGGTCATCTCCCAGAGATGTTAATATGTAGTATTCCAATCTTTATTTCAAAAGAGATTCTTTTTTTCATCTTGATTTTTTCATTACCTCAAGAGATACAATAATATATTTAAAAATAAGTAGATATCTTGACTGTGATATTTGAAAAACAGTGTAGGCTGCATGGTCTCTGCTTTTTGGAATATACAGAGATTTCCTCTCCTCTGTGACTTAATACCTGGGTAATTAATGAATCCCCCAACTTTTTGAAAAAAGAAGTTTTCTTTGTAGAGTACAGAGTTTATATACATATTTATATATATTTGTTTAATCATGTTTTTTATTTGTCTTCCAATTTCCCTAGATATTTTTATTTTTTAACCCCCCTTTATTTTTCAAAACAACTGGAAAAGTTAATGCTGGGACATCTTGGTGGGGTATACCTTTTGTCTAAAAGAATTAATTCTCCTAGTTTTATTCACTGGTTTTCACAAGGAAATGTATTTCATTGATCTATTTATTCATTTTCTGCTCTGCCTTTCTTTTGTATTTGATTGTTTTGTAACTTCTCATTTCAAAACTTTCTTTGATAGTGGCAGTAGGAATCCCTTGTGTAAGCCTACATTACTGGAATAATATTAAGGCAACCAGTGAAACTTGGTCTTTACAATAGAGTCTAATCTGTTCACGTTAATTTTAACTGGTGATATATCGGACATCTTCCTGAAGGCTTTTTTTTTTTTTTTTTTTTTTTGCTATTTACTATGCTGTTGGCAATTTTTATTCTTTTTGCCTTTGTTCTCTGGATTTTTCTCCTTTTCTCCCCCTCAAGTCATTTTGAGGTTATCCATCTATTTCTTGTGTTCTAACAGAAGTTTTGATTTTTATTGCATAGGTCCACACTTAAATTATTCTGGTGAATTCTAGGATTAAGCAATATCCTGTCCCTCAAACCAATTTTCTCCCTCTCAAAACTGCATGTTTTTATTTCATTTCTAAGTTTCCCTTTATTCCTAAATTCAGTGCATCTGGATTTTAGGTCCATATTTTACTATTATATCACATTAGAAACCAACTATTACACCTAATCAAATTTTATTAGAACTCTTTCTGATTACATGAATTTGCATAACTGATTGTGTAAAATGTATAGAATATGCCTGTATGAGGTGTAATTGTAGTTAATCTTCTGGATATAGGGCCCCATTTCTTTTTAATGAGTTGCTAGCTCCCTGCAATATTGTGCAAATACCTTTGCTTTCTAAAGCAGGAGACAGAGGAGAGTCTAGTTCCTGTGAAGTTTACAATTAGTCACCCAAACAGATGCACTGGGTATCATACTGCTCCTTACATTCAGCTTCTTTGATCTATCTTCCATGGTAATTTCTACATGGGCTTTGTACCATGTGACACTACAGCTTCCCTGTCAGTCTGATTCTACCTGCTTTATATTTTACAGAAATAACACCTAGTGTCTAATCCACTGGTGCAGGACTGCTCTGTTATGCATGATACCTTTTAAATCACGCTCTGCATGGCCTGTTTCTTTTTATGTTGGGTCAGCAGGCATTGTTTGCATTTTCTAATGCTATTCAGATTATTTATAAATTTAAAAATAGTCCTTTCTCCTCTTTTTTAAATAAATTTTACTTTGGTATCATTAATCTACAATTACAATTACATGAAGGACATTATGTTTACTAGGTTCTCCCCTTCACCAAGTACCCCCCACATACCCGTTCACAGTCACTGTCCATCAACATAGCAAGATGCTGTAAAATCACTACTTGTCTTCTCTGTGTTGCACAGCCCTCCCTGTGCCCCCCCACACTATACGTGTTAATCATAATGCCCTCTTACTTTTTCCCAGCCCTTATCCCTCCCTTCCCACCTGTCCTCCCCAGTCCCTTTCCCTTTGGTAACTGTTAGTCCATTCATGGGTTCTGTGCTTCTGCTGCTGCTTTGTTCCTTCAGTTTTCTTTTGTTCTTATACTCCACATATGAGTGAAATTATTTGGTACTTGTCTTTCTCCACCTGGCTTATTTCACTGAGCATAATACCCTCTAGCTCCATCCATGTTGTTGCAAATGGTAGGATCTGTTTTTTTCTTATAGCTGAGTAATATTCCATTGTGTATATGTACCACATCTTCTTTATCCATTCATCTACTGATGGACATTTAGGTTGCTTCCATATCTTGGCTATTGTAAATAGTGCAGCGATAAACATAGGGGTGCATCTGTCTTTTTCAAACTGGAGTGTTGCATTCTTGGGGTAAATTCCTAGAAGTGGGAATCCTGAGTCAAATGGTATTTCTGTTTTGAGCATTTTGAGGAACCTCCATACTGCTTTCCACAATGGTTGAACTAATTTACATTCCCACCAGCAGTGTAGGAGGGTTCCCCTTTCTCCACAACCTCACCAACATTTGTTGTTGTTTGTCTTTTGGATGGTAGCCATCCTTACTGGTGTGAGATGATATCTCATTGTGGTTTTAATTTGCATTTCTCTGATGACAAGCGATGTGGAGCATCTTTTCATTTGTCTGTTGGCCATCTGAATTTCTTCTTTACAGAACTGTCTATTCAGCTCCTCTGCTCATTTTTTAATTGGATTATTTGCTTTTTGTTTGTTGAGGTAGGTGAGCTCTTTATATACTTTGGATGTCAATGCTTTATCAGATCTGTCATTTATGAATACATTCTCCCATACTGTAGGATACCTTTCTGTTCTATTGATGGTGTCCTTTGCTGTACAGAAGCTTTTCAGCTTGATATAGTCCCATTTGTTCATTTTTGCTTTTGTTTCCCTTGCCCGGGGAGATATGTTCAAGAAGAGGTCACTCATGTTTATGTCTAAGATTTTTACTTATGATTTTTTTCTAAGAGTTTTATGGTTTTATGACTTACATTCAGGTCTTTGATCCATTTCGAATTTACTTTTGTGTATGGGGTTAGACAGTGAACCAGTTTCATTCTCTTACATGTAGCTGTTCAGTTTTGCCAGCACCATCTGTTGAAGAGACTGTCATTTCCCCATTGCATGTCCATGGCCCCTTTATCGAATATTAGCTGACCATATATGTTTGAGTTAATGTTTGGAGTCTCTATTCTGTTCCATTGGTCTGTGGCTCTGTTCTTGTGCCAGTACCAAATTGTCTTGATTACTGTGGCTTTGTAGTAGAGCTTGAAGTTGGGGAGTGAGATCTCCCCCACTTTATTCTTCCTTCTCAGGATTGCTTTAGCTATTCGGGGTCTTTGGTGTTTCCATATGAATTTTTGAACTATTTGTTCCAGTTCATTGAAGAATGCTGTTGGTAGTTTGATAGGGATTGCATCGAAATCTGTATATTGCTTTGGGCAGGATGGCCATTTTGATGATATTAATTTTTCCTAGCCAGGAGCATGGGATGAGTTTCCATTTGTTAGTGACCTCTTTAATTTCTCTTAAGAGTGTCTTATAGTTTTCAGGGTATAGGTCTTTCACTTCCTTGGTTAGGTTTATTCCTAAGTATTTTATTCTTTTTGATGCTATTGTGAATGGAATTGTTTCCCTGATTTCTCTTTCTATTGGCTCATTGTTAGTGTATAGGAAAGCCACAGATTTCTGTGTGTTAATTTTGTATCCTGCAACTTTGCTGTATTCTGATATCAGTTCAAGTAGTTTTGGAGTGGAGTCTTTAGGGTTTTTATGTACAATATCATGTCATCTGCAAATAGTGACAGTTTAACTTCTTCTTTACAAATCTGGATTCCTTGTATTTCTTTGTTTTGTCTAATTGCCATGGCTAGGACCTCCAATACTATGTTAAATAACAGTGGGGAGAGTGGTCTTTTTCCTATTTAAAAAGCTCTGCTCAGGAAGCAAGTCAGAAGCATTTTATTAGTCTGCTGTCTTCTAACAGATCTCTTTATTAACCTTATCAATTGTCTGTTGCTGTCCTCTGTGCATAACCTAAAATCCTTTTTTTTAAAGCAGTATAGAAAGATCTTACCCTGTCATGAAAATAAGACAATTCTTACAAGAAATCAGATAGCATAATTTTCCTTCTTCTCTCTTTTTGTCCTTAGTGTCACATGGCAGTCAACTGTTTCTGAAGAAATTTGGAATACATTGACTCCAAGCAAGTCATTGTGTTCTTTTAGCTTCATCTAAAAATTTGGGATTAGAAGAAAATTTTGAGAGATAACTGTACTAGAGAAGGAATAAAAGAAAGTATGCTTTCTTAGTCTTTTCAGAACAGCCCCAGCTTATCAAATTTTGATGTCTGAAATAATTGGTTTGACATCAAATATTTTACCTGGCTTATGTACTGGAGATAGTTGGATTTTGGCTAGTGTTTTAGGAAACATAAACATGGCTTTCTAGGTAGTTGGAAAAGAACTTCAGGAAATAAGATGTGTTTCTTCCTATCCTCTACACTTCCTCTGCCATAGAAAAAAAAGCCTTTAGAATTTTTTTCATTTTACCTAATCTGACTCCACACAATGATTACTGAACTTAACTTCCTCCCATACGTAATCCATTATTCTGCAGTAAATCATCCACTAACCAATCCATCTGGAACTTTATCTAGTCATTTGCCAAAATCCTCCTCCCTCTCAAAGATGTTCTGACCCACCTCTGAATTTTCATTTCCTCCCACTCTACTCAAGTGATGAGCTCCTTCCAGATGTCAAACCCACCTACTCTCCTGAGATAAAATATATGCAAAAATCTTGCTTCACTGCCAACCATTCACCAAGGTAAGAATGAATTTTCCTAACTCCATCTCAAGTAGAGAAAGAACCCATTTGCAACTGGAAAAAAATTGTATCCCTTTTTTAAACTTATCACTACTCTACCAAATATATCAAGTCAGATGAAGGACATTTATTTTATTTCAGTCTCAACCATTTTTACAATTGTTACAATACATACATACACATGCAAACACACACCACATTCATGATAAATTGTACCCAAATGACTCATTTCTATATATTAACTTTTGAAAAACATCATACTATCATATCCCTGAATTATTTGGAGGCAAAATTCCTCAGTATTTCTCATATAATTGTATTTTAACTCACCTGTTTATAATTTCTTATAGTTTCTTATTGATAGCTTATAACACTCACAGAATTATATAATCTTAACAATAGAAGAGATCATAGAAATAATCTAATAGAGCTTCCTACTTCTAGCATAGAAGCTTAAATACATCTAATTTTAGGTGCCTACTATTTTGTGATGAAGTTTATCATTATTCATTTATTTAATCAAGCAATACTTATTGAGTGCTTTACTATGTCCCAGGCTTAATCTAATGGCCAGGCATAAGTCAAGGATGGACACTTTCAAGGAAATAACATTTTCATAGGAAGAGACAAAAAATAAGTAATAAACCTAATAATCAATCAATGATATGATATGATGGTATAATCTTGGATTTTACCCACTTGTAAGTGAGTAAGATAGATACCCTGTTACTGTCTCGTGGTAACTTGCATTAGACATGAGACTCCAGGGTGACAGACAAGGTTACTTTTTATGCCTACTTCAGCAAGCAGCATATTTTGCATGGGGATTATGCAGATGGGACCATATAGATGCTGTGCATACAGTAGAGTTGTATCATAACTGAGGAACATAAGGTGTGGGGAAATCACCATTTTATAACAAGCAGAAAATATGCCCTTTTCTTGGCTCAGAAAGAAACACTAACTCCTTTGTCAAGATTGTCTGCTACCATCTCAACTGTGAGAAATGTCCCAGTTAAAGAGCTACCAGGGCTTTGCATTCTTGACATACCTAGCAAGGTGTATAGATGCACAAGTGACTCTTGAAGGTGATTTCCCACAGGATGGAAGACAATAACTGCTATGGAATAAGGAACAAAGTAGATCAGGTCATCAGAATGGGGGAAAGGATGATAATTTGCAGAGTTTAAGAGATGGATAAATGTAGATAGGCTAGGCTAGTTTATGCTGTAGTAACAAATTATTCAGAATTTTAATAGTCTCCATTGTTTTCTCCAATCTCCTCAATTGGCTGTTTTCTTTTGTGTGTTTTGCACTGTATTAACTTATCCAGCAGTTAACCTAAATGGCAGTATTAGTCTGATAAAAACTACTTTGTTAAAGTTGAAAGCATAAGTCTGTCAAAATTTTTTTATGTTATAATTTAGAAATTGGATTACAGGTTTATGAGTCAGAAGACCAACTTTGCCACTTTCTGATACCTGACTGTAAGCAAGTTAATTATGTACTCATGGCCTGGGTTTCCTCACATGTAATATGGGGACAAATGGATTTCCTACATTACAGAGTTGTTGTGAGAAGGTATAAGAGTAATATTTACAATGTGCTAAGCATAGATCTGGGTACTGGTGAAGCACAAATCCACATTACAAACATTCATATCAGTCAGGTTCTGCTCCAAAGTACTTGCTCATCCCTCAGCAGAGTAGAGATGTTGCACTACTTTTTAAATGAATCCTTGCCAATGCATAGTAATAAACCTTTTTTTATTAGTATCAAACATGTATTTAATAATCTGTACAAGAATCTATTCTGCAATTGTTGCCAAGCTTACTTGATTGTATTTTTAAATTATGCAATTTAAAATCTGACTTTTTCTGTCTACTGCCTTTTGGCACCTCAACTGCAAAATTTCCCTAATACCACCTACAGTATTATTATACTATAATAACATTTAACTTATATATTCTCTGTAACAAAATTTTACATCCCTAATAGAAACCATGACTTTTGTTGTTATTATTGATATTCCTATCATCATTATGAGAGCTAAGTGTATCACTGCATTCAATAACTATGTGTTGAGTTTAATTGAGGAATAAGTTAAAAGAAATAAGTTGGAAAAAGAAAGATTCACTTTCCATTTTAAAAAGTTGAGAAGATATATAGGGATTCAGGATTCTTAAATTTCTGCTTCAAGAAAATATTTTATTTCTTTGATCACCAGAAGATAAAAAATATAAAGTCCAGTAAAATAGATCACTTATTTTATATATTCCAAAAGATAGAAAATACTTCCAAAGTATTTATTTATTAATTTCAGAAACCAATGATGGCTTATAACAGGAAACATTAGCCTGTGGTAATAGATGAGAGCTAATATGCTATAAAAATTGCATTAACGTATTTTGTTACTTGAAAACAATTGATGTTATAGTTTGGTTTTATGATTAAAATTTCCAGGCTATTTGGTAAGAGAGATAACTCAGGGAAGGTATAAACTCTGAAAACCTCTCTTTAAGGGCCTCTTTCCTGCTCTGGTCAAATAGACCATTCTTAAGACAAGGCCTGGCTTGTTAAATCAGGAGACTTACCTGTAACGGAACTTCGTCTAGCTCTGACTCAGTTCTTTGTCTACCCTTGGTTTTGACAAATTCCTTACAAGCATTGGAGGAACTTCCCTTTCCTTATACTTTTTACATTTGACTTTTACTCAGATCTTTTGTTTCAGATTCTCTCCACAGAGGGGTCAAGTTCAAGTTTTCTGCTTAGGGCTCCATCTATAATTCTAATAATTGACAGTATGAATCTTTTACCCTATGGTGTAATATCACTTAGAACTCTCTGGAGAAGCTCTTTCTCTTGAGCTACTATAGGATACATTGGCCATAGCATTGTCTAAAAATCAAACTCATTCAAAGAGATGAACCCAAGCCCATCCAAGGAAAGATTATAGAGTATTGTAAACAGTGATTTCAATACTATGTACTGTTCTAGAGTGGTCTTGGATTTGAATTGACCGAGTCAGGATACACAATAGACTTCACCCAACACCAGGCTGGCTTAGCTTTAAGAAAACCACAACAGTGTTATCTGTCAAAGGTACGGTTAACATATGACTGACAGATAGTAACTGCACTAGGTGGGGGAGGGGGAGGATTAATAGTATGGGTAACTGTTGAACCACTGTGTTGTATATTTGAAATCAATGTAAGACTGTATTTCAACTATACTTCAGGTATGGTTAACATAAAAATATTTCAATACTAATAGCATTTGTAATATGTTTTAAAAAAGCATTCATAAACTGTATTAGTCAAGATACTGGAAACATATACAGTACCATTCAGTAGCTAACATACTATTTATGGTACTGCTATTGAAAATTATAAAAATATTTATCATCAGTCTTGAATCTCTCTTCCATTGCAGTCATTCCAAGAAATTACCTCCGTATTTGGATCTGGGGATACCATTACAGATCTCTGAATAATCTGCTTATTATTTAATGGCATTCTTCTGGAAATCTTCCCAGTATTAGATTGTAACTGTTCTGAAGGAAGGAACATGTAGAAACGCCAATTAGCTTGCCAGGCTCCATAAGCATTTTAAAGCTGGTATTTAAGAGGGGCCCATGGTTACTTTGATTTTACAAATTTCACGAGGTGATAATTTCCTAGCCATCAGAATTAATGAAAATTCAGGAAACGTTAAATTTCAGGGAATATAAAACCTCACATAAGAACATTTTAGAAAAAGGATCCAGTATTCTTTGAAAGTGACAAATTAGGTCTTTGTTTATACACATTAGAGGGAGAAGAGATGGTAGAAGGCGAGGAAAGGGATGGCAGGCAAAGCTGGATCTAAAGCTCCCAGCAGAAACATTTTAATCCTTCACTGCCCCTGGACACGGATGGGTCTCATTTAATTAATTAATCTTCACATGATCTGTAAGAATGGAAGATATGCTACATCTCTTGTATGATGCGGTGACAGGAAAGGTAGAGAGAGTTACAGACAGAGGAAGTAAGAGTAAAGCTTGCCAACTTCGCAAGCAGACTAAGATAATGCAGATGTCCATTCATGACCCTTCAAAGGACTTTGTTCTAGAAAGTGATGACCACTCTTTAGGGAATTCAGTTCTCACTGTACTATTCTTTAGGGTAGTGAAATAGTATATAAGCATATTCCCTACAAAAGGGAGAAGGCAAAATACCTCTGGATTATGTAGATTTAATTTTCCCTTTCCCCCAAGAAATGCATGTCTCACTTAACTAAACAGAAACCTTCTCCTTTGTAGCCATCAGCTTGAATGCTATTTTGAACTCTTTGAGGAATGGCAGGTGTATCTTCCAGGGCCACCTCTGTGTACCTGGGGTAATCCTTTGCATAGCCCCCACCTCTCTTTGTGCTTTTAGTGAGAAAACAATAAATCTGGATATAGATGGGGAAAGGGCTTATAAACAATGGTGCTTTGTATAAGTGGCCCTTTGGAAGGCAGTTTAGTCAGTCATGCCAGTGCAGGCATCCCTCAGTATATTTAAAATTTTCTGCTTTATGATCGATGAGTCTGGTAACTCCAGGGGGAAAATCCTGGGGCAAAATACCTTTGAAACCCAAATCAGTCAAAGGTAGAAATAAAGGGGGAGCAATCCATTTATTGCTTACAATCAGTTGTCCACTTCTGCTCCCCATGTCTCTCCTGACCCAGCTGCCCCCCATCCTCTCTAGTCTAGATATGCCCTCACTCCCCCAAGTAATTACCTACTGATACGGAGATGAACTACTTCTTTCCATCCTTTGGAAACACTTACTGATACGGAGATGCACTAAGGCCAGGTTAGAGATTCTGTAAATACTGCAATTTTACTCACAGGTCACAACAGTAAATTGGCCTGATAACACTTTTCATCCGTTTTCACACTGCAGTTAGGAACACAGCCTGAAATAGAAAGAATCAAGGCCATGGGAGTGTCTTCTTTTACTGTGGCTGCTTTTACCAGCTAAACTTAAAATGGGTCTTTTCCATGTCCATTTCCTGCATATTCTTGATCCAAAGTTTTTTTCTCTGCCTTTCATGTTAGTAAAAAAAAACTCCTCATTATGCCCGAGTGCATATAATAAAATGTAAAATAAAAGAAGACTAAATGTTTAAAATGAAAAGTCAGCAACCAACTAAAGAGCCTAGCACCAAAAAAAAAAAAAGAAAGAAAGAAAGAAAGCAGGTAGGTAGGTTACAAAAGAAAAGAATCTGGGTTTCTGGGAGGAGCTTAAATATAAACAGTCCCCTGACCATGGGTTCAATTAAAGAATAGAAAGGTTGGACATGTGTATTAAGGCAAACAATTTTTAAAAATTCAATCCTCAGCTAAACTAAAAAATATCCAAGAAAGGCACTATTTGAATGTCTACCCATAAGTCCAAGAGGAGGAATCTCTAGGGGTTTTTTGGAGAGAGCAAGTCTATTACAACATTTTCCTGGCCTGACAGCCTCCTTAAGAGGAAGTGAACAGAACTCAGTCCCCAGGCCAAATTTGAGGCTCAAGTGGATGGACTGCCAGGACATCCTACACACCGGACAAAGGCAGGGAAGCCAAGACAACCCACATTCCCATGCTTTTAAAAACTGGGGAACCTCAAGGGGGTACTTGATTTATGTGGAGTAACTGGTCTGCCCAAATACATTTCAGAAAGGAAGCCTTTTGGAACACTCTCACCTGGGATTGAGGACTCTGGAAAATGGTGGTAGAAGAAGGAAAGAGATTACATTGCTCCTTGGCTAACCCTTTGGGGCTCTTGGAAAAGAGCCTAAGGTTGGGAAAATAATAGTCAGCAATTATTGAGCACTTTTTGTGTGCCGTGTCTTTTATGTGTAGAATCATCTAGTCTCACAAAACTCCTACAGGGCATATGCAATTACTACATCAATTTTTACAGAGGAGGAAGTAAAATGGGACAAAAATGATTGTATTTGAGCCTAGATTGGTTAACTACTCAATGAACATGCTGTGAATATGAAATGAAAGGCTAGCAAATGGGAGAGCCTGGAATCAAACCAGGGCCTGCCTGATCAGGGTGTGCATTCTTGACAACATACAGGACTGGATGAATGAGCCACCACAAAAATCGTGAATGGGGAAGCAGACTTAATACACATATTCTCTATTTGATTTCCCAGTAGAATCCATGAATCTCACAAGTAAGATTTGTCAAAGAAGACTGTTTAGAATTTGTCTGTAGGACAGTAAGAACGTAGAAGCCCCAGTGCTGCAGGGTACAATTTGCATGTTTATTTAGGCTCTAAAATTTGGAACTTTTATTAATTGGTCTTACTCTTTTATCAACTGTTGTCAATCTAATTTATTGATTTTAAAATAATGAAAAGTAAAATTTTAAATTAAGTGACTACAGTATTTTGTTTCCCGTGCTATTCCTATATCCATTCACAGACATTCTCTCTCTTAATCTAATGTCCAATGTAGTGGTTAACATAAAATATGCATTCAATAAGTATTTGTAAAATAATGAGTTAGGTAGTATTTCCCTCCTTTTACAGATGTGACAACTGACCCTCAGAGAAAACTTCTCAAAGACCACAAGACTTCATGTAGGATTCAAATTTAGTTTTTCTAACTTCAAAACCCATACATTTGGTGCAATATCAGAAGCCACAAATTACAAAATTATGTTGTTATAGAAATGAATAAAGTGAGTGGAAAGGAGATTACACTTGTGCAGTCTCTTAAATAATGAACAAACCTTTCATGGGACAAAAATTATTGTATTTGGGGATGTGGAAGAGTCTAGAGGGAAATATTCTTGGCCACTGCTTCTAAATTTGTTCGTATCATAGCATATACAATATTTCTGTAGTACACTGTGGGAAATGAGGAAATCTCAGCTGATGATAACTTTCCTGATTACTCTGGCCACCCATGACTCTGACCAACTATCCCAGGAGTTGAGGGAATCATATCTCATCACACTTTTAAACCATTGGCCACATACAAATATTCCAGATTACCTGTTCAGAGGCTTAGTTCTGTGCAGATAAAGTAGCATGCAAAATGTAGATAAGAGGAGATGCATGAAATATTTTTGAAGTCTTGAGAAATGCAGCTTGGTTTAGGAGATGTGGTAAGAGATGATATTGGAGAAGAAGCAGAGTCAAATTATGAAGTTTCTTATATGCTATGTATTGAGATTGCAAAATTACAGTAAGTATACAATAAAAACCCTAAAATAATATAACAGCAGAGAGAAAAGGATTTTCCTCTATCAATTTTTCTCTAGTATCATCTTATGTATTTGAAACTATATTTGTAACTCAGGGTACCTTGCTATGATACGGTAGTTGATATTAAAATTTCCCACTGAGATCACCTGTTAAAGCTCAATAAAATGAAACAAAATAATAATAATAATAATAAAGAACTGTCTAAAATAATTCTTCAATAACTAAGACAAAAAGAGATTGAGAAACCGAATTCCTGAAGAGAAAGGAAGGGCACTGAAATGAACCCCACCTTTGTCTTCACTTCATCATCTTTGCTGCCAATTCCCAGCCCTGAACATGGAAACCGATCACAAAGCAGGGGCCTAGAAAACTGCAGGAAGACAAAAAATTGGGCCTTTGCCAGAAGAGCCATAATTTGAGGGGATCAAAATCAGGAGACTTCAGAAAAGTGAGTCTGACAGTTCACATAAAATTTCTACTTTGAGGATTCACTGACTTTAAAACAAAGAGGAACTCCGAGACTTTGCTCAGAAGTTAAGACAGTGTAGCAGAGCTTTTGAAAATCTCATAGTGCTAGAGAAGCAAAAAGCAGTTTTCAAATCCCCCAATAAGAGTGATTCCATTTAAACATTTCATATTTTTATTACATTGAGATTCCTGCAAACATTCCTGCAAACAAGGAGTAAGAACAAACTAAAAATAGGCTAGTTTTGCTTGGATAAAAATGATCTGCCTGTACTAAAATGCAGGTTGGAAAAACAAACACACTAAATCCTCTTTGGAGGAAGATATCTAGAGCCTCTATAATTTCTTCTACATATGCTTTCCAGCATTCAATAAAAGCTCTGAAACATGTCAAAACAACAAAAACAACAATCAAACAACCAAAAAGAAAGAGAAAAGAGATAGGTACGGATATATAGGTAATCCAAATTTGGGAGATATACATAGATTTTTAAATAGCTGAGATTAATGTATTTAATAAAATAGATGACAATTTGAAAAACTTCACCCAATAACAGCATTATTTTAAAAAAGCATTATTTAAAAAAGAATAAGATATAAAGCTTAAGTAATTGAAATGAAGAATTAAAAGATGAATTTAATGGCATCTTAGCAACTGCAGAAGCGAGAATTAGTGATTGGACTTCAGTAGAAAATAATTCAGAAAGAAGCATAAATAAAAGGATGGAAAATTTACAAATCTAAGAAATATAAACTATTATAATTAAAATTTGGCATTGTTGCTGATTATAAGTTTTATATGGATTAATTACATTTATGTACTAACTATAAACATTAAAAAATAAAAATGTTGAAAGGGAAATCAATTTATAATAGTTTTAAAGTCACCAAATACCTAGGAATAAACCTAATGAAATTGTAATACCTCTGCACAAAAATCCATAAAATGTTACAAGAGAAATCAAAGAAAATCTAAAGAAGTGGAGGATCAGAGATTGGAAGATTTAATATCCTTAAGGTTCCACTTCTCTCTAAACCTATCTACAATTTCAAAGCAATTCCAGTTAAATTTCCAAGATTAAAAAAAAAATTAACAGGCTAAATCTAAATTTATGTGAGAATACAAAGGGCCAAAATAACAATGGAAATCTTGAGAAGAACAAATATGGAAGATTCATATCACCAGATACCAAGATTTTTTAAAACTACTATAAGGAAAAAATACTTGATATTGGTACATGAATAGACAGTTTTGACCAATGGAACAGCATATGGAGTCCAGAAGCAGATCTGTTTATATATACTCACCTGATTTACAACCACATTTCTGCTAAAATTCAATAAGGAAATAAAGAATGGTCTTTTCAGTAAATAGTAGTGGGTCAACTGAATTTTCTTCAGAAAAAGCAGATATTTATTTCTACCTCAGCCCTCATATATATAAAATTTAATCCTATATATTATAGATCTAAATATAAAAGGTAAAAAGGTTTGATTTCTACAAAATCAAAGTATATCAACATAACCATTTGGTAGGAAATATTTTTTGAATGTTAAAAAACTACTACTTTTAATCATAAAACACTGTCCAGAAAGAAAAGGATGAATAAATTGAATTTTATTACAATTTTAAAAAATTCTGTTGCTTGAAAATATACCATTGAAAGAGTGAAAAGACAAATCATAGAGTTTGAGAAGATGTTGGCAACATATATTTAGCAAAAGGTGTGTATCCAGGCTATACACAAATGCCTAAAAAGCAATAAGCAAAAGACAGCCCACTTGATTTTAATGGCCAAAGACTTTGAACAGGAATTTTGAAAAAGTGGATTTCCAGATGTCCAATAAATATGTCTAAAGGTGCTCAAACTTATTAGTAATCAGAGAAATGCAAGTTAAAATCACAATGAGACAATACCAAGTATTGGTAAACATGTAGGACATTAAACTCCTGTATATTACTAGTAGGAATGTAAACTTTTTTAAGTATTTGGAAAACTGATATATATATATACATACACACACACACACACACACACACACACACACACACACACACACACATATATATATATATATATATATTACTGACCTATATAAAGCTTAGTGATTGCATACTTATGACCCAACAGTTCCAGTCCTAGCTATGTAATCAAGAGAAACACACACTATAGGAAACCAAAAGATGGTGAGAATAGTCGCAGCAGTTTTAGTCACAATAGAAAACTGGACACAAATCTCCATCAATGATATTTGTTCATTTGTATGATAGGATGATACACAGGAATAAAAAGATCTACTGCTATATGCACAACCAGATGAGCCTCACTGACAGTTGGGCCAAAGCAGGCAGACATAAAAGAATACACATAATATATAACGTCATTTATTCAAAGTTCAAAGCTGGCAAATTTAATATAGTTGTGAAAATGAGGATATTGGTTAATGTTTGGGGACAATTTAACTGGTAGGCTGTTAGCTTTCTTGATGTTATTTCTATACATTCCATTTTTTCACCTGGTTGTTTGTTACATAAGTATATTCCCTTTGAAAAATTAACTGAATTGTACATTTCAAATGTGTATACTTTATGCAAGTTATATTTCAAAAAAAAGTTAAAAAAAACTTCATGAATAATGGAAATGTATTTTCTACATTTTATTATATATCCACTTAAGGCATTTCCTTTTGGTCAATTCACTGATACCACTCCAGCCTAAGTTGAATAGAAGTCATTCTGTCTTCAGTTTCAGCTACCTACACATCCCTCTCCCCTTCCATGATCCTCACAGGCCATAAAAACCTGAAAAAATAAGTTTACTTTCTGGGTTCCTGTTTTTACATATGTAAAATACAAAAACTGAGTTACATCACTTCAAACTTTCTTCCATTTTATTGAACCTTCCTTCATACCACTGCTACTGTAGTCTTCTTTACATATAGCTTTCATTACACCACTGGACAAATTCTGACAGCATCTTCATCAATAAATCTAAACTTTCCTGCATGATTTTGAAGGCAGAAACTATTCTACCTGTCCAGTCTTGTCTTGCAGCACCCAAGAATCTCTCTCTCTCCTATCTTATTGGTGCAGAGTCTATTAAATTCTGTGATTTCTTCTTTTCCTTCCTCTCTTTGATGTCTGCTCATTGTTCAAGTCTCCACTCAAGCCTTCTTTCTCCAACAAACATTTCCTCATTAGTATGCCTATTTTCACATACTTTGCAGATAGAATGGTGTAATCTTATGCTGTCTTACATTTGCCATTTCTGGGACCATTGTATCTTCCCAAGGAGGCATCAGCTTTAAGGAGAGGAAACATGGGTTTGCAGTCCAGACTGCTAATTTGGTATGTGCAGACTCCTAATGTAAAGCAATTTGTCCCAGTTTCATTAAGATATAGTTGACATACAACATTGTATAAGCTTAAGGTGTACATCATAATGAATTGACTTACATATATCATGAAATGATAACCACAAGTTTGGTTAATATTCATCATCTCATAGAGATACCAAAAAAAAAAAGGAAAAAAAACTCAAGAAACAAAACTATATATGTTTTCCTTGTGTATGAATTCTTAGGATCCACTCTTTTAACTAGTTTCATGTCTATCATGCAGCAAGGGTAGTTCTAGTCATCATGTTGGACATTACATCCCTAGTACTCATAAATCTTATAACTGGAGGCTTGTGCTTTTTAACCACCTTTCTCCAGTTCCTCCCCCTCCATCTTATTATCTGTTTGTGATTCATCTGCTGTAATTCACTGTCGGATTCTGGAAGCTTGGCTTCTGATTGTATTCTTCTTTATTTCCTCATAAATGGAGCCTAATGTCCTACACAAAGAAAACATTCCAAATGTGCTTCTTAATTGACTTTTCCTGATTCTTTCAAAGAAATAGGCCATTATAGTATCAGAAACTAATACCACAGAAGTTTACTTTATTCAAACCCTTCAAAGGTGTCACATTGCATGAAACCCTACTTTCCATGTGTCACAGCCCTTTGAGATCTAGCCCTTGCCTAACTCTCTGGCATTCTGTCCTTACCCTACCCTTGTTTCTTCTCAGCCTTCAGCCTTATTCTTCCCTCTGCCTGGAATGCTCTTCCCCTAGGTCTTTACCATGTCTAATTTCTCACATATTTTAGATCTTTCCTCAAATGACCTCTTTAGGTAGATCATCATCCATTTTATCATGCCCTATCCAATATTTCTTTTTCTTTTTTCTCATAACTTCACCCATTTCTATCCCCAGTATAAACTACTCAAAAGCAGGGACTTTCAGTTTCTTATTTTTGGTGTATCCCCAAACATCACTTTTATAATATGTTCAATAAATATGAGTTGAATAAGTGCATAAAGAAATGAACACATGGAGTAAACACCTACTATAATGACTGAAAAAACTGTAATTCACAACAGATTCAGAGTGATTAAAGCTGAGGATCCCAAGGGACAGAGTAATATATTAGCTATATAGGAAGAAGACACACCCTCAGAATCTCTGGATATAAATAATAAAAATAGGTTGAATGTGAGTTGCAGGCAAATTGTTCTTACAAAATGATAGGATAAGTGATAGTGTTTTAAAACTACTGAATTCAGCCTAAATTAAATGTTTTGCTATACATAAAGTAATGAATAAAGTTGATTATCTATGCTTAATGTTACCACAGAAAGCATCTGGGGGCTAGATGATTTTAGAGTCACATTTATAAACAATAACTCTTTAATTCTTCAATTCTTCAATATACGTAGAGATAGGGGGTCATTATCCCATTTAGCAGACTTTAAAAGTTGAGGCAGTAAAAACAAATGGGTTGTTTAATGTTTCCACATTAATTTTAGACTGTCATATTGAATTTCAGTTCATAGCCACATGTTTGTTCCTGAATTTACTACATAATTTATGTTATGAACATAAATTGCAACCTAGTGAGAGAAGCGTCACACTCTGCACTCTGCAATAGATTTCTCTTCCACAATCATCCAATTATGGGTAACCAGAAAGGCAATGAATACAACACAAGGTATGAAATGTGGACCAATCCCCTATTAGTTTATTCAAAAAGTGTTGTCAGGAGTTGGTTCAGGTTCAAGAGTGGGCTAATTTATGCCCAAATTACAATTTTAAAGGAAGCAGGGAAAGTGGGTGTGTGGTGGTAAAGTTGTAGCACATACCAATTTGATGACTCCTGAAAAAATCACACAAGAGCTGTTTTAAAAAAATTAAATCAAGATTTTAGTGATACATAATCATCTTTCCTGTTGTGTGCCATTTCCCATAGATTTATCTATTTTTTTATTCATGGACATTCATAATCCTCCTCTCCCCCACCTAAGAAAAGTTCCAGCCTCAGAGTTGTTAAAATAAAAACAATTGTTGTTAAAATGGAAAATAGAAGCACTTTGTATCATTGGCCCACCACAGTTTGGCTCAGTTCTTTCAGTCTCTGCTCTAGAGAGAATGAAGCCAGACCACACACTGAGGCTGAATTACACCACTTCAAAAAGAAGAAAAACACTAATGGAAAAAGTCGAATAGGTTTCCAAATAGGAGGTGGTAGACAGAACAGAAATCTCTTAGCATAGCTCTTCAAGGGCTAAGCACTGAATCCTAGGCCCTGGTATGCACTCATGAGCTTGCATTCCCATTCTTTTGTGGCTGTAGGACAGGAAATATCCATTCAACTGCATATTGTACTAAAGCCCATCAGCTTGAATGGAAACCCATTTTAGAGCATTTTATTCCAATCCCTACTTTTCGCAAACTGATCCTGTAATTTGTAAAAATAAAAATGAGAGCTGTGTGGGGTATTTTCTTACATAAAATCATTTCAGCAAGTGAAAGAATAAACTAGGGAGTGAAAAATTGGAAGAAAGACAGACCTAAGTGGAATTGACAAAGGTATCAGGGAAGGCTTTTCTGAAAAAATATGAGGTAGTTGACCTGTACTGTGTACAGATCAATCTCAGAATCATGAGGAAGTTCATATTCTGAACTCAGCTAGGCTGAGAAGGGCTTCCCAAACTATAACTTGGAGGATAGGGTCATTTGTCCAGACATAAACGTTTCCATGGCTCTTTCACAAATATTATGCAAACTTCTGAAAATTTGGACCTAACTTGGCATTTAAGGAGTCCTTTGGGAAAGACCACAAATAGGAACTTGGGAGATGCTTTAAATCTAATCAGAAGAAATAAAAGGGAAAAAGAGAGAAGAGAAGCAATAGGGAAGAAAATGGACATTTTTAAGTGTTGAATAGAAACAAGACTATAAGTTATCTCATTTACTCTCCCCTAAATATTATGGACATTGAATATAATTATCCCCATTCTATAGATGTGGAAACTGAGGCTTCCAAGAGTTAAGTACTTTACCAATTATGACAAATCCAGGTCACAGAAATGCTAGGATTTGAACATAGGACTCGGGTTTCAGACCCATGTTCTTATTTTATTTTTTCCATACACAGTGCTTTTTTCTCTAGAGATATCTCACTAGGCCTTAATAGTGGATAAGATATGTTATTCTAAACTCTGCCTCTAATACAATTTCATTAAAGGTGAATGCAACCCAATTGTCTTTATCCCAAGAAAGAAATTCCAAAGATTAGCTTTGACCTTGCCTCTTTGAAAACTATTGTTTCTGTCAACCTAGTCATACCGTGACCTTTTTCCTGTGAAAATAAATTGTGCCTTCCCCTAACTATAAAGTAGTCTCATAACCCAGGCTGGAATAATAAGATTTCTTTATTCTTCAGGCATAGTAATCATCAGTGTGACAGACTTTGTATTTTGGCTTACACAGCACTCAAATACAATCCCTTTCTCCTCCTCCTGACTCTATCACAGAGGTTGAAAAAGATAAAATAATCCATTTCCATGACACCGTGTGACTAAGTATGGCCATGTGGCCATTTCTGGTCAATGAGATAATATGTTTGATGAACAGAATTTCTGGGATAGGTTTTGCTTCCATTATAAGGAAGAACATACTCAGTGGCTTTTCCTTTTGCCCATTTGTTCTCTTTCCGGACTGAAATTCGGATGTAATACCTGGAGATGCAACACCCATTCTGTAACTGTAACGCAATAACCATGAGGACATAAGCCAATGACAAGAACAGAAAAATGAAAAGAACCTGGAAAATGGAAGGAAGTTTTTGAGCCACTTCATTGACAATTGATTGTGTACCTTGGTTTTGTTATTGGGAGAATAATAAACTTCTGATCATTTTTTCTTTTTTTTTACTGATACACAATCTTATATTAGTTTCAAGTATACAATACAATGGTTCAACCATTACCCATATTATTAAATCCTCACCCCTACTAGTTCAGCTACTATCTGTCAACATGTTAAAGAATCATTGGCTATATTCTCCCTGCTGTACTACCATCCCCATGACCAGCCCACACCATGATGGAGAATTTTGTGCCCCTTTATCCCCTAGCTTTATCCCAACAGTCACTTCTCAGTGTCTATGAGTCTACTGTTGTTTTTTTCATTTGTTTTGTTTTGATTTTATACTCCACAAATAAGTGAAATCATAATGGTATTTGTCCTTCTCCACCTGGCTTATTTCACTTAGCATAATACCCTTTAGATCCATCCATGCTGTTGCAAATAGCAGGATTCCTTTTTTATGACTAAATAATATTCTGCCATGTATATGTTCCACCTCTTATTTATCCATTCATCTATTGATGGATTTTTAGGTTGCTTACATAGCTTGGCTATTGTAAACAATGCAACAATAAACATATGGGTACATATATCTTTTCGAATCAGAGATTTTGTTTTCCTTGGATAAATTCCTAGAAGTGGAATTACTGAATTGTATGGGATTTCTATTTTTAGTGTTTTGAGGAACCTCCATACTGCTTTCCACAGTGGCTGCACCACTGACATTCCCACCAACAGTGTAAATCTCCCTTTTCTCCACATCCTTGCCAATACTTGTTATGTGTTATTTTTTGGATAGTGGCCATTCTGATTGGTGTGAGTTGATATCTCATTGTGGTTTTGATTTGCATTTCCCTAATGATTAGTGATAGAGCATCTTTTCATGTGCCTGTTGGATATCTGTATTTCTTCTCTGGAGAAATGTCTGTTCATGTCCTCTGCCCACTTTTTAATTGGGTTATAATCCTCTGATTGTTAAAGCCACTATTGTAAAGTTATCTTCTGGTTTACAGCTAAAAGCACTTCTGACAGATAAAGCCAGAGTTGCAAATATTAAACAAGCCAGGCCCATTGAAATCCTCCCTCAAGATTTTTTTTTTGCTTGAACTAGAAGGGTGATGTTCTTCTCAATGTTTTGTCTGAAGGAAGTTATCACATTCCTTTCAGTTGTGGCCACAGAAACAGGATGGACCCCCAACAAAATTTAGTTTGGATGTATATATTGATGATGCCCTATACACACCAAGAGGGTATGAAAAGATCAGGGATAAATCATACAAAAGATGTGTTAGATGTGTAGAAAACTGGAAAAGATTGCTGGAAGAAATGAAAGGCCTAAATAAATGGAAAGACATTCACTAAAGAGGGGTAGGAGAACCCAGTATTTTAAAATGTAAATTTTCTCCACATTAATTTATAGATTCAAAGAAATTACAACCAAAATTTCAGCAAGCTATTTTTATAGAAAGTAGAAAACTGATTGAAAAGGAATGACTAGAATTTTTTTAAAAGAGAACAACTTTTGAGAAAAATTAAATAGTTGAAGAACAAACACTTGGTGTCAAGGCTTATTATAAAAGTATAATGATTAAGACAGGGTGGTACTGGCACCAAAATAAGCAAATAGATAAATTAAATACAAGAATGGGTCCAGAAATGGAACCACACATATACAGACAATTGATTCTTGGCAAACATGCAAAAGCAATTCAATGGAAAAAGGAAACACAAATGGACCTGGAAAAATTGGCTATCATTATGCAAAATGTAAATGTTATTCCATACCTTGAATCACATATGTAAATTAACTCAATATGGATCCTAGACCTAAATGTAAACCTAAAAATGTTAAACTCTGAGAACAAAGAGGAGGAAAGCTTTATGACATTGGTTTGGCAAAGATTTCTTGATATTCCACTATTGCAGTGGTTAGCTGGTAGTATTTGTGATTTTGATTTCCGTTGCCCATATGCCTTATGATGTTGAATATTTTTTCTTGAACTTATTTGTCATTATAGTATCTTTTCACTGAAATGTCTGTTCAAATGTTCAGCCCACTTTAACTGTTTTGTTTTGTCTTACTGAGTTGTATATTGTATATATATATAGATACAAGACATTTATGAGATCATTGTTTTGCAAATATTTTTCCCAGTGTGGCTTGCCTTTTCATTGTTTAAAAATAGTTTTCTTCTAAAAGTAAAAGTTTTAATTTGATATTCATTGGTGATTATTTGTTTTTTATGGGTTAGCTTTATATAGCCTAAGATATCTTTACTTAAACCAAGGTTATATTGATTTTCTACTGTTTTCTTCTAGAATCTGTGCAATTTTAGCTCTTATATTAGGTCTCTAATCTTCTTGAAGTGTGACACAAGGGTTTAGCTTCATTTTTTTCTGTATGGATATGTCTATTTTTTTTGTATGAATATTTATCATCTGTTGTTGAAAAATATGATCTTGACATTTTAACAAACATCAATTGTTCATTTCTAGACTCTCTATTCCTTTTCGCTGATTTATTCATCTATCTTTAATACCAGTATCACAACATTTTGATCACTGTAGCTTTATTAAATTCTTAAATTTTGATAGTGCATTGATTTTTGTTTTTACACCTACTTGGAAAATGTTTACCATATTCTATGTCCCTTGAATTTCTATGTAAGTTTTAGAGTCAGTTTGCACATTTCTAAAGAAAGGCTCTCTCCTTGCACAGCATCGTTTTCTTCTATTTCAGACTCACAGATTCCAACCACCTAGGCTTTCCCAAACTCTGATGTCTGTCTTTTCAAACTTATCAATTCATGAGGCAACCATGCTCCATTTGGGCTCATCCTTCCTACCCTGAGGCCTGGAAATTGCTTCCAGGAAGTACACTGCAGCATTTATGGGCTGACCTTGTTTGTTTCCCTTCTCTCAGGAATCTCAGGCCTCTGCTGTCTGTTGTTCAATGTCTGGAAACAGTTGTTGCAAATATTTTGTCCAGTTTTCTGTTTACATTGAGAAGGCAATGCCTGTAGCAGTTAATCCTTCATGGGCAGACAGAATTCCTGACAATCATTTTAATTTTAGCCCTTCCTGTGGATGTGAGTGTATCTTATTGTGATTTTAATGACTCACTTCACCATCTTGAACAACAGGTCATGTGCTTGTGTTGCATATATCTTCTTTTATGAACAGTTTATCAAATATTTTCCTTATTTAAGTGGGATTATTTGTTTTCTTACTAAACTATAGGAATTTTTGTATATTCTAGAAACCAGTCCTTTGTCAGAAACATGTACTGAAAATAGGATATTTTCTTCAGGTCTTTGTCTTTCTTAATCATGTGTTTTGAAGGGCAGAGATTTTTAATTTCAATAAAGTCCAGTTAATGATTTTCTTTTTTCTGTGATTCATACTTTAGTGTCTCAAGAGACCTTCACTACCCCAAGGTCACAGAGATTTTCTCTTAACCTATTTTTTTCTGCAGGTTTTATAGTTTTAACTTCTATAGTGCATTTATGATCCATTTGAAATTAATTTTGCATGAATAATGTAATAGTTGAGGTATGTATTTTTCAATATGAGTATCTAATTGTACTAGCACCATTTTTTTGAAAATAAAGTCTTTTTCCATTTACTTTTTACTTTGGCATGCTTGTTAATATTGATTAACCATGTACATATGTGTTTATTTGGGGCACTCTATTTTTACTTCCTTGATTTATATACTTATTTATATTCGAAGTCAAGTAGTATAAGCCCTCCAACTTTATCCATTTTAAAAAATATTTTGGCTTGATAAAAGGATCAAAACTTCACTGGAAAATCTGGTCATGTCCAAAAGCCAAGAAGGAAAATAGTGAGAAAAAATTAAAATGAATACAAGGGGGAGCCAATTTATCTGATGAGGGGTTAACATCCAAAATACATGAAGAACTCATATACCTCAACACCAAAAAATAAATAAATAGCCCAATTAAAAAATGGGTGGAGGACCTGAACAGACATTTTTCCAAAGAAACACAGATAGCCAAAGGCACATGAAAAGATGCTCCATATCACTAGCCATCAGGGAAATGCAAATCAAAACCACAATGAGATATCAACTCACACCAATCAGAATGGCCACTATCCAAAAAATAACACATAACAAGTATTGGCAAGGATGTGGAGAAAAGGGAGATTTACACTGTTGGTGGGAATGTCAGTGGTGAAGCCACTGTGGAAAGCAGTATGGAGGTTCCTCAAAACACTAAAAATAGAAATCCCATACAATTTAGTAATTCCACTTCTAGGAATTTATCCAAGGAAAACAAAATCTCTGATTCGAAAAGATATATGTACCCATATGTTTATTGTTGCATTGTTTACAATAGCCAAGCTATGTAAGCAACCTAAAAATCCATTAATAGATGAATGGATAAATAAGAGGTGGAACATATACGTGACAGAATATTATTCAGTCATAAAAAAGGAATCCTGCTATTTGCAACAGCATGGATGGATCTAAAGGGTATTATCCTAGTGAAATAAGCCAGGTGGAGAAAGACAAATACCATATGATTTCACTTATTTGTGGAGTATAAAATCAAAACAAAACAAAAGAACAAAACAGCAGTAGACTCATAAACACTGAGAAGTGACTGGTGGTTACTATGGAGGAAAGGTTGCAGTGTGTAGGTAGGGAGGGTGAGGATAAAGGGGCACAAAACTCTCCATCATAGTGTGGGTTGGTCATGGGGATGGTACTACAGCATGGAGAATATAGTCAATGATTCTTTAACATGTTGACAGATAGTAGCTGAACTAGAAGGGGTGAGGATTTAATAATATGGGTAATGGTTGAACTACTGTGTTGTATACTTGAAACCAATATAAGATTGTATATCAATAATACATATACACACACACACACGCACATATTTATGTATATGTGTCTATGAGAAAGAATAGTTCTATTAAGATTTCCAAAGATAAATGTTGAAGGAATAAGGGAAATCCTATAAGTTTTTGCCATGAGTGTTGAAATGTGTCATCTATTGAGGTGATCACATGTATTCTTTTCTAGTTTGTGCATATGCTGATTATTGTTGATTATTAATAGTATAAATCAATAAGAAATAGTATTCTATTATTAGTTATAGGTAACATTTTCCTGTTTCTTCATGTATCTACTCATTTTTTGGATGTTGAGCATTTGTGAGTTTTATATTATTGGAGATAATAGTTCTTTAAAAACTCTTCTACAGGTTGTTGGACCTTGTTCTGGCATATTGTTTCTTGTTTTGGGGCTTGCTTTTAAGTTTTATTTGTTCAAGTTTAGGGTAGTTTTATGCTAGGGACTTTTTTTAAAATATAGTTTTACTACTATATTCTTCTGCTGTCTCCATATCCTGAATGTTCAGTGCAACCTCTCTATTCTGGCTGGCCAGAACTCAAAAGTCTCTCAGTTTGTGCAAACAGCTTTTCTTTTTATAGTTTATATATTTCCATTACCAGTTGTCTCAATTATACATCTCAGTTACCATTCCTGGACTAGTGATTTTTTTCTTATGCACCACGAACTCAAAATGCCACGACAGATTCAAGAGTATTCCATGCAGATTACTGGGACTCTTTCCCTGTATAGCTTCCCCCTTTCCTTGGAGGAGTGGAGCTCTGCTCCACTTCTCAGTTTTCAGCTGCCTCCAACTCCCTGAAATTTTATTCCTGCCTTTTCAGATAGATCACCATTCTATAGTAGGGATCCCCCTCCCAGTACAATAGGTTAGAAATTACCTCTAGAGAGAAGTCACTAACATAATATAACTCATAATATTTGTTTACCTTTTCTTGGTTTCAATACAAGAGTCCTGTAATGATGGTTGCCCAATGTCTGCAAACAGTTGGTTCATGTATTTTGTCCAGTTTCCTATTTGTTTATAGCAGGAAGATAAGTCTCCTCCTGATATCCCCAGGAAATGTAATTGATTTTTTAGTTTTTAGTAATAATTTATATGTTAAAGATTACCAATATGGCTTACCAAAAAAGGCTGTTTTTTACCTTTTGTGTGTTCTTTTATATATATATACTAGATCCTCACTTAATTAAAAGGACAATATGTGAGAAACAATAGGCTAGATTAAAACAGTACCCCTTAGACATTTTTGCTTCAATAGCCTCTAAAATAATTTTGTAAAAATATATATATCTTTTCACATTTTCAAGTTAAAATCTGTGTGACCAAATGTTTAAATACTTTTTGCAAGAGATATTCTAGCATATTTTACAACAACTGACATTAAAACAATCTCCCCATTTTTAAATGTTTAATGTTTAAATAAATGTCATAGCAATTTGATGTCCTCTATAACCTATTTTTAAAAATATAGGTACCAGCTCCTTTTTAACTTAATTCCCACCAAGGACTATTTTGTAATAATGTAATATATTTTTAGCCTTGAATTATCTTACTGACTTCTGTATTATACTTCTCTACCACAATAATAGACACTGAAAATACAAGGTTTTTTTCTGTTTTCTGGGATCAATGTTCTAAATTTTGAACTGTGATTTATTCTACATATTTTTATAATTATTTATAATTATAACTATTGTAATTATCCTAAAAATTGATCCAAGCAACATATATAACTTGATAAGTAATTATTAAACTTTTAAGGTGAAGGTTATGTGAAATGCATTTCTTAATGATAGGGCTGCCTTGGTAGGGTTTTCATATTGCTAGAATAAGATGGGCTTCAACATCTATTAGCTACCCATTTTTCACTTTTATAGATCCAAGCCCTGAGGAACTGTGTACTCATAAATAAGAAAAATGGAATGGAAAGAGTTTTATTTTAGCCATTTCATTCAATTCTTTGCACACCCTCTGAGTTATACGCCAAAAATGACAAGGTGATTTATCATTAAAATTTATTTTTGATGATCCATAAGTGGATAACAAGATTATAATCAACTTCAATATTATTCATTACAAATAATTTCAAGCCATCTGATGTGCAAAAGAAAAATTTGCTAATCAGTAGTGTCATTCATTTTCATTAGTGCCATAATGACAATATTTAGAATATTTTGAATTCTTTCTTTTCTTATCTCCCTAGAGGTTTGAGGTTTGGACAGTATGGGTTATAAAGGCAAGAAAGATTCAACCTTCCTGTTCAGAAAAATAGGTATTAGTTCCTTGGCTATTGGCACTTCCTTAAGTACATGATTCCTAGGAAAGAACATAGATGGAAGTTAAGGATTTGGAAATTTGCCCTAATTTTTTAATCTATTCTCATCCATGTGTTTCTTGGAAAAATCTTTATGTACCTCCTAGGATCATAGATCCTAGTTGAAAGACCACCCAACTAGAAGACTTCAGTTGTGTGATGTGCCTGTGAACAGTTCTAGACACTGTTTAATATAGAGTGTAAGATGCAAAATTCTGCTTTTATATATATATATATATATATATATATAATACAATTTATTTGGAAACACAAGATTACACATTTAAACTCTAGATAAATATACTACTCTATTTTTACAGCTGAGGCAAATGAAGCACAGAACGATGAGGTAGTATGCTCAGTTTCACAGGTAGTAAGGTGGCGAAACTGGAACTCAAATCTGGACCCTGGTTATTCCAGAACCCATGCTCCTTGTATAAATACTGTCTCCCAAATGGCCAGAAAAACAATAAAATTCAACAAACTTTGTAAATGGATGCTAGTAAGTAAATACAGATTCTTTGGAAGTCCACATAAAGAGAGGTGGGAAAACAATTGACCTTGGAGAATAAGGAGGATTTCTACAGGTAAAAACAAAGAGCCAGATAAACTGGGGGGAAATAGTACAAAGAATTTAGGAATGTATCAGGTACATTGCAGAGGAAAGGGGAAACAAAACAGCTAGAGGAGAGTTTATTTGTTAAGTAGAGAAAGTTAGCAAGTTGGAATCAGGCATGGACAAATCTTACAATGATGAGTGTATCCTTGAGAATTAGGAGTCATTGATGAGTTCTGAACAGGGGACATGGTAAAAGTCATGTTTTAGGAAGAATTATCTGGTAGCAGCTTGCAGGTTAGTTTGAAAATGGCTCTGACAAGACTATCTAAGTAGGCTGTTGCAATAATCCAGATGTAAGGTTATAGTGGAATAGACTGGAGTGTTCGCTGTGGGAATATAAAGGAGAAGACAAATACCAGAGACAGTATGAAGAAGGAAATCAGAGACTGGGGTAGATAATTCACATGGGGGATAGTGAAATATTAGGCAATAGCAACTGCCTTGGGTTGTACAAAGCCTTTAATGCAAGCTCAGGGCTCTGAATCTTATAGGTAGTGAAGAGCCAAAAGCAGTTTTGAGCATGAGAGTTAAAACTGTTTAAAGAATATTAAGAGCATTTGTTGTTGTTAGTCTTTTCAATGATGGCGATCCTTACTGGTGTGAGGTGATATCTCATTATGATACACAATGGAATATTACTCAGCCATAAGAAAAAAACAGCCATTTGCAACAACATGGAAGGAGCTAGAGGGTATTATGCTCAGTGAAATAAGCCAGGTGGAGAAAGACAAGTACCAAATGATTTCACTCATATGTGGAGTATAAGAACAAAGGAAAACTGAAGGAACAAAACAGCAGCAGAGTAACAGAACCCACGAATGGACTAATAGTTACCAAAGGGAAAGGGACTGGGGAGGATGGGTGGGAAGGGAGGGACAAGGGTGGGGAAGAAGAAAGGGGGCATTATGATTAGCATGTATAGTGTGTGGGGGGCACAGGGAGGGCTGTGCAACACAGAGCAGACAAGTAGTGATTTTACAGCATCTTACTACGCTGATGGACAGTGACTGTGAACGGGCATGTGGGGGGGACTTGGTGAAGGGGGGAGCCTAGTTAACATAATGTCCTTCATGTAATTATAGATTAATGATACAAAAATTAAAAAATTAAAAAAAAGAATATTAAGAGCAAAATAAATATTTATCTCATTCTAGAGAAAGAATATTAGAATGTAATTATAAATACCTAGGAATCTAAAGTCTCAATTCCATAAATTATGAATTCCATTCCTCAAAGGGCAATGTGAAGTTACTTATTTGTCTGTCATATTAGGTCACAGCCAGACTAACTTGTTTATACAATTTTATGTTTGAAAGAAAGTGTAATCAGATATTTAATGAGATTTTTTGATTGCTCTGGAATTGGCTTTTATCAGGAGACAAAGAGGATGTAAGCAATTTGAGCAGAGACACTCTTTCCAGATAGTAAAGTTTGTTTAAGGAAGAACTGCTACTGCCAACTATCATGAGACACCACGCCCGAGCAAGCTGGAGATAGTCCTTACCATCAGGAGCATGTGCTGACAGGAGTGATGGAAGAACAGAATCGGAAGTGGATCTCCCAGGTCAGGGAAGTACAAAGGGAGACTTTCAGCAAGATTTGGAAAGAATTTTTTACCTGTAAGTCTCATGAGAGAATCAGAATTTGATGGAAGGGTGGTCAGACACCAAAAGGCACAGACAGCAAATTGGCTAATCCTCTCCAGAAGCAGATATCTAACTGGTCAATGAGATACCAGTCTTCTCACAAGATTGAAGGCTGAGAGTATTTCATTCACCTCCTACACCCTAGAGACAGGAAGATACTGGTCGGCCCACTGAATTTCCCACTGACCCAATGAATCATTACTTCATTGATTCTTTCCTTTCCTTTCTGCTTATAAAGGCTTGTGGGGGAGGCAGTGATCAAAGGATTTGGGAGTAGCAAAGCTAATTTGATATATTCTTAAGAAGATTGTGAGGAGAACTGACCCATAACATTTTAAAGCTTTTTACATTTTGGGGGGTAACATTTTATTTGATATACTTCTAAACTTTCTGAAAATTTTAAAGAATATCAGAAGGAAACTCCCATCTGTCCATATTCACCAATTGTTTATACTTTATCATCTTTCCCATCTAATATTTATCTAGTTAGCTAGCTAGCTAGCTTCTGAAAGTTGGAGACAATGAATTCCTTTACTCTTAAATATTGCATTGTATATTTTCTAAGACATCTGGTTCTTTTTAGAATGTGCCAGGACCAGCAGTTTATCCCCAACTTTCCATTCTAGTGACAAAATCCAGAGCAACTAAAAAAGTCCCACTCAACATCCTATTATAAAAACAGTCTATGAAGCATATTTTTTCCTAGAAAATAAATTTATAAACCATAATATGACCCAGATTCATCATCATTATATAATAACAACTACCTATTAGGATTTTAAAATATACTCAGCAATATTTTGTGATTTTATTTATAATTTATTGTTCTCACCATATTTTTCTAATCATGCTGTTCATTACAAAAAACTTATAATGGATGTTCTATTTGAACAAAATAGCCACAAAATAATAGATCATTTAGTAAGGAAAGAAACCATAGAAAGCATTGTTAGTTAATGTATGATTAACTATTAATTTGTGCCCCTTTATATCAGAAAGGATGAATGTTATATCCTATTAACATAAAACATCACTAAACCACTGAGAACACACAAATTCTAGAAGACTATGAAATAGACCTTCAAGCTCTTATAAAAATGTTCACCTTGGGTAGGAAGTTTGGGTTACTTTGATCTTAAATTGCCTTTACTTACCCTTCTTTTTGGATTGCACAGTAGTTCTTTATTCTCAAACCGTACAGTTGACTACTTGTTCACTTCTCTCCTGATGTGCCAATGTTCCTTTCCATTCTATTCTTCTATCCTTTTTCTTCTCCTGGTCAGGAAAGGCCTGTAGAGACCTTTGGATCTAGCTGACATAACAGCAGAATGAACAACAGAGGGTCCGCTATCTACAAAATGATTAGATCTTTTAAACTGCTTAGGGTAAATCATTCTTAGATTATCTTCCATGTTAAGATCTTCCAGCTCTTTTCTTTTCATAGGGTGTCATTAACAATAAAAATATGGTTAACTTAGCATATTCTATTTGTCATGTATGGTTTTGTCTTAATATACATAATGCAATTTAATCTTCAAAATCATATTCTGAGGGAGCAATGGAACCACCAACTGAGAAAAAATTGCTATTGAAATGTCTGTGACTAGAATATAAGATATTATATATTAGAATATAAGATACTATAATATAAACATAATAGGATGTAAATAATATAAAATGATAAATAAATAAGAATATCTTACTATTTAAGAGATATTATAAATATCTTACAAACCCATCTTTATAATTGTATCATTTTTTTCTAAGACTATTGTGCATCACTTTGACAAAAAAATATTTAGAAGTTAATAAAGATATTTTCCTTTCTCCACCCTCACTCTGTATCTTTTCTTTTGCTACTGAGAATGGGTAGGATGCCTAAAGGTCTGGGAACCATCTTGAATCATAAAGTGAACTTGACAGTAGAAATCTTGTGCTAACCATAGCAGATCAAGAAAAAAGGATCCCTGCTCCTTGATGACATTGTGAAACTTCCACATCAGCTTAAATCTGCCATTTAAAACCTGAGATAGAAATACAATCCTCTCTTTTATAAGCCACTATATTATCATTTTTGTTTTTTTTTTCTATTATACAGAAATTAACCCAAGATCCTGACTATAAGTACTCAGGTATGCTATATATCTATGTCCTTGTACCTTGTTTTACTGTAAGTTCTACACAGACATTATTAAGCAGAGTAGAATAGGATTAGAGTTTTTGTTTCAGATTTTTTTTACTACAATATAGGGGATAATTAAATACACACACACACACACACACACACACACACACACAAACACAATATTCGAGGCAGGAAATTGTATAGGAGAAAAAAATGATGAAAGCCCCATCTAAGAAAATTGTGGTGAGTATAGGAGGAAAAAAGAGAGATTAAATAAATACTTCAGATACAAAACGGTCAGGAGTTTAAGATTTATTGGAAATGTGATGACATAGAGGGAATGGTCAAGTTCTAGAGACTCTCAGGTTTCTAAAACTGGTGATGTAACCAATAGACTTAGTGAACATTGAGAGGAGAAATGTCAGTGGGAAAGTTCAACTTTGCACATGTTGAATTTGTGTTATTCATGTGAAAGCCAAATGGATGTATGCAGGATGCAGCTGGATAAGAAAACCATTGCTGTTGCCTAATAGAGGAATTCTGGCTGGCAGGACATCTTTTATGTGCGTGTGTGTGCGTGTACGTGTGTGTGTGTGTGTGTGATGAGAATGAAAATCATCAGCCAGAGGGAGGACAGGGTGAGAAAATTAGTGAACAGATAAGCAGATAAACCGGTGTCCATAAAAGAAGACAGATAAGGAAAAGTGAGTGAGGAAAAAAGATACCCAAGAGTCATTTCAAGAAATGTTTTTTCAAGAGGGAGTGACTGATGTAATGTTCGCAGTGCAAGAAATTACCACTAGACTGGGCGACGAGGAAGTCATTACTGTTAATGTGAACAAGTTCAGCTGAATTGCTGTTAGGGTGGGAAAAAAGTACAGTAGTTAAGAGTAATGGTAAGTGAGAAGAATTGACAATTCTATACAGAAGCTTAGATGAGAAGTAGAAGGAAACATTCAGTAATAATAAGAGCAAAATCTTGATTAGAAGATGACTAAATGACAGGTGATTAAAAATAAGAGGACTCAAACATTATTATTCAATTTTAACTAAGAATGTGTAGAGTAACACCTTTGTCAAAATGATGTCCATATCCTAGTTCCAGAGAAATTTGGTCTTGGCTTTTAATTATTCTAACAACAAAGCAATGATTCAATACAAATTTCAAGTTTTGTGTGGTAATGGATGAGGTTATTTAGAGAGGAAATTATAAGTAACTTTGGTTGGGTTTTAATATCAATGGGAGAGAAATGAATTAAATCAAGAAGACATTGAGAAATGATTGGTCGAATAACATATTTCCAGACTTTTGCTGGCAGTTAGGAAAGTGATGCGCCAGTCACATCTGTACTTTCTCAGTCAGCATACAGATCCAGGAATAGACTCTAAATTAGTTACCATGAAGCTGGTCAGCTCATGCAAATGTTGTAACTCACGTTTTTGAATTTCACCATTTCCCAAAGCAAGTTGACCCAATGATCTATATTTGGTGGTGATTTTTATTCCCAGATGTTGAAAACAGCTTCTTTCTGGCAGTAGGTCCTTGAGGATGCATTTTCCCTAAGCTTTAAATAGCATACTTTAGGGAATTGGTATTACCCAAGATATAAAAAGATTAATAAGGAATTAAAGTTGAATAACTCCTGTAATTCCTTTAATGGATGCACATCCAAACTTTCTTTGGTTAATATTATAACAGGCTTATTTATCACCACATTCCTAAGTGATAACTGCCTTTAAGTTTGTAACCATAGGGTTTCAGTCATAATGTAGCACTGAGGCCACACGCCTTATTTCTTGGCAACCAAAGCAACCTTGCATAAGTCCATGTGTGAGACTTTGGAGAGCCCATTCCCTTCGATCCCCTGTGTAAAGTTTCTTTTTAAAGACATCTGAATTTTATCTGTGTCTTTCTGGCTTTCATTGAGAATGTTTATTCAGTTCAATGTGAGAGAATTGAACTCTCGACAAGGAGCATGATGAATTTTCTAATTCAAACTGGGTACCAAGAGGTGACCTGTCATCATTTTCCTTTTGTTGCACTGAAAAAAAAATAGCAAATGAGTCTCCTTGAGAGCAGTTTCCACTTCTGTTTCAAGTTTCCCCACCAAGTCATTAAACACTCTCTGGGTTTTGTCAACAGCCTGGTAAACATCCAGAGAAAGAATCAAAATAGGATCGTTTATTTAACATTCTTCTCCTCCAACTGCTGATTAGGATAAATAGTTTGGATAAATCTCCTATTTGCTCCAACAATCACAAAAAGAGAGTATTTAGTTATTGGTGAAGTTTAGATTGAGTTAGAAATACTTTAAACAGCAAGGAATTTTTTGCAACTTTCATATTTTCTTTATCTCCAACTCGTCTTGTTAAGGCAATGTCAGAGCTAAACATCGATGCTGAATTATCCCTGAGAAAGCCCCTTAGAATCTAAGTGACAATGTAGGCACCGGCTTCCAGAATAAACTATAAGCTGGAAAGGCTCAAACTCGGAGCTCTGTTTTAAGTAACTGAAAAAAGTTGAGTCTAGATAGCTATTTCCAAGGTCTGCCTTTTCAGACTTTGGATGAAATGTGTGCTGATTCTACTTATCTCTAGAGAATCTAATAACTTAGCCCAAAGGAAAAAAATATATATTTCTAATTATCAAAAAGACTTTTAGACTTATAGGCTGATGAATATTATAATTTCTCAATTTAGATCTCTAAAAGCTTTTTCAAGAAAATATATTGTAATCCTAAATAAAGATCTAATGAGATACAGTGGTGAGTATGTAAAAAATTAATTACCATCTTTTATGACATAGAATCCAGATTTTAATAGAGTAGTTGTAATTCAACAAGTAAGTTAATTAACAGATCAGAATTTTAACATAGCAGTCAAGGTTCTCCAATAGTTCACAAAATCTCCTCCACCTTTAGTTCCCACCATCTTTGCTCTTATTATCTATCCTATGATTCAGATAAAATAGTATAATTACAGAGACTACAGGAAGCTGCACACTTCAGTGCATTTGTGTCTTTTCTCAACCTTGTACTTAGAAGGCTCTTTCATTCCAAATAGTGATTATAATATTATTATTCCTTTGAGAATGACCTCAAATATCACTATGGAACATTATCTTTATTTGAATAATAATTGACTGACAAACTATGATCCTTCAGACTTGAGTATTGGGCAGGTATGTCCTTGAAAATAAATAAAATGAACCTGGCACTTTGAGAAAAACAAAAGACAGTAATTGTCATAAAATTAGAGCTGTCAAAAGAAAATAAGAATTTTGGAAAATTTGTATCCATCATGAATTTTGGCATTTCCTGATACTTTAAACACATTCCTGATGAAATTGGTGAGGATGTTAACGATTGTGCCTTTTTGATAATGTAAAATGGAATGTGCCAACCTTTGGAAGAGCTACATAAATCAGTGATTTGTTTTCCAAATGACAAGTGTATGAAATCACAAAATCCTATATGAGTAAAATAGTCATTTAAAGTGTAAGAAAACTAGTGCACTTTCATATAACTGGGTAAGGAAACTTTATCAATATGATTAAAGATCCTACAGTCTAACTAACTTATAAGAAGCTACTCTTGATCAGGTTTTGGCATAGTATCAAAGAATATTTGCAATTATCTGAAAATTCTTTTCTCTTTTCCAATTACATGTCTGTGGGAAAAAAATTTTGTTCACATACATCAACAGCAAAATACTGCTATAAACTGGTTGAAAAAAAATGTAAGGATTCAACTATCTTTGATTAAGACACAAAAGAGACTTTTATAGATATGTAAACAATGTCACTTTTGTCCACAAATTCTTCAATCTATGATTATTTTCAGAGTAACTACCAAGTAAGCATGTTCCAAAGTGGCAAGTACAGATTTCTGTGTGAAAAGTGTGTGAAAGAAACGCAACTTCAAAAACTTTAGCTCAATTTATATTTTCTGACTCCAAGTAAATCATTTGCCTGATGAAAAAAAAAAATATATATATATATATATATTCCTGATAATCTCATTTAAATTTAAGAATTTCTTAATGATTATACGTTTGATACAAATTATTTTAATCCCTTTTACCTAAATTTAGTGAAAGGAGAGGAAATAGAGAAGAGGCTCCTCAGACCTTAGTCATTTTATAACTGAAATTTTATACCCTTTAACTAACTTCTCCTCAGCTTCTCCAATCCCCAGCCTTGGCCACCCACCACCCTTGTGCTCTGTTTTTATAAGTTAGACTTTTTATTTCCTCCAGATTCCACAAAGAAGTGATACCATGTAGTATTTGTCATTCTCTGCCTGGCTTATTTCACTTAGCACAATGCCCTCCAAGTTCATCCATGTTGTCGCAACAGAATTTCCTTCCTTTTTAAGGCTGGATAATATTCCATGTGTGTGTATATGTATCAATATCTCATTTTCTGGATCCATTCATCCAATCATCACAGACACTTAGGTTGTTTCCATAAACTGGCTACAGTGAACGATGTTACAGTGCACATGGGGCTGCAGATATCTTTGCAAGATAATGGTTTCATTTCCTTTGATTTATACACAGAAGTGGGATTGCCGGATCATATGACAGCTCTATTTTTAATTTGAGGAAGCTCCATACTGCTGTTTTCCATAGTGGCTGTGCCACTTTATATTCTCACCAGCACTGTACAAGGGCTAACTTTTCTCCACATCCTTGCCACCATTTATTCTCTCTTGTCTTTTTTGACAATAACCATCCTAACAGGTGTGAGGAAATATCCTCTGTTTTCGATTTGCATTTTCCTGATGATTAGTGATGTTAACCACCTTTTTATGTACCTATTGGCCATTTGTATGTCTTCTTTGGAAAAAATATCAATTCATGTCCCTTACCCAATATTTTCTTCCATTCTATAGATTGCCTTGCCTTTTCATTTTGTTGATGGTTTCTTTTGCTGTACAGAGGCTTTTTGGTTTAATGTAATCCAACTTGGTTTCTTTTTTTTTTTTTTCTTTTTTCTTTTTGGCTCTTGCCTTTGCTTTGGGTGTCAAACCAAAGAAAAAAAATTACTGCCAAAGCCAATGTCAAGGAACCTATCCCCTATGCTTTCCTCTAGGAATTTTACACTTTCATGTTTTAATTTTAAGTCTTTAATCTATTTTGAGTTGATTTTTGTGTATGGTGTAAGGAAGGAGTCCAGTTTCATTCTTTTGCATGTGGCTGTCCAGTTTTCCCAACACTATTTAATGAAGACATTATCCTTTCTTCACTGTATATTCCTGGTTTTCTTGTCAAGAATTAGTTGAACAAATGGGTATAGGTTTATTTCTAGGGTCTCTATTCTGTTCTATTGCTCTGCATCTGTTTTTATGCCAATAGTATGTTTTGATTCCTATAGTTCTTAATATTGTTTGAAATCAGGAAATCGTGATGCTCCCAGCTTTGTTTCTCAAGATAGCTTTGGCTATTTATGGTCTTTCTTAGTTATGTGAAATGGATAACTTAGATCCTTCAACTTATGGAAGTTGCAGTTACTTTTTATTTATTAAAATAAATTTAAAGCACAGCAAAATGATTTACTTTGCATTTGTTTTTTAATTAGAGTAACAATACTTGAATTCTTTCTCTGTTGCATTACCAATCCAACTGTTATATTCCAAAAGCAAAGAACACCTTGGTGACCATTTCTGTGTTATTTTAGCATGCCAATTTTAAAACATACTCAAAATTAAAAGAGCTCAATGAAACCCCATATACACATCATCCAGATTCAAGTAAGACTTCTATAGTTGTGTCATCCGTCCTTTTACACTTGAAAATATTTAAGCCGGTGTTTCCATAATTAACAATGTCAATAATGATGAAAGAAGCCTAAGTAATGTTTGTAAAACTAATAATTGTAGCTCAGTGTTACTTTAATCTTTCCCACTTATTTTTTCAAGTTTTTGTTGACAAATGCATATTATTAAATCATTATATCTATATTATGTATACAATAATCTAAAAATCTTTTAGATACATATATTACTGTATAACCTCTAGAAACAATTTGTTAGACTTAATTCTATGTTTCCTGGTTTTGTGGTACAAAATAAGTTCTTTCATACCATTATTTTCCATACTCTTGAAATTCTGCATTGTTTTCCAATCTAGTACAGCATGTATTTGAGTCATCTTTATCAGAAAAGTATGTGGGTAGCATCCTTCCTAAGACCTTGCATATCTGATAATGCCTACCTGTTCTCCTTACACATAAATGAACTTGGCTTGTCATAGAATTTCAAAACAGGACCCCATTGTTGTCTGGTAGTTAAACTATTTTTGTGTCTCAGTGATCATAGTGCAATTAATCCTTGAGCAACACAGATTTGGACTACACAGGCCCATTTATACAAAGATTTTTTTTCTATAAATATATTGGAAAATTTGGGGGAGATACGTGGCAATTTTGGAAAAACTTGCAGATGAACCACATAGCCTAGAAATATTTTTTAAAATTAAGAAAAAGTTAGGCATATCTAATACTGTATTATGACTGACTGTAATACTCTATGCCATAATAATTTCATAATGATTCAGTCACTAGTGTATATGCTGGTGTCCCGTGAAGCAATGCTTTTGATTACATGAGGCTATCATGAAGCAATCATATTGCTGTTTCGTTATCAATGCATGCATCATTATAACTAAATAAATATTACTTTTCATTTTCACTGTTTCTTGATGTCTAGTGTTGGTAATACATATAACATCTACAGTGTTTTAGATCATATAAGACAATATTGACATAGATACCAACAGACAAGTTATCTTGCAAAAAGATGATGTAAACTTAAAGTATCAGTATATACAGCACAGTACTGAAAATGCATTTTCTCTTCCTTATGACTTTCTTAATTACATTCTCTTTTATCTAGCTTACCTTATTATAAAAATACAGTATATAACACAGACAATACATAAAATATTCATTAATTTAATATTTACATAATTGGTAAGACTTCCAGTCAACAGTAGGTTATTAATAGTTAAGCATTGGGGGAGTCAAAAATTGTACATGGGTTTTCAACTGCATAGAGGTCAGTGTCCCACACCCTCATGATTTTCAAGTGTCAACTGTATTTTTAAAGTTTTTTTAATGCTAAAATTTTACCCTGAAATTCAAAACTTTCATGAGGTTATGTGTAGATAATGACTTGTCTTATTTACCCTGAAACTTTAGAATAATCTCTTATACTCTGAGTATATTTTTCAACAATCTAAGAAAGTTCTTTTCAATTGTCTCTTTAAATTTTGCTTCTTGTTTGTCAATTTTGTTATCTTTTCTTAATTTCTATTACATATATTGAAATTATTTGGTCTGTCATACATACATCTTAATTTTCAACACTTTAGTTCTCATTTTGTGTTGTGAAAGGCTTTCTGGAACTGGACTTCTTCATTCAATTTTCTGTGATACAATACATGTTTTCTATAATCTCTTTTACAGTGTTAAATTCAGCAAACATATTTTCCATGTCCACACATCTTTCTCTGACATTAGATTTTTATCTTCATGACTGCCTGCTCTAGTTGCATAGTTATATCTTTCTCAAATTGTCCTTGGAGGATCTCACTCTTATAAAAGAGAGAATATTAATAGCATGCAGCTGGGTTTCATAGAGTTTTCCTTCACATGCAGAATGTTTTGGTGGGGTCAGGAAGGGAAATGAAGTTGTTACTTCTTTAATGTTTTAAATCAACTAGTCTTACCTTCAATATTTTAAGAAGGAATCATTCAGTTTCTGTCAAGAGGACCTGACCATTCTCCAGTTTCCAGCATGAAAATGTTAGTATATTTATAATGTGTCCTTTCAAAGCTCCATCTATGATCTAGCTGTTGACTCCTATAAACTGGAGCTTTTTGATGACATTTGTGTGACTGTTTTTGATATTTCCTCCGAAGTCCTTTCTATTTCTTCAGTATATTTCTATCTATTCCCACACAATACTTTAGCTTTCTATCACCTCTGAACAGGAACATTTTAGTGATCTCCATTGTCTCTTTCTCTCAATCATTACATACAGAAGCTGTCATGCTCATACTCCACTGAGACTGGTAGTATTTGCCTAATCCTATCCCCATTTTTCCCTCTTTTACCAAGTGTAGATGGGAGGAAAGGGATCAAAATAATTTAGTATTAAGCACAAAATTATTTAGAAATCACTATAAAATATTGATTTTTACCACATAATTCCTGGCTCAAAAACTGTCAATGGACCTAAAATGCTTATGGGATGAAATGGAAACACTGCAACTTATCATCCAAAGTTAGATTTTAAATAGTTTTTAAAAATAAATAGTATGAATAAATAAACAAATAAATAAATAAACAGTATGCTCTTTAATTTTTAAAGTCCCAGTTCACATATCTCCTCTACTCTTTTCTGCTTCATAATGAGGTTGTTTCCTCATTTTTTTCAAATAAGCCATATCCGAGTCTACCTGTACACTTTCCCTCACAGTGTATCACTGGCTTTGAATGCCTTGTATATTATAGGTTAATTATCTCCACTATTTTATTCCTAGTTGAAAACTTAACTCTTTTATAGCATTCAAACCATTGCAACTTATATAGCATTTTCTTTCCTGTGTTATTCATGTTAGTAGTTAATTAAATGACATTGACTATTTTGTCATCCACCAAATGAGGAGTTGTGTCATCTCTTCCACTTAGATAATGCCTTGAGAGGTGCACTTAGCATTAATACTACCTGATGTTCATTTTACCTCCAACATTATTTACACAGTAGTACTCAGTGAATGCTTGCTGTGTAAATATACGAATAGAGAACATTATTTACACAGTAGTACACAGTGAATGCTTGCTGTATAAATATACAAATAGAGAAAACAAAGCAAAAAGACCTAGGTGATTGGTTTTCATCTTAAGGTACTTTGCAAATACTTGGAAAAAAAGTCTAAAATTCTCATTGAAAATTTCAACTGAGTTGAAGAGAGTTTAATCAATAGTTTTCATAATAAAGTTAAAATTATTGTAAAAGAAAATTAGATTACATTTACATGGTATCCAGAATGATATCATTTTTAGGGATAAATGATAACTGTCTCTTTATGGAGACAGAATTGTGAAATGGGCTTTGAAGTGAAGTAACCCTGACTTTAACTCTCCAACCTGCCACTGTCTAAGGGAGCCCTCTTGGGAAGGTTTCCAAACCTACCATTTCTTTACTGATAAAATGGGGATAAAAATGGCCAATGAATAATATATCAGGAGATTAAATGGATACTAAATATTAAAATATCTCTAGAAGTATAGTATCTACTACATAGGAGATAAAAACACTATTATGCTTCTATCCCTTTAAAATATACTAAATCATCTACTGTGAGTCAATGAAGTGAGTATTATTACCTCAATTATAGATGAGGAAACAGAGACAGACAAGTATTTTTTAAGATAATATAGTTAAAAAAAAAAGTGGTATCACCAGTTCATGTTGTGTATGTCCAAAGCCCACACTGTTGACCACCAGGCTACACTGTCACCCAGATGCACAGGGATTCTTGGTCTTTATTCTTACCCATCTTGACTTACACTGGCAGTTAGATCTTATGTGAGTTACTTTCTTTTGCAGGGCTAGTGAAAACTTGTTGGGATATTAATGGGAAATGATAAGCCTCTATTTCTCCTGAGATATGAACTTGAGACAGGAGGGATTTAAGAAAATATATCACATTACTACAGAAAAGTCATAAAATCTCTTTCTGGAGATTTTCAACAATATTATTTGGAATCGTCAAGTTATTTCTGGATGAAATTTACAGAGTCCCCTTTGAGCTCTATATTCATGTAGTTTGATTTTCTAAATCCATTGATAACTTTCTCTTCATGTAGAAATAAAATAGTATCCTAAGTGGAAAAGAATTCATATTTCTAAATTAAGCTTCTATTTATATTTATATTTTTGAAAGATTCTTTTACATTTACTATATGTAAATTTAAACAAGACTATACTTTTTTATAGTTAATGAGGGGGGACTGCACTCCAAAAAAGTTTAAAACACCTAATTTTCAAAGCCTTTTTCATGGCTTTACACATTATCCACATTTGAGTTAAGGTAATTAAAAGATCATCTTAGAACATTCATAACATAGACATATTGAAAGATACAGAATCTGTAACAGGGAAGGAAAGAAAAGGACAATAGCAGGATAGCAATGGAAAAGCAGCTCCCTGGGCTTGAGACACTGTTGAATATGTAACAACTTCACTCCAGTGTCCCCATCAGAACATGCCAGTTCTAAAGACAGCTCCCAGGAGCTGTTTCCAGACCTGTGGATGTGGGTGACATGAACATGAGGGAGTGTGTGAATGTTTTTTCCTGGTTGGACAGACATTTTTCTTCTTTTGCCAAAGCCATGTTGTGCATATGAAAGATGAACTCCTTATTTCCAGTCCTGTTACAGGCATCAGGAAGCAGTTGGAACACCCTGGGAGCCAACTCTTTTGGAAAACCAAACCAACTCTTGAAAAGAAGTCTCAAGATACTTAGTTAATCCTGGTGTAGGAAATCATTCTTCTGGGGTTTGCATATCAGTTATTTAAATATCCTGAAACTGAGGTAGAGAGATAAAACATAATAAAAATAGACTGAGATGGCCTTAAGCGGTCATTTGGATCAAGTCTTATGCTATTGTCTTAGAGCCAACTGTAAGAAAATCATGCAGGATGGTGTCCAGTCAACTTCCTTGTTGGGAATCTACTTAGTGTGCCAAGAACTAGTAGTCAGACTAAAGAGTTTCTGCCTTCCTATTTACCAAAAGTTTGTGTAACAAAGGTCGCATCATGCTTTTTAAGATTAGCAATTATCCTTAAATCTTCTAAGAAGAGTCTACACTCCTGCTTCTCTCCAGTGTGTCTCCAGTAACAAAGAAGGGTCAGAGAGACTGGAGAGAAACACACGCAGAGGAATTAAAATAAGAACTAAAGAGAAGCAGGTTAATCACACATACAGGTTAAGGATATTCTGCTGAAGATGCAATGTGTCTCTGGGTGTCTGACTATGAAACTCAACCTTGGAAACTCAATATTCTGCTGCATGAGTTTCTCAGTCACCAATCGCCAATCACCAAATTCCCTCATTCCTCGATATTTGGCTGCAGTGCCTTCTGTTGCAATTTTCTTACATAGGATGAAAAATTCTACGTAGTGCCAAAGAAAGAAAGCATATGTGAAAAGATAGCACATTCATTAGGAAATGAAACTAGGTGTCAGATGAAAAGAATTAACAATTAAAATGAATATCTATGAATCATCTTTAGAAAGCTCTCCACTTGGTTGATTTCCCGTAGGTTTCAAATTTGGAGGGCAACTGTCCACTGTCCCCTTCTTCACATAGTGCTCATTTCATTTTATAGTGTAAAATTGGATTACAAAAATAGTGGACCCTTAACTTCAAAAGATTTTCCTATAGGTGAAATTATATATTGATGTTTCCTCATTTTGAATGTGCATGTGAAGACTTCCCAGGGAAGTCTTGTTAAAAGATACATTATATAGTTCAGTGGTTCTTGGGTGGTGTCTGAGATTTTGCATTTCTACCAAGTTTCTAGACCTTTGACCCACACTTTGAGTAGGTTATGAAGGGTTAATTTAAGATACACTGCACTATTCCCACACATGAAGTTTGAACTTTAAGGACCAGCAATCTTGTCACTGGTAAATAAACTCTTGTGTTTTGAAACTCTAAGGAGACATATATGCCTTCATTTTGTTTGTTTGATTATTTGTGTTTTAGTGGGAATGATTGCTTAGTTCAGTAATTCTCAACCCTGGCAATACCAAGGGAACTTTCACAAATTCCCCTTTGTAATCTACAGAGATTTTTGATTTAGTTGGTCCGGTACAAGACTGGGAATCAGTAATTTTAAAGCTGGCCAGATGACTCTATCATGCATGTAGAAATGAGATCAGTTTAATGAATGCCTTTCCACTTTAGTTTATTCTCCAGTTAGCTTCCTTACATCACCCAAATGGTACCAAACAAATGGACCCAAAACAAAGTCAGTAGGCATTAGCCTGTAGTATTCTGAAATAAAATGTTTGAGAAATGCTGCACATTTTTTATCTCTTTCTTAGAGATTCACTGTGCATATATTATAGATATGTAGATTATCAGCCATTCGCTGGATATGAGTGGAATGCTAGAACTATGGGGCACTTTCAGCAAGCTGATGGAAAATAGACTTTGTGTGGTCATTTGTACAGGCTTGACATATCTATATGGTGTGTTTAAAGCCTGCACTATCAAAAACCAACTTGTATCTAGAAATCACACTGAGATTAATGTGGGTGACAATTACATACATGTACTTAACTACATGGATGTCAAGTTGGCATCAGTGTACAACACATTAATGATACAGCCCTTAAATAGCACTCTCACAGCTCTTGTCCCTTCTGCCTGCCTGTCAGAAAGGAAGAGAAAATTTAAAAGGTTGCAAACAGCAGGGACAGACCTTACCTTTCCTTGGGTCTGTGCGAGGAGGAAAATGGTGTCTGCCCTCTGCGTAGGACTCTGAATACAATCAGGCCTGACTGCTGACAGATTTCTCCTTCACTCCACCCTTGGACCCGGGCCAGAAGCTAGCCTTCAAAGTACATCTAAGTGAAAGTTCATTTCAGCTTTATCAACAAGTGAGTGCAGCCAAGTAATTCTGAATTACCCTTACATAAACAAGGCTTATCTGTTATTTCCCTTTGAAAATAACTATTGTGTTTCTTGAATAAGCCAATAAAATATTGTTTTTCTTTGTGATTCCTGACATGTTTTTTATACAAATTCCACCACTGAAGCCTACTTTTGAAGGTTCTCAAGATTTGAAAAGCACTTAGTGTTTTGCGCATGAATGAGAGCACAAACACATGAAGGGATATTCTGTATCACTGAATATTTGAGTGTCATGATATTAAATATTAGCATACATCATTCTCCCCCTTCAAACTTCAGTTTGCCTATCACTAAAACAGGGTAAATTACACCTACCTTAGAGGATAAACTGAGAAAATATTCACTGTTTTCAATAACTTTTAAAGCCTTCTTCTGTTAATAGCTAGCTACATGGTGCACAACAAATTCCAATTAAGTCTGTTCTGTCCTGCATTCAGTCTCTGCATGACCCAGTGGTGGAAGTGGTGAACAGTGAAAAAGAAATGCGTCATGTGCAATGGGTTAACCCAGGGAACTTCTTGAGTCTACCTCAAACTCAAAGGCAGAGGTACCCTTTCAGCTTCATAGACTCTCAAACTCTTTGAGACTCGTTTGACTTTCAATCAGCGCAAAAAGGCACAAAGAGTTGTATTTGCATTTTCTTTTCTGCCTTTACAAACTGTAAAGTACTTTCCAAGCTGGTTCTTGGGAGCACAAACATTCCCTCAGGGGTACTGGGGTGGGGGAGGCAGTAGAGGAACGAGCATAGGCGCAAACAGGTGCTCCTCTTCCCAGCTGACTCCTACTCACGTCTCTGGAATAAGACTTTAGGAAGGTATGAGTTTGACAGTTAAAATAAGTGTGATAACCATCACCTTAAAGAGATACAGATGGAGGACTGCCTAAAACTTGAACCTTCTCAATCCTCAGTCGACAAAATAATAAATGAATAAATGATCTCCCACTTTCCTACCAACCCTATTTCTTTGAAGTAGTATTTTAAGTGGCGATTTGCATGCTAAATTTCATTTCCACACTGACTTCCTATGTACTTTCAGATCTTTGTTTCCACTAAAAAGTGTTTGGTTTCACCTCCTATCTTACTGAAATGCCTATTCAATAAAAATGCCTTTGCCAATTTGGTTAAAGCAAATTTCATTTTAGTGGATCATGGTACTCAAGCTATCATTCTGGATGTTCAACAGTTAAAAGAGCACAAAAATCAAATCAAGAACAGAAATAGACACATGGATATGTTTTCAAGGCTGTGCAACGGGTCTCTAATATGTGCTCTGAAGGTGCCTTTAAGCTGCTGTGAAGTTTTAAAAGATATTTGCTGTTCTCTGCATAACAGCTTTTGTATATTTGCTGGCAGGATAATTCCAAATATAAAGAGAGAGGCACCAGATAAACAAATCAAATTACAGTAACACTTCATTAAATGCAAGGATGTGAAAGTTCATTCAATAAATATGAATACAACAGACTGATCTATTAAACGTGCCTTATTAAAAGATATATGATTCTCAAATACAACTACTTTAATATTAAATTCAAAAATTGCTAATGCCATAAAAATTTTTCAAAAGAATCCAATTATTCACAGTATTTGATATAGACTAGTATATATATTTGGACTGGTTTTGTGTTTGGCTTGATAAGCACTGGTTAAAAGACAATGTTTTTAGTCAAGTTGATCAGAGTAGAGTTGAGAGAGAATGTAGGATATATTTTTCAAAGCAATAAAGAGAATATTTTTCTATTTCTTTTCCCTCTTTCCTTTCATTTAAATCAGTGCACTCTACAGAGCACTACAGGGGAGAAAGAATGATTTATAATTATATCATGAAGTAAACTACACATCTAAGGTTATTATACATACATTTTTTTCAATGTTCCTAAGGTTATCAAATAAATGACAGAAACCAAACTTTGCTAAAGTTTGTTTTAAAATATAAACTGGTGGTATATGTTTTGAGATTTATATGTGCAGGTTTGCCAAAGGATATGTAAGAGGATATCCATTGCAAGATCTTTTTTAGTGGTGGGGATTTGGAGGCAAGCTGGGACTCCATCCTGGGAGAACAGAGAGGTAAAATGTGAAAGATATGCACCATGAAGAATAATGAAACAGTTAGAGCCTGTGGGTTAGATTATGCATCGTAATCTAAAGTGCACTTTATGCAAAGTGGCCTAAAAGATATAATGATCAATGTAAAGAAGAGATTGTAACATATAACATAGTACCTTGTATGTAAACTGTATATATATGTAGCCTAAAGAACAGTATATAATTTTACAACAGTATATATAAACCAAAAATAAATAAATAAATAAATAAGGTGCATTGACTGAAAACTAAGATTATTTCAATCCTGTGCAACCACAGGCCACTAGAAAAAAAGTGTATGATGTTAGTTTAGTTTTCCATTATATGATGTTTAAGAAATACAAAGAAAAGAAATGGACAACTTAGCACTTTATCCCTTTTCTTACACATAATTTTTTGAAAAGAATGAATACTGAACATTTATAGGACTCACGATGAAAAGGTTAGGATCAGTAGTAACCTTGAAGTTAATTTAATCATCACACTGATATTAAAATTATCTTCCTAACATTCCCCCCACATGCCTGTCAAGCCAACACAGGAACTCACGCTGGAGAGGGCCCCTGTCTTCTGAAGGAGCACACTTTCTGGAGGGTTTAAAGGTATCATCTGAAAGTAAAACCAATAGGGACAGGAAGAAGTAAGGATAATCCCCTGTGTGCAAAGTTTAATTCTTCATAGGTTATGAAGAATGTTTTTTCAAAGTTGAGGAATGACCACTGATAGTATCAAAAGGCAGAGAGAAAGTTGTTTAAAATGCAGATGCCAGGACCCCACCTCAGACCTACTGAATTAGTCTCTGCACCTCAGACTTTCAACTAAATGATACTTATACCAAGGAAAGTTTAAAAACTACTTGCTAAGGAAACACCATTACAATATAATTCACTCTACTTGTGTCCCTATTCACAAAAACATTTGACATTCTGGTGATAAGTTATTTTATATTTTTCCTGTATATGAAGAAGTTCACACTTTATCTTTCTTCTCGTTCATTGCCCTAAGACATTCAGTTTAATGAAATTTAAAATAGAAATCAATTAGCATACCTTAAATGTATCTTTGTTGTTGTTGAAGAAGAAGAATCCACAACCATTAGGAATAAACCTAAAACTTAATTACAATTACATCCTCCTACCACTGTAACAAAGAATTATTCCTTTAGTAAACATCCTGTGTTATCCAATTCAAAAAATCCTTTTCTTTGCAATACTGTTGAAAAAAAAACAAATATTCAGTGGCAGAGTTGAAAAAAGGCATTGGGGATAAAACGTTAAGGTCCAGCTCTGAAGTTATATTTATTGAACATGTATATATATTTTACTAAAAGAGGACACTACATGAGGATTTTGAACAAGAGCTACACTGCTTTGAAATGGAAGTTCCAAAGCCAAAATTCATTGCCCTGAGCTAATGAGAAGACCACTTACCCCTTCGTCATTTTCTTATCTTTAAAATCTGAAAATTTATTTTTATGCTTAGGAAAAAAAAGCATAGGACAAAATATACTTTTTCATACCATGTCCAGTTGAAATGGATACCATATTATCAGGCATATAGTGATCAACTAAGTGTGGTTTTATAAGGCTGTTATCTTCCTCATTCATTCAGCTTTGCAAATTTTGGAATTCTGGCAATGGTACGGGACTTGGGACTTACAAACATTTTTCCTTATTTTCTCTCTCCAAAAGTTTAAGGAGAATTATTCACACTGCTGACACACATACACTGACAACACATTCACATGTGCAAGTGCATGCCTGTGCAAGCATGTGCTTGCTTGCATGCACACACACAAGCACAAACTCTTAGCCTATCCCTCTGAGAATAGAAATCTGGCCCTTTAGTACATTAGAGAGAATACTAAGGGCCAAACATTTTAGGACTGGAAAATAGCTAATGCTCTTGCTAGTGAATTAAAGCTGGAGTAGCCCCTTTGTCAAAGTCAAATTTATGACATGGATCAAAAACTATAAAAAGCTATGTTGCATCCTGCCATTAAGGAGAATTAATATTTTCAGTGGTATGTTAACCAACGTTTTTCCAGTGTCTCTCGTTAAAAGCAGATTGTTGACTTTTCATAGTGGTGTGCCAAACATTTTCACTGAAACTCTAACAAGACTTTCATCTTAGAACCATTATTTCTTAATGTACTTGGATAGGGGCAACGTAAAGGCATGGCTTGGCTTTGCAGTGTTGTGGCATGAGGCAGTGGCCTGTCATTAGTACACTGGGCCTTCTTGAATCATTACACATGTAGATATTTAAGGCATTTCCAGTGTGACTTGAGTTTTCCTTGAAGCACACTTCATGTTTTATCTGTTATGCTAAAGTAGAGGTTCATTTTCCACTTTCATATAGCTTTATGTTGAATCTTTCTATTCAGCTATCCATTAAAAAACTGTGATAAATTAGACCATTCACACACACACACACACCTTTTCTTTCTTCTCGGTTTTTATAGAGAATATCTATCTATAGAATTTTCTTCTGTCTTAGTAAATCAAAGAATATTGTAAAAACTCTTAAGCCCCAATAATTTAGCAATAAACTATATGACATCAGTTGGTCAGACTCCCCAAATACACATATTTTTGTATATCATTGTCTTCATGTGAACTGGAACCAATTGTATATAGCAAAGGCAATATGGAGGCTAGAAGATGAAAGGTGCCATGATAATAGAATGCCTTTTTCTGGATCCTTCCATTTGGCTGAGGTTTGAAATGCATAATGGGAAAATGATTATGATGCTGACAGACTCTAATTTGCCCAACGGTCCTTTTTTCTCAGATACATATTTATAGTCAATGACAATTCCACACAGACATGGATGGAAATAATGTTGCCCTCTGACTTGGGTTCTCTCTTGAATGTCTTGGTCTCTATCGCTCTTGAACATTTTATGATATGGTTGATAAAACTGTAAGGTCTGATGATAGACCACACCACTGACTCTGAAATCATAAGCTGAGAGTCACCTAAAGCTAGGAATGAGTCAAAAAAATTCTTAAATTCAAGAATGCATGAAAGAGAGCTATTTATCCAACAAATAATAAATACTTAATTTTAACATCTAGATTTTATAGTTTAATATGCCTCCCAAGAAGATTTATGACTTGGAAACCTGCATGAACTGAATATATATTGCAAATCCTTTATTTGGAATATAAAGTATAGCCACTCAATTTTTATTCCTAGGTAACAAAAATCATCCCACTTCCTCTAAATACATTATTTTAGTTCAGATGCTTTTAACTGCAAGTAACAGATTTCCAAAACAGAAGTGGATTAAACAAAAAAAGTTATTAATATAACTCATGTAAGAAATCCAGAGGTTTCCTGTCCCACGTGGGTAATTGAATAGCTCTAGTTTGGAGGGTCCTGATCAGCACCTCTGCCATTAGCGTTCCCTCGTGAGTATAAAGCTGCTATACCCTTAGCACTGCATTCCACACAACAATATCCAAGGCAAGGGAGAAGGTAGTTGAAGCTGTCTACTCACATATCACTTTGTTTTTTTTAAAGGAAAAACATTTCTCAAAAACCCCTCAATAGACATTCCCCTATTTTTTTGTTTTTTATTAACTAGAAATGGAACATATATAAAATAAATTTAAAAATTTAAAACATTGGAGGAATGCCGAATGACTAAAGTTGCTGTTATACCTAAACAGGCATGCTATTAAAAATACTTCATGAGTGGTGCAGCTCAGAGGACTAACAGGAGCATAGGCAGTGACCAGACGGAATTGATGCCAAGTGTAATGAGCAAGAGCATGTACACTTGAGAACTGACTGACTTGACTTGTCTTCATTTAACCTTTCTAAGTGTTTAGATAAAAGGGTGTTAGACAGGTGATGGAAAGCCTGACTGTCATACCTCTACCAGACTGCTCTTTAGGCCAAAGAGTGTGTTTTACTCATGATTGAATCCTTAATATTCAGCATGGTGCTTGAGACTCAGGAGTCACTCAGCATTTGGTGAATTAATCAACAGATCAATGCAGTTAATCACAGAATATCTGGATTTGCTTAATGTAAAATTAACAAGTTTTTTCTTGGTTGTAACTCTTCCACCTATTACATTCTTAAACTGCATTTTCAATAGTTTCCCATCTTTAAAGTTTTATTTGTCCTTTTATGGAGTATAACTATAGTTGATTAGACTATTTTATTATTGATATGATGAAATATCTCTTTTGCCATTGGTATTACACAGTTTGGGTGGTCTGTAATTTTTGAAGGGGAGCAGAATTAGCCACCCTAAAATATGTCTCTTTAGTATCAGCATTATTTTAGTCTGTTTATTTTTAAGAAACAGCAGACAAAGGAAAAGCTCTGAAAACTTAGTAAAAGTTACCCTTTTGTTAGAGATACTTATATTTATAAGGGAAATCTAATTGTAAAAGTACCAGGAAGAGAAGGATGAATATAACTCTAGATTATCTAGATAAATCTCCAGAAACTCTTATCAATGGAGAAGGCAAAGACGTAATTCTGTATAACAACCATATCCTTGTTTACTGTGCTTTTCCTGATAGCTTCCCTTACTGGCTGCACCCCTTTCCCCCCAACCATCACTGTCATCTTCTTTTGTCTTTAGTTAGAGATGGTATTTAAGGTGGTAACATGAGCCATCTCTAGGAGTTACTAGGTTTTTCTGGGTGTCTCCCATGTATGCAGTAGGTATACATGTTATTAAACTAATGGTTGTCTCTTGTTAATCTGCCTTTTATTGCAGTGGGTATCTTGGCCAAGAACCTAGAAGAGTAGAGGGGAAATTATTTTTTTTCCCCTACGTTTTATTTTTGAATCAAATAAGTGTAATATAAATGGTTGGTCCCAAATAAGTATATTCTTCCTTTGGCCTATATTGCCTCTGCTGTGATGGCAATATGAGGTTAGAAATAACTCTCCCTTTTCTATTTTGGCAAAAAGTGTTGGTTTATCCTTCTTTTTTGGGCAGAGACACATATTAGCTGAATCTCCTGAACTGATAAAGTCCAAAGAAAATTTATCTTTAAGAAATGCCTTACTTTAGTATAAAACAAATACGGTATGCCTTAAAATATGTATAAATAGGACTATGATAATTAAATTGCTTTCAAATTATAAATGAGAGACTATGATTATGAAATGGACTTCTTGTCAAATAGGTCCAAAATAAAGGCAGGTACTTTTAAAATTTATACTTCAAAAAAAAGCAACTGCACCAAAGGAAAAACTTTGGGAAAAACAAAACTTTTAAAATGTGATTTTAAAAAGTAAAGAATCAGAGAACACTATTAATACAATATTTGATGTGCTAAAATACTTTTAATTGTTCAGGAATTCAAACCTGCTTTTGCTTACTTGAAATTGTTGCATAACTCAAAAGTGCCATTATAATTCAACCCAAATGGTAGGGCACTTCAATGAACTGGTGGAACTGATTCAGGACATTAAAGAGATGCCGGCAAAGTTACAAATCGCTATTCTAATCGGGAGCGAAGAGGTTAAGTCAGGACTCCACTGAAAAACAGGCTGGCAGAAATGTTTCCAGGGACGTGTGTATTTTTTGTTTCTCCTCTCCCTCTCTCTTTTTTTACTCAGTAGGGGTTTGGAGAAGAGGTTTGGAAGGGAAGGAGAGGGCTGGTTCCAGGCCCCCTGCATTCCCCAGAGCACCGTTACTGGAGGGGGGAGCTTCCTGCCCAGGCAGCCAGCTGTAACATTCTGCGAACAGCAGGAACCAGGGCTGTTCCAGGCAGTAAGCCTGGGGTGAGGATTCTGTCTGAATTCAAAGAAAAAACTGGAGAAGTTTCCCCTCTTCTTGCACTCACTCTGCCCCTCTGTCTTGTCTTGTCTTTTAGCTGTTATGGGTAAGCAATGGAGTTGGTGTTCACAGGAGTTGCTTGTGTAAATAAAATAGCATCTCAACCATGTCAGAACAATACTGTTGAGGAGGCTGGCTTGACCAGTACCAAAATACCCAGCCTGCCTCCTGGAATGTGCTGGCAGCAAGCTGGGAATGTCATCATCCCAGCTAATGTTGTCACACTGTGGAACACTTTCTGGGATCAGTGGACGTGTGTCTGATGTTCCCTAAAGCTACTGCTTTCTAGGCTTGAGTCAATTAGAGCTGGGTTTTTGGAAAGTGGTGTCATTTAAAACCTATTTTATGAAAGTTATTTTTGTGCCTATAATTTGGGGATCACACGTCTGTTATTTCCTCCAGTCTTTGGCGTGCACAATATGCTGCCTATGGAAAGTAGTAAAGAGTAACAATGGAAAAAATAACAAGAGCTTTTTTACTTTCAACATCTGGAGAAAACACATTTAAAGAAATGTTAACAAATAAGTACAGGGATGGATATATTTGAATATCTATCTATCTATCTATATCTATCTATCTATCTATCTATCTATCTATCTATCTATCTATCTATCTATTATCTATCTATATGATTCCGTATCAAGGCAAAAACAACATAGATTGAACTTTTAAAATCCATTTTACACAAAGAATGCAATAAAATTTAACAATGGGCATGGTCTTTTCTAAGAAGATTCAGTTCACGTCCTTTCCTAGAGTCAACCAAATGACTAATGTCAAATCCCCAAAGCACATAGGTACAAAAACACTTTCTCAGAAAAGAAGAAAGGCATAAGATTCCAATTTTCAAATTTTCCTATTTTCCACTTTTCAGTAAAGCTTTACTATTATATTTAACTTCCTGGCAGCAGACTAGAGAAGCAAGCAAATTCTACTTTAGATTATGAAACCTAAAAAGCAGAAAGAAAACTTCAAGAAGCATTCCAATGCAGAGGTAAATATTAGGACGAACAATGCAGCTGTAGTTTCATTTTTTTTTAAAGTACAAATGTGGAAGTACTCTATTCTTGAACACCAAAATTACTTAAAGACAAAATATGCTTCAAAGGAAAATAAATCATAATGAATATCTACTACTGTATTACCAAAAGAACAGTAGATACATTTCAGCACAGTTTTTCTACTTCAATTTCTTTCACATTTTTATATCTTAAAGTAAGCATTAGTAAATATTACCATCTGGTCTAAGGTTTTATTTTTGACCCTGAATCACAGTTTTATAATATTAGTACAGGCTAATTTATAAAGGCATTGTATCAAAATTTGAAAACAAAGAATCAAATATAACAGTTTATTTTTCCCTAGAAGTATCTAGTATTCAGACGAGAAAAAAAATTTCATATCAGTATTTAGAAAAAATATAATATCTTGACAAACTACTTTAACAAAACTTATTGAAAACTGCAATATCAGGTTTTTAGGAACTTTAAAAGCTTTAGAAAGTAAGTGGATTGTTCCCAGGTTCATGAGGCTAGGGCTATGGTGTCAGAGTACCCTTGATGGGGACTTGGGGAGGAATTTTCTGAGGTTGCATCAATTCCCTTCTTATGTCGTCACCTCAATATCAAAGTTCAGGATCAAGTTTGGAGTTTTAATGTTTCAAAACTTAATTTATTTTTAATATTGCAAAGTAAATGACCAATATCATCAAAGATGACATATAAGCATGCCATATATTACTGGAAAAACAAATTATTAATTTACAATTTCATGATGACAAATAATTGTTATAAAAAGAGGGCTGCTTTGATCCATACAACCAGTGTTCCTTACCTGTAGGCCTAGGAATCTAAGCTGTTCATGAATTTGCAATGAGAACTTACCCTCCAGAAGAAAAATGGTCTAACTCCTGTGACCAGCATATTTTTCCCATGAAGGCAGATTTTTCTTCTTTAAATAAATTAATATATTGAGTAATGGTACAATCCAGATAGGAGGTCCTGGGATCCATTTTGCCTCTTGAAGGAAAATGTAAATATGTTAGTTGATGTACAATACTAAAGTACAAGACTCAGCAAATGATTTTATCTCCTTCATGTCTACATTTTCCAAACACTTCGTTTTATACAACTTCTGAGTACTGACAGCAGAGTTTACTTCCTTTTTTTGACTGTTTTCAATGACTATTCAAGAAAAATGGTTACTGTGAAAATCTCTAAATTAGTAGAAGCGTCTATTTTTCCAGGTTAGAGCAAGACCTTCATGAACTCTTAGCTATATATGTGCCAGTAAAAGACTATGAAAGGTGTTACAGGGATATATACACCCAACCACTTTACATTGTCCTAGTGGTTAATCCACAAACCCCTGAGTAAGAATAGTTACCCCTACTTTTCAGATGAGGAAACAGCTGAAGCAACATTTTCTAGTCATTCCTCTGGGAAAGAAGAGAAAGTATTTGAACTAGGTCTCTCTGACTTCTACATGGCACTTCTCTGTGTTGACCAATACATGGCTAAAGAACGACAAAGCCCTGTAAACTAGAGTTAGGTTATTAGAGGACAAGAACAGGGGGGAGGGTTATTTATATACAAATGAGACCCTAAATTTTATTTGCTGAATGAATGAATGGTATGAACTCAAAAAAGAGTTTGTTACTTTGCAAAGCTAAAGACTGAATATAAAGTAAAATAAATTGACCTGCATTTCATTAAAATGTTTCCTACAAATCTACACTAGTTCTTTAAAAATATATTTACAGTGTTAAAATTATACTCACAGTTTTGGAGTTTCTTTTGATTTAGCTCTTTTTCTTAGAATTGTCAAGTAGAAGGAGTAAGAGTTTTATATCTCTACAATGTAAAAACATAATTAGTACTCAATATCCCTAATAAATGCAAATAAAAACTATAATGAGATACCACCTCACATGTATTATTAGGATGGCCACTATTATAAAGAAAAGAATATAATAAGGGTTTGTGAGGATGCAGAGAAATTGAAAACCATGTATACTGTTGGTAGGAATGTAGGATGGCAGCACTGCTATGGAAAACAGTATGATGGTTCCTCAAAAAATTAAAAATAAAACTACCATAGATACAACAATTCCACTTCTGAGTTTATACTCAGAAAAACTGAAAGAAACATCTTGAACATTTATAATAGATAACACATCATAGCAGTCCAAATATCCATCAACAGAAGAATAGATAAGCAAAATGTGGCATGTATGCACAATGGAACATTACATAGTCTTAAAGAGGAAGGAAATCCTGACACATGCCACAACATGGATGAACCTTAAGGACATTATGCTAAGTAAAATACTCCAGTCACCAAAAGACAAATGCTGCATGATTCCACTTATCTGAAACACTAGTTGTCAAAAATCATAGAGACAGGAAGTAGAATGGTAGCTTCCAGGGGCTAGGTTGAGGGGTAAACGTGGAGATATTGTTTAATGGGCATAGAGTTTCAGCTTTACAAGATGAAAAGTTTTGAAGATGGTTGGTGGTGATGAACTCACAGCAATATGAATGTATGTAGTACTGCTGAACTGTACACTTAAAAATGTTTAAGATAGTGCATTTTATGTTATACGTATTTTACAGAAGTAAAAATATTAGAAAAAATATAATCAGAGAAAGAGACCTTGGTCTATGCATATAACCTGCTTGGACACTACTTGGCATTATGCCTCCCCTGTTCTTTGGTTTATCACTGTAATATAACTTTTAATTATTTAGTTGTACTTTTTTATTATGAGGGAGGAGGTGAAGATCTGTGGATCTTGGTTAATTATTTAAGTGAATCTGACATCTTTCAAGTTAAAATAACCTCTTTTCCAGAGAGTCTTAAAAAGCCAATGTTCAGATATTCAAAGGAAAATACAGCCTAGGAGTCTTAAGAAAACCAAGAGTTCTCAAACAATTCAGGTCTTTAGAAAACCAGAATCACCATAGTCATTAAAAGCTTTCAAGGGGTGGAGATACCCAATTTTCATTATCTAATTGCCAGTTCTGGAAAGAGTTTTGTGGAAAAACAAATTCTATATTGTTAGGGAACAGAATGATAGAAGAGAGATATTTGGAATATGGTGATTTCCATTCTTGATGACCCAGATCCATCTTTTTGTTCCAGAGTGGTTTTTATCCTGGCCAGGTAGCACCATCAAAAAATAGTAGTATAGAGGTGGGTGGGAGTAAATGACAACTTACTCCCCTTATTCACACATTATAAAATGTCTTCTAAGTCAGAAGTAGAGATGTTGAAATTAGAAGACTGTTATCTGATGCGGTAGTGATAAATTTTGCCAAAAATGGCACTCATACTTTAACTTTGTTTTGACTTATACTTAACATTAGCGATGTTTAGGCTATTGCAAAACAAGCTAAGTTGTACATACATTTCACAATTAACGTAGTCAATTTCATGTATACATTGTGCTTCATGTATTATAATATTTTAACAGTTTCTCTCCAATTCAGGGGCATTCAGTTTAATGTCATTACCTGGAGGTACGGGTAGGGCAAGTATACTGGTTGGTGGTCACATGGTGTGGTGGTAGGTTTATAATTGGGATTATAACATGGCAAACGAACGTTGTGAGTCCCTGTGGCAAGGTACTTTTCACATTTGCCTAGTAACAGCCAAGGGGATTATAAAATTTGTGGGAATTAAAAACAGTAATAGAACAGATTAACTTTTTTGGTGTGGACATAACAGTGACCTTTCAGTGCTCTTCCACGCTGCTTCTTGATACGCTCACACTGTTATCTCATTTGCTCTTCACCACCATTCTATATTAGTCCAATTTTACAGGTAAAGAAACTAGGGTGGTTTGTCCTGTAGCACTAGAAGGAAATAAAGCTGGCGCAGGAGCTCTAAGTCCTGGAGTCTGTGCCTGCTCACCAAGCAGGCTCTCAATAAACCCATTTGTCCACACAGACTGAGGGATACTTCCTGAATGGCCTTGTTTTCCTGAAAGACCTTGCAGCAAGAACTGTGCTAAAAAATAATTGGGGCATAGTGATTGAATGCTCTTGTGTCTCTGTCTACTCATTGTCTTCCTTTTAAGCAAGAACATATTGCACCATCCAATTCTCAGCAGCACTGCCAAATATCACTATCTAATTTTGGCCTCACTCAGGAAATAAATAGCAGGTTCTAATACAGGCTGGGAGGTGCAAATACATGTATATACATACCAGCATGAATGTACACAAGGCCCTTTGCTCGCTCTGTCACAATTACTACGAAGCCTTCAGTAACTTCATTTTGGCAAACAGAATGATAGGTCTGTGAACCAAATGTTAGCCTTAAGTGTGTTTCTGTTAGATGGTTAGACTTCTTTATTCTGTACTTAACAGATGTGTGGAAAATAAATGGGTCTGGAGTCACTAATATTTTATGAATATGAAAAGCACTGTCCTTCCTGTGAATAAAACCAACAATTATCCAGTTAATTGAGTTAAATAAGATATTTTCTTGCATTAAAAAAATATTTTCAGATGTTCTTAATTCCACTGTTTACCTTAGCCCCTGGAAACCTAAACAAAAGAAGCCCATCAGGCTATGAATGGGAGAAAACCCTGGTGCATTCCTTTCCAGTCGCCTATTAAACTTGACTCATGTCCTCTTTGAGGAGGACTGAGTGACTGAGCGGCAAGTCCGCTGCCCCCACCATTGTAAATAAAACCAGAATGTGTGCTATGTCATAACACACTAATCATTGTTTGGAATAACAGGAAGGGACTTTAGAGATTACCTGGTTTAATTCCCTTACTTTATAGAGAAGGAAACCAGGGCCTGGAGAGGGAAGTCCCCTGCACAAGGTTACACATATAATTAGAGGCAGACCATGTTTATTTATATTACTACAACTCAACCTTCACAGTTCTACCAACAGCTGGTAGCTCTGTGACAGGAAAATGGTGTAACATGGTTATTACATGAACAAACTTAATTTCTTCATTCAATGTACTCAGGCAACATTTAATGAACACTTATTGAGCCTTACGGTGTGCTGAATGTTGGGATTCCAGAGCTGAGCATATTAGGTGAGGTCCCAGCAGGCAAGAGGCAACAATCAGAATGAGTGGGTCCTTAATGAGCAAAAGCCACTGAGGACTCTCTGTAGCGCATGGGCAATACACCAAGATAATGGCTTCTGCCACATGGAGTAAGAAAATTCAAGGGGTTTATGTTAATATTTTCAAAATCAGTCACAGCTGCCACTTTCTGTTCATCATACAAACATGAAAGACAACACATGAGTAGCAAAAATAGAACCTATACTAGAACGCATTCACATACCTCACTGACTCTTAAATTGCAGTTTTCCTCAGACTTCCTACTTTCTAAAAACACTACTTAAAAAATATATATTCTTTTAAACTCTGGAATAGAGGTCAAGAGATTGGAGGGTTCCTCTCTTAGGTAGATAATCTCAAGGATTTAAAAAAAGAAAAAAAGAACAAAAAATGAACTTACACTCTCTTAAGAAAGCCAGGCTAGATAAAAGCCAATGTCCCTTATGGCTAAAAATCCTGTTTCAGGAAATAGTTCATATTTATGTAGGAAATATGTATTTATATATATATATATATTTTTTTTTTTTTACCACTAAAACATTTTTAAAGAAATAGAAACAAGTATAATATGAATAATTATTTTTCTTTGACAGGGTTGCACAACATGGAAGAATCAGATGTAAATTCCTGAAGGCAGAGGCAGTGCCTAGGATGTCTTTGCACATGGAGTTCATAAGGAAGCACCCAAAAATGGTGAGCACACTCAGAGAATTTTGACAGACTTCAAGTAGGAAGAAGTCAAAATCCTAGTGATAAAAATTAATAGGAAATAAGTTTAATTTCAAATAGAAAACTGCCTTATAACCAGTTCACTAAACAAAATGGAGAGGTTCTAGTTTCTAATTCTAAATAGTACAGTGTGTTGGTTGACCTAAGGGAAGATTGGTTTGAAATACTGGTTTTGTCATAACAGTTTCAGTAAGATTCAAAAACATTGGCAACCACAAAGAAGAAATAGAGTTTATATTTTATATTCCTAAATTTAAATATAATTGACGCTGTAAAGTTTTCATTTAATATTTTAAGCAACATTTCAGAAATGGTACAGATCACTTCCCCTATCTCCTTTAGTCCAGTAAGATGTATTATTCACCAAATACAGCAAGTCCTTTTCTGGTTTCCCCTCACTGAGCTCTTCTACAGCCACTTGTGATTTCTGTCTCATAAGGACATGGAAAGTTAGCAACAAGATTCAAAACTGAACTTACAGAAGTGACTGAGGACCAAAAAAGGACTTACTTAATTGCTTATTTTATGTAAAAAGAGGCATTGGGTTCTAAAGAGGAAAATGAGTCTGTCTCTTAACAGAAGATTATTGGGAGGGCAGTTTCAGTGACCGTTCTGTAGGCAGAAGGGTCAGCACACCGGCAGCCAGACCCGCCCATTCCTTCCGGCATTTCCCCAAGATGATGTGGGGGCAGATATCAGTCTCCGCCACTCCTCTCTGGGCTTTCTACCTTTCTCCAGCAATCAAGGACAGTTCCATTTCTTGTTTCTATGCCAATCACCCCACCTACCTTGGGTTAGGAAAGTTCCAAAATACTTCCTAGGCAAAATCGTGGAAATCATAGATGCAGAGGACCTCACTGGATCATCTAGTTCATCTATTTCCCATTAAGGAGTTTTCCAGATGGAAGATTTTCATAGGCTGGATGACTCCTCTCATTTTAGGCAGGGCCTAAAATCAGATTTTGAGCATCCACGCCTAATGTGGAGAGGTGAATAAGGCCTGCATTCAATAATTTCATAGACAGAAAAGTGCCTTATCCCAAAGGTGTTATCATATTACAACAGCTTTTGGATGGAAATAGGTGACACTTCATCAGAACAGTTATGTGAGAGTGCTGGACGGTCCTGCAAGCACAGTGGGCTGACATTTCTTTCTGCAGACAGCAGTGTTTGGTTGCTGTGTCCTGAGCACAATGGAACCCATTGGGAACTCTGCTTTGAATTTTTTTTTCTTTTTCCCTCTTTCTCTCTCTCTCTTGCTTACTTTCTTGTTTCCCTAGTTTTCTACATAGAGGAACTGCTGTTTGGGGTTTTTTTCCAGAACTCCCCTGAAAGAGAGGAGTGATGTCTAACAGTACACAGATGCATCGACAGGAGGACATCAGTCAGTAACAGAGACCTTGTTTCTAGCGACGTATTTATGAGTCTCCCCTTCCTATATTTCCATCAGCATAATACAATGCTGCCAAATGCTGGTATAAATTTCTCTCTTAATATTATATGAAGAGCTACCTTAAGTAAGTGCCATTGTGGTCTGATGGTTCCAGGCATGATATTGTCTAGACCAACCTTCTGATTTTTTCATAATACAGAAACACAACTTTAAAATTAAGTGAGGTGGACTCCTGGCTTGCTTTCCTCCATAGCTATATAAACTTTCATTAGTTATTTAGCCCGAGTCTCCGTCTACTCATTTGTGCGATGATTTTTTTATAAGGCAAAGTAAATGTTAAAATACCTCTCCTAAACTCAATGCAAAGTAAGTAGGAGTTTCTTCTCTTTCTTTTTAATAAAAACAGTAAAAAATTAATCTAGGAGCCTTGGAAGAATCCCCCAAATGAGGACAAAATGTGAAAAGGTTTCTTTGCCCCTGTCTCACTTTAGGAAAAAGCCCAAAGTCATTCTACATTTTTCTGGTAATAATGGTTTGTTTCTGAGGACATAGCTCCTTGATACTTTTTTTTAAAGAAAAAAGAAAATCTTGCATCCAGTGTAGAGTTGACAAAAACAACTCAAAGAACTTTAGATACTAAACTTACTGAAAGCAACAGGGCTCCAGGATGCCCTGTCCTGACATTCAATAAATATCTTAAAACATTTACTAACACTGGAATCTTCAGCGATGCGATACTCATGGGTCAGAACGGGTTGGTCTCTCGGCCGCCAGTTGCAGGAAGCACCAGGAATTGACAAGCACAGAGGACAGCTCAGACGTATGATGGGAGGAGTGTCTTTTCTTGAAATACCCTTCTCTCTGACACTTCACATTTTTCCTTTTCTTTCCTCAACCTGTTAATGCAAAGGCCACTCTCTCAGTGAGCCCTTCCTTGATCTCCCTTAATACAACTACAATCCCCTACACATTCTCAATGCCCCTTCCTTTATTTACTTTATTACTCTATCTTTATTTATACTACTTGTTTTCTGTCTAGCCTCACTAAATGTAAGGTCCACAAGGTCAAGGACTTTAGACCATTTTATTCATTGCTTTTGCCTTAGCAGCTAACATAGTACCTGGCAAACAGTGAGAACTTGGTAATATTTATTGAACAAATAAATGAATCTGAATCTCAGGGAATGTGAGGAAGAATTAAAAATCTGGCTTCAGAAAGAGCCAGGGTGATGTTCTTTAGAAGCAGGAGTATTTAGATTTTCCCCACTGAGGCTCTGCCATTAACATGAAGTCCCTTTTTATGGAAAGAATATGTCTTCTCAAGACTCATTCAGTGTTTATTCTCTGTTAGCAAACCCAAAGAATTTATTTGAAGGAGGGTGTAACTGACTTGCCTACCAGTAGCATCAAACCGCACCTCGGACATTTCTGCTTAGATTCTGGAGCCGGGACCAGCATTCAACTGCTTACCAAGTAACATAAAGGTTTGAAGCAGATTGGGTGCAATCCACTGGGGTGTAGTGTACACTAGTATGTCACTAGGGGACAGTGTTTTGAAAAGAACAAATTTCTTTTTTAAAGAGTAAAACCCCTATTCAGTCTGGCTGCATGTTCTATTGAGCCAAAGCCCACTTTTTCTGGAGCTTCTGATTTTCAAAGGAAACTGCAAATATGCATATTTCTATAACATGATTCAATTTCACAATTGTGACAACTACTTAAAATAGTATATTAAAATACAGTGAGTAAGTCATGCAAAGCATGTCTAGAGGACAGATGTGGCCAACAGATGTAACTTCTGGTGAAGAGCATCTTCCAGTTCTCCTTATCTGAATCATTTAATCTAAGTCATCTTCATTTTATGTGTAACATTTATAAAATTATTAACAAAATTTGGGGCTTTCTGAACTAGATTTCTAATGCATATTCTTTTCTTACTTTCTCCTTCTAAAGAATCCTCTTTATTCTCTTGATTATTTTAGTGATGCCCTTTAGGACCTTTTCTAGCTCTTTATGTCTGTATCTCCCTGGAGTGCTAAGTGGAATAGGTAAGGGAACACTGAATGGACATACAGAAAATCTAGGTTCTCTCCCAGGATTTGTCTCTCTCTTACTAGTTATTCAAGGCTAAAGAGTTATGTAAACTTGGATCTACTTCCTTCTACCCTGAAAGTGAGAAAGACAGCTTCTATTTTTGTATTTGATGTGAAGCCTTGTACGTGAAAGAATTTGCAAATTATAAAGTAATTAAAAAGATTTATTCAAATATAGTAACACCGCTGCTTTATATGACAGTTGAGTCCACTGAACGCTTTATTTCTAATAAAATGTTTTATTGCCAATAAAATTTTTTATTTCTCATAAAATGTAAAATGCATAATTGATTGGTTGTGCTGTTATTTCTGCTGCCATTGCAACAACATTCTGAAATATTCTCCAGTCTCCCTGATCTTTTTCTTAGGTTGTAACTTATAATTCACAGTGTAGTAGCTTAAAAATTCATATTACCCTCAACCTATCTCATTCTTTTTCTCCCTCCAAGTCAGTTTTCTGCATGTTTTCTCTTTGTTGTCAATTATCTCCTTTCCGTCACCCCCAACTGTATTTTTGAAGTCATATTGGATTCTTCTTTCTCACTTATTCTTCATTTTTAATCACCTCCCTTCTTAATCTCCAGTATTAAAAACCATACCTAAACATCTTCAGCTATTCAAATGTTTTTCATGAAGGTCCCGATTCTTCCAGTGAAAAATTATCTCTTACTCTTCTAAATACCCAAGTAACTTTAATTTAATTAAAGCTTAATGCATTTCACTTTGATTAATATTTGTATTTATGTGTCAAAGTAAGTATAATGACTCAGTCTTGGTCACTTTTATAGTGACTGCAACTCTTAAAATAGGACTTTGTAGATAATAGTTACTCAAAATAAACTGAATGAATGGATTTTTATTTAACTGTTACCTTTATTTTCCTACATCAAAGTCAAATGTTATTCTTTCATTTTCATGGCTTTCATTATATTCTTGCATGTTATGCCTGTCAACTTGGTATTTCACTATACAGAAGACCTTGGCAGTTAGGAAAAAGGAAGCTTAGAGGATTCTAGCTGTCTTTTTTTTTCTAAGCAATATATTTAACATGTTGGTTAAGATTGTGTTCCAGCATCAATCCCTAGGGAACCTTGACACTAACACTTTTCTAAGTAGAGGAATGATCATTTATTCCTACACATTGCTTCCTGTTATTAAGCCATTTCCGTACTTGAGACAAAACATTTTCCATAATAACAAGGAAACTAAGATATTTTAAAAAATTGTTTGATCACCTATAGGATACACACTTCCAAAGTATTTTTGAAAGTAGAAATAAAATTACTTTCTCTTTTTTCAATGTCAAAAATCTGAGTCATCTGAATTTCATTTATTCAAGAAACGCTTGTTGAGAGCCTGCTAATTTCAGGCACTGTAAGAGACTATGAGGACCCACAGAAGGAAAGCTCACTTAGCCCTCAAGAAACTTCACCTTTTGCAGTCAGTTAAGTGCTCAAATGAGAGTAAAGAGGGACAAACCTCTAACTCTACCTTGGAGGAAGGTCCATGAAGGTTTAACTCAGATGGACACATCAGCAGAGTCTCCAGAGAAAATGTACTTGGTGGCCAAGGGACAGGAGGTGCATTCTGAGAAAAAGGAATAAAACATGCTAAAGTACTGGAGCCATAAACACCAGCACTCCAGTGAGGTGAACTGCAGGCACTTCGGGAGAGGAACCTTGGAGTAAGATGAAACCGAAAGAGGACCTTTCCACAGAGGCCTACTGAACTACGGTGGGGACTTCCTACTACATCCTGTAGCCTGAGCAATCAAATGTTTGCAAGCAGGGAAAGAGACCAACTAGGTATGTCCTAGGGACATGATTCTGGTGATGGAATAAAAGTTGTGCTATGGAAGAGGAGGTTGTTTGCAGATTATCTAAAAAAAAAACCAGGTCAATGCTCTAAGTTATTAAAGCAGAAACAATAAGTAGAGGAGGGGATAAGCTGTGTTATCTTGGAGGTTTAATCAATAGGAATATATAATTATGACCGAGTTAATTTGTGGGGCCTTAATTTTCCCTTGTAGAAGCCATGTTACACATCTCCCCAAATGTTACATTTTTCTAGGACTCCATGATACTATCATTCTTCACAGGTGCTCCATCCTGACAAGCACAGGGCTACGGATCACCATTCTGAAGTTTCCAGCTTTGCTTCCAGTTTCCTCCCAGTGGACACTGTGTACTGGAAACCATTAGTCTTTGCTACCACAAGTCAGCTTAGCATGACAGTTTGCACATTCTAGCCAAAAATTTCACCAGGGTCCTCGCTGACTTATTTATATCTAGTCCTTCAATTAAATACAGCACATACTCTTTATTTACTCAGTACAGCTTTGTTTTTAGATATTAGCTTGCTGTAATTCGGGCATCCCTTGCTTTCCTTTAAAAATGATCTTATTATTCTCTTAACATTCTCTTCTTACCCCTCATTTCTCATTCTAGCTCACCAACATGAGCTATTGCTAAGTTAGTTTCTAATGTGACACACATTTGTCCTTAGGTTTCTAATTAGGTTTTTGTACAGGACTCCAGGCTTCCTGTATTCTAACTCCTCTCTAAATGATTCATATTTCCTTTCCTGGTTTATGCCAAAAAGTGAAGACAAAGACAGATGGGACAGAATGGAATTCTGATACATTATGTATTATATACCATGAAATTAAAACTATTGCATCTACCCTTAATTCTTTAATTTTATTATTTATTAAGATCCCAGAAATACAATTGAAGTCCATACCAATTGTACCATTAATTCCATATATTCATCCTAGTATTGTTTTTAAGCACAGAAAAAAACTGGAAACAACCAAAATGCACTAAGATGGCATATTTAGTGACTCATTTATGGTGTACCCATAAAATGTAGCAAGCAGCCATTAGAAATTATTTTACTCTGCATACTTTGACATGAAAAACTATTAATTATATATAATACAGGAAAAACCCATTACACAGATGTGGAGTACAATCTTACTTTGTGATAGATTTCTTATATGATTCAGAGTGATAGAATTTCAGGTGACTTTAATTTTTACTATCATATTTTCTGTCAAAGGGGGCACATTGAAATTTCAGAACATTTGCTCTGTTTATTTGGGGATAGTTGTCCTAGGTTTGAGCTTTGCTAAAAATTTTCAGAGTAGAATATTAGTGATACAAATGATTGACACCATATTTTAAGAATGTATTCATTAGGTGTTGTAAAACAAACAGAATAAATTCAGAGCCTTCTGTCATCTGTGAAGTAGCAGCCCTTGTCTGACTAGAGAGAATTACTGGGCCTCACCTGTATTTAAGTCTAGTCAGTCTACAATTCTCCAAATAGTAATGCTGCCATCACTAAATCAAATCAACAACTCCAGATTAACTGTTTCTGGGTTTACATTTAAACTTTGTGTCTATTTTTTTTAAACAGAAAACTGCCTTTGTTTTTCCCCTCTTTAAAAAATTATTGAAAGAATCCCAGCTTCCCCCTCTCCAGTCCAGTGCAGAAAGGCCTCATTTAGCATTATTATTCCAAAATAACAAAAAGAAAGGACAGTGACTGGGGATGCTGACATACAGATCTGTCCATATTTTCATGGTGGCACACATCGTGACACTTCCCACTTGATAACTAGTGGTGATATATTGTATGCATTTTTCTTTCATTTCATTCCCTTTTATTTTGGCAAGTCTCGTGGGAAGGCGGGATGACTCCTTCCAATATCCAGTGTGTTTTATTTTCTTTTGCAATCCGGAAAATTTCATTATGAAATCTGAAACTCAATATCATGCCACCAACACTTTTTGTATGTTAATTCACCAAGAAGATAAATCACATTTTCTCATGTTTCCAGAATCCCTAGGATTACAGGGCATCCCACACTTGCTCCCTGGATGCTCTGCACTGGAGCCCCATCTGTTTTTCTTTCCTGAACACATTCCCCTGAGATCTCCTTTAATTTGAATTGTATTAAATTCATCAAACTTCTTAATGAGCCTTGGGCATTGTTCGACTTGTGTGGTGGTCTCTCCTGGATAGTAGCAGAGGAGAATCTTAACTGCCTTCAGTACATGCACTTCTGGGCGTTCCCGTCAGGTCTCAGCACTGTTTCACATTATGTGAATGTCATAAATAACTTGGTTGAAAGGGTCAATGTTTTCTTATCTCAAAGAGAGTCAAAGGGCAGTTTGCATTTATCTAGGAAATGCACCTCACAGATGCTAGTCTTAAAAGCTCCTCAGGGGACGGGTGGGGAAATACTATTATCCTTACATAATTCTAAAAACCTGGGGGGTAGTGAACCAACTGCACAAATTCTTCCCTTTCCTTTTCATCAAGGCCACAGCAAAAGGAAAAAAAAAGCAAAACACTAGTAATTTCATTTTTCTTACAATTCAGTTTCTTCTCAGTAGTATATACTTTTCTTGTCACATCTTAGCTCATTTCCTTTAGGATGTCTTTTACTTGTATACAAAGTGGGTTGTAAGAGGTTTACTTTGATATTATCCTGGAAACAGTCTCAAGTATACTTCCCCAAATCAGAAGAGCAGAAGCAGCCAAGGGATTTTTGTTTTGTTTTGCTGTGATGAACTGGATCCGACTTAAGAAAATTTAACTCAAATCAGATTTTAAGAAATAGAGTCTAGAGTCTTGTAACTATATTTTACAGGCCCCCTACACAGTCTACAGCTGTCTGGATCTGTTCCTGGATGAAAATTATAGATGAAGTCTGTGATATCTCCCTATTGAATTTTCAGTCCACCACCCAGTTTTACTTTATGTTATCTATTCCTCGCCAAATTCCACTTCCTTTAGACTATAACACTAATGTCATTTATTTATGTTTGAAGTCTGGGAAAATCAGCTTCTAAGTACTAAAGAAGTTAAATTTTACCAGTTCACCTTAAAGAATTGGTAGATGCTAGTATAATTCTTAAGATAAATATATTGAGATCAAGTCTACCTTACAGTTGACTTTTGTAACTGAGTGAAGAAGTTCTTTTTCTTTTAAATTAACTTTGTTAAAGTATATTTTACATATAATAGAAGGCACTTATTTTAATTTGATGAATTTTCTTCAATACACATATCCATGTAATAGCCAATCCAATCAAGAGATAGAACAGTTGCAGCCCCCTAAAAATTTCCCTTTTACCCGTTTCAGAGTGCAGCTAGTTCAGACTTCCTAAGGTGGGACTGAGATTGGTAGGTGTAGGGGACTGAAGGAAAGCCAGTGTACTTGCTTAGTGAAGAAGCAGGAAAGAATTATGTGAAAAGAGACAAAAGCAGCAGGTGGTTCCTGATCTTGCATGAAATAAAGTTTGTCTTATTTTAAGTCCAATATAAAGAAGCCAAGGGAATCTTACAGAGAGAGGAAAATTATGATCTGATTTGCATCTCACTTTGCTTTCATTGCCGTCTGTCCAATCCTAGAATTTCCACCTGGCCTAGACCACCTGCTTCATGCATTCCTGATCTTATCCATGAAAATCTGTGGAATCTTTTTGCCCCCTGAACTTTCCTACTACACTGTGCCATCCATTACTTATACCATTGCTTCCATTCTACCTTCTAGCATGTAAAAGGATGGAAGGGAAGATGTAAGGGCTTTTAAAAATTGCCACACTGGCCATGACACAAAATTATAAAATTATTCTATAATATACCACTGCCTAACTGGCACTTAACTGCTGCGCTAGCAGTTATATGAAAAGTGGGACAGAGTATAAAAAAAAACAAATTGTTAAATGCATACAATCTGGCATTTCTCCAAGCACTGTAGCAAGTACTATAGAGTATAGCATTGAATTTAATAACTACTAAGCCTGGTAGCTGCTGCTTGCATTAGCAAATGATGAAATAGTTTTAGGGAATTTAACTGACTTGCCCAAAGTCACCTAAGTTGTACCAGTACCCAGGTCCTTATGCCACCAGAACCTATTCTATTCTCCTAATACGTAATGTCTCCTTAAAATTAGGATTATCTTTCTAGGAGAAATAATACAAGCACATTCACCACATGAGCAGAAAGAGAGAAGGGAACTGATATTTATTAAGTTTCTAATATGAGCTGCTCACTAAGGTGGGTATTTAAAATAATAGCTCCTTAATTTTTACAACAATTCCAAAGGAAACAATTTTCCATATTTCATTGAAGATGAGGTTCAGAGAAGTTATGAATCCTGCTCAAAGTCACACAGCTTATTGAGGCAGAGCTGGGATTTGATTCAGCTATCTGATTCTCTTTACCCATGTCCTTTGCACCAAACTATTCTACTTGTAGAAAGGAAAAGTTAGCACAGTGTCTGTAGAACTGTCATACTTATTCTGTAGAAACATTCATCCAGAGTTGAAATAGGAAATCTCGCACCAGCAGGGAGTGGGCAGTAATTTCCCTCCACTTCCTCAGTGTCTTTGAAAGAGAACATGGTGGTCAGGTACCCTAAAATTAATGACATCTTCTGATGGAAGCATAAGGAGGTCTATGGTTCAGGATTCCCAGCGACAGAACAGGAAATGGAGCTGTTTCCAAGAGAAATGAAGTTGCCTTCTCTGGGGGTAGGCAAAAAAGGAGCATTTGAACAGGCAATTGATCATGGGAAGACTACAAGGTGAGAAGAGGACTGGAACTCACAAAAGCCCCTGGCATACTAGCTTTTTAAAAAAGATTTGTCTCTAGCTACACTTTGTGCAATGAATTCCTTGACCTATGTTTCCAAGTTTTATCTTTAACAATGCAGGTGTTTCCATCCAGAACTAATTCCTCTCTTTACCAAGGGTAAAAGGATCCCTTTGGACTATTTATCTGATTGACCAATCAGAATCTAAATTTGTTTTGTTACTGATTTTAACCTAAGTGTTCATGGCTCTCCACTGTCCCAGGCAGGATGTGCTACAATTTGGATGTGTAGCTTTCATTCATTGTACCCAGGATTCATTTTGAAACCATGAAAAAGCAGCAGTCACAACAAATTTCCTTTTTAATTAGATTATTTCTTGGCAAAAATTCCAATAACTGTAGTAAAGTACTGTAGTAAAGCAAATGCTCCAAATTGTTTTAATGTATGGAAACATATCTTAAAACATTAAAGGAAATTAATATTTAACATGTTGACCCTTATTATACATGGATATATAATTTGTAATAATTAGATTAGAATCTACAAACAATAACTAGACCCTAAAAAGGCAGTATAACCATCACGAATGTATTACATAGTCCAAAGGGTCTCCTCACTGTGGATAAATCCAGCTAGTAAAGTGATATTCAGCCCAAAATAGAATATCTGAGTTGTTACCTAGGGTTTTCAGATTGAAAAAACAGTGGTACCTCTAGCACACCTTTATCTAGACATCTTGATAAAGAATAAGGATCTCTTTGACTGTCAAAACAGCTTTGTAGCATGGTGAGACACTCATGGTGAAGGTTTCTCTTTTTCCTCTGTAATATATTCAGAACTAGTATTCACCTGGCATTCCCTAGGTAGTTTAAGATTTCAGTACTACTGTGAAACAGCCACTTCTCAAAATTGGTGTGAATGAAAGACCCTAAACCATATGCTCCAGGTCTGTTTTTCTTCTGGAATCTATTGGAAGACTATTTGTTTAAAAGATCCCAGAGAAATTCAGCAATGCATTGGGCCCCTTTGTCCACTGTGACTGACCATAAGTATAAGCACACTGACATCCTAGTGGTTTGGGGACAGGGGACGGGGAGAGGCACGGGGGGCAGCAGAATCCTCTGACTTTACAGATTAAAATCAAATGGCTATGACTTGCGTACGTTGCTTCTAGTCACAATCCTTTGGAAATACTGCTAAGAATACAGGGAAAGAATAATGAGACTCTTATGAAATTTTCTCTCTTTACTTAGAGCATCAGATTCATCTGAAGGCTACCCCAAATACACCAAAGGTCTTTTTAAGTATAAAAGAATGCATTAGGATGCTGAGGGATGCTATCCTACAAACCTAGATAAGCACATCAGAGCTACAGTGTGTACTTGGTTGGAATTAAACCATTACTCAAGGGTCCTTCTTGTATATGCTTCTAAAGAAGCCAACTAAATAATGATAATTTGATGTAGCTAAGAAATATAAAAACAAACCAATGCAGTCTTATGTTAAATGTTTCTTTGTCCAGCTATTTATTTATTATTTATTTACTACTGTAGTCAAAGAAAGGTTTTATTTTTGCTACAGTCCAAGAGACATATTTCGGCCCTTTTTTATTATCACACTTTTGTTACTGCTGTAGTCATGTTTTTGGGTATGGACAGTCTTTCATTTACACACATTACACCTTCTTGTGACATTTTTCAAACTATAGAGTATAGGTCTGAGAGTGGAGATATGTAAGGGACTGATTTGTTAAAATTTTTTAAAAAAACCTCATGAAAATGGAAAGAAATGACACGTTAGAAACAACCTCAGGATTTTTCATCCTATTGTTCAATACAGTCCTGTTTTAGCACTGCTTAGTGAATTGCATATAAAAAAGTAAATGGAAGCTTTTATTTTTCTTTGGGTTAATATGTCAACTTTGAAGGTGTAAACCTAAAATTCATATCTATAGCAAAAGCAATATTGTAGTTCTCAAGATTCACAAATCCCCAAGGATGTAATCCCTCAAGTATAAAGGTTGCTACTTACATTAGTTCCCTTGGTTCCTCTTGATAAGTTAAAAAAGAACAACAGTCTTTATAAAAAACATTGTCATGGTGGCCTCACTGTTCTCCAGAGCATCAACTGGAATTGGTGTAAGGCCAAGATAATACAAGAAGGTGTTTACTTTTAAAGTTCCTTCTACAAAGGAATCTTTCAGTTTCCCACTCTTATGTTCCTCCTTTTTGGAAATAATTAATCTTCTGAGAAAACACAAATTAAAGAGTGCTCAATTGAAATGGAGGCTTTAGAAGAATTTTTTCATCAAGCATAGAGCAAATCTAAGCTCATATTTTGAATATGGAAATTTCCTTAGTGATGAAAGCTATACTGAGCGAATATGGAATGTGTGCTTCATATTTTAAGTATTCTTGAAAATAATAACTATGCCAGTGAACTTCAAGATGATGAAGTTTAATGGGCCTTGGAGTCTGAACAGATCTCACTGCTTGGACCCAAATATGAACTTGCACCAGAAGTGTATGTAGAATCAGCACAAACCAGCAGAGACTCATGGCTGTGGTGGGAAAAACATGTGCGCCAGTCAGAGGAGCCCTTGGCTGGTGTAAGTGATTGAGGAATTGAGAACTTTGGCTCCACTACGTGTAACTGGGTGCTAGACAGAATTCCACTAGGAAACTTTCATTGAGATTAGGGTAGTTTGTAAAGGATGCCAAGAAAAGCAGAGTTTGTGCTGTGAGGGCAGACTGAGGCATGAAGAGTGAAATCATTAGACATTATACAGGATTCTAAAAGATGAGGAATTATCTAATAAAAAATATTGTCTTTAGTTTTTGGCCCTGCTTTTCTGTTTTCCTTTTCCTTTTCCTCCTCCCTATTGTGGTCACTGGTTGACCTACAGTTAAGTTCAGGTTTTTGGATTCTCTGGCACTAATACCATCTGGCCTGGGAATTTTAATTATTTTTTTATATATTATGTATTACACTAATATAGCTACTACCTTAGAGCAATTCATTTATAATGGCAGAAGGTCAAGGCTAGTGTCAGAGTTTTGAATGCCTAAACAACTTGGAAACTTCTCCCATTCTTGTGCCTTCACAACGAAGGCAGGTAGGTAGCACCAAATGGAATTGTGAGGCTTCTGGCATTATTGGCTTTTGCTTTGGTAACAAGAAGAGAAAGGAATTATTTGGAAAAATGTAGGAAATTTCACTCTTACCTGGATGGATTATTTCAAGTTTTGGTTTTACCATTTCCCTGTATTTCATTTATTTTTTGGACACTGCTCTAATTTCATAAAGTGGTTGTGAAAACATTGATGACAGCTGAGTTCACATTCATGAGTCATTACAGTCACTAGGAGACTGGGTCCATAGTGAGAGAGCTGTGAGAATCTGGGAAGAGGGAATGGACACAGAGTTACGATGTCAAAAAGAAAAGATCTTACGTTAAAAATTCATTTTAAATGGCACCAGACACTACCCACCCTAATATTTTTCCAATCACTATAGTTATGTTAGTTCAACCCTCAAACATAGTTTGAAGATAGGAAAGAAATAAGCCATGTGAATTGACTTATTCATTGCATTAAGTCTTCAAGAAGTCTTTAAAATGACAAGAAAGATATATTAGTATATTGGAATTTAGAATTAAAGGCTGCATTATTGCCAAATGATAAGTGGGTTATCTTATTTTCAATAGAGTCAGGGAAAGAAATCAAACCAATCAACTGAAAATAATTATTTACTGAATATTACTTTGTTGATAGAAATTTAGAAATTAAACAACTATGATCTATGATCTAGTAACAAAGAAAGTTTACCTCTCTACTCCTTTCCCATAGTTTGCTGGAAAGCTGTAGACTTTCAGCTCTCAGCATTCCATTACAGCTACGCGTCTCCCTGCAAAGGAAGGAGACAAGCACCAGTGTTTACAGATTGCTGTTTTAAGTCAGGTGTTTTACACACATTTTCTCACACAATCTGGATTAAATGCCACTGAGGGAGGCATTATAATCATTTTTTAAGTGAAGAAAAACATGGATCTCACAGGGGAAAAATAACTCCACCAAGGTTGTATTGTTAATAAGCGGTGAATTTTGGATTTTGAACCATATCATTCCTATCCACAATTCCATACTTGATTTACTTCACTGACAAGCTAGAGGTGGAAAACAGTCAAACATATTTTTTAAAAACCTGTACTTTTACACTTAGCACCATGTGAGTGAAAAAAGAAAAATTAATGGAAAAAAGTACACTTCATTCACACTTAATTCATTCAGCGAATAGTTTGGAGCAGTGAACTGCCAAAGTTCCAAGCAAAGAAACAAGAAATGTGCCTGTAATCTTCTCCACCTATCCTGACTCTCTGGAAAAGCTCTATATTTTATTATTATTTTTTAAGGGATGATCACTCAGGTGTGGCCTTAAGAGGAAAAAAGAGAGAGGCTCAGGAAAACAAAGCTGTTGTACTCACAGGTCCGAGACAGGGGGCATGGGCTCCAGGCAGGTCCACCAGGGAAAGACACCAGGTGGCTGGGAGGTGAAAGACAGGAGTGAGGGGAAAGCACTAGCGTAGAGGCTTTACTGGGATTTTGTGGGAAAGGTAAGGCAGGACAGGGTGAACAGTTTGGGAGAGGCTAGTTTGAAAAATTTGGTGGGCGTTTTATAGCTATAGAGGTGGACCCTAGTTAGCTGGTATCTGGCTCTGGGATAATTAAGGCACAGGAATAGTTTCCCCTCAAGTATATGGACTGATAGAAGAGGTATGGCTCTGGCTTGGTTAATTTGCATTTCAAAAGTATGCCTCAGGCTGGACCATTTGCTATCGCCCCAGGAAGGGCAACCTCTCCCCAGCTAGAAAGGTTTTTTAAGATGTCAAAACATTGTAACATATTAAAAACAAATGTATAATACACTTGACCGCCTGTCTCAGATGCCATGGTATTGCTCTTTCTCGGCTTTCAAGTAACTGTCCTTTCAGGTCTTTGGTTTGAGAATATAGTGAATGTTCTTGACCACCTGATTAGCAAGCATTCTTCCTCCCAGAGAATTCCAAGTCTCAGTTCAGCTTTTCAACTTCCTTCAGGTAATCCACGTGACTCAGGAGGAGGCGACCACACCACCCTGTGCTCAGGGCTGAGCCTGAGCTGTCTAGGGTAACTGCCCTCCTTATTGGCAATTGAGTCAAGTATGGGCATGCAATTCTTTTTTTTAACCATAAGGATGCAAAGGTCTCTGGAGGGTTCTAGAGAAGCTCTTCATGGATCTTCTGAGAAGGATATGGGAAGGATCTGTCATGTTAGTTGTAAACTAAAACACATATGAATGACTTTAATGTCTCAGGAAGCCACTCCACGAGCGCAAGGGTGAGCAGACTCAGGATGAAGCCGGGACTGCACAGGACCGAGCAGGCCAGACAGAACTTGGAAACTAAAGGTATTGTGGAGCTGGAGGCTCAATAATCATACCTCTGGATGTTCTCTCATTGTTTAAGCCCGTTTGAGTTGGATTTTCTATTGCACATATAGCTCCAGAAGCTTGCTACCTGATACAGGAGCTTTCGATAAACAGAAAAAAGCTTGAGAGGATCCCCACCCCAACATTGGCTCTGGTATGTATCCAGGACCACTATTTAGAATTTCTACTAGTCCACTTTTGCCTTCCAGAAGGTGTTGCATTGCAGGGAATAAGCAAAAAGGAAGGCATTTTCAGTGAAATTATGTTTCATAATTGGGATCCCACAATAGGAAGTTAGCTGACTATCTACACTGTATCAGTCACTCTTCTGAGCTACAGAGATATAACAGAAAAGCAACAAAATCTCCAGTAACAAGTTGCTAACTGTTTCAAAGGAGGAAAAAGGCAATAAACAAATAAATAGATAAGATTATGTCATATGACATGAATATTTTCATTCCAAGGCAAAAAATATTTTAAGTAAATATTAAAAATTGCTATGAAGAAGAGTTGAGAAAGAGAGACAGGGATAGAGATGGCAGCAGTTGGTACTGATATTTTATATAACGAAGCAGTTGGTTAGAGAAGGTCTTTCAAAGAAAGGACATGTAAGAGGAAACCCAAAAGAACTAAGAGGAGTAGCCATGAAATTACTTAGAGGAAAAACCTTCTGGGCAGCAAGAACAGTAAGTACAAAGGCCCTGAGGTGGGATCATGCCTGGTATGCTAGAATAAAACAAAACAAAACAAAACAAAACAAAACAACAACAACAAAAAAAAAAAACCTGTTTGGCTGCAGTAGAGTGAGAGAGAATGGTAGAAGTTGAGGACAAAGCAAGGGGACACATGCCTTCTAGGCCGACACAGAGATAACAGTCTATGTAGCACTTCACAGACCCCAGGAAAGACTTCGGACTTTCTTCCTTTCAAGAGTTTTGTATAAAGATCTGACATTCCTACTGACATGGGAAAATAGACTACAGGGAGGCAAGAGTAGGAGAAGGGAGTCATGTTAGGAGGCAAATGCAATAGTCCACATAAAAGAAAACCATGGCTTAAATAGGAAAGGCAGAAAGAAGGCAGCAAGATTTTGAATATACTCTGAATGTTACTGAAAGATTGGCTAAGGAGTGTGAGAAAAAAGAAGGCATCAAGAATTAGTCCATGATTTTGGCCTGAATAAATAGATTTCATCTTTTTCTAAGATTGTGGTACCTTTAAGATGGGCTATTTTGGAGGTGGTAGAGTTATAAATTTAATTTTAGAATTAACAATCTTCAAATTTTGAATTAGTAAAAAAAAAAATCAGATTCTTGTACACATCCATGGAGAAGTGCTGAATAAGTATATAGGCATATAATTCTAGAATTCAGGAAAGAGGGTTAAGGTTAAAGACCTGCACTTGAAAGTTATCAGAATATGAATATATTGAAAGTTGTAGGACACGATAAAAATCACTTGAGGAGTGAGTGTAGGTGGAGCAGAATTTTAGATTGATTCCTGAACATACCAACGTTAAGCAGTTAGGGAATATGAACATAACCCTGGGAAAGAGATTAGAAAGGGAGGCCAGTGACTTAACAACAATAACAACAAAAAAACCCCACCAAGACAGGAAAAGTCCAGAGGCCAAGTGACAAGAATGTTTTTAATGACTGAGAAATGAGCAACTCCATCAAACATCACTGATTGCTAGAGTAAGGTGAGAACTGGAAAAAGACATGATTTTATGAGGAAAAGGCCAGATTCAAGTTGCTTGGCTTTTCTGCAGGTACCACCTTAGCATTTGGAATTCACACTAATTAGGCTATTTATTTTTGAGATTTGATTTCTTATCCTAGTTTAAATGAGAGCCAGTAAGTGGTATAATCTTATATATGATTAGCAAGCTGAAAATCCCTGCCCCTGTGCCTCTAGCTAGATTCCAATTGGATGAGTCGGGTAGGAGTATCTGAGGATCATTCTACACAGCTACATGAGACTCTTGAAGATAAGCAAATAAACCCCTCAAAAGCATTAAATCTTTCATTTGGCATTAATGCAGCCATTTCCAAAGCAACCAGAAAATAGATTTAACACCAATCTGATTGGTTTTAACAATAGTCAAAGGACAAGGATGGCATAGATTAATGTTTTTTGTGGATAATTTGATATGTGATACGACAACATTTGTCAAGCCATTTGGAGATTTTTATTTAACTTTCATTATGTATAGGTGTTAAATTATCAGAGGACCACAGGCCAATAAGATAGGGTAAGTCTTCCAAACTAAACCATCTGTGAAACACCTGAATGTATGTTAAGTTTGTGATTTTATGTAGTTATAAATTTAATGAAGTTCTAAATGATACATGAATGAAGAATTCAGGCTTCTAAAATGGATATTCAAATTTGGGCATCTCTTCTGTGTAATCCTTAAAACTGACAATCAAATGCTCAAAGTAAAGGCTTTGTACTTCATTTTTGTCATATAAACAATGTTTTGGGGATGACAGGAGCTAATGGAATGCAGGAGAGTAACAGGGAAGTCTATGTTGTTTAAATTATAGTTTACAATTAACTTTATGTTCCTTCTTGATTATTTCTATGTGACAATAGAGGTATAAGCAAAGAAATGGCCAGCTTTTTATTACACTTTAGTTTTAACTACAATTTTTTACAGATTATTTGTCTTCTAATGCATGATTCAACAGAAATCTGAGTTCGCATTACATCGGAATTAGTGATTTTCTGCAGCCAAGGATTTGAGAAAAAACTCCGTAACACTGAATGAGTTAAATAGGAATATATTGTGCACAATGTATTTATTACTGATTAGGATTAAATGTTCATCAACTATTAAAGGAAAAAATAATAAAGCATGTACATAAGTAATTAAACCACCAAACAATTATTTAATAGTTTCCAGACACTGTATCAAACTGTTATGTAATTCAGTCTTCAGAACTCTAAGGGATAGGACTAAATTACAAATGAGTGGTACCTGAAACAATAGAGACTGAGGCTTGGAGATTTTAGGTAATTTGATGAAAGTCACAGTATACTGGCTTGCTGGCTTCTTAATACTTTATACTGTGCTACCATGTATGAGGCCAAGTCCACACGTCAGGGCTAATGGTACCAGGGACTTTAAATCTTTTACAACTATGAGTGCCCGTGACCAACAGGCCTATTGTTTAGTCTTACAGTTCTATCATTAGAATTATTTGTGAAGGTTTTCTGGGCTTTTTTAATAGACTAAGACATGACATTATCTAAGGTTGACACAACCTCTAGATAACACCATAGCGCAGATTCATTACTCATTACCAGTCATCAGTATTTCCATGAGAGCCTCAACACTAAGAATAGCATAAAGCTTACCATTTCTTGCTAGGGTGCCCCCACAAGAATTTTTCTAAAAACAGTGTAATGCCTTAGACGTGTTTAAGTATATGTTTTATAGGATATACTCTTCAAGTGTATCTACTGTAATGCAAATACAATAGCCATTTGACGTTCATCCGTGTGAAAATATTCATGAATAAGCTCTTTTTTAATACTCGGGAATTTCACTTTGGTTCATTTTTCTCCTTGAAATATTTTTTCTTTTCCATTTCCCCAACTCAAATTCATCCTAACATAAAATATTTTTTTGTATTACAAGTCTTTATATTAATCACCCTTTCTTTTTGTCCTTAACTGTAATGATACACATATTTATGCATATATAAATTGAAACTTACATTTTAAAAATTTCCTGTGATATTTTCTTAAAGGTTAAAATATTTCTTCTAGATTTAACCTTTGTGATTATGATTATTAATATGCAGATGATAAAATTCACATATTTTAAAGTTTCTAAACAATTATTCATCTTAAGAACTTTAAAATTAATTTTTAAATATAGCTCTTAATGAAATCAGTATTAATGTTCCTTCAATGCCCTAAAGCTTTAGATATAAGAGACTATATTATAGTAAGATTTGGTATGAGAAAGAGCTATACCTCTCATATGAAAAGTGTGAGTACAATGAGATAATGGAGATAGAAAAGAAGACCACAAACATATCCTCAACCAGATCAGTTCTAGGAAAGAATACATGTAGAATTCAAGGCTATTGTAGCAAATTGCTATAGAATTATCTGTACCATTAACACCACCTGTTCTGAGAACCCCTTGAAAACTCTCTGGTGCCAGACGTACTCCTCCAGGGAAGAGTAAGGCATGCTTTGCAGGTAGAGTCCAGAGGTCAAAAAGCCTGATGCTACCATGTGGCAGAGACAGAAAGAAAGAGAGAAACAAGAGGACACTAAAGAGAGAAATAAGAGATATGGAAGAAAATAAATAATCTACTATATAGTATCCCACTATTTTAGATTGCACAGTTAATGAGGTGATTGTTTTCAGAACTATGGTTTTTATTTGATTAGAATTTTGATCATAAAAAGTAGCATTATAATTTTAGCTTGCTATATTTAATTTTATAACACATATGTACATTATAAAAACCTAGGCTTAAATTCTATTAAATGGTTATTGAAATTATTAATTTCATCAAGCATTGGCTGAATCAACATTATTGATTGATTCCTTATTTTCTTCTTAGGTACTAGTTGAAATGTTGACTCGGGTGTAATCATGTAAAGAAAATTATAATCCCTTTTTCAGAATGTGTTCATTCAATTATTTCTTTATTCAAGAAGAATTTATTCAGCACCTTGGATGTACTAGGAATTATTCTAATTCCTGGAGATAATAGTACTGAACAAGACTAAGTCATTGCCCTTATGAAGCTTCCATTCTAGATGAGTTAAGTAATAAATAAATATATGTAATTTTTCCACATAGATATCTCAAAGTTTCTCGAGCTTTTGAATGGCAAATAGATCTGATATAAATTTTATACCTTGTTCATTTTTAATACAAGATTCATATTTTACTTAACTCATTAATAAGTGAGAAAACCAGTAAGATATTAGAACATGTTCAAAATAGAATTTAGAGAACACAAGACAAAGGCAGTCAGAAATGCTGAAGGTGCACTAGAAAGTTCATTTTTTTTTTTTTTTGAGAGGGCATCTCTCATATTTATTGATCAAATAGTTGTTAACAACAATAAAATTCAGTATAGGGGGGTCAACGCTCAATGTACAATCATTAATCCATCTCAAGCCTAATTCTCGTCAGTCTCCAATCTTCTGAAGCATAACGAACAAGTTCTTACATGGTGAATGAATTAGAAAGGTCATTTTTTATGGACAAGGATCATTTTCTTTGCTACCAGTTTCTATAAATTACAGAGGTATAAAACACCTCAAAGACAATGAAATACATAGATAACCCAAAAGAGTGTGCTAGACAGGACACTAAATTTGTTCACTTGTTCAATGTCTTTAATATTTTTTTCTGACAGTCTTTCCCTCCTGTGATCATAACCTCAAAGACTATTCTTGATCATAAAAATGGGCTATTAGGTTTGACCTGATTATTTACTTAAGTGCAGCAAGATCGTTAATTTATCATACAGTCTCCATGAGTTTGCTTTGCAAATCCTGAGTCATACATGCCATACTGAACAACTACAAAGACCATACATAAACCTCTGCCTGAATTTTTTCATAAGGAATCTTAGATTTTACTTGTTAAAAGCCTATATTTTTCTATCCCAAGGCCAGGAAACCAAGCCCAAGAATCTCTCTCCACCAGATATTGGCAGTACCTATATATCCAAGTGAATTCCTATCTTTGGGAAGTTCCCTGAATATATAGATGCCTAGTCTCCCTAAGGAATTTCCTTTACACCCTTAAGAGTAAGGCTGGGTCCCTGTCAGCCAGATATTGGTTAGTTTTCTTAGAAGTTGGGAGGCATTGGCTCCTTCAAGCCTTTCTCTTTTTGTCTTAAAGGCAGCATCTTGGGGTAAAATCTTGGAGTACAAATTCTTACTGTGGTTATGGCAATGTTACCATGAAAATGCTGTTTCTGATTTCTGGAGAGTATAGTGGGTTGAACTGAGTTCCCCAAAAAGATATCTCCAAATCCTATCACCTGTGCATGCATCCTTATTTAGGAATAGGTTTTTGGCAGATATAATTGAAAATTTCAAGAAGAGATTATTCTGGGTTTAGGGCAGGCTCTGAATCCAATGACTGGTGCTCCTATGAGAGAAAGGAGAAGACTGGAAACACGGAGGGGAAGGCCAGGAGAAAATGGAGGCAGAGACTGAAGTGATACATACGTAAAGAAGGAATGCCAAGGATTGCCAGCTGCCGTCGGAAAGTAGGAGAGAGGCATGGGCTAGATTCTCCCCGTCAGAGCCTTCAGAAGGAATCAATTCTGCTGAAACTGACTTTAAGACTTCTGACCCTCAGAACAGTGAGAGAATAAATTTCTGTCACTTTAAGCCACCAAGTTTTTGGTAAATTGTTATGGCAACCTAAGGAAACTAATACAGATGGTAAGAACTAAATATTACTTTTAAGTACTTTACTTCAGCTTAAAAAGGCAGATTTTACTAAATTGTATGCATTATAGATAGCTTAAGAAGAAAGAGAAAGCGCTTCTTCATTTATCTAGAAAACAGAAACTTAAAACTATACTAACAGTATCCCAAACAAACAATCACAGTAAATTTTCCTCACCAATTTTCATATTCAGCTCCAGGACATGAATTCTGATGCTCGTGGATCTTGGATTAGCGATCCAATCGCATGAGGCAGTCCCCCGGTGTGGTTTGAGAGCCGTCTGTGTGATGTCAGTACTGAAGCCTCTTCCAGAGTGTACTCTTCGCAGCGCAGGTCACGTGAAGCCTCACACACCACCCTTCTCCATCACACGGCTCTGCATCTTATGGCCGAGACTCTAGGCAAACATCAGAATAAAAGAAAACTATGTAGAGACTTAGTAGCTTTGGTTAATTTGTCACCAGAATTAATAATATTATCATTATAATGAATATTATGATGATATTAATGATTTGATGATATTGATTTGATGACATCATATCATTTATGATGATAAATAAAATTCTCTATTGGGGTATAGCATATAATGATTTTATAGGAATTTTGAGTAGTTTTCCCTGGGACTAAAAACATTATGAATAGAGAGAGCAGTGACAAATTTCCAATGACTTCCCATATTGCTAAAATATTGAAGTTAACAACATTTTACATTATCTAGGAAAGGCTGAGTGTCTCTTCCGAACTGACAGCTTTTCCCGTGCAACTCTTGCAATAGTAAGAGATCAAATAAACATAATGTTGTCTCACATCTATTTATAAGGTGATAGAACAAACCTTTGTAATTTCTCAGGAGACCTTTGGGAAATCTCAAACACAGTTTAAGGTATAAAATACATTTTGAAAATGTTTTCATTGTTTTCTAAGTTCAGGGACAGATTTCAGGAAGGCAAAGCGAAAAGAGTTGTCAGGAAATTTGGGCACTTTAATAAAACAGAATAATAGGTGTCTGAGAAATAATTCTTAGTCACCTATTTAATTGAAGTGACAATAAAGGTTTTAAAAACAAAATCTAGGCAATAATATCATTGTAAGAACTTTAGCTCTTTCATAACTGAGGAAGATGTGTTCTTTTTTTGTTTTTAATTAAATAATCAAGGATATAAAAAGATCAACATAAAGCATTGAAAATTTTTCTGATGAGACACAGTCTCTGTTACCTAAACAAGTTACAGAGAAAGTAAAGAAAATCCTTTCGTTTTGTAGATGAAGGTACAAATAAGCAAGGAAGTAAACCCATCAGAAGTGAGTAAATATTAAAATTTCAACATACTTCATAGCTTCTTCTCAGATTTAAGTATTATAAACCAAAGCTAATAAATACCAACTTTCTAAGTTTTGTCCTATATTATGCTCATCCATATTTTGCCACATACTGACTCTTTATTACAGGACAGCATATGGTCTAAGGACCTCTGGGGAACCCTTAGGAGGTCTATGAGGTCAAAACTATTTTCATAACAATATGTTATTTGTCCTTTTCATTTCATTCTCTCACAAGTATACATTGGAGTTTTGCAGAAGCTACATAATATATGACATTGAAAGACTGGAAGCAGAAGCAGGTTGTGAATCCAGCTGCCTTCTATTAATCATTTATTAAAGATAATTACAAAAATATAAAGCAATGTCACTTTCCTAACCAAAAACTTTTAAAAAAGTGGTTACTTTCATAAAAACATAGTGTTTATATTAAGATGTGATTTATCACTCCTATTTTTAAATAAACCAAAAAAACAGTATTTTAAAAAGCTCACAGGTTTATTTTAATATGATACATATTGATAGTTATAAGCCTAAAATAATGTTCCATGGGGTGAACAATAATTTCTAATAGTTTAAAGGCATGTAGAGACCAAAAATTTTGGGAGAAGCTACTTCAGGAAAAATCTCCTTTTCTTTAAAAAACAAAAATACATAGAAAATCAAGTTTCTCTGTGACTATTGCTCCCCATATGGTCTCAACCACCATATTAATTATAATTTTTGACCAAATTAATGAACTCTATTTCTAAAGTCATGGGAAGAAATATGCTTCTTAAAATATACTTTGAATATATATGTATATAAGCCATCTTTTTATAGAATACACAGAAAACCTGAACTACACTGACAGATAAGACAGTACCATCTAGATAACAAGAGAAAATAGTTCAGAAGATGTGAGGGTCTAGGCATGAAGGTACACATGTTTTGGAGATTAACAAAACTGCATTAAAATCACAAGTTATCACATAGAGGAATTCAATATTCACCAAGAGACAGGCTTCCTATTTTATGAATGTGGCCAGAAAAATCTAACAAGAACACAGGAAGGAGGCCTGTCAGAATCACAGCCAAAGCAAATAAGCTTTAGTTAGAAAGACTCGTGCTGACCTCACAGAACTACACGCCTGCCCATCTTACACCTCCCTGAAGGAACGCGAAAGCCTGCACTCATCAAGGAACTCACTGAAGATCTAATGACAGCGAAGAGTAACCAGTGACTTTCTTTGTAAAGATTATTGTAGCCATGGGGAGTTTTGTTTGGTCATTACTTTTCTGTGCAAAAAAGAGCCCCCAAAACAACAAAAAAAACCACTTATAATTGGTCCTATTATTGGGTCTTACTAGAAAATGATGACACAACAGCAGAGTACATTCAGAGTCTGGTGAATGGGAAGAGAGCACCTACGAATGTCGAAATTTGTTGGAAATGCTCTGTACACTCAAGAAGGTGCTATGTAACTTCTAAGGAAAGGTGTCTGCATGCTTGTTGGCTGAGAGAGATGCTACCATCTAGGCTTGTGAGAGATTTTATTTATAGTTTTTAACTTTTATTATTTATTTAAGTTGCATGAATGTAAAACAACACTGAGTTACCCAGTTGTTAATATCATCCTGAAAAGAATTAGAATGACTACACTCACTATTGCCTATGCACTGGAGTAAAGACACTCATATACACTCTGTAAACACTTCTCTGGAGGACGATTAGCTGCATAGTCAAAGCCTTAAAACTGTGCCAATGCTCAATGCACCAATTCCACTTCCAAAAGCTCACCTGAAGGGAACACTCAGACATTATCAAAGAGAATTAATATAGTGTGTTTACAATAATAAAGAGATGGAAACTAAATATGTATCAATCCAGAATTGGTTGAAAAAACTAACATTTCATGCATGTAATGAAACGCGATTAGTAGTTACAAATAATGATGTGACTTCATTTATTATTATTCACTCAACAAATATTTAACTGTTCATAATATTCTAGGCACTGTTCTATAAACTGGGCATGCAGAAATGAATAAAACAGAAAAATCCCTGTCTTCCTGGAGCTTACCTTCTTGCTGGAGAAACAGATAAAAGCACAAAAGTAAGTAAATATGCATAGTATATTATATTAGTACTCAGAGAAAAATAAAACAGGAAAATTCTGGGTAGTGTGATTTATGATAGGGCTGAGGAAGAACCCATAAGAGGATGAAATTTACTTCAAGATGTAGAGTAGGTAGAGAACAAGCCAGACAGATACCTGGAGGAAGAGTATCCTACGTAAAGTGACAGCTAATACCAAGGCCACTGAAGACAGCAAGGGGTTAGCCTAGGCAGGGGGAGTGAGCAAAAGCAGAGTACTGGGAGAAAGGTCAGAGAGGAAAAGAGGTGCCAGTGGAACATTCTGGCCACTGGAAAGGATGGAATGGAGACGTAATGTCATCTGTCATAAGAATCTTCTGACTGCCACATTAAGACTAGAGTAGAATAAGCTAAAGATAGAAGGAGACCAGTTGTAAGGTGTCTGCAATAACCTAAGCAAAGGATAACAGAGCTTGGACCTAGGCATAGTAGTGGAAGTGGTAAATGGCAAGACTCAGGGCCTATTTGGAAAGTAAACAGCATTTTTATCAGATTGGATGTGGGATATCAGTAAAAATTGAAAGATGACTTCAAGAGTTATTTCTTGAATAACTCAAGGATGCAGTTATCATTTACTGAGATAAGAAAGAAGAGTAGATTTGGTGGGTGGTATCACTCACATTTAAACATGGACTTTGAAATTCTGAATTGTAAGTTTAAGATCCCTATGAAATCTCCAAATAGAGATGTCAAATAGCTGTATGAATCAGTGAGGAATTCAGAGGAATAGGCCAGGCTGAAGATATATATTTGGGTGACATCATCCTGTAAATGGCATTTAAAGGCATGGGGCCAAAGGTAGGGGTGTAGACAGACTGGAGAAGAGGTATCAGGATGTAGCCCCATCATACTCCTGTGTTGGAGACTCTTTGGGAATAAGGAAAACCTGTTAAGGTGATGAAGAAGGAGCAGCCAGAATAGAAACAGAGGAGGCTCTGTAAACCAAATGAAGACAGTGGCTCAAGAAAAAAAGAAGGATCCCCAGAATCAAGGTAAGGTCAAGCAAAATGAGGAATAAGGATTACACACGGAATTAGAAGTTGTGGTGACCTTATCATAGAACAGCTTCAGTGGAATGAGTATAAAAGTGTAATTGAATCTGTATTATAAATATATATTTTGAAGCCAGTTTAAGAGAAAAATTAGGATATAAAACAACACGTATTTGGAAAGTATAGTATGAACTCACTAAACATACATATGTTTCTATCTGTGTGTCCTTATTTGCATATGTGTGAATGCTTAATATTAATATGCATATACAGGAAAAGTATGAAATGAAGTTCACTAAAATACCAACAGGAGTTATTTTTCATCGAGTCATATATTAAATCCTTTACATTTTGTGTTTTCTCTACAGTCTTCTTCTAATAAATATCTACTACTTTCGCAATCAGGAAAAAAAAAAGAAGCCTAAGCAATTTCCTAAAAAATAAGGAACTAATATACACCATGAATCAATAAGGTAATATACATTATGGTAAAAATATCTGTCAGATAAAGTATAAGCTGAAAAGATTTTTGGTTCCTTTTAAATTAGGAAATGTTTTGGAAAAATTTGGTTGTAAAATACATTAGTATTTAAACACTTGAAGAAGTTCCTAGAACTCTTTCTTCTTACACTGTGACTTATTATTTAGTGAAGAGTGTTCTTTTACTTAAAAATAAAAATCTGATTCCAATTGCTCTTAATGGTCTAAAAACAAGATGCTGTGTTTTAAAAACTCATAAGAATATGCATTAGAAAATTGGAATTTAATTTTTCCTTAAAAATTCACTCTACTTTTCCTACAGTTCAGTAAGTGTTTAGTGTGGTAAGACTTATATTTTACAAATTTTAATAGTGAAATTTAAAGAAGGCCTCAGTTTACCAAAAAGATCCTCAAACACAAACATGACCCAGGAAGCAGCTGTATCCTATTTCCAAAGAAAAAAAAAATACCCCATGCTGAATTGTTTAAAAGAAGTAATATAGTGGTGAATATTTTTCTTATGATTTAGTTTGAAATACTGTGCCTAAAATGCTGAGCTTGAAGTCCCATAAAGCTTGGTATGCTTTTCAAAAAGCACTCCCAGCTTAATTTAGGCCAGGCCTCCTTTTGCTTTGAAGAAACAAAAAAGAAACATTAACTTTTCCTGGTCTTCTCTTTAGGAATTGAATCAAGATTTCTTCAGTGGCTATGGTGATGTTTATAGAAAAATGAGTTAATTCTTGAATGAGTGAATGAATGAATGGATGATCCAATGAAATCAAAAGAAAACAGTAAGCCATACTTTATTTTAACAGAATGTAAATGTAAAGTCTTGCTGTCAAATATATTTTTCTTTCATGTGAGACAGTTTCCTTTCAAACCTATAGTAGCTTCATGCAAGCACTACCTTTTGATCAAGTCTTACTATGCTGTATCACCTCTATAAAATCTAATGTAAGATAAATTTAAAGAAAATATTTATATATTTACTTTTCAGTCCAAATGAAGCTTCAGTCTTACCCACATTTGTAATTCTTGTACTTTTATTTTTCTTATATGAGCTACCTTCCTCTTTTTTCTTGCAGTCACTTTGAAAATACCCCATCTTTGAGTATCTCCATAATCTGAGCTTAGAACAAACAATGTTACTGTGAAAAAGTCAAATATCTCTTCTACTGATCTTATTTAGAGAAGTTCAAATTCACAAAATAATCATATGGAATCATATTTTAGTCTATAAAATAACTACAAATATAAAGCAATGAGGTATAGATTTAAAAGTCATTCAAGGGAATAATATAAAATATTTGAAATATTTCACTGTTCCAAAGTATGCAAGGAAGCAAGAACGAAAGAACAAAAAATATATAGGACAAATAGAAATAAAATAGGAAAATGGTAGACTTAAACTCAGTAGTACCAATGATTACATTAAAGGTAAATGGGATAAAAAGTCCTATTTGAAGGCAGAGATTTTCAGAATAAGTTTTCAGAAATACCCAAGTATATGTTGTGAACACTGATAAATTTGAACAAAGTTGAGGGACTGAATTATCTGACTTTTAGACTTATTATAAAGATATAGCATATAAGAGAGCAAGTTAAGTTGCACTGGCATAAGAACAGATAAATAGATGAATGAATCAGAATAGAAACCAGAAATAGACCCAAATATATACACTCAGCTTATTTTTTAAAAGATGCTGAAGCTATTTAATGGGAGAAAAGAAAGTCTTTTCAACACATGGCATAGGAAAACTGCATAAACATATGAAATTTAAAAGAAACGGAAACCTTGACCCAAATCTCATACCATACATACATGAGGTAAATTGTCAGCCTAACATAAAAGCTAAAACTAAAAAACATCTAGGAGAAAAAAATTGGAGAATTCTCTTTGTCTACTTAGACAGACAAGGATTTTGTAGAAATAAAAAGGTACTGATTTAAAAAAAATGATACACTGGACTTAATTAAAATTTTTAAAATTTACCTCAGATAAAGATAACACAACATGAAAAATTGAACCATAGAATGGAAGAAAATATTCATGATTAACATCTCATAAAGAACTTGCATTAATATATAAAGAACTCCTACAAAATAATAATATAAAGGGAAAAAACAATTAGAAATGAGCAAGAGACTTCAAGAAGATGTGTAAAGGACAACACATATTTTTTATTGCAAACTAGTGTCACAGTGAGATGCTGCTTAAGGAACACCTCTGAAACTGCCAAAATTATCTCATACAGATGTGAACATACATATATACACACACTGTAAACAATATAATTTCAAATTTTGAGTAGGAGACAGAACTGAAATTCTCATGCATTTATTGTTAGTATTTAAAATGTTACAACTACTTTATAAAGTGTTTGTCATTTTCTTATAAAGTTGAAGAGAAACCAAACTAATGGCCCCACAATTCTTCTCCTTCATATTAACCCAAGAGAAATTAAAGCTTGTTTCTACAAATAAATTTGTACAAGAACATCCATAGAAATTTTATTCATAATTGTCTGAAACTAAAAATAATCAATGTCTATCAATGGGTAATGGGTAAACCAATGATATATTTATTCTACTCAGCAGGGAAAAAAAGAAAACTGATATAAGATGAATCTCAAAGACATCATATTGAGCAAGATAAGTCTGACACAAAAATAAGCATACTGTATTTTCCATTTATATAAAATTCTAGAACAGCAAGACTAAACTATGGTATAGATATTAGAACAGTGGTTACCTGGTGGCCCAGGGACGGAGACTGACAAATAAGGGGCAGGAAGAAACTTTCTAGGCTGGTCGAAATGCTTTATGTCCTGATTAATCAAGTGATTATATGGTATACACATTTGCCAAGAATCATCAAATTGTACACCTAAAATCTATGCATCTCATGGCACTTAAGTTATGCTACTATTTAAAAATTTGATCATATTATGGAGCTCTGGATGGTGGGATTCACCTATTGGATTCAGGAATATCAACAACACTCTACCTTTGGTTTGGCCAGGAATTGCAAAGATAATTCTACCCATAAGGTGTAGGGATAATAACCCTTTCTAGTAATCCAGAACATAGACTTTTACAACAAACACAGCTCCCTTTTTGCCTTAAAATAAGCCTTAGGGTAAGTAGGCAGAAACCACTACTCCATGTCATAAATGAGGAGACTGAGAGGCTTGTTAGCAGGACATATGGTAAGAAGAACCTCAGTTTTCTGATCACTAACCAGTCCAGCTCTTATTTCACTGTTATCCATACAGAATAGCTGCCATCTAAAGGCATTGATTGATTTTCCATCTCCTGGCTGGACTGTTGGGTTATAAAGATAAATAAAACAAGGCCTCTGCCCTCAAGGAGACTGTAGTCTGCATTCACTCTGCACTCTGCACATGGTAGGAGCTCATCTGTTGTGAATGCCCTGGACAGGCACACAGATGTGAGTGCATTTCCCACATTATCTGCTATGCTGGAATTAAATTAGACATCTTGATCAATAACCTATAAGGAAGTATTCATTAGAAAAAAACTTTTGGACTTTCAATTCATCACTCGTCCAACTCTTCAAACCTTCAATAGCAGTTTTTATTGCAAGGGATCAACCCACTAAATGCATGCCTTCTTTTCTCAACTGCAAGGGGAGGCCCCAAAACCCCAAAAAGGAAACATTTGTTTTGGCCTTTTTTTAGCTGCCCTCCTTGAGAATATAAAGACAGCTAAAAGAAGGAAGGATCCTGTTAAGCTTCCAAAAAACCACCAACCCTAACACCACAGAACAGTTTGTTCCTTTTGTTGGTATTCACATTCCCTGCAACTGGAAGTGATGACAGGAAGAAGAAGTGTTCACCAATAAAGGAATGGGGAAGTTACCATAGAATAATTAGATACTTGGCGCTCCTGCATAATAGTTTTTATCTAATAAAATAAAGTCTCAAATTCACTGTGAAAATTAAAGCAATTTTAATTATTTTGAAATGGTGACTTTGCCAAGGACATCATGCAGCCTTAATATTTATTTTCCATTGTGTCCTAAAATTTAGAATTATGATGCCTTATTTTGCATGTTTAAATCAAGAGACTAGAATAAAAATACTTTTTGCAACTTTTTAACTTATCTGGGAATATAATAATTCATATTATATTTGTATGAAGCTTGTAATCAGTAGGAAAATAAAATATGTTGATATTTTATATGGGCTTTCTGAAAGATTACAAATATCCCAAATTACTCTACAAATAGTGAGCTGTGCAGCAGCTGAAAGCCTCACTTGTAACTTTAATGAATGTTAAGAGTAATTCTTACTTAACATTTTAGAGGAGGTTAGTGCCATATTTGTTATCCATTTTTTACATAAAATGTGATTTGCAATTAGTCTGCAGAATAAAAACACTTAAGACTGTAACTTTTATCAGAAAAATCATAAAAATGAGAATTATTATGAAGATTTAAATAGGATTCAGTAAGGAAAGCTGCAGGTGTCTGAATAATCAGACTTAATCAGAAATGCCCATGAATATATTAAATAGCTTAAATCTTGCAGTCAGACTGAATGAGAAACTCTGATCAAAAGGAGAACCAGTTTCCATTCCTAGTTTTGCCATTAATTAGATTTGTGACCCTGGGTAAAAACAGAGACTTTTACAATGAGATGAGGATCCAAAGGGCTCAGTGAAGCCACTGTCTCCAATGGTGAAGACAGAAACAGCTGCTCTTATGGTCTCTGTCTGACCACTCACATTAATGAGGACTCACAGCTTCATGAAGCAGATGTTCTGTTTGCTATAAATTATCTGATATCAATTCCATTTATATAAAGTGATATAAACATGCGTGAGAGTTTTAATCTGTGCCCGAGGAACACTTAGTTAACTGGAAGAATCCTAATCAAGACTGCACACCCCAGGGATGGTTAACTACTAGTTGGCAAATCTTTAGCAGAGTCCTACACTGCAGAATGACGGACATAATCAATTCAATTGTCCTGATTCCTGATTCCTGCTCAGTGTTAGACAGCATGGTAATCAGCCTAAGGGAAGTTAGCAGTGATTTTTCTATGATGAATAAGTATTGTATAAGGTAACGTGGATTGATCTCTTTTGCTTTTAGTTGAATGAAATATAAGAATCTTGGGTTAGCACAGCTGCTCAAAATGGTATTACAGGCCTAGGGTTATATCTCTTATTCTAACTAGCAGACTAACATAATTCTTCTACTTGAATATTGTCAATTTACCTCATGGGAACCTTTTGTTTAAATTTATTGCAAGAATTCTCAAAAGAATAAAGAAATTCCATAGAGTTTGCCGATTGAATTCCTGGCTTGTGTGTGCCTGCTAATAAATATATGTTGGCAGAGTTTGGCCTGAACTTGCTTTTATCATAACACACCAAATGGCAGTAAGGTTCTGGAGGCTATAGATATCCACATAAATGGATCCAATAATAATTTTTTTCCTGCTTTATTGAGATGTTATTTACATATAACATTGTGTAAGTTTAAGGTGAATGATATCATGTTTTCATATACGCATATATTGTGAAATGATTTCCACAATAAGAGGAAACCAATAATTCTGAAGGATGAAATCAGTTTAGGTAAATTCATAACAGCAGCCTATTCTGTTTTTATTTTTACATTAATGTCTCAGAATGCCATTTATTAATTTGCAAAGAGAATATCAAATTTTAAGTGAACCAGAACATGTATATGAGCTGATGAACACATTACCTCTTCTGGTTTTATAGCTCCCTTAGGAAATATTCTTTATGTTGAACTCACACCGACTTGTGTAAAACTTGCATGCATTTGTCATGGTTTTGCCTTCCGGGCCACACACATAAGCCTAATCCCTCTAAAAGGAGAGCTAAATGTTTAGACATAAACTCAAAGTAGAAGACCCAGAACATGACATACTTTTTCTCTTGTGATTGAGACCTCACTACCAGAATAGTATAAAATTCAGCCTCAGTGCACTGGAGTGTTTATCTTTCCAAGTCGGTGAAAACCCCAGAGTCTCACAAAAGTTAGCCCTTTCAGGGAGTCCTTCCTAGTCTTCAGTTCATATTTGTCCTTTCTGATTTACTCATTATTTAAAATGGATTTATCCCTTGAAAAAGGCTGCTTCTGTACAAAGTGGGGGCTCTGGGATCCCCAACATGGTCCACAGCCCTGGTGTCTACTGAGAAAGGTAGGGCTCTCTAGTTGCTTTCTATTTCTACTCAGACATTCTGCCACTTCCCTGGAAAACAGAATCTTGTGAATCTTTGCTTTTGTTTATGTTCCAATCCTGGCCGTCTTCCTACCGTGGGATCCCCTAGCTCCAGGAATGTCTGCTTCCATCTCCAAAAAATCTGCCCTTAGACACAAGGACACACACACCCAGTACCTTCATCCTACCATGTTTCATCATTCCCTTCCCCACTAGTCCCCATCACCATCCCTCCAAAGGCTATTTTATTGTTCTTATATCTTTTAACCATAGGTTGGTTTTGGTTTTGCCTGCTCTAAAATTTGTATAAATAGAATCACACAATATGTGCTTGTTGGGAAAGGCTTCTTTGACTCAGCAACAGGTTTTTATGATTCTTTCATGTTGTTGGTTTCAGAAATTCTTCCTTTTCTATGTTGCTATATAGTGGTATTCCATTATATGAATATACCACAGTTTTAGTCATTCTCCTCTTAATGGACATTTGGTTTATCTCTAGTTTGTAACTATTTGTGAATATATTTTAAAATTGTTTTTCTTAGTTAAATATATTAGAGTGGAATTAATGGGTCATAAGGTAGATATATGTTCAGTTTTGTAAGAAACCATCAGATCTTTATTGAAAGTGACTGTACCATTTTACATTCTCAATAAAAATGAGTTGTTCCACATCTTCATCAACATTTGGTGTTTTCAGTCTTTTTAACCATTCCATTGAATATGTAGTAGTATCTCTTTATTGTTTAAAGTCTATCTTGTCTCATATACTCTATGTCTTTTAGGATTATTAACTTCAGTAATAAGCCATAGTATAATCATCTATTGTAGGTCCAAATTTCAAATCTTCTAATCTTAAGAAACATCCAGTTGGAAAAAGATGAATATATAGGCCTATATGCAACAACATAGGCATATGAAACTGAAAACACCAAATGTTGATGAAAAGAATGTAAAATGGTACACTTTCAATAAAGATCTGGTAGTTTCCTACAAAACTGAACCTCATGACCCAGTAATTCCACTCTAACATATTTAACCAAGAAAAGCAATTTAAAAATATAGTCACAAATACACTTCTCCTACTAGTTAAAAACTTCTAATATTTGAAAGGTTGAAACAGGAATATAAGTGGAGACCAACACACTATTATCTAATATTTAAAAGTTCTATATCAAGGTAACAAACAATTACTTAAACACCTTTCTCCCTCCTAACCTGATCTAGCTGCCTTTGGAACGACTAGGTTCAGCACATCCACAGTTCACACCTGAAGGTGGAAGTGCAGGGAAGACGGCGTCCTGCATGCAGTGTTCTGGCCTCCACTGTATTCCAGCCTCAGCTCTCTCCCACCCGCTGTGAGCTTGTCCTATATGTCCATGCGGCCAGTCCAGGCCAGGCATCTGAACTTCATTCTTATCCCCATACACAGCTTCCCCATAGCTACTTCTTGGGTCCAGGGAAGTACATACCAGTGTGGCAACCTGGAGGTGGGCTGAGCCTCTATGGGCACAGAATTACGAGACTGCCGGTACCTGAAGGGTAAGCAAGAAGGAAGTGATCTGACCCTTCCTGGGCACGTCCACTGACCGCCCCCTCTACACACACCGAAATCCTTGCTGGGAGAAGTGCAGTCAGAGGCCCCTCTTGCACAAATCTGAGCATGGTAATGTGAGAACACCCATTATACCTGCTACAAGAGTTTCATTTTACCTTGCCTGAGTGACACCAGTTTCTTGCTGGGCTGCCACTGTTGGTGGAGGGGCAGACACTGAGGGACCCTTTCACTTCCTCAGCTGCCTCAGCCTTTCCCAGTATTTGGCTGAGAGAGCAGAGGGATGTTTTCCCAAAAAAACAGGAAGGAACATCAAAACAGACAAACACACACAGAAAAGGTAAAAGCACAGAAATGATGTTGACCTACCTCAGAGAACTTTTTATGGCTGATTATCTGGACACGTATTAGTGAGATAGCCAAAACATAAATAACCAGAGAAGAATACATAACCCCCACCCCCCACACATGCACACACACACCCCTGCCAAAAATTATATACTGTTGGATCACACAGAAATGCTTTAGAAAACACTTATTAATCATAGTTAGTTTGACTGAACACTACCAGCATATGGCAGTCACTGGTCTGGGAGCTTTTCATTGCTTTACTTATTTAATCCTTACATATTGTTATCATCTCTATTTTACAGACGTGGAAACTGAGACATAGTAAATAAGGTTAAGTTAAAAGTATTGCTCAAGTTCACTTGTTAGGAAATGGCAGAGGCAATTCCAGTCAGGCTGGCTGCCGAACCCACGGACCTGGCCAGGATGCTATGCTGAGTAGGTCTATGTGTTAGGCATTTATGAGGTGTTTTATATAGATTAGCTAATTTAAACTGTGACACAGATGTAATTATCTCTGCTTGACAGATGAGAAAGCAGAGGCTAATTTGCCAACATTTTAAAACTAATAAATGCCTGAGCTGGATTTTACTAACTTGCCAAAGTTATTTAACTAATAAGTGGCTGAGCTCCGTTTCAAACTTGATTAAATTATATTCAGGAACACAGCGTATGAAGGCCACTTGTAATATTTTTAAGGATGTTTATATTTGTGTTTTTCATTTTCCCTTTACACATAAAGGAAAAAAAAATTAAAGTATCTGGGCATTTCTTTACATGGAGCACCTCATCCTTTAACAATGTCGGATAAATGAGACATTACTATACCTCACTGTGCAGAAATAATAGGATTTGATTTCCAGTCCTGCAGCCTAAACCAAACCTGGAGTCTTGAAAGGTGCATTATAACTGGCATAAACTATTTTTGATTTTTCTCAGAGGCAAAAAATGTTTTCCTTCTTGGACATAGAAAGCAATATATCCATTAAGTGTCAAACATGTTATTTCATTTCTATATAACTCTATGGATATGATAACCTAGTGATTTCATATTCCTCTGTGAATGCAATACAATCTGAAGAAAAAGAAAAAAATACCTACCTCAAATTATTCAATATGCATTCCTCTGTACATTCCACAGCTTGTAACACATACAGGAAAGAATGGAACAAATGACTGCCTAACCTCTCCTAGTTAGAAAGATATAATTTTCCTTCTGAGCCCATAGTGTGTGAGTATAGGTGTGGCATTTTATTGTACCTCTGTCACATGTTTTCAAGTTGCCACTGAATTCAGCATGTGCTTCTTGGATGTAAGAGGGAATAAAAAACTGGAAAAAAGTTTTTAAAGGAAGCAAGCCATTTTCTACCTCTGAATAGAGAAATTTTTGCACATTTAAGCATAAACTGAGACATGCTTAAACCCAACTGCTTACAACCTTACTCCTCAATGCACTACTTTTATTGGGTCTTGAAGAAATAGTCATTGACTAGTTATCCTGGTTAAATTATGCTTCTCAAGCTTCACAGTAAAATTCATTTTGCACAGACCTTGATAATACTAGAAGTTCTAAGGAGAGAGTCCCTCTACAAATGGGGAAACACATTATAGGAAGCTCTATGGCTCCTTTAAAATATCGATCTCTGTGGAACATCACATCGAATGAGAATCCCACATCAGGATGGGTGTAGATTTGCTAAGTCTAGGGGTGTTATTACATTGTGTGTGTGAATATTAATGGGTGTGTTTTGCTTCTCCTAAACTCTCCTCACAACAGTGCTATAAAATGTCAATGCATATTGTTGCAAAACTTATCTGTGATGTTTGTTTAGTTTTGGAACTTGACTTTCCAAGAATGCTTCAGCAACGAATGAGAGGCCCGTGGTGAGAACAGACCCCACACAGCTGCTGGCACTGAGGGAGCCTGGGCACAGCCATAGTCATGGGGAAGTTGCTTCCACATATTTGGCAGTTCTACTGGGGCATGGAGCCACTGGCAACCTGGCTGCCCTTAATCCTTTCCTAAATAATAAGGTCTCCTTAGAAGGATGGGGGCCAACATTGCCTGTGGCAAGGCTTAGAAATGAGCACTTGGAGTATAGGGAGATGAGAAAGAAAACAAATAGGTTATGGCTTCCCCACCAGCACCAACAGTGGACAGGAAAATCCTTTAACTTGCTGGTTTGAAAAAATGGTCTTCAAGGTAAAGAATATATTTCTTTTGTTTAGTGTTTGAACTCTGCCCTGTTATGATTTATACTTCACTGTGGTTTTTTGTTGTTGTTGTTTGTGGCTTTTGTTTTTAAGAAACAAAACCAAATCCAATACAAAATGAAAACAAATGAGTACCCTCCAGACTATAAAAAAAGATTGTGCAGAAAATATTTTTAATTAACTTTAAAAAATTATGGGGAGGAAATAGCTATCTTGAGGATCTGCCATGTGCTAGAGAACATGCAAAGTGTTTTACAAATATTATCCTGCTTGGTGCTCATAATTAAACTCAAAAAACATTTATTTTTAGCTCTGTTTGCTGATGCTATAGAATTTAAGGTGCAAAGAGGTAAAGTGACAAGCCCGGAGTCATACAGACACAAATGTGATTTATGGCTCTACCTTTGTCCAACAGAGATATTCATTCATTCACACTGTAAAGCAAATCATGTGTATTTCTCATTATTATTTTTTTAAAACTGTCACATAACAATATATTATACTGAACATGAATTTAGATGTTTTCCAGAAAATTCCAATATCAATTCAAAAATCTGACTATAATGGGATTTCTATAGAGATAGAAATTTCCAACCTATCTGGTTACGTGGGTAGAATTAAACATTACACAGAATCAAAAAAGAATTGCATTGGGAGACACCCTAGAGATTACTGGTCATTACTTGAGATTACTAGTCACTGTCCACACTATTAAGTAGCCACATGTAACCATTTCAATTTAAATTAATGAAAAATTAAATGACATGAGAATATTTTATTTCTTAGTAAAACTAGGCACATTTCAAGTGCTTAATAGTCACATGTGGCTAGTGGTACCATATTGGACAATACAGATTATAGAGTATACCCATTATCACAGAATGGTCTATTAAGCAGTAATGTTTTATTGCTTACCACTTTACATTTGAGATGAAGAAGCAGGATTTCACAGAGCTATTGTTTGTCTAAAGCTCTGATGCGCTTTCTCATCTAGTCCTCTTGTCCCCACACTACACTGTCATGAAATAAATTTAATATGAAAAAAAAAGTAAACAGTTATAGGAAGAACTACAGGAAATGTACGTCTTGCTTATGACATGCCAAAGTGAGGGAATATGATAGTTTGTTTCAGGATCTTGTTGTAAACTATAGATTGATGTGAAAGGTAGAATTTATCTGCTCAAAAACATGTTTCTTATTAAACTGTTTCATAATCCAAAAGGACAAAATAAAATGCCGTGAAATTTGGATCAATAATTTCTTTTTCCTAAAGGCAAATACCTGCAAGAATTTACTTCTTAGTTTTAAGTGATCACCACTTAACAAGGAGCGCTTTTCAAATGCTCATTTTGTGACCACATGAAGTGATTCATTCAACTGTACTTAAAAAATGAAATTTAAAATGGAAACTACCAATATATGTTGTGAAAAAGAAAACAATTTATAGATATTTTAAACCTTAATTCTTGCAGTATTTGGAGGTTGTCTTGTCTTCATCAATACTTTCATATAACTAATCATATAGATTATATATCTGATTCTACATTTTCTCATTTGGATCTAAAACTTCATGAAAACAACCACAAGCACATAGATCAGGACATTGTTATTGAAACCAAAAAGGGGTTTTCTCTACACTTATTTGGTATTAACTTGTAGAATCATTTGACTGCCTATTTTCCCTAGTCATTAAAGCTGACTGGAAATAATGCCCCACCAGGTCTGCAATAATACTGACACTACCATGCTGTTAAATTGTATTAATCTATTAGGAAGGATTCAAAATGCTTTAGTTATTAGCTTTTCTCACAGTGTTCTCCTAATATAGGGAAACAGCTAGCTAAATTCTGATTCACAGGGAGGACAAATGAAGCTCAATGTTGTGCTTATCTGAGAGTTTTATCAAAACAGAGCAACTTAAATGTCTGATCTGATGACTCACAAATGATCATAAACCATCCTAATTTTCACACATGTAAAATCAGTATTATTGTATATAGTTAAAGGACCCTGATGGATGTAACATTTTATGAATATACTCAGTGTATATGTGGGTGAGTTTATCAGTTAGGGTGACTTATCTTTGCTACATTCTGTGAAGTAGACTGGGTATGGGGCTAAGTCCTGACATGATTGTAATACTTGAAGATACAGAATCTTTCAGCCCCTCTAACCCAGCACATCCATTTCCACCATTAGAGGTATCTCATGAGACAGGTTAGACAAATATGAGTTTTAGCCATAATCCTTCAGTGCAGAAGGTTCTGAGTTTTTCAAGTTTATTGCCCACATTACTTTTGTCTCATCTAAGTACTTATTCTTTTTTCATTGCTTTCTTTTCTATTCAGTTTTCCTAAATTGTTGTGTGATTGTTGGCAGCCACCTTGTGTTAAAGGTGTGCCATGAAAAACGGCTCAAGAAGGCAGAGCCTGCACGTTGGTAGGCTGTGTGAGGGGCACTCTGGCTGGGCTGATTCACGGGTGGCCCCAAGTATAGCATCAGCTGGCCTCTTTTCCTGGGCTACTCAATTTCTCCAGAGGCATGTCCTCCAAACTATTCTCAGGACAATTATTTTCTGGAACAACTGCCCCCATGAGGGAAAAGTCCACACTGGAGTTCTCTTCTTTGTGCCTGATTGCACAAAATGAGGTTCCAGATGAGGTAAGAATTAATTAGGAAAGGAAAGAGTTGGGCTTTCAAAGTCAGAGCTACTGACTCCAGGACATAAGTACTAAGCTACCTATTGCCCCCACAGCTGTTTCACCCTTCTAATCACATGTCCCTTCACTTGTTGTACCCTATTATTTCTACCATATTTGTCCTTTGATATGTTTCTTTTCCATATTTTTCATCTCTCAATGCAATTTAAAGGACACAGTCCCCAGACCAGTGGTTCTCAGACTTGCCTGAGGTGTGTGAAAACACAGGCTGCTGGTCCTCACCTCTAGAGATTCTGATTCAGTAGGTTTAGGGTGGAACCTGAAAATGTGAACAAGTTTTCTCCAAGTGACGCTCATGCTGCTGATCCAGTGTCCACGCTTTGAGAAACATTACCATTGAGGCTCAGTTCATACAAAGGTCACCTGTCCTTGACCACTGGTGAAGAGCTTCTAATACCAGTCAAGATGGGCTGGGTTAACATTTGTTGAAAGCCTTATTTACTTATGACTGCAGGCAATAGTCACTTTGATATTCAGAGTCTATTTTTCATTTTCTTTGTATATTTATCTCTTCATTCATTCAACATATCTTTAATTGCATAATAAGGTGACAGCAGTGAGCTGTTCAAGCAAAGGAAATAGCAGCATTTCAAAAGAAGACGGGAAATAATGGGTGGTTCATGGGAGCTACAAGTGCCCAGTTTAGCTAAATTATAAGGAACTTGTTGAATAGTAACCACAATGGTTAGTTTTATGCATCAACTTGCTTGGACCAACATGCCCAGATATTTGCTCAAACATTACTCTGGATGGGATTAATATCTAAATCAGTTGATTTTGAGAAAAACAGAGTGTGCTCTATAGTGTGAGTGGGCCTCATCCAATCAATTGAAGGCCTGAACTAAATAAAAGGCTGACCTCCCTGAGAAAGAGGGAATTCTGCAGCAGACAGCCTCTGGACTTCATCTGCAGCATTTGCTTTTTCCTGGGTCTTCAGTGTGACAGCCTTTGGGCTCAAACTGTAAAATCAGCTCATTCCTGGGTGTCCAGCCTGCCAGCAGATATTGGACTTGCCAGACTCCATAATCATATGAGTCACTTGCTTAAAATAAACCTCTTTCTATATGAACACATCCTATTGGTTCAGTTTCTCTGCAGAACCCCAACTAATAGAGTAGTGGAAGAAACGTAACAGAGAAAATTTGTAATAAGAAGTCTTTACAATTTTTAAGTTGAAGAAAGACAAAATTAGACTTGTGTTCTAGGGGAATGAATCATGTGGTAAAGTGTAAATTGCATTGAGGACAAAACACAAGGTAAAGAACATTCACAACAACATGGATGGAGCTAGAGGGTATTATGCTCAGTGAAATAAGCCAGGCGGAGAAAGACAAGTACCAAATGATTTCACTCATATGTGGAGTATAAGAACAAAGGAAAACTGAAGGAACAAAACAGCAGCGGAATCACAGAACCCAAGAATGGACTAATAGTTACCAAAGGGAAAGGGACTGGGGAAGATGGGGGGGAAGGGAGGGATAAGGGCAGGGAAAAAGAAAGAGGGCATTACAATTAGCATGTATAGTGCATGGGGGGCACGGGGAGGGCTCTGCAACACAGAGAAGACAAGTAGTGATTTTACAGCATCTTACTATGCAGATGGACAGTGACTGTGAAGGGGTATGTGGGGGGGACTTGGTGAAGGGGGGAACCTAATAAACCTAATGTTCTTTCTGTAATTGTAGATTAATGACACCAAAAGAAAAAAAAGAAAAAAAACACAAGGTAAAGAAATACAGTAAGGGGGGAAATGGAATAGATGTTAATAAGAGTTCAAGAACAGAAGTGACACTGTGATTAGGAGGGATGGGACAGATGTGAGAAGCAACTGGTGATGAAGCATACAGGTTCTGGAGTCACAAGTATCTGGATTTGAAACCCCAGCTCTTTTCTTTCTTATTTGTTTGAGTTTAAGTAAGTTCTAGAAACTGTTTTCACTCAACAAATACTACCTCTTTACATATGTATTTATATACATAAGCTAGCTCTTACACATGTATGTGAGCTCTTACACATATACACATATAGATATGTTAACTCTCCATATATGTGCTGTCATATATATGTACCTATACATATATGAATGTGCATAAAGTACATGGTGCAATAGTTTCAGATTAATATTTTAATAACTTAGCAACAGTTTGGATAAGAAATTAAAGGGAAAGGAGGCAAATTAGGTACCATGGAAAAAGTGGTAACATTAACAGAAAGACCCAAGTCAAAAGGGTTAGCTATTTTGGAGTAGGAAACAAGGAAGGGTAATGAACTTGAGGTTTGTTTTGGAACATGATTTACTAAATTGGAGCCCAGGAAGAAAATTCAGGTGGTCAGAAGTGAAAGATCAATAATGCATAATAAAGTTATTGGGGAGAAAAAAAGTATTTAAATCCAAAACAAGTGGAATGAAGCTGTCAAGATTTTATAATATTAATGTGTATATTTTTATTAAAACAATATGAGACAAAGACAGAAATATTAATGAAATGGAAAAATACTGTATTTACAGTCATTTATTCTAGTATACTTATATTTGTTAAAATACAATCAATTGTATGGTATAAATTATAATACTTATATTTGTTAGAATACAGTCAATTCTATGGTATAAATTATGTTTTCATCTCTATAAAGCTTTGCTGCTGTTTAAAAATGGGACCATGTGTTGAGTACCATTAATTAGAACAGTATTAATTTATTAATGTTGAACTATCAGTGTGAGAAATTGTGGTCAGACACACATATTTATGACTACTTGGTGTGAGTCACCTGTTATATGGAGGTTCTCTGTCATATTTACTTCTTTCTCAGAATACTCCCCCTGGATCAGTACTTTTCTAAGCTGTGGAGGAGGCTCTTATTTCTTTGAAAATACATAGCTCCATAGTTTGATCTGAACCCAAATTCTATGGGATCTTGATAGCACCTAGATATGTGTACTAGTGCACTAGTTATAAGAAAGGATTTTTTCATTGGAGTATAGTTGATACACAATATTATACTGTTTTCCGATGTACAACATTAGTAACTTGATAATCATATACATACTAAAATGCTCACCACAGTAAGTGTACCTACTCCATTACCATACCAAGATAGTACAATAATACTGGTTATAGTCTCCATGTTGTGCTTCCATTCCTATTCCTGTGACTAACTTATTTTATAATTTGAAACTTCTACCTATTTATCCCCTTCACTTATTTCACCCATCCTCCCCCACCACCCCATGGTACCAACAGTCTATTGTCAGTATTTATGGGTGTGTTTCTTTCAGAAGGGATTTTTTTACCCAATAATTATAAAAATTAAACCTTTTTATTGGTCAGAAATGCCTCAAGAGCATTCTGTGGCTAAAGATTTCCTATTCTTTTTGGGTTCTTCTCAGTCACAAAGGAAGTTGTAATGAAAGTTTTTGCATGGTAAGACAATTTTATTTCAGCTACTGTCTCCTCCCACCATCTAAAAAGTTTATGTGCCACAGACCATAAAGAATACAACTGAAGGCAGAGACTCACAGGATAGCACCGAGGTCATCTGCACTCTGCAAACACTCTTCCTATGCACCATCTGTGGAAAAGCACAGTCAGACTTTTCAAACATCTGTTTTTCAGGTTATGAAAACCGAAAACATCTACAGATTTCAAATAGCTGTGAAAACTTTAACACAATCTGCCATTTTGGAAACTAATAACAGTCAGGATACATTATTTTGCCACCTCTTCTTCCATGCTTTATTTGTACAATTTTTCTATTATCCATTAGTCTAGCACTGAGTCTATTTACTGTATCTCTGGGCATTTTTTAGAGTTAAAATAACATTGTAAATTGAAGTAAATTGAGTATTTATTGTCCCTTCATACTGTCAAACTTTGACAAAAACCAGAGCAAAAGCTTTTGAAGATGGTCCAGAATCCTGCAACAGAAGGGGATGTGTCAGGAAATCGACTTTTTGAGGTGGCAAAGTTCCTGGCTGCATCACGGCTGGGCCACAAATTGGCTAGTGGGCATTTAGGCAAGTGAACATTTACAGAAAGTACTATAACAGGTGACTACAGAAGGTGACTGGAAAGTGACCCCCAGCAAGGACCTAATTTGTTCCTGCTTTATGATCACTCATAAGTCAATCCAGTTTTTTCCCTATAGATAAAATGTTACAGATTTCACCTAAATTTCTGAAAACCCATTCCAATCCATAACAAATTATAAAAAAAAAAACCCACCAATACATGCTTTTAAAACACTCATTAAGTCAGTAAAACCAAATAGAACACAAAAGCCACTTTGTAAATGTCCCTTACAGTGGACTAACCTACATGAGTGAAAAGGGCAAGCTTACTTAAAAGGCAAATCCAGTGAAGTTGAGAAAGTGTTATCCTTCAGAAACAGTAAACTTTTTGGAAACAGACATTTCTCTTTGCACCAGGATCAAATTGGATTCATTAAAAAAATTTACTTATTACACCACAAAAGCCTTTGAATTGGTAAACTCTACAAACTGACTTGCTCCTAACATTTTCAAGGGCCTGAGGTACACATACTGTGTGTCTGAATATTTTAAAGTTACAAATCAGGCTACAGTCCTGGTTCTCACTAGATGCTTGAAGCCTGCTCCTGCATGCACCCCATAGCTGAGGTGCAAGGGGGTATCTGCTTGGGTGGCATCGCTGCCCAAGAGCCCAAGCAACCTCCTGAATCTGCCGGCCTAGGGCAAGGCAGGGACTGGTCTGGGGTGTGGGGTGCCGAGGAGGTCACTGGGCCTGCCTAAGCCCTTCTGGGGCCGACCTGGTCAGATTCTCAGGGAGTCAGCGCAGGTGGAGCCTCCTCCCACCCTCCTTACCTTTCCAACTCAGGATTCCAGGCCAATTCTAATCACTTCCAAATGCTACAGGGCCGAACACGCAAAGGGATGGAATTCAGTGATTTGGAGAATCCAGTCGGACTAAACACCTAGGTGGGGTGATCTGAGGCAGCCGGCTTAAACAAAAGCAGCTCCTTTCCCTGGCTTCCAGGACAGACTGGGATTTTCTCCCCTCCCCTCAAACACACACACAGGCCTCTCTCAGCTTTGCATTCTGTGTGTGTGTGTGTGTGTGTGTGTGTGTGTGTGTGTGTGTGTGTGTGTGTGTGTTCAGAGGGGAGAGATTGGTTCCAAACATTCTTCCCAAGTAATTGTGTTCATCCAGTTGATTATGAAATTTTCAAAAACCTTCCTTAAAAGGTCAGAAAGAAATAAAGAATAGTTCTGGTGTTTTGATTTATGTTGCTTTCCCTATTATAGCACGGGGCCCATCTCTGAGGCCTTTGAAAGTAAGACTGACTCAGAAGAGATGCATCTAGTTCACAAGATTTAATGTCTTCTTCATTGCTCTTCTTCAGTGTCTAGCAATTCAACCACATATTCAGGAGAAACTTCTAGTTGTCTCTTGTCAGCTTGTTGGTATTTTATTATTTCTTATGATACAGTATTTGGTATGAAGCCTTTTAAATCTTGAAAGGTAGAGTATCTCATTAGCTTCTTATGGTTAGATTTTCAGTAAGAATGACATTTGCCCCTCAGAACCCCCCTTTCAGTAGCAGTTCACCCTTCAACATCTCATATGGTTCTCTGGCAGTGGTCAGTCAAGAGGCCTTATGTGGGAACTGGCCCCAGCTTGGGAAAATGGCCCAGGACTGGACAATCTGAGTATTTCATGCCCTGGTTATATGATTGGTACATGACAAACCAGACTAACTGGAGTCCAGAAATTCATACAGAGATGCTGGGAAGAGCTTGCTCTCTTTCTCAGGAATCAAGAGCCCATTGGACTACGAATGTCTGAATCATCTTGCTGCCTTATGGAAAGAGCCTCTGAAATTGAGCCAAACAGAAGCAAGGCAAGAAGCGAGATAAAGTCCTAAGGACAAAGTGAGATCTCTGAACCCAGCTGTGTCCACTTGAAAAAGCCAGTCAATCCCTTGATTTGGTTTAAACTAGTTTGAATTAGGTTTGTGTCACTTGCAACAAAGGGTGAACTGAATAATAGAATTCTGAAAGCAAAAATTCCATCTGATCCCAAGCAAACCCACCCAGCCAAATCCTATAGGCATAGCATTTTATAAACTAAACTTGTCTCTTCCCCCCCACCCCTGCCAGGGGGAAAAGAAAAATCTGCTTTTCCTCCTGTAGCCCAGGCAAAAAACCCTTTCTCCTGGCATTCCATTTCTGCAAGTACTGCCATACTTCCTCCTGAATATTCTCAAATTTATTTTCTCTCTTCTCTTACTGCTGCTGTGCATTCCATACACTCATTTATTTTTCCCTGAACTGTAACAATAAGCTCTTTCTCACGGGTTTCCCCTATTTCCAGTTTTGCCCAATTTCAAACTAATGTGCTGTTGTCAGAGGGAGATTTCTTAAGCACACATTTAAACAGGTGACTCCTGCCTCCCCATGAGTAGCTTCAAACAGTCATCATGGCCCGAAAGATAAAGTTCAAATTATATAGCACAGGTTAGTTAGCTCCTTTATAATTTGGCCTTAGCCTGAACATTTAAATCTGGTCTCTTGCCACTGCTGTGCCAATAATCTGTGGTCCATCCATAATAAAGTCCTCCAGTTCTTTAGGCACACTGATTTGTTCACACATGTTATTTCTCCTTTACCTGGAATGGCTTTTCCAACATAGTCCTCCACAGAAAACTGCTATGTGCTTTTCCAGACTCAGCCAAACCTTGCTTCCTTCTAGCAGATTTGGTCTTTCAAGGTTCTATATAACCTGGAAACTCTAAATCCTTCTACTTCATAAGCTCAGCATTTCATTTGTACCCATTACTCTTAAAGTCACTTAGGGAATCTGTGAGGTGTCATCCTAGAGGAAGAGGTGGAGGAGAAATGTGCCCTGGAACTTTGCTGTAAAGAGGCAATAGTTATTATTTGTTGTTCCAGAAGCCAAAACAAATGCAAAAATTCAGACCTCTTGATCCTGTACTATTTGGCTGGCTCCATATACCCATGGATTGCACATTTGTGGTCCCGTAATCTAAGCTGTAAATACACACGGGCATGTGCTGAAATCGAAGGGGACACTCCATGCTGTTTATGACCTGCCTACTTCAGTATAGCTTTTCCCAGGGCCCAACTTGTAGCTTTGTCTCTGAACCTCGAAATGAGGGATTTTCCTGTTTCCATCAGCTTCTTTGGATATTTCCACGAGGTCTCTGGCTTGGGTGCGCACTGCACTCTCCCCACTTCAGGTTACTTTGTAGGGCGTATCTATTGTACCCAGCCCACTGGAACTCACCCCCTACACATAAGCCCCACTCTAGGGCATATGGGTACTTCTTAATACTGGCTGGAGCCTCCTTTCAAGCCTGGTTAGCAGGAAAGACAGATGTTGGCTCAGTCATGATCACAGTAATCTTGAAATGCAACTAGATGTTTTTGCAGTTACTTAGCACTCTTTGCCTCCCTTTTCAAGACTCTAAATGAAAGGAAACAAAAGTTCTTGTTTATTTCTCTAAAATGCCTGCCTGCAACACTGATTTGCTCATTTTGAACCAGAGAATACAGTTGAAGCCAGCAATAGTGTGACTCATTCATTTGAAATAATTATTTCAGTCCATCTCAGCAGCTTGGCTGTTGAGGCTTTTAAGGCAACCACACCTGGTTAAAAAGTGGTTTATCATTAACTCTCCCATCACATGATGCCAAATGCTGGATTTTGAGAGTCATAGGTGTTCAGCGAAACCCTCGATACCCAGATGAGACATGCTGAATACATTGTGCGCATTCTGGTAAATGCATCAAGGTAATAATTACTTCCACATTTCTCCCTTTAAATACACATTTTCACTCAGGGCCACAGTTTGCCCTTATATATACCCAATGCATTTCAGATTTCTGTGTAATTTAAAGAAAAAGCATTGCTGAGGTGAGCCAAATTTATATATGAGTTCTTTGTGTAAGTTATTTCAGAGCCACAAAGACTGTGTCCCCATGCTTATATGCAGTTTGTTTCCTCATAATGGCTTTCTGCCATCAATTGAAATACCTTTCTTACAGTGCCCTAGATCCCAATATGAAAAAAGTTTACTTATTTTTTTATTATTTTTTTAAAGAAAGACTTCTTATGTATGTTTCTAAGACAGAAGGACTGGTTTACATTTCCAATGCCTTCAATCTGGACATAGTAAAAGAGGTGATAGTTTGGGGGACGGGGAGGGAATAGTGAAGTCTCATGCCAGTGGAAAGAATGGGCTTGTTTTCTTGCTTTTGGGAGCAAGGAGATCATATTAACTATAGAAACTGAGGACAGAAAGTATCATAAAATGTCTTTATAAGACAGAGCAAATATATTAAAATGTTTCTTTGTAAAACATGTAAACTTATAATATTTTTATGAACAGAAGTACATTATGTCCCACTTACTCATTTTCTTACTTGTAGAATGCATATAGTATTTTAGTTTCATAATACTTTGAAATCTTCCCCACAGTTAGCAAATAGATTCCTGCTTTTACTACTGTCTGTTCAGTATTGACTCTGTCATTTCAAAATAGCATTGTTCATCTCCATACATTTGGGTTTCATTATTTTTGGGGAGCAGCTTTATTATTTATTTGGTCACAGGTCTTCCAGATAGGATTCTTAAGGATAGCTCTCTTAAAAGGAGCAGATAAGAACTGCTCCTTTTAATTATATTTGACTCAAGAATATTTAAGACTTGATTTGGGGGTTGGGTTCTCTTTGTATACTGTTTTTACATTTTCCTGAAACAGCTGACAGTTCATGGATGTGTTGGGAAGTCACTAGGTTTTACTGTATTTCTTACTATCATTCATGCTTTCTATTAAAGTACTTATTTAAAATAACACAAAGTTTTGTGTGTGGTTTTGGGAACATTAAACTTAAGTGCATCCTGTGAATCAAGTATGTGTCTGTTCAGAGACAATCAAAAAGCAAAGCAATTGAAAACTCAAGTGCGACGTTGTTATATTTTATGGAAAAGAGTATTTAAAAAGCCAGATATTGTGGTGCCAGACATGGTACTTTAATGGTTAATTCCTTGGCATCCTGTCAAAAGGTAGAACTTGTACCTGGAATAGGCTGATGGATAAAAACGTCGTAGCTTTGATTTTACTGCCTGTGACCACAGAAAATTGTCTATGCAAGTCTTACCTGGCTAACCCTGTGATCAGTCATGGGACCAGCACTATCCATGGAGCTTTAGTGGAGGAAGTTTTCCAGGACCAAGGAAAATATTTTTATGGTGTTTGAATAAGCTTTAAACTAAAAAGGACTTTTGAATACCTCAACATGAGTTAAATTCCAACCTAGACTTAATTGGTCTGTTCTCCAAATGAGAATCGGAAAGCCTGCTTTGCTTCTGAGTTTACTAGAGCTGGCAACTGAGGCAACTGACTTGCCAAATAGGGGTGGAATGATAAGGATGAATCCATATTAAATTTTATCGGCCTTCCTCTCTTGTCAGAAAGTTAGCAAATGGTATTAATTAGCACATTTGTCCCTCCCTTCCACCTCATCTCTAACATTTGGGGAATGATTTAACAAAGCTCACCATGTGCCAGGGTCAAGATAAATCTTTTACTTGCATTAATCTCATTTGATCCTCCCACCTAGCCTATGATTAGGTTAGTTTATTAAATTTCCCAAGGAAATTAAGGCTCAGAAGGGGCAAATAATTCTTTCAAGTGCACATGACTATCAAGTATAAAACCTGGCGTCTGGACACTTTCAAGTATGATTACAGAGACAATGCCTTTACCCACTCAACGGTACAGTCTTCTAAAGGACAACTGAAACCATCAACACAAACAGACACCAGGGTCTGTCTCAGAGACAGACAGGACATGCTCAGCATGCGGCAGCTCCCTCTCCTCTTTCTCCTCATTCTGTAGGGACAACTTTCTTCTAAATTGCTGTTTGTTTTCATATATGATTCTACAAGGATAACTATCACAGGCCTGGAATATTAACACTGTATTCTATATGACCACAAAGCTGTGTGTTAATATGTACTTTTGAACTAGGACCAAATTCACTGTGACATACTAGAACATTGCTATTTGGCAGGGACAGTGCCTATGAATTTATCAAACACTGTGAATAACTGATAAAATATGAAAAATTGCAGGAACATTAGATTAGATATTGTTTGACTTTCCATGAACAACCTCAAAAAGTCAATTGTGTAACTGGTGTATTCATCACATTGTTATTAACACATTTATCTATGAATGGCTACAGTGAGAGATTTGCCCATTGTGACAACAGAGAAAAATGTGACAAATTCCTCCAAGGACACATTATTTTCCTTTTATTATATAACTAAATGGCAAAATGCATCTACCAGTACATAACAGTACATTGAAACCAACTGATAGAAAAAAAACCCCAACTTTTCTTAAAAGCAAGCTAAACAGCATGATGAAGTGTTATCAAAATCATGGAACTTTAGGGCTAATATGATCACAGCTGTGAAGATTATGAGCATGGGCCCTTTTAAAGAAACAAATGCTATAAAACAATGAAACTTTATAATAATAACACACATATGCACCTTTGCTTATGCACAAACATCCACACACACAAGCGCACTCACATCCCCACACATATGAGCACATGCATGCCCTCTCCGGAACACATGCTGTGTCACATTCTCAACTCTGGATTGAGTTTTTAGTTGATTAAACACATGAAACTGAAACTATCCAAATAAACTCTTTTGGCAGTTATTGAAAGTCTTTTGAAGTAAGCCAGAACGCCTCTTCAGTCAATGTTTCCATACTGAATCAGTCCCTGTCACAGTGATATTATGTTTATTTTTTATGTTGGAACTTGGATTTTTTTTATTTCATTGCAGCAGCTTTGCGAAGATAAAAATAAAAGGTAATAAAGCAACATTCTGTGGGTTTGAAGACCTCCTCCTTGGTGAAAGCTCCGGCTCTAATTATTTTTACAATCTATTTATAGTAATACTGAGCTGCTACTTTGTAACAGTAATGTAAGATTTTTATCCATTCCAAAAGGGAAAATATTGTGTCACCTCTATGAACCGATAAAGCTTAATAGTTGGTGATTCCCTCAATCCTTTTGTTTCCCGGGCCATGGAGTCTCCTTAAGCTTGTCATTGTGACAGGATTTGACTGGGAGGGGCCCCTCGGGAAATTCTAGAGGTAATTTGGGCACATTTCCCCAAAAGTTTAAGTTTCCTTTTTTCAGAACCCTTTATGGCTCTGAACATTCTGACATACAGAATTTAGAACTTGGGTACAAGAGACAGTGAAATTAAATATATCCAAAAATTAGCTCATAACTTTCTACATCCCACATAAAACCACTCCCTTTCTCCAAAAGTCCCTACTTTGGATAATGGCATGAAACTAAGTCTTGAAGCCATAAACTGAAGATTCACCTTCATATCCTTTCCTACTCACTGTATCTAGTTTTTTATCACATGCTGTCTATTCGACCTCCAAAATATCTCCTGTTTCTCATCTCTCAGCTCTCTCCTCACTGCAGAGTAGAATCTCATTGAATCTAGCCTATTAATTTGCCTGCCACTAGCCTGTGCTTCCTGAAGTCTAACTCTGTTGCCAGCAACCCTACTTCTAAAGCACAAGTCTTATCTTTAGGAACTTTGTGACTAGGAAGAGCGAACACTTTTCCTTAATAGGCCATTTCTTCTTATCACTGAATAATATTCTATTGTCTGGGTGTAACAGATCAGAGTTTTTTATTTCACCTTTGTAGTCTTTGCATCTATCTCAGAGCACGACACAATAAATGCTCACTAACTGAGTAGACGAGTATCAGCTCCTTTGAACCTGACCACAGTGGGACATCTAAGGTTCCTGTAGCCCTAAGCCACCCTCCCTTTTCAGGACACTGACCTTACTGATTTCTAAATATGCCCGGTTGTCTGGAATATCTCCCAGGACATGGCATTCTTCTACCTCTCACACCATACTCCTGCCCAAGTCTAGCGAACTCCAGTCCAGCCTTCAATATTCATCTCAGGGCATATTCCCTATGGCGCTTTCACACCTCCCTCCCGGAGCACTGTGTTCATCCTCTGTTGTAGCACAGTTCATGTATGGGTAGTGCAGACCACTGAGAGGTGGCCAGCCCAAAAGGTGTATCTATACCCTAAGCCCCTGAACCTCTGAATGTGACCTTGTTTGGAAAAAGGCTCTTTCAGGTATAGCTAAGAATCTTGAAAGGAGATCATCCTGGATTATACACACAGGCTTTAAATCTAACACAAGTGTCCTTAAAAGGCACAGAGGAGACACATGCAGGGAGGAAGCAGACATGTGAAGGTGGAGTCAGAAATTGGATTGACCACCAGCCAAGGAAATCCTGCAGCCACCAGAAGCTGAAAAGATTTTCCCCTAGAGCCCTTGTAGGGAGCATGACCCTGTCGACACCTTGACTTCAGACTTTTGGCCTCCAGAACTGAGAGAGAATAAATTTCTGTTGTTTATAGCCACCAGGTTTGTGTTAATTGGTTACAGCAAACTTAGAAAACTAATAAGGGTAGTTATTTATACATCTGCCTCAAACTAGATCTTGAAATCCAGGAAGGGAAAGATAGTTGTTTTATTTTCTTTAAATAGATTTTATTATTTTGAGGAGTTTCAGGCTTACAGAAAAATTGAGTGGTAAGTACACAGTATTCTCTTCTCCAGTTTTCTCTATTAACATTTTGCATTAGTGGTATATATTAATTATAATTGATGAGCCAACATTGATACAGGATTATGAACTAAAGTCCATAGCTTACATTAGGATTCCCTCTTTGTTTTGTCTAGTCTATATTTTGACAAATGTATAATGACATGTATGCCCTATTACAGTATTATGCAGAATGGTTTTACTGCCCTAAAGGCTCTGGTGCTGTACCTATTCATCCCCTTCTCCCCCTAAACCCTAGGAAACACCCATCTTTTTATTACCTCTATCTGCCTTTTTCAGATCGTCATATGGTTAGAATCATAAAGTATGTAGCCTTTTCAGACTGGCTCCTGTCACTTGGCAGTATGCATTTAAGTTCCCTTCATGTCTTTTCGTGGCTTAAAAGCCCATTTCTTCTTATCAGTGAACAATATTCTATTGTCTGGCTGTAACAGATCAGAGATTTTTATTTCACCTTTGTAGTCTTTGCATCTATCTCAGTGCATGACACACAGTAAGTGCTCACTGACTGAGTAGATACTTAAATAGATACATGACAGATGGATGAATTGGTTGAATGAACAGTGAATGAATTAAGAAGGTTTACTGAATATAAAATGAAAGTATGACTTTTTATAAAATGATCAAAAGTAAATATTATTTTCTTGCTGTCACTGAAAGCACCCAGTGGCTGTCATTTGGGGGTTCTGAGTTAGTTCTGGTTTCTGCTTTGCATGGACATTGTTGGTGATAGATCCTAAAGCCGAAGGACTAAACATGAACTGATGGCTAAAGGACACTGAATCAACTCCTTGTTAGAAGGGAAAAAGGAGACTTCAGCCTCCAAGAGGCATCTAACTTGTATGCATAGGTTGAATACCCTTTGAGTTTCATTACTGGTAACTTTGGTTATTGATTTTTAAAATGGTTAAATGGTAATGAATGTAACATTAAGAATCTACTTTAGCACCAGATTTCATACTGAATATTATCATTGCTCAGCCACATAGCTGAATGGCTAGGATCATAAATGTTTTATTCAATTACCCTTTTATTTTACCCCCTTTTTCTTCTAGAAGAGGATCTTTTCATAGCATTTTAATATTAATGAATGAAAAGATATGAAGTAGAGGTTTTGATTCAAAATTTTTTTGAGAGTTCTTGTGGGGAGAGGGGTTTGTTTTGTTATTCTGTCTAAATTATATGTTTGAATTTTTTCATAGATAAAAAAACATTTTATAATAATGATGAAGAGAACTTAAGATAATTATATTACAAGTGTGAGTTAAAGTACTTTTAGCCCATCTCAAAGAAGAATTTTTTATATCCCTAAAAAATTCTAAAAGACCTAAAATTCTGTCTTAATAAGCAACTTAAGGATCTAAATGCAAACAATATACATATATATGTATGTGTTGTACATACTGATTTATCTATAATTTAATGTATTTTTCAGACAAACAGATATTCCAAACTTGTGTTTTTTCAAAGCAAATATGCTTGAATCATATTTAGAAAAATACTAGAAAATAATTCTAGAATAAATATTTTTCACAAAATGACTCACTTATCTATCAGCAAGCAACAGGTAATGCATAGTCAAGGAAATATTTTGGGTGCCATTTATCATCAAATATTTAAAATTTCTTTATTATTAAAAAGAAGTTTCAAGAAAAAAATTTGAGTAGTGTCATAATGTTGTCAGACTATAATATGATTTTGGGTGCAGTTGATTTCTGACTATGACTTCAGGGAAGACATAGGAAACAAATCTATTATACCACTTCACTGTAAATTCTTTATGTTCAATCAAATTACTGATACATCACAAATGGGAAGGATTGTCCTCCCCCCATGTAAGACTATCCTTAAATAAACTACAAATTCATATTACCATCTGGCAATGGACAGAAGCAGATTAATCATTTCCTTTTTAAATAATGAAAAAATTCCCTTCAAAGCAAAAAATATCAGACAGGGAAAAAAACCTATTATTTTGTTTATAATTTCCAATCGTTTTCAGTATATGAAATCCTACAACATGAACTTGCTTTGATCAAGCTAATATTACTTAGCTTTATTTGTTTTCAATATATGCATTTATTATCTAAGAAAATTTATTTAAGAAAAGAACAAAAGGAAAACTCCCAGCATCTGGTTTTTTTGGAAAATGCAGATTGCTAAACTTAGCATCTGGGTTCCCCACAGAACTCCAGCAGCTGCTTCCCAAACACCTCTAACTGTGGTCTTCTGCTTTTGCATTCTTCTCTTCCCTCTTGTTTATGATAAAAATTTCTGGCACATTTATCATCTTTGGTAAAAGTAAATTGTTGAAATCTTCATTGCTGCCAGCTTGCTGGTGAACATAGAGCTGAAATCTGTGTTTTGAAATAACCTTTTATTATTTGGTTGATACTTCTTTTCTGCCTGTAGCAATGTTGTTTTGGTTTCGCTTGTTTTTAAGCTTCTTTGATTTTTGCTACATACTTTGACATCTGACTAATAGAAAAATGATTACTTCTTTTCTTAGTCATATTATATGAGTGGTTCACTTCTTTTTCACCCTTTTTTTCTGTTAACCTCAGATGCTTCTAGTGGTGCTAAGAAATTCATCACACAGCTGTTCAAAAACATCTCCATTACAATCCTAGCTTGTGCACTTTTACAATGTTATGAAACATGCCTATTTAAAAATATATAATTAAAATGTTAATGTATGTAGAATTTATAACAGCATTTCTGAACACATTGCCTGTCTCAGGAGTCAGAGCAGGCTACAAGAGAGACTGTCCTGGTACAACGATTACCTAATGACTTGTAGGATAAGTAGTTGTTGCTCTAATAATTTCCCTCATCCTATACCACTTCCTTATCATTTATTCATTTTCATTCATTTATTTTTTCCAGTGAGCCTTTGTTGACAACAGCTTATTTGCCATGCACTACATTAAACATTGGGACCATAAGATGACTACGACAGGGTCACTGCATTCAAGCAGCTCACACATCCTGAGAAATACCCTTGCTCAAAAGGAAGAGAGGCTAGTATTAAAGACAAGAAAAAAATGGGAGCAATAACATATTTCTCTGATATAAGCACAGCTGAGAAAACTGTAGTATAGTAACTTTGGAAAGAAGAGGAATTTTCTAAAACATTTTAGATTGGGAGCACACATTTGGATTTAAACACACAGCTTTCTAGAACCTACTCAAGATGAAATGACAAGGGTGTTTGTGACATTCTTGCACCAATCTGAAGCCAAGCATGGCACATTGATAAAGTCTGGTGCTCACCAAATGGAGGTGCAGGGGTTTGGGGTGCAGAGAGACATTGGGAAATAAAGGAACATAAAGGAAGGTGAAACTGTTAGAGTTTGAATATTGAGAAATTGGGTCCTCTGCCCAACTTGACAATGTTTTTCATGTCTTTTAGCTGGGATCTTTCATGTTCCCACTCAACTCCTCTTCATATTTGAACTCATTCATTCCCTGTTTCTTAAGTATTGTCTATAATTCTTAAATTTACTTCTATGGCCTAATAGTCTTACTGGAGTTCCATACCCATATTTCCAAGTGCCTTGATGTCACTGTCAGTTCTCTCATAGGCACTGACACAGCTGAGGCTCTTTCAGGTCTTCAAACTCCATCCATAGCGCCCCTGCACCGCACCACCACACACCTGGTTTTGAAGCCAGAATACTGTTTTGCTTTTCTTTCATGACACTTCCCTGTCTCTAAAGGTTCATATCTCATCTGCTACCAAGTCCTGTAGATTTTGACTCTGCCATAAATTTCGTATCTTTTCTTGCTGTTCATCTCCACAATCACTAGAAGGCCTCTCTAGCTGTATTCTGCCCCTTCTCCAAATAATTCTCAATAGTGCTCCCAAAGAGATCTTTTAAGTCAGAGCTAATGATGATACTTTGACTACCTAGAATTCTTGACTCTTGATTCTTCAAAGGTTTCCCAATACATTACATTAAAATTCAAACTGCAACAGGCCCTGAAGGATCCCACATGATCTAGCTGCTGCCTAACTTTCCAGATGTTTCTTGAGCCCCTCTCCTCCTTGTTCACTCCACTTTACAGTGGACTTTAGGTCCTTTGAAAGGACATGTTTTTTCCAGACCTGCAAACCTTTACACATGGTGTCTTTCTACTTAAAATGCTCTCTGCCATCATTTGCCTTTATTTTGCCTTTGTATGATCTTAATCTGTATAATTTATAATTTCTTACGAAGCAAAAAGCCTTATCTTGAATGCTACATGCTTTACTCAGCTTGAAATAACTGAGCTCCAGATATACACACAGCATTGATTCAGGTCTTAGTTTTGAGGAGGATCAAGATCTCTCAGAATCTAATCCTGTCTTCCCCACTTCTTTGTAGATATACCACCTTAGAACTCTTCCCAATACACTTTTAGAACACAATTTTTTTTCTGAGTCTGTTTCCAGGGAACCAACCTAAGATAATATCAAGAATGGTCCTAGGAAACTGACTGTAAAAAATAATCTTAGAGCTGCATGACTCACTGACTGGCCAGCCATAAAGGACACCTTCAGCGGTATTAGGAGGGGCATGGAGAGCCTCTGGCATGCTCTGGTTAAAAATTCACTTTTGAACCGGAATGGGATACCAGTAAGAGGACACAATAGCAACCGCAATATTTCTGGAATGTAGGAGGGATGAGAGGATTTGTAGCTGTAAACTTATGGAAATAGGTGGTTCTTGATAAGTTCCACGATCCACTCAAGAGAGATCATGTCAGGCTCAGAGTAATCAATCCCTAATTCAATGCAAAATATAAAAACCACAGGGCATTACTGGCTGCATTTTAAGAAACTCTAATGCCACAGAAGGAAGAGGGAGCAGAAGATCAGATACATGACTATCCTAAGAATAACAGAGCTTCAGATAAAGCTGCATTCTCAGTCCAGCAGTTCTTGTGTGCAAATGTCAGGACCCAAATAAGAAAAGCAGGGGACACTAAGATATGGAATGAAGACTCCTAGATAAACGCTGTTGAAAACTTTGAATTCACAAATCCCCTGAACCTGTTGGGTCTACAAAATTGTCCCTGTATCTTCTTTATTAGAACTTAATGACACCCCTTTCTTGAAGATTATGTAAAGGTCTCAAGTAAGGCAGGTGCCTTACAAGACAATGCTTACCTCTCCAATAATCTATTCCCACCTACCATCCTGGCAACCATTTCAATATCTATACCAAAGATAAACTTTAAAAAGTCAAATGCCAGCATAGACTGAACAGGAATGAAGTGAGTCTTTCAAGGGGGTTCCAAGGACCCTATACTGAGCTCCAGAATCTGGCTGATACATATCAGCAGGGGCAGGGAGAGACTGTATGGAGCTACATTCTGAGATGCATTCAAGGAAGCAGACATAAAACTGATAAGGAAAAGTTCATTGATACAGGGTACTTTCTTGTGGTATAAGATTTAAAACTCTGGCAAGGATTCCAGGAGACAGTTCCAACCATAGCTAAGATGACTCTTGGAAACTTGCAGAAATTGATGGTCTGCCCTAACTGAAATATAAATGCCAGACGTGCTGTAGTAGTTAGAGCAGGAAAGTTTCAAAAGACCCAGAGAGTTGAACATTCTGGAATCAACATATATACTTGAGACTTGAAAACCTACCAGTTGACTAGGTTCTGTGGGTGGGCCTGGGGAACATTCCATTTATCAGATAAAGAATGAATGCCTCTTAAGAGGAGCACCATCGTTGAGATGTTCAGTGGACGATGTCTTCTGCAGGTGATGGCTGATGGTAGGATATTCTGTCACAGTTCTGGGCTTCCTCATCCCAAGAGGATGATAGTATAACAGAGTGATAAGAGGCAGCTGGCAGCATTTCACCTCATACAACAATGTGGGTACAGTTTTCACAACAAGCAGCACAATGATACTGCAACCAGGGAAACTCTACCAACAGAGAGGTTTGCAGGGGATTAATAAAATAGTATTACTATAGACAAGAATAGATGGGCAGCCAAGAGAGGTATTTCTTAATTACACAATGAAAATTAATTGCGAGAAGAAGAATGTAGATGGACACGTAGAGGGGGCATGGAGTGTGAAGAATCTTTGTAATGTATGTTAATGCTACTACAGAGCATGAACCCCAGAAGGAACTAAATAACAAAGTAGAGAGAATGACCAAGACTTAAAGTTAGCCAATTGCTGTCACTGGTCACCGCAGTGCTAGGACAAGGGGAGCATAAATGGAGTTGCCACAATGGTAGGAATGGACACTCTGCATGGGTGATCACTCTCCAAGACTGTTCTAAGTCCTGTCCCTGCTCAATATCTAACTGGCCAACACCAGATACCCATGCTGAGTCTCTGATATGATGTCAGCCCTCAAGAAGACCTGCCAATACTTGGCAGAAAGTTTGATTTAATTGGACTCCTCTCACCTAGAATGATCAGCAAGTCAAATTCATATGCTGGTTATACATTTGCCTTGCCTACCCACCAGTCTTGGTCATCTACAGATACATAGAAAAAAATATATATATATATATTCACACAGACTGCATGACTATTCCTCAGACAAAAGGACCCACTTTATAGCCACTGAGGTGTGGCAATGGGTACATGACCATGGGGACCCACTGGTTCTGTAATATATAAAACCACCCTGAAGTTACTGACCTATTGAATGGTGGAAGGGTCTCTTAAATATGTAGCTGATCCTATGCATCAGTGGTTTGAAAGTGTATTAATTTTCTAGGGCTGCCATTGCACAATGCCACAGGCAGAGTGGCTTGAACAACGAAGATGTATCTCCTCACAGTAAAAGACCAAGGTGATGGCAGGTTCAGTTTCTCCTGAGGTCTCTCTCCCCAGCTTGCAGATGACTGCCCTCTTCTTACCTCTTTACACAGTCCTCCCTTTATGCATACACATCCCTGTGTCACCCTTTTGTCCAAAGTTCCTCTTTGTATGAGGTCACTAGAGTGGATTAGACCTCATTGTTGGGAATGTGTGTTGCTGAGAGCTCATTGCCATGTCCCTCACTGTGAATTTCCTTCAGCTGCAGCAGGGAATGACTTACCCATGGTTATGAACTTTTCTGGGGAGTGGTGAGGGGAGGGTCTATAGCCAATGACTGTGTGATACAAAGCTCTTGTCCCCTTGCCTCAATTTGGAACAGCTTTGAAGGGCTATCCCAACAACCAGACCTCCCATAGTATCAGCTGAGACTTCAGATACAACCATCATGTGGCCTAACTTCTCCTTCATTCCAGTCCTGCTTCCTCATGTCTTCATAAGTCCCTGAACTCCACAATAAGGCTTTGTAACTTGTATGAGTCTTTATTTATTTCTATCTTAATTACTAAGGACAGGACCCAATAATTAATTGATTCAAGACAGGACCCATAGTTATTTTGCTCACCCCAGTATCCCCTTACATGTGGTACATAATTGATACTATTAAATGGTTCTTGCTTTTCTTTCTGAAACTACTCAAACTAGAAAACACAACCAATTTTTTCAACTCCCCTTCACCTTCCTCCATACTAGTTCTTCAGTCACTGTCACAGAAAACCTCAAGCATGAATGCATGCAGTTGTTTGCCTTCTCTGGGATGATGAATTCTTACAGAGATAATAGTACCAACATCCAAATCCTGCCATGATCTGTAGCCTCAACTTGTTCCTCAACACTGTTTACTGATCCTTTTACATTCCCCTAATTCAGCTGTTTTTCTCTTTCCATAAAGAGCTAATACAGCTTCTCTGAGCTCCTGAAGCATCATCCCCTTCTCTCTAATCCAGCTTTTTTTTTCTAATCCAGCTTTTTAAGGCTATATTCATTTGCAAAATATATACACCTATGCCTTTGTGTATGCTTACTTTCTTCATGCCAAAACTGATCAGAAGTACTTTTTGTCTAAGTTTATTGGTACTATTGTTACATGTCCTTTCTGGCTAGCACTCATTCTTGCTCCTGCCCTTCACCAATAAGCTTCTTAAAAGAGCTGTTACATTTACTATTTCTGCTTCTTCACCTGCCAGTTCTTTTCCAACCAACTTCAGCATGCTTTGTGGAATCCATCATTCCACTGAAATTACTCATACTAAGATTACCAATCTCACAGTAATAAATACAACAGACTCTTTTCGATCACCAGATTACAAACCCTTTCTTAAGAATGTATGACAGTGTCCTATCTTCCAAAATGCCCTCTTTCTTGGCTTTCCTGACACCTGCCAGGTTTGTATTCCTTCCATCACCATTCAAAATTGTGTCAGGCAACTTTGTTGACCCCCTGTCTTCTGGGTCTCCAATAATTGCTGCAGTATTCCTGAGTCCTTGGCACTTTTTTCTCAATATTTTGAAATGCTCAAAGGATAATACCACTCAGTTCCTTGGCCTTATTCACTTTGTCCAGAATTCTAGTGCAAATCTCTATTTGAGGATCAAATTCTACTCCATCCCCCATTCTCCTCAATGCAACCCCACATTTCCAAACCTGAATTCATTATCCTTCTCACTTCTCTTCCACAGTCATATAAAATATTCCATTCAGTCAGCAACACAAACCAGAAACTTGGGATAATACTTGACTATTTCTCAACTTTCCTGACCCCAACCCACTGCACAACTACCAAATAGAGCTTTCTGAAATTGCACCCAATTTTGTCAGTCTCTCACTTAAAATACCTTCAATGATCTACAGCATCCCCAAAACAAAATCCTATTTTGTTTGCAAGACCCACTAGGCATTTCAGGAGTTGAACTCCCCTCTCACCTCTTAAAAATAAGCACATTTCAAAGAATTTCAGTATCTAAACTCTGAGATTGTGGTGGAAAGAAAATAAGCACTTCAAATGTAGAGGCTTGAAAAACAAAAGTTTTCTGAAATATTAAAAAAGAAAATGAAAAGTTGTACCACAAATTTATTGTCTGCCTATGTCACAGGAGAAAGCAAATTTTACAAAGTAAAGCTCAAGTAAAGGAGTAAAGGGAGACTTTCAAACTTTCTTATTTAAACCTTCTGGCAGAGGCTGAAAACTCAGCAACTTGACTTACCAAAGACTGCAATCAATATAGTGAGGCTTAAGACAGATCGGAATGAACAAGCTGCCTCACAGACTCTGAAGGTCATTAGAGTTTGATAGAGTCAGAGCCAGACACACCATATGGTTGCTGAAAATTTCACTCATCAGGAAGAGCAATAAAATTGCAGTATATTTCTAGAGGCATAAAACTCCTACTTATTAAGGATAAAAAAAAATAACCACTCACAGAGAATTTCCTGGGAAGGAAAGTAAAGCAAGATTAGAACTCTTCTAAAATGCCCTTACAGTGTTTATGCTACTTACAGCTATGAAACCTACAGGAAAATGCATCCTAGGGGCCTCAAACCCCATGCACAGAAACTCCAGCCTGCTTATGAATTGTCTTCAGACATTACTGACTCAATATCTACCCACAACTGACAGATGCTCATCCAATGGCCTTTTTACCCAGCACATGTCCTTATTCAATTACTCCCATGCATTTTCTTCTATTCCACAAATTTTTGGAATGAAGCAAGTACTATTTAAAAAAATAATAAAACTACTACATTTAGGTATCAAAATAAGTCTGCCTCTGAGTCACTGGTGAGAAATTTGACCCTCTCATATTGCAAATCCCCAGGTCCTAAGGATTGTATATAATCCAGAACATTTGAAGAGGACCCTCTGGTTTTTGGGATTTCATTTTCTATTGGTCAATACACATTGATCAAGTGGGAATGGTCTCCTGAGGGTAGGAGGCACTCCTGGTTCCTTGCCAGGCTTGGCAGAGGGCATCTTGCCCAAATTTACAGCTTCAGTGCCCACAATCCAGTCTTCCTAGGAGTACCTTGAAGCTATTACCCTCTGAGGTCCTGCTACCCCTCACAAGTAGCAAGGATCATGAGCTGTAACAGATCACAGTGCGACTTTACTTTTATTTCTTGCAGCCCCTTTAAGTCCTATTCAATGGGAGAATTCTTGCCCAATCTTGGGTGAAGGCTTAAATAGGTCCCTTGATTTCCTGCTCATTCTTCATGTAATTGGTCGCAAAACCCTCTTATTTCAGGAATTACCATGTCCAGATAAGATTCTAATTAGAACTCTCAACGTGCTTAAACCTAATCTCTTCTATAGTTTATATGAACTTTAGGTCAGAGCCTTAAAAAGGAGGCCAGGAGACTGGGAATTCAAAATCTTCACTATCCATTTATGCAGTCATCTCAAAGCCTCCAACAGCATGTTCAGTGAACAATGAACCTCCAGTACTACTGAAACTTCCCTTGGACGTACCATGTGAGTTCAAGGATTTAAAACTTTTATTGGGAGTGAATACAACAAAACCTGTTATCACAATTATCAACCTGTGGCTATTCCCAGAGACACTCTGACAGATGAGAGCCAAACTCATTCATCTCTAAGATTTTTTTTTTCCTCCTCTTTCTCTAACTTCTGATAGTAAGTGATTGTATCTGAGTCTTCTTTGTGTGCAGAAGTATAAATAATGCAATGAACAATCATAAAAGAGGAGCCTCCTCACCACCGGTGAGCTATTTATTTTTCAGTGAACAAAAGAGAAAGGCAAGGACCATTCTGGAATGCTTGCCTGGGTCCCAGAACTGAAGGTTGATACCTGCATCTTAACAGGAGCTTGAAATTGACCCAGTATTGGAATAGAGAAGTATATTAAAAAATGACTATGCTGTCAAATATTTGAGACTTCAGAGAAAAATAATACAAAGTTGAAAACAGGGAAGCATAAAAACTTATGTGGAGAAGAAACTCTATTCTAGAGGAGGGTATTGCTTTGTTGTCTTATAGATAAATTATTTCAAGGGAAAGGAAAGAAATATTTCAACTGCCAAGTGAAAAATGAGCAATGGCACTTATTCCCATCAAATGTGATGAACACTCATCTGGTTCAATTCAAAATTATTTTTCTCATGTCTCATTGTTAGTTTGTCATAGAATTTCCCTTGGTGTGTATGTGTGTATATACATGTATATGTATATATACATGTAGAGAAAGAAAAGGGAATGAAGAGAGTTTATTAGTGATGAGGAGATAGTTCTGTTGATTAATCAAGACAGGTAATGTGGGAGGAAGAGTGGTTCCTTGTAAATGTAGGACGCATTTTCAGATCTCAGGTAATATAAGTAAGGGAGTGATAGCATCTCTATCCTCTAAAAAAATTAGCATGTGTTTGGGGTCTGATAAATAACACACTTTGAAATGTATTACGATGAATAATAACTCATTTAAAGATGTAGAATTAAGATGAGGAACAAATGTGACACCAATTTACACTAAAAAAATGACAGAATGAGCTGAAAATGTTTGCTCTGGAGAATGTTTGCTCTGTATTCAGTTGGACATGTAAGCCGAGAAACATGTTTGAACACTGTTTGCAACCACCATGTGGATCATAAGATAAATGTTTCTTTAGTGGCAGAGCAAAATGTAGAGGGAATTGTGTTTGGATCAAAGATAAAATGGGGTATCTCAGAAGAAAGTGAATTCTCTGCCATCTAATGTGTTTCAAAAGGAGATGTTAATCATGTCTAGGATAGAATTTCACTTGGCTCATCTTTCTGCATTCATGAATCCTATCTATCACCTACTACCACATCAGACTCACGTAGAACTTACTCAAATGGGTTAAAGGGACAAATGTATTGGGATACCCACTGACTCCTACCTCAAGCAGCAGTTCCATATTTGCTCCTACTGTTGACCCTTGAGTTGAGTAGAGAAAGTAATCTAGATTCACAAAATACTTTTGTGTCTTAGACCTTCCAAAATGGATAGTTTCCTCAACCGGGCTCTAAATCAATTCTACAGAATCCTGTACTTCTTTGTTCAATTAATCCATACTCTACTTTTTCGTTTCCAGTCATGAAACTATTCTTTACAGACTTCATAACTTAAAAATTCATGGGATACATTGACAGACCAAAAAAAGTACTTTCCCTTTTCATCATCTATACTATTGTGATTTATGACCTCTTTTTATTTGGTTTTCTGTCTTTCATTTTTTTAAGCAGTAGGTGAAAGAATAGGAATCAGTTCTTTGAACTAAATTGTATATAAATATCTGAACTGAAGTACAATAACGGGTCTGTTGTGCATCAAATGGTAGAACCAGTAAGTTAAATAATGTAGCTGCATAAAAATACCTTATTATTCATATTATAAACACCTTTGATTTTACCGAAAGACAGCCAACTACAGATTAGCCTTATCACCTTGGTGTTTTGCAGAGCAACCATGCAGCATATAAACTTGTACGGGTATTTGTTTTCAGTATTTTCTAATTTTTAAATGGAGGTTAGAGTTAGTTCATCTTTAAATTCGGAATATTATTCTATACATACGGAGCTATATTTTGTCCCATATGGTGTCATATTTATTTCCACAAAGGAAAAGTGATGACAGAAATTTTTTTTAAGTTTATAAAAAATATGTATTAAAACAACAGTAGATTTCCCATAAACCAAAGAATTCAGTACCTCATTTTTCAGCCAGTTGAAGGAGCACCGAGAAGTATTGGCTTTGGAAAAGATGCTTCTTTCCAGCCAAAAGTCTTCAGAGAAGTCCAGTAAGAATAATTTCCATTCAGGAATTCCATCTTTCATATGCCAGGTGTCAGGACTGTCAAGTCTTTGGACTGTTTAGTCTTATCAAACCTAATAAAACAATCGCATATAACCACTAGGAAACATTTTGTTGCTCTTTTCTGTGCAGCATCACTTTTAAGTTCAACTTGGTTTATGAAAAGCCAGTTTTACATTCCTGAACATCTTGTTCGGATTTCTAAAGATTTTTCTTGAAAGTATGTCAGTATAAGAAGTTATTCAAATATACACATAAAACAAGAGTGATATTCAAAGGCTTATATACTGAACATAAACCAGACATAAAAGTTAAATGATATTCTTTCTGGGGGGAAAATCAGTGGTAGAAATCTTTTAGCCTTATCTTACTAACAGTTTGTAGGGAGTCAGATGAAGCTCGCTGGATGTTGCTTTGTACCAAATATCTGAAATTCAGAACAGAAAAGGTGTGTGGTGCACCTTCTTGCACCATGACTCAGTCTCATGATACAATGGCCTCCCTTTAGAGCTTTGAGTTGAAAACATCCTTGTTTTCATAGCTTGTAATTGTACAAAAGGAACGGGATGGAGTGAATTCTCAAATTAAATATTTAAAGTGTCACTTACAACTGATATTATTTAAACTAATTCCTTAATAACATGTTATTAAGTAACATTAATAACATTTAGCTTAATAACACTTAATTAAGGTTTCTTTTAAGTTTTCCATCGATATACTGGTGAATACAAAAGCAATTTGTTTTCAGAGGCTGATATAATTGGTAAGTGTTGCTTTGGCACTGGATAAAGTGTGATATATATTACATTTTTGTAAACTTCTTAGGTTAAATTTCTCCTGATTTAGGAGAGAATAATATAAATCACTCCTTTACAAACTTATCCAGGGATGGTTGTGGATAATCTCAACAATTACTGAATGGCAATTAATAAGGAGATAAGTAGTTATAGAGACCAAATGCCAGACTGTGGGCTAAGTGCCTCATCTAACAGTTTCAGTTCAGTTGTCTCTGAGGTGCTCAACAAGACTTGCCTTTCATTAAGGGAAATTCTAAGCCATGATTTGTTTTCAAGTTATAGTCCTTTTGATCTGTTCTGATATAAATTATAGTCCTAAATTCAAGGATCCTGTCTGAGGTTTAAGACCAAGTCCTTGACCTCTGCATTAGTTTTAGTAGGTTGCACATGGTTTATTCTGTCATGTCTGCGTCCTCCTCTCTCAGTAATGACCTGATTCTTTACATCCTCCAAGAATGTTTGGTCCTGTTTGCTTTAACCCTGTTTCTCCAGAGACTGAAGCCCAGTCCTAATACTTGCCAATGGGTCCTGATATTTTATTGCTGATCTCCCCAATACCCAGTCAACAATCTGTTGTAGGCTCTATGATAACAATCACCACTTTGGAGTCAACACTAATAATGAGTAGAATAGAAATATTCATAACCCTGTATATTCTTATAGCACCATGATGCATTTGAACATCAATCATATTTCCCATGCTAAAAAAAAAGTTGAGAATCACTGATTTTAGGAATTACTAAGGTAATGTGGAAATAAAGTTTGTCATTTTGTCCACTGAGCATGTAAAATCCTCAAAGCCAGAGATCCCTTTTCATCATGGTATCCCTTGCAAGCAAAATGGGATCTGGCCCAGATGTCTCTGTCCTACTTTAGATAGGGAGGTCTAGTTGCTGTATTCTAGTCCTTTCCAATCTGTGTCCTGAGTTTAATTCTACCATTTGATAGCTTCCTTTAAGAGCTTTGGCAGCATTAAAATTTAAAAAAATGTTTAAATGAGATTAGTAGCTGCAGAAATTGGTGGCAGTAAAGAGCAAACTATTAATAAAGAAACTGAGGTGAAAGGGAGAAGAAAAGAGGTATGCCTCTTATTACCTCTAGAAAGTGTTATACACATAGAATAAATCAAGATGACTTAGTGACTATCCATAGAACCACATTTGACAAAGAACACTTACTTAAAAAAATGAATATTTAGTGGAATAGTATATGACCCAAATCATCTCCAAGGTTACTTAATATACTTGAATTACAGTTTTTTTCCATCAGTACCCATGGCAGGTGATATCTCCAGGTCTGACAGTGCATTGTCATAGCCATAAACAGGCACTAAATGTAGAATTTTCTCCCCTGCAGTCAAGAAAGCAAAGAACGGAAGACAACATAATTCAGGTGACCTTGATTCTTCTCTAATTAACAAAGTAAAATTTATACATTTAAAAATGCATAAAAGTTCACAAATTTGGGTACATCTACCCTTCTCAGTAGCAAATGTCTAAACAAAAACCAAAGCATTATTTTATTAATAATTGATTATGAGATAAAATATGAAGTGAATATTAACCAAATGTGAAGATTAATCTCTATTCTGCTAAATAAGTAAAATTTGAACACAAAAATATGAATTATCAATGAGAATAACTCATTTAAGTAATGCAGGGGAAAATAATGTACTGGGTAAAAGAAGTCTTCTGTCCTTTTCAGAGACTGCATTTACTCCACTTTGGTATTAGACAGTATATCCTTCCAGCCACCTCATAAAATAATCATGTAGTAAGTGAAAATGGAAATATTTTTACCAAATGTCAAATTTCATAGGTTAGTACATGCATGTTCTGTAAAATAATTTCTAAGTGATCATTTTTATATGGGTGTATAAATACTTCTTGTAGCTTATACAGCTCAGTAGTACATTACCCCTCTTTGAAGAAAGGTTCTTGAACCCCAGTGATTATTTACTGGATTTTGTAAGAATAGTAAAATTAAAGGCCAGTAATTAGAGCACTGTAAAACTATATATACAGAAAGAGAAAGCACTTCTTAGGAAATGTACATAAATAATTGATAGGGGATTTTACAATATTCCTCAACAACAGAGTAGGATGAAGTCAGTACCACTAAATTTCTTAGCAACATGTTTTCATGGAATCTCAGTCTACCGGTACTCTTATCTCTTGTGTAAAATATCCAGAGTTTCACTGAATAATTTTAGTTGAAGTTTCCATTGACATCAAAAATTGACTAAGTAAGAGTTAGGTGTGAAGAACCTTCTCAAATGAGTACTGTTAACATGACTTGTTTCCATATTTATTTTACCCATATCTCTACTATTCTTATTTTTTAAACATATTTTCCTTCAAACTTTGACCTGGATGTTCTAGGGTAGTTCTTCCTATTTCCTGACACTTCCAAGTATAAAACACAGTCACATATTACATCTAGTGGGGATCATGATTTTTTGTCTTAAGAAGAAGGTGTGCTGTGAAATTCAACATAACATCTTTCTAATGTCTGGTGATGGTCAGAGGTCAAGGTGGCATATAACACTGTCACACACATCACAGTGAAACACAAAAGATGAATATTCATATGCAAATGCATGTAAAGATGGCTCCCAGTGTCTTCGAATATAGAGGGCCACCCAGTTATTAGTGTGTGTGTGAGATCATTGAGAATCAAGTCTTCCATCTCTTTCAACTAACTTGTCTCCAGTAAGTTATTTTTCATGTGTACTTTTAAAATTCCTTTATGATTTCAAAACATAATCTTGACAGAAATGTCAGAAGTGTAATTCATGAGAACTCATGGTAGCAACCAGAAAACATTTTCAACAAGTTGGAAACTACATATTATTAATACTTCACAAAAGGTAGCAGTTTGATAATCTTTTTAAAATTAGTGTTGAAGAGAGAACCAAGATGGCAACATGAGTAGAGCAGCGGAAATCTCCCAAACCATATATATTTTTGAAAATACAACAAATACAACTAATCCTAAAAGAGAGACCTGAAGACACAGGACAACAGCCAGGCTACATCCACACCTGCGAGAACCCAGCACCTCACGAAAGGGGTAAGATACAAGCCGCGGCCCGGCGGGACCCAAGTGCCCCTCACCCCAGCTCCTGGCAGGAGGAGAGGAGTCGGAGTGGGGAGGGAGAAGGAGCCCAGGACTGCTAAATAGCCAGCCCTAGCCAGCTGCACTGGAGCGCAGACACAGTGCATGCATGGAGTGCTGAAATCTAGGGAAACAGGACAGTAAGACCTGTGAGTGGGTCCCCGCAGCTGGCACCCTGGGGACAAAGAAAAGCGAGTGCTTTCTGAAAGTCATAAAGGGACAGGGACCCCACAGCTGGACGGAAGTGCCCCAGGACACTCAGCCCAGCAGCTGGGAATCCCAGGGAACTCTGGGTGCCCAAACCCCCACAGCACAGCTCAGAGGCCTCTCACCGCAATAAACAGCCTCCCGCCTGTTCCCCGTCTGACGCAGCTCCGCCATATTGGAGAAGCAGCCTGAGGCAGGCCAAGCCCACAGCAACTGCAGAGCTAAATAAACCCCATAGTGGCCAGGCAAGATCAGAAGCCCCGTCTGCACGCAGCTGTCCAGCACAAGCCACTAGAGGCTGCTGTTCTCCCAGGAGAGGAAGGCCAAAAACTGGCAAGAAGGGACTTTCTCTTACCCAACACATGTGCCAGCTCCCCACAAATATATTTATTGCCATGAAAAGGCAGAAGAAATTGATACAGACCAAGATCACAGAGGCAAACCCTGAGAAGGAGACAGACCTAACCAGTCTTCCTGAAAAAGAATTAAAAATAAAGCTCATAACCATGCTGATGGAGCTGCAGAGAAATATGCAAGAGCTAAGGGATGATGTCCAGAAGGAATTACAGAAATGAAACAATCTCTGGAAGGATTTATAAACAGAATGGATAAGATGCAAGAGGCCATTGATGGAATTGAAACCGGAGAACAGGAATGCATAGAAGCTGACGCAGAGAGAGATAAAAGGATCTCCAGGAATGAAACAATATTAAGAGAACTGGGTGACCAATCCAAAAGGAACAATATCCACATTATAGGGGTACCAGAAGAAGAAGAGAGAGAAAAAGGGATAGAAAGTGTATTTGAAGAAATAATTGCTGAAAACTTCCCCAAACTGGGAGAGGAAATAATCGATCAGACCATGGAAGTGCACAGAACTCCCAACAGAAAGGACCCAAGGAGGACAACACCAAGACACATAATAATTAAAATGGCAAAGATCAAGGACAAGGACAGAGTTTTAAAGGCAGCTAGAGAGAGAAAAAAGGTCACCTACAAAGGAAAACCCATCAGGCTATTATCAGACTTCTCAACAGAAACCTTACAGGCCAGAAGAGAATGGCATGATATATTTAATGCAATGAAACAGAAGGGCCTTGAACCAAGAGTACTGCATCCAGCACGACTATCATTTAAATATGAAGGAGGAATTAAACAATTCCCAGACAAGCAAAAGTTGAGGGAATTTGCCTCCCACAAACCACCTCTACAGGGTATTTTAGAGGGACTGGTCTAGATGGGAGCACTCCTAAGACTAAATAGATGTCACCAGAGAAAATAAAATCACAGCAAAGAAAGCAGACCAACCAAATACTAACTAAAGGCAAAAAAGAAAATTACCCAAAAAAGCAGTTAAAGGAAGAACAAAAGAGCACAGAATAAAACAACCAACATATAAAGAATGGAGGAGGAGGAATAAGAAGGGAGAAAAATAAAGAATGACCAGACAGTGTTTAAAATAGCTCAACAAGTGAGTTAAATTAGACAGTAAGATACTAAAGAAGCTAACCTTGAACCTTTGGCAACCACGAATCTAATGCCTGCAATAACAATAAGTACATATATTTCAATAATCACCATAAATGTAAATGGACTGAATGCACCAATCAAAAGACACAGAATAATAGAATGGATAAAAAAGCAAGACCCATCTCTGTGCTGCTTACAAGAGACTCACCTCAAACCCAAAGACAATAGGAACAAAGAAAGACTGAAGGCACAAAACAGCAGCAGAATCATAGAACCTAAGAATGGACTAACAGTTACTAAAGGGAAAGGGACAGGGAAGAAAGGGAGGGAAGGGAGGGATAAGGGTGGGGAAAAAGAAAGGGGGCCTTACAATTAGCATGTATAATGTGGGGGGGCATGGGGAGGGCTGTGCAACACAGAGAAGTCAAGTAGTGATTCTACAGCATCTTACTACACTGATGGACAGTGACTGTACTGGGGTGTGGGGGGGGATTTGGTGAAGGGGGGACCCTAGTAAACATAATATTCTTCATGTAATTGTAGACTAATGACAACCAAATAAATTAATTAATTTTAAAAAATTAGTGTTGAATTATTTTCTAATGTTTGAAATTTTCCTCTTTATTCCTAAAGTTTTCATGTTATTTATGTAGAATGATGTTAAAAGATTCAGAAACATTCCACAAATATATTTTATTTATATATTATATAAATATAAATGTGTGTATATATACACATATATCACAGATCCTTTGGAGAATACTTATCTATGTATTCCTGTTATGCCTTGACTTTCAATCCAAAAAGTTTTGAATAAGATTCTATGTTTTGAATAATAAGTAATTTGTTAGGATCTAATGAAACTTCATTTTCTGCAGGTACAGTTTCGTTAATGATAATGCTCATTTTTTTAGCTAGCTTGTCTTCTATAATTACCATTCCAGATGGCATTCCATTGTTCCAAAATTAATGCCATTTGCCTTCTTTTAGGAAAAGACTGTATTTAATAGGAAGTGTGGGCAGTGTTTTTCTGCAAGAAGAGAGAGAGAGTGTAGCTTGAGGAACAATATTAGGCTTTACAAATTGAATTGTTCTTCTAAGAATTACTTCCTAAAAACTGATGTAAGCAAATAACTCTTCCAAGTCTCTAAGAACTGTTTTACAACAGGAAGTATCTCAACAATTCGCTGAAAATATTTGCATCTCTTTACTCAGGAAGTAAGGAACAGAAGTGATTATTATCTCTTTTTCTTTAAAGAAATTCATCACAGTTGTCATGTGTCATCCCAGACACACCTTAGTCATAGTGTGTAACTCTACTGAGAAACACTAATACACTCTTGAAATTTGTTTCCCCTACAATGTATTTACTGTGTGAGAAGGAAAAGACTTTTATTTTATATTATAGTCATCTCAGTGCCAAGCTCAGAATCTGACACAGATGCTTGATAAATATTTCCCAGATGAATGAAAGTTGTCATGGTCTCAGCAGCTGCTTGGCCTTCTCTGAGTAAACCCAAGGACACTGGACTCTCTTCTGGCTTACCACACCAGCCCTGCCCCCAAGCTAAGAGGGGCTTCAAGGACATCTCTTCTTACCTTTCCAGGTGATAAGGATTAAGAACTCCTATATTTTGTCTGGGAAACATCAAATATTTAGATAAAAGTTATGCAAACTATTAGGAGGTAAAAAATATCACATAAGACTGAGAGCCAGGCAAGAGATCTTTTATGAGAGTCCAGAATAGCACCAGCATACTGTTAAATGAAGGAGGTAATCTAGGTGTCTAGACCTGCCAGGTTCTCCTTTCTAGCATTCTACCACTGTTTTGCCCACATTATACACTAAGTTTGCTTATATTCATAGGCTGCTCTTGCACTCAAAATACATAAACCTAGATGAGATATTTTAGGAACTTGCTAAGGTCACTCAGGAATGTGTGGGTATGAGCATCTTGCCTCAATCTGCTTTTCACATTTCTTTTCATAAAGAGTAACATTTATTTCAAATTTAATTTTACACTCTCTTTGTGTGACTTATTCATCAGTTGAGATTTTGCAGGTTATGAATTTTTAATTCCTATAAAAACTCATTTTTAAGGAGTGGATTTTTGGGTTACAATGGTTAAAAATTCTGGTTCATCAATACTTTATTTCCATTTTCCTTTTCATTTGTACTTTTGAACTAGTGTCTACTCACAGACCCACAGAACCATTTCTCTTCTAATGTTGTAATGTGTCAGTTATCAATAACAGTGATCTAAATGTCCCAGTAAACTTTGTTTCCAGTAAAAATAGGGATAATAGTTTTTAAATTGTTTAAAATGTATGATGGACAGTGTTGGGGGGAGGACTTGATAATATGGGTGAATGTAGTAACTACAATGTTGCTCATGTGAAACCTTCATAAGATTGTATATCAATGATACCTTAATAAAAAAAAATAATATTTTAATCAAAGTTGTATGTATTTTCAAACAGTTCCATAATGTTTATTATAAAAATATAGCACTCCCCTACCTTAAAAAATGTATATATGCTACATATTAGAGTTTTATGGTTATAATTTATATAAGGACATACCATTATAGAATTCTGATCATTTCACTCATGTAACACACTTGTCATACTGAGGGAAGACAAGTGATTGCTTCTCACAGCCCCTTGATGATAAAGCTGAAGCAATCCAAGTCTCCCTTACTTCTCTTCTGCTTTAGGTTCTTCCATTTAGTTGCTCTATGTTGGGGGCCTTTCTAGTGGACGCTGATTGTTTTTTTATTAGCCTGGCATCCATTCCCCCTCTTCTGGTGTAAGCACCCTGATTTTCCTTGGAGGGCCACCTAAGTCTCAGTCCTGTGGTTAGAATGTGTCTGACACTGCTCCTAGATACAGGACTGGACGTGTGACCTAAGTTTATCAAATCATTTACATCACATTGATACAGTGGTTTGTTCAAGGATAGGTAAGTCACCCAAGCCAGACTAACAAAACTCAATCCCAGAACTTTACTTGGAACTATTAGGAAAAAGAAACTAACTTTGCTCAATTGGAAGGTGTCATGGATATTTTGGACATAATGTGTAGGAGTTATTGGGAAAGAGGATACTGTAGAGGGATAAAGAATTGAAGAACTGAGATTATCCAAGCAATGGATCCAGCTACACCAAAGCCACAAATCTCTACAGTTTACAGTTACATAAGCCAACAAATACCTTTTTTCCTTAATCAGTTATTTTGCGTGTGTCTGTGGGGATGCGGAGAAGGAAGCAATCAGAAGATAACAGAGGGGTAAATTTTCATTTGCAACTGAAAGCATCTTAATAGTTGGTTTTATCTTTCATTTAAAGAAAGCCTTAAATCAAATTTCTTCATTCATGTGCAGAATAATGAAACCTTCCCTAACCCTCACACCTCGTACTAAATCCTCTGGATTTGGAACATGAACCTATATATAAAAAGTAGACCTTCAAAACTTACAGAAGAAAGCTTATGATTAAATATGTCTAAACTTGGGTAAAGCAAAGAGGTTTGCATTAACTACATTTGATGAATCAGACAACAAAGCACAATGCATAAAAGGATAAATTGATAAGCTGAACTTATTAAAATTAAAATCTGTCTGCAAAATGTCCAGTTTAGAGAATGAAAGGACATAGCACAGTGGGAAAAAAAATATGTGCCAAGTGTGTATGTGAAAAAGCTATTATATCCACAATATATAAAGAAAACTCAAAATTCAACAATTACAAAACACCTAATACCCTAATATTTTTAAATAAGCAAAAGATTTAAACAAATATTTCTCAAAATAAAATGTAAGAAGAGCAAATAAGCATATGAAAACATGTTCAAGATCATTAATCATTAGGAAAATACAAATTAAAACCACAGTGTGACATCATTGCACACTTACTAAAATATCTCAAATCAAAACAACTAGCAATACCAAATAGTAGTGAGCATACTGAGCAGCTGAAACTCTCATACATTGCTGGTGACATTAAAAAATGCCTCAGCCATTTCCAAACTGGAAAAGAGTTTGGCAGTTTCTTTTAAATTCAACACACACCTATGATATAACCAAACATTCCCACTCCTAGATATCCACCTAGAATAAATGAAAATAATTTAAATTAACAAATTAAAAAGTATACACTAAAACAAACTTTAAAAAAACCATTAGAACACCACAGTAAAAATTTCCACAGGCAAGACCTACTGACAGATGTCAAAATGAGTGGGTAAAAGTTTAAGCTGAAACAATAGATTTGCATAGTATATAGTAATTATGACAGGAAAGGATTAATAAGTTTAGAATGGAAAATCATGGCAGACACTGCCATAAACAAGCAATTAATTTTAATATCATAGTGATATATGTCAACTTCAGGTACCCTCTGATGTGATGTACTGTGAAGGGCACATCACTTCTGTGATACATTCTTTCATTAATTCATAGCCTCAATATAATCATGAGAAAACATTAGACAAGCCCAAGTTGAAGAACTTTCCATAAGATAATTGACCAGTGTGTTCCAAAGGTGTCAGGTCATAAAAGACAAGAAAAGACTGAGGACTGTCACAGATTGGAGGAGACCATATGGGCATGACAATTCAATACAAAATGGAATCCTGTATTAGATCTGGAACAGAAAAAGGACATGACTGAAAGAATTAGTAAACTTTGACAAAGGTCTGTACTTTGGTTAATGCTATTGTACCAAGGTTAATTTCATAGTTTTGGATAAATGGTTTGTTGTTTCATGAGATGTTAACATAAGAGAAAGCCAGGTGAACCGTAGGTGGGACTCTGTATTACTTTTGCAATTATTTTGTAAGTATAAAATTATCTTTCATATAAAAAATCAATATTAAATATTAAAAAAATCAAACTTCTTGATTATTCAACTAGTAGTAGGTTATCAATGCTGTTCATTCCATGCTGCCAGTTTGGGAGTTTTTATTATTTAGGACATTTTCTTATTTTCCCCCTAGTTAAAGAGAACCATGGAAATATCTCAAAACATCATAGGTGTAATTTTTATTAGTTAAGCCCAACCTGTTTCATCAAACAGGCATCAAAGATTCAATGGTTTAAAACTATAGTTTATTTCTCTCCCCAAAACAGTACAGTATGGGGCGCCAGCATATCAGGCAGCTTTGGTACACAGAGTAATCAAAGACCCAGGTCTCATTCATATTTTTTTCTCTACCATCATCGAAGGTATCTCTCTCAGGTGTTATTACCATGTCCAGGTTAAAACTGGTAGCAATAAAAAGAACACAGTTAGCACTTCCTGGTCTTAAGAAATCATCCTGGAAATGGTATATATCACTTTCACATAAACTGAGACCACTGGCTTCATCTAACTCTAAGGAAGTCTGGGAACTAACTGCACCAACTAAAATTCTATTGCTAAGGAAGAAGAGAAGGGAGTTTGGTGGTTGGTTACCAATTTCTAATATAAGAATATAGAGCATTTTTGGTAGAGTCCCAATTTAACAACTGTTTATAATGTTGAGGAACTTCATACAAAGAAAGGAATCTTTAAAAAAATATAAACAGTGGCACAAATATTAATGGTAACAGTGACATTTCAATAGTAGGTTATACTTTATAGTTGCTTCTCCTGTGAAATAACACTTTTAATACCATGAAATAAATATACTGATGGCAATTTATGTGGGAAGAAAGTAAAGCAGAGAGAGATTAAATACCTAGTGGCAGCACAGGGATACAATTCTAGATATTCTGACCCAACATGCACAGTTTCTCTGCAGATTGGTTATGGATGCCCTCAGTTTAATTGGTCTGAAAATTGGAAAAATTATATCTCACCCCAATATAATTAAAATCATATTGTTAGAATATTGTATAATATATTTTGGGGGAATTAAGAGTTTAAGAATGAGTCAGACTGTCCTCCTGAACATACCTTAACCATATTTGTTCAGTGTGTAATGACTGAGTATTGCATTTAGACCAAAGAACCACCCATTCAAGGCTCTGGTTAAAAGCCAGACCTCGAAGTCTCCTGTTATTCCAAGAATACATATCCAAATATTTTATTTCCTTAATTTGTCTCGTGTGCTGGTTTTGTCCCAGAAAGTTCTCATTCAACTCCAAGTTCAAACAAGAAACTTTAGTCCCACAATCTCTCATCTCTCCTCCAATTTGTTTGGCTGATCAACCCCCACTACGGCCACACTATTTCTCTGACCCACACAGTGGCTGCCATATGTCATTACTATTTGCAAAAGAGTACTTAAAAGGGCAGGTTCATTCATAGGGAGCATGGCTAAAGAACAAAGCCCAGAACAAGGAACTCTACAGTACGAACCAACCCTCCTATGATGGAGGGGCAAAATAAAACCACTACACATCACAAGATCCCAAGTATGTATTCTAGTCCTTCCTTCCTATCCATATAAAATCGGTATGAACCTTGTAATGGGGCCACCATAATGCTAATGTGACTTTTCACCAATGGAAGTTTAGGTGTCTGAAGGGAGGAGCTGGTATATGTCCTTGCTATACGATCGTCAAACATACCAGAAACTTTTGGACAAGGTCTTGGTCTCATACCTTAAGCAGCCTCATACTGATTCATGACCATAAAAGTCGGAGAGGTCCAGGGACTCAAAGGTGTCCCAAGAAGAACAGCGAGGGGACATACTAAGATTGGAGAAGAGAAGACTGCATTTGACGGGTTGTCCCCCAATGTTTGAGGCAGCCGTAAAGCAATCTTCAATGAGGCATCTTCTTGCATTACCTAATAGGAAATGTTAGACTTTGGTAATTATTGGGAATCAGATATTAGCTCAGTATGAAGAAAAATAGGTACAAACATAAAAGGTGTTTGAAAAAAAATGGTTATCTCTGCAATGGACTATTCTCATCCTGTGGAAGGCTTCAATCAGCAGAGCAGCAGTAGGAGAGCTGGTGGTTAAGAGAATACATATTGAGCCATATAGCCTGAGTCTACAACTTTGGACAAACTCTTCTTTAGTTTCCTTGCAATAAAAGGAGAATAGTAATACCATTTATCTTTTGTAAGTTTGTGGTAATTAGTTTATACACCAGTGTACTGAGATGAATTTGCAATACATACTAAATGCTCGATAAATGTTTATAAATACTTAAGATGCAGAATCGGGAAAGAAAATCTAGCATAAATGGAAAAAAAATCACAGGGGAATGAAGAACTGCACTAAGGATTATAACGGACCTGTAAATTCCCTTTTCGACTCCCTATGGCTTCCTTCCCATATTATCTTTATTAAATTACAAAGTATGAGAGGGCAGAGAATGTCCTAAGAGAATGCCAGTTTGAAGCCCGGGAACGTGGAGCAGTGCACCATTTTACAACCAATGTGCCATGCTATGAATGTGTTACAGATATGGTTACAGGAGATAACAAAATTTAAATCAATTTTATAGTCATTTAAAATTTGATTTTGTGAAATTATTGCACGTAGTCATTTCAAGTATCAAAACTGATACAAAAAAAGCTATGTTTGTTTAGCAATTTTGTTACTCAAGAAAGCTTTCGAAAACATTTAGACTTTGTGCTTCCATGTTTCTTACTATTGATAAATAAAATACAGAAAATATAATATTTCTCATAAAGCCCCAAGGGCCTCCTCCCAATCCAACCACTTTCAGGTAATGTCAGTGTGCTATTAAAGAAAATGATTTTCTACATGAGTCATGACATTAAAATGTATGAAAAGTTCTAGATTACATACTCTTTTTAATAATTTATTGATTTATTGATTTAAATCTTTCACTAAATCCCAATATATAAATTGTCATAAAACCACCTTACTCTGGTTGAAACAGTGGCATAAGTTTTGCCAGACATTCTCCTTCCAAGGAATACGGTTTAAAAATTATGTAGAAACCACACTGCAGTGATCCTTCATGTATGGGCTGTGATCTCCTGTTGGGCAGAAGGAATTTACCCAATGGGTGAAAATTATCCAAAATGCAAGTTTTCCTTCTGTTCTTATGACCAACAAATGATGGTCAACTCCACATGAATATTTATTTATGTATAACTGAGGATCACTTTCTAGGTAAGTTATCATGCTTTACTATACACAATATTTATAAATGAATATTAATGCATCCCTGACATTTTCTGTGGGTTTTTCTCTACTATTATGTCTGCTCCCAGACAACATCTAGCAGTGTTGCAAAGCTGCTGATGTGTGGTACTCACATACATCATCAGAAATTCACTAGTGTTCAAGAAGGCCTGGTATCACTGTGCTAATCTTGAGCTGGATATATTTTTCAATTGCTTTCCTTGCTTTTAATTGATTCAGTTTTTAAGCCACCCTGAACACAATTTGCTTACACTGTGCCATTTTATTTTTATCATAATTGCTCCTCCTTTCCCCACCAAAATGGAAAGTGTAAATGGGAAGTTTATGTGAACTTTGTGCACCTAAATGTATTATGATCAAAATAAATAGGAAGCCAATAGTATACAGTGTAAGAACACTGAAATTTGAGTCAGAATATTTGACTCTTAATAGTTAAATTACTTAAGACAGTTTATTTAGCCACATTGGGTCTGTTTTCCCAACAGTAAAAAGAGAGTAATAATGCTCCTACTGTTGATCTGTTACAAACAAAGAGAGAGTTGAAAAATTGATATACTATAGAAAGTTGGTGATACCAGTTTTATCTGCAGCCAAATGTTTTCATTGATCAGTTTAGTAATCAGTTTTGTAATCCTGGACTCTAAGAGGGGCTGCCAAAGAGAAGCTGTGGGTTACCAATCTCCAATAAAAACAAATAACATGAAACAGGCTTTCACTGAATCATTTTCTCCCAGGATACCCACTGACCACTGACTAGCTATGATGCAGACACCCATTTATAAATACATTCAGGCAAAAAGTATAATGACTATTTAGCTGCAACGTGGTTGGCAAAGTTTATTTAATCATTTTAATAGTCACCTTGGATTTATCACTGAATTTATTTGATTAACTGTGCATAAGTCTGCTAAGATATATGTAAATAACATCTAATGGAAACCAAAGTCAAAAAAAGGAAAGGTGAATGAAAAGACAAATACTGGTCAATTGCAAAAAGAGAAGGCATGCAAATTAATTCCTAGATAGATGTGTATCTTATCTTATGATTGGTAGAATAATACAATACTCAACATGAAACCCCAAGAATGATCAGAAATGAAAAACACTTAGCTGACATTTATGGATATACACTTAGAGAGACAAATGTACATTGTAGTTACAAAACTGAAATAATAAAAGTAACATCACAGCATAGGCATGTTACGTCAGGTATTCTCAGAACACTGGATGGACTGACAGCTGCAGTGAACACCTATGGTCAAAAAGTCAACACTGTTACTGGTCACAGTTTTATTTCTGGTGCTTGGGGGCAGGGATCAATGGATTCTGGGAGAAATGTGAGGACTTCCCATTATTTGATTAGACTCAGAAGCAACATAGTTAAGGTCTTCAAAGCCAAACTTTAAGCTTCTATTCCTCATCTCAGCAGTACCGACCCTCCCAAGTGAAGCAAAAAGGAGGGAAAGCAACATTCTCTGACTGGCAGCTTCAGCTCTGCCAAGGAACATTCGCATTTTTCCTTACCAGGACTGCCTTCTCTGGTGGGCACTAGCGCAGTCATACAGGCAGATCTGTGAGGAGCAGCACAGAGCTGGGGGAAACTTTCCAAGCACTCTTGGTGGGGGCTGATTTCCTACTATTAAAGAAAATGGAGGAAAAAAGTATCTTTAAATCTTATTTCCATTAACATCAGGTTACCTATTCCCAAGAAACAGTCAAGCAGTTCTACTATTTATTGAGATAGAAATATCTTCAGATAGTAGATACTCTGTGTTCAGCAATTTTTACAACAAGGCAGAGATGAGTATAAGACTACTGATAACAGAAAAATAACTGACCTTACTTCTTACATTCATTGTATATATTGCCTGGAAAGAAGAACAAGCATCATATGGGATTCAAATAAGTAAACAGGATCCATTAGGCCTGAAGGACTATAAAAAACAGGGCTCACACTTACATGGGCCCCTTGTGCTTTGGAACATAAGCTAAATCACAGCCTGGTAGCTGATTAATTGACAGTTTTTGCTAGCCTGACAAGAAATCTAAATCTATAATTCGAAAGAGTTTCCAATGGTCTCTTAAAAAATACCTTTAAAATTTAAAGAAAAAAAAATCCCAATGTTTTGAAGATTAATAGACTAGGTTTCTTGTAAAGGACAAATTTAGCAGGGAATCAGTGCCTCCAAAGGCAAGGGTCTGGAGGCCATGCTGAGATTTTAACTTCTTTTCTCCTTCTCCATCAAGGAGATAAACTATCTCTGTAAGTTATTTTTTCAGAGGAAACATAAGTAGGGCCGAAAAGAGGAATGAGCCACAAGTCTTCATGGGCTTTTCTCTAAAACTTTAAGCCCTCAGCAGAACCTAGATTTTACAATGAGCCAAAGCTCCCTTGATTTCATGGACATAATTTTCCTAACACAGAGGGAAAAGGATTATCCATAGACTAGGAAAATACGTCCTCACACTGTGAGGAGATAGATTGCTATATAGATTCAGAGACAGAGGTAAACCACACCTGGTTCTTAGCAGTTCCAAGAGATGGCAAGACATTAAATAAACAAACAAACAAACAAATGCTTGTGTTACTCAATTAGGCATACAAGATCCCGGGAAAGAGTGCAGAAGGATGCTGTCTACCAAGTATGTATGGGAAGCAGCAGGGAGGAGTTTGAAGAGCCTATCGGCCCTCTCCAATAGTCATCAGAAAGCAAGCCACAGTAACCAAAGAGTGCAATCTATGATCCAGGATGACTAGACGCCACAGGTTACCTAGGACTTCCCCAGGTTTGGCACAAGGGAGCCCTGTGTCTGGGAAATCTCTCAGTTACAAGCAAACCAACACATGCGTCATCCCCCTTCCCCACCCCAACACACAACACACACAGTGTTTAAGGATATAAAATTATGGAACAAGTCTAAGGTGGATATTTCAAGGAGACTGAGTTTTTCACCTGTCCTAAAGAATGGAGACTGACAATCAGAATTCAAAAGGAAATATGGAAAATAAAGTTCTATTTTGCATACACAAGAGCTGTGAACAAGTGGCATACCATACTAAGAGGAAAGAATGTCAAGAGTTTTCCAGGGGAAAATCATTAGCCTTAAATTCTGTACTGAGCCAAAACATTGTGCAAATCACCAGAGAAATAATGTTGTCATTGTAAATTTTGTAAAATATAACAGTATTCCTGAAAAGGGTGCTTGAAGAAGTTGATCTAAAGATGAATCAAAGGAAAAACTCAAGAATAAGAAAACTGTGTAATAAGAAATCACGTGAATGCCCAAATAACAATTAAGTCTAATGTTTACAAAATGATAGTATAATTAAAGTGCTAAAAAGGGAAAAACTTCTCAAAACAGATATTTACACAAAAATGATAATTCAAAGATAATTTTCATCATTTTGGTCTATATTTACAAATTATACTTTCAATGATGGGAGAAAAAGATTAAAAAAGCATTCTCAATTTTTAAATTTACCTAAAAAAGTCAAAAGATTTATTAAGGCCTTTCATTTTATAAAAATATATAGGATAAAATAAGTGTCTAGGAACCATCATAAGTATTTTTTTCTTAAAATGAAAGAAAAAGGAAACCAAGGACAAAATAAAGGAGGAAGGTAGTATAAAGAAAATACATAAAATAATTACTAAAGTAGGTCTAGTCATATTGCTTATGATAATAAAGTTCAATGAGTTAAAATCTTTAAATTACAAAACTCACCATTTAGATTTTAAAAAATAGTTTATCCTATGCTCTTATAAGATAAATGCCTAATTTTGAAGGTAGCTTTGGGCCATCCAACATTGCTACCTCCTGAAACCCACTATAATATCAGTAAAGAGATGATCTTAAAAGACATAAATCCACAAGGATAGAGCAAGTAGGAGCAGAGACAAGAGCAATGAGACTTTGAGGCCTCAAAAGCATATAAATGAGGGTCCTTGGCCTGATCTGCACTGCAGAATCTCCAAAAGACTCAGGAATTAGTGTCTACAGGTACCTTCTGAAAGGTACCTCTGTAAGTGAGGGTGATGGCTGAGAAAGGCAGAGGAGATGAGAGCTATTTGAGAAGCAGTAGTCGGCCTTGATCTTAACCTCTCTGTTCTGAGTAACTGCCCCTCCCTTACTCTACTGGATGGCTAAAGGTCTGCACCCTGCAAGCTGGAAAGAGAGGATCTCTGAACTGAGGGACACACGGACAAGTTGAGTGTAGATGTGCTATAACTACCACCAACATAACCCACTGCAGGGAGATCAAGGGAACATCTGCAAACTGCAGGAGGAGACTTCCTCCTCAATTCCTGGGGTCCATTTACCTGAATGCTGCAGCCTGGACTCAATTTCTGGGCAGGAGTTTAGAGTTTTCCAGTGAGAAATTGATCACCCCACAAGAAAGCATTAAAATGACTGATAATGAGGAAGCCCCAACAAATTGCTCATCCAAATTACCTTATTGTGAATCTCAAAATCTATAGGTCCCATCACATGCATAGAGCTTATAGTCAGCTTTGTAGTCTCTTTACTTTTAAATATAAGGAAGAACCCAGGAATAGCAGGAATTTTAGGAAAGCCTTTAATGCGAAAGATAAGAAACAAAAAGAAAACAATTCAGAGGAAAAGAAAAATGAAAAGAGAAGGAAAAAAAATACATCAAAAGTCCAAGGGAGATACTGAATCTGAGATTCAATTATATAAAAACTATATTATTCAAAGAAATGCAAACTGTATTCACAATGACATCTAATTTTAATCTGTTTATGAGGGTTAAAAATGATTATTATAAATACTATAAAAGGTATGAAATATCTTATCAAAACCTTGTAGGATAGAAATCTGAAATAGTAAAGCAAGAGACATTAAAGCTTTCATACATTTGTGTCCAGATAATCCAATTCTAGAAATAGTTATACATTCACAAATGGATATATAAGGACAGTTAATCTGGAAGTATTCATAATAGGAAAAAGTGAGAAACATTCCACATGTGCATTAAAAAGTGAATGGTTTTCTTGTTAGATGAAGATACTTCATATGCAAGTATTTCATCTTATTTTCTTATATGCAACATTTTCTTATAAGATGAATGACTATATGCAAAGATTTCATCTTACAAGAAATTGTTTTAGTCATTAGAAATCATAAGCAAAAATAATTAAAGACTGGAAATTTTTATAATATGATGTTAAATTAAAAATTGCTTATGTGTTGCAATCCCATTTTGAAAAAAAGTTTGGGTATGTGTGCATATGTGTTTATGTATATATAACTATCCATAATTGCTAGGGAGTAAAAAGGACTTAAAAATATATAGAAATTTTAAGTGTGTTTATTTTTTAATGATGGTTTTATGGGCGAAATTTCTATTATTTTTATTCATAGCCTACTAATTTTTAAATTCCAAAATAGTAAATTCATTCCAATAGGAATTTGAAATCCTCTTCAATGGAATTGGCAAGTGACAAATATGGAATGAATGGTTCTCCAAGGCATTTGATTGCTATTATAGACTTAGTCTTCCTACTGGCAGCAAAAGACCAAAATAACCAATAAAACTTGTTCACACAACTGTGCTGACAATGATATTAATGCCTAGAACAACACAGCAGTTCACTAAGGGAAAACCATGCTGGGTTCAACTCGATGAGAACCAGAAGAGGGTAAAAGCAAGTGGAAAAAGATGAAATTGACAAGGAAAGCAAATGCTAAATTCAAACTCCCAGCCTGGGTGGGCAGTTTGGGTGGGAAACTAACCTCTCCTGAGTTTGGGTTCACTGACCACAAGTGGAACGAGGATTGGCAGAGCAGGCCAGATTGAAGCAAATAGCTGTAAAAGTGTTCTTCCCTGTGAGTACCACCCTGAAACGTAATTAACCACCCGAACAAAGGAAAACAGTGCCCAGGGCTTCCCCATTCAGGAAGCAAATCTAAGAAGCAGGAACTGGAGCCATGTGCCAACACTTCCCCAAGATCAGAGGCCAAGAAAATAGCATAATATCTGAAAAACAAATCTGGTCAGCTTCTCATAAGAATTTCTAGCTCAAGTATTTTTTGAATTGGCAGTTTGTTTCTAAGGATCTGGGTATGGTTCTATCCTAAAACCATGAGACTTTATGCAGTTATTTTTACATGGTAACAGACTTTGCTAAGTTATATGAGCTGTTATTTCTGACATTGGGAAGAGAGCCAGCCTACCTGGCTTGTGGGAATACTTCTTAATAAACAAACACTTGTTTGTTTATTTAATAGCATCAAATTAATTTTTTTTCATTAATTCATTTTAGCAGTAAACTATTTAACCATTTAGCCACTGTTCTGTTTACACAGGGCACTTACTATGTTTAAGCATTAGAAGTATATAAAGACATACAAGTCACATGCATTCTTCTTTGAATCTAAGGGAGAAAATAAGATATTAACATATAAAGGCAATAAACAGGCTTTTATTCATCAGGATAGGCTAGATTTTGTTGTGGTAATAAAAGAAATTGATTAGCAGTGGCTTCACATAATAAAGATTTATTTATCAGCAATAAAAGTCTAAAAGAGGGCAAGAAGTTCTCTGGAGCAAAGTTCCACCAAATGGTGATTTAAGAGTACAGGATGCTTTCAAAACATGGCCTCCAAATTTGCTGCCAAAGGAGAAAAGAGATGGAAGAGGCACACTGGCTCTTAAATACCTCAGATTAGAAGTGATGTATTACCTTTTGTAGTTTCATTCATCAGAACTCAGTAAATGCCTTTCGGTTGTTTTTTTTTGATAGGCTGACACTAGCCATGGATTTAATCCAAGTGATTTACTGACCAAGCAATCCCAGGAAAAATGAGTACATGGAGAGAGAAACAAGACAAGGAAGACAAGTATGGGTACATTTTCAAAGCCATTAGCAAAGGATTGTGACATTGGATATAGTGAGATGAAAAGAGAGATGAAAGTCCAGGGCATTTCTACATCTTAAAGATGAGGCAGCACCAGTGCCCAGAGCAAATGTCTGAGGGTCAAAGTGCCAGCTATTACCAGCAAGGCACAACTGGCATGGGAACACAGACCAGTTAAAGAGATGTGAAGGAATGGGCAGGACAAAGTCATCTTCATGTTGCAACGAAACTCAAGAGAAGCTAGAAAATGTTGGCTTCCTGTATATTCATGAAGAGCAAATTTCATAGAAATTGCATAGGATGAATGTATCATGTGATTCTAGGATGTGATGAATAAATAGAGAAGAACCCTACAATAACATGGTTATAATGAGATTGATGATTGACAGTTAGCTCTTTTCTTTCTTGTCACTGACATTGATGTTTATTGATCAAAATATAAATGAAAATGTGTATATGTTTCATATGTCAGGTAAGTACTGTATTATTATCTCTAATAAAAGAATATGTGCAATATTTCAGATATCAACAGTAGTTTTAAAAAGCATGGGACATCAACTTAAACTCAGATAATGCTAAGTAATTATTTATCATTATTTTTATTATTTTTTGTTTAACTTCGTTAATTTTTTTTGATGTTTTGGGTTTTTTCCTCCACATTTATTGTGGTACAATGGACAAATAAAGATTGTGTATATTTAAGTTGTACAGTGATTTTATATACATACATATTATGAAATGATTACCCACAATCAAGTATATTAACATATCTATCACCTCACAGTTAACTTTGCATGTGTGGTAAGAACACATAAGATCTACTCTCTTAACAAATTTCAAGTATACAAACAGTATTATTTACTATGGTCACCATGATGAATATTAGATCCCCAAAATACATTCAGCTTATACCCTTTCACCAACTCCTTGCACTTCCCCTACCCTCCAGCCCCGGCAACCACCTTTCCGTTCTCTGATTCTCTGAGTACAATTTTAGATTCCACATGTAAATGAGATCATATAGTATTTATATTTCTGTGTCTGCCTTATTTCACGTAGCATAATGTTCTTCAGTTTCATCCATATTGTTGCAAATGGTAGGATTTCCTTGTTTCTGGCTGAATAATATTCCATCATGTATATGTATTAACCACATTTTCTTTGTTCATTCATCTCTCAATGGACACACAGCCTATTGCTGTATCTTGGCTATTGTGAACAATGCTGCAACAAACACGAGATGGTGGATGTCTCTTCAAGATACTGATTTCATTTCTCATAGATACATACTAAGAAGTGAGATTGCTGACAGTTGATGTGGTAGCTCTATTTTTAACTTTTTTAATAACATCCATACTGTTTTCCATAATGGTTATACCAATTTACACTTCCACCTACAGTGTAAAAGAGTTCTCTTTTCTCCACACCTTCATCCATGTTTATCTTTTTGTCTTCTTGATAATAGCCAACCTAACAGATGTGGAGTGATATCTCATTGTGGTTTTGGTTTGCAGTTCCCCAATGACTAGTGATATTCGGCAACTTTTCATATACATTGGCCATCTTTATGTCTTCTTTGGGAAAATGTCTTTTCAGTTCCTATGCCCATTCTTAAATCATATTATTTGTTTTTTTGCTATTGAGTTGTTGTATGAGTTCCTTACGTATTTTAGATATTAACCCCTTGTCAGATATATAGAATGAAGATATTTTCTCCCATTACATAGACTGTCTTTTCATTTTTCTTGTTTCCTTTGCTGTGCAGCTTTTAGTTTGATATAGTTCCACTTCTTAATTTTTACATTTGTTACCTGTGTTTTTGGTGAAATATTCAAAAAATGATTGCCATAATCAATGTGAAAAGCCTTCCCCCTCTATTTTCTTCTAGTAGTTTTATAGTTTCAGGTCTTACATTTAGGTTTTAATACATTTTGAGTTCAGTTTTTGTTTATGGTATAAGACACGGGTCCAATTTCATTCTTTGGCATATGGATATTGAGTTTTCCAAATATCATTTACTGAAGGGACTATCCCTTTCCACTTTGTATGTCCTTGGTACCCTTGTCAAAGATCAGTTGACTATATATGCATAGGTTTGTTTCTGGGCTCTGTCTTCTGTTAATTGGTCTATGTACCACAGGACTGCCTAGGCTCCTCAACTGAACCGAGGGCAGTGGGCCTGCCTACAAGGGCCCAAATGGGTGTTTTCCGGCCAGGTCCCTCAGCAGGCAGGACTGCTCACAGACCATAGCTGAGAGGAGCTGGGGCTGATTTACAGGGCCATTTCAAGACTTGCTCTGAGACTAAGGTTGATGGGCCTGCCTCAGGGCCAAAGATAGATGTGTCTCCTGCTTGGTCCCAGGGTGGGCAGAACTCCTTCCAGACTGCTAAGAGGGGCTGGTGTTAGGTCACCAACATCAGCAGGCCTGCAAGACCAGGCACAGGTGGGTATGACTCCTGCTGGGTCCATTGGTGGATGGTGCTGGTGGCATGACCAAAGCCAAAGGAAGCGATAGTCAAATCAAGGCTATTTCTGAGTCTACAGCTGGGGCCATGGTTGGCATGTCAGCTACCTGGTCATGGACCTTTCTCCTCACAGTGGCTCTCCTTGGTCTTGGACTCCACTGGGTTTCACTGTCTCCTCCCTGGACTGCAAATCTCCTGAAAAAGGCACTGCTGTCTGTGGATGGCTGTCAAGTTATTGTTGTTGATGTGGGGACAAGATTAGGGACCTTCTATTCTTCCAGCTTGCTCTGATGTTACCTATTTCCTTATTTTTTATTTGAAATATTATCCTTAGAAAAAAATGTTGAGACCAAATACAATTATATATTTATTAATGTAAACAAAGGAGCTTGCTTAGCACAATGCCTGCACATAACAAGCTCTTCATAACTATTTATTTTGATGCTAACATTACCTAAGTAACAAAAATAAGAAAGTGACTCCTTAACCAACATAAAATAATTTCCATGTATGACATGGTTAACCTTTAAAGAAAATCTCTTTAAAAATAATAAAATTGATTTTAAAAATAGTGGAAGAGATAAATAATAAAGTAGAGATTCTAAAATATAAAACCAGCCTTTAGGCCCAAATCAAGCAAATTTCTAATCCAAATTAAGAAAACAAAGAAATTTTTAAAATTCAAAATTATAGCATGCAAATAATTTCAGTGATCCTTTTCCCAACTCTTCCTACTCACATTGTAGAAATTTCCCAACAAACCATGTTTCAATCTTAAGTATGTTACATCCTATCTTTTCTTCTCTTTTTCTTATTAGTTGGCTCCATTTTCATATAATTTATGCTACTCTTTTATGATGATTTCCACATTAGATCATTCAGAGCTACTATGTTGTGTGATTATTGTGAAGGTAGCTATGGTCTAATGTTTCCATTGCATTTCACCCTTCACTAACCAGTAGTGCAAGAATGTTTAATAAATATCTTGTGTTATGAGATTATCATTACTGAATGTACAAACAAAATATACTAAGTTGGGAAGGTAAAAATATAGACAAATATATTAGAGACATTTTATGCATAATATTATGAATTGAATCTTAGTTTAACTTGGTTCTAATGGCCTCACTCATTTTAACCAGAAAAATTCTAAGGAGGAGTAAGTTTCAAAGACAAGTAGTGCTGAACAAAATCCTTACGCATTGCTCCTAAGCATTTATCTTTAGAATAGTCAGAATACAGCTCTCAACTGGCTTAGCTGCCAAAACAAAACCCCCCAAAATTTATAACAATCCAGGAACTTCAGTCCAACTATTTTAAACATTTTGGAATACCTACTGTGTGTTGGACCCACTGGCTTCTGAATACACAAAAATGTATATGGCATTTTCAAGCTGATACAGGAGTAAACACATTTCATCAAACCCTGATACCAAGTCCTGATAAATTGTCACTATCTAAAAAATATTCCCAAAGACATCCATTAGCATTATGACTCAGTCAACACTTGTGCTTAAAAAATAATTAACAATCATTTGTTAAGCTCCCATAGCATTCTAGACTCTGAAATCCACCAACATATATAAAACTTCCACTTGCATGCATAGTGATTTCAGGAATAATAGTCCTATTGTACTAGGATCTCTTGTCCTTAATTACTTCTTTATCTGCAAAAAAAAAAAAAAGGCACCACGCACATTGAAATGCTTTATTTCATTATATTAAATGGAAAGTTTACACATGGAGGCTGCATAGTACTCTGTACATATGCTACACTATTTGTCCTTAAGTCTAGGGATTTCCTTTACTTGGCATGAATTATTGGAGAGGTGCCTAACACCCAGACTGAGTGAGTTATTCTAGCTTATGGTGGTGTTGGAGAGAAAAGTGCATAAACCAGAGGATGTCATTAGACCAGTGACAATGGAGGAGAAAATATCCAGCGCTGACAGCACTGCTCACTTGCAAGCTGATTGGTGTCAGCATGCAGAGCAGCACAGACAGAATGGCTTAGGAAGGGGTTTGCTGCATCTGGTGAGAAAGGAAGTGTAACAGTAAGAAGAGAGTAAAATATTTTATGTCTGTGTTTGCTCCACCTAGGAAAAGCAGACACAATGAATCTACAGTGTGCACAGAGAGGGAACTAACCACATGTATTAATACAGTCTTTGTGCCTCAGCTGTAAAACAGGTCCTGTGCTTGTAGTTAAAGTGGCTACACAGATGAGGCCTTTTCCTCTTTTTTGCAATATTCCATATTCTAATTATGACTTACACTGCTTCTGGCATGAAAGCAAAGGCCACTGATGTGGCCCCAAAGGTAGGCATGATAAAAAGTCAGGCCCATGAACTCATGTGCCTGCTCTTTTCCACTTCCCTTCTCCTCCCTTAGCTAATTCGGTCTGGTTTTCTTTGACAGCATTTGGAATTCCTCAAGCTGTCTCTGGTTGCTTTACACTCACTGAAAGAAAGAAGATTAGATCTTCAGAAGTAACTGTATAGTTACTGGCAGGAGAGGAAACACAGTGTGATTAACAATGTGATACAAAACCCCACAAGGATATGAAGTGCTAATAACTGATTAAGGTGAAAAGGATCTCGTAAGGGCTAATCGAATTCTCTAGTATTCTACTAAAACACAAGTACAAAATCTAAATAATGTGTGACAGGTTTCCCTGCTTCACATACTTCATTTTGGCCCTAAATGTTAGGTTATTCGTTTTAGCCTATAAAGGAATAACACCACAGAATTAATGAATAGCACTAAATAAGATTTTCCAAATGAGTTATTCTATTTCTATTATTGCTACTGGAGCCTTGTAAGTTTTCTGTTCTATATAAATTGGTGCTTATCCACCGAGTATTAGAAGATGCACTGAACTTCACCTTAACACTCCATCAAACTCTTATGAAGAAAAAATGTTCTTAACAGTAAGAGATTCTCATGTAAGCTATGTGTCTGTAAATACAGGACAGAATCTACAAAATTTGTTTTACATTTACATTTGACACAATCTGTTTCCACATCTGTGTCTTAGATTCTTGAATATACTAACACAATTCTCAGTTAAAAGTCTTCTGTTTCACTGTAATCTTTTTTAAACATTTAAAACAAATTTTTTTCCTCTGGTCATTTATTCTCTGTGATATCAATAATATCTTTGGCCATTTGGTAAAAAAAAATTACTGAATGCCTGGAAGTACAGTAGTTAATGCAACAGAATGAAGCTCATACTCTACTGAAAGGAGATAGGAAATAGATAAACAAGTAATACATATAGTAAGCTTGATAATGTTAGGTGTGGATGTTACAGAGAAAAATACAGGAAGTGTAAGGAATAGGGAATATAATTTTAAATATGGTAGCCAGGAAATGCTTCACTATTTATACTTCAATGGAGATGAACAGGAATCCAGTCATGTGCTTTTATGGTAGAAATTTCTTTTGCAGAGGAAATAAGTACAAAAGCTTTGAAGGCAGACAATGCATGCAGTGTGAGAACCAGAGGACAGTGGCCAATATGACCAGAAGACAGCAACCAGCAAAGACAGCCATAGAGACATAACTAGGACCGGATTATGTAGATGGATGTAAGGATTTTGGATTTTACTCTGAGTGAGATGAGAAGCCCTTAGAGGGTTTGTGTAGAAGAGTGAGATGTTTGAATATATGCTTTTTAAGTTGGCTATATTGATAATAAACTGTTGAGGTGACAAAGGCATAAATGGGGATACTAGCTAGAGGATTATTACAATTATTCATTTAAGAAATGATAATGACTTGGACTAAACTGAGAGATGTGAAAGGAGTGCAAAGGGTTTGGATTGTAGACAATTTTAAAGGTAGAGTGAGGATACTTGGTGATGGACTGAAAGCAGGGTGTGAGAGGAGTGAGACTCATTCCAGAGATGTGGGCCTGGGCAAATGGAAGTGTGGACTTGCTGCTTGCTGATGCAGATAAGACTGTGAGAAGAGGATTGGGAGGGGAGGGTAAGAGCGTGATTCTAGACCTGCTAAATTTGAGGTGCCTATTAGCTACTTAAGTAGAGAGACCTAGAGTTGAGAGAAGGCCCAGGATTAAGATATCCATCTGGTAGTTGGCAATGGAGAAATGATTTTTTAAATCATGAAAAAGATAAGACTGCCAAAATAGTGAGCATAGGGAGAGAAGAGTCTGAGGGCTTAGCCCAGTGGCACTCCAGTGGTTCGTGGTGAGAAAAATGGAAATAAACCCTCAGAGGAACCCTAGAAGAACAAGTTAGCTGATAAAAAAGGAACACCTAAAGAGTACAGTATCCTGGAATCTATGTGAGCAGACTTTCAAGGAAGAAGGATTGATCAACCTTATCAAATTCTGATGATGGATCAAGTGAGATAGTGGAAAATGATCAATTTGAATTTAGCAATATGGAAGTCATTGGTGATACAATAAGAGCATGTTCATTTCAAAAGCTTGGTTGGAGAGGGTTTAAGAAAGAAGGGTAGGAAAATAATTGGGAACTTAATTTAGACAACATTTTGAAAGTTTTTATGTAAAAAAAGAAATGAGAATTTCAGCAGTAGCTGACTAGGGACAGTGTCAATAAAATCATTTTTTCAGATTGGAGAAATAAGAGCGTGTTGTAACTTGATATAAGTGATCTAGTAGAAAATGGAGGAAAATGATACAGGATGGAGAACAATGTCTAGAAGCAGGAGAAAAAGCAAGCTGTCTCCTGCCAAGTAGAAGAATTGTCTTCAGAGAGAAACACCTTTGAGTCATGTACTGTCAAAGGAACAGAGGCAAGCAGGTGATTAGTTATTATGCTGGAAGCTTGGGGAAGCTTTCTTCTGCATGTTTCTATTTTCTTTGGAAGCAACGTCATCAACTGGCTGCCAAAATAGTGAGCATAGGGAGAGAAGAAGTTAGAGTTTAAAAGGAAGTATTAGAACTTTGAGGAGAGAAGAAAAAGAAGGAAATATTTTTGAGGGAGAGTGGGAGAATGCATGGACTAGGGAAATGTAATATGATTGCCAGTCAGCATTCAGAGCCCACTGAGATTAGAGGTCATAAATTCAAAGGAAGGCAATCATTATGGTTGTGTTTTTCTGCAGCCATAGTTAGCTGTATAGGAGCAGATGCGGAGTAGGCAAAGAAATGGATTTAACCATGCATGAAATTCTGTAAAAAATACACAGTGTAAAAGAAGAGAGAGCAATTATAATAATGGGTCACAGAATGTAAGGTGGGTGAATAAGGAAGGGTGTTCTATAACGGGGACAGTGAAAAAGTGTCATGAGCAAATGATTTTGACCCCAATGGGGTATAAATACATGTGAACTAGAAAGACGAAACATGATGGTCATGGAGACAGAGTCCAGAAACTGAAAATTTTCAGTTAAGAGTTGTTAGTAAAAAGAAACAATATGGCATGACCTTAGTACTGGTTATCTTGTGTAGATGGAAGGTGGTCATTTTAGAAGAAAAGGGTTCAAGGGACTGAGAAGCCAGATGGAAATCTTACACAGACATTGAAATCGCCAGAATAAAACAGGAGCAGTTTAGGAGAGACTGACTTTCATCTAAGAACTAAATCTTTGAAGGGAAAAGGGAAAGTGACCAGGAGGTCGGGAAATGAGTACAAGGAAGGGTAATAGGCACTCTCACAGCCTGAGCTTTAAAGCTGGAAGGCTGGATGAAAGGAGGAAGGACGGCCTAGCAGCAGCAGCGAGGAACAAGTGCATCGGCCCATCTCCAGCCCAGGGGTAGGAGAGCGTGGAAGAGAAAAGAGCTGCTGGTTGAGAGGGCTCCCAGGGAAACCCTCCTCAAGGAAGAACCAGGGTTAGTGATGGGACTGGGTCTTTCTCAGCCTTGGCTGCTCATCTCATAAATAGATTATAGATAAATGATAGATTTTAGAGAATTATCTTTCAGTTTCACTGTTTAAATCCTCCCCAATTCTCATAGAAGCCTTGCCATATGATTAAAACAAAGAATTTTTCAGTTAATTGAATGACATGAATGATATACTTACATCCTCTATTATGTAGTAAGAAAGCTATCCACAGTCATGCACATAATCAGTTTACATGATCCCAGATGACTTAATCAAATATAATTAGGCAGGAAATAATCTCACTTGAACACTCTTTTGGTATTAAGTGGGAATTCTCCAACAATAATAAAGACTAATCCTTCTTCATATGTTTCATTGAAGGTATAAAGTGTGTCATGGATACGATTCTGAGATGGCTGCTGATCGAATTGCAGGTATGGCCATGCAGCTGTGTAGAACCAAACATCATGCCACACTGACTTATGGGCACTATGCCTGGGAGGACCTGGAAATACATCTTAGTTCCTCACATTAGTGAGAAGTGCTGGGTTTGTTTCTTTTCTACAAGGTGTTAACGGCATACAGTCCATTGTGAATTCATGTACAAATGGTACTGGGGAACACATTCCAGTGCTTAATAATAAGAGATAAAAGAGCCCATTTAAAGTCATTTTCAAGGTTGAATATTTTCTCATTTTTAAATTTGTTCACTTATTCCTGCAGACAACATGTTTTGAATGTCAGATATATGCCAGGCATTCTGCTAGCTAATGGGCACACAACAGTGAATGGAACTTTAACTTCCTGTAGTTTACAGTCTTTTTCACATTTTTGAAAAAGAATACTTTTTATTCCCACCCAAAAAGGTTAGATATAAGTTTATGCCCACATAAATATAGGGGACAAAAATTAACTTTCATTTGGATATTTCCTGACATCCCTTGTGAAGATGGATGATACAGAGTCTTATAAAACTTGGAAGGAGAAATCACAAACTCAGAAGAAAACTAGTGTCATAGTAAACCCCCTGTGATTTTTGTGATTTCAAAAAATCAAAGTTAAATGTTTCTGTCACTCCTAAAAAATGGATAATGCAGTTAAAATCAACTTACATGTCTTATTTTTTTTTAATATAAATACTAAGAACAGATGACATTAAATAAGAACAAGAGAGATCTGAAGGTTTTAAACTAAAAAGAATGCATTTGGCCATAATTTCTCTGAGAGAAGGAACTAAAGCAAAAAATGGACTGGTGTTACAAAAGAAATAAAAATCCCCCAAGCAACTCAGTGAAGGAAGAAGAGTTTCTCTTAAAGTATAAATGAGTCTTTGTTGAATTTTAACAAGCCCTCAAAGGACAGATTCCTGGAGATGTCTGAAGTTCTTCATTTAATGCGAAATACTTTACACTTTCCCTTAAACAAAGAAATCACCCACTGGCTAGGTGCCAGAGCTTGCACATTTTTGGAGGCACCACTGGAAAAGAGAAAAGAAGAAAGAAGGCAAGCCCCTCCACACTGACCCTGGGGGCAGAATGCGCCCCACTTCCCAGGTTCTAATCAGCAGCAGTTCTGGATCCTGATTACCGAGTCCTTCCATGCTCCCAGGTTGGCTGCCCCAGCTGCTGCTCCACAGTTTCGATTTTTACTCCATATCTAGGAAGTGCCTCCTCAGTGAAGAAAGGCCTGGGATGACATGGAGGGAGTGAAAGGGAGATGCAGATAGTAGTACTACCTGACCAGCAGGAAATGTGAATGGCAACAACTGAGATGCCCAAGGAACTGTTGAAATGTGAGATGAATATCAGCATGGGACTACTACGTAATGAATTTTGGGAGGGGACGTGGGCAGAGTTTAAGGTGAAAGTTCATGAGCCATGTGGCACAATGTCACTTTTTCATTGTGTCCTGCTCTGGACCTGGACTTCTTTGAGTCACAGCTGCAGTGAAGCTTCTATTTAACCTCTTGAAAAGGCTTTTTTGTGTGAGTTGGGTGGCTGAACTGGGATAGCTTACTTGTGGTGCTGACTTACTTACATACATGAATATGATATTTATGGATACATGTAATAATAACACTTACATCTGCATATTATCTGCTGGACATGGTTAGGGCTTTCTAAGTCCGAAAAATAAATAAATTTCCCTGGCAAGACTATGTGGCACAGAATGGAAACACAGGGAATACACGTGATTCACTCATGGACCCCTGTTAGGAAGACAGTGGTCCTGGCTCCAGACTCTGTGCTTGCAGGCACTTAACCATCTGTATCTCTTTTCAAATGGAAATCCTCATGGAAACACAAATTATCATTTTCAAAGATGTACAGATGCTCTTTTCAAGAGAAACTACCATTTTGTAAAAGAAGAAGAGTAAAGAGTATTGCAGAAGGCAACACAGGAGTTAAGAGTTAGGACTGAGTTTGGATCCTGTTTTCTATTTCTAAGCTGCGTGAGCTTGGACAAGTAGTAACACTGTAAAGACTCAGTTTTCTCATCTGTAGAATGGGAGTAATAATAGTAGGCTTCCTGTAAAGATTAAATGAGATGATGTATATTAGGTAACACATGCCCAGAACAATAAAATTACAATAAATTATAGCAATTAATCTTTAACATATATTGCCACCAATCTCATAATGAATTCACCCACATGAAACCTCTAAAATTTCTACTTACTTGACCCCCAGTATACTAGAACATTGTTTTTACAGATCAAGGATTTGAAATGGCAGGGATATTTTTGATTACAAGAGAGAAAAATGAAAATAATTTTAGCATATTCAACTTCTAGATACAAATTGACAACATGAAGCAAATAATTAAACTTAGAAGAAACTGAGAAGGAACTATCTGAGACAAATCAAAGCAAGTAATTCTCCTTAGTTTCCAAAATTGTCCCTCAGTCTTAGATTTCTTCTAGGCCATTTAGTTTATAGTCACTGTGTCCCTTGAGCAGTAGTGGCGTATTGCTCAGCATTGAGGCTTCTTGCACCAAAGGAAGCTTTATGACCAGATGACTCTAGTCATTCTGTTTCCAGCTGCCGAAGATTTTGTGGTTAAGAAGAGTGGTAGAAGACTTCTTTAATTTAAGACCAGGATTCTTCTTTTTTTTTTTCCACTGGAGTGATTCAATGTGCATTGTGTGTGCACATGTGTTCCGGTACAGATGGAGACTCAAATGACTATCAGACCCTTTGGTGTGAGTTCAAATTTCCTGAAGGTGTTGGAATGTCTGTAAAACATCAGATACCCTTCTGCTTGAGTTTTTTTTTTAAATAAATACATCTTAATTCTCTGCTGATTTGACATCTCACTTTATTTAAGAAAAGATTAGACTGTGTCTTTGAAAAACTGTTCATAAAAAGGTTTTGAGTTTCTGGCAGGTAGATGACTTTAATAATAAAAAATTAGATCTGATTTGTCTAAAACCAAAGACTTGGTCATTGTGTTTGTGTGTGTTCCCTCCCCCCAACAAAAAATAAAATCTAAAATCTTTATTCTTGTTCCAATACTATTAGTCATATTTTACAGAATTATTGGTGAGGCGCTGTCATCACTCTTACAATGCATTTTTCCTACTTAAGCTCCAGAAACTTTTTTCAGGGAGGCTTTGGCAATGCTATCAGTGTGAGTGCTGGGGTTTTATTTCTAAGTTGTTTGATAATTGCAAAGTAGTTTCCTCTAACTTCTTTTTACACTAATTGCATCTGTTAAAGATAGCAAGGAAAGAAACCCTCCCCAAACATGTGCATTAAGTAGTGGATTCTGCAGTCTATGGCCTCCACCAACTTTCTTTATTTTTAGGTAATGTCTGAGAGTCAAAATGTTAAGAAAATAACAATCTGCAGTTAACACCCTAGGCTTTCATTCTCAATTAAAAAATGAAAACTCAAAAATATCTATCAGTTAAACCATTATCAAAACCAAGCCTTCAGGTGGGCTGTGTAGGCAGTTGCTGTCAGATGTATATACAGGTTCTATTTGCCCCAATTCTGTCCCAGCATGGGCTCCCATGCTCCCTTTCTCATGGCAGAAATTCTATCATTAAGAGTCACTCTCATGAATTCCAAACCAAATGCCACTAGCACACCACTATGACAGTATACTATATGATACTGTGTCACTCAGGATAGGCTAGCTCATGCTTGTGTAGCAAACAACTGCCAAATCTCAGTGACTTAAAATAATAAACAGTTTATTTGTCTTGCTTACATGACATATCCATCATTGGAGCAGTGGGCTTCTGATCATCACAGCCATTCAGGGATTTGGACTTTTCTCATCATCATCCCCAAAAGAAAAGGGGTTGCTAAAAAGGTCTGCAGCAATGATTAGGGCTCACATCCCTAGAGTGACACACATCACTTCTACTCACAACTCACTGACCAGCACTTGTCACATGGCCCCCACAACCCCGAATAGGCTAGCAAGTGCATCCGATATGTGCACACTCAATGTGTGTGGAGTGATGAGAACCTGAAAGCATTAAGAGCACTGAAGATAGATGACCAAGTTACCTCAAAGGAGGATTTCTGGATATGGAAATAACCTTTACCTTCTTGCTCCAGAAATCCTGAAGAATAAGTGCTGGATGAGTAGAGGGGAAGCAGAGCAAGCCTCACTGGGGTGAGAGGCTTCATAGAGTGGAAGCATGAGAGAGAGGACCCTGTTTGTTTGGAAACAAAGTGTTGTAAGTGTTAGAAGAGCAACAATAAGAGGAAGATCAATTTAGTATGAAACTTTGCTCATATTAGTTTTGCTTAAAAGTACATTGTTGTAATCAGCACTGTTTTTTTAATATAAATATAACATACTTTAAAAATCACCAAAATAAAAGTGTACTAGACATTATCATTAAAAATGTTATACATACTTACATTTCTATAATACTACAAATAACAAAACCAGATCATTATTTGCTTAGCATCAAAAGAAAATAGGCAAATTTGAAATGAACATACACTAAGGTTTATGTGCACAAGTTTCTAAGTTTGCTCAGGTAAGTGTATTATAGTTATCATCAGGAATCACTAGTATCTATCAATGTATAACTACTTACCATGAAATTCATTTTCCCCTGAGTACTGTAGGTGGCAGCCACATTTCAGTTTGTCTGTTTCATTCTTAGATGTCAGTGTTTTTATAATTAATTGCACCTTTATTGATAGCCTCTCTAACCCTGAAGTCAACCATGAATGCTAGGTTACTCAACTGTTTCTTAACTGTGTCTCAATATTTAATTCCTTTTTATTGCTGAATAGTATGACATTGTATGATACACTACAACTGTTTATCAGTTCATCTGTTGAGGAACATTTGAGTTGTTTCTAGTTTTGGGGTTAAATAAAGGTCCTTTGAACATTTATGAATGAGTCTTTGTATAGACACAGTCTTTAATTTCTCTTGGGCATATACCTAGGAGTGGAATGACTGGGTCATGGGAAAGTATTTTTTTTATTTTTAAGAAATTGCCAAACTGTTTTCTAAATTGATCATACAATATTCCATTCCTTTGAGTATTGTAATGAGAATTCCAATTGATCCATATTTTCACACACACTTAGTATAACCAGTCTTTTTAAGTTTAGCCTTTCTAACAGGGGTGTGATAGTATCCTATTATAGATTTAATTTGAACTTCTCTAATATTGAGCATGCTTTCATATGCTTACTAACCATTTATTTTGTGAAGTATCTGTTCATATCATTTGTTTATTCTTAGATTGAATTACCTTCTTGTTGGTAATTGACTTGAAAGAACTCTACATATTCCTGATAGAAAACTTCTGTCTGATGGGGGTGTTGTGAATAGTTTCTTCAATGGTGTGATTTGCCTTTTCATTTTCCTAACTACATTTCTGAGAGAACAAAAGACTTTAAAAATAAAGGCAACTACAGGACCCAAGAATGGACTAATGGTTACCAAAGGGAAAGGGACTGGGGAGGGTGGGTAGGAAGGGAGGGAGAAGGGGAATAAGAGGCATTACGATTAGCACACATAATGCAGGGGTGTCACAGAGAAGGCAGTATAGCACGGAGAAGACAAGTGGTGACTCTGTAGCATCTTACTACGCTGATGGACAGTGACTAATGGGGTATGTGGGGGGTGGATTTGGTGAAGGGGGGATCCTAGTAAACATAATGTTCCTCATGTAATTGTAGATTAATGATACCAAAAAAATAAAACAAGAATATAAAAGAACCACACATTTAAAAAAGGAAAGCAAACAAAACACAAACCATATAGTTAAAAGAGAACAAAAAGAAGCTATAAAAATAGAAAACATAAAGTAATACAGCAAAACTAAGACCAGGCATACCTTCTATACCCACTATGAAAATGAGCTAAATCTGCCCATTAAAAGAAAGCCTGCTGGACTGGATCACACACACAAAAAAAAGGTTACTATAGTAAATTTTATGTTAAGTATTTTGCCACAATAAAAAATTGTTGAAAAGTAAAAAAAAAAAAATGCAAAAAATAAAGGCAACTTACACCCTAGGTTAGGTTAAATATTAGCTTCTCTGAAGGAAGGGCCATCCTCAAAATTGAATCACATTCTTTCTGGGTCTAAGATATTAGGCATCATTAAGGTATGCAGAGTTCAAAAATAAATATAATCACAACAGAAACCACCACAACAGCGTCCACGGCCTGTATGACAAGGCTGTGCCAAGCAATGTGGTTGGCTACTTAGACAGGAAGTGACTGAGACGGAAGCCTTCCCAGTTCCAAAATTACCCAACTCTTGACTCTGCCAAAGTAGCATATTTCTAGTAGTGTTCAATGATCAGCCTGACAGCTTAAAAAACTGAATAAAAAATACACATTTGTAAGTATCCACTCCTGTGAATCTAATTCTTTTAAAGACTGTGATAATGACACAGGAAAGTAGAAGTCTAAGGCAATGGTTGATCTCAAAATGCACTTACCTCACTTTTCAGGAATTGATTGGACCAATGATATATGTAATTGCATCAAGTAACTAAGAGGGCTTGTTTATTCTTATGCATTTGTTATTTTTTTCTTAATGGTTATGTAATATAATTTATAAACATGAAAGCAAACAGATACACTGTGAGGAAAATCATATGTATTTTTAAGGTAAAATAAGAAGTTTCTGGAAAATATCATTCTTATAGTGGATTATTTGAATTATACCTTCACGGCTCAGGGTTCTTTATTCATTGTCATTTGTCATTTGGTTCCCCCTGAAAAGAAAAAGGCAAAACAGCTAATGACTGAGTTCAAGTCAAAGAGAGTTTGATGCTCAAGTCTTAAATGGTGGTAAACTTTGACTTTAATGGCTAAAGTAAGCTCTGACTTCAGTGTAATCTGGTATAATTTTCAAACTAACAGACTGAGATTAAATAATATAAGAAGAAAATGCAAACCAAAAAAAGAAAGTTGAACAAATTATATATATAAAAGGTGAAAAATATCATAAGCAAAAGTTAAATGAAATCAATACATCTTACATTATAAGATAAAAGAAAAAATACTATGTACACACACACAAATATATTCATAATATAATAAGAAAGAGATACAACAATTACAGTTCTAATTTCTGCAACTAGTCACCTGGTCATAGATGGTATGTAACTATCTATTCCACTTATCCATTCCATATTCCCTTAGCACTCAGGAAGCACCTCAGCTGGTCATGGTAGTCTCCCTGATGGGTTGATCCAGATCTTGATTCCTGAAGATTCTAGGCATTAGCCCTGCCTGAATTGGGTTGTTGTAGTTTTCCATTGACTTTAATCACAGGGCATGGTAGTACTAAGAGATGCTTAGTATTCTAGACATATTCTTACTTACCTTCATTTTATAGTGGCAGTCCAATTTCCCCTTGGAATCAGAATCAATCACCTCAGTCAGTATAGTAACTCCATTTTTCACCTCAGTCAGTATAGTAACTCCATTTTTCACCTGTTGATTCAGATGCATAAGGAACCCGAAGTGGTCAGGTTGCAGTCTTAAATTCCAGTTCAATGATATCAAGTTGGGTCTTCTATAGAAGCATTTTTCCTCTTGGAACTAAGACCTCCAGACCATCAAAATATAAGATGGTGAGGACAGAAAGGAAAAATTTTGTTAGTGGACCACTGTGGGTAATAGCGAGTGGTGCCATTTTCATTTCCATCCCTAGATTCCTAGACCCATGAGTCCTGGATATGGGAGAATTAGCACCATATATTGGGCACTAATTTTTCAAGATTCCTTCATATATATTATATTAGCATACATATTATATATATATTCATACATATATACCAGCAATCTTGAAAACACTAAGAGGAAAATACAAATTAAAACATGAGTTATAAACTATGATATCGTATTATATAACATATGAAAGCACACATTACCATGTTAGTTTACAGATATATAAATAAGCAGTAAAGTATTAAAATCTGGGCAGAAAATATACATGGAATACAAGGATAAGGGTACTTTTGAATAGGCAAAGTGATATGATCAGAGAGAGGTATAAAGGACCTTCAATTATAAATTTAAGAAATTTTTGAAGCAAACATGGCAAAACACTACCTCTCACCAGACCCCAACCATGCTGCCACTCTGACTTCCAGCCTCCAGTACTGTTAGAAAATTTACTTCTGTTGTTTAAGCCACCCAGTTTATGGTATTTTGTTATGGCAGCACAAGCTGAATGAGACAGTCATCATTATATTTTTCTCATTCAGTCATCATTATATTTTTCATAATATAATTTCAAAAATCATCCCCTTAAAAAAATTGCCATGAATACCAAGGTCATGCTGCTCAAAACAGAATACTACAACAATTAAAAGTAAAGGCATTTCTCACATTTAAATTATTACACAACTATAACATTCTATAAAATCCTTGAAAGCAGGGATTGCATGAGTATCTCCAGTGCCTAATGTATAATCTGCCATATACCAGTGCTTAATGTCTGTTATAGACAGAGAGTACATAAATAGAAATTACAATGTTACCTGGGGAATAAACTCCATAAACCAATGTTTTTCTAAAATCCCATAATGAAGAGATGAGGCTACAACAACAAAAAGTACTTCTTTTCAGGGGCTTATTATCATGTAGTAAGTTTTCCCACTTATAATGTTACTATAATTAACATGGACCTCTTCACCTTATAAAACTAGTCTCCTAATATCCTCTTTATACAAATGACTAATTCTATGTTCTACAACTTGATTAAGCCCTTTTCCTTGCTCTCTTTACAACCTCCCTTCCCTAGTCTTCCTTTCCTATTCCTATTAGATCCTTTTATACTAAATGGGGGCATGTGATAGCTCCCTTCTTTGCCTTCCTTTGAGCTAATAGCCCCAAAGAAGAAATCATCCTATTTTGTATCAATCCCAAGAAGTTTGGTACAAAATGATCACATTTTGTTTATAAACCTCCATCAAAGAAAGCTCAGGAGATTTTTTGATTGATAAACCAATAAGCTATCACTGTAGAGAACTATATATATCCATTTCTGGATAGAATTTCCAGAAATGCAGCAATCAGGGAAAAATCTAGAAAGAAAAGTAGGGCTTCAAGCAAGAATTGTATGTATGGTTCTTTCTTTCCTTTTTTTTTTTTCTAAACATCATATGTGTTTATACTTTCACTAACTTTCCAAATGTGTTAATTCAAATTGGTCTCCTAAGTATTCCCTCCTGGTGGTTGCATATGGCTGTATAGTAAAATGAGCAGCTGCTACAGAGCATTTGCTAATGCTTCCTTCCTCAAAGGAAAATTAGTGCAAATTTAAGTTTGTGTTAATCCCCATCTGAGGTGTGATATTTTCTGCTGGTTTCAGTGAGTTCAGTTAATTGCTACAAAACTAGTTTGCCCTTATTTGCATAATATAGAACTATCACAACAATATTTGCACTGTTATTAACCTGTTTTGCGGTAAACAGTGTTTACTTATGGCCTTGTACATATGGTATCTATTAAGTAACATCTCCTATAATGGAAGCTAGCTTACTTGTTAAATGGAAACCAAAATGTCAGAAATAATTTGGGGGAAAGTAAAAATAAGTGGCAAACGCTGACAGTCATGAGGCTTACTCAAGTTATCAAAACTTCAGATACTTGGACATTAAAAAAATGAAAACAGTTTTGGAGCTTGACTGAGACCATTTATGGCAAGATTTCAATATCACACAACATATTTACATTTTCCTAGTGCAGTTAATATTTCAATTATAATGCAACACAAATTTTATTAGTCATTTAGTAATACTGTAGAATAACTGAAAGAGGCAGTGAATTATTTATAAAATAGGGACCTTAATTCCATGAGGCCTGCTTGAATTTAAGAAAAAAATTAATAAAACATTTTTTTATACGTGGGAAAAACAGCTTCCAGGGTTTTGTTATTGTTGAATTTATAGCCTGTATTTCAGCTGTCTTTAAAAATGGTTTGAGATGGCCTAGCACAAATGTAATGCAACATATGTTACTTTAAAATATTTTTAAATGTAAATGATCAGGATCCATTTAGGAATGGAGAGTCTCCAGTACTTTGGCCTAAGGATAAAAGTGGTATATCACCAATAGTTTTCTGCTCAGAAAGAGAATTACTGCTGCTGGCATCTCATGTGACTTCAGATCCAACACCAGAAATGTTCAACTATTCTTCTACAAGACCATGCTACTCAGAACTTGAACAAGAAATTCTTCTAGGAAATTGTTCTGCATTCATAGTATGGAAAAATGATGGAAACTGACATAACATTAAAAAAGCATTGGTACCACTGATAAGTAAATACTTGTGAGCTATACCACCACTGGATCCTTACTGTGGTAGAGCCTTGTGACACAAATTCCAAGAGTGAAAGGCATTTGAGGAGTACTACATCTATCAGAAAGGAGAAGAACGAATTGAAAAAACTCTATAATTTGGGGTCGTTAATCTTCCAACTTACCAATTTTTACTGATAAATCATAAAAAATCATAATACAAGAAGTACTGCATTTCTCTTTTTTATTTAATCAAACTGATTTCAAAACTGAGTTCCCATCTGGCAAGGCTGGTGGAAGATGCAGCTTCAGTGTTCCTGGGGCCTGCCCTACATAAAGTGGTGCAAACGTCCCAGTGCTAAGAATGTGAGCTCGCTGGTCACATTTGCACAGGTAACACTGGCTCCTGCAGGGAAGCCTGATGTCTTGTTGCTCTCAGGAGTCCTGGTGCTCTCTCTTTTTCAGGTATCTTGGAATAACAAAGATTAGCTAGCTACCTGACTGGAAAAAAGGGACAGGAACCTAGCACATAACACAAATGATTTTTACTATTAAAACAAAAACATTACCACAAAAATGAGAGAAAAATAATGATGAAAAGTTTACCAGAGAATTTTTATTTTAATCCTAAGTGAACTGAAATACAGATATTTTGTCTCACCCTGTTCAAGGCAACCTGTTCTAAGAAGTCAGGAAATATGTGATATGACTTTTATTCCCACACATTTTTATTCAGTTTCATTGAACTCAAACTAAAATTGGCTTTATCAACTCACTAACTCCTCTCTCCTAATCCAGTCATTTCTTCTCTCTCATCTTGTTGGCACTGGTGATTGCACTACCAGGGTAAGTACTGAGAAATGGTACACCTTGTATTTATTGACTTCAAATTTTTCAGAAATATTAGTTGATGCAAGCTGGATTTTGTCACTGGTATATTCCTTCAGCAGTTAACTGGTGATGCTTTGCTCCCAACAGACTCAGTTACAGGTCCTATTGATGTTGCTTTTGTCCACTATTTTCTTTGTATTGGCATTTATGGTGCTCTCATTACCTTGCAGCATTTAAGCCAGAGCCTTCTCTTGAGGAGTCTGCCTGTCTAAACGCAGATTTCCTTTCATTCTGTCCCATACAGTTATCTTAAGAGTCACCTGCAAGTAGTGATTTAGTTTGGTGTGGCCTTGCCCAAGAGTGCGCATTCTTTCCCTATTGTCAACAGGATTAATTCCATGCTACTTAGCATGACATTTCCAATCTACAAAAATATGGACCCAGCTTTCTTCTCACCTTATTCCTTCTTGCATCTCTTAAAAAAAAAATCAATCTAGGCAACCATTTTTGGTGCCCTCTATGCAACCTACAGATCCCCATCTCCCTGTTTCTATGGAAAGCACTTCTCTAGAATATAGTGTTGCTCTCTTTCTACATCTGGGGAAATTTACCAAGTCCAGGTCAAGGCCTGCCTTCTCTAAAAAATGTGCTGCCCAACCTTTTTTAGTCACTTCTTTGAAAACTCCCAGCTTTACTTTCCTGTAATCATTATTTCCATGAGTATATACTTTTTAAGACTCCTTGCTATTATTCTTCACATTATTTTTAAATCATTTATATTATTAATGAAACTTTACCCATGCATCTATAGATTGTAAGCTTTGAGTGTGAGACTGGTTCTCTACAAGCTCCTATCAGAGATCAGCACAGATTGTGAAAGTGTTTCATTCTGCCATAAATGTCTGAAAAGAATGTACAGCCATGCCTCAGCCTGGTGACTGTGGCAGAATTTAGAGAAGAAAATGTTTCCACTGTAAATTAATATAGAATAAACTGAGTAAGTGCCTAAAGATAGACATCTGATTCCTTGAAAGTTTTCACATATATTAATATTTTTAAATATATACACAGCTCTATTATAAATAAGGTGGCAAAGCATATACCTTGATTTTTTATAGAATTTGAGAAAGGGATCCCACATTCCTTTGGAATAGAAAAAAAGGAAATTTAACTAGTATAAAGGATGCCTTTCCTTCAAGAGAAAAGAAAAAAACTTCTCCAGCAACCACAATCCAATCTAATCTAAAAAAGTATTTTGTATGCATGTGAAAATGGATAATATATGAATTATCTATTCATCAAAGCACTGAATCTCAAAAACTCATTTCTTGTCTCCAGAATGGTGCCATTGCACATTTTTGCTCCAGAATAATTTGTGTGGATGTATCTGGTAGCCAATCATGAAAAGTGTGGGTGCTGAGTGGCTGGCAACTGGCCCAATATTTAACCCTGCAGTTCTAGAATGTCACAGAATAAACACAATTTAACCTTTCCAAATCATTTTGTCAGGGGCTATGATTTTAGCAGAAAATAATTTCAAAGAAGATAGGCACCTATGTTGATGCTTGTTTAAGCAGTCTTGAGTGCCAACATATTTAAAGATGGGAAGCAAAAACCTCAAAGCCTATGATACACTCTTGGGATTATCTACTAAGGGTTATGTAGATTGGCCTACTATATTTCCCTGGGGGTCAGGATGTGCTCAGATTGATACATGTAAAAGGTAATGTCATCAGATAGCAAGTCAGAGGTGGATAGATAGATTTGTTAAAATCTATCAAAGCAAAGACTTGGGCACAGACATAGAGAAAAGATTGGAAGCTCCCAGAGATTAGGGGTGAGGGGTGGGCAACATGGGTGAAGGAAATAAAAAGATACAAACTTCAAGTTATAAAATAAGTAAGTCATGGGGTTATAATGTAATGTACAGCATGGCAACTATAGTTAATAATACTGCATGTGTATCTGACATTTGCTAAAAGAGTAAATCTTAAAAGTTCTCATCACAAGAAAATATCCCATAACTATGGTAGGTGATGGATGTTAACTAGACTTCTTATGTCGATCGTTTTGCAATATATACAAACATCAAACCATTATATTGTATATCTGAAACTAACATAATATTGTATGTCAATTATATCACAGTTAGAAAAATGAAAAAGCAGAGACTTTGCTATGGGGAACGTATATCAATGTATAATATTGCAATGTTTACTCATGACCTGGAAAACACCCAAACACTTCTTTAGGATATTCCCCATGATAACCTCATTTAATTTATGACATAGATCTGAGATAAAGATTGCATCATTTTATTTCATGGTTCTTGAAACTTTTAACAAACAACTATTTTTTAAGCTGCTCTTTTTTAAGTTTCTGAGAATACTATATGATTTATTTCAATATTTGTGCCCAGCACATAAGGAGACAAACTCTACAGAAAGTGACTTATCTCCCTTAATCAAAGCAGAGAGTATATTTCAGATTAAGGAAAACAAACTTGAAGAAATATTCTAGCAGGAGAGATCCTGTTATCAAAGTTAAATAAATGTTATTGTTGATGAAACTCTGAGACATGGTTCATTATAAAGACCTATTCTTGGCTTGATAAAAAAATGTATAGGAGACCAAAAATTATCTTCCCAATGCACTTATTTTAGACTTACACACACAAGAGTAGTTTAAAAGAAAATTACTTCAGATACCAATAACACAAAGTAATTTACCTCTTCTTTACCTCATCATTAAGTACCAACACAGAGAGTCACATTACACATTTGACAAGAATCCTAAGGTCAATTTTATGTCATCAGTTTTGTTCATTATTTGTTATGACCATATTTTGTTTTGCCTTTACGTTTTGTGATAACTTTTAATTGTCTTATCTATCCCAGTGTCTTATGTAACTCAACCCATTTCTTAGATATTTAGTTTTTTGATCACTTTCTCTTACATATTCATTGTCCATTCATATTTATTTTCTTCCCTTCCAAAACTGGGCTCCATGATTTGTCCTAATACCACCCTCAAATTCCTTGTCTTTTCAATAGCTTTATGTTCTATTTTTTAGATTGCAAATTTCTACCTTTGGCTTATTTCAGCCAGTTACTTTCTCTGTTAGTCTTCCTTGGATACTAATGATTGCCAGGAAAGAGAAAATGGTCTAACTCTATAAATAAAAGCCACTACAAATGACAATAATTTCTGTCAAAATACCAATGGCATTTTTCACAGAACTAGAGAAAATAATCCTAAAATTTGTATGGAACCACAAAAGACCCTAAGTAGCCAAAGCAATTTTGAGAAAGAACAAGGCTGGAGGTATCATGCTCCCTGGCTTCAAAATATACTACAAAGCTACTGTCATCAAAACAGTATGGTACTGGCAAATTGTCAAATCTATATGAAAACAGACATATAGATCAGTGCAACAGAAATGAGAGTCCAGAAATAAATCCGTACTTAGATGGCCAAGCAACATGACAAAGGAAGCAAAAATATACAAGGGGAAAAAGTCTCTTCAATAACTGTTTTTGGGAAAACTGGACAGCTATGTGCAAAAGAATGAAATGACTACTGTCTTATACCATACACAAAAATAAACTCAAAATGGATTAAAGACCTAAATATAGGACCTGAAACCATAAAAATACTAGAAGAAAACATACACAGTAAACTACTGAACCACTGCATTAGTAATTTTTTCCTGGATATGTGTCCCCAAGCAAGGGAAACAAAAGCAAAAGCAAACAAGTAGTACTACATCAAAATGAAAAGCTTCTGCACAGCAAAGGAAACCAGTGACAAAATGAAAAGGCAATTACAGAATACAAGAAGATAATTACAAATGATATATCCAATAATGGGTTACTACATAAAATACATAAAGAACTCATACAACTTGATGCCAAAAAACACAAAACAAATAATCCAATTTTTTAAATAGGCAGAGGAGCTGAAAAGATTTTTCCCAGAGATTTTTCCACAGAAGATCTACAGTCAGCCAACAAATGAAAAGATGCTCAACATCATTCACCATCCAAGAAATGGAAATCCAAATTATAATGAGATAACCTCACACCAGTCAAAACAGCTAATATCAAAAAGACAAGGAATAACAAGTGTTGGAGAGGATGTGGAGAAAAGGGAAACATTACATACTGTTGTTGTTCATGTAAATTTGCACAGCAACTATGGACAGCATTATGGAGGTTACTAAAAAAATTAAGCATAGAAATACCATGCAAACCAGTAATTCTGCTTCTGGGAATTACCAGGATAAAATAAAATGATTAATTCAAAAAGATACCTGCACCCGTATGTTTATTGAAGTTTTATTTACAATATCCAAGATAATTAAGCAACCAAAGTATCCATAAATAGATGAAGGGATCCATAAATAGATGAAGAAGATGTAGTCTGTATATACAATAAAATATTACTCAGCCAGAAAAAGGAATGAAATCTTGCCATTTGCAACAATGTGGTGAACCTAAAAGGTGTTTTGCTAAGTGAACTCAATTGGACAGAGAAGGACAAATAGCTTTCGACTTCACTTACATGGGGAATCTAAAAAATAAAAAGAACAAAAATAACAGAAACAGACTCATAAACACAGAGAACAGACTGGCGGCTGCCATAGGGGAAGAAGGTTTGGAGGATAGGTGAGATAGATGAAGGGAATAAAGAGGTACAAATTCCAATTATAAAATAAATATCCTGGGGATGAAAAGTACAGCATAGGGATTATAATCAATAATAGAATAATATCTTTGTATTGTTATAGCTGGTAACTATATTTAATTGTGGTGAGCATTTCATAATGTATATAATTGTCAAATCACTATGTTGTACACCTGAAACTAATATCGTATATTAAATATATTTCAATAAAAAGAAGAAAAAAAATGATACTAACTAGAGCACTTTTTATGCTATTCCCCAGTTCACCCAGAGATTGTTCCAGGTGTTTACATTCTTCTCAAGCCTACATGATTCACTCTCTGCAAGTGACCTATCCTCCAAAATCACAGGGTAAAATTTCCTCCCCTCAAAACCCACATGGATAAGGGTCTGGATCACTCCACTAGAAGAGCAAACCAGAACAAGAGATCTACTAGCTGAAGACGAGGGGCATCTAGAACAAGCTATAGAGGAGGGGATTAGATGGCTCACCAAATGAACCCTGGAGTGAGCCTTACATTTTCTGATCCCTCTTATAGCAGAAGCCATACCTTTACTTGAAGATTTATGTCAGTGGCTTTCCTCATGGTCTTCGGTGTAAGGAATCTGAAGTAACTGATGAGTAGCTCTAACATAGTGTTCAATGGGACTATCATTGTCTCCATATGTGGAAGAACCTCTCAATACACAGAGCCTAAACTTGTGGCAATAAGAAGCACAAATTCCCCAAGTACGTCACTGGGAGCGATTCTAATTAGGAACACTCCTACATCCACCCCTCATTCCAAAGCTCATGTAGTCTGCTTGAAGACCAAATATCAGATAATGGTATTTGATTTTTAGTGCACACACAATGGATGGTGAAGTCCTGGAGGAGGATCCTTGCAGGGTATCATTTCTGAACTGGTGCCTTGCCTGTGTCTTTAGGAGGCCAAGCTCAAGTGGTTTCCATGTGCTCAAGCAGGTCCCTTGGTGACACTTCCACTGGTACACCTTCTTTGATGTACTGATCAGAATTGTTTGGTATTATGTGTGAGTAACACTCTGTAAGTCCTCAGACAGTGGGTCCAGACAAGGCGCTGCAGGCATGAAAGTCAATCCCACACCAGGTATGTGATGATTACAACCAAGACAAATTTCTGCTCCTTTCAGAGTGGCAGGGTCCCTTTCCATCAACCAAGAAGCTAGCTGGACTCTTCGGGGGACAGTGATGTACGAGGGTCCAGGACTGGTCTCTTTGAAGATGATTTGGACAGTCAGCAGAAGCAGTCACTCCATGAGCTGGATCAGTGAGTGGGAGCCCGTGCAGGTCCCCCGCGATGGCACTCTCCATATGTCAACTGTGCCAGCACTAAGGCGGACAGTGGTGGAAGCTGGGCGATGACCTACCAGCCAAGTCACTCTATTAGCTCAGTTAGTTAGTGCCTCCTGTACAGTGTATGTGTTCTCTATGGGCATTAACCCATGAATCAAACATCTTCACAGTTTGTGCTCATTCCATAGGTCCAAATGCATGTCACTTCTTCAGACCCGTTTGACTCAATTTTTCATTCTTCATTTTCTATGTCCTTGACCAACCAGCTGGGCTATTGCCATTATCCATGAGTTAATGTGATCTTTGGCTACTTCTCTTTCCACACAAAGTGAATGCCAAATACATCACTCCGAGCTCTACCTATTGGTAAGGGATTTTTCTACATTAGTGCTTTTCAGGCAAAACCCAATTGAAGTGTCAATCACCCATCCACTTTCAGCAACACTAACATAACATACCAGTCCCTCAGTGAAACCATTATTAGAGGGTATTCTCCTTCTTCAGCTTCTTATAAGGGAACTTCAGTGCTGCCACAGGTGTGACTTGTGGGAGATTTGCTGGCACAATAATGATGGATAACATGGGGGTGGGGCTGGGCCACGTACTTATCAAACTTAATTTTTCTTCTGTCCCTACTTATGCCTGACTCAGGATGTACTGTTTCCATCTTAGGATGACTGCTGGATCCGCCTGCCCATAATGCTTGAGTATTCTAAGAGGACTGTGTCCATCATGGCCTCTGGATGTTTGGTCACAGGATGCCACAGGTCAGAACCTCCAACCAAGGCATCCAGTTGCACACCAGGAGCTGACTTTCGATAGACATGCAGTTCTTAGCAAAAAATGGTATGACCCTATTTCAGAACTCTAGGGCTCTATATTTTAATGTTTACACCACAGCCATCTCTGATCTCATAGATCCACAGGACCTCTGCTTTCATTCTCCGATCACAGGGACTTCCCGTATAACAGCACAATATGGCTCAAGCGGCAGTGGTGCTTGGTGCTTGCTGAGGTGCACTGACTGATTTCTTGCCTGAGCCCCACTAAAAACTGGTAGCCTTCCATGTCACTCAGAATATGTGTTGAGACATTACTCCTAATGCTGAAGATGATGGCTACAGAATTTGGAGTTTCATTACGGACTAGTAAAGCTTTGTGCTTCTTTCTTAATTTCTTCCTATCCACACTTTTCCTAAAAGTGGATTCATCATCAGCAGACTGCCCTGGACTGGGAGTATATGACTTGGATAGGAAAAGGTTTATCTTTTTATTTAGCATTTTCTTCAATTATGTTCCAAAGTTGTTTTAGCAATGCCTGTTACTTTGTCATTAATAGAAATCATGGATATTTTCATATCATATTACAGTTATTACATATATCTTGAACTATTATTTCTATATATCATTTTAACATTGTGAATTATTAGACCAGCCTTCTAGCTCATGATTTTTAACAATTTAATTATCTCAAAAAATGCATAAGGACTTTTCTTACATATTTGATGTAATATTTCACTATGATTTCCTTTATAACTCTATTTTATGCTATGTACTTACAAATATTTTTCTGAGAAAGAATCCATAAATGTCCATAGAATGCCACAAAAGTCTAGTTCATGGCATAAAAATGTTCAGCACCTTTGCCTAGACCATTTATCTCCCTTATGTGTGTTCCTTTATGATGTTTAGGCTTCAGCTTAAATAGCAGCTCCTCAGAGACCTCCCTGACCATTCACCCTAAAGCAACATCCTGGGCACTTTTTACCACAATATCCTGTTTTTCTTTCATCATACTATTCATAAATGCTTTCCTATTTCCTTGTTCACAAGGCTGTTGGCTCACCCTACAGCACTTGATCTGGTTGACATTTCCTTCTTAAATGTCCCACTCATATTTTAGGCTTATTCCTTTGGATTTCCTTCAATAGACAAATTTCCCTTAAATGATAATTTTCCTCAGTTTTCATCCACTAACACTTCTTTTTTCTCTAATTTTTTTTTTCCTTTCTGGACAGTCTCACCCACTGCCACTAGTCAAAACATCAGCAAAATATATCACTCTCAGGGGATGTACAGGGGATATACAACACTTTATCTGTCATCCTGATATTCATAAAGCTCCTTTTCTCTACAAAATACATTGGCAGCAAAGCATCACCTGAACTGACAAACTAGCTTTTATTTATCTTGTATCCTGTGAATATTCATGCATCTCATCAACAGAACTCATATTTTGGTTTATTACATGTGCTTTCTGGCATCCTGCTAAGGATGCTACCTTTTATAGGATGGGAATAACATATTTCTCTTCAAGTCTGAAAATCAAGAGATTGTCTTTTTCTAGTCCAGATATAGAGAAGCACCCAACTTTCTTCTGAGCGCCCCACAACTCTACACAGTTGCCTAGCTCTTCTATTTACCAGCCACATCTCCACTCCCTCACCTGAGGATATCCAGTGCTTTACTCACATCAGCCTAGGTCCCCACATGCACTTCACTGCTCCACACCTCTGCCTCTGGAGAATTATCCTCCTGTACTATTCTTGTAATGCCTAAACATCTCTGAGAATTCTTCCCTAGCCTAACAAAGCAGAATTAAGGAATGTCACATGAGGATACTTCAGATTGAAAAATTATTGCTGAAAACTCTTCCCACACCAAGTTACCAAAATGCGCTTTCTAGTAGTTCTCTACATGGGGAACTCCCTGAGTGGGGGAGCCATGCAATATTTCCATAACCCAACAAAGTTCCTGGCTCTGTTCTCAACAAATATTTAGTATTTTATGTTAGATAAATTCACTATCTTTTCCAAGTCCATTCCTGTTGCATTCTCTGTTTGTTAATTGCATTAACAGGTATCTGTCACTCAGGCAGAGTTCCTTCATTCTCCCTCTCATCTTTCTCTTTAAGCTGCACATCACTCAGGCCTTTGAATCCATCCTCTTCTCTCTATCTCCCACACCACCACTACATAGCTTTATTATCTCTCACCCAGTGTTTCAAAACACTGTTCTGTTTCTCTAGCTGCAAACTCAATTCCTATGTGGTGCATTATTACTCTAAATGAATGATTTAATTACATTACATGCTAACTGAAAAAGTTTTAAATGACTTAACAATACCTGTGTAATGCTCAAAATGGTTAGCATGGCATAAATGTCCTTCACAGTTACTGAGAAGGACCCCCGATCTACTACCCAAGCATCAACATGTGTTATCCACACTGAAGTTTCTTTACTTCCCAGCAATACTTCTGTGACTTGAGTCTTCCTCTTTCTGGAATATGAGGTCTTTATTTGTCCCATGTGAATACACTTTTGAGTAAAATATTGTTTAATTAGTATTAAAGTTAGCATATGAGTGTTTTCTAAAGACATGGAATCAAACAAATATATATATATAGGTATATAAGACAAGATTTATTATAGGAATTGGCTCAAAAGGTTATGGAGGTCCTTTTGAGGAAGTCCCACAGTTTGCTGTCTGCAAGCTGGATGACCTGGAAAGCCAGTGGTATAATTCAGTCTGAGGCTGAAATCCTGAGAACCTGGAGCTCCGAAGTCTCAGGACAGAAGATAGACATCTCAGCTCAAGAGAGAATTTACTCTTCTGCTTTTTTGTTCTGCTCAGGCCTTCAATGGATCAGAAGCTACTGCCCATATGGTGGGGGTGGATCCTCTTCACTCAGTCTACAGATTCAAATGCTAATCTCTCCCTGAAACACTGTCACAGACACACCCAGAAATATGTGTTACCAGCTATCTGGGCATTCCTTCTCACAGTCAAGTTGACACATAAAATTAACTATCACAGAATTAAGATAAGGGTACCTGTTATCACCACTATTATTTCATCATTTCATAAGTAGTGAAAAAATCAGTAAATACATAAAAAAAGAAAAACAAGGAATGGATGGAACAAAATTTTAATTTTTTGTAGGTTATCTGATACTTTGGAAAAGTAAAATAACTACTGCACAAATTATTAGAAATTTTAACAAATTTTAATAAGATAGCCACTTGCAAAATAAATTCTTTATCTCTGCCAACTCTATCACATATAAAATATAAATTCCATTGTAAAATGAATAAAAATATAACATACCTATAAGTAAACTTTAAAATAAATGTTTAATATCCAGGTGCATATGATTATAAAACTCTCCTGAGGAACATTAGAAAGATATTTAATGGGATACAGATTAATTACTAGACAGCAAATTTAAAAATATTTAAAAATATCAATCCTTCTTAATGTGAAAATTCAATGCATTCTCAATGAAACCTTTGTTTTTGTTTGATCTTAAATTAAACACAAGTAAAACTAAGAAAATTATTTGAAATAGAAGCAGTGAGTGTGACCTAGTCCTATATGGCATGAAATTTTATTATAAAGTTAAAGGGATTAGAAACATTCAATATTAATGTAGAAACAAACAAATCAATGGCAAAACACAGAAAATTTAAAGATAGATGCGAATATGCAGGGAAAAAATAATATTTTATTCATTAGATCATTCACCAAATGGTATTGGGCCATATAAGTATTTTTCATCTATGTGGAATGGGAGCCTTCTTAAGTATTTAATGCAAAATTCAAAGGCCACAAAGGAAAAGTTTAATGATTTTAAAACATAAAAACTAAAAAATATATAAGGAAAAAAGGAAAACCCTTAACAGGGTGGATAGACAAAAATATGATAGCCAAATGAGTAATAATTACAAGAAAGAAAAATGTCCTATAAAACATAATGCATGCCAAGAACAGCACTGAAGAAAATTTAGCAAATTGCCTGAACTGAAATTTAATGGTCAAAGTGACTAAAAATATATGATCAGTTTCTTCATCTCAAAAACACAAAAAGTATGAATACAAACAATGAATACTATGGCCATTTAAAAATATTTGAATGATTAATAAGATAACTTGGCAGTATTTATTAAATTCAGTTGTGAATATTCTTTGACTTCATAATACCAATTCGAAAATACTTATTCTTCACAAATACACAAGTGGTAAAGATTTCTGTATGAAGTAAATATGTAGTAACTTTTGTAATAGGAGGAATCAGAAAATAACCTAAACATTGTTCAATAGGAAAAGGATTAAATAAATTAGGATACAAACTACACAGTAATATGAAGCCATTAAAATAAAATAGAGATACATGGTATATTTGAAGGCAAAGAAAGGATGTTATAGAACAAAATACAGAGTAAGATCCAATTTATAAATAACAAATAGTATTTATATTAAGAACACATGCCCAAAGAGAGATTTTTAGAAATGCAGTTAGTAGCAGTGGAGAGGGTATGTGAGTGGCAGGAAGTGGACAATAATAGTGGAGAGAAAGACAGTAAGAGTTGCCTTTTAATCTTATTATATATGCTTATAGTTCTGTATTACTATAAGTATTTTAACATTTGCATGTATTATTTGCATTCTTCTAAAAAAAAGGAAAAGAAAAAAGAAATTATAATAATACTCATGCTTGTAGAGAAGTGATAAAACAGGCATTCTGTGACAGTTTTGTTGGCAGTGTAAATTATTACAGTTTTTTGGAAAACATTTAGTAGAATCAGTAAATTGAATAATATGCAGACACACTAATAATTATATTTTCTGAATTTACATAATAGCTATATAAGCCCAAATATGCAAAACTGCTTGAGACATTTTAATTTTATAGTTAAAATTTGGAAACAACCTAAATATTTTATCACTAAGGAACTGGTTAAATAAATTATGATTTAAGTGACTACAATGCAATATTAAAAATACTGGAGCATAACTGTATATTGGCAGAGGAAGTGGTCCATGAATTAGTAAACAAAAGTAAGACATTTATGACAGGAGCTAAAATTTTATCCAGTTTTTGTAAGTTAATATTATTATTTACATAACAATGTGATCTATTACTATATACACTATTACTGTATATACATGTGAAAAATCAGAAATAATATATCTATTAACATATCTTCACATGTTATATATAAATAAACATACATAATCTGTTATATTTGAAGGGTGAGCTTAGGAGGTTCTCTAAAATCTGGTCTCATATGATCAATGCTTTCATTTGGTACTCTTAAAATCAGAAAAATAAGAATATATTATTACTAATAACTGAAAACCACTGGTGTTTAGATGTCCATACAAATTATTAACATGAAGCATAACTTTATATTAAATGTCTTCTTTACAAAAAAGTAAATTAAAGTTAATCTAACATAGCAAATACCTATTTATATATCACATTTGTTAAAGTAAAATATCCAAGAGCTCAAATATTGCCTGTTTGCACACATCACACATTCATTCAGATGATGTTAAAGGGTAGGAACCCCTCCAAATCATTTTCAAAGAAGTTAGTTTTTCTCTCTGTAGAACTATGCGCTATAAAGAATTTCTTCAATGTCCTTATCTTAAAATTGGTATTGTTTCTCATCAACAAAATAAAAACAGCTCTCAATGACAAGGTGTTTCATCCTTATCTCTGTGGGTGATAGTTGAGGATTTTCTCCTAATGTGGAAATGGATGAGCCACACCTTTATTAACCAACTCCATCTTTCACCTAGTGCATTATCTGTGTCCTCTCAAGCTTGCATTCTCTCACAAAAAATGATTCCCATAAGATACTATGACATTGAAACAGAAATTCATGAATAGTTTTAAAGATTTAATTACACTTTCAGGAGATTTTACCTTATTTCAGATGATCATAACTAAAATCTCTGAAAGCTTTTAATTTGCAAGTTAAAGAAAAAAAATGAACATGAAAATTTAGTTCGTTAAGGTACATCTTAAATATAAGAAACCAAAGTAATTTATGAGCTAAACCCAATATATTTAAAGTTAGGAAACATATGTTAAATATCTAATTTAGACTGAATCGAAATGGAGCAATAAGAGCATGATCAACATGCCCTCCAAAGATATATACTGAGTAAAAGATGCCTTAATGACAGTACTCATTTTCTTTATGGTTTCATTTAGAGTTAATTCTGGAGATTTTAGTTTCCTAGACGTACAGTATTCATGTATCTTACAAACTTTTTTATTTTACATTAAGTCACAGGAAGGCAAAACTCTACAAACTCAAAAACTCTGAAATCCAAGCTGATAATAAAAATAACACCAGGACATAAAAACACACATTTGTTGGAGGTTCTCTGTTATAAAGTCAGAGGTTGCAAAGTAAGATAATGTGGATTACCACTCCTTTTGCTCTGGCCTATATATGAGATATATATAGGTCTGTATTTACTCCATATACACATGTATGTATACATTATATATGTATATGCATTATACATGTATGTATATATTTGTAACACACACACACACACACACACACACACACACACACACACACATTACTGCATCTCCCAAACTCTAGAAGCAGAATGCTACCTCTCAACCATAGTTACCCTCATTTAACAGTTTAAAGGTATGTTTACTTCATCCTTTAAGGCTGTTTTTTAATTTTGAATAATTTCCCCTAGCTTTCCATGGTAAAGTATACTTTTTAAATATTTTATATAAAAAATACTGAATGGCTTTATTAGCTGAAAGCTATAAATGCCACAAAACAGATTTGGAAATTGGAACATACCCAACATAAATGGTTACCAACGGTGAACGAGAAGGCATACGAAACAGGGCAGTAAAGGCACAGCACAATATGAGAAAAATCATTAAATGATCTGGAAAAGCATCAAGATGGCTGGCCTCTTTGTAGTTCCAGCACAAAAACAGAGCCTTATTTCTAAATATTTTCCCTGGTGGGGAATAACAGCCTGAAAATAATCCCAGATGTATTCATTTGTGTAACCATTTGCTTCTTATAGCATATAAGCATGGAAAAATTATTGAAGGCTTCAGTTCTGGACTTGTATTTTTTAAATGTCAGGCTTTTGAAAAATAGCACAATTTTTCTTTAAAACCATTCATTTACCTGGAATGTTGGCCAGCAGGCCTGTAATATGTACTTGGATTTGTTAAGATTGAAAAAATGCCCAATGGCGAAAGAGGAATGGGCCATTTTAATGGATATAACTAAATATGAATGCAATCTCAAATGAACAAATGTCCAAGCAGAGTAAAAATCAGTTTTTATGATTCTAATCTAGCCAAGAATTCTAGATACTATTAGAGAACAGAAATTTAGAGAAAGAAAGTAATCTAGAATGTTTTCTTTAAAGATACTGAAAGCAGAACTTTTGAAGTAAAATTTAAGACGGTCAACTTTATACAAAGGCTTTTTTTTCTTGAAAGCATCCTTTCACTTTGAGATGATTCTAGATATTAAGAGTCCCAAAAGCTGTATATCACTTTTAAAAATCAAAGATGAAATGATTCACAGTTCCTTATTAATTGTTGGCAAATATATTTAAACTCAACTTTTCAAGTTCTAAAAATTAAATAATATTTAAATTAAAACAATTTACCCTAAATCTACTGACAATATGGGCTCATTTCTGTAAATCTGTTAAGTACCAATTCTACTTTCTATATATGACATTAAATTCATTAAAGTAGAATCTCTGGTAAGCGTGATATTTATATGTCTGTGTGTGTGTATATACAGAGAACAGGGAGAGAATGAGATTATAATCAGTGTCTTTTTTTCTTCACTTGATCAGATTTTTAAGTTTTAAGGATTACTAGGAAATGTCTAACTTTTTTTGGTAGGCATTCTAATGCTAAAATAGATGTTGGATTTTCTTATTATTATTAATAGCTAGATGATTGTTTAGAATGTAGAGGTGTGTTTGAATCTGCCACTCATTTTACAAATATTTAATGAGCATCTTTATTATGCCAGGCAGTTTAGCAATTAGGATTTCAATGGTGGCAATGAATCCTTAGTATGTCATTTCTCCAGAATGTTTCTTCAGAAACACTAGAATCATATTCCTGATTATCTAAGGAAAACAACATAATACAGAAAGTAAGTAAGGGGATATTCTTGCATTTACAAAACTCTAAATTTTTATAAACATTGCATCAATCTCCCCATAATTTAGCAAATGATATATCACCTGAGCATGTTAACTGCTATCCTGGACCTTAGAAAAAAAAACCTCTGACTCAAATGATCTCTTGCTTTGAAACATACTGTTAGCCTCATGATGATGACACCAGAAGGAAGGGATGGGATTAATTTCAAGCAAAAATAAGGAACTGAATCTAAACTATGTAAAACACCTCACTCTGATTTATTGCTTTTTCAGACCATTGAAGCTGCAAATAAAATTTATGAGGGAAGAACAATAAATTAGGATTGGATAAAGGCATACTTTTAAGCCTCAAGTTGCTTGTGCAGTTAGATTTTAACACAAAATTGGGAGCATAATACTAGCAAGTTAATAAAATCAGCCAAGTGTTGACATGTAAAAACATTTTTTTCTTAACAATTGATTGGTCCAATCAGTTAGCCTTGTTGATAACTTGAAACTGTGAAAGCCTATATTACAAATATTCAATGAACATTACAAATGTAAGAGAAGTACACAGATATGTGCCACAGAAGTCCTCCATCTTGGAATATATTTAGGGGTAGGGAAGTTGCCTTTAAAGTAAAACTGTAAAATTACCACATAATAAAAACATGTGCTTTGAACACTAATTGCCTATTTATTATTTTATTTTAAAAGCTCCTTTCTTACAATTATGAAGGTGTGATGTATAAACTTTCTTTAGTTTTAGTGAGGTGTATTTTATATATTTTCAATCCTACCACTCTTTTCCACTTATTCTTGATTTTAATTTTACTAATAAGCATCAGTATCAATAAGGCATTAGGTCTGTGAAGATTCCTACAGCGTTTTAATTGAGAGTAAATTGCCTTCAATAAATGGGGCCTCCTACTGGCCTAGAAGGCTGGCCCACCCTAGTGGCTGGGCACAAACACTTGTTTGAAGAGTTAAACCAAGGTAGGAGAGCCCACTTTGTCAGCTGCCCAGAGGGAAGTTGTCAAGTCTGGGACCCTGCTGCTTTACTCCTATAACTGTGTTTTAGAAACACCTCACAAGTGGAATTGTGGTTGCCTCATCCAGAAAATGTGGAAAGGATTAATGTGGCATGTAAAACAAATCACTCCTGAGCTCAGCTGAGAAAGTGGGTATTAAAAGCACTCCAGTCAAAAGAGCTTTAGTGAGAGGGTCACAGTGATATACAGTCAGCATATGTTGGGCTGGTAATGCTGCAGGGTGTTTGGAAATGGTAATGGTCCATGGGTGTAAAGTCTTTCAAGACCTCTTAAAGGCACATGTGTTTCTTGAGCATGTTCTCCAAACAAGGACCTGTTATGGGTTAGATTCACTGAAGCTTTTAAACTTTATTGATTGGTTTGTAGGATTCCAGGTTCACTTACTGCTTAAAAAAAAAAAAACAACCCTGTTGATAAACACAGACAAGAATCCCACTTTAATCTTAACCTTATGAATCAATAAACAATGTGGGATGTTGCCTCCTCATTGATTACAGTACGCACTATTTTTATTATGGAAGTGCTTGCTAGTTTGCAGAATTAATGGGCAATATATCTATGTTGTTCTTCTAAATCCAGGTGCTTTGTAGATTTTTGAGGGGGGAAGAAAAGGGAGAGACCTGAAGTTTTCTTGCTATTTGAAATATGAACCGTAGCCTTAATAAAAACTTCTGGGTTTCAAGTTGAGAGAGAACAAATAAACCTGCTAAGTATAATTTCATAAACTGAAACGATTTTCCTTGGTATTTCCAGTTTAGGAAGGATCTCACATTATAATGCAAATATATATTCATAGCCACAGTTTAATGAACTCTTTTAAAAAAAGAAATACAATGCAGCATTTTTTTCATGTAAGTAAACTATTTCTGTCTGTTCTCTTCTGTTTGGTTTATATTTGCACTTTTTTATGGAATGTGTATTTTTTTTCCTGGAAGGTTATACCCCATCAATTCATTCACTTTTCTAAATAACCTACACCAAAGGATCATGCAAAATCTTTGAAAAGATGAAAAGCACAGGCAAAGATTCCAATAAGTAAGAAGTGATGCATTTAAATAGTTGTCAACACATGTACTCAAAATAAGCATGTGTTTTAAGGTAAAACCTAGTTAAATATCAAGACAGGATAGCAGGAAGTACTAGTTAACTAACCTTAAAATCTCATTCAGTAAAACTAAACAAGTAAAAATATGATGTGAGGCTGGAAAAGTCAGGGTGCTTTTGGTTTTGGGTTCAGTGCTCCCAAGTTTGACCCCAGCTTACAACCATGACTGCAAATATTTTTTCACCAAGTTCAAGCATGACATTATTTGTTACCTTTGCTTTACTGCAGGCCTGGTAAAAGTCAAGATCAATAATTCTCAGGAACATTTCCACTCTACACTGAAATTACAGCCAGCCTGAGGGACACAGCAGATATAAAATTTCTTGCCATCTCTGTGAAACTCATAAAGCATCACCATTGCTTGTGTTTTAATTGAACTTCCTGTCTTAGGCTCACTCACATCACTGCTGACTAACACATTTGGCCAAGAGGAAGGTGTATGGTCGGTGTCCACAGTTATTGTATTGAATATGAAATGGGTGTGTATAGAAAGAAGTTGAAAATGCTACAATAAAATAGCAAGATAGTAAGGACAGGTGAAGCTGTCAATATTATTGTATTTTATTAGGTAAGCATAGAATATTATGACTATGACTACTTAATACTAAAAGAAGCAATTGATATTGCTGCCTTTCATGTGCCCAACTGTGGCTGAAAAGATGTGCACAATTTTCTGGGCAAAATGCTCTGTACATATGAGTCACAATTCACAAATGGATTGTTTTTATTGCCTTTTAATCTTCAAATGCATTTTTTTCTACATGAGCAGTCTTCATCATCCACAGGTAAGAATGAATCTGCAGTTGTATCTTCCCAACTTGCTTAAAATTACTCTTCCAGGGGCTTCCATAGCAATAAGGTATGTCTGCATTCTGAATGCAGCTTTTATTTCTCTGCTAGAGGCCACCACTTACAAATATAAAAATTCAAAACTGCCTATACTGGATTTAGAATTTTTCAAATGATTTCCTGAATAACTTATACATCCAGAAAGCCAAAGTACAATGCTTGCCTGTTCCATTTTATTGAAAAAAGGTTATTTTCCTTTCATACTCTAGGAAATGGATGATCTTAATAACAATCCTTATTTTGTTGTAGTGTGGGTGAATCTGGATGTGCATATGATATTTTTTCTACTTTAAACTGAAAATGGTTCAGGCCGGAATGATTGATTCTGAGATGTCTAATCAGGACTGAGCAGGGAAATCACTGACCACTTGTTCCCTGTGCTCAGCAATCCTGACTTTGACTGTTTCCCAAAATACACTAATTGGGGACCTGGACTATGTTGCGTTTTGCAGGTTTCCACATCTCCCAGACAAACTGCACACAAGGGCAGACAATCCACACCAAGGTGTGCTGCACACCTGTACAACAGATGACCAATTTTAAATGTGCAAAGAAAAACCTGCACAGAATAATATGATGTTTCCTTCGCGTCATGTACATACAAATCAGATAGCTAAGGGGCTGAAGCAAGCCATTTAGCTGCAAGTTTTCATTGCTAAAGACATTTTATAGGGCTTAAATTTTATATAGTCCAGTATCAAGTAGTACTCCTAATTGCATGACTTCAAAGTAGACATGTGAGCCCTACTTTCATATTATTTTTGTGGCTTTCCACTAAAGTCCCTTCCCTTCCAATTGTTCCTATGAGGTCCTGTATTAATGTTATTATTGGAGATTTTATTTAACTTCAATTTTAGTGAAAACTATGCCCCCTTCTTTGAATGGGAGTTGGAACACTGAGATTAAATTGATAGAGAAAATCAAGTCTGAATTGGTTTATAGCCCAGAGGTACATTGTGAATCTCATAAAGCATTGTTGCAGGAACCTGGTTAGTGTTCTGTACACCTGCTTAATGTTTTTTTCATCATCACAAATGTCAAAGTGCTCAGTAAGTCACTGGAGTTTGAATGACAGCCATGCGCTAAGCAAGCAGTTATGTTTTTTCACTACCAAATTGGACCATAAATGATGAAAAAGAGGTCAAAAAGGAAGTATGGAACCATACAAATTTGAAAGGGGAAACTGCTAATAGCCATAAACCTGGTGCAATCAAAGGCTTGGCAAGTCATTGCAAATTACCTGCTCTGTGAATTACTGATCGCACTGCATTATGATATAGAACTTTCTAACTCCTTTCATCTGGAGTAACAGGGCTTCTAATAGCTCACAGATCAAAAGCAAAACACTGCCAGTGGAATTTTGATACAAATACACCATGGTTGTACAAGCATAATGCATGTGAACAAAATCTTAATATACATCCAATATTGCATTTGGCCTACTGATTATTAATATAGCACATGCGTTTTACAAACCAAATTTAACAATTTAATACTTACTGCAAGGGATGATTGGTAAGGCATGCCTGACTAATTTAAAAGGAAGGGTGGAATCTTGCATGATACTTACATTAGGGATTAATGTAGGTTGGTATGCTTTTACCAAAGTCTTGGCAGTCTTTCCGATCCAAGATGTCAAGTCCCTAAATCCTTGCCTTCTAGATCAAGACTCAGACATGTGGGAATCAGGGGTACTCAAAATTACCCCTCCAAATATTTTTCCTATTATGGAAAATATCTGTATCAACGAATTTCTTTTGAAAAACGTGAAATGTCCACGAAGAGTGAAGTCTTTTGCATGCCACTTTAATCAGATTAATTTCCTCTTGCTCTTTTGCTGGAGATCATGGGTACTGATTAAATGGACATTTTAATTTTAAGTAAAGAAATCACAGAAAAAAGAACAAAAATACTTTGGGCTATGAGACATTTTATGGCAAAGATTTAGTTGTAGTGTTGCCAAGCTAGATTTTGCACTGTTGCAAAAATACCAGTGATGCCTGGGAGGTGGAGAAGCAGATGAGGTAGTTGTAAAAGAGATTTTCAGCTATACTTTGATCCTAAGAAACGATATGCTTGAAACTGAAAATCATTTTCTGGGTTCTTGGATCTAGGTTCTTATGTAACCCATTGTCATCCTTCCGTAAGAGTGGTTTTTCTTTTGTAAGAATTATTTACCAGTTAGTGTTACTCCTTGTTCTACTGTTAGAAAGACAGTGATAAAATGAGAGAGACAGTATCCCTATCCCTACCTTTATGGGAGATGCACATAAGTAGGTACATTGATGTAACTAAAGAAACAGAGATTGAGATATGGCTATACACATTATAACAGGAAGGCTGCGAGGGTTTTTGAATAGTGCTGCCATTTCAGGTAGATTGGCCAAGAAAGGCTCTCATGCAGTGATGTTTGAGCTGGGATCTGATCAGTATGAAAAAGTTTGACTTATAGACCTTAGGGTAGATGGAAAAGATGTGATAGATGGAAAGAATAACAAGTACAAAGGTCTGAATTATGTGAAGGGCTAAGAGTGGTTGATGAAGAACAAAGAAACGCAATGTGGCTGGACCATATTGAGGAGGAAAGAGAATAGAAAACGATGGGAGCAGATGATAGAAGGCTGTGCATCAGAGTAAGAAGAGTACTGTGTTACAACTGGCAGTTCTGGGGACAACAAACGATGTGCGAGCAAGAACTGAAGCAAGAAGAGCAGCTAGGGCAATACTGAGTTACCAAGCAAGGGATGAGAGCATTTGGTTTAGCATGGTGGCAGCAGAAGTGGATGGCAGGGAAGAAATCAGACTGCATGCCCATCAAGTCCCCAGAAGTTCTCAGCCCTCCAGCCCAGCCTTCTGGTTAAGGCGTTCCATCGAGTGACACTCTACTCCCAACTCTCCCATCTCCCCCAAAATTAGTTTCTCCCACCAGTATTCCCTTGGAATTGGTGAAGGATTGTGTGTGTGTTTTTTAAATCTATTTAATAAAAATGTATAGAGCTCGGTGAAACACATTAATCACTCCTGCAATGTCTATATTGAAAGTGGTTTCAAATATTCTTGGCATGAGACAGGATTATATATCCATTGGTGAATAGATAGAAGTTGATGAAATCTGAGGAGATAAAGTGAAGTTCTATATATTATCAATGAAAGAGAGGAGAAGGGAGGAAAGAAAGGCTCTGGGGCAAGGGGTGTGAGTTGGGAAAGGGTTAGAAGGAATGAGTCAGGGTTCTTGGCACATTTTTGCTTACTATTATTTTCACAAATATCATGCATTCATGATTCTGTATTTTGTATAAATTAAGAAAGTTTATTTTAAAATCCTTTCAACTGAAAGATATGAAGAGTGTCTGGACACTTCCAGCAATCAGTACAGGTCTAAGAGGGAAGGCATGAGCATGGAGAAGAGCAGGCCAGACAAATTAGAAGTTGTTGGAGGACTATCTGCAACAGACCGGTTTCTCCCAGATGGGCCTACATCCAGGGTCCTGAAGCAGCAGGTGGTAGATGATACCAGATAGTAATGCCTGTCATCACTTATATTTGTTGTGAATATAGAATCACTTTGTGAACTACAGAACAATTTATAGTTTATTATAGCACACAAGTCAGTGTTTATTGACTCCTTTGTGCTTTATAATTTCTCATGTAAGGAGGAAACTTTAGTTCATTAGTAAAGGGAGGATGATGAACAGCATTTGTCTGTAAGTTATCAGTAGCTAATACCTATAAAAGGAAGACCAGTAACTAATATGCTTTGCCACAGGGCTTCGCCACACTCTTCTTCTCATGGTGTACAAAGAAAATGATAATGTTTGTATGGCTCACTAGAGGAAACTAGAAGAGATTTAAGAGAGTCTATGAATATTTTTTGGAAAAAAGCATTATATTTTCTTGACATTACATAATTACAAAGCCACCAAAACTTAAGGGAAATACTGAATTTGTAACATACTTGCAAGTAAAATCCTTTCAAATTTCCACTGAGAAACTTGAATTAACTTTCATGTTTAAATTATTTACATTTGAAGAACTTTTCCATGTGTTTCACTGACAAATGTGATTAATGTTGGCATTTCTAAGGGCAAGATGATTTTTTAATCTAACTGAACTTCTGCATATAAGATAGGATTCAGAACGGTATGCATTGTTAGAGCATCCAATATGCAACAAATTTAAATGTCACTAAGAGAGCACAAATGTCAAAGACTGATAAAAGTACTCCACGTATGTGAAGACAGAGATTGAGGCCTCTCACAGCTAAGCCTACTTAGAGTTCTTGCAAAATTTCCCTGTTCACACAGGCTGTGTGCTATGGTCTTTGGGTATCTGATAGCTGAACTCGGCTGCAGACTGGTAGGGTCCCACAATGAGCATGATCTGAGTCGAGTCCTGAGTAGATGCCTATGTATAGCATACTGCTTAGCCGCAGAGAAAGGCTATTCAGATTGTCAGATGGCTGCAGGTGTCACTTCAGATACAGTGTTTTGGGGCCATCATCAGTGGACCATTTTAGCATTGCTTGTAGCTAGAGGAGACCAAACCAGTATGCCAACCACCCTAGGCCCTACCAGGACTGACAGAGTATCCTGCTATAAATCTGCAGCTCATTCATGAGGCCATGTGCTGGCAAGTTCTACTTTACAGAATAGTTGCTGAACCAGGAAGCTACCTCACCACATGCAAACCAGGCTCTAGAACCATATAGGCCCAGTTGTGCTCCAAAAGAGGTACAGGCTGGAAGTTCCCTTTGATACATTCATCCCAACAGGCCAGAGGGAAAGAGGAAAGAAGTAGAAACAAGGAGAAAGGATAAAAGATGTTTCTCATGAGGATCATTGAACTTCCTCATTAGCATATATTTCTGGCTAATATCTACAACATACTAAATGCTGGCATCTTTCTGAAAAAAATACAGAAATGCTTCAAAGTCTTTATTTCTTTCCTGTCCTGCAAAGATGGAAAAAAAGTATTTCAGAAGGTGATGTATTACATTTACAGTCACAGAGAAGCAGACATATTAATTAAAGTGGTGAGGAAAGGAAACTTACATTTCTAAATTTTTTATCAAAACACTTTAGTATTTCTATTTGAAACATTAATAGCTGATCTTCCCCAGAAAATCAATTTGCATGTTTACAAATACTATTGCAACCATTTCATCATAGTGCAACTTATCCCTATTGGGTTGAAATTTGGGTCCCTCTGCTCATCAGTCCTTGCTTTGCCCTTTGTGCTCATTGCTAAGCCTCGGGTTTCATAGTAGTGGAATTTGTTTAAATGTTTCCCTTCATATGGCCCCAACACATATCCAAAGATGTCACCAAAAATAACATATCCGAACCAAAGGAGTATGCTTTTGTACATATACAGGTAGCTCACTATTTTTGAACCACAATCTATATTTTTCCAGTGTTTTTCCACACTGTATAATTTCCTCTGAAAAAGGGAATTTGAGAAGAATTGCCAAATCTGTCTTGGAACTTCCACTTTAAACTCAAAACAGATCCTCAAATGTCTACTGGGATATATCTCTAGTAGGACTAAGAATGTGCACCTGTGGTTACCTAAACCAGCCAAAGAATGGCACCATTGCTTCACATAAATGTACTCACAGACATTTTTTATTTGGTTATAGAATTTTATCATAAATTCCATGGCTCAGTGTAGAATTCTATCTGTCCTCCAGGTCTACTTTTTGCCTTTAGATAACATTTTACAGCAAAAACTGATGTATTGTTTCTGTCACCCCTTGACCACTAAAGCAGTTTAGGAGACCACAATGGGTGAATAATAAGGAGACAAAGGGAAATCTCTGCCTGCCCGACTCAGTCCATGCACATGGTCATAATTCTCCACCTTTATGATAATAAGGGGAATGTATTTATCAGCCCTCTGCTCCTTCTCAAGGTGATCCTCTGTTGTTAAGTGTAGAGTTGGCCACAGATACTATAGAATTATTAAATAATGTAGAGGGTAATGAGTGAGATGGCCACTTGAGTTTCACAAGGAAATAATGAATGGTGGAGAAAGAGTGGCAGGTTTGAATAACGGGTTTAGAGAAGCATTAACTGAATCAGATGGTTATCTTAAAATATCTGCGTTAAACTGAAAATTAAAGACAGCCTGAGAAGTCTCAGGCTAATTTATCCTGTCATGTTCTACACCAGCTAGGATAAGCCCACATCAGCTCTGGAATAATTGCAATAAAAATCATCTATTATTTTCTTCTTAAAAATTTTAGACCACACCTAATAGTCCTTTACCTGATTTATTTATAATTGCTAGTACAATTTGCATGATTTTACATGACTTAGTTTTTTCAGACAACTAATTAAATCACACAGTGATTTCATATGGATTCAGTATTCTCAGTTTTCAAAATCAGGCAAGAAAAAGAAAAACAATCCAATTATTTTTTAAATGGGCAGGAAATACTCAACAGTTCACACCAGATGATAATCAAATGGTTGATAAGCACATGGAAAAATGTTTAATGATGTGAGTCATCAGGAAAATGCAAATGAAAACCACAAGAGGATCTAAAATTCAAAAGACAAAAAAATACCAAATGTAAGTGAGTTTGTGGAGCCACCAGAATATTCACCCATTGTTGATGAGAATGTGAAATGGTGCAAACCCTTTGGGAACATATCTGTCAGTTCTTTTATAAAATTAAGCCTAGCCTGTAATCCAGCAATTCCACTCTTAGGTATTTACCTAAGAAAAATGAAAGCATGTGTCCACCAAAAAGACCTGAGAAGGACGTGCACAGCAGCTTTATTGCTAGAAGACTGATGAAAATGCACCCAGGTTTTCACCAACAGAAGGCTGGATAAACACTCCGTGGTATGTTTATACACTGGGCTGTGACTCAGAAATAAAGAGAAACAAATCACTATAATAACATGGATAAATCTCAAAATCATTATGCTGACTACAAGAAGCCTTACACAAATGAGTAAATACCATGTGATTTGTTTGAATGGCCATGAAGTCTAAAACAGGGAAAATTAATCGATGATGTAGAACTAGAACAATTATCTTTGTGAGCAGCAAGCTAAGGAGTGAAGATTATGTTGGATTTGGCATAGTAATATACTATAATTTGAAAGAGGTTTTAGCTACACAGATGTCTATACTCATCCCAAATCATCAAATGACACTCAAGATTTGTGCATTTCACCTTGTATAAAATTCATCATAACAAAAAAGGCAATAAATATTGAACTTTGGTTGATGATAAGCATACTAAGTTTGTCTGAGGTGAAGAGTACTGATATCTGCAATTAACTTTAAAATGCATCAGAAAAATAAGCTAGGTTGATGGATAGATGAAAAGTAAAGTCAGCAAAATTTTAGACTCTAGGTGCTCAGTATATTCACTGTGCGAAACTTACAAACTTTTGGTTTGTTTGGAAATTGCCATAATAAAATATTAGAAAAAAATCTGGGAGACGATTTCTCCTTTTCTTCTTCCTTTGCATTATACCTTAAAACTAAAAGTTGAAGCAAAAAAAATCAAGAAAAATACTGAGTATGTTGCCTAATTTCGATAAGGCTTTGATGCTCTGCTTGCTATTCTGTTTAAACCAGCATCTCCATTATTATTTAATATGGGAGTTAATGTTTTCCTTCTGAGAAGGACTCTGTTCTCATAATGAAGTGTACAGAAACCAATGAGGAACCTGTGTTGGACCGGGAATGTGTGATGAGACTGGTATATGAGATGCCTGCTCACATACCTATATCATGCCAATGGGCAAATGTCAATTCTCCCTCTTCATGGGGAAGAGGGGCAGAAAAACATAAGGCTTTGAAGCCATCTAAGTTTGAATTTGAGCTCTTCCCCAGTTAGCTTTGTTTCCCTACAAGCATCATTATTTACCAAATGGGCAAATTACAGGCATGTATACTTGAGGGTCATTCTGAGGAATAATGAAGTAGGTGTTAATTATTATCTCACACACACATACACACAACTGGAGATGAGAGATCAGAAAACAAGACATTAAATTTGATGGAATTTAAAGAAAGTTAAAGTTTCTGAACAAAAGATATAATGAAAAAATAAGGAGTTAGAAAGAAAATACCAAAGTACGCAATTCTTGGTTTTTCCTTTACTGCATTTTTAAAAATTTTTTGTACTATGTAGCTGCATAAGTCTCTTTTTTTCCCCTCAAATACTGAAGCGGTGACAGCAATGATTATTCCTAAGCACAGGACTGAATGAAAAGCCACACTATGGAATATTTCACTTTCCCTACAAATCTTTTCACAACCTTCTCATAAATAAATGAGGCTAGAGTCAAGGAAACTGGGCTAAATCCTTCCCTTACTGCTTGGACTGTTCCCAAATCTTTCACCACGGACATAGAAGGATGGGAGCTTCTCTTTTGTATATGTCTTAGGGAGGTCTGGCAGCATTAAGGGAAAGAGATGAAGGATCCTATGCTCAAATATTCAGGGTATTTTTTACCAATCTAATGCTTTTAAAAATATATATACACACAGAATGTTTTTGTCAATAAATCCTCTATGTGCTAACACTGGAGGTGCTGAAAAGTGCTTGTAAAGTTCAAAATTGTATCTGGAGTTTTGTGCAGAACAGTGTTCTGACAAGTGAAGATGAGAATTTCTATCTCTAGATTTTAAAGTCAACAATCTGTGAGAATTGCCCATGGTTTTACTGGATTAGAGCTGACTGATTCTTCTGGGTTGAGTGGTATCTATTTGAATTATACCATTATTCCTGAGTAAGGAGAATAATCTTGTGCAGGGGCACTGGGCCAGTTGTACCCTGGTCCCGGGAAAATTATACATGGTGTGTAAGAGTCACAAAATCCATAATAGATTGCTTTGTGCAATTGTTCTTAAGTCCGCCTGGGATTTCATGTCTTATTTTATATCTTTGAAATGAAATTTCATGCTATATAGGGTTCTCAGTGAGAGGAGAGGGTAAAGCAACAAAATAAAGAATAAAGGTGAAGCAAGACAGAACACTTTTTATGGCATAAATGGCTCAAAACTTTTTTCCTTTCACTCAAAAAAAAAGAGTCTTATTGTTAACTATTTCATTTGGGGGGTATAAATTATTTATGGGGCTTGGAGTAGAAGGCCACCATGTCATATCTTTTCTTGGTTTCTATATCTTAACAAAAAACTTGTCTAATTGTGGTTGTGGCAAAACTTTGTGGCATTTTCTAACTTCCATGTGGCACTTTATAATTTATTTAATTAAACATGATCAAAGGTGACCTTAGAGCATTTGAATAAGTGTTTTCCTAGTTATGTGGCACTGTCTGTGCTTTTTTTAACATGGTCATTGGCTCAATATCCCTGTTTTTGGCTCAATAGTTCCTTCTGCTGGGGACAACCAAAATTTTCCATTCTTTGAAACCTAGTGTTTTACTATACACAGATGAAACACACCTGTTTCTGATATACAACCACTTTCAATCCTTGTTAACAATGAAAAATTCCTAAGGTGGAAAAAAATCTGTGTTCAACATTCTGGTGTAAAATGTATTTGGAGCTTCACATTGTTGATTAAAAGAAAAACATAGTGGGCACCTTCTATGTGCAAGGAAGATGTCATGGAATTCAACAAATCTGAGAAAAGTTTATTGAGCATCCATCCACTTTGTATCAGGTCTCTTGCATTTTCTAAAAGGTGGGCTATATAAAAACTGACAAACAAAAACAGAAACAATAACAAGCAGGTAAGGAAAGGGGATAGAGAGTGCTGGGGGTGGGCTAGCTTTTAAACAGGAATGATGAGGGAACTTGGTATCTGGGAAAATAAGATTATAATTTTCTGAAGAAAGACTAAAGAAACTGAGAATGCAAGCCTTGTCAGTATTTGGGAGAAGATGTTTTACAAGAGGGAACAACAAAGGCCTTGAGATGGAAGGTACTGGGCCCCCTTAGAGCAAAGAAAGGAGGCCAGTGATGCTGTAAGTGAACACCCAAGGAGGGAAGTAGTAAGAGAGAAGTTCACAGAGGCAATGGTGGGTCAAATTGTATACAGAGGGCCTTGTAAACCATTTAAGGATTTTGGTTTTTACCATGAGTGAGGTGGGAGCTTTTGGAGGGGTTGAGCAAGGGGAGACAGTATCTGATTTAAGTTTAATATAATACCTAAGTCATTAAGATTGCTCTGTTGAATATACATACACTGTAGGATATGTGTAGAAACAGAGAAACCAGTTAACAAGCAGTTTAGTACTAGGTAAGAGATGAGTATGGCTTGGAACAGGGTCATAGATACAGAATGATAACAAGTGGTCAGATTCTGAATATATTTTGAAAATAGAACCAGAAGGATTTGTTGAAAGATTGGATGCACAAATTGAGAAAAAGGGATCAAACAATTACGATTCTAAGATACTGATTGCCATTTATTAAGAAAGGGAAGAGAAAAGGTAAAGCAGATTGGGGGTCGGGTGTGGTTTCTTCTTTAGACACATTTCATTTGAGATGCTAAGGGAAGATACAAGTAGAGGTGACCACCTGGAGTTGAGTTCCAGGCAGGACATATGTATTTGGAAATCATCAGCATGTAGATGATATTTAAAGCCATGAAATTATATGAGATTACCTGGGGAGTGAGTGGATACTGACCAAGTCCAAAACTGAGCTCTCCTACATAGTTGAAGTCCAAACTGATGAGCCAAAACTAAACACACCAAAAGAGAGAGGGAGGGAGAGAGAGAGAGAGAGAGACCTATGTTTCAGTTCCATGGAGACAGAGAAAGCTATCTTGCCCACAACCATATACGAGATTCCTTAGGAATAACAGTCACATCCCAACTCATGACATTGAAGAGAAAAAAAAAAAAGGAAGAAGAGAGGAACCAAGAAGAAATGGCCACTGAGGGAGGAGAAAAATTGGAAATGCATACTGTCCTGGAAGCCACCTGAAAAAGAAAAAGTTAAATAGTTAGGTTGTACACTGCAATGTACAGAAACAATACGTTACAGGGAAGATGATATGAAAATATTCCAAATTTAGTGGAGTAAGTACTATAAAAGATCTGTAGTCCAACTGCTACAGCCACACATAGAAGAGATTTCCTGACTCGCAGTTCCTGAGTAGGCTGAATGAAGTACGTTGTATTTAAACCCAGTGTTGATGGGTGGAAACACAATTAGCTGAAGAAAGAAAAGGCAGATAGTTCTAGCAGAGGGAACATTTTACAGAGAAGTTGAGAAGAGAAAGCACAAGGGATATTTGAGGAATACTAAGTTGTTTGAGCTAGCCTGGGTGGACAGGAGGCATGGCCCACTTTCTGCATGCCTGTAAAGCAACTTTCTAGGGGCTGAAAGATGTTCAGATTTTGCTTTTTTTGTTTGTTTGTTTTGTTCTGTTTTTCACTAAATCTCTAACAATGGAAGAAGTTTTAACATAATATTGAAAACTATCTTTCTATCTCTTCGCCCTAATTCCTCACCTATTAAATCTTGTATTTTCATCTGTAAGTATAGAAGTAGGTATGCAAGACAGCTATCTCTATCCATTTAGAGTCTACTGAGTTCTTGTTCTATGTAAACTCTGGCAGAAGGCAAAAAGGACAAATGCAAATATGCAAAAATATTCGATGTAATGCAAGTCCTACTGTGTACCAATTCTGAAGTGGGGAGTGGGGGAAGGTAGAGAGAAAAATAAGAATAATATAAGATTCAGTTTTTGGATAGGTGAGTGAATTTATTAGGAATCTGCCTCAATAGTTGGAAAACAATAAATCCATGCTATAGAGCTGGAGTTTTGCCTGGCATAATATGACCTCGGCTCCAGTTCCAAGGACACAGAGAAACTATCTTGCCTATAACCACATACAAAATTCCTTAGGGGTGACAGTCATCATCTCTGGGGTCAGATCAACTCAGAGCACTGAAGAAAGAGACAGAAAGGCACACAAGGAATCACAAGATTTCCTTTTTAGGTGATAGACAGGAAATATAATAGATTCCATTTTTCTAAATGAACATGACAAATTTTCTCACAGATGTTTTAATATGAATTTTAATGTTAGGGTCAGATTATTTTCACCAATTATTTTCCCCATCTTTGTATTCCCAAGTATTATCCAGTCCAAACTCAGACACCAATTTAGCCCCTTAGCCCATTCACACCTCATGGGTCTCATTTGCAAAAAAGAAATTAAGAGGACACTAGGGTAGAAAGAGAAGGAAAACACTTCAAAGTCATACAGATTTACTAGGTAAATGACGCTGGGTAAATGACTGAATGTCTGAATTTCAGTTGTTAAACTGCAAAGTAAAGAGAACAGCTCTCACACGGTGTTGTTACGAGGATTAAAAGAGATCATGTATGAAAACCTTTTGGCACATAATAGACACTCAATAAATGTTCATTTCCTTCCTTCTTTTAACTTGAGCATTTCAGTTACAATATAATGTCAAGCCTTAATTTTGGGGGAAAAAATATTTAGAGAAGAAATGATAGACTTTTATCACTATTGGCTGTTTTGAAATACTTCTTCTTAATTGGCATCCAGTCTGTTTTTAGGGTAAAACTATCTTTAGGGTAAAACTATCTTTTAGGGTATCTTTAGGGTATCTTTAGGGTAAAACTATCTTTAGGGTAGCTATCTTTAGGGTAAAACTAAAGAACTTGCAGGGAACATGGATTACAGGAACAATGAGGAAAAAACTGGTGTTCCCCTTGAGAGAAATTTTTAAGATTGTTTGTGGGGAAAAAAAGGAAGGAAGGAAGGGAGGGAGGAAGGAAGTTAGTTGACAAATAGTTTCAAAACTCATAAATTAAAAATGAACCAAGTAGAGGAAAGGTATTTGCTGAGTTGCCCTCCCCATTGAGACAGGTTAGGTATTATGGCTGGCATGACAGAGTCATCTTTCTTTTTACTAAAATGGAAAAAAAGTTTCATCAAAGTAAGTGAATTTACAGCAGGAATGTCAAGTCAATGAATGATTCAATGCTCTATGTAAGAGGAAATGTATAGTGTACTACTTTGACCTTTCTATATTTTTTTATATTTTGCCTGGCTACATATTGCAACCATACCTTTCAGTTAGCAATTAAAGGCAAATTTGCAGCTGCCTATATTAAATCAAAGTTTTTCTCCTACAAATGAAAAATTCAGTCTTTCTGTTTGATCTTCAGTATCATGCAATTCAGTATTCAAGACATATAAATGCCCAAGTGTGAAGGAAACACAATAGCTACCATCCCTTAGCACCATCCATTATGCAATGTTTCAGTTTGTCATACTATCTAAAATATAAATGAAAGTAAAAGAAGAGAAGTGGCAGTAATTTACCCCTGTCTAGAAAGTTTGGCACTGCAACTCCAAGTATTGGGAGTCATTTAAAGGAGGAAAAACGTAAGCAGAAACTAGGATGGGAGATGAGATCATCCATCAGCAGCCATCTTGTAAATTCAGAGACACTCTGGATTCATGAGGTGAGAAACAGCAGTGCAGAGGGCTGTAAAAATCATTCACAGTGTTTCAATTTGTTAACACAAACTCTAGAGCTGCCTTTGTTATGAGACAGCATTCATATTGCAAGTGAAAAAGAAATCAGTATGGAAAATGCTCCTATTAATTGACATCATGATAGTCTTAAAGTCAGAAAAACCAAGGATAAAATATGACTCTAAAGTGTTATTTAAAAGAGAAACAAAATGTAAATTTAGTAGAAACTTGCAATTATCTTTTTTTTGCAAATATTTCCCTAACTTCTTTTAACTGATTAATTTCGGTTAATCAATTCCAATTTATTTTAATGTGTTTGTCTTCTCTTGAACATGGTCAAAATATGCCTTAAAATGGCTTTTTTTGGCTTTGTTTTGTTTTTAAACTAAACTTTACTTCAAGGCAGAATTAAATTTATCAGTGATTTAGTAAAGAAAAAAGAAAAGTTATTTGTAGAATCATGGAATGACCCATATCTATTTTCTCGCATTTCTCCTGTAAAACCCAATATACCTATATTCCAACTTCAAAGTGAGAAGAGGGAAATGCAAGATCTACCTTAGTAGTTTCTCTAGAAAGAGGCAAATCAAAATCTAGGAATCAGATGACAAGCATGGTTATCTGCAGGCTGAGAGAGGAGAGAGAATGTGGTATCAGTAGTGGCTGTTTGGATCTAAGTGTGTATCAGAAAACATTTGAATAATGTCCATTAGTAAAGTATCACTCACTTTGAATGACATACTGTATAGTGATCCAGAAAATTTAAAAAGCAAATATTTGGGCTAAATAAATACATTTGTAACTATAGACATTATTAATGTATAAGGTCATTAAGGTATAATGTGTAAGGTCAGGAAATTCTAAAAGGATATGTAAAGGCCTTAGATGTATAGACTACAGCTTTCAAAATTTTTTAATGCACACAAATCATCATATCTCATTAAAATACTTTTTTTTTTTTTTTTTTTTAGGCATTTGTGAAAATTTATCTATGATATGATGGATATTTTCCAACTGTACTTGAACCATCAGACAAATTAAAGCAGCCCATTTCTGGGATCTGTTCACATCCCATATGTTCTTTTAACCATAGATAGTCTATAGTCATGAGATTTTGGGGTGCTACAACTTGCACCCCTCCCAACTCCTGGTTGAGTTCCAACAGTACAGATCCAGTCAAATTCGTTGTCTCACTGTATGCACATGCCAGCCTAGACATCTCCCTCCTCCTTCTTATGGCAAGTCCAGGAGACAGTGGGCTGGATGCAGCCACAACCGCAGCATTGTCCGGATCCCTGTGGAGGCTTTTTGATGATCATCCCCCGGCACGAGTCCTCCAGAGAGTGCTGATGCCGGAAGCTCCTCCTCATATCGTATCTTAGTTCATTTTCTGGGTATCCAAGCTAGGCCTTGATCTTCTGCGTAGAAACAAACAGACCCTTTGCCCACACTTTGACATGCCCTCTATACCACTGTGCAGAACTCATTGGAGGTCAGCACACAGTAACTGCTTTTTTTTTTTTTTTTTTAATTAAGAGAAAGGAATATTATCAGAAAAGAGTACCTCCATAGCTGATCATCTGACACCCTTTAAGTGATCAACATTAAGGATATTTAAAGCATGCGTTGATCTTTGATTTACCAATAGTTTTATCCTGTTAAGGAGTAATCCCCCTTTTCTTTCTTTCTTTCTTTTTTTTTTAAAATTTTTAATCTACACTTACCTGAAGAATACTATGTTTACTATGCTCTCCCCTATATCAGGTCCCCCCTAACAACCACATTACGGTTACTGTCCATCAGCTTAGCAAAATGTGGTAGAGTCACTACTTGTCCTCTCTGTGTTGTGCAGCCCACCCTCCCCTTTCTCCCTCCCCCCCATGCATGCTAATCTTAATACCCCCCTTCTTCTTCCCCCCCCTTATCCCTCCCTGCCCACCCATCCTCCCCAGTTCCTTTCCCTTTGGTACCTGTTAGTCCATTTTTGGGTTCTGTAATTCTGCTGCTGTTTTGTTCCTTCAGTTTTTCCTTTGTTCCTATACTCCTCAGATGAGTGAAATCATTTGGTATTTCTCTTTCTCCGCTTGGCTTATTTCACTGAGCATAATACTCTCCAGCTCCATCCATGTTGCTGCAAATGGTTGGATTTTTCCACTTCTTATGGCTGAGTAGTATTCCATTGTGTATATGTACCACATCTTCTTTATCCATTCATCTACAGATGGACATTTAGGTTGCTTCCAATTCTTGGCTATTGTAAATAGTGCTGCGATAAACATAGGAGTGCATCTGTCTTTCTCAAACTTGATTGCTGCGTTCTTAGGGTAAATTCCTAGGAGTGGAATTCCTGGGTCAAATGGTAGGTCTGTTTTGAGCATTTTGATGCACCTCCATACTGCTTTCCACAATGGTTGAACTAATTTACATTCCCACCAGCAGTGTAGGAGGGTTCCCCTTTCTCCACAGCCTCGCCAACATTTGTTGTTGTTTGTCTTTTGGATGGCAGCTATCCTTACTGGTGTGAGGTGATACCTCATTGTAGTTTTAATTTGCATTTCTCTGATAATTAGCGATGTGGAGCATCTTTTCATGTGTCTCTTGGCCATCTGTATTTCTTTTTTGGAGAACTGTCTGTTCAGTTCCTCTGCCCATTTTTTAATTGGGTTATTTGTTTTTTGTTTGTTGAGGCGTGTGAGCTCTTTATATATTCTGGACGTCAAGCCTTTATCAGATCTGTCATTTTCAAATATATTCTCCCATACTGTAGGGTTCCTTTTTGTTCTATTGATGGTGTCTTTCGCTGTACAGAAGCTTTTCAGCTTAATGTAGTCCCACTTGCTCATTTTTGCTGTTGTTTTCCTTGCCCGGGGAGATATGTTCAAGAAGAGATCACTCATGTTTATGTCTAAGAGGTTTTTGCCTATGTTTTTTTCCAAGAGTTTAATGGTTTCGTGACTTACATTCAGGTCTTTGATCCATTTTGAGTTTACCTTTGTATATGGGGTTAGACAATGGTCCAGTTTCATTCTCCTACATGTAGCTGTCCAGTTTTGCCAGCACCATCTGTTGAAGAGACTGTCATTTTGCCATTGTATGTCCATGGCTCCTTTGTCAAATATTAATTGACCATATATGTTTGGGTTAATTTCTGGGGTCTCTAATCTGTTCCACTGGTCTGTGGCTCTGTTCTTGTGCCAGTACCAAATTGTCTTGATTACTATGGCTTTGTAGTAGAGCTTGAAGTTGGGGAGTGAGATCCCCCCTACTTTATTCTTCTTTTTCAGGATTGCTTTGGCTATTCGGGGTCTTTGGTGTTTCCATATGAATTTTTGAATCATTAAAATACTTTTTAACTTTGAATTAAATTTTATTTTGAATCAGTATATTTGGGGCAAGACCTAAGATTCTGTATTTCTGCATTTCTCATAAGCCATGCATGCTGAGGCCACTGACTGGTCCAAGGATCACACTTTGAATAACAAAGCCCCAAATCATGACAAAGACAAATTTAATCTAAGAATTGTATCTAGGAAAGTCTGCACATCAAATGAGCTTCTACACCCCATATCACACCACCACTCTCATTTTCAATGGAATCCACTCTAGAAAATATAGATAAAAGGGGCTAACATTTTTCAAATAACCATAGCATCACATTTTACTAAGGTAAATGAATTACTTAATTCTCAAAAAAGCCTGTAAGTAAATATTTCTGTTACCTTCATTTTACAAAAAAAATGAAACAGTCTTGGGGAACTTAACTAATCAAGTCAAAGCCACACATGCAGCATCTAGAAACGGAGTTCTGAACCTGGCCTCCTAAGCCTAAATTAGTCAGTGTTACTACAATAATCGAGACTTCTGCATTGCATTCTTAGTTAGGTTGCACATGAACAATTAAACACAAAAGACACAGTAGGGATACAGTTACTATGAAGCTGGTACTACACCATCATCACTGTTAGCTTCTAGAACAGGAGTCACTCAGGTGACGTGACACTGAAGATCTTAAATGCTTGATGAATAGAAGTCACATACTAAATAATCACTTTCAAGAGCCAGAATAAATAAATGATGAAGATAAAATGCTTCCTTACTGGATTCAGCTCCTTAGAACAAGGAAAGGACAAATACATTCTAGATAAGAACATGCTGGAGGCTCCACAGCCTTCAACATATGGGATAACCTTTAAAACTCCATGTCTGAAAAAATAGCCCTTAAACTTTAGAATCCCTAAAGGACTTTTACTATTGAAGGGCACACTATTAAATATTTTATGCATTCTGTTATTTTTTAAAGGGTGTAATCCCTCCTAAGGTGTACTGGCACTGAAGTCTTTGATCCAGTCTTGACCAGAATTAACTAGGAGCCATCACTTTCATTATAAGCATGTTATAATTATGGTTGCTTTTTTCACACTGTTTAATATACTCCCTCCTGTTAAACTACATCACAGGGCCTTTAGCACCTGTTGCTTATTTCTGCCAGACAGCAAATATTCCTCTCTTTATTATTCATGTGCAAGGATAAGATGAACTTGCCAAAGGTTGTCATTTTTGAATGCACCTGCCAAGTGTCAGACACTTTAATAGTTGAAATGCTTACAGCATACACTGCAAGTGCTGCAGCTACCAACTTCCCATGCCCAGGATTTCATAAGATTGAATGTATTCAGGATGACAGATTAATCCCTTGTATTATATGTATGTATGACCACATGCCCATGGGTATACACCATGCTTATATGCCACATCCCCAGGTTAGCTTTGGCTAAGAATATATATTACAATAATTTACTACCTTACATCTTTAATTTTTAAAAATCAAGAATAAATCTCTCTATACTTACTGATTTATTGGCAGCAGCTTACATGAAAAACAGCATTAGGCTGTACACTCAAAAGAATAAATAAAAGTGTGCTATGGCTACAGAGAGAGCCCACCTTCCTGTTTTGATAAGTTCTTTATACTTTCCCTTTCTATGGATCCCTAACATCTTTTCCACTCTTCGGTTAGTTCTTCAGTGCATATTGAAGTGAGTGCTGCCAAGCTAGAGTATTCAGTTGAATTAAGCTTAGAAAAAAGCCCAGAGTGAAACTATCCAGCTGCTGGGGTCTGTCCAGCTACTCCAAGACTCTGGGGACATATGCCCACTCTGCTGCAAGGGACAGCAGCCAACATCCTAAAGAGAGGCTTCTCCTTGGAAGTAGTTGAGGAATGGGGCCTTGTCAAAAGGTGTCTGTCCTTGACTCCTACTGAGGTAACCAGAAGGGTAAAGGCAGAAAGAAATATATCCCTTTTCCATGATTTATTCAACTCTGTCTTCCTATCTTGTTAGATCTTATCAGAAATGTGGAATGGAGGGAAAGAAGTATAGAAGTTTTCTAGAATTTGGACACGTGACTAATGCCAAGAAAGGCAAAGTAATAAGAGATATGTTCCGCTTTCAATGTTTCAGTTTGTCATACTATCTAAAATATAAATAAAAGAAAAAGAAGAGAAGTGGCATAAATTTACCCCTGTCTAGAAAGTTTGGCAAGGACAAATGAAGTCATCTTCATTTTCTTCAGTTCCCAGAGAGCCCATGTGTTACCGTGCGTTGACTTTCCCCACCCACGAGTGGACAGCAGTGCCCTCCTACTGGCAGGCAATAGGTTCCAAGACCTTCAGGGGCTGCCTGATACTAAGATAGTACTGAACACTACATACACTATATTTTCTCCTAAACATACAAACCTATGATAAAATTTAATTTATAAATTAGGCACCATAACAGATTAATGATGATAACTAATAATAAAACAGAACAATTATAATATACTGAAATAAAAGTTATGTGAATGTAGTCTCTCTCAAAATATCTTATGGTTCTGTACTCACATTTCTTCCTCTTATGATGATGTGGGACAATAAAATGGTCACACGATGAGATAAAGTGTATGAGGGGAATGATGTAGGGAATGTGACACAGTGTTAGGCTGCTACTGACCTTCAGATGATTTGTCAGAAGGATGATCACCTGCGTCCAGATGGCTGTTGATCATGGGTAACTGAAACTGTGGAAAGCAAACATGAGGGGGATTGGCATGACATCAACCCTCCCTTGAGGATATAAAAAAAATCCATCTAAAACTCTCCTGCAATGTACAATGAAACTGACCTCTGCAGAAGTTGTATTTTATGAGCACTCTGCTTCAGGTAACCTCAGGTGATAGAGCAATTAGTTTTCCCTTTTGAAACAGTACAAAATATTCCCAGATAGCTTTCTTCCTCTTTTCCTCTCCCTCCTTCTCATGTGTGCAAGCGTCACTCAGAGCCCAAGCTGCTTTATAATCAAGGAATGAATTGCATGTCTTAAGACCTCTACTATTAGAAGGTACATGAGTTTAGTGCAGTAACAGCGAGCTTTCATGAACCAAGCAGTCAAGAACCTTCTTGGTGTAGTGCCAGAATGGAAACAGAGGACTTTTCTCAGAGGAAGAATTTCCAATGATGTTATTTTTTCATAAGTCTACTAACCTCTACACTGACAATTCATTATACCTCCTGGAATGGGAGGTCTTGCTGTAGGCCTGTAGTAGAACTGGATTTTCCTTATCCTGGGTTACTGATGGTGCTTCAGTAACTAAAGCTCCTTGGATATAATTCACTCACAAGTAGGATTTTCCTAGAAGTTCTTGGCACACCTAATTTCTAACCACCACTGACGACATAAAACCAATACTGGGATATACCCAAAGATACAAAGCATCTTCAGATACTCAGGAAGAGCTCATTGTACATAGCAAAGGAACAGTGTCTGCAAGGTAGGCTGTCTTTGGTCCCATGTGTTATAAGTGTACTACCTATCTGGTAGCATTACTGGATCATTAGTTAGGAAAACAACACTAGGAAAAGGTCAGAGCTTGGTGGCTTTTAGCAGGCTCAGAAAAACACTTAGCTGACAGAGTTGGAACTCTTTCTTTCAGAGCCTGAGCCACCAATCAAATAATTCCAAAGAGAATTCTGAGCACAGTCACCATTAAAATTTAAAAGGAGATTAGAGACCCATTTCCAGCCAGAACAATTTGAAAGCTCTGACATGTACCATTATATTGTTTGATGAACATTTCCAGAAGAATGAGATGTCTGCTTTGACCTTTGCAGTGTGAGCAACACATGTCGAAAGGAGGAAAGAAGGCTTATTTTTATACAGATAGCAGAAAGCTGCTCTCCTTGTAAAGAAAGTATCGCAGACTGATTTTGTCTTTCTTTTTCCTTTGTAATTTCAAAGTCCTCCCACATAAACCTTTGTGGTATACAATTTGGTTTTGACATCCTGGCTTTATGCCTCTAACTGTTTATAAGTCATGCACGGAAGTCATCTATCTTGACCAATATGGCTCAGACACATTTTCCATGTTAATTACACATGTTTGGACTGACACTGCAGTGATACAATTTCATTTGTTTAAAACAACAGAATGGATGGTTCTTTAACTTAAATGTAGGTAAAAATTCTTCCCAGAGAAAATGTAACAAAAATGTCTGGAAATTATAAAGGCACAGGCACTAGTGGCTGAAACCCCAGAGACTCTGAGGCTGATATTCTGCAAGGATCCTTTATTTAGATTAAAAGCATATTGGAAAAGTACAACATAATTATCAAAAAAGTTATAATTATAATAATATATGTGTTAGATACTCCAACAAGATTGGTGTCCTAAAAATAATCACCAGTTTAAAAGGAAGCAGAAGCATTTTTTACTTTGACCCAATGGAAATGTTCAAATTTTGGCAGTGTTTCTGAACAGGACCTCAACATTTTTTTTACACTTACCAGAACACCAGCAGTTAACCCCATAATGGCCAACTGCTAGTTATGATCCTACATTTGGTCCCCAGCTGCATGGTCTGCTCACTTTATTGTTGTTGCAGCCCTCTATCCATTAGCTGCCTGGCGACCGCTTGCATGCAGAGGGCCTTTGGTTAACTAAATCCCCATCAGGATCACAGCTGTTGTAAAATATGCGGTGACAAAAATATCCATGTGCAAAGCATTGTAGATAAATCTGTAAGCCAATTTAAGCAAAACTTGAAAAACAAATGAGAGGACTAGTTGAATTCTCTGGCTTCTGAACATTGCAGACTACATTTCCTTTACTTTTAGAAACAACCTTTGTAAAAGTCCAGCATTCCCTTTTTCATGTATTGGGTGCGTGGAGCTAAATTTCAGAGTGATAGGCCCAGTTCAGCAAAAATATTCTTTCTTACCTTCCCTCCCTCAGCAGTAAGGCAATGAATGCCATGTTCAATAATTCAAACAAATCCCTGGTTTGGGCACAGTACTAACATTAGAGCTGGGTATTTACTCACAGTGGGCCTCAACTTAAACACAAACGCTTGCCTCAACTTCTGTAGCCAGAAGGCGTAGCTTAGTGGTTGTACACATGCAAATATATCATACCACAACTATTGGCAACAGCCAAAGCTGGCAGGTCTGGTCATCTCACAGAGAGCCCTGAAAGTGCCCATCAGTGATTACAGTTGGTGTTACATTGGTCAACCCTATGTCCAGTTATGACTCCGAGAGGTTGTGCTGATTTTGCTCCTCCTTGCTACCTGGAAATGCTTCAAAAACAGTAAGACAAGGAAATAAATGACCTATATAAAAGAGATAGGATGAAGAGATCCTTTTCTCTATTACATCACTGAATACCACTCTTTTGTCACTTAGCAAAGATCTATAATCAAGTAACAGATATGATCTGAAACTCCCTTTGACCTAACTAAATTTAAACTCACAAAGGGGTAGTAGATTCTGGTTCTAACTAATCAAAAATTTGGTCTGTACCTGCATGTGCTGATTGATTTGAACTGCCACCCCAAAGAGATTCTCTTCTTTTCGTTACACTGTTGAGATGTTCCTTCACAGTCAGTGACCTAGATTTTTCTCTTCATTGATTTGTTAACATGTCTTCATTGATTTGTTAACCTACTATGTGCCAGGTACAGAAATATATCCCTTTACACTGAATATGTAAACCTGGAGCTAAGGATTAGATATCCCCCCTCCTATACTGTAGTGAGAAAGTAGAAATAGGAAAAATTTCTTAAAATTATTTAAAGTATTTAAAAAATTAGAGCAGTCCAGTTCTTATATTTCCTATAAGATAATAAATAAAGATGTGGGATTCAGTTCAGTTCAAAAATCACTTACTGAGCATATATTTACATCTGTCCTATTAGGTGAGGTACTATGAACACAAAGACACAGACTCATATATCAAATTACTTCCAATCAGTGGAGAAGTAGAAAATGAGCCAAGAGCTTAATAATGATACATAGATAGATAGTAAGGAGGAAAAGAGCCATTAAAAATACACAGGATGAACACCTGGCCCACACGAGATAAGTCCTCAAGAGGAAGGTAAAATAACTCTTCACAAAAGAAAGCAAAACTAAGGAAATCAAAGAAAAAAGGACATAATAGATTTTACTTCCAATGAAACACTTTCTGCAAGCAACAAAGACATGAAGCATGTTTAATTTTAGGGAATAAGTAACTCAATAAAATTTCAAGGGATGGAGAGATGGAAGAAGAAACTGCAACAGTAGGCTGAGACTGATCAGGAAGGGCTTTATACAACAGATTATAGAGTTTGGAATCCATTAGATAATGAAGATATATTAAAAATTATTATAAAAAAGAACATCACGATGAGATAAGGGCCTATGCTGAACACAGTTTGATGTGAACAAAAAAATAAACATTGAAAATATGCAGGAAATAAAATAAATAGGATTTCATGTAGGAAAGGTAGAGAAAAAGCTGATGTCAAACATGTTTCACAAGTTTTTGTCTTGAGTAATTAGTTGGTTGATAGATTTTACTACTAGACATGAGAAACACAGAAAAAGTAATGAGATCAAAAGCACAGGTGGAAGCTCCCTGCTTAAATTGGAGATAGGAAATTTTATACTCTGAAACTAGGTAGGAGATAAGAAAAATTAAAACACAAAAAAGTTTGTTTAATCATCAGTTTTCTCTGGAACTAGACAGAGTTTTAGACTCTGTGGGACAATAGCTATTTGAAAGATTTTTTTTTAAAGATTACACTTAATAAGATTGAATCTGAAAGTCAGTCCTACTGAGAGAAATAATCCATACTCTAAGAAAGAATGATAACAAAGAACAGTATTTCCTGAGAGTTTTAACTACAAAGTTCTGTAGTTTTAGGAAACATAACTTCTGTGCCACTACCTGAAATAGATTTTAGGTAACATTAAGCTTTGCATTTTACTTAAAAGTGAAATATATTATAAATCTTATATATATTGGAAAACATCCATTTTATGAGATATTACACAACCTTAAGTAAAAAGAAAATTGCTAGGCCAGCCATTCACAATACTGAGACAGAGAAGATAATATGAAAAAACATCCACACATTTTAATAAAAATGCAAGTTAAAACAGTAATTTAATATAGTTTATCAGATTGGCAAAGCTGAAGAAATGTTAAGAAAACAAGAAACAAGGACATTTAAACAGTGTGAATGGAGATAAAGGAATAAAGTCTTAGATAGCAATTTCAAAACATAGATTAAGACCTTTAAATTTTGCACACCCTTTTTATCAAGCATGTTAGTAATAAATTATGGATATATTCAAGAATTGGTCTACAAATATGAACATCTTTGTTGTTTATATATTATGAATGAGTGATAGTTTTTATCATGGTTTATTTTAAGGAAACATCACCCAATATTAAAAAAAACACTGAAATCATAAATTTTTACTATTTCTCAAAAGGACTTCTGAATGAGTAATTCTAATGATATTACACAGAAGAACTTTCAAAAATCCTCTCTTCCCATTTATCTTCCCTAAAATCCTATTCATTACAGCTTGGCAACTGTTCCCAAGATCTCTGATTCTCTATTAAAACTCTCTAAAACTTTTTTCTACAATTGAGCCCTGGGCATTTCTTCTCTCTTACCTCTTTTCTCCATCTTTTCAGCTCAGCTTTTTTCTTTCTTGCATGTCTTCCTGGCCTGAATTAATATGGCCTCTTAGACTTACACAGTGCTCTAATTCATCCATTTCCTGGATCAACACAGCACAAGCCCATTCCTGGAACTGCCTAAACAAAAAGGATCCCTCCTCTTTTGAAGGTAGAAGAGAAGGCTTTTGAAGAAGAGAGACAGTTGAAAATATTTATCTCTTAATTTTTGAAAATATCTCTCATAGAAAATTTATCATCAATTTTTAAAAATATCTCTCAGAAAATTTATCATATTTATCAGAGAATATTTGAAAATCTAATTATCCAGTAATAGTAGATTGGTTAAATTAATGAATGCTAAATTCATCAAATAGAATTTGATGCCTCAGTTTTTAAAAAGTGTGTGTGCATGTACATGTGAGTACAGTTAATGACACAGAAATGTCCATACACTAAATTTTAAATCCAAACAAATTAATGTGTATAGTTACTCCCTCCACTTTTTTTTACTGACTATATTGATATACTTATAGCAAAATATTCAGAGTAATTATTTTTACATAGTAGAATAAGAAATGATGTTTTACTTTTTCATCTCGTCCTATGTTTTCTTAGTACTTTGTAATGAAACATTTGTGATAAGATTAAAATCAAATTATTTGTAAAGAGGAAAATCTTTACTGCTCTAATATAAAGCAACATATGAAACGCAGATAAAGGAAAATATATTATAATTTCTTCCAAACTGAATTTTTTTAAAGTCTCCAATTGACCTTCATGAAAAATCATGCCTGCTAGTAGTTCTAAAAACAGCAGGATGTGAATTACTTTTGGCATTAAATTTTAAAAGATAGAACAGTATCCAATTATATGAGTTTGCTGGGGCTGCCATAACAAAATGCCACAGACTGGGTGGCTTAAGCAACAGAAATGCACTTTCTCACAGTTCTGGAGGCTGGAAGTCCAAGTTCAAGGTGCTGGCAGAGCTGGTTTCTCCTGCGGCGTCTCTGCTTGGCTTGTAGACGGGCTTCTGCGCACATGCTTTGCTGTGTCTCCCTGGGGTCTCTTCCTCTTCTCATAAGGACACAAGTCCTATTGGATTAAGGCCCCACCTTTATGACCCCATTTAACTTCAACTGCCTCTTTATAGGCCCCATCTCCAAATACAGTCACATTAGGGATTAGGGCTTCAACATATGAACTTTGAAGGGGACACAATTCAGTCCATACCACCAACTAAAATACTTCATAAGTTCAAAAAAACTAAACTTGAATTCCATTAGGTGAGTATCAAAATCATGATTGAAAGATACAGTTCATATAGTAGCACTACTATATATTTTATTACATTAGAATTCTTTGAAAATTTGATATCTTACAGTAACTTTATTGACTAAGAAGCATAATTAATTAAAGATTCCTTTTCTCAGTAATGCCAAAAAATTTGCAGGGGCTGAATGTATTCCTTTTATTTTTAATCTAGCTGCACCATTACAAGGTGTCACATATACAACTACGCTAACAAATACATTCATCTAGAATGTAGAGCAGGAAAGGAAATTGTATACTCCAGGTACTGCCCTAAAAACATTAAGAGGCCTACTCTTTAGTTGTTTTCTACTTTGGATTACATCAAACTGACCAAAACTTTTATTTAGAATTAGTTTATTAAAACAAAATCAAAATTTAGGCAAAGAACATTAATCAACTTGTATTTCAATAAATACATAATTACATAAGCCAATAAATCATGTAACCAGCTGTGTCAATTTTTTTTTTAAGCATTGGTAAATAATCAGTTCAACGGAAATTAATTGCATCTTTTCTTCCTCAAATTCCTTATACACATAGCAGTGTGATAGTATCTGGAGACAGAGTAAATTGAGGTTCAGTCACAAATAAAATAACCAATTCAATATACAGACCAAGTAGTACATGGTAGGATAATTGAGTTCTTATGTATAGAGCCAAAGCAAACCAGAGTGCTAAGAAATTAGGTCACAAATTTTTCCAAGGGACATAAATACTTTTTCAACATGTAAAATTCTTTCACTTATGAAGACTTTTTTTTCCCTTTGTGGCATTTTTTTTCATTTATCCAGTTGTGCTTCTTAGGCATTCATCAAGTAATGAATCAAATTGTTTCTAATTTAACACTGTTTGAAATGTGGGCTACAAGGATCAGCTATGTGAAATAAGAAGTTACCTCATGCCCTGTGGCCTCTACTTCATCTAGTACAAGATCAGCATGGAAAAAATCCATGCCCAGAAACTTCCTAAAAAATAAAGTATCTTTCCTCTTTAGAAAGTAGAACATGAGAGATGACTAAAAATACTTATACATTCAGAATTTAAAACTCTGCCTTGCAGTTTTATCAGCTAGTCACCATGTTATATTACCTCGTTAGACCTTATTCATCTTTTAGCTGAAAATTTCTACCCTTTCACCAACCTCTATTTTCCCCATCCTCCAGCCCCTGGTTACCACTTTTCTGCTCTCTATTTCTATGAGTTTGACTTTTCTTTTTTCTTTAAGATTCCACATATACATGACACCATGTGATATTTGTCTTACTCTGTCTGGCTTATTTCACTTGGCACAGGGTCTCAAGATTCATCCATGCTGTTGCAAATGGCAAGATAGCCTTCTTTCTCATGGCTGAATAATATTCCATGGCATCTGTTTAAGAAGATATATACCACATTTTCTTTATCCATTCACCCATGGACAGATACTTAGATTATTTCCCATCTTGGCTATTGTGAATAATACTGCAGTGAATGTGGGGTGCAGATATCTCTTTGATATTCTGTTTGGATATATGAGGTCTGAGGATCTAATGTAAAACATGGTGACTATAGTTGATAACAATGTGTCATATAATTGAAATTTGCTAAAAGAAAGAAAAAAATAAATCAGTATGTGGATGATGGATGTATTAATTAACTAGATGAAGGGAATCCTTTCACAATATATATCAGATCATCATAATGTACACTTTAAATGTACAATTTGTTATGTCATTTGTATGTCTATAGACCTGAAATAAAAAAATAAAGAACTATAACTTTCAGTTGATTATTAGTCTTCCTTTAGGGACCCAATGAGGACTAAGGCTACCACATCTCACAGTCCTCCTTCACTTTGGTCAATTCTGAGTCTCCCAAGCAATCAATTATCTCTACAGAGTCTGGCAATCAGGAACACAGATCAAGAACCAGGCTGCCATTTACTGTAACATGGCACAAATTACTTAATAAAAAAAATACCAGTGCTTCAGGTTCCTCATTAGTAAAATGGGGAGATAATACTTACATTAAGAGGATTAAATAATATTGTTTAGGCATTTAAACAATGGCTGGCACATAGCAGTTTCAAAGAAAGCAAGCAAGAGCATATTCCCTAACCTGGCCAAATGCTGTCCTCCTTAAACCTTTTTCCTAGGCCTAGGGAACTCCCAAACAGGTAGGTTTCATGAGCATGTTCCTTGTACTGTCCTACAGGATCCACACTTACAAGTGCCACATTTGATGCAATGTTCATCTGTCACCATATAGAAATTCTTGATGATTCTTGAACGTGATGTCTTGCATTTCCATTTTGCACTGGGCCCTGCAAATTATGTAGCCAATCCTAACAATGTGCCATTCTGAGATTTCCTTATTACTTCAAACTCTCCTCTGTATATTACATTTAACTTCCTACCGTAAGTCCTGATGACAGCATTTTCCTTGCATTATTCTGAAGTGGAGAGTATTTTCTTCTATTATACCCCATATACCACAGGGCCAGAAGGTAAGTTGTATATGTACCACTGCCTCCCATTTGAAGCTTGCACTGTCACATTAAACCACCCACCACATCTCTTATTACATATTGACATATCCTATCAAATTTGTTCTTGACTCATTGTTTTCATCTTCTCCAAGCCTACTCATATCATCATTAGCAATTTAAGAATTCATACAGATGAACCATTTAGCCTGCCCATCAGACCTTTCCCTTCCTCACCTCCATCACCTGTTCTTTTACGCCTTCCCAGCCAGTGATGCCGACATCGCATCAGCAATGACTCACCATACCTGAAATCTTAAGATCAGTCATTCCCCTTGTCACCTATTCTTTCAGTTTGCATTCTCAAGTGCTTATTTTGTAAGAATTCTTCAACTTCAGTGAAACATCTAAACCATTTAGATAGTTTTCACTCTCTACCTAGTTCTTTTTCCTGTTCCCCCTTTAACCTGGATTTTAGTTCATGTTTCCTAATAAAATAATTCCCTTTTAATTATTTAACTTGCTTGCTTTTTTTTTTAAGCATTCTCCCTGGAAAACTCCAAAACACTGGTTGAAACCATTTTAAAACTTTTTTCAGGCCAGCATCTGAGCAACGGAATGTAATTGTAGAAAATCACCAACTAGGTGAAATAAAAACACCTTAAATTTATATTAAATTGTTTATGGATATAAAACTGCCTGGCAAACCTATTACATTCCCATAGTTGTTTCACTTCCCCAAATAAAATTATAAACAGCCCTTTAAACTATCTCCAGTCTCTTCAAACCACTACCCATTTCTCTGTTCCCTTTACTGCAAAGTTGATGGGATGATTTTTACAGCACTTGTTAATCCTATTTCCTGCCATTCACTCTCCAGTTTATGACGTTGTAGTTTTTTCCTCATCGTTTCCAGAAATCTTTTCCTGTTAGGGTCACTTGTGATCACCACCTTGCCAAATCTGCTATTCTATCCTCTGGACACTCACCAGCACTCACTCTATGGCTGACATTCTCTCTTCAACTGGGTTCCAGATACTTGACAGTTGTCTAACCTCTCCTTGCATACATCACTGGCTATCCTCTTTTCTCTTAGTATACACCTGACTCAGTCCCTGTGTGTGTGATCTCCTTAGCTGCTCTTAGTCATTCCTGCAGTGTAAAAACCACCTACACTGGGTAAACTGAGGCCATGGTTTGCCAAAAACTAAACAAACTCCAAACACTTGGGCTTTTGGTACTAAAATGGTAATAGTCCTGGGCAAACCAGGATGGCTATTCACCCTGTATCTGTTTGTTAAAAACTCCCCAAGTCATGCCACCAGCCCAGATCATTCCGGCACTTTTCCACTTGGTTTGTAATACACATTTCAACTTAAATTTATGTAAGACAGAAGTTTTGATTTTTGCCTTCAAATTCTTCTTTTCTCATTATCCCCTATCTCCATTGGTGTCATAATGTGCCAGATCCTATGGCAAAAAGGAAAAGGAAACTACGAATCACTTACGGCTCTTCATGACTCTTACGTTTCTGTCCCCCAGGAGAGCAGCCATGACGGGTACACGCCACCATTATCTTCTATCCGTATTCCCACAAAAGTCTCTTAACTAATATTCTTTTAGCCCTTGGTCCTTTCTAATCCATTCTGCACAAACTGGGATTACTCTAGTTTAAATGTAGAGAATTCTTTTGTAAAACAATAGGACTCATTTCTTTCTAAAACATTTCAGTGGCTTCCTATTGCTCTAAGAACTGCACTCAAACACCTCTCCAGGGCTTACACGAGTGCTTCTCTACCAGTCTGTGGAAAGGATGAGTTTCTTTTAGTTTTTGCTTTTTTTCTCCTCCTCTACCATGAACTGACATGTGGTCCTACTGTGCATGACCAGAAGCAGTTTGCAACATGAGATACAGCATGAGAGTCTGAAAACACCTGAACTAAGATGAGTTCAGTGATCTAATGCTGGAGTCTCAACAATACAAGCTGCTGTGAAGATTTTTAAGTTTAGGTACTTATATTGTTTGCTGACCAGAGGTGGTCCACAACCCATACTTCTGTTAACAATGTTACAAGCCCCGCTGAGCTTAACTCTCTAACTTGAACTCACAGAACCCACCCACTTGCTCCTGACACAGCAGGCACTCTGGCTTGCTTTCTGCCCTTCAAATGAGCTAGCACGCCTGCAGACTCGGCTTAGAATGTCCTTTGTCCGGCTCTCCACAATAAAGCTTATTGTTATCCTCCAGGTCTCAACTCAGATGCTCTCCTCAGAGAGGCTATCCCAAATCCCTCTCTCAATTGATGGTCTCCAATTATTTTCTAAGTGATAATACAGCTTATTCTTCTTATAATACATTTTAGAATGTTAACATATATTTTATTAATGTTTTCAAAATTTTGAAATTACTTAGGATTAGTATACTAAAGTAAAATTACCCTTTTATTTCCAATTCTACCCTTTCAGACGAAACTAGTATTGATATACTGGTGTGTATCTTGTCATCTTGTTGGTACAAATACATACAAACACACACACGTTCATTTGTTTGCTTAATGGAATCATTTTTTACATATTACTCTGCAAAATTACTTTCCACCCAACAATATATTGGAAACATTTCCAAAGTCTAGAGATCTAAATTAAACTCTTTTATACTTTCTCTTGAGGTAGTATACATAACTTACATAAGGAGTTTTACACAAGTGATCTTCTGATATGTCTTTAATTTATAACTCTTGTTTTTTCTTTTTCTATCTGATTCCTTACTTCCTTTCTGTTTCCCTTCTCTACCTGCAACCATTCACCCTCTTTCACATCCACAGCCCATTGTGATTCTTGTTAAAAACTCAATGTCTAAACATAATATTCTTTATGTAATTGTAGATTAATGATAACAAAAAAAAAGGAAAGGGGGATTACTCCCTGATAGGATAAAACTAACTGTAAATCAAAGATTAATGCATGCTTTAAATATCCTTAATTTTGATCATTTAAAGGGTGTCAGATGATCAGCTATGGAAGTACATTTTTCTGATAATATTCCTTTCTCTTAAAAAAAAAAGCAGTTCCTGTGTGGTGACCTTCAATAAGTTCTTCACAATGGTATAAAGGGCATATCAAAGTGTGGGCAAAGGGTCTGTTTGTGTTTATACAGAGGATCAAAGCCTAATTTGGCTACCCAGAAAACGAACTAAGATATGATATGAAGAAGAAATTCCAACATCACCATACTCTGGAAGAGTCATTCCAGAAGAAGATCATCAAAAAACTTCAACAAAGATCCTGGCGCTGTTGCAGTTGTAGCTGCATTCATCCCACTGGTTCCTGGACTTGTCATTGGAATGAAGGAGATATCTAAGCTGGCCTGTGCATGCAGTAAAACAAAAAATTTGACTGGATCTATACTGTTGGAACTCAACCAAGAATTAGGAGAAGTGCAAGTTGCAGCGCTCCAAAATCTTGCGACTATAGACTATCTACTGTTAAAAGAACATATGGGATGTGAACAGTTCCCAGGAATGTGTTGTTTTAATTTGTCTGATTTTTCTAAAACTATTCAAATTCAGTTAGACAATATCCATCATATCATTGATAAGTTTTCACAAATGCCTGGGGTGCCTAACTGGTTTTCTTGGTTTCACTGGATATGGCTGGTAATTGTAGGTCTGCTTTGGTTATGTAGCTGTATTCCTATTATGTTAATGTGTGTACACAATTTAATTAGTATTTTAAAACCTATGCATGCTTATGTTACTCTACAAGAAGATATGTCAAAGAAATAATCAATCTTCCCATGTTTTCTTCTGCCTGCTACTTCTATAGCTTTCCTTCTTCCTTCCTAATTACAACCCTTAAGTAGAATTTGTGCCTCATATCGAAATTACCAAGTATCATAATTCTTCCAAGTGGTAAAGATACCTCAAGACAAATGCTGGGCATAGATGCCACAGGGCATAAATCTGCAAAGAAGTAAAAAGCTAACCTTTTCAAACAATATTGCTTCTCTCTCACTTGCCAACTTTACATTTCCCTGTATGGCCCCAGAAGATGACTGGTTAGCCAGAGACAGGTAAGATTCCTCAAGGGAGGAACAACCTAAGACAGGCACAGTTGCAGGGGGGCCATCAGGTGAGAAATTGGGGATCAACAGAGGTGAGGCTTAGAACCTCACCCCCCCTGTTTTGAGAGAAATCTTCTGCATCTGTGGATGTTTTGTTGCCCTTGTCTAGCTTGGATTAATACTTAGTCTATAGGCACACACCTGATCATCTACATTTGCTCTCTTACAGCACTAAACTATGTTTTCTACCTTTTTCTTGCATCTACCTACCACTTCAGCATTTTATTTAAAATAATAATAATAGTAATAATAATAATAATAATGGAGAAATGTGGGATTCACATATAAATCAAGTATAAAAATCAAACGAATGTTCATATTTGACCTGATTGTTTATAGTTCATAATGCGTGATCAAAACCAAAAGTTTCTGTGATGACTGCCCTTGTACTGTTCACCATGTAATAACTTATTTACTATGTAACAATTTGTTCACCATGTAAGAACTTGTTTGTTATGCTTCAGAAGATCGGAGACTGATGAGAATTAGGTTTGGGGTGGATTAATGATTGTGCATTGAGTCCCCTATACAGAATTTTATTGTTGTTAACAACCATTTGATCAATAAATATGAGAGATGCCCTCTCAAAAAAGAAAAAGAAAAAAACTCAATGTCTTCAATTTCTTATAGTGTTTTGTACATTTATCTCTGTTGGTCTGCTCTGTTTTTCTTACTCAGGAACTTGTCAAAATTGCTCTAAGACAAATGATATAGATCTTATTCTTTTTGAATTGCTTTATAATAGCCCACAGTATGAATGCACCATAATTTTTTTTTCAACCAAAGGCCACTCATTCTTTCAGTCTTTGGCCTCTACAAAAGAAGTACAATAAGCATCCTTGTATGTATATTTTTATATAGTAGTGCTTTTACTTCTAAGGAATTGGGTTGCTTCTAAGGCTGTGGGTAAATTTTACAGACATTATTAAATTGCTTTCCTTTTGGTGGGAATAATTTATAATTCCAGGAGCAAGGAATATACCATGTCCTTCCAACCCCAACAGCAGGTTTATTGAAATTGTAAAAATTTTGTCAGTCTGCTAGGGTAAAATGATATCTTGATGTTATTTTAAGTATAGGACATTTGAGTTTACTTTTCTGTGAATTTCTATTTGTATCCTTATGTATTTTTCTATTGGGTAGTTTGTCTTTTTCTTTACAATTTGTAAGGACTTTTTCTATATTACAAGGCATTATATATTTCTCTTCATCTAGGTGTATGCCTTCCCCCCAGTTCTATCATTTGCTGACTTCATTTTAGTTTAGTGGACATTTGTTATGCTTGTGGCTGTTCAGGAACTACTGAACACATTTTCTATATACAAAGAATTTCCCACTTATGAGTCTCCTGTCCCCTAAACTAGAAAGTAAAAACTTGCTTACAGGCTCCCTTGCAGCTAAGGCACAACAATATGCCCCAGCCTCTTGCTGAACATGACTTCAACTCAGAAATGATCAAGGTGTGACAGTGACATATTCTATCAACGATCTGCAGAGACAACAGTGCTATCTTCTCAAAAATAATCCCTCAGTGTGATTTAGGTGTTTTCCCTTCCAAACTGCTCTCTACAACATACACCTAAAATAGATGTTGCTTTCAACTGGCAACTCTTAACAGATAACTGGTATCCATGCATACACAAAAGTTAAAACTTTTTATGTCAAAATCAACTTTAATTTTATTTTTTTCTGAGTTTCTGGCAATGTGAATTTCCCCCTCGATGAACTTCTTCTAAGTGTTGTATATTTAAATTTTAAATCAATTGGGAACAATTATATATATGTATGTATACACATGAGGGTAGAGAGAGAGAGATCAGTGCTGTCCAATAGAACATTTTTCAAAAACAGAAATCTTTCACTTTCTTCACTGCCCAACAAAGTAGACACTAGCCACATTTCAAAACATGGCTAATAGAGCTGAGAAACACAATTTTCAATTTAAATTTTAATTAACTAAAATTTAAATATAAACAGCACTTGTAGCTAGTACCTACAGTATGGAACATCACATACACTGAGAGCGGGCCCAATTTAGTTTCCTTCTGGATAAATAGCTGTTAGCCCCATTTATTAAATAAGTCATTATTTTCCCACTGAATAAAAATACTAACTTTGCCATTTATGAAATCTTCGTACACAGATATCTATTTTCTAGATTCTTCATTTTATGGATCCATAAATCCATTGTTTTGATTCTAGTCTGATGAATAATGTATAAAACAAGTTTCCCATTCCTCTCGTTCTTCTGTGTCAAACTTTTCTTGGCTGTTCTAAGACATACATTCTTCCAAGCAAACTTTTATGTCAGTGTATCCATTTCTAAAATCAACCTTGATGAAGTTCTATTTAGACATGCCTTTATTAGAATTGAATTTGAAAAATGGCATTTGTAATGCATTAGCTATTCTCAACTAAGAGCACAGTATTTTTTCATTGTTCAAATATTGTTTATGCCCTTCAAAAAGATTCAAAGATATTTATACATAGAACCTGCATTTTCTTTTTAAAATTATCTGTAAGAATATTGTTTAAGTAGCTATTTTTCCATTTTTATTGCTATTTATTTATAAATAATGCAAACAACCTATTGATCTTTGTATATTTATCTTGTTTCTATCCTAAATTACCTTTTTATCCACTGATTTTGATTTTAATTAGAATTTTGGGATTTCTAGACATATTGTCATTAGAAACTTATTTTCCAATGTTTATGCTGACTTTTTTTAATTCACTATTCCAAAGTAATGATAACAGTAGAAATTCCCATTTTATTTTTCACATTAATGGCAAGAGAATTTTGTATTTTGGCATGAGTTATTTTGTCATATTATGTAGTTTACTTTTATTCTTATTTAATTTATATAATTTTTTCAGAGCATATTGATATTAACATCATTTTGATTTTGTATATATTGCTGTAGATAATTATGCTGGTAGGTTTTTGGATATTAAAATTATCTTTTTTTTTTACTTTACAAAGATTTTTGCCCCTGTATTTATATATGAGGTTAGGCTAAACCCTTTGTTTTTTATGCTAACTTCATAAGGCTTTATATTAAGGATTGTTTTTTCCACTGCACTGTAACTAAAATAACATGGGAATGATCTATTTTTTGAAAGATTTGGTAGATGTCAGCTGTGAAAAAAATCTGTTATATTAGTGGCTTTTACTAATGGCAGACTTTCAACCTTCTAAATCACTCTCATAATTAATGGCTTCTTTAAGTTTTTTGCCTTCTCTTGGGATAATTTCAGAAATCTAAATTCTGTTAGAAAAGTATCTACATTGACTGTTAAACTTTCAGACTTGTTGTCATAGAACTGTCTGTAGAAATACTCTGTCATTTTATCACTATTTCAACCCCAGCTCCCCTTATATCTAGTACCTCATTCCCATTCTTGGATATTTTGCTCCTTTCTATTGTCTTAATCAGCCTTCTTTTTCTTGCTTGTGAAACCTCATTTGACTTTCAGAATAGTTCAATAGTCACATAAAAGTGATCTCTCATGTCTGAAGAGTTGTAATTTTATGGCCAGCGTTTTATATATTTATATGTTATTAAATATTTGTCATTTATGAAAAGAAAGAAATTCTACTGTTATTACCTTGATTCTCCAAATACAGCTCAATCAGAAAGTCTCCCATTCAGTGATCAAAATCCAGGCGCTAGTTAGGGCCTACTAAGGGGAGGACAGGGGGGTGTGTCCCTAACTGTATTTAGTAAAGATCAGCTGTTCATGTGGTTAGGAGTAGAAGGATGCAGAGAGAACCAGAAAATTCTTGTTTCACTGACACTGTTACTAGCAGGTGTAATCTTTAAGTTTTGCAGATATAAAGCTAACTCTTTGTCTCAGCGTATTTCTTAGGTTCTCCAGAAACACTGCAACTACAGAAAAGAGGCCCTAATTTGGCTGGTTGACTCCTTTCATATTCACTAAGAAGCCTGCAGGGTCCCGGCCTCTTTAATTCCTTTCCCTTGAGATCACATTTCCCATCAGGGAGTCCTGATCTGACAGAAACTAAGAGGAGCCCGCGCCTTCTTCCAGGTATGGTCCACCTGTGATGTGTGTGGGGTCACTCGGGTGCCCTCAGCCCCTTCTCACAGTGGCACCTCCAACAGCGGCTGGCCAGGTACTCACCTGTGACCTCCGGAGATCTGACAAGTCAGGGGCAGACACCAGGTGCCTGTGTCTCCCCCAGTCTGCCATCGTCCTATAGTAGGTTCTCAGTGTTCTCCTTAAAGCCCTTCTCTTTAGATCTGAAGGGAAGAATGAAGTAAGCCCGACCACATGCCTCAATAGTGGAGACTGACAGCACAGCTATTTCCAAGTAATTCCTTTCTCTACATAACAATGGTTCAGTCCCAGAAAATCGAACTTCCTTAAGTTAATTTTAAGCAAAAATGAGATTAATTTATTTAATTAGTGCTTACCAAATTTTGCAAGGCGGTCGAGCAGGCTCCAAGTGGGCCTGTGAACGGACTCTTGGAACGCCACTGCAGATATGCCTCATCAGGCATCAGCCACTTGCGCCACAGTCAGTAACTTCAACACTATGTACCAGTTTCTGCTGTAGTTCCTGAGGATGCAACAGGGAGCAACTCAAACAGTAAATTCCTACAGTAATGAAGTTTTATTTTGGGGGGAAAGAGGGAGATGGGAGACAGAAGAAGCAAAGTATGTATGTAGAACATGTATTATGTTAAATGCTGATGGTTACTATGAAGATACAAAGCAAAGGAGGTTTACAGTTTTAAATTGGTTAAAGGAGGGAAGGGAGCAAGGTATGTTGCTATCTGGTAGAAGGAAGTTTCAGGAACAGGGGAGAATGTACCTGGCATGTTAAAGAAATAAGAAGACCAATGGAGTTAAAGCAGAGGGAGCAAGGAGTTGAATCATAACAACATGTGGTCAGAGTTATGAGCAGAGTGAGAGGGTGGGAATAAGTAGAAGCTGCAGATCATGGAAAGCCCTATTGGTCACATCCAGGATGATGATTCTTACCTGGAGTTAGAAGAAGAGCTATTGAGGGTTTGTTTGGTGGGGTGACATGATCTAACTTATTTTTTAACAAGATTTCTTTTTTGTGAAGAGGGAAAGAGAGACTCATTGGTAGACTACTGAAATGATTTGATTAAGATATGATGGTGATTTGATCAGGATGCCAGCCAGCAGTGGACAGGTTAGATGTGGTCAAATTCAGCATAAGTATAGCTGACAAAATTTGTTGATAAACCAAAGAATGTGAAAAAAAAGAGGAGTCAAAGACCACCCAAGATTTTTTATATGACAACTTGAAAGATGGAGTTTCCATTAACGAAGATGTAGAATGCTACAAAAGAAAAATTAGATAAGGGAAGATCAGAAGTTCAGTTTTAGATGCATTAAGTCTGAAATGTTTGTTACAAATTCAAGTTTAAGGTTAAATTAAGAATTAGATACATGAGCATAGAGTTCTATGGACAAGTTAAATATAGATTTTTCTATTAACAGATGAAAACAAGGTGCCATCTAGCTATCCTAGGGGAAACCCTTTATTCCTTCATTTTTTATCCCACCTTCCCTCAAGTCTTTTATTTTTCTCTCTCATATTTTCATCTATTTATATTGTTGCTATATGCTTTAATATTTCTTCCACGTGATCTTCCATATCTTAAGAAGAATTATCCTCACTCCCACTTCATTCACTGATTCTTAATTTCAATTCATGTCTGTAATTGAAGAAAAGTATATATGTGCATTGTCAATGTCCTGAAATGTTATTATTCTTACTGTGTTAATAATCCCTGTTCCTCCTGAAACTCTACCTTATAAGGGGCCTGTTCTGAGTTCTCTCTTTTGTGCCCTCTTTGCCTGCCAGTTCCCTGAGAAATGGTATTACCTCCTGGGTTCCTAACTGAAGCTCCGTTGCGGCCTTGCAATTTACTTCCTATGCTGTCGGTCTTCTGTATGGTGAACAGCTCAGTCATTTAAGTACTCTGACCAAGAACGAGGTGGCTTGGAAGGTAGGCAAATTCTCATCAAGGAACCAACAAAAAGACTGCCATACTCAGGTCTCTGCTAAGGACTAAATCTATGGGGTTTTAAGAACCAAGAGCTCTCACTGGACCCCATATGGACTGTACCTCAAGAGATTCAGGATCTTCTTGGGATCTTCTGTTCCCTGAGCCTTGCTCTGGACTTCTATACACACCAAAGGTGGAAAGTTTTCACTTTCTCTTTCTTGATTGTAAAAAAAAAAAAATGAAGGAACAAAAGAATTTTCAGAATGGTCTAGATCCACACTTTATCTCCTTAGTATTTTATTGCCAAAAGAGGTCCCAAGTACTTATTGGAAGCCATATTGTAGGAAATGAAAGAAATATAAACATTGATTTAGTACCTAGAATGTGCCAAACACCCTGCCAGGCATTTTAGGTCTTACCTAGTTCTTCTAACTATTCAACAAGGTAGGTAATATTGACTTCATTCATGTATGCATAACCTTGCTTGAGGGAGAAGGTAAGAAATTGCTTATCTACCCAGTGTCAACTAGTCTTTCTAACTCCAAGTCTTTCTAACTCCAAGCCTCCAAATTTTTCAACTGAACTCTATTTAGCCTTGAAATACTATTACTTTCCTCAAAAGATTGACACATACAAACATGTCTGAACACTTTTTGAGCATTTCTCTGTATTTTTTGCATGTATTGCCTCTTGGGACAATGCCCGTTTCTCAGCCAGTTCCTCTGCCAGTAAGTGTTTGAGTGGGTACTGGAACCCAGATCAGTTATCTCCAAAGCACAGGCTCTTTTCACTACACTACACTATTTTCTATGTTAAAACAGAAATTATTTTTATATTAGTCACACTTCAGTTCCTCTTTATTCATGTATATTGATGTATATATAGTGAAGGGTTGACATTATTTAGAGAAGTCATTGGACTTAAGTAGATTGAAACAAATTTGCCTTTCTAGCCATAATGCAATTACTGGAAAGTTCTGACCACCAGCCCTTGGTGCTGCTCAACTATTTTTCAATCTGAAAGCATGGTGCCTTGTTGGGTCTTAAAAGATGTTAACCAAGGTTGGCAGCAGAGTTGGTGAGGTGTATTTGGTGTGATCTGTACATTGTCCCAGAACTATCCTTGTCCTTTCAATTTACATATTGGGATGCTCAGGAGTTATTATTATTCTTAGTAAACTGGATCTCCTCCAGGTCCAGATTCTTGGACTTCTCTGAATCTCTTATGATGGCTCCAGAAGCAAACTCTATTAACTGCTAAGGACCACCCAGAAATAGACCTTAAACTAGTTGTAGCCGTATCAAATTTCACAGAGCTTCTTCAAGCTAAAGTGGGTCATGCAGGACCACACAGAGGCAGGACATGAGATCTATGGGAGCTTTGGTTTGGACTCAACTTCCAAAGAATGTATGAAGTCTCCTCCAGCATTGAGAAATCAAGCCAGAAAGGCCAGTCTATTCACTCATGAAGAAAACCTGGATGCACTTTATCATCCCACCACTTGGCTTCAGTGTTGTATATGAGCATCAGCTCTCCTCATCTGAGGAACACAGCCTTTTATTCCTAAATTGTGAATTATCCCAAGAATAATGTAAATGTCATGTACCCCGTACTTTAAAGAAATCTTTAACTTTGTTTTCTCTCAATTGTTGTTGTCTGGTTCTTGGTAAGTTCAGAATATTTTAATAAGGATTTTATACAAAATTATTAACTGGTTAATTACATAGTGCACTGTGATCTTTAAATGAAATGTGTTACATACATGAAAGAAATTTATATTAGTAATTCAGCTTATTTCTGCCAATCAGTTTTGGGAATAACACAATCAGAAATATCTAAAAACAAAGATTATATCAGAGAAAATGCTGTGAATTGCCAATAGTAGGTTGGGATTTAGTACTTTTTTTTTTAAGTTTGATTGTGAGGCTACAGTAGTTTAACTTACATTTAGTTGTACGTCTCTGTTTTATGACAGCAAAAGTGGAACGTGATGAATGAACATACTGAACCATTCCCTCGCTGAGAATTTTTGACCATCTGAGCATATATTACCACTGCCATACAAGCCTTTCTATTAAATCCCTTGAGCAACCTCCAAATTGATATTGTTATTTAAAAGAAATTTTTCTTGTGTAAAGGGATACTAGTATAGTTACACTGCAAGTCACCATATAATCTGACCTAACCATAGACGTGCCTCTGAAAAACCCAGGATGCTGCTTTTCCTTTATCCATCCATCAACTCAGTGCCTGTGAATGTAAGAAAATTCTATTTATGATATTCCAGTTTACACCCAAAACCAGGGATAAGAAGTTTCATCAATTTATGAAATATTTAAAATCTCATCTAAAATAGATAAATTGATGCACAAGCAATAGCTCTAGTGAGAAAAGAGAAAATTCCCCTAGATGTGTCTATTTTTGAATAAGAGGAAGGGTGACCCAAGAGTCATTTATCAACCACCATGTGGAATCACTTATACCAGACTAAGCCATCAGTTAAATTGGAAAGAATTGCCTTATACTTTCTAGAATGTAGGAAAAATATGCTTATACAAATGAGAAAGAGGGAGCAACAAGACTGTACCTGGTCAATCCAATCCCCTGAGTTCCTCCAATTCTTTTACCATAGATGGTCTTTCATCACCTCCTGGATTTTCACCTACGACTGCACTGCAATGCCAGCATCCAGTTACATATCCACACCACTGGTTAAGCAGAGAGACTGAGAAATCTCTCCAATTTGGTCATTTATGTGTCAGCAACAGGGAGCCCCACTTCCCTCATTGCCAGAAAACTTACTTCTGTGGCACTGGAAGGATGGCCAGACATTTACAAGCCATTTTCTTTGGCTGACAATTTTGTTTTTAAACCCTTAATGTAGCATCTTCAACTACTGTTTTATTGAACTAATTTCAAGTGCAGTTGTATTTCCAGGATTCTATGACAATTTTAAAAGTTTGAAGAGACCAGGAGCTGGAGACAACAGTAAAGCAGATGTGTTCCATTGGGATTTACTTACTAAACTATGTTATAAGATATTTCAGAAGGCAAACATCAGGTCAAGCAACAGTAACTCCTCTTTAAACATACATAATTCCATGTCAGGTGATAAAATGAGAACACAAGCCACCAAACTCCTCATCCAATACACAACTCTCACAGATCAATACAAAAGACAAGGTGATAATGTTTTTTTTTAAAGTCCTGAAAGTGCCACAACAGACTTGAAGAAAATATGCTCATTAAAAAAGTTAAAAACCACTGAGCACCTATTCTGTGCCACATGCTGCCTTAGATTCATAGGACTCATCAGTGACTAAGGTCAAGGAGCTTCTGTTCTGGAGGGCAGCAAAGTAGACTAAAACAAAGATAATAAGTAAATTATAAATCCTGCTAGAAGGTGATAAGTGCAATGAAGAGACACACAGGTGGAGCTGGGTAAGGGAGCTCCAAAATACAGGTGCTGGGAAGGAGGGTGGGCACATAATTTTGGTAGTCAGTATACTATTTAGCAAAGCAATATTTGAATAGACATTTGAAGAATGGTTGAAGAATACAAGTATATTTTAAATAATCAATGATCAATTAAACATGAAGGTCTAAAACATTAATCTGTTAAGTTACATAACAATCTGATAAACAGAGATGGACTAATGTTAACCAGAGAACAAGAATGACAGTAAAAATAGACTCTCCTCAAGGGCTTCTACTGCTTCTTTTCCCATAACTCCCTTCTTCCTCATCTCCTGCTTGGCTCTTGTCTTTCCTTGGCAAATTCATATGCCTCTCTTCCATTTGCATTTTTAGTTATATGAATAATTAGAAGTGCTTCTAGACATCATTTTCCCAGAAAATCAGCACACCCACTTTCCTTATCCTTGCTGCAAACTTCTTTTTATTGATGTTGCTACCATCGGAAACATGGTAAAGTCTATGTCCCATTTCATGATGTTAATTTTGTCCTTAAAACCCTTGCCCTAGAATGAAAAGCTGTAAATTGAAAACAAAACCCATTCATTTTAAAGGCAAATTATGAGGTATAGTATTCCATTACAAAACATACAATTTTCAGAGATTAAAATATACATATCAGGCGGACAATTAAAACTAATTTGAATAAATAATAAAAAAATTGTGTGAAAACAAAGTTTGAACATAAATTGTAATGAAGTTTGTTTTACTTACCAAGGAAGGAAGAAATTGGATGAGGGGTGGCTATTGGTGCTTATCTTCAGACAGGCATTTGATATTCAAATCTGGTGTACTGGATATATTAGTTTCCTAGGGCTGCCATAACAAATTATCACAAGCTGGGTGGCTTGAACAACAACAATTTATTTCTCATAGTTCTGAAAGCCAAAAGTCCAAAATCAAGTCCAAAAGCCTTGGCAAGCTGCCTGGAGTCTCTGAGGGAGAATCTGTTCCGTATCTGTCTCCCAGCTTCTATGACTGCTGGCAGTCCTTGGCGGTCCTTGGCTTGTAGATGCATCATTCCAGGCTCTGCCTCGGTCTTCCCATTAGTGTTCTCCCTCTGTGTCTCTGTGTCCAAATTTCAGTCACTGGATGAGCACCAACCCTCCATTATAATCTCATCATAACTTGATTATATCTGCAAAGACCCTAGTTCCAAATAAGCTCATATTCACAGGTACAAGAGTTTAGGATGTGAACTTAAATTTTTGGTGGACACAAATTCAACCCACTGGACAAGAATTTTCTTTTCCTTAAGACCATGACAAAATAAAGGCTAACCTGGAGAGCAGTTCAAAACATATGGAAACATAAACAAAACTGAAGATTGAGAAAATGCTACCTCTTCCTTCTCACCTGGCATAGTAACATGGGGCAAAAATGTTTTGTTTCATCCAAACATGAAACTCAGTTCAAATGTTTTCCACATGATATTAAACTACTGTGTTAAGTGGTAAGTGTGCCTTTTCCTGAAACTATATTGTTGATTTAGTATATTGTTTTCAGTGTGTTTTGGGATGAATAAAAAGCTGCTATTCCCAAAAAAGTGTTATTTTGAGGGAAGTGAGCTGTTACGGTAAAAGGTGGTTAACTGAACAGTCATAACATGAAGTGAATCTGTATCTTCAGACTTAAGAGCTATCCCACTATGATCCAGATACGTCATATATTTTCATGAAAATGTACTAAAAGCAGTATTTCCAAAGTGTGCTATTGAGTAAATCCTTAGAAATTCTTAAGGACTACTATAGAATAAAATTACCCCCATAAAATGGAGGAACAGAGAAAGGTTCTTGCAATGTGAATGCTGCAGGGTCATTTTCTGATTAAGAAATTTGAATTCCAGTTGTTTTGGATTAAATTATGTCCCCTCAGAAAAGATAGTTCGGCATCCTAACTCTCAGTACCTCAGAACAAGAGGATAGGGGAGGCAATGTACTCACCTGAAAATACATTTATCAGCCTTACTAGCTCAAAGGATGGTCAATAAAATGTACACATATCTCATAAGCAAGATATAATTGAGGATGAGACTTCTGGAAAAATTAAGCTTACAGGTACCCCTTTACACTTCCTGCCATTATTTTTTTTTTTTCCTTTTCCAAAACCTGGTTATAATGTCATGAAGTCCAGCAGCCATTTTGGGACTATGAGTGGAAGGCTTAGAATTCATTCCAGAATCTCTGACACTCTTGTGCTATTGAACAGATATTAGTAACTGCCTATCTCCATACTCTTTATTGGTTGACAAAAATAAAACCATATATATTTAAATCACTCTAGTCAGCAGCGTTTTTTTGCTGTTACCTGACTACAATTTTTAACTGATATAAAAACCTCTCCCATGGTTTCCAAGTGTCAAGCTTGCTTACTTTGAGATACTTTACAAAGCAGATCAATCCCCTAACATTCCTCATTTTGTCATCAAAACAAATGTTTTGACTGTGAGAATAGTACCACACATTTCAAAGAACATAATTCTAATGAAACTATGATATATATATTTTTATTTTGAGGCTTATTTTATCAGGTGAGTACTTCAGAAATAAAAATACCCAAAAAAATCTTTGACCAACTTAAAAAATTTTCACTTATAACAAATAATCATTTTTCAACAGCCGCCAAATAGGTAAGACCTAATTGTTTGCTATGAATTTAAGAGAGTTTTAAATTTTGTGGGCTGTTAAAATATATGAAGCCTGGCAACAGTTATTCACTGATTACTAAGGCCTCTCCAAAGAGCTTCACCAGCAGAAGAGTGGAAAAAGTAGAAATTTTAAAAAAGAATTTGACGGGGCCTTTATTCTTTGGAAATATTACCCACTCCTTTGGAACCCAAGGAATGTCTAGGGCATAATTCTAAGGGCATAAATATTTATAATATGGAAAATATTTCCAAAGACAGACCACAGAACCACTTACCTGGAGAACTACCAGGTAGGTTTGTTTTATTCATAGTCCTGTGGATAAGAGAATAAATGGAAGTCACTCTTCACTTTTAAATATTCTTGTTCCCTTTCTTCATTCAAAGAAAAATGAAATAGAAATAGAGGAAAAGGGAGACCGACATCTAAATTCTTTTTATGTTGTGGCTAGAACATTGCCTAAGATTAAGTTTACATAATCTTTAACATCATAAAGTTAAAAGTATGTAGTCAAAATGCCTCTTAAAAAAGAGTGAAGAAGTTTGAAGGGGTTTCTCCTAGTTAGAAGAGCTTTACTAAACATCGATGGACATAGAGGGTATTAATGCTAAGTGAAATAAACCATGCAGAGAAGGACAGATAAATACCACACGATTTCACTTACATGTAGAGTCTTAAAAAAAAAGAACAAACAAACAAGAAATAGACCCATAAACATGTACAACAGACTGCTGGTTACCATAGGAGGTGTGTGAATTAGTTGAAGGGGATAAAGACATACAAACTGCAAGTTGTTAATAAGTCAGTCGTAGGAATAGAAGTACAACATACAGAATATAATGAGAAAAGATCTTATTAAAAACCTACACCTTTTTCAGCAATTTCCCCATAAAAATTACATTATTTCACTTCAAAAGTCTTAGCTCAATTCAATTACTTGAATTACTTGGCATTGTTTCTTTGAGGATGTTATTTTCCATGTGGAAAAAAAAAAGTTGACCGCGGTAAACAAGTACCTGAGAAGCTTTAGTTGCTTTGTTTTTTCTTCTTGGCTATAACTAAACGTAGCAAAACTGTGAGTCAAGGGCACAAGAAAAAAAAATTGATTACCATCCCAGAAAATACAATCACTAAAACCATCTAGGATAGGTCTTCCCAGGTCTCACTGACAATCTTAAGAAATTTACTATTTAAGAAATATACTATAATTCTTGGCCAAAGACACCACAGTCTAAAGTCTTTCTAGTATCCTCAACTTTCTCTCCCCAGGTATAGATTTGCAGTCTGTGACTCTGGTATTGCTGATATTGTGAAGTGCTTCTTTTCCTTTTCACCACCATTCTTTTTTCTTTCCAAAACTGCTATCCTTCCAAATTCTGTTTCCAAATGACAACATTCTTGAGTTGACTCTTACCTTGATATGTAAGTGTAACATTTCAAAAATGTGTATGGACTCTTAAAGTATAATGAGATTTCATCTTCATTATGTTATTTCTGATGAGGTAGGTCCAGTAGGGAATTTATAAATATAAATTCAGATACTGATGATCAGAACAGGTATTTGTAACTGAGAGAGGCACATGAAGTGACACAGCCAAGACTAGAATACAGTCTTCAACTCCCTAGCCCAGCTCTTCATTCACCCTGCTGTACTTAACTTCTACACTCATTTTTGAAATGATCACTTTTGCCCCATCAACTAGGAAGGTGACTGAAGGGACTCAAGGGACACAGAATTCTCTCCCAATCAGACATATCTGTCTCCAAATTGAATTATTATCAGTGAGGTGAAAGTTTACAAAGGTACTAAGGTACCGAAATATGTTCATTTGAAATAAGTAATTTTTTATCATATTACTCTTGACAATTCATTTACCAAAACTATAAAGGTCAATGCCCTTCATTGCTAGTCATTTTTAAGAGGCCATTCTAAAAAGTTGAACAACTGACAAATGTTTCCAGAGGTATCTTTTGCCTGAATTATATATTTAACTTAGGGAATTTTATGAAGCCAGGTACATAGGATGTTGTAACACCTGCCTGGATCAGAGGACGTTGCTTCTAGATTTACAGGACATTTGGCTTGTATTCTTTGTTCCTCTCTCATCAGTTATTTCTAAGGAGACCTATATTGACACGTCTTGGAAAATGGTCTACAGGGTTAGTAGAGGATGAAGATTAGTGGCAAAAATCCAGTTCTTCTCTTCTGCTCTTTCCAATTCCTACTTAATTTAAGCTCCATTTGTAGCCATAAGAAATAGCCTAGCACAGCTACAAAAATAACATTGAGTGAGCACACCGAGAGCCTACAGAAATGAAAACAAACTTTGCAGGTGAGGGCATAAGTAGCTGCAAGCTTAAAAATCATGTATACCTGTATTTTCTGTTGATTATTTTTCTATTTTTCTTAGTCATATTTGTGGGATAGGACTATTCTGTGTTTATACAATAGAGAAATTGTTAAATATTCTCTCAAACCAAGAATATGCTAAATCAATTATCCATTCAATAAGTATTTATTAAGAGCTTATTCTGAGAGACACTGTGACAAGTACCCAGGGTATGATATGGGCCAGACAAGTTTGCTCTTGCCTTCATAAAGATTATAGTCTGATGGAAATGTACATAAGTAAAAATAAGAGTTAAACATAGTAGGTGCTACAACAGTGACAATATAGGATTCCATGGGAGAATTTAGAACAAAACATTCCCATGAGCATAACTAAAATTAAATCCAATCCACTGTATATTAGGTTTCACTCAAACATCATCTTGCTTTTAAGAATGCAGGAATTTTTTTTTAAAAAGGGCTGATATTATTATACGAATGACCTTAAACTTGCTATGATGTAGAAGAAAAAGTAGATCATTCTTAAACTTGAATCCATTAATAAATTTTTTCTCATTAACTGCAATGCAGTATGTTGTAACACTGTTTGTCATCTTTCTAAATATGAAGAGATCATTTTGAACATAAGCTTAGACTAAAATCAAAAGACATACTCTTTATGCTAATAATTTTTTTATAACAGTAGAATTCTATCTTCCTTGGTTCTTGTCTTAAATTGGGTGCCCTCATTCCATGAGAAAATAAAGTAAACCAAAATCTGTTAGTATGGTAGGAGATGCACAGCTATAGCTAATGTCCATCTATATTAATAGTAATAGAATTGCATTGTTCTATACAGTGGTCAGTGCTTAAGCAAGGTCACATGATATACATCATATCTGCAAATTGCTCACCTAAATTCATTGTTTAGAAACTATAGCCTGACACTGATTTGAATACTCAAAAAATAATAATGGAATGGAGCACATTACAAATTACTTTCTATAACTCATCAAAAATATACAGAGTCTGTAAGATATAACCAAAAAATCCTTAGCAAGATTCCATACTGATTTTATAATGTCATTCCAGGGAAAGAACTTCTTGTTGTGGTAAAATCTACAAACTTCTACTACAAAACTCTTAGCTTTGAGTTCGTATCTTTAAAAACAGTAACAATCATATTGAATGGACAGGGACATTTATTTCTGTTTGTAGATCTGTACAGCTATCAGCTGGTTTAGAAATATTATCCACAGGAACTTTATTCTAGTCATTAAGATAGTCAACAACTAGGATAGATGATAGTAGATGCTCAAAGATTAGCCAGGTGGATGTTCAAGTTTTTTCATAATTTGAAATACCTTTACATTTCAACAGCAAGAGTGACTGAATTTTAGAGTCTACTGAATTTTAGTCTTGAGTCAGACCACAATCATTGTGGTACTAATATAATAAAGAAATACTTTGTTGAAGACTTACTTCTTCCTTGTCTTTTTAACATAGTACATGTCCAATTGATTATTGATACAAATTTAACTACAGGGGATCCATGGAACTGTTAGAGATCATGGTCCCCCAAACCATAGAAACTAAGCAACTTTTTGCCAAACTCAGGCTTACATCAGTCCAAAATAAATATCTTCTAATTTCTCCATCTAGTCTTATACCCTAAATGGCTACCAATTCTGACAGTTGCTATAGCTACAGTTATAGCCCAGCCTAGTCTAGAGAAGAGAATATCAAAAAATTCAAAAAGATTTGTTTTTGATGTTTGTAATTCCTAAGAGAGTAGTTGTCAGTTGGCCAGGGAATGTGTCTCTGTGGGCCAAACCACAGAGAAATATTCTTATCTACTGTATGTTTATTTTACTATTTGACTTATCATAAATATGACCCAAATTTCCCCTTCCTCATGAAATTTTAATATATGTGTTCGACTTGAGGCCGGAAATCTCTGCCATAGCAGTAGTTTTAAAAGAATAGCAAAATAAAAAGTTTCATATTATATCCAGATATTTTGACTTAATACATTTAAAAAATCTACACTTATACAATTAACCTCAAATACCATTTAAAATGTGCACATTATTCAAAATAAAAGAATTTTCTTGTGTTTTAAATACACTTCAAAAGAAAATATTCTAACGAATTATGTATTTGTTGTGAATAATTTTATTTGGTATATGACATTTTATTTTCTTCAAAAATGATTGTTGAATTTAGTGGTAGAACAAATTAAGTGTACAACTGTATAAAATATCTAATCACATTCATATAATGTTAATTGTGATATTTTAAACTTCCATATATCCAGTCCAGTGTAAAATTCTTTTTCACTAATATACTTAAAAAATCAATTTTCAAAATGATGAAAATAAATAATAATTTTTAAATTTTTTAAATTTCTTGCTGTCTTCTATTTCAAAATTAACATTTTCAAAATGATTAAAATTTGGCTTTTTATAATTTGTAGCCTAAGGAAATTGAGCATACATATTTGCTTTCCTTTTCTGTGGCAACCTACTTAAAATGACAGAAATAACATTAATAAAAATAAGGAATATACAGTGAAGGAAAGTGAAGGAGAATAATGAATATACTAGAGAATTTAACAAGAGCAAAAATTCTTTTCCTGGTAGTTGAGTAGCCTAATATAACCTGCCCTGAAAAATAACTAAAAATGCTAGATACAATGTACAGAGCATCAGTTAAATTTGTGGGTGTCCTATAAAAAGGTAAGGATTATCTGAGGTCAAAAATGAAGAGAAACTAAGAAAAAAAATTTTTTTTACCTTAAAGATATTTATCAAACCCAGCTAGCCTTAAGCTCCAGTTTCTAACATCTCACAGATCATAATATAAACCTAGAGCCAAGCCAATAAGGAAACTCTTAAAGATGATTTTTTTACATGAACTGGAGTGGACATGGTGCCAAATTCTTGGTTAGTGTACAGGTGAATTCTGTCTCCTTCAATCTCCCACTTAGCTCTATGCGACCCCTCCATCCCCCAGCACTACCAATACCTTTTGTGCTAATGGTAAAAAGAAAAACTGCCTGTCTTGAAATTTGGTGCTGGCAGAAGAAAACTTTGAGAATTATAAAAACAAATAAGTTCTTGATCAGTTTTACAAACCAATGGTATACCACCTGGACTGCCTGAAGAACTTTAATCCATGCATTTATTTTGCAATGGTCCTAGATTAGTAATAAGCATGAGGGGATACTTATTATTAAGTCTGGCAGAACAACTTCATATCTTTCTGTGCGATACCAATTTTAAACTAGGCATAAAGGAAATGCCACATAAACTTCCAAGAAATATGAACCCATACTCAAAACTCACAAAATGTGTAGGAGATCAGGCACCATAAAGGATAACCAGCAGAATTAACAAACTGAAGAATCAGACAAAAATAGGAATAAAGAGCAAGGGTAACAAATAGAAAACAATAATGAACATGACAAAAATTAACCCAACTACTACATTGGGTTAATCACCTTGAATGTGAATGGTCTAAATGCAACCATAAAAAGACAGACATTGTCAGAGTAAACAAAAAATATAAGACTCAATTTTATGCTGTCTACAAAAAAAAAAACCTTTTAATATAAAGATGAATATATATAATATAGAATATAGTAAGTTGATGGAGAAAAATACACCATTGTAACACCAATGAAAAAGAAAGTAAGAGTAGCTACATTAGTTTCAGACAGAGCAGACTTCAAAGCAAGGGAAGTTTTTAGGAATAAAGAAGGCCATTACAAAATTATAAAAGGGGTCAATTCTTCAGGAAAACATGACGAATAATGTACATGCACCTATGAACAAAGCATTAAACTATGTGAGGCAAAAACAAATAGAATTGCAAACAAAAATAGATAAAGCCATACTCAGCTGAAAACTTCAGCATCCTTCTATTAGAAGTAGCCAGATCCAGAAAGCAGAAAACCATTAAGGACATAGCTGAACTCAACAACACCATCAATCAACTGGATATTATTGATATCTATAGACTTCATTGAACAACAACATAATACACATTCTTCTCAAGCTTGTAATGGAACATTTCACCAAGAGAGAACACACTCTGGGCCACAAGACACACCTTAACAAATTTAGGATAGAAATCCCACAGAGTCTGCTCTTAGTTCACAATAGGATTAAACTAGAAATCAGTAACAAAGATTACTGATAAAGCCCAAAACACAGAGAGGTTAAACAACACACTTCTAAACAATACATGGATCACAGAAGAAATCTCAACAGGAGTCAATATTTTCAATGTAGTGAAAATGAAAACCCAACTTATCAAAATATATGCAACATAGTGAAAGCAGTGCTTTGAGGAAAGTATATAGCATTGAATGCAGTTATTAGAAAAGCAGAAGTATCTAAAATCATTTATCTAAGTTTCTATCTTAGAAAACTACATAAGAAAAGCAAATTAAATCCAAAGTAAGCAGAAGAAAATAAATAGTGAATATTAGGGCAGAAATCAATGACACTGAAAAGAGGAAATCAATAGAGAAAATCAATGAAATTAAAAGTTATTTCTTTGAAAAGATCAACAAAACTGATTAGCTTCTAGCCAGACTAAGTAAAAGACAAAATACAAATAAATATAAGAAATTAAAGTGGAGGCATTACTACAAATTCCATGGACATTAAGAGAATAATAGAGAAATACATGGACAATCACATACCCACAAATTTGAAAATCTAAATGAAATGAACCAATATCTTGAAGGACACAATTTGTCAAAATTTACAAAGGAAGAAATAGTCAATCTGAATAGGTCTATATCTATTAAAAAAATTGAATCAATAATTAATCTTCAAAAACAGAAAGGACCTGTCCAGATGTGTTCACTGGATGAATTCTACCAAACACTTAAGGGAGAAATCATACCATTAAGTGAGAAATTTAAGGGAGTTACCTACTATCCCTTTCAGAGGATAGAAACAGAGGGAATACTTTCTAACTCACTTTGAGGTCAGCACAACACTGATACCAAAAGCAGACAAATATATTAAAAGAAAACTATTGACTAATCCCTCTCATGAACATAAGTACAAAAAAAAAACCCTCCACAAAATGTTAGCAAATCCAAGCTAACAATGTATAAAAATAATCATACACTACAACCAAGTGGGATTTATCACAGATATGCAAGGCTGGTTCAACATTTGAAAATCAGTTAATGTAATCCATCACATCAACAGACTAAAAAAGAAAAATCACATGATCACAACAATAGATACATACAAAGAAGTTAACAAAATCCAACACCCATTCATGATATTCTCAGTAACTAGGAATAAAGGTGGCGGGGGGGGGACATCCTCAACTTGAAAAACATCTACAAAAAAACCCTACAGGTAATATACTTAGCAGGGAGAAACTCAAAGCTTTTCTACTAAGATAAGGTACAAGATAAGGATGTCCCCTCTCACTACTCATTTTCAACCTTGTACTGGAAGTTCTAGCTAATACAAAAGCAAACAAAATTAAATAGAAGACAGTAGGAAGGAAGACATAAAACTGCAAACATGATCATTTATGTAGAGAATTGAAGGAATCAGCAAAAAACTCCTAGAACTAATAAGCAATTACAGCAAGGTTGCAGGATACAAGGTGATCTACAAGAGTCAATCATTTCCATACACACCAGCAATGAATAGTGGAATCTCAAATTAAAAACATACCATTTACATTACCACCTCAAAAAAATGAAACATGAGTATTTAAATCATATTTAGAAGAACTAAATAAATGGAGAGATATTCCATATTCATGGGATATTCATATTCAATATTATCAAGATGTCAGTTATTCCCAGTAGTATCTATAGATTCAATGCAATCTCAACCAAAATTGTAGCATGTAATTTTGTGGATATTAAAAAACTGGTTCTGAAGTTCACATAGACAGGCAAAAATGAAAAGCCGACATGATATTGAAGGGGAAGAGTGAAACTGGAGAGCTGACACTGTTCAACTTTAAGACTTACTATAAAGTTATAGTGTTCAAGATAGTGTGGAGTTGGTGAAAGAACAAATATATCAGTGAAACAGATCAGAGATCCCAGAAATATACCCACACATATATAGTCAATTGTTCTTTGACAAAGGGGCAAAGGCAATACAAGGAAAGAAGTCTCTTCAACAAATGGTGCTGGACAATTGGACACTCACATGTGGGGAAGAAAATGAATGGAAGCATAGACTTTATAGCTTTCACAAAAACTAACTGATAATGGATCACATACCTAAATGTGAAACACAAAACTCCTATAAGATAACATAGGAGAAAACCTTCATGACCATGCATCAGTGATGACATTTCGGATATGACACAAAAAGCATGAATCATAAAAGAAACACTTGATAAGCTGGACTTGACTAAAATTAAAAATTTCTGCTATGTGAAAGGCAATGTCAAGAGAAAGAGAAGATAAGCCACAGACTGGGAGAAATATGTGCAAAAAACATCTGATAAAGGACTATTATCCAAATTATACAAAGAACTTTTTTAAGTCAACAGTAAGAAAATAACCTGATTTAAAAATGGACCAAACACCTTCAGATACCACCTGAGCAAAGATGTACAGATATTAAATAAGCATATGAAGAGATGCTCTACATCATGTGCCCTCAGGGAAGTGCAAATTAGAACAGTGATATCACTGCACACCTATTAGAATAGCCAGAGTAGTCAGGTTTCCAAGAACACCGATGACACCAAGTGCTGATGGGGATGTGGAATAACAGGACCTCTCATACATTGTTGGTATCAGTGAGAGAGTGGAATAGACGCTTCAGAAGATAGTGTGGCAGTTTCTTACAAAAATAAACATTCTTACCATATGATCCAGTACTTTCCTTGGTATTTACCCTATAATGCTGAAAACTTGTATCCAAACAAAAACCTGCACACATATGTATATAGCACTGTCCTTTGTAGGTGAACGGATACACAAACTGTTGGTACATTCAGCACTAAAGGGAAATGAGAAGACCTGGAGGAAGCTTAAATATGCATTACTAAGTGGGAAGTGGAAGAGGCCAATCGGAAAGACTATGTACTGTATGATTCTAATTACATGACATTCTGGAAAAGGTAAAATCATGGAGACATAAAAAGAAAACTGGCACCGTGGTCGAGGGAGGGAGATGGGATGGAGCACAGAGAGTTTCAGGGTGTTTTGTATGATAACATAATGAGAGATACAAGTCATTATGTATTTGTCCAAAACCATAGACAACACCAAGAGTGAATTGTAATGTAAACTACAGACTGTAGGTGATCACGATATGTCAATGTGAGTTTAGCAATTGTAACAAATGTACCACTCTGGTGGGGATGCTGACAATAAGGGAGGCTCTGTATGGGGTGGTGTGTGGGAAATCTCTTTAACTTACCTTGAATTTTTCAATGAATCTACAGTGCTCTAAAAAAATGTATTTTTAGGAGATAAAGCTCAGGGAAATAAATGTTTCAGGAAAGCAACAAGTAGCAGAACAAAAAATTACAAGGAGCTGCCTCTTTGGAATAGGACTGTGGTTAGAAAGACGTGGGTTAGAGGAAAGCTGTTCTCCATTATAAGCCCTCCTGTACTTGGTGATCTTTTTCCTATTAAAATAAGTCAATTTTATCTAAATCAATGATAATGTATAAATTAACACAAAACCAAAATAAAATGACTTGCACAGAATTTTTATCCTTCATGTAACTAGTGGCTGTCCAGCCTTATCTTACATATACCTTTCAATACTATTTTCACTTCTGTGTCAAGATATGCTCTCTCATATCATGAGGTATGATGAAATCTATCTTCCTTTGCATGAAGACAACCTAACTAAACCCAGAGCTGAGTGGCAGTTTTTTCAGTACTTGTAAAATATTTTATAATCATCACTGCAAATGAGCTGAGTTGCCTTGTCAGTCATGGAGGAGGAACAAAAGAGGCAACTGAGAGTCCCTGGAATTATTCAAGCTAAACTATAGCCAGAGCACTGCTGGAATTTAGACATCCCTCAGGGCTGCATAGACAGCAGCTCAGCCAGCTGAACAGCTCTGCCCCTTAAGCAGAACATACCCAGAGACACAATGATGCTCTACGTCTGAGGTTCATTCACTGAACCTTGCAGTGACCCAGGACAAGCTAGCAGAGATTCTAACTAGAATCTGAGTCAGTCCCATTCTGTCCCTAGTTAACCTTGCACATCATTTCCTTGGTTTGTCTGTTTTTTGTTTGTTTGTTTTTTGTTTTTCAGGCTTTATAACTGAAGAAAATCTTGGAGAACAAACTGTTTTTTCTTCTCTCCTGTGGGAAGAGGAATGACATGTAGCAAACCTGTCCCCTAGTGAAACGGCTGATGCCTCACTCGGTGATTTGCTACCTATGCTATCAAAGGGACACAGCTCTCTAGGTACTGTCACACACTGTGTGATGTATTCTGCAAGGGGACAAATATATTATCTTCCTACTACCATTAAAAGAGGAAAAAAGGAAAGCTCAAATCTTGTCTGGCTATTGCTAGTTGTAATTCAGTCTTCCCTTCCATTTTCTTCCCAAGAGACAACTGCCAATACATAGAAACTCAAGAGAGGGGAAACACCCAATCACACTGTTCTAAAACTATGCCATGTTTGTGAATAAGTGTACAGTGTAGTAGAGAATTATACTAAAGGGATAATGAATATTCTAATTTTGACCTTTCTGTATCTTGTTTACTAACTCACCAAATATTTTTATGACCTGTCTTTATGATATATTCTCTAAAGTTTTACTTAATCAACTGAATGAATCTTGTATTTCATGTCATTTTTAAAGGTATGCAGAAAGATGAAGAAAATAACTTCACAGACTAGATTTTCCAGAAAGAAGGTTCAGCAAGGAATCATTGCCAATCTTGCGGTGAAATTTGTTTATGGTTTGGAGTGTTGATACACTGTAAAGCATTAGCCCAATATAATCACTGTGATGGTAAAACAACCACAAACATATCAGCATCATCTTTCACCTTGATTGATTGATACTTTCCATTCTCATGCAAAGAGTACTTCAAAGAACAGTTTACCTGAACCTGAATTGTGACCAGTATGACTTCACATTCAATGACAAAATTGTGTTATTGAAATGTGTATGTGCTGTAGATCTCTCGGGCATTTGAAAGTGTCTGCATGTATGGAGGGCAGGTGTGTGCTTGCACACATGTAAATGACGTTCATATATGCACATACATACAAGCCACAAATACTGTCCTTCATGCTGTTCCAACACACCATATGTCCCCCTTGGCTTGGGGCTTTTTATTTACTGTTCCTTTGCCTGCTATGCTCTCCTGAAGATAGCAGTATGATTCATTCCATCCACGACTTTAGGCTTTGCTCAAATGTTACTTTCTCAAGAGTGACACCAAATTTAAAATTAAAACTCCTCAAAAAATAAACAAAAAATTACAACTCCTTCATTCTTGTATTCAGTATCCTTTTTCCCTGTTTCACTTTTTCTGTCACATTCAATACCTTCTCCTGTATCTGTAACTTAGTTCATTTTTTATCTAACACCAATATGCCTGGCACATGAAGAGCTTCAAAAAACATTTCTGAATGCACAAATGAACGAATAAATGAATTTAAAAACTGTGCAAATGATGTTAGCTTGGTATCCTGATAAACTTTTTCAAATGTCCATTTCCCACAATAAACATGCATTTTCTTTTAGAGTTTAGTAAGACTACATGCTCTTTCCAATATCCAAATTTTTATTTCCTCAAGAGACAGCTTAGCTTCCTCCATTTTTCAATTGCTTACATCTCACTAGCCTTCTAGTCTGTCTTTGTCCAATGTTTATTCAACATTTCCTAGTTCACTAAGGACTACCTCAACAAAGAGGGGTTTTCCAAGCAAAAAATTCCCACAAAGAAAAAAAAAATCAACCCTGCTATAGGGAAGAAGAGAGTTTGCTGCAGGAGATCATGCAAGCAAAGTGAAAGATAGCTGGTAAATACAGGCAGTGGTCCACCGAGGAGAAAGAAATTGGACTGTTCAAGGAATCTCTTGCTCCCCTTCTTTAGATGAAAAGCTTCTGTCAGGGGTTCCTTCTATCTCCACTCAAAGGGCAAAACTTTTTCCATAGAGCCATTTGGACACATGGCTACTTCCCAGTCATGTGAGAAGCTCTCCAGCTAATGTGTCCTGAGAATATGCCTACACTGTAGGTATGATTTCAGAAGATGGATCTGTCTGAATGATTTTTTGCCTGGGCTTAGCTGGGACTTCTTTCCATCTATTCTATTTTTTTTCAATCTAGATTTTTATGGCTATTGAATAATAAGAGTATTTTTAAAGTTTCTAGTAGCTGAGATTGAGTCTTAGACAAAAGACCTCTAAGACTGAAATATAAATAGAGAAGAGTTCAGGATGACATCATGTTATATGCACACCAGAAGTGACCACAAATAACCTACAATAACCTTTAAAATTAGTTTTTTCCTGACTTCATAAAACAATATTTTATTTGGCACGCATACATTGGCAAGTTCTTTCAAAAGCTCTATTTGTTTTCTGTATCCAGGAAGACACAACCAGTGTTTTCACATAGGTTTCCTTCTATGCTGTGGTTTTGCCATTTTCTGCTTCTTTATAAGTGGCTGCTGTAGAATATTTTTCTTTGGAATGTTTATTAAGAGTAACAGGGATATGAATGAAAAATCATCCTTTTTAACAATACAGGGTGGGTTTCTGCTTCCATATGTAATGTTGACCAAATCCAAAGGACAGAAGAATATATTAACAGAGATATGGCTGCTTTATGCTGAGGTTATATAATAACATGCAGCTGAATTAAAATATAGTACATTGGAAGAAATCAGTCCTTGGATCTTTTGATGTATTAACTAAACCCAAGGTTAAAAGGAGAATGTAAAATTATAACAAAGCTTTAAAAAATGTACAGAATTATCTAAGCCACACTGGAGTATGACAGACAGCAGGAAAACATAATTTCAAAGCAATTGCAAAGGTTAGTCAATTGTTCCAGTTTTTAAAAAAAAAGTTCCCATTATAAAAGTGCCATATTTTTCTAAATATTTAACATATTATAAAATCCTTTCTGAATCTGATTAATGTCATATCACTCAGGTTTTCAAACTTCCACTATTTCCTAGAAGACAAAGATTAGTCAGTATAGAATCTTCTCAAATGTAATAGAAACAAAATAAGTTATTTCCCAAGTAAATAGCACTTCCAGAATAAGTCACTGTTTCATTTTCTTCTTTTGGTTTCTATTAATCTTATACTCTCACACAGGCAAAAGAGGAAGGTTCCAATAATTAACCTTGTGCTGTTGACCTAACCAAAATTAACTGGCTATGCAACAATTTAGTTGTCCATATAAAAACAGGAAGAGAGATTTCCCCAAGTAACCCTTATTCACCATGAGAAAACCAGCTGGTGCTCTCTCTTTCCATGTAAGCCTGTGGGGCATGGATGAAAGGATGTATATTTCTGATATCCTCTCTTGTAAATGGATGTTTTTTTTCAGTGGAAGTATGCCAACACTCAGTTCCTGAGAAGCAGGGGCCCAAGAAAGTCTGGTCAAAATATTTAGAATTATATCTTTATAAGATGAGGTCTGTGAAAATGAACAAAGTTTCCTCACCAGTGTTACATGAATAATCACTGCAAAATAATAGTGGAAACCTATACCTTTTACTCCTCTGAAAGGAGGGAAAGATTAATAAGAAACACTGCCCTTCCAACAACAAAATTCAAAGTTTTGGTACCAGACTTCTTTGTGTCCTGTTTTCCAGTAGTTCTGCTACATTTCCCACAGTACGCTGCTGGGATTTTTTATTTTTTATTTTCGCTACGCATGCTCACACATCTGTTGCACATGTGTGATCAACCGACTAGATTTTTGAGCCAAATGTCCTGTTAAATGGACAGAGTGGGCAGAGCATTCCTTTGAGAGTTAGATTCTGCCTCTGGTGGATTGCCTTCAAATACAGTGGAGCAATAAAGAAAAGAAATCTGCTCATTTGAATTGCATTGAAATGAACTGTGTCCTCTCCTAAAAACGCCATATGGTAATGATCCCTGGAGGTATGGCACAAACACCTAAGTCTGACAGACTCCATTGGAAGGCTGTAAACGTCCCTCTGTAGTCAGACTGTGAAAGGCAAGATAGTTGACAAGAAGCATGCGGGGTGAAACAATCCTATCTGATGTGCTTCAGTCAACTCAAAATGAAAGAAAGTAGACTGAACAAAAAAATCCTAGCAAGCCATCTTGGAGAAATCCTTCTTCTCCCATTAAAAGGCAGTTCTTGCATCTCACCTCCAGTAAAATGAAACCGTATGGAAAGAAAGTTGTTTCACCTGAGCAGTAGCCAGAGTTTCTTTGCAGCAAATCATCTCAGTAAGTCTCAAGTGTATGTCTGCAAAGCAGAATGCAGTCTTCATAAGCAAACTTCCACCAGAGCTGGACCATGTAACTGGAGACGCTGAGCCGTGCCTTTGCTTTGGCTAGCACTCTCAGTGAACCTGATCCTACCACAGGTAGTAGCTAGCTAGTGACCTGCACGTCATTCTGTGAAGTCTAGCAAGGGAGACACACACACACACGAACACTCTCCAGTGTCTTTTACCAGGGGAGAAATTCAGGTAACATTGGTGGTGAGATACTGAAATTACTGTATGCCAAACAAGAGTAAAGAATAGCCTATTTTAATCCCCTATAGCCGTAAGGTACTGCTACAGAAATTAGAGTATGGGACTTAACTACAATAAAACACTAGTAGCTATTAGTAGTTAATAAAAATTTTCATTTATTAGCAGTTCATTTCTGGTCTTTTCTTGCATCTTTCTTGAAAAGGAATAAACTGCCCACTAATTTAGTTCATCATCAAACACATTTATAGAAATGATATGGGAAATTACCTCAGGACATGAAGTTTTCCTGCCTCAATTTTTTCTCTCTTAATTATTTGATCATAATAGTATATGTCTTGTTAACAGGGTGAAAGAATTCCTAAAACTAGAGTTTCTTCCCAATCCTCAATTTTCTTTTTCTAGAAGCTTTGACCTCTAAAGAAAAGTTCATCCATATTACCCAAATTTAAATATTAGATTCAGACACTTCTTAAGTTTCCTGAAAATTCAAGTGCTATTTTTTAGGTCAAATGTGACTCTGTGTTTTGATTTCTACAATTCCTTTATGATAATTTTGAGGAAACTCAGTTATCATTATTTATAAAACATAGATACTGTGTAATGAAATAATTGCAGCTGGCATATACTGCGCAGTTTTGTCTTAAACTTGTTAATAGTAACTAATCTTAACCATAATCCAATAAGATGGGTATTCTGAGTACCCCTGTATTTTGCAGATGAGGAAATTGAGATTTATCAGGATTTTATAATATGCAGAAAGTCAAAGCAAGCAGTATAGCTAAGGTATAATCCTATCTTGTGTTTCCAGAGCCAGTGTTCTGAAATATCTTACACCATCATTCTAGAAAGGTTTTTGGTTTGGGTTTTGAAATGCAAACTCTATAATTGTTATTTCATACATGTTTTCCCTACATTTTAAGACTATCAGAGGAGAAAATTATATTTACCTCATTAATTTCATAGTATTTTTAAAACCACTGTGTAACTAAATATTTTTCCTTTTTCAGATCTGAATCATTCCCATGACTAAATTATTACTCCATTATCTCTAAATTGTGCCTCTAATACAGTTACCAAAAAAGTTTTATTTTTCTTCAACCTTTTTTTCCACAGGAAAAAAGAGATTCTTTAATCTTACCATGAAAGCATTCTCTTTTTTTTCTTCCTTTCCAAAGTGTTTTGCCAAAAGTAGAACTCTGTAAGTAGAAACACATAATTGGATTTGTTTTAAAATATTTTGAAAGAACTACTAAATGTGTTTAATTTTAACTCTTCACATCTATAGGTCTCTTCCTCCCCTTATTTGGGTCATTTTCACTTGAGAAACTCTATGAATATTGAGATCACAAAAATGGCCCTTGGAAATCAGGTAGCAGGCAGCTGACATTTCCAGTGATCTCCATATTTCAGAATAATCCTCATATATCGGCAAAAATATTTTTTCATTAACTATAATAGCTTCAAATTTGATACTGAAACACCAAATAAATGTCAGCCCCTCTTTGTTGTTGATAAAGAGGACACTGGGTTCTGAACCAGTAATCAAATTCATAGATTACAACTCTGTTGTTTCAACAGAAGAGTTCTGAACGCAAGTGTATAGGAAGAGTATTTATCTTATTTTTACAAATCAGAAAGCTAATGCACAGCAATTAAAATTGTATTTACGAGGTCAATAGAACTGTGATGAGCCAAATCTGCATTCCACAAAAAGTCTAAAAATAAATTGGATTTCCAAATGATATGTAACTAGCATTTTCAAACAACTTGTAAACTTATTCATATATTCATACCTTCCATTTCAGCTAAATTAAGATATCAACATTTTATCAGATTCACAGGAAATTCCCAGAATAGTTTGCCAAATGATCTTTGAACAAAAAAACCAAAGGAATTACACAAATACATCTATGTATTTTTTTAATTTATAGTTAATATCTATAAAATGCACAGTGTCATCTGTGCTAAATAAACCTAAAAGTACTAAACTTGCTTTCAGATGGGGACCAGACTACAGAATACAAAATCTCACACTCCTTAGCTTGGTTCTAACAGTTATTTTCCAGCCATTTTAATGATGCTACTAATTGTCCTGGATGTAAGTTTAGGTGCAGTTGTATTTCTTATTGGATGTTTGGTGTCTTGTAATCATTTAGATTCTTAATTATTTCAATAGAGGCTTGATTAGTTCTTTTGGACACCCATATGTATCATTCCTTCCTCTTGTTGAATATAAATAAAATTGTTAGATACGTTTTTGGTAAAATAAAAAGCAATCTCCATCTATTAACATCTACAAGACTTTGAGGAAAAAAGCATTGTAATACTCTTGAAAATTCTTCCTGAAACTTCACATTTGAATTAAAGTTAAGAAACTAACATTAATGGCACCCCTCTCTTTCTTTACACACACACACACACACACACACACACACACACACACACACACACACAGAAAGGAAGATTGATTGAGAAATAAGCAGACAAACCAAAAGTAAGTATTTTGAAGACCAGCCTCAGATGGATGCCACAAAGACTTTTCAGTTCAACTGCCTTTTCTCCAGTTAGCGCACAATGCATTGTGTGGGAAAACAATCATTTCTAAACAGGAATTTGAGTTCGGCAACACTTCGCTTACTTTCTCTTCCTCTCTCTTCCCAAGTCCTTTTACTTCCTAGTCTGCTAAATCAAATGCTAAATCAGGAGCACTGGTCTACAATTAGCTTTTTCAATTAAAATGTAGAGTTCAAAGTTGACTCCAGAGTGAGTAATTGCTTTTGAAAACCACAACCAGCAGGCAGCTGCCAGATTATTACAACAGTTTATTTAACCTCAAAACATCTGATCAATTTTATTATCTCAGCAGAAGGGAAATATCCTGAAGAGGAGGGTTTAAAATATACTGCTCATTCTAGAAAAAATAAAAATTCTTCAATGCTATAAATATCCTTTTGCAATCACCTTGCTGAAAAAACAAACTCAAATCACACTTTCTTCATTCAAAAGTCCACAAGAAATTAAGAAACTGAATGCAAAAACGTCATGACATCTGCTGGGGTGAGAGAGAGAGGGGAATGGGGTCCAGGAACAGACAATTTACAAAATTACAAGGTTTAAAAACGTTCAAACATCCGGCTCATAATGTTGGGGGTTTTATTCATCCAGAAAGGAGACACAGAGAAGACTGCCAGCCTCTCCAAACAAAGAATATCACATTTCCAGAACCCTGATTTGGCTGCCTCCACACTGCTGAACTTATTACTCTGGAATCTGCTGTATAATGGCTCAAAAGATGAAGTAGATTGATATCTTCATGTCACACAGATGGGCAGAAGAGCCCTGAGAATTCCTGCCTCGACCCAGGAAGGCCAGAGCACACAATATAACCCCTGGGGCCTAGAGAGAGCAATGCTTCTGGGGATTTCTCCGGACTCCTCCTATCCCAGTCTGTAAGGCCTTCTCTGGGGCTCTTCGGATTCAGTCTCCCCCACTGCTGCTGCAGGCCTACTGGAACTCACCAAATGAAACAGTTTGTAAATTATTTCACCACAGCCAACACTCCCCAGAGTCACTAGTGGGTAAGAACACAGACTCTTAGCAGTCTCTCTGGATCTCAGTAGCACTTTCACCATTCACTAAAAGAATAATCTAGGGAAAATTACTTCTCTGGTGCTGTTTCTTCATCTATACCCTCATTGCTTTCTGGAGAAGACTGAGTAGTTATTACATGTTAAGTGCTCAGACCCACGCCTGGCTCATAGGCAATGCCGTGTAAGTTTTGACTGTTGGTTTTCGTCATTTACTCAGTGTGCAGACTTTAGTTTCCTTTGTCTCTTGACCTCGTCTTTTGGACAGTTCTTCCCATTCTCGGCCCCAGCTTGCTTGCTCTTAGACTATTTCTTCAGATAGCCTGGAAGGAGAGTTCAAACAGCTAAGCTACCTGGGCTGCTCCTGTGTTCTGACTTTGGGGTCATGTTATAAGAAAGCTTTAACACATCATGTAGCTCTCATCTTCCCAGCAATTGAACCGTCTTGGACAACATCCCAGATAGACCCAGAATTCAGGTAACCCCCAATACAGCCATTTCCAAAGTATACCATTTTCACAGCCACTGAGATACACCAGACACTGATTACCATCACTGCATTTGGGAAATACGATTATTGCATCTTCTCTCCCTATTCCAGCAACTGCACATTTGAAAGAAAAGGACATACAAAGAACAAATGAATTTAGATTCATGGGAAATAAGCCACTCATTTCTACAGAAAGACATGTCAGTATCCCAAAAAATCATGAAAATACTTTCTAAATGCTTATTCTTTATGTGTGTTATTTTCTATTGATTTTATGTTTATTCCTCAATCCCATTTCACTTGTCATTCAAGAACCATGCTAATGTATTTAGCCTTGAATTCCTAGGAATTCTTCTATAATACATATGTTTTGTGTATTTTTTAATGTAAAGTACACTGATTTATAACATAATAAAGGTTATTGATTTATAAAGGTTTTGATCCATTCTTGTTTATTACTTTTAACTGTTCAAAATAGTGTTCTTAGAACATACGGTCCTTTTGTGTACATCTAGTTTGTTGCCTTTAATTACTGCAGAGTACAACAGTGTGTACATGAAATGTTTACCTAACCACTCAATGCTTAACATTTAATTAACAAAAGAAAAATTTCAATATCCAGTGCTCATCTCATATTTGATCACCTAGTCTACAGTGATTCTGCTTATTCACGGAGGAATTTTTCCTCCAATTTTCAACGTTAAGATTTTCCACCTAAATTTTGAGACAAATGATTCTTTCACTTTCTAGTGACTATACACTAAGAGAAATGAGCATTTTTTTCTTTTGAAATGTGATTGTTGGCAAACAACATGTTTTGCTGATAAAAGTATCTTTCAGAGACACAGAACAACATCATAAAACATAGACATTTAAAAAACTGTGGAAATAGTCATGAATAAAAAGTAAACAAGCCTACCATGTTTTCAGAATCTATAGAATTTTAATTATAAACATGCAGGAAATGCATAAGATCACAAACATATTTATTCAAATTACTGCACAGAAGCAAAATTTGAAGTAATGTAATACTGCAAATATTTTAGATGTCTATCGATAGGAAACTAGAATCTAAATAAAATATGGTATTTTATGTAACTATAAAAAAATGAAGTAATTTTGTAAGTATGAACATAGAAACATCTTAAAAATACATTGTTAATGGAAAAAGCAAGTCACAGAAGAGTATTAATCTTATGATTCCATTTTGTAAAAAAAGTAAAGGAAATATACATGTATCATAATGTTTACTGCATCATTAGAGCAGCACGTATGATTGCACATGTCGGTAAATATCTAAAAAGATTCAAATTGCACAGAAAGCTAGCAAAGCCTAAGGAGAAAAATATTTTTACCTTTTAATTTTGTCCTTCAGTACCACTTACATATTTTAATTATTATAGCAGGTATGTATTAATTTCATACTAAACTTCTCTAAAAAAGAAAAAAAAAAGTACAACGAATGAACCTGGTTTTTGAGGGAGGCTGGAGATTGGCTTTATTTACAAATGGAGTAATGGAGCTGCCGATCCAGTGACAACATCATTCAGGCAAGCAGAAGCAGATGTAAGAAAGGAACCACAGGACAGATCAAGGAGTCACCCTTACCCCAAATCACTTAAAAGGCAACGTAAAATCAAAATAACAGCCATTTCCATGTTGACGCATCACTTGCAAACTTGAGTGTTTTTTAAATTGCAATGGAAAAAAAGAAAAAATCAGTTCAAATAGAAGTAACAATTTTCAGTGAACTGAGAGGTTAGAGAAAAACTCTTTCATGGCCATTAGCTGACAATAAGGTAACTAAAAAAGAAAGTCAGTTAGATATGTTTTTCAAATAGTTAATATGCTAAGAAATCAAATTTTTCATTAAAAATATATTGGTAATAATGCACATGTGCTTCTTTTTCTTTGAAAAATTATTTAAATTACAGTTTGAAATGTATTGTTCAATAAAGTTAATATTTAATTTTTCATAAATGTTTTACTGTTGAACTTTTAAAATGTTTTTTAATGTTCCATGCTTCAAAATAGATTATAAATCATTTTTAGTTTTTCCTTCAAATATTCAGATTAAAAGTTCAATCCAAAGCAGAACTTTGACTTATGTCAAAATATGACTACATTTAAAATTATTTATAAAACTGGGAAAAATATAAATTTTTAATATAAATATTTTTTTAACAGAGGTAAATGCAGAACCACCTATACTAGAATGAAAATGAGTAGTGTTTTTAGCCCTGAAAAATATCCATTTTCAATTTTCCTAAGACAGGTAAGCAGATTTTTTAGGAAGCTTAAGAATTACACATTTTCTTTTGGTGCTATATAATCAAAGTGGTTCTGCAGTAAAACAGATCATCTTAAATGTCTGAGAAAGCTATTATACATACAGGTAAATGTTGGAATGACTTCCATAGCAAATAAAGTAACAGACCCAACAAAATTTGGTGAACCATACTCAATGTAAAATGAATATGTTTTACACTGATAGCCACATAATTGATCTAGATTTCATTTCCACACAATGATGTTAAATTCTGAAGTATTCATATATACAAATAAAAAGTTACCCACTATGTACTACATTAACTTTTCTTAGAAAAAATTTTCTTTGCTTATCAGCATATTCCATAAGATTTAATGAGAAAAATATCAAATACAGTATAAAAGAAATTCTAGGTATTTGCACTTTTATCTTGCTTTCCTTCTAGTTTACCAGAAGCAAGGCAACTGAAAGGAAATATTAATGATGCTATACTCCCTCTAGTGGGCATTTTTTAAATGGACGGTTCAGCACCTCCACCTACACACTCCCATATTCTGAGGTTCAGGCTTCTCATGATCCTGAAAGGGAAGGGTGTTTGCATATTTTCTAGTCAACTGTTCTTCTGATGCAGGAACCTCAGAGGCAGCCAGATAATGTCTTATCTAAGTTCCACTCCCTCAAGAAAACTATAGTTTCATATAGTTTCTATCTTGGGATAACTTTTGTTAGCAGGTTATGTTAAATCCCGCTCTTTGTAGTGTATACTTTTGGATCTCTCGAATAAACTGGGAAGAGTTTATGGCCATCTTTCTCATTTTGACCTTCTTCAAAGCTATTTCCTCATTACAGTAGCTACTAAACAAGTGGAAAACAATAGCATTAAGAAGCCATTTAAAAATTTGAATTTTAAAAAATTATTCCTTTCACTTTGTATGAACTACATAAATAATTCTACTGGCTGAATGATTAGTGCAGCTAATTATTTTTGCTAGCCCACAGTGGTAGAGGGTCTCTGTGTGGACTCTAAAAGGTCTGGAGGGACTTACAGTTCAAAAGTTTAAGCAAAATAATATCTGCACAAAGTAGTAGAACTTAGTCAAAATTAGGGGACTCGAAGCACAACTATCCTGCATATGATCATAATCATCGCCCCAACAGAAAAGGCTTCATACCGACATTCCTACCATCATGTTATGGGCCACTTGAGAAGGAAAATCCCCCTGCCTCTTTGTCCCTCTGAGCCACAATGGAACGTACAACCGAGTAAATGCATAAGTCATGCTTACTGTTGGAAGTCCCAGGATTAATGCTTGGGTTTGCCAGTATTTATTAATTCCCATTTATATCGTATAACAGATTCATTTGCCTTTCAGATTACCAGCTGATAGAAGTGTTTTGGACAGGTATGGAGAGCAATGAGACTTAGGACAGGTCTCACGGTGTGTCTTGGCGGGGAAAACCCTGGCAGAAGGGGTAGTCTCCTCATGTAAGATGGAAGAGAGGTAAAAGGAGGTAGGAACACCAAAGACACATACTTGTCTAGGGCAGCCCAGATCTACTCTACCAAAGAAAAGGAACTTCATCCTTTTTCAAAAGCAAAATGCCACAGAATTACAGAACCTTTTCAATAATAATACTAATTTTATCTACCCTAGGCCTACCAGGAAGCATGACTTTGTAAAATGGTTGCACAATCCCTGGGTTGAGGGGCAATGTGTGACACAGAGGAGAGGTATTGGGATATGGCCAACTAGATGGGAGCAGAATGCTTTGTCAATTAGATTGGTAGAGCATGAATTGATATAATCACACCAAGTACCCAAGGCACCAGTTCTCAAAATGTGGCCCTATCACATACAACATCCCCCTGCAATTTTTACATACACGTAGTGCAATCTGCACCTTGTCAGTCTGAAATTTATGGATGCTGCCTCATAAGCAACATACTTTTAGCAAGATCCCCAGCTGATTTTCCATATAGATATGAAAGTGTAAGAATCTTAGCAACAGGGATTTTAAAAGCATCTTCACATGTCCTTGGATAAATTGGAGGGGGTGAAGGTAGGCACTAAAATATTAAATACTTTGGGGAAAAGCATACATAAACCTTTGCAAATCCCTTGGAACTTGTTGCTTGGAGATCAACATGCCCTCTCAATCAGATTTCCCTTCTGTGTGGGTCAAGAGTTTGGTTTCTTGGAATAATCACTAGATCACCTAATTGTCTAACATTTAGAGGCCATATTGAAAAATATTTATCTTCAAATTCTACAACTACCATGAGCTTGGAAAAATTACACCCTGGGAAGCACCATATTGAAAAATATTTATCTTTAAACTCTACAACTACCATGAGCTTGGAAAAATTACAGTCTGGGGAGCACCAGGTGAAACTGAGACCAGCTGAGGAAGCAAAAACTTTAGATCTTTTGACTAAACTAGAGAAAGTGCCAATAAACTGATTAAGATGGATTTATTTATTTATTCACTCATTCACTCATCTATTGATGTGTATTTAATGACATGAATATCAAGACAATGAACGAAGCTAGTATGATCCTAATGAAATTTTGCCGTACTTCCAGAAAATAGCATTATGCAAAATTATAAACTTAATGTGAGAAACTTTTTAATAGGTATTTTCAGGTTGATACTGAAATATGTGTAAAGGATTCTGGCTACATCAAAGAAAGTCATAGGGACAACTTGGTGGAGCTAAAGAGATGAATTTTAATTATTTGGATTCACAAATGATAACGGAAAGTAAAAACTGTATTTCCCTATAGGGGTTATCTATTTAAACGTTCATTTTAAAGTGTCATGGCTTATTGACCAATTTAGCTGATATTATTATTTAAAAGCATTATAGTTGACATCTCCAATCTTCTGTTTGTAAATCTGGCATATGATTCTATGCAGCAGTCAACTGGGAGATCTACTTACATGCATATCCAGGTATGGGGACTTGACTGTCTTCTATGCTCCTTGACTACATATAACTACATCATCAGCACCCATGTACTTGACAGCCAGTGTGCCCACGAATTACACCACATGGACCACAAAGGTTCTTACTGTGCCATAATCTCATGGAAAAATTTATAAAGCATCACTCTTAGTGAGTTGCAAAATGTCAGCAGTTTTCTAATTCAAAAGCAACAGGAAAAGAAATTGTTCCTAACAAATATCATGCATCTCAGAAGAATCAGCAATAGTGATCATAATTAAAACCGAATTCTCTATCGTTAAGGAGACCAATTATAGGGGCATGAAAGGGCTACATGAAGTTATGCTTTCATTCTCTAAGCACTGCTTTAGCTGTAAAGCTAGAACAGTGTTGACGCAGATTTTCTTTTTGCTATAAAAGGTGTCTTTCCAGATTGGAGGGAGTATCCTGCAATGTATTTATATAGAAATATTTGATGTGTGCTTATATTCATTTCTACTGATAAATTCTCAATATTCTGATGTCTAAGCTTTCACATTTAACTTCTAATTTCCCACTACAGATCAACTATACTTTCTTCTAAAACCCTTCCATTTACTTTATTCTCAAAAATCCATATGCAATTAACTTGAACCAGAGTATGTCCACAATACCACTGACTGTGGCCTTTCCACAAGTTAAATAAACTGTGGCAAAGTCGCCTTTATTATTTTGAGAATTGTCCATAGGGCATCTTTAAATCTAAATAATTTATGCAGATACTATGAAGACCTTGGGGAAAATAACAGAATGTTTACCTTTTGAGACCTTCTACCTATTGTCAGCTCTTTTTAGCATGTCTCCTACGGGCCAACTCCTGCCTCCCTGCCACATTGCAGGAGCCCAGTTCTTTAACCATGACATTCTCTCCCTGCTGTAAAGGGACAGGAATGGATTAGAACACTGACTCTCAAGACAAGGAGAAGAAGGGAGTGATAAGAATCTTACACTGTTCTATAATTTTCTATATTGAAAAAATATTTTTTTTATAACACAAACTTGAGAGAGCAAATGTCAACTAAAACTTCTTTGCTGGTATATTAGTTTTTCATTGTTGCTGTAGTGAATTGCCACAAACTTGGTGGCTTAAAAGAACCCAACTTTACTACCCAACAGCTCTATAGGGTAGAATGTCAAGGCAGATCTCAGCAGGCTAAAATCAAGGTGCCAGAAGAGCTGCATTTCTGAAAGTTCTGGGGCAAATCTGTTTCCTTGCCTTTTCCAGCTTCCAAAGGACACCCGCACACCTTGGTCTGTGGCCCCCTCTTCCACTTTCAAAGCCAGCAGTGCTGCGACTCTCTGACCAGTTTCCTTAGTCATTCCTCCCCTTGACTTGCCTCCTGGCCTTTGTTTCCACTTCCAAGGACCTTTGTGATTAATGGAACTGCTACTTAATCCAGCATAATCTATTTTAGGTCATCTGATTAACAACCTTAATTTCATCTTTAGTCCTCTCCCAGGTAAGTCAATATATTCAGATGTTATGGAGATGAGGATGTAGACATCTCTGGGGGGCCATTCTACCTAGCCTTGACATGGCAATTATTAATCATAAAAAAGGGGCCGCTTTCAAGGGCGATGCAAAATGCAAATCAAAAATGAGGTGGATTATGAAATATTTAAGTTCATTAGATGGAGTCTGAGCTATGGAAGGCTGGACAACACTTGGCTTAATAATACTAACTGTTCAGGAGGTGGTTTGATAAAGTGGAAAAGGCAAATACATTTATGTGAGAGCCTAGATTTTAGCTTTAAATCTTCAACTGAAAGTTGTGTATCTCTGTCAAAGCTACCCTATCTGTAGTCCAGTTACCTTTGTGAAATAAGCAGTTGGACCTGATGATACCTTTAATAACTAAAATTATCTCAAAGTGAAAATAAATAATGTTGCTTCAGTTATTTCCCAGCCTTGGGATTTTCTGTTTTTGTTTTTGTTTTAAAGACTATGAAACCTTTAAAATTTGTGTCAGCCAGGAGTTAGGAAAGGTATTTCTTTTCCTTAAATGTAATACCATTTGAAGAATACCCATTCCACAACTGGGGCTATATACAAAATTATAAAGAAAGTAAATGTATACCTTTTATTTGGGTTGTTTCCTTCACACTTTTGATGGTTATTGACCCATCCCTCTTCATTTTCTCCTTATACTAGCAATGAATTTCTTAGAGGCTCACAAATGAATGACAGTGGTCATAAATACTAATGCCTATAAAAGCCAGTCAGTAAAGAAGAAAGAGTATGACACATTAAGGAGTAGTGGGGTTTATGGAAAATTACAATCTGTGCCCCATCTTAAAAGGGGTAGATACTCCTCAGATTCAGATTGAGATCACTTGCCTTGTGAGAAAAAGTCCCCTCACTGCAAAATAGCTGAATTTTTACAATGAAATTTCTAAATTGTCAAACATAGGCAACCATATCATCTTTTTATACAAATATGGAAGATATATCTGTGGGTTAAATCCAACTGGAGGGCTTCTAGTATGTAAACTCTGGCTGATTTTCTAGTCCTTATAAAGCCAAAAGCTACAAAATGTTACTTGAAAGAGGAGTACACATAATACTGCTCTCATATCTTGTGAGAAAGAATGTACTTAGGTACTGAGTAAAGAGTTGAATTACCCAGCATTAAAATATAATGAGTTAATATTCTCAAGTTTTCCATTTTATTTGTATAATTCTATATGAATCATAAAAGCCTTTAAATAAATTTCTGGTACTATCAAAGCATAAATTAAGTCCTTTCAAAAAACAATTTTGATATGGGGGGTGGAAGACAGATTTGGTTTGCACTATCACAATAAGATAATTCTGGTCACTGTTGAGAGCCTGAGCATCATGAAATATTTGTAATCATCAAAGCTGACCGCCATGTTTCAAAGGTCAATGTCAGGAAAATAATTAACATATTTCACAACTTTTGTGACAGGGAAAGTCTACAAAACACCCCCCACACACGTAACACATATATATGAGTGTATTCACACATATGTATGAATACAGATTTTGTTTTCCTGCTGAATTGCTCTTAATGGATATGCTGAAGTCAAAACAAAAAAGGCAGATTCCACCACCAGGTGGAGCTTAGCTTCCATTAAATAAGCAGATACGTAAAAAAAGAGCTGTTTGAATTCTTTGTATACCTTAAAAAAGACTGAGGTAAAAGGTAAACTTCAAAGGAGATTATTTTACAAGTCTGTTATAAATGCCAGTTATCACGGACTTGAAGCATTCCTCACGAGAGTACTCAAACTGATCAGGGGCTTAGAGGCCACTCACAAATGATCTAACAACTGACTTCCTTTCTGTTCTTTTTGTTTTTCTTATATGAGGATGTTGTTAATTTCCTACACATTTAAGCACTCACCTTTAAATAAAAATCAGACACCACTGTAACAGGACCTAAGAAGTAGAATTACCAAAAGAAACAGCTTACATTATGTGAAGACTGAGTTACGGATGTTACATGCCAGAACATGTATTCTTCATTGGATGGAATAAGTTCAGTGCCTAAAGAACTTACCCAGTGCCTGGAATAGTCCACTGGGGACAGAAGCTGTGTCTGCCATATTCCCAAAAGAAACAACTGTTTCATGATTTATCCCTACCAAATCAATGTTCTACGTGTCTACGGAATGCTCATTGTGTGTTCAAAGCATTTCTAGGCCTTGTAAAGCAGCCAAATATGGTGGTTGTCCTTAAATTGAGGAGAAAAGATGCTATACAGTTAGTACACCTGACTTGGCATATAAACAAAGGGTTGAATTGTGAATTTACACCTTGTAAGTATAAAGGGAGGTGAGAGGGTTATGCTAGTTGAGCAGAAACAGAAATGAATATTGTAGGAAGGATGGAGATCTTAGCAACAGGGGACAGGTGACGTGTTCCTGGAAAGAGCAAGAACATGGGTCAAAGTGCAGAGCCGGTGCAGTCAGGATGGCAACTTGTCTGACTCCACTGCAGGTCCACTCTGTCCTAAAGAGTAGTCCACAGTGCAAACAGTGAAGGGAGCTAAGATAGTGGGCCGCAGTGGAAGACAAATGGTGGTGTACTTGCTAGAGAAGTAGGTAGCTGCAGAAGGTTGTAGGTCAGGATTGCAGAATGAGGAGAGTAATATTTTTGTAGCTGATGAAAGGGAAGAAAATTTGGAAGACCCAGTCAGTATTAAGTCTGCCTGCCTAACTTCTTTTATATCTATTACCAACATTTAACATTTTAGATTCAAAGAAAATAAGAGACATGTAAAGCATGCCCTCTACTCTTAAGTTGTCCAGTGGTAAGATTCTGTAAGTTCTATAATTGCAGAAAAGTACTTCATAAGTACAGATGTAGAAGGAATAAATTAACTGTGTGCAAAAATATATAATAATGGAGCATATCAGGCAGTAATAGCATATTCAGAAGCACAAGACAAAGGAACATGGTGAGATCAGGAAATGCTAAGTGGTTTGTTGGCACGTGGCACATAAGGTGGCAGTGGTGTATAGGGATAGACAACACAACTGAAGGGAGGCAGGAAAAATAAAGAAGAAAGCCTCAATGAGTGGGTACTTCAAAAAAGATAAGCTGTTGTGCAGGGAACAACTGAAATGGCAGAGAAGGAAGTGCTGCTCTTTGGGAGAGTTTAGGGAAAAGATTTAGTAGGAACCTAAGTGAAATATTAAAGATGAAGGCCATCATGAACCAAAGGATCTGTGCTTTAAATACCACAGGTTATCTCCTCCAAACTCCTAACACTACCTAATGCGACCACGCCCTTCACTTTTACCAGATCACTCTCCACTGTCAAAATTCGCACTGCTTTTCCTCACCTTTCTAGAGAAAGTGTCAAGGAGAAGAGGAATCATCCTGCCTTTTCTCTCTTTGTAGAATTTGCACGGGACCCAGAGGTCTTGAACACGGGAGATACTTGACGGTCAGGGACCAGGCCTCGGTCTGCTCTGGAGCTCCCACTGAAGGTCCGGGAGACACCCAGCAGCTGCTAACCCTCACCTCCGCCAGGTGTCCTGAAGCCCACAGAGAAATCATCAAAACTTCCTAATTGAAACTTTCTAGTTGAGTAAGTATACTTTATACATTTTTTAATCGCCAGATCTGTTATCACTGGTTGTTTCTTACTGTTATTTAGGATAACTTCTAGAGCCTACTGATAAGTGGTTTTGGGGGAATTAAAAGAAACACAGGCTTTGGGTCCTGACAGTGCCACTTAAAAGCTGTGCGACCTTCTGATCCTCCCTTGGCCTCTATGAGCCTCAGGCTCTTCTGTAAAATACGGATGACTGAGTTCTCAAGAAAGGTACATCAGATATGTGAAAATTATTTGGCGAAAAGCGAAACACAACATAGCGGTAATTATGATGAAACAACTAGTCTCTCTCCAAGGTTCTCTTTCACCATAATAAGGATCACAGAAACTTTATAGAGAAAAAAAGCAGTCTTTCTTTCATATACTTTGCCTTACTTATGTTACTTTGTAGAATTGTCTTCTTTAATTTATTCAAGCCTCATAAAATAGTTCTCCTAGTTAGATATGTTTTCGGGGAAAAAAATAATTTCTTTGGAGTGTTATAAATTGACCATTACTGACTACAACATCCAGACTTTGAGAAACATATTAATATTCACTCTATTTGTGTTTAACTTGCTGGGCACATGAGCATTTCTCTTGAAGAAAATGTATGACAGTGGTATCACCCATTCTGGGGAATGTCTAACCTTGATGTAAGAAGCCAAGTCCTTTGAAGCAGATATGGTAAAGAATAGGCACTACTTTTCTCTGGTCCAGGAGTAGTTGGGCCCAAACACCAGGAATCCGAAGTGTTTCTGATAATGAGCCATGTGGAGACAAGCCAGATGTGAGTGGCAAACATACCTTTGCTTCTCTCTTGGTGGTAGCACATGTCCCTGTGGCAGTAGAAGGATGACTGGTTTCCAGGAGAGGCCATCTCTACCTCCTTGTGAATGCATCTGAGACCAAGCTCTCTGAAGAGAGTGCTGGAAGAGCATCCAAGACTGATACCCGGGATGCAAGGACAGTCCCTCCTCTGTGGCTGCAGTGGGACACCCAGGGACAGTTAAGGCTAGAGACGGCCATGCCTAGCACAGTGGCTTTCTCCTGAGGCTCATCAGGAACAGAGGTAACAGCAGTGCAACAAGATGAAAAATAAGGGATGAAAGAAATGGAGTTAATTTATTCTAGACCATGCATGAAATTGCCAGGGAGACACTGTGAATCAGATTAATCTCTGCCAGAAACCATGGGGTTTAAATAACCTGGGTTTAAAAAAGAGACAAGAGTGTAAAATCATTTTTATAACACTGGCTAGTGAGGCCACCAATACTAAAGTTATAAAATCACTTGAAAATTGTATTGAATCTGCATTGCTATGAATATTGTTAATTATGTATGATTACTATATATACATATGTATTATGCATTTTAAATAGCATATATTTTCCCAATTTAAGATAAACTTTGCTAAATCAGTGACACCTACAATAATATCTACACATTCCTCCTGTATGTGCATACAAAGCACAAGCTCACAGTGCAGTTGTTTTGGAACAACTCTTTAAAGAAATGTTGATATGAAAAAGAATATATATATATATATTTTTTTTTCTCTCTACATACACAGAGAAAGTCAAGAGGAAATTAATGGAGATATCATAATGGTGATAAAGCTTTAAAAACTTTAAACCTTGAGAGGAAGTTACACAGTTTAACTCTAGGTCAAAGGAAATGAAAAGACTAAAATTTAAGTTCATATGCTGTGATAGACAATTGCAAAAGAAGAGTGTGTATCAAAAAAGCTGTAGAGGAAAAATATCCATTCTATCAAATGGCCCTTACTGTATTCATGGATTTATGCAGGTGTGTAAAGAAAATCATTATTTATTAATGGTAGAGAAAGAGATACATGCTATATATATTTAATGTGCTAAAAGAATAACAGTGGCTCCAGAGCTGAAAGGTTGTTTGACATTAAGCAGCAATTAGAAGCTACTAAAATAAAAATTAAATTCCACTTAGGCAACACATTTAAGTTTAGGAAGAATTGGTGTTAAGCATAACTCCATGATTAACCCAAATCTTTGACTATCCATTGCGATTCCCAAACCAGAGCCAAGTTGGTCTATAGTGACTTCTCCCTGCTATCTATTATAGCACATTGCACTTATCTTAAATTCCTGATTTATGGTAGAAGTATGGATATTCCCACTGGGATCCTCAAAACTCTTAATTTGTTTACATATTTTGGCTTCTTTCCAGATTTATGTTAACAGTAACTGATCCAAGAAACAAACAGCCGGAAATGTCTTTGAATAGCATTCTTTCACTGTCAGGTCATACATATCTCCATTCAGTAAAACAGGCAACTGAATTCCTGAACTGTGCAGTTCAATAGTACATTTTTTAAACTCAGGGGGGATTAAAGAGAATGATTTTCTATTCAAACAAGAAAAGAAAAAGGAACTATGAACTTAACAGGGTCTTAAAAACATACACAGGATGGAAAAGAAATTCCTCCGAACTATTGAAAAAATTAGTAACACGCAGATTTTATCATCTATTTCCTCCTCCTCAAAGGAATGTTTTGTTATCCACTTAGACTGAAGAGCTTGCTTTCAACCAAATTAAGGGCTCAGCTGTAAAGAATAGGAAAGGAAAAAAAGAAAAATCTGACATACCAACAAACCAACCAATTTCAACAACTCATTTTGTAATAAGGTAGAACAAAGAGCAAAATGGATGATTCCAAAGGGGCAAAGCTCCAGAAACCATGTTCAGTTAATCTTCTAGATGCTTTGCCAAACCTTATCCAAATAACTCAATTATTACAGTCTACAGACTAGTGGAAATTCTTACACAATTGGCCTCCATGTGGAATCTCAAATCATGTCTCCACTCGGGTCAAAAAGATCACTAGGAGTGCCTTGCTGAAGCTTTTGCCTTTGGGCTCAACTTCAGTTTTGCAAAATGGAAAATAAGGGAATGAATCCATGTAAAATGTTAGGTGTAGATTTAAATCAGATTTGTTTAAATGTTAAGAACAATCCAGCCTCGCTGTACACCAATTCCCTGAAAAACTGTCCAAAGTAGAATCTGAAATTCTGGATTTCCAAACTCCGTTTGGCTTTCAGCACACTGGATAAGCCCTTAATCTCGGCATCCGCCTTTTTGTAACTGTCATATCACAAAGTTGATACAGACCTACCTCACAGAGACCCTGCAAAGATTAATTAAGGTTAAACTGGAAGAAAAAAGATTGCATTTGACAAGCCAGGCTTCATCCATGTTGTTAACTAGACCCAGATGTTTTAACAACTGTTCAGATTATTTGGTAGCATCCTAAGTAGAGAATAAATTTACATAATGCATTGCAGCTGTGAAGACATTTCAAAAAATTTAAGATTCCAGTATTTCAGATGCAAAGAGAAAAACAACCTGGCTCCACTCTGGTCAAGCTCATCACACTGGGCACCATTCATCCCCAAATTTTCCCATCAAGCAAATATTGGGAACATATGTTCACTTCAGAGAGTCTCAATGCAAGGGAAGACTATATGTTTCCTCACTCCTGGCCATTTCTCTAGAACGTTCTTTCTCTTGTAAAGATGGTGTAAGGATTTCAATTACTCTTTCTAAGTCTTGTGTTGCTGGAGCACAAATGGTTATGTGTAATTCTGGTTCATCAAGAAAGTATTTGCTTCTATTTCTACAACTTACAGTTTTGTTATCCAAGTACATCCAATTATTCATTGCCTAAAGAAATCCTAGCAACATTAGAGTTCACAGAGATGGCACTGATAATCATTGTATGTGGGTATGCATCTTTGTAGATTTTACTGGCACATACAGATTTTTAAGGATGTTCCAAAATACGTCTGCATGTTAGGGTGGTGATGGACAAAAGAAAGGAAGAATATAGGAATACTGAAAGGTAAAGGGCTTTACTTGTTTTCCTTCTCTTGATATTAAAGAAAAAAGAGGTATTGAGATTCCCATCTTTGAGAATTGTTCTTTAAGGGGTCCTAAAATAGTTTGTTTTGTAACACTGTACAGCATCATGCTTAGGGATATAAGACTAAAGTTAGATAAACAAATTCCAATCTCATTTCTCCCACCTGCTCTGAATAAGTTATTCACAATGTAGGTATCTTGGTTTAGCATCTTTTAAATGGATTGCTATATTACCTAGCACATAAAGTTATTATAAAGAAGAAACAGTTATGTACTTGCAAAGCAATGTTTTTATGTCTATTTTAAATGCCCATATTTTAATTCAATATCATTTTAGACCCATGAAAGTTTAACCTCTCTTGAAAGCTTTTCTAAAACATTCAGGTCTATTTTTCTCTTTTAGAGGTTATTGATTAGGGAAGGAGGGCAATCCTTAGAACCTTCTAATACTTTGGGATCATTGCTCTAACATTTCTCCTTAGAAGCATTTTGCTTTACCAAAACATTTATCTCCATCTACATCCTAGATTTATAAAGGCATATATACCACACACTGCCACATACTGTCTTCCCTCAGTTACCAATTGGTGTGCAATAAGAAGACTCAAAGCTCAGTACTAGTAAAAAACAATGAGCATTTACTTAGCTCATCTGTCTGCTGGAGGCCAACTGAACGGGACTAGATGGCCCTGCTGACCTCAGCTCGGCTTGTGCATCCATTTATTGAGTAACTGGAGATCAGCTGATCTGAGCTCTTGTTTTCCTTTAGGAGGCAGGAGGCCAGGCTGGGCATGTTCATCTCTTGGTAGTGGAAGAAATGCAAAGGAGCAAGCAGCAACTCGCAAGCCTCTTAAGTCTAGTCTTAGTGGTTTACGGCCACCTCTGTTTCACTCTACTGTCAAAGCAGATTATGTGGAGAATCCCCAAGTCAACAGGTGGACATATATTCCTCCTATGGAAGCTAAGTGGAGGAAAACAATATTTCTGAACAATAATTCAACCCGCCACACTCATGCAGACATTGTTAAGTGATCATAGTATTCTTTTCCATTGTGCCTGAGTAAAGCTTTTATATGCTTAGCAGCCACTATACCTGCTAAGAAGTCCACTAATAAGAAGGAAACAATGTAATTGAGACTTCTGGTTTTGAGAATTTTTTAATGTATTTTACAGAGTAATAGCTCTGGATCTCAAATTCTATCTTCTATAATTCAAAACATCACAATGCAATATTTTGACAATAAATGGTATATTTATTCAACTGTGACTGAGTTTGAAAAAATATGTACATATACTCTAAATACCAATGAAAACTCTCATTGAATTTTGAAATATCAGTAATATAGTTATTGATTCCTTATACTTTGTTTTGTGAGGAGAATAAATTGAGAATATCATTAATAGTAGTGTTACTTTTCATTTAAAAAATCTATACATTTTTCAATTTCAAAACTGAAAATGTAGAGGAGATTAAAAATGGTGGCATGAGAGGAGAGACAGAGGCTTCCTCCTAAAACTGGATACAATTAGAAAATTTAATTGGCACAACTAATCCTGAGAGAGCAACAGGAAGGAGGACGGCATCAGACTGCACACACCTGGAGAAAAGAGCAGACCTCAGGGAATGGGGTAACTTACTGGAGCTGTAGCTCCGTGGGACCCGAACCCCTCCCCCACCCCAGCTCACTGGTGGGAGGAAGACAAATGGAGCAGGGAGGGAGTGGAAGGCTTGGGACTGCTGAATATCTAGCTTCGGAGATCTGCTCTGGGAGAACAAACCTACATTTCATGGTGCTTTCATGAGACTCGCATGACTACCGGGTTGGAAAGTTAATACAGGCAGAGTTCCTGGGGAGACTGGGATTCCGGCTGCTTGTGGAAAGCAGGGAATCCATATCTGGCTGCTCTGGGACAAAAACTTATACCTGTGTGACCGGCCCACTGGCTCAGGCAGTGGAGACAGGCACAGGAGCCAGGAGGCGGGGAACAGCTCTTTCCTACCCCCAGGCACCAGTACTGCTCCCCTGCAACTCCCCAACATTGCTTCAGGGGCTCAGCAGCTCCAGAATAGAGCTTCTAGACACTAGAGGGCACCATATACAAACATGAAACGCCAAAGGAACCTTGTCCAGAGTAAAATTGTTAATACAACTCCTGAGAAAGATTTAAATGATATGGACCTCGTGACTCTTCCTGAAAGGGATTTCAAAATAAAAATCATCAACATCCTAATGGAGGTACGGAAAGATATCCAAGAACTCAAGAATGAATTCAGGTCAGAGATCCAATCATTAAAGAACACGATGGAGAGTATTAAAAGCAGGTTGGATATGGTTGAGGAGACAATAAATGAAACAGAAACTAGAGAAGAGGAATACAAAGAAGCTGAGGCATAGAGAGAAAAAAGGATCTCTAAAAATGATAGACTACTGAGAGAACTGTGTGACCAATCCAAGGAAACAATATTTGCATTATAGGGATACCAGAAGAACAAGAGAGAGAGAAAGGGATAGAAAGTGTCTTTGAGGAGGTAGTTGCTGAAAACTTCCCCAATCTGGGGAAGGACATAGTCTCTCAGGCCATGGAAATCCACAGATTCCCCCAACACAAGGGATCCAAGGAAGACAACAGCAATACACATAGTAATTAAAATGGGAAAAATCAAGGATAAGGACAGACTGTTAAAAGCAGTCAGAGGCAGAAATAAGATCACATACAAAGGAAAGCCCATCAGACTAACATCAGACTTCTCAGCAGAAACCTTACAGGCCAGAAGGGAGTAGCATGATGTATTAAATGCCATGAAGCAGAAGGGCCTGGAACCAAGATTACTTTATCCCGCAAGATTATCATTTAAATTTGAAGGAAGGATTAAACAATTTCCAGATAAGCAAAAGCTGAGAGGGTTTACCTCCTACAAACCATCTCTGCAGTCTATTTTGGAGGGACTGCTATAGATGGAAGTGTTCCTAGGGTTGGATAGCTGTCACCAGAGGTAGTAAAATCATGGTAGGGAGGGTGGAGCAGCTGATTGCAAGGCAAATGCAAAATTAAATTGACTATCCCCAAAGTAAATCAAGGGGGATGTAAATCAAAGTAATATATAAAGAATGAAGGAGGAAGAAAAAGGAGGAGAAATAGAAAAGAACCTTTAGATTGTGTTTGTAACAGCATACTAAGTGAGTTAACATAAACTCTTAGATAGTAAGGAAAGTAACCTGGAACCTTTGGCAACCATGAATCTAAAGCCTGAAATGGCAATAAGTACATACCTATCGATAATCACCCTAAATGTAAATGGACTGAATGTACCAATCAAAAGACATAGAGTCACTGGATAAAAAAATAAGACCCATCTATATGCTGCTTACAAGAGACTCACCTCAAACCCAAAGACATGCACAGACTAAAAGTCAAAGGATGGAAAAAGATATTTCATGCAAACAATAGGGAGAAAAGAGCAGGTGTTGCAGTACTAGTATCAGACAAAACAGACTTCAAAACAAAGAAAGTAACAAGAGATAAAGAAGGACATTACATAATGATAAAGGGCTCAGTTCAACAAGAGGATATAACCATTCTAAATATATATGCACCCAACACAGGAGCAGCAGCATATGTGAAACAGATACTAACAGAACTAGAGGAGGAAATAGACTGCAATGCATTCATTTTAGGAGACTTCAACACACCATTCACTCCAAAGGACAGATCCACCAGACAGAAAATAAGTAAGGACACAGAGGCACTGAACAACACACTAGAACAGATGGACCTAATAGACATCTATAGAACTCTACACCCAAAAGCAACAGGATGCACATTCTTCTCAAGTGCACATGGAACATTCTCCAGAATAGACCACATACTAGACCACAAAAAGAGCCTCAGTAAATTCCAAAAGATTGAAATCCTACCAACCAACTTTTCAGACCACAAAGGTATAAAACCAGAAATAAATTGTACCAAGAAAGCAAAAAGGCTCACAAGCACATGGAGGCTTCACAACACACTTCTAAATAGTCAATGGATCAACGACTAAATTAAAATGGAGATCCAGCAATATATGGAAATAAATGACAACAACAACACAAAACCCCAACTTCTGTGAGATGCAGCGAAAGCAGTCTTAAGAGGAAAATATATAGCAATCCAGGCATATTTAAAGAAGGAAGAACAAACCCAAATGAATAGTCTAATGTCACAATTATCAAAATTGGGAAAAGAAGAACAAATGAGGCCTAAAGTCAGCAGAAGGAGGGACATAATAAAGATCAGAGAAGAAATAAACAAAATTGAGAAGAATAAAACAATAGAAAAAATCAATGAAACCAAGAGCTGGTTCTTTGAGAAAATAAACAAAATAGATAAACCTCTAGCCAGACTTATTAAGAGAAAAAGAGAATCAACACACATCAACAGAATCAGAAATCAGAAAGGAAACATCACGACGGACCCAACAGAAATACAAAGAATTATTAGATAATACTATGAAAACCTATATGCTAAGAAGCTGGAAAACCTAGAAGAAATGGACAACTTCCTAGAAAAATACAACCTTCCAAAACTGCCCAAGGAAGAAACACAAAATCTAAACAAACCAATTACCAGCAAAGAAATTGAAGCAGTAATCAAAAAACTACCCAAGAAAAAAACACCTGGGCCAGATGGATTTACCTTGGAATTTTATCAGACATACAGAGAAGATATAATACCCATTCTCCTTAAAGTTTTCCAAAAAAGTAGAAGAGGAGGGAATACTCCCAAACTCATTCTATGAAGCCAACATCACCCTAATACAAAAACCAGGCAAAGACCCCACCAAAAAGGAAAATTACAGACCAATATCCCTGATGAACGTAGATGCAAAAATACTCAATTAAATATTAGCAAACCGAATTCAAAAATATATCAAAAGGATCATATGCCACGACCAAGTGGGATTCATCCCAGGGAATGCAAGGATGGTACAACATTCGAAAATCCATCAACATCATCCACCACATCAACAAAAAGAAAGACAAAAACCATATGATCATCTCCATAGATGCTGAAAAAGCATTCGACAAAACTCAACATCCATTCATGATAAAAACTCTCAGCAAAATGGGTACAGAGGGCAAGTACCTCAACATAATAAAGGCCATATACAATAAACCCACAGCCAACATCATACTGAACAGCGAGAAGCTGAAAGTTTTTCCTCTGAGATCGGGAACAAGAGAGGGATGCCTACTCTCCCCACTGTTATTTAACATAGTACCAGAGGTCCTAGCCACGGCAATTAGACAAAACAAAGAAATACAAGGAATCCAGATTGGTAAAGAAGAAGTCAAACTGTCACTATTTGCAGATGACATGATATTGTACATAAAAACCCTGAAGACTCCACTCCAAAACTACTAGAACTGATATCGGAATGCAGTAAAGTTGCAGGATACAAAATTAACACACAGAAATCTGTGGCTTTCCTATACACTAACAATGAGCCAATAGAAAGAGAAATCAGGAAAACAATTCCATTCACAACTGCATCAAAAAGAATTAAATACCTAGGAATAAACCTAACCAAAGAAGTGAAAGACCTATACCCTGAAAACTATAAGACACCCTTAAGAGAAATGGAAACTCATCCCATGCTCTTGGCTAGGAAGAATTAATATTGTCAAAATGTCCATCCTGCCCAAAGCAATATACAGATTTGATGCAATCCCTATCAAATTACCAACAACATTCTTCAACGAACTGGAACAAATAGTTCAAAAATTCATATGGAAACACCAAAGACCCCGAATAGCCAAAGCAATCCTGAGAAAGAAGAATAAAGTGGTGGGGATTTCACTCCCCAACTTCAAGCTCTACTAACAAAGCCATAGTAATCAAGACAATTTGGTACTGGCACAAAAACAGAGCCACAGACCAGTGCAACAGATTAGAGACTCCAGATATTAATTCAAACATATATGGTCAATTAATATTTGATAAAGGAGCCATGGACATACAATGGGGAAATGACAGTCTCTTCAACAGACGGTACTGGCAAAACTGGACAGCTACATGTAAAAGAATGAAACTGGATCACTGTCTAACCCCATACACGAAAGTAAATTCAAAATGGATCAAAGACCCAAATGTAAGTCATGAAACCATAAAACTCTTAGAAAAAAACATAGGCAAAAATGTCTTAGACATAAACATGAGTGACCTCTTCTTGAACATATCTCCCTGGGCAAGGGAAACAAAAGCAAAAATGAACAAATGGGACTATATCAAGCTGAAAAGATTCTGTACAGCGAAGGACACCATCAATAGAACAAAAAGGTACCCTACAGTATGGGAGAATATATTCATAAACGACAGATCCGACAAAGGGTTGACATCCAAAATATATAAAGAGCTCACACACCTCAACAAACAGAGAGCAAATAATCCAATTAAAAAATGGGCAGAGGAGCTGAACAGACAGTTCTCCAAAGAAGAAATTCAGATGGCCAACAGACACATGAAAAGATGCTCCACATCGCTAGTTATCAGAGAAATGCAAATTAAAACCACAATGAGATATCACCTCACACCAGTAAGGATGGCTACCATCCAAAAGACAAACAACAACAAATGTTGGCAAGGTTGTGGAGAAAGGGGAACCCTCCTATACTGCTGGTGGGAATGTAAATTAGTTCAACCATTGTGGAAAGCAATATGGAGGTTCCTCAAAATGCTCAAAATAGACTTACCATTTGACCCAGGAATTCCATTTCTAGGAATTTACCCTAAGGATGCAGCACTCCAGTTTGAAAAAGACAGATGCACCCGTATGTTTATCTATTTACAATAGCCAAGAAATGGAAGCAACCTAAGTGTCCATCAGTAGATGAATGGCTAAAGAAGATGTGGTACATATACACAGTGGGATATTATTCAGCCATAAGAAGAAAACAAATCCTACCATTTGCAACAACATGGATGGAGCTAGAGGGTATTATGCTCAGTGAAATAAGCCAAGTGGAGAAAGACAAGTACCAAATGATTTCACTCATCTGTGGAGTATAAGAACAAAAGAAAAACTGAAGAAACAGAACAGCAGCAGAATCACAGAACCCAAGAATGGACTAATAGTTACCAAAGGGAAAGAGACTGGGGAGAATGGGAGGGTAGGGAGGGATAAGGGCAGGGAAGAAGAAAGGGGGTATTATGATTAGCATGTATAATGTGGGGGCTGAGGGAAAGGGGAGGGCTTTGCAACACAGAGAAGACAAGTAGTGATTCTACAACATCTTACTATGCTGATGGACAGTGACTGTAATGGGGTTTGTGGGGGGGACTTGGGGTAGGGGAGTCCCTAGTAAACATAATGTTCTTCATGTAATTGTAGATTAATGATAACAACAACAGCAAAAAAACTATAAATGTACAAGAACATATGTAAATGTTACAATGCCAAAACCACCTACTTAGTCACTTCTGGCTCACTTATTTTAATCTATACTCATAAACTCTAAAATTATGTATTTATTTTTCATTTATTCTGTTTATTTTTCAATTATACTTTTAAAATAACTTCCTTTTTCTTCCAAATGGCTTTAATATTTAAATGAAAATATTATCATTTATGCTTCTTTGTTAAAATAGTTTCAACATTAAAAGGATTTTCAGGCTTAATATAAAAAATGTTCTACTGCAATTTGATTTTTATAAAATGGTGATTGGATTTGTATATACATGGTAAAATTTGATCACTATAATAAACTAGCATGGGAAAAGAGTTTTTTCCTATTAAGCCAATGTTTAAAATGACCACAGTAAGAATGGCTCTGGGTTGAATTTAGGGGTATGATTCTAGTCTGTAATAAGAATATTTGCAACAGGTTATCCCTCTAACTGAGCAATTTTATGACAAAAAAAATATTACCTTTTACCAGTGTAAGTCATTAATCAAACCATTAGTTACACTGCACTAAATTTCTTTAAGGGCAAACTCTAAATTGCATTTAATTAACTAGCATACATTTAGAAAGAAAATAGTCTTTCTACAAAATTTTCCACAGGTAGAAAGCAATTTCAGCAACTCTGAGGCATACTTACTATTATTTTTTAAGGAATTTCAGAAAATAAAGTGAAAATGGACAATTCTCATGAAAGCAATTGCATTTACAGGGCTAGTGATGAAAAGGTAACTGTTAAATTGCCCTCCGGATCTCTTAAACAATATAAACAACTAACTCACTTTTCTCTCTCCAATAATTCTCTCCTTTCCCTTCATTCCTAGCTCCAATTACCGTATGTTGGAAAGATAGCTGGAAGGCCCCCAACTTTAGGGTTTTCCTCTGGTCACTGGGCTTGTCTGTCCCTCGTTGTCCATTCCTCCAATGCTCACTAGGAGGCTCTGGCTTAGTTCTCACAACCTCTGTGATTTGACACCAGTCATGATTATACAAGGAGATGTGCTTAAAACTTAGTCAGTGGTCCTGAGATAAAGCCTTCCTTTTGTTACTAGGCAGCCACATGGCTTTGTGCAAAATTACCTGAACCTCAGTTTCCAGCTAAACAGTAGTGGATGTGGGGACATTTCTTTAAATAATTTTCAGTTCTGGAAATCTCTATGTAAACTATAAACAAAAAAATCAAATGCTTTGATGATGGTGATGATGATGGTTTCACACATCATCACTTAATATTTTATTAACTAAACCTCATTACACTGTTTCCCACTGCCTAGGGGTAAAGTCATACAAATTCCTCCCAGATAAACTCTTGTCTGGCATGATGTTCCACTATTAAACTGAAACCTAAGTCAACTGCCATCACTCAGTCAGCACAGTGACTGTGCTGTGCCATGCATATATACCTAGTTCCCTGCCTTGAACTGAAAGGTATTCGCTCACTGTTTAAAACCTTGATAACATTTCCCCATTTAATTTTATGAAAACTTTCAATTTCCTAAGAACATTTTCACGTGAAGACCTCAACAAGGGCAAAGTATGGACTTCTCACAACAGTTGACCCACCACCTTCACAACATAAACATTCAAACGAAAATAAATTCATTGTCCATATATTTTCACCCTCAGTATTTTAAATTAAATTATTTATTGTATATTTCTTAACATAGGCTAGTCTAGTCTAGCCTACCTGGAACTTGAGAACTAAATGCTATTTCAGCCGGCTACCGTAAGGCTAAGGCTGAGGCTGAGACTGAGGCTAGGCTAGGTTTAGGCTGCTTAGGATTTTAACCAGCTGTAAAGAAAGTAAATGAGTCTAATCAATGGGAATAAATTCTTTTCCAAATCAGGGGTTTCTGTTTTCTTCCAATAAAACTAAACCAGGATCTAAACTAGTTGTGAGGTGATAGAAGATAATTAAAAACAATTTGGTAATTATCAAGTCTTTCCTCTTGTTTTTGTAACTCAGAGGTAAAGTATTAAGTGCCATTGTTAAAATCAATTCTGCTTTTCTATGAATCTACTTTTCAATGTGAACTGATTTCTTCGACCAATAACTAATTTTAACATATAGATATCTCAGTAGTTGAGAAAATCAAGCCTTTCACATCTCTTAAAGAGATGCTTCCTCACAAAAATTTTTCATTTTACTTTTATACTTATTTATTAATTTTACTCGGCTAGTCTAGGATAGGCTAGGCCTAGTTCATTCCCGCAGGTGACTTACTTCTCCAAGGCTGCCATTTGGTCCCTCCAGGTCCACTGTATACACGTTTGAGACAAGATCAAGGAGGAAGGACGAAGGGCAGGAGACACACGTCCCTGAGCTTGTCTCAGGAAGTCCTCTTCTTGGAAGTCCCACCATGTAGACTTTCACTTATATATCCTTATCCAGAGATGTTCATGGCCACTCCTACTTCGAAGGAAGCATAACAAATAAAGATTTTTAGCTGAAAATCTATTCCAAGCAAAATACGGCTATGCTAATCAGAAGAAAGGGACAGTGGCTATTAGAGGCAGTGATTCCCAGCAACATCCCCAGGGTCTATTGCACTGCAACCAGAATTGCTGGCCTAGCCAGTTCATGGAGATGCAAACAACTCATTGGGGAGCACACCTTTCAGATACAAACCAACCAATCCAGACCCCAGTGCTGTGAGCCACCTCCATCTGGCTCTCTCAGTCCAGGAGGCAGTAGTCCTCTGCCCTGATCACCCCCAGGGCTACGTCCCAGGTAACTAGAGACAGAACCTCTACCCCGAGCCTGCGAAAATAATTCAAACTAGCTAATCCTAAGCCGGACTGCCCTGCCCTGCCCTGCCTTGCCCTCTCTCATGGAAACCACAATAAGGCCCTGCCCATGCTTTTCCCTCCATCTTTCTGCTTCCTGACCAACCGTGGTGCTTCCCCATAAGGCCCCAGCATGGCATGGCAGCTTCCTGTTTCTAGTCATCTGTGAGTATAAAAAATTTGCTTCATGACGGTCAAAAATTAAAAAATTAAAAATAAAAAAATAAAAAAATAATAATAATAATACTTAGTAATTTTTTAAAATTTTTTGAATCTTCATTACTCTGAGATAATTTTAGACTTGGGGAAGATCTGGAAACAATGAGAGAATTCCCACACCTGGGCCCGGCCACAGTGGATTTCTCGAACCTCAGACATGTTCATGGGTTTGGCGCTGTTCACTGCAGGCTCGGCTCACTGTTCACCATTCCCACACATGTTGCTTTTCGGCCCCTGATGCAGGTGGGTTCCTCTGTGCTATTCAGTCTCTGACAAGGCTGGGCCCTCCCCTTGTCTCCGGTGTCCGAGACCATGGAGTGAGCTGCTCCAGGGTTTTGTAGGACGCCCTCTGTTTGTGGTCTCAGGATCAGGAACACACCGCGCAGTGGGGGTGCGTGCTCCTCTTAGCTATGCTGTCAGGACACACGACGGGGCATCTTCTCACTACCCAATGTTGCCCTTGATTTCACGGTAAGTGTTTTAGTTCAGGCTACAGCAAAGTAGCAGAGCCTGGGTGGCTAAAGCCAGGCTACTCAAGCGTAGGATAGGCTAGGCTAGGCTACTAGGCCACTGGCAAGGCTAGACAAGGCTAGGCGAGGCTAGGTTACCACGCCACGGGCTAGGCTAGGCTAGGCTAGGCTAGGCGATACTAGAACGCCGCTAGGTTTTACTAGTACGCCACTGGGCTAGGCTACGCTAGGCTACTAGGTGACTGGCTAGGTTAGCCTAGGCTACACTAGGCTAGACTACTAGGCCATGAGCTAGGCTAGGCTAGGCTAGGTGATACTAGTACGCCGCTAGGCTAGGCTACAATAGGCTACTAGGCCAATGGAAAGGCAAGCCTAGGCTAGGCTACTAGGCCACGGGCTAGGCTAGGCTAGGCTAGGCTAGGCGATACTAGAACGCCGCTAGGTTTTACTAGTACGCCACTGGGCTAGGCTACACTAGGCTACTAGGTGACTGGCTAGGTTAGCCTAGGCTACACTAGGCTAGACTACTAGGCCATGAGCTAGGCTAGGCTAGGCTAGGTGATACTAGTACGCCGCTAGGCTAGGCTACAATAGGCTACTAGGCCAATGGAAAGGCAAGCCTAGGCTAGGCTACTAGGCCACGGGCTAGGCTAGGCTAGGCTAGGCTAGGTGATACTACTATGCTGCTAGACTATACTAGTACAACACTAGGTTAGGCTAGGCCTATAGGCCAGGCCTAGCTGAGGAATTTACACAGCTGAAAGTAAATAAGTCTAATCACTGGGAGTGAGCAATTGATCCAGCTTAAGAAAGTAAATGAGTCTAATCAATGGGTATAAATCCTTATTTAAATCAGGGGTTACCCTTTCTTCCAATAAAACTAAACAAGGATCTAAACTAGTTGTGAGATCATAGAAGATAATTAAAAACCATCTGGAAATTATCAAGACTTCCCCTTGCTTTTGTAACTCAGAACTAATGTATTAAGTGCCAGTGTTAAAATCAATTCTGCTTTTATCTGAAACTACTTTTTAATGTGAACTGATTTCTTCTAGCAATAACTAATTTTAACGTATACATATTTGAGTAGTAGAGAAAATAAAGCCTTTCCCATCTCTTAAAGTTATGCTTCCTCATTAAATTTTTCATTTTACTCTTATGCTTATTATTTATTAATTTTACTCGGCTAGGCTAGGCTAGGCCTAGTCCATTCCCACAGGTGACTTACTTCTCTAAGGCTGCAATTTGGTTCCTGTGGCTCCAGTGTAACCACACTCGAGACAAGACCAAGGGGGAAGGATGAAGGGCAGGAGACACACGTCCCTGAGCTTGTCTCAGGAAGTCCTCTTCTTGGAAGTCCCACCATGTAGACTTCCAATTATTTCTCCTTGTCCAGAGATGTCCATGGCCACTTCTACTTGGAAGGAAGCATAACAAATAAAGATTTTTAGCTGAAAATCTATTCCAAGCAAAATAGTGTTATGCGAATAAGAAGAAAGGGACAGTGGCTATTAAAGGCAGTGATTACCAGCAACATCCCCAGGGTCTATTGCACTGCAACCAGAATTGCTGGCCTAGCCAGTTCTTAGAGAGGCAAACAACTCATCGGGGAGCACACCTTTCAGATACAAACCAACCAATCCAGACCCCAGTGCTGTAAACCACCTCCATCTGGCTCTCTCAGTCCAGGAGGCAGTAGTCGTCTGCCCTGATCACCCCCAGGGCCACGTCCCAGGTAACTAGACACAGAACCTCTAGCCCGAGCCTGCGAAAATAATTCAAACTAGCTAATCCTAAGCTGGACTGCCCTGCCCTGCCCTGCCTTGCCCTCTCTCATGGAAACCACAATAAGGCCCTGCCCATACTTTTCCCTCCATCTTTCTGCTTCCTGACCAACACTGGTGCATCCCCATAAAGCCCCAGCATGGCATGGCGGCTTCCTGTTTCCAGAGATCGGTGAGTACAAAAAATTTGCTTCATGACAGGTAAAAATATTAATAATGATAATAATAATAACTATAATAATAACAATAATTAGTAAATTTTTCTTTGATTTTTTGAAACTTCATTATTCTGAGATAATTTTAGACTTGGGGAAGAGCTGGAAACAATGAGAGAATTCCCACTCCAGCTGCTCCTGCACCTGGCCACAGCGCATTTCTCAAACCTCAGACATGCTTGCAGGTTCGGCGCTGTTCACTGCAGGCTCGGCTCAACTTTCACTGTTCCCACTCATCCCTTTTCTGCCCCGGACGCAAGTCGGTCCCTCCATGTTATTCAGTCTCTGACAAGGCTGGGCCCTCCCTTTATCTCCCGGGCCCAGGACCATGGAACAAGCTGCCATGGGATTTTGTAGGATGCCCTCTGTTTGTGGTCTCAGGATCAGGACCATGGAACACAGTGGGGGGTGGGTGCTTCTCGTAGCTACCTTGTCAGGGCACATGTTGGGGTGTCTTCTCACCAGCCAAAGATGCCCTTGATTCCTCGGTAACTGTTTTAGTTGAGGCTGCTGCAATGAAGCAGAGCCTGGTCAGCTGAAGCTAGGCTAGGCTAGGCCTGACTAGGGTAGGCTAGGCTATGCTAGGCTGCTAGGCTAGGCTAGGCTAGGATAGGCGAGGCTACGCTACTAGGCTATTAGGCTAGTAGACCACTAGTTTACAAGGCTACTAGGCTACTATGCCACAAGGCTACAAGGCCACTTGGCCATTAGGCCACTTGTCTAAGAGGCACCTTGACTAGGCTTGGCTATACAAGGCTACCGCACTACTAGGCCACCAGACAAATACGCTACAAGGCTACTAGGCCATTAGGACACTAGGCTACTACGATACAAGGCTACTTGGCTACGAGGCCACTAGGCTAGGCTACTAGGTCACTAGGCTAGGCAATACTGGGCGAGGATTCACCAGTCTACCAGGCTACTAGACTATGCAAGGATATGCTATGCTATGCTACTAGGACACTAGGCCACTAGGCCACTAGGCTACAAGGCTACAAGGTCACTAGACCACAAGGCAACAAGGTCACTAGCCCACTAAGCTACTAGGCTACTAGGCTACTTGGCTACTAGACTAGTAGGCTAGGCTAGGCTACGCCTGGCAATAGGCTACTGTGTAAGCTAGGTTAGGCTAGGCTAGGCTAGGCTACAAAGCCACGGGTTAGGCTAGGCTAGGCTAGGGTAGGCTAACCAGGCTACTTGGCCACTAGCCTAGGATAGGCAAGGCTAGGCTAGCCTACTAGGCTATGAGATCACTAGGCTACTAGGTCACTAGGCTACAAGGCTACTAGGTCATTAGGCCACTAGTCTACAAGGACACTCAGCCCCTAGACTACTAGGCTAATAGGCCACTAGGTCACAAGGCTACAAGGCCAAAAGACCACTAGGCACCTGGGCCACTTGTCTACTAGGTGGATGGGCAAGGCTAGGCTAGGCTACTAGACTACTAGGCTACTGCCCACTAGGCTACAAGACTTCTGGGACACTTGGCTACTAGACCACGGGTAGGCTAGGCTAGGCTAGACTATGCTACTATGCCACTAGCATATAGGCTAGGCTAGGCTAGGCCTAACCTACAGGCCAGGCCTAGCTGAGGATTGTACACAGCTGAAAGTAAATAAGTCTAATCACTGGGAGTGAGCAATTGACCCAGCTTGTAAAGAAAGTAAATGAGTCTAATCAATGGGTATAAATCCTTATTCAAATCAGGGGTTTCTCTTTTCTTCCAATAAAACTAAACAAGGATCTAAACTAGTTGTGAGCTCATAGAAGATAATTAAAAACAATTTGGTAATTATCAAGTCTTCCTCTTATTTTTGTAACTCAGAACGAATGTATTAAGTGCCAGTGTTAAAATCAATTCTGCATTTATCTGAATGTACATTTTAATGTGAACTGATTTCTTCTAGCAATAACTAATGTTAACATATACATATTTGAGTAGTAGAGAAAATAAAGCCTTTTCCATCTCCTAAAGATATGCTTCGTCACTAAAGTTTTTCATTTTACTCTTACGCCTATTATTTATTAATTTTACTCAGCTAGGCTAGGCTAGGCCTAGTCCATTCCCACAGGTGACTTACTTCTTCAAGGCTGCCATTTGGTTCCTGTGGCTCCAGTATATCCACATTCAAGACAAGACCAAGGAGGATGGATGATGGGATACGTCCCTGAGCTTGTCTCAGGAAGTCCTCTTCTTGGAAGTCCCACCATGTAGACCTCCACTTATTTCTCCTTGTCCAGAGATGTCCATGGCCACTCCTACTTGCAAGGAAGCCTAACAAAGTAAGATTTGTAGCTGAAAATCTATCCCAAACAAAATCGGGTTATGCTAATAAGAAGAAAGGGACAGTAGCTATTAGAGGTAGTGATTCCCAGCAACATCCCCAGGGTCTATTGCACTGCAACCAGAATTGCTGGCCTAGCCAGTTCTTAGAGAGGCAAACAACTCATTGGGTACCACACCTTTCAGATACAAACCAACCAATCCAGACCCCAGTGCTGTGAACCACCTCCATCTGGCTCTCTCAGTCCAGGAGGCAGTAGTCGTCTGCCCTGATCACCCCCAGGGCCACATCCCAGGTAACTAGAGACAGAACCTCTACCCCGAGCCTGCGAAAATAATTCAAACTAGCTAATCCTAAGCCGGACTGCCCTGCCCTGCCCTGCCTTGCCCTCTCTCATGGAAACCACAATAAGGCCCTGCCCATGCTTTTCCCTCCATCTTTCTGCTTCCTGACCAACCCTGGTGCTTCCCCATAAGGCCCCAGCATGGCATGGCAGCTTCCTGTTTCCAGGGATCGGTGAGTACAAAAAATTTGCTTCATGACAGGGAAAATTATTAGTAATAATAATAATAATAATAATAATAATAATAAAAATTAGTAAACTTTTCTTTGATTTTTTGAAACTTCATTATTCTGAGATAATTTTAGACTTGCGGAAGAGCTGGAAACAATGAGAGTATTCCCACTCCAGCTGCTCCTGGGCCCGGCCACAGCGTATTTCTCAAACCTCACACATGCTCGCGGGTTCTGCGCTGTTCACTGCAGGCTCGGCTCACTGTTCACCATTCCCACACATGTTGCTTTTCGGCCCCTGATGCAGGTGGGTTCCTCTGTGCTATTCAGTCTCTGACAAGGCTGGGGCCTCCCCTTGTCTCCCGGGTCCGGGACCATGGAGCAAGCTGCCACGGGATTTTGTAGGATGCCCTCTGTTTGTGGTCTCAGGATCAGGACCATGGAGCATGGTGGGGGGCGGTGCTTCTCGTAGCTACCTTGTCAGGACACACATCGGGGTGTCTTCTCACCAGCCAAAGATGCCCTTGATTCCTCGGTAACTGTTTTAGTTCAGGCTGCTGCAAAGAAGCAGAGCATGGGCAGCTGAAGCTTGGCTAGGCTAGGCCTGGCTAAGCTAGACTAGGCTACGCTAGGCTGCTAGGCTAGGCTAGGATAGGCTAGGCTACGCTACTAGGCAACTAGGCTAGTAGACCACTAGTTTACAAGGCTATTAGGCTACTATACCACAAGGCTACAAGACCACTAGGCTACAGGGATAGTAGGTCACTAGGCCACTAGGCTAGAAGGCTACTACATCACTAGGCCACTAGGCTACAGGGCTAGTAGGGTATGAGGCCACAAGGAAAGTCGACTACTAGGCTACATTCTACTGGGTCAATAGGACACTAGGCTACAGTGCTAGTAGGTCACTAGGCCACTAGGCCAGTGGGCTACTTGGTCACTAGGCCACTAGGCTACAGGGCTAGTAGGTCACTAGGCCACTAGTCGACAGGGCTCGTAGGTCACTAGCCAACAAGGCCAGTGGGCTACCAGGCTACTAGGCTACAAGTTTACAAGTAGGTCACTACGCCACTAAGCCAGTGTGCTACCAGGCTACTAGGCGACAAGGTTACTAGGTCACTAGGCCACTAGGCGACAGGGCTCGTAGGTCACTACGTCACTAGGCCAGTGCGCTACTAGGCTACTAGGCTACAAGGCTACAAGGTCACTAGGCCACGAGTATACAGGGCTCCAAGGTCACTAGGTGACTCGGACACTGGGCTAAAGAGATACTAGGCTACAAGTCTACAAGGTTACTAGGTCACTAGGCCACTAGGCTACAGGGCTAGAAGGTCACTACGCCACACGGCGGCAGGGCTCGTAGGTCACTAGGCCACTAGGCCAGTGGGGTACCAGGCTACTAGGCTAAAATGTTACTACGTCACTAGGCCACTAGGCTACATGGCTAGTAGGTCACTAGGTCACTAGGCCACTGGGCCACAAGGCTACTAGGCTACAAGTCGCCTAGGTCACTAGGCCACTAGGTTACAAGGCTACAATGCTACTAGGCCACTAAGCCACTAGGTTAGTAGGCCAACAGGTTAGAAGCCTCAAAGGCCCCTAAATAACTAGGCCAAAGGGCTACTGGGCTACAAGGCTACCAGTCTACAAGGTTACTAGGTCAATAGGCGAGTAGGCTACGAGGCTACTAGTTCACTAGGCCAGTAGGCCAGTGGGATGCTAGGCAACTAGGCTACAAGGGAAAGAGTTCACTAGGTCACTAGGCCACTAGGCAACAAGGTCACTAGACCACTAAGCTTCTAGGACACTAACCTACGTGGCCAGAAGGCTACAAGACCACTTGGACACCAGGTCACTTGACTAAGAGGCAGCTTGACTAGGCTTGGTTATGCAAGGCTACTACACTACTTGGACACCAGACCAATATGCTACAAGGCTACTAGGCCACTAGCACACTAGTGTACAATGCCCCGAGGCCAACAGGCCACTAGACTAATATGCTACTAATCCACTATGTTAAGAGGCCATTAGGTTACAAGGCTACTATGTCACTAGGCCATAAGGCTTCTGGGCTACTAGGCTACTATGCGACAAGACTACTAGTTCACTAGGACACAAGGCCACTGGACTACTAGGCCACAAGGCTATTAGCCTGATAGGCCTCTAGGCTAGTAGCCTACATTAGGCTATTCTAGGCTATTCTAGGCTACTAGGACCCTAGGCTAGCCTATGCCAAATGAGGCTTGCTAGGCTAGTATACTGGGCTATTAGGCCAGGGTAGGCTGTGCTTGGCTAGGCTGCTACGATACTATGCCACTAGGCTTCTAAGCAAATAGGCTACAAGGCTATTAGGCCACTAGTTCAATAGGCTACAAGGGGACCAGACTACTTGGCTATTATGCTAAAAGGCTACTTGGCTACTAGGCCACCAGGCTAGGCTACTAGGACACAAGGCAAGGTAACCCTAGGGGGAGGCTACACCAGTCTACCAGGCTACTAGACAATGCTAGGATATGCTGCGCAAGGCTACTAGGACATTAGGCCACTAGGCCAATAGTCTACAATGCTACTAGGTCACTAGGCCACTAGGCTACAGGGCTAGTAGGCCACTAGGCCACTAGGCCAGTAGGCTACTAGGCCATTAGGCTACAAGGCTACTAGGTCACTATGACAATAGGCAACAAGGTCACTAGGCCACTAAGCTGCTAGTACACTAACCTACACGACCAGAAGGCTACAAGACCACTTGGCCACTAGGCTACTTGTCTAAGAGGCAGCTTGACTAGGCTTGATTATGCAAGGCTACTACACTAGTAGGCTACCAGTCCAATATGCTACAAGGCTACTAGGCCACTAGGACACTAGGCTACAATGCCCCTAGGCCAATAGGCCACTAGTCTACAAGGCTACTAAGCCACTAGGTTAATAGGCCACTAGGGGACAAGTCTAATAGGACCCTAGATGACTAGGCCACTGTACTACTGAGATACTTGGCTACTAGGCTACAAGGCTACTAAGTCACTAGGCTACAGGGCTAGTAGGTCACTAGGCCACTAGGCCAGTGGGCTACTAGGCAACTAGGCTACAAGGCTACAAGGTCACTAGGCCACTAGGCTACAGTGGGCTACTAGGGTAATAGGCTACAAGGCTACTAGGTAACACGTAGCCAGTAGGCTATTGGGCTACTAGGTCACTAGGCCACTAGGCCAGTGGGCCTCTAGGCTACTAGGATACAAGTCTACTAGGTCAATAGGTCACTAGGCAACAAGTTCACTAAGCCACTAAGCTACAAGGACACTAACCTACATCGCCAGAAGGCTACAAGTCAACTTGGTCACTAGGCCACTTGTCTAAGAGGCATCTTGACTAGGCTTGGCTATGCAAGGCTACTACACTACTAGGCCACCAGACCAATATGATACAAGACTACTAGGCCACTAGGACACTAGGCTAGAATGCCCCTAGGCCCATAGGCCACTAGACTACAAGGCTACTAATCCACTAGTTTAATAGGCCACTAGGTGACAAGGCTACTAGGTCCCTAGGTGAATAGGCCACAGGGCTAATGAGATACTAGGCTATTCTAGGCTACTAGGACAATAGGCTAGCCTAGGCCAAACGAGGCTGTGCTAGGCTAGTATACTAGGCTACTAGGCTAGGCTCGGTGGTGCTTGGCTAGGCTGCTACAATACTACAGCACTAGGATACTAGGCAAATAGGCTACAAGGCTACTAGACCACTAAGCTGCTAGGTTAATAGGTCACCAGGTTAGAAGACTACTAGGTCCCTAAGTGACTAGGCCTCGGGCTACTGGGCTACTAGGCTACTAGGCTACAATGCTACTAGATCACTTGGTCATTAGGCTACAAGACTCGTAGATCACCAGGCTACTAGGAAAGTGGCCTACTAGGCTACAAGGCTACTAGGTCACTAGGCCACAAGGCCACAGGGCTACTAGTCCACAAGGATATTAGCCTCCAAGGCTTCTAGGCTAGTAGTCTACGTTCGCCTATTCTAGGTTACTAGGACTCCAGGCTTGCCTAAGCCAAATGAGGAACGCTAAGCTCGTATACTGGGCTTGTAGGCTAGGCCAGGCTGCGCATGGCTAGGCTACTAGGATACTATGCCACTAGGCTACTAGGCAAACCAGCTACAACGCTACTAGGGCACTAGGCTACAACGCTATTAGGTCTCCAGGCCACTAGGCTACAGGTCTAGTAGGTCACTAGAGCACTAGGCCAGTGGGCTACTAGGCAACAGGGCTACAAGGTTACTAGGTCACTAGGCCACTAGGCAACAAGGTCACTAGGCCACTAAGCTACTAGGACACTATCCTACATTGCCAGAAAGCTACAATACCTCTTGGCCACTAGGCCACTTGTCTAAGAGGCAGCATGACTAGGCTTGGTAATGCAAGGCTACTACACTACTTGGACACCAGACCAATATGCTACAAGGCTACTAGGCCACTAGGACACTAGTGTACAATGCCCCATGGTGAACAGGCCACTAGTCTAATACGCCACTAATCCGCTATATTAAGACGCCACTAGGTTACAAAGCTACTAAGTCCCTAGGTGACTAGGACACTGGGCTACTGAGATAGTAGGCTACTAGGCTAAAAGGCTACTAGGTCACTAGGAAAATAGGCTACAGGTCTAGAAGATCACAAGGCCACTAGGCTACAGGGACAGTAGGTCACTAGGCTACTAGGCCAGTGGGCTACTAGGCTACTACTCTACAAGGCTACTAGGTCACTAGACCACGAGTATACATGGCTCCAAGGTCACTAGGTGATTCAGACACTGGGCTACAGAGATACTAGGCTACTAGTCTACAAGGTTACTAGGTCAGTAGGCCACTAGGCTACAGGGCTAGTAGGTCACTAGGCCACTAGGCGACAGGGCTCGAAAGTCACTAGGCCACTAGGCCAGTGGGCTACCAGGCTACTAGGCTACAAGGTTACTAGGTCACTAGGCCACTAGGCTACATGGCTAGTAGGTCACTAGGTCACTAGGCCAGTGGGCTACTAGGCTAGTAGGCTACAAGTTTACTAGGTTACTACGCCACTAGGTTACAAGGCTACGACGGTACTAGGCCAGTAAGCCACTAGGTTAGTAGGACAACAGTTTAGAAGACTCACAGGCCCGTAAGTGACTGGGCCACTGGGCTACTGGGCTACAAGGCTACCAGTCTACAAGGCTACTAGGTCACTAGGCCAGTAGGCTTGCAGGCTACTAGGTCACTGGGCCAGTAGGCCAGTGGGATGCTAGGAAACGAGTCTACAAGTCAAATAGTTCACTACGACACTAGGCCACTAGGCCTCTAAGCTACAAGGCTACTAGGTCACTAGGCCACTAGGCCACTAGGTTACAAGGCTAATAGGTCACTAGGCCAGTAGGCCACTAGGTTACAAAGCTACTAGGTCACAAGGCCACTGGGTTACTAGGCCACAAGGCTGTTAGCCTCCGAGGCCTCTAGGCTAGTAGCCTAAGGTAGGCTATTCTAGGTCACTAGGACACTAGACTAGCCTAGGCCAAACGAGTTTGGGCTAGGCTAGTATACTAGGCTATTAGGCGAGACTCGGCTCTGCTTGGCTAGGCTGCTACGATACTACAGCACTAGGCTACTAGGCAAATAGGCGACAAGGCTACTACACCAATAAGCTGCTAGGTTACTAGGTCACCAGGTTAGAAGACTACTAGGTCCCTAAGTGACTAGGCCTCGGTCTACTGGGCTACTAGGCTACTAGGCTACAATGCTACTAGATAACTACGCCACTAGGCTACAAGACTCGTAGATCACCAGGCTACTAGGAAAGTGGCCTACTAGGCTACAAGGCTACTAGGTCACTAGTCCACTAGGCCACGAGGCTACAAGGCTACTAGGTCACTAGGCCACAACGCCACAGGGCTACTAGTCCACAAGGATATTAGCCTCCAAGGCTTCTAGGCTAGTAGTCTACGTTCGCCTATTCTAGGTTACTAGGACTCCAGGCTTGCCTAAGCCAAATGAGGCACGCTAGGCTCGTACACTGGGCTTGTAGGCTAGGCTAGGCTGCGCTTGGCTAGGCTACTAGGATACTATGCCACTAGGCTACTAGGCAAACCAGCTACAAGGCTACTAGGGCACTAGGCTACAACGCTACTAGGTCTCTAGGCCACTAGGCTACAGGTCTAGTAGGTCACTAGACCACTAGGCCAGTGGGCTACTAGGCAACTGGGCTACAAGGCTACAAGGTCACTAGGCCACTAGGCAACAAGGTCACTAGGCCACTAAGCTGCTAGGACACTATCCTAAATGGGCAGAAAGCTACAATACCTCTTGGCTACTAGGCCACTTGTCTAAGAGGCAGCATGACTAGGCTTGGTAATGCAAGGCTAATACACTACTTGGACACCAGACCAATATGCTATAAGGCTACTAGGCCACTAGGCCACTAGTGTACAATGCCCCATGGTGAACAGGCCACTAGACTAATACACTACAAATTCGCTATGTTAAGAGGCCACTAGGTTACAAAGCTACTAAGTCCCTAGGTGACTAGGCCACTGGGCTACTGAGATAGTAGGCTAGTACGCTACAAGGCTACTAGGTCACTAGGAAAATAGGCTACAGGTCTAGAAGATCACAAGGCCACTAGGGTACAGGGACAGTAGGTCACTAGGCTACTAGGCCAGTGGGCTACTAGGCTACTAGTCTACAAGGCTACTAGGTCACTAGGCCACGAGTATACAGGGCTCCTAGGTCACTAGGTGACTCAGACACTGGGCTACAGAGATACCAGGCTACTAGTCTACAAGGTTACTAGATCACTAGGCCACTAGGCTACAGGGCTAGTAGGTCACTAGGCCAATAGGCAACAGGGCTCGTAGGTCACTAGGACAATAGGCCAGTGGGCAACCAGGCTACTAGGCTACAAGGTTACTAGGTCACTAGGCCACTAGGCTACATGGCTAGTAGGTCACTATGTCACTAGGCCAGTGGGCTACTAGGCTAGTAGGCTGCAAGTTTACTAGGTCACTAGAACACTAGGTTACAAGGCTACGATGGTACTAGGCCAGTAAGCCACTAGGTTAGTAGGACAAAAGGTTAGAAGACACACAGGCCCCTAAGTGACTAGGCCACTGGGCTACTGGGCTACAAGGCTACCAGTCTATAAGGTTACTAGGTCACTAGGCCAGTAGGCTAGCAGGCTACTAGGTCAATAGGCCAGTAGGCCAGTGCGATGCTAGGCAACGACTCTACAAGTCAAATAGTTCACTAGGTCACTAGGCCTCTAGGCCTCTAGGCTACAAGGCTACAAGGTCACTAGGCCACTAGGCCACTAGGTTACAAGGCTATTAGGTCACTAGGCCAGTAGGCCGCTAGGTTGCAAAGCTACTAGGTCACAAGGCCACTGGGCTACTAGGCCACAATCCTATTAGCCTCCGAGACTTTTACGCTAGTAGCCTAAGTTTGGCTATTCTAGGCTACTAGGACACTAGCCTAGCCTAGGCCAAACGAGCCTGGGCTAGGCTAGTATACTAGGCTACTAGGCTAGGCTAGGCTGTGCTTGGCCACGCTGCTAAGATATTACAGCACTATGCTACTAGGCAAATAGGCTACAAGGCTACCACACCTCTAAGCTGCTCTGTTAATAGCTCACCAGTTTAGAAGACTACTAGGTCCCTAAATGACTAGGCCTCGGGTTACTGGGCTACTAGGCTACTAGAATACAAGGATACTACGTCACTAGGTCAAGAGTATACAGGGCTCCTAGCTTACTAGGTGACACGGACACTGGGCTACAGAGATATTAGGCTACTAGTCTACAAGGTTAGTAGGTCACTAGGCCACTAGGCCACAGGGCTAGTAGGTCAATAGGCCACTAGGCGACAGGGCTCATAGGTCATAAGGCCACAAGGCCAGTGGGCTACAAAGCTACTAGGCTACAAGGTGACTAGGTCACTAGGCCACTAGGCTACATGGCTAGTAGGTCACTAGGTCACTAGGCCAGTGGGCTACTAGGCTAGTAGGCTACAAGATTACAAGGTCACAAGGCCACTATGTTACAAGGCTACGGCGGTACTAGGCCAGTAAGCCACTAGGTTAGTATGACAACAGGATAGAAGACTCACAGGCCCCTAAGTGACTAGGACACTGGGCTGCTGTGCTACAAGGCAACCAGCCTACAAGGTTACTAGGTCACTAGTCCAGTAGGCTTGCAGGCTACTAGGTCACTGGGCTAGAAGGCCAGTGGGATGCTAGGCAACGAGTCTACAAGTCAAATAGTTCACTAGGTCACTAGGCCACAAGGCCTCTAGGCTACAAGGCTACTAGGTCACTAGGTCACTATGCCACTAGGTTACAAGGCTACTAGGTCACTAGGCCAGTAGGCCACTAGGTTACAAAGCTAATAGGGCACAAGGGCACTGGGCTACTAGGCCACAAGCCTGTTAGCCTCCGAGGCTCTGGGCTACTAGCCTAAGTTAGGCTATTCTAGGACACTAGGACACTAGGCTAGCCTAGGCGAAATGAGGCTGGGCTAGGCTAGTATACTAGGCTACTAGGCTAGGGTAGGTTGTGCTTCCCTAGGCTGCTAAGATACTACAGCACTAAGCTACTAGGCAAATAGGCTACAAGGCTATTAGACATCTAAAATGCTAGGTTAATAGGTCACCAGGTTATTAGACTACTAGGTCCCTACGTGACTATGCCTCGGGCTACTGGGCTACTAGGCTAATAGGCTACAAGGCTACTAGATCACTAGGCCACTTTTCTACAGGGCTCGTAGGTCACTAGGCCACTAGGAAGGTGGCCTACTAGGCTACAAGGCTACTAGGTCACTAGTCCACTAGGACACGTGGCTACAAGGCTACCAGGTCACTAGGCCACAGGCCACAGGGCTACTAGTCCACAAGGATATTAGCCTCCAAGGCTTCTAGGATAGTACTCTACGTTCGGCTATTCTATCTTACTAGGACTCCAGGCTTGCCTAGGCCAAATGAGGCACGCTAGGCTAGTATACTGGGATTGTAGGATAGGCTAGGCTGCGCTTGCCTAGGCTACTAGGATACTATGACACTAGGCTACTAGGCAAACCGGCTACAAGGCTGCTAGGGCACTAGGCTACAACGCCACTAGGTCACTATGCCACTAGGCTACAGAGCTAGTAGGTCACCAGGCCACTAGGCCAGTGGGCTACTAGGACACTAGGCTACAAGGCTACTAGGTCACTAGGCCAGTAGGCCACTAGCTTAGTAGGACAACAGGTTAGAAGAATCACAGGCCCCTAAGTGACTAGGCCACTGGGCTACTGGGCTACAAGTCTACCAGTCTACAAGGTTACTACGTCACCAGGCCAGTAGGCTAGCAGGCTACTAGGTCACTGGGACAGTAGGCCAGTGGGATGCTAGGCAACTAGTCTACAAGTCAAATAGTTCACTAGGTCACTTGGCCACTTGGCCTGAAGGCTACAAGACTACTGGGTCACCAGGTCACTAGGCCACTAGGTTAAAAGGCTACTAGGTCACTAGGCCAGTAGGCCACTAGGTTAGTAGGACAACAGGTTAGAAGAATCACAGGCCCCTAAGTGACTAGGCCACTGGTCTACTGGGCTACAAGGATACCAGTCTACAAGGTTACTAGGTCACTAGGCCACTAGGCCTCTAGGCTACAAGGCTACTAGGTCACCAGGTCACTAGGCCACTAGGTTACAAGGCTACTAGGTCACTAGGCCAGTAGGCCACTAGGTTAGTAGGACAACAGGCTAGAAGAATCACAGGCCCCTAATTGACTAGGCCACTGGTCTACTGGGCTACAAGGCTACCAGTCTTCAAGGTTACTAGGTCACTAGGCCAGTAGGCTAGCAGGCTACTAGGTCACTGGGACAGTTGGCCAGTGGGATGGTAGGCAACTAGTCTACAAGTCAAATAGTTCACTAGGTCACTAGGCCACTAGGCCTCTAGGCTACAAGGCTACTAGGTCACCAGGTCACTAGGCCACTAGGTTACAAGGCTACTAGGTCACAAGGCCAGTAGGCCACTAGGTTAGTAGGACAACAGGTTAGAAGAATCACAGTCCTCTAAGTGACTAGGACAATGGGCTACGGGGCTTCAAGTCTACCAGTCTACAAGGTTACTAGATCACTAGGCCAGTAGGCTAGCAGGCTACTAGGTCACTGGGCCAGTAGGCCAGTGGGATGCTAGGCAACTAGTCTACAGGTCAAATGGTTCACTAGGTCACCAGGCCACTAGGCCACTAGGTTAGAAGACTACTAGGTCACTAGGCCAGTAGGCCACTAGGTTACAAAGCTACTAGGGCAGAAGGCCACTGGGCTCCTAGGCCACAAGCCTGTTAGCCTCCGAGGACTCTAGGCTACTAGCCTAAGTTAGGCTATTCTAAGGCACTAGGACACTAGGCTAGCCTAGGCCAAACGAGGCTGGGCTAGGCTAGTATACAAGGCTACTAGGCTAGGCTAGGCTGTGCTTCCCTAGGCTGCTAAGATACTACAGCACTAAGCTACTAGGCAAATAGGCTACAAGGCTACTAGACGACTATGCTGCTAGGTTAATAGGTCACCAGGTTAGAAGACTACTAGGTCCCTACGTGACTACGCCTCGGTCTACTGGGCTACTAGGCTACTTGCTTAAAGGCTACTAGAACACTAGGCCACTTTTCTACAGGGCTCGTAGATCACTAGGCCACTAGGAAGGTGGCCTACTAGGCTACAAGGATACTAGGTCACTCGTCCACTAGGCCACGAGGCTACAAGGCTACTAGGTCACCAGGCAACAAGGCCACAGGGCTACTAGTCCACAAGGATATTAGCCTCCAAGGCTTCTAGGATAGTAGTCTACATTCGGCTATACTAGCTGACTAGGACTGCAGGCTTGCCTAGGCCAAATGAGGCACGCTAGGCTAGTATAGTGTGCTTGTAGGCTAGGCTAGGCTGCGCTTGGCTAGGCTACTAGGATACTATGCCACTAGGCTACTAGGCAAACCGGCTACAAGGCTGCTAGGGCACTAGGCTACAACGCTACTAGGTCACTATGCCACTAGGCTACAGGGCTAGTAGGTCACTAGGCCACTGGGCCAGTGGGCTACTAGGCCACTAGGCTACAAGGCTACTAGGTCACTAGGCCAGTAGGCCACTAGGTTAGTAGGACAACAGGTTAGAAGAATCACAGGCCCCTAAGTGACTAGGCCACTGGGGTACTGGGCTACAAGGCTACCAGTCTACAAGGTTACTAGGTCACTAGGACAGTAGGATAGCAGGCTACTAGGTCACTGGGACAGTGGGCCAGTGGGATGGAAGGCAACTAGTCTACAAGTCAAATAGTTCACTAGGTCACTAGGCCACTAGGCCTCTAGGCTACAAGGCTACAAGGTCACCAGGTCACTAGGCCACTAGGTTACAAGGCTACTAGGTCAGTAGGCCAGTAGGCCACTAGGTTAGTAGGACAACAGGTTAGAAGAATCACAGGCCCCTAAGTGACTACGCCACTGGGCTACTGGGCTACAAGGCTTCCAGTATACAAGGTTACTAGGTCACTAGGCAAGTAGGCTAGCAGGCTACTAGATCACTGGGCCAGGAGGCCAGTGGGATGCTAGGGAAGTAGTCTACAGGTCAAATGGTTCACTAGGTCACCAGGCCACTAGGCCTCTAGGCTACAAAGCTACTAGGTCACCAGTCCACTAGGCCACTAGGTTACAAGGCTACTAGGTCACTAGGCCTGTAGGCCACTAGGTTACAAAGCTACTAGGTCACAAGGCCACTGGGCTACTAGGCCACAAGACTGTTAGCCTCCGAGGCCTCTAGGCTACTAGCCTAAGATAGGCTATTCTAGGACACAAGGACACTAGGCTAGCCTAGGCCAAGCGAGGCTGGGCTAGGCTAGTATACTAGGCTACTAGGCTAGGCTAGGCTCTGCTTCCCTAGGCTGCTAAGATACTACAGCACTAAGCTACTAGGCAAAAGGCTACAAGGCTACTAGACCACTAAGCTGCTAGGTTAATAGGTCACCAGGTTAGAAGACTACTAGGTCCCTACATGACTACACCTCGGGCTACTGGGCTACTAGGCTACTAGGCTACAAGGCTACTAGATCACTAGGCCACTTTTCTACAGGGCTCATAGGTCACTAGGCCACTAGGAAGGTGGCCTACTAGGCTACAAGGCTACTAGGTCACTATTCCACTAGGCCACGAGGCTACGAGGCTACTAGGTCACTAGGCCACAAGGCCACAGGGCTACTAGTCCACAAGGATATTAGCCTCCAAGGCTTCTAGGATAGTAGTCTACGTTCGGCTATTCTAGTTTACTAGGACTCCAGGCTTGCCTAGGCCAAATGAGGCACGCTAGGATAGTATACTGGGCTTGTAGGCTAGGGTAGACTGCGCTTGGCTAGGCTACTAGGATACTATGCCACTAGGCTACCAGGCAAACCGGCTACAAGGCTGCTAGGGCACTGGGCTACAACGCCACTAGGTCACTAGGTCACTAGGCCACTAAGCCTCTAGGCTACTAGGCTACTACGTCACCAGGTCACTAGGCCACTAGGTTACAAGGCTACTAGGTCACTAGGCCAGTATGCCACTAGGTTAGTAGGACAACAGGTTAGAAGAATCACAGGCCCCTAAGTGACTAGGCCACTGGGCTACTGGGCTACAAGGCTACCAGTCTACAAGGTTACTAGGTCACTAGGCCACTAGGCCTCTAGGATACAAGGGTACTAGGTCACCTAGTCACTAGGCCACTAGGTTACTAGGCTACTAGGTCACTAGGCCAGTAGGCCACTAGGTTAGTAGGACAACAGGTTAGAAGAATCACAGGCCCCTAAGTGACTAGGCCACTGGTCTACTGGGCTACAAGGCTACCAGTCTATAAGGTTACTAGGTCACTAGGCCAGTAGGCTAGCAGGCTACTAGGTCACTGGGACAGTTGGCCAGTGGGATGGTAGGCAACTAGTCTACAAGTCAAATAGTTCACTAGGTCACTAGGCCACTAGGCCTCTAGGCTACAAGGCTACTAGGTCACCAGGTCACTAGGCCACAAGGTTACAAGGCTACTAGGTCACTAGGCCAGTAGGCCACTAGGTAACAAAGCTACAAGGTCACAAGGCCACTGGGCTACTATGCCACAACCCTGTTAGCCTCCGAGGCCTCTAGGCTACTAGCCTACGTTAGGCTATACAAGGACACTAGGACACTAGGCTAGCTTAGGCTAAACGAGGCTGGGCTAGGCTAGTACAGTAGGCTACTAGTCTAGGCTAGGCTGTGCTTCCCTAGGCTGCTAAGATACTACAGCACTTAGCTACTAGTCAAATAGGCTACAAGGCTACTAGACCACTAAGCTGCTAGGTTAATAGGTCACCAGGATACAAGACTGCTAGTACCCTACATGACTACGCCTCGGGCTATTGGGCTACTAGGCTACTAGGCTACAAGGCTACTAGATCACTAGGCCACTTTTCTACAGGTCTCGTAGGTCACTAAGCCACTAGGAAGGTGGCCTACTAGGCTACAAGGCTACTAGGTCACTAGTCCACTAGGCCACGAGGCTACAAGGCTACCAGGTCACAAGGCCACAAGGCCACAGGGCTACTAGTCCACAAGGATATTAGCCTCCAAGGCTTCTAGGGTAGTAGTCTACGATCGGCTATTCTAGCTTACTAGGACTCCAGTCTTGCCTAGGACAAATGAGGCACGCTAGGCTAGTATACTGGGCTTGTAGGCTAGGCTAGGCTGTGCTTGGCTAGGCTACTGGATACTATGCCACTAGGCTACTGGCAAACCGGCTACAAGGCGGCTTGGGCACTAGGCTACAACGCTACTAGGTCACTATGCTACTAGGCTACAGGGCTAGTAGGTCACTAGGCCACTAGGCCAGTGGGCTACTAGGTCACTAGGATACAAGGCTACTACGTCACTAGGCCAGTAGGCCACTAGGTGAGTAGGACAACAGGTTAGAAGAATCACAGGCTACTAAGTGACTAGGCCACTGAGCTACTGGGCTACAAGGCTACCAGTCTACAAGGTTACTAGGTCACTAGGACAGTAGGATAGCAGGCTACTAGGTCACTGGGACAGTGGGCCAGTGGGATGGAAGGCAACTAGTCTACAAGTCAAATAGTTCACTAGGTCACTAGGCCACTAGGCCTCTAGGCAACAAGGCTACAAGGTCACCAGGTCACTAGGCCACTAGGTTACAAGGCTACTAGGTCAGTAGACCAGTAGGCCACTAGGTTAGTAGGACAACAGGTTAGAAGAATCAGAGGCCCCTAAGTGACTACGCCACTGGGCTACTGGGCTACAAGGCTTCCAGTATACAAGGTTACTAGGTCACTAGGCAAGTACGCTAGCAGGCTACTAGATCACTGGGCCAGGAGGCCAGTGGGTTGCTAGGGAAGTAGTCTACAGGTCAAATGGTTCACTAGGTCACCAGGCCACTAGGCCTCTAGGCTACAAGGCTACTAGGTCACCAGTCCACTAGGCCACTAGGTTACAAGGCTACTAGGTCACTAGGCCTGTAGGCCACTAGGTTACAAAGCTACTAGGTCACAAGGCCACTGGGCTACTAGGCCACAAGACTGTTAGCCTCCGAGGCCTCTAGGCTACTAGCCTAAGATAGGCTATTCTAGGACACTAGGACACTAGGCTAGCCTAGGCCAAGCGAGACTGGGCTAGGCAAGTATACTAGGCTACTAGGCTAGGCTAGGCTGTGCTTCCCTAGGCTGCTAAGATACTACAGCACTAAGCTACTAGGCAAAAGGCTACAAGGCTAATAGACCACTAAGCTGCTAGGTTAATAGGTCACCAGGTTAGAAGACTACTAGGTCCCTACGTGACTACACCTCGGGCTACTGGGCTACTAGGCTACTAGGCTACAAGGCTACTAGATCACTAGGCCACTTTTCCACAGGGCTCGTAGATTACTAGGCCACTAGGAAGGTGGCCTACTAGGCTACAAGGCTACTAGGTCACTAGTCCACTAGGCCACGAGGCTACAAGGCTACTAGGTCACTAGGCCACAAGGCCACAGGGCTACTAGTCCACAAGGATATGAGCCTCCAAGGCTTCTAGGATAGTAGTCTACGTTCGGCTATTCTAGCTTACTAGGACTCCAGGCTTGCCTAGGCCAAATGAGGCACGCTAGTCTAGTATACTGGGCTTGTAGGCTAGGCTAGGCTGCGCTTGGCTAGGCTACTAGGATACTATGCCACTAGGCTTCTAGGCAAACCGGCTACAAGGCTGCTATGGCACTAGGCTACAACGCTACTAGGTCACAATGCCACTAGGCTACAGGGCTAGTAGGTCACTAGGCCACTAGGCCAGTGGGCTTGTAGGAAACTAGGCTACAAGGCTACTAGGTCACTAGGCCAGTAGGCAACTAGGTTAGTAGGACAACAGGTTAGAAAATCACAGGCCCCTAAGTGACTAGGCCACTGAGCTACTGGTCTACAAGTCTACCAGTCTACAAGGTTACTAGGTCACTAGGCCAGTAGGCTAGCAGGCTACTAGGTCACTGGGACAGTAGGCCAGTGGGATGGTATTCAACAAGTCTACAAGTGAAATAGTTCACTAGGTCACTAGGCCACTAGGCCACGAGGCTACAAGGCTAATAGGTCACTAGGCCACAAGGCCACAGGGCTACTAGTCCACAAGGATATTAGCCTCCAAGGCTACTAGGATAGTAGTCTACGTTCGGCTATTCTAGCTTACTAGGACTCCAGGCTTGCCTGGGACAAATGAGGCACGCTAGGCTCGTACAGTGCGCTTGTAGGCTAGGCTAGACTGCGCTTGGCTAGGCTACTAGGATACTATGCCACTAGGGTACTAGGCAAACCGGCTACAAGGCTGCTAGGGCACTAGGCTACAACGCTACTCGGGCACTATGCCACTAGGCTACAGGGCTAGTAGGTCACTAGGCCAATAGGCCAGTGGGCTACTGGGCCACAAGGCTACCAGTCTACAAGGTTACTAGGTCACTAGGCCAGTAGGCTAGCAGGCTACTAGGTCACTGGGCCAGTAGGCCAGTGGGATGCTAGGCAACTAGTCTACAGGTCAAATGGTTCACTAGGTCACCAGGCCACTAGGCCACTATGTTACAAGACTACTAGGTCACTAGGCCAGTAGGCCACTAGATTACAAAGCTACTAGGGCACAAGGGCACTGGGCTACTAGGCCACAAGCCTGTTAGCCTCTGAGGCTCTGGGCTACTAGCCTAAGATAGGCTATTCTAGGACACTAGGACACTAGGCTAGCCTAGGCCAAGCGAGGCTGGGCTAGGCTAGTATACTAGGCTACTAGGCTAGGCTAGGCTGTGCTTCCCTAGGCTGCTAAGATACTACAGCACTAAGCTACTAGGCAAAAGGCTACAAGGCTACTAGACCACTAAGCTGCTAGGTTAATAGGTCACCAGGTTAGAAGACTACTAGGTCCCTACGTGACTACACCTCGGGCTACTGGGCTACTAGGCTACCAGGCTACAAGGCTACTAGATCACTAGGCCACTTTTCTACAGGGCTCGTAGGTTACTAGGCCACTAGGAAGGTGGCCTACTAGGCTACAAGGCTACTAGGTCACTAGTCCACTAGGCCACGAGGCTACAAGGCTACTAGTTCACTAGGCCACAAGGCCACAGGGCTACTAGTCCACAAGGATATGAGCCTCCAAGGCTTCTAGGATAGTAGTCTACGTTCGGCTATTCTAGCTTACTAGGACTCCAGGCTTGCCTAGGCCAAATGAGGCACGCTAGTCTAGTATACTGGGCTTGTAGGCTAGGCTAGGCTGCGCTTGGCTAGGCTACTAGGATACTATGCCACTAGGCTTCTACGCAAACCGGCTACAAGGCTGCTATGGCACTAGGCTACAACGCTACTAGGTCACAATGCCACTAGGCTACAGGGCTAGTAGGTCACTAGGCCACTAGGCCAGTGGGCTTGTAGGAAACTAGGCTACAAGGCTACTAGGTCACAAGGCCAGTAGGCCACTAGGTTAGTAGGACAACAGGTTAGAAAATCACAGGCCCCTAAGTGACTAGGCCACTGGGCTACTGGTCTACAACTCTACCAGTCTACAAGGTTACTAGGTCAATAGGCCAGTACGCTAGCAGGCTACTAGGTCACTGGGACAGTAGGCCAGTGGGATGGTATTCAACTAGTCTACAAGTGAAATAGTTCACTAGGTCACTAGGCCACTAGGCCAAGAGCCTACAAGGCTACTAGGTCACTAGGCCAAAAGGCCACAGGGCTACTAGTCCACAAGGATATTAGCCTCCAAGGCTTCTAGGATAGTAGTCTACGTTCGGCTATTCTACCTTACTAGGACTCCAGGCTTGCCTAGGCCAAATGAGGCACGCTAGCCTACTACAGTGCGCTTGTAGGCTAGGCTAGGCTGCGCTTGACTAGGCTACTAGGATACTATGCCACTAGGCTACTAGGCAAACCGGCTACAAGGCTGCTAGGGCACTAGGCTACAACGCTACTGAGGTCACTATGCCACTAGGCTACAAGGGTACTAGGTCACTAGGCCAGTAGGCCACTAGGTGACAAAGCTACTAGGTCACAAGGCCACTGGGCTACTAGGCCACAAGCCTATAGCCTCCGAGGCCTCTAGGCTACTAGCCTAAGTTAGGCTATTACACTGGGACAGTAGGACACTAGGCTAGCCTAGGCCAAACGAGGCTGGGCTAGGCTAGTATACCAGGCTACTAGTCTAGGCTAGGCTGTGCTTCCCTAGGCTGCTAAGATACTACAGCACTAAGCTACAAGGCAAATAGGCTGCAACACTACTGGACCTCTAAGCTGCTAGGTTAATAGGTCACCAGGAAAGAAGACTACTAGGTCCCTAAGTGACTACGCCTTGGGCTACTAGGCTACTACGCTACTAGGCTACAAGGCTACTAGATCACTAGGCCACTTTTCTACAGGGTTCATAGGTCACTAGGCCACTAGGAAGGTGGCGTACTAGGCTACAAGGCTACTAGGTCACGAGTCCACTAGGCCACGAGGCTACAAGGCTACTAGGTCACTAGGCCACAAGGCCACAGTGCTACTAGTCCACAAGATTATTAGCCTCCAAGGCTTCTAGGAGAGTAGTCTACATTCGGCTATTCTAGCTTACTAGGACTCCAGCCTTGCCTAGGCCAAATGAGGCACGCTAGGCTAGTATACTGGGCTTGTAGGCTAGGCTAGGCTGCACTTGTCTAGGCTACTGGGATACTATGCCACTAGGCTACTAGGCAAACCGGCTACAAGGCTGCTAGGGCACTAGGGTACAACGCGACTAGGTCACTATGCCACAAGGCTACAGGGCTTGTAGGTCACTAGACCACTAGGCCAGTGGGCTACTAGTCCACTAGGCTACAAGGCTACTAGGTCACTAGGCCAGTAGGCCACTAGGTTAGTAGGACAACAGGTTAGAGAATCACAGGCCCCTAAGTGACTAGGCCACTGGGCTACTGGGCTACAAGGCTACCAGTCTACAAGGTTACTAGGTCACTAGGCCAGTAGGCTAGCAGGCTACTAGGTCACTGGGACAGTAGGCCAGTGGGATGGTAGGCAACTAGTCTACAAGTCAAATAGTTCACTAGGTCACTAGGCCACTAGGCCTCTAGGCTACAAGGCTACTAGGTCACCAGGTCACTAGGCCACTAGGTTACAAGGCTACTAGGTCACTAGGCCAGTAGGCCACTAGGTTAGTAGGACAACAGGTTAGAAGAATCACAGGCCCCTAAGTGACTAGGCCACTGGTCTACTGGGCTACAAGGCTACCAGTCTACAAGGTTACTAGTTCACTAGGCCAGTAGGCTAGCAGGCTACTAGGTCACTGGCCAGTAGGCCAGTGGGATGCTAGGCAACTAGTCTACAGGTCAAATAGTTCACTAGGTCACTAGGCCACTAGGCCTCTAGGCTACATGGCTACTAGGTCACCAGGCCACTAGGCCACTAGGTTACAAGACTACTAGGTCACAAGGCCAGTAGGCCACTAGATTACAAAGCTACTAGGGCACAATGGCACTGGGCTACTAGGCCACAAGCCTGTTAGCCTCCGAGGCTCTGGGCTACTAGCCTAAGTTAGGCTATTCTAGGACACTAGGACACTAGGCTAGCCTTGGCCAAATGAGGCTGGGCTAGGCTAGTATACTAGGCTACTAGGCTAGGCTAGGTTGTGCTTCCCTAGGCTGCTAAGATACTACAGCACTAAGCTACTAGGCAAATAGGCTACAAGGCTACTAGACCGCTAAGCTGCTAGGTTAATAGGTCAACAGGTTATTAGACTACAAGTTCCCTACGTGACTACGCCTCGGGCTACTGGGCTACTAGGCTAATAGGCTACAAGGCTACTAGATCACTAGGCCACTTTTCCACAGGGCTCGTAGGTCACTAGGCCACTAGTAAGGTGGCCTAATAGGCTACAAGGCTACTAGGTCACTAGTCCACTAGGCCACGAGGCTACAAGGCTACTAGGTCACCAGGCAACAAGGCCACAGGGCTACTAGTCCACAAGGATATTAGCCACAAAGGCTTCTAGGATAGTAGTCTACGTTTGGCTATTCTATCTTACTAGGTCTCCAGGCTTGCCTAGGCCAAATGACGCACGCTAGGCTAGTATACTGGGCTTGTAGGCTAGGCTAGGCTGCGCTTGGGTAGGCTACTAGGATACTATGCCACTAGGCTACTAGGCAAACCGGCTACAACGATGCTAGGGCACTAGGCTACAACACTACTAGGTCATTATGACACTAGGCTACAGGGCTAGGAGGTCACTAGGCCAGTAGGCCACTAGCTTAGTAGGACAACAGGTTAGAAGAATCACAGGCCCCTAAGTGACTAGGCCACTGAGCTACTGGGCTACAAGGCTACCAGTCAACAAGGTTACTAGGTCACATGGCCAGTAGGATAGCAGGCTACTAGGTCACTGGGCCAGTAGGCCAGTGGGATGCTAGGCAACTAGTCTACAAGTCAAATAGTTCACAAGGTCACTAGGCCACTAGGCCTCTAGGCTACAAGGCTACTAGGTCACCAGGTCACTAGGCCACTAGGTTACTAGGCTACTAGGTCACTAGGCGAGTAGGCCACTAGGTTAGTAGGACAACAGGTTAGAAGAATCACAGTCCCCTAAGTGACTATGCCACTCGGCTACAGGGCTACAAGTCTACCAGTCTACAAGGTTACTAGGTCACTAGGCCAGTAGGCTAGCAGGGTACTAGGTCACTGGGCCAGTAGGCCAGTGGGATGCTAGGCAACTAGTCTACAGGTCAAATGGTTCACTAGGTCACCAGGCCACTAGGCCACTATGTTGCAAGACTACTAGGTCACAAGGCCAGTAGGCCACAAGGTTACAAAGCTACTAGGGCACAAGGGCACTATGCTACTAGGCCACAAGCCTGTTAGCCTCCGAGGCTCTGGGCTACTAGCCTAAGTTAGGCTATTCTAGGACACTAGGACACTAGGCTAGCCTTGGCCAAATCAGGCTGGGCTAGGCTAGTATACTAGGCTACTAGGCTAGGCTACGTTGTGCTTGTCTAGGCTGCTAACATACTACAGCACTAAGCTACTAGGCAAATAGGCTACAAGGCTACTAGACCAATAAGCTGCTAGGTTAATAGGTCAACAGGTTATTAGACTACAAGGTCCCTACGTGACCACGCCTCGGGCTACTGGGCTACTAGGCTAATAGGCTACAAGGCTACTAGATCACTAGGCCACTTTTCCACAGGGCTCGTAGGTCACTAGGCCACCAGTAAGGTGGCCTAATAGGCTACAAGGCTACTAGGTCACAAGTACACTAGGACACGAGGCTACAAGGCTACTAGTTCACTAGGCCAGTAGGCCACTAGGTTAGTAGGACAACAGGTTAGAAGAATCACAGGCCCCTAAGTGACTAGTACACTGGACTACTGGGCTAAAAGGCTACCAGTCTTCAAGGTTACTATGTCACTAGGCCAGTAGGCTAGCAGGCTACTAGGTCAATGGGACAGTGGGCCAGTGGGATGGTAGGCAACTAGTCTACAAGTCAAATAGTTCACTAGGTCACTAGGCCACTAGGCCTCTATGCTACAAGGCTACTGGGTCACAAGGTCACTAGGGCACTAGGTTACAAGGCTACTAGGTCACTAGGCCAGTAGGCCACTAGGTTAGTAGGACAACAGGTTAGAAGAATCACATGCCCCTAAGTGACTAGGCCACTGGGCTACTGGGCTACAAGGCTACCAGTCTACAAGGTTACTAGGTCACATGGCCAGTAGGATAGCAGGCTACTAGGTCACTGGGCCAGTAGGCCAGTGGGATGCTAGGCAACTAGTCTACAAGTCAAATAGTTCACTAGGTCACTAGGCCACTAGGCCTCTAGGCTACAAGGCTACTAGGTCACCAGGTCACTAGGCCACTAGGTTACTAGGCTACTAGGTCACTAGGTCAGTAGGCCACTAGGTTAGTAGGACAACAGGTTAGAAGAATCACAGGACCCTAAGTGACTAGGCCACTGGGCTACTGGGCTACAAGGATACCAGTCTACAAGGTTACTAGATCACTAGGCCACTAGGCCTCTAGGATACAAGGCTACTAGGACACCAGTTCACTAGGCCAGTAGGTTACAAGGCTACTAGGTCACTAGGCCAGTAGGCCACTAGGTTAGTAGGACACAGGTTAGAAGAATCACAGGCCCCTAAGTGACTAGGCCACTGGACTACTGGGCTAAAAGGCTACCAGTCTTCAAGGTTACTAGGTCACTAGGCCAGTAGGCTAGCAGGCTACTAGGTCACTGGGACAGTGGGCCAGTGGCATGGTAGGCAACTAGTCTACAAGTCAAATAGTTCACTAGATCACTAGGCCACTAGGCCTCTAGGCTACAAGGCTACTGGGTCAACAGGTCACTAGGGCACTAGGTTACAAGGCTACTAGGTCACTAGGCCAGTAGGCCACTAGGTTAGTACGAAAACAGGTTAGAAGAATCACAGTCCCCTAAGTGACTATGCCACTCGGCTACAGGGCTACAAGTCTACCAGTCTACAAGGTTACTAGGTCACTAGGCCAGTAGGCTAGCAGGCTACTAGGTCACTGGGCCAGTAGGCCAGTGGGATGCTAGGCAACTAGTCTACAGGTCAAATGGTTCACTAGGTCACCAGGACACTAGGCCACTATGTTACAAGACTACTAGGTCACTAGGCCAGTAGGCCACTAGATTACAAAGCTACTAGGGCACAAGGGCACTGGGCTACTAGGCCACAAGCCTGTTAGCCTCCGAGGCTCTGGGCTACTAGCCTAAGTTAGGCTATTCTAGGACACTAGGACACTAGGCTAGCCTTGGCCAAATGAGGCTGGGCTAGGCTAGTATACTAGGCTACTAGGCTAGGCTAGGTTGTGCTTCCCTAGGCTGCTAAGATACTAGAGCACTAAGCTACTAGGCAAATAGGCTACAAGGCTACTAGACCACTAAGCTGCTAGGTTAATAGGTCAACAGGTTATTAGACTACAAGGTCCCTACGTGACTACGCCTCGGGCTACTGGGCTACTAGGCTAATAGGCTACAAGGCTACTAGATCACTAGGCCACTTTTCTACAGGGCTCGTAGGTCACTAGGCCACTAGGAAGGTGGCCTACTAGGCTACAACGCTACTAGGTCACTAGTCCACTAGGCCACGAGGCTACAAGGGTACCAGGTAACTAGGCCACAAGGACAAAGTGCTACTACTCCACAAGAATATTAGCCTCCAAGTCTGCTAGGATAGTAGACTACGTTCGGTTATTCTAGCTTACTAGGACTCCAGGTTTGCCTAGGCCAAATGAGGCACGCTAGACTAGTATACGGGCTTGTAGGCTAGGCTAGGCTGTGCTTGGCTAGGCTACAAGGATACTATGCCACTAGGCTTCTAGGCAAACCGGCTACAAGCCTGCTAGGGCACTAGGCTACAACGCTACTAGGTCACTATGCCACTAGGCTACAGGGCTAGTAGGTCACTAGGCCACTAGGCCAGTGGGCTACTAGGCCACTAGGCTACAAGGCTACTAGTTCACTAGGCAAGTAGGCCACTAGGTTAGTAGGACAACAGGTTAGAAGAATCACAGGCCCCTAAGTGACTAGGCCACTGGGCTACTGGGCTACAAGGCTACCAGTCTACAAGGTTACTAGTTCACTAGGCCAGTAGGCTAGCAGGCTACTAGGTAACTGGGACAGTAGGCCAGTGGGATAGTAGGCAACTAGTCTACAAGTCAAATAGTTCACTAGGTCACTTGGCCACTAGGCCTCTAGGCTACAAGACTACTAGTTCACCAGGTCACTAGGCCAGTAGGTTACAAGACTACTAGGTCACTAGGCCAGTAGGCCACTAGGTTAGTAGGACAACAGGTTAGAAAAATCACAGGCCCCTAAGTGACTAGGCCACTGGTCTACTGGGCTACAAGGCCACCAGTCTACAAGGTTACTAGGTCACTAGGCCACTAGGCCTCTAGGCTACAAGGCTGCTAGGTCACAAGGTCACTAGGCCAGTAGGTTACTAGGCTACTAGGTCACTAGGCCAGTAGGCCACTAGGTTAGTAGGACAACAGGTTAGAAGAATCACAGGCCCCTAAGTGACTAGGACACTGGACTACTGGGCTAAAAGGCTACCAGTCTTCAAGGTTACTATGTCACTAGGCCAGTAGGCTAGCAGGCTACTAGGTCACTGGGACAGTGGGCCAGTGGGATGGTAGGCAACTAGTCTACAAGTCAAATAGTTCACTAGGTCACTAGGCCACTAGGCCTCTATGCTACAAGGCTACTGGGTCACCAGGTCACTAGGGCACTAGGTTACAAGGCTTCTAGGTCACTAGGCCAGTAGGCCACTAGGTTAGTAGGACAACAGGTTAGAAGAATCACAGTCCCCTATGTGACTATGCCACTAGGCTACAGGGCTACAAGTCTACCAGTCTACAAGGTTACTAGGTCACTAGGCCAGTAGGCTAGCAGGCTACTAGGTCACTGGGCCAGTAGGCCAGTGGGATGCTAGGCAACTAGTCTACAGGTCAAATGGTTCACTAGGTCACCAGGCCACTCTGTTACAAGACTACTAGGTCACAAGGCCAGTAGGCCACTAGGTTACAAAGCTACTAGGGCACAAGGGCACTGGGCTACTAGGCCACAAGCCTGTTAGCCTCCGAGGCTCTGGGCTACTAGCCTAAGTTAGGCTATTCTAGGACACTAGGACACTAGGCTAGCCTTGGCCAAATGAGGCTGGGCTAGGCTAGTATACTAGGCTACTAGGCTAGGCTAGGTTGTGCTTTCCTAGGCTGCTAAGCTACTACAGCACTAAGCTACTAGGCAAATAGGCTACAAGGCTACTAGACCACTAAGCTGCTAGGTTAATAGGTCAACAGGTTATTAGACTACAAGGTCCCTACGTGACTACGCCTCGGGCTACTGGGCTACTAGGCTAATAGGCTACAAGGCTACTAGAACACTAGGCCACTTTTCCACAGGGCTCGTAGGTCACTAGGCCACTAGTAAGGTGGCCTAATAGGCTACAAGGCTACTAGGTCACTAGTCCACTAGGCCACGAGGCTACAAGGCTACTAGGTCACCAGGCAACAAGGCCACAGGGCTACTAGTCCACAAGGATATTAGCCTCCAAGGCTTCTACGATAGTAGTCTACGTTCGGCTATTCTATCTTACTAGGTCTCCAGGCTTGCCTAGGCCAAATGACGCACGCTAGGCTAGTATACTGGGCTTGTAGGCTAGGCTAGGCTGCGCTTGGGTAGGCTACTAGGATACTATGCCACTAGGCTACTAGGCAAACCGGCTACAACGATGCTAGGGCACTACGCTACAACACTACTAGGTCACTATGACACTAGGCTACAGGGCTAGGAGGTCACTAGGCCAGAAGGCCACTAGCTTAGTAGGACAACAGGTTAGAAGAATCACAGGCCCCTAAGTGACTAGGCCACTGAGCTACTGGGCTACAAGGCTACCAGTCTACAAGGTTACTAGGTCACATGGCCAGTAGGATAGCAGGCTACTAGGTCACTGGGCCAGTAGGCCAGTGGGATGCTAGGCATATAGTCTACAAGTCAAATAGTTCACTAGGTCACTAGGCCACTAGGCCTCTAGGCTACAAGGCTACTAGTTCACGAGGTCACTAGGCCACTAGGTTACTAGGCTACTAGGTCACTAGGCCAGTAGGCCACTAGGTTAGTAGGACAACAGGTTAGAAGAATCACAGGCCCCTAAGTGACTAGGCCACTGGGCTACTGGGCTACAAGGATACCAGTCTACAAGGTTACTAGGTCACTAGGCCACTAGGCCTCTAGGCTACAAGGCTACTAGGTCACCAGGTCACTAGGCCAGTAGGTTACAAGGCTACTAGGTCACTAGGCGAGTAGGCCACTAGGTTAGTAGGACACAGGTTAGAAGAATCACAGGCCCCTAAGTGACTAGGCCACTGGACTACTGGGCTAAAAGGCTACCAGTCTTCAAGGTTACTAGGTCACTAGGCCAGTAGGCTAGCAGGCTACTAGGTCACTGGGACAGTGGGCCAGTGGGATGGTAGGCAACTAGTCTACTTGTCAAATAGTTCACTAGATCACTAGGACACTAGGCCTCTAGGCTACAAGGCTACTGGGTCAACAGGTCACTAGGGCACTAGGTTACAAGGCTACTAGGTCACTAGGCCAGTAGGCCACTAGGTTAGTAGGACAACAGGTTAGAAGAATCGCAGTCCCCTAAGTGACTATGCCACTCGGCTACAGGGCTACAAGTCTACCAGTCTACAAAGTTACTAGGTCACTAGGCCAGTAGGCTAGCAGGCTACTAGGTCACTGGGCCAGTAGGCCAGTGTGATGCTAGGCAACTAGTCTACAGGTCAAATGGTTCACTAGGTCACCAGGCCACTAGGCCACTATGTTACAAGACTACTAGGTCACTAGGCCAGTAGGCCACTAGATTACAAAGCTACTAGGGCACAAGGGCACTGGGCTACTAGGCCACAAGCCTGTTAGCCTCCGAGGCTCTGGGCTACTAGCCTAAGTTAGGCTATTCTAGGACACTAGGACACTAGGCTAGCCTTGGCCAAATGAGGCTGGGCTAGGCTAGTATACTAGGCTACTAGGCTAGGCTAGGTTGTGCTTCCCTAGGCTGCTAAGATACTAGAGCAGTAAGCTACTAGGCAAATAGGCTACAAGGCTACTAGGCCACTAAGCTGCTAGGTTGATAGGTCAACAGGTTATTAGACTACAAGGTCCCTACGTGACTACGCCTCGGGCTACTGGGCTACTAGGCTAATAGGCTACAAGGCTACTAGATCACTAGGCCACTTTTCTACAGGGCTCGTAGGTCACTAGGCCACTAGGAAGGTGGCCTACTAGGCTACAACGCTACTAGGTCACCAGTCCACTAGGCCACGAGGCTACAAGGGTACCAGGTCACTAGGCCACAAGGACAAAGTGCTACTACTCCACAAGAATATTAGCCTCCAAGTCTGCTAGGATAGTAGACTACGTTCGGTTATTCTAGCTTACTAGGACTCCAGGCTTCCCTAGGCCAAATGAGGCACGCTAGGCTAGTATACTGGGCTTGTAGGCTAGGCTAGGCTGTGCTTGGCTAGGCTACAAGGATACTATGCCTCTAGGCTTCTAGGCAAACCGGCTACAAGCCTGCTAGGGCACTAGGCTACAACGCTACTAGGTCACTAAGCCACTAGGCTACAGGGCTAGTAGGTCACTAGGCCACTAGGCCAGTGGGCGACTAGGCCACTAGGCTACAAGGCTACTAGTTCACTAGGCCAGTAGGCCACTAGGTTAGTAGGACAACAGGTTAGAAGAATCACAGGCCCCTAAGTGACTAGGCCACTGGGCTACTGGGCTACAAGGCTACCAGTCTACAAGGTTACTAGGTCACTAGGCTAGAAGGCTAGCAGGCTACTAGGTCACTGGGACAGTAGGCCAGTGGGATAGTAGGCAACTAGTCTTCAAGTCAAATAGTTCACTAGGTCACTTGGCCACTAGGCCTCTAGGCTACAAGACTACTAGTTCACCAGGTCACTAGGCCAGTAGGTTACAAGGCTACTAGGTCACAAGGCCAGTAGGCCACTAGGTTAGTAGGACAACAGGTTAGAAAAATCCCAGGCCCCTAAGTGACTAGAACACTGGTCTACTGGGCTACAAGGCTACCAGTCTGCAAGGTTACTAGGTCACTAGGCCACTAGGCCTCTAGGCTACAAGGCTACTAGGTCACCAGGTCACTAGGCCAGTAGGTTACAAGGCTACTAGGTCACTAGGCCAGTAGGCCACTAGGTTAGTAGGACAACAGGTTAGAAGAATCACAGGCCCCTAAGTGACTAGGACACTGGATTACTGGGCTAAAAGGCTACCAGTCTTCAAGGTTACTATGTCACTAGGCCAGTAGGCTAGCAGGATACTAGGTCACAGGGACAGTGGGCCAGTGGGATGGTAGGCAACTAGTCTACAAGTCAAATAGTTCACTAGATCACTAGGCCACTAGGCCTCTAGGCTACAAGGCTACTGGGTCAACAGGTCACTAGGGCACTAGGTTACAAGGCTACTAGGTCACTAGGCCAGTAGGCCACTAGTTTAGTAGGACAACAGGTTAGAAGAATCACAGTCCCCTAAGTGACTATGCCACTCGGCTACAGGGCTACAAGTCTACCAGTCTACAAGGTTACTAGGTCACTAGGCCAGTAGGCTAGCAGGCTACTAGGTCACTGGGCCAGTAGGCCAGTGGGATGCTAGGCAACTAGTCTACAGGTCAAATGGTTCACTAGGTCACCAGGCCACTAGGCCAATATGTTACAAGACTACTAGGTCACAAGGCCAGTAGGCCACTAGGTTACAAAGCTACTAGGGCACAAGGGCACTGGGCTACTAGGCCACAAGCCTGTTAGCCTCCGAGGCTCTGGGATACTAGCCTAAGTTAGGCTATTCTAGGACACTAGGACACTAGGCTAGCCTTGGCCAAATGAGGCTGGGCTAGGCTAGTATACTAGGCTACTAGGCTAGGCTAGCTTGTGCTCCCCTAGGCTGCTAAGATACTACAGCACTAAGCTACTGGGCAAATAGGCTACAAGGCTACTAGACCACTAAGCTGCTAGGTTAATAGGTCACCAGGTTAGAAGACTACTATGTCCCTACGTGACTACGCCTCGGGCTACTGGGCTACTAGGCTAATAGGCTACAAGGCTACTAGATCACTAGGCCACTTTTTCACAGGGCTCGTAGGTCACTAGGCCACTAGTAAGGTGGCCTAATAGGCTAGAAGGCTACTAGGTCACTAGTCCACTAGGCTACGCGGCTACAAGGCTACTAGGTCACCAGGCAACAAGGCCACAGGGCTACTAGTCCACAAGGTTATTAGCCTCCAAGGCTTCTAGGATAGTAGTCTACGTTCGGCTATTCTATCTTACTAGGTCTCCAGGCTTGCCTAGGCCAAATGACGCACTCTAGGCTAGTATACTGGGCTTGTAGGCTAGGCTAGGCTGTGCTTGGGTAGGCTACTAGGATACTATGCCACTAGGCTACTAGGCAAACCGGCTACAACGATGCTAGGGCACTAGGCTACAACACTACTAGGTCACTATGACACTAGGCTACAGGGCTAGGAGGTCACTAGGCCAGTAGGCCACTAGCTTAGTAGGACAACAGGTTAGAAGAATCACAGGCCCCTAAGTGACTAGGCCACTGAGCTACTGGGCTAAAAGTCTACCAGTCTACAAGGTTACTAGGTCACATGGCCAGTAGGATAGCAGGCTACTAGGTCACTGGGCCAGTAGGCCAGAAGGATGCTAGGCAAATAGTCTACAAGTCAAATAGTTCACTAGGTCACTAGGCCACTAGGCCTCGAGGCTACAAGGCTACTAGGTCACGAGGTCACTAGGCAACTAGGTTACTAGGCTACTAGGTCACTAGGCCAGTAGGCAACTAGGTTAGTAGGACAACAGGTTAGAAGAATCACAGGCCCCTAAGTGACTAGGCCACTGGGCTACTGGGCTACAAGGATACCAGTCTACAAGGTTACTAGGTCACTAGGCCACTAGGCCTCTAGGCTACAAGGCTACTAGGTCACCAGGTCACTAGGCCAGTAGGTTACAAGGCTACTAGGTCATTAGGCCAGTAGGCCACTAGGTTAGTAGGACAACAGGTTAGAAGAATCACAGGCCCCTAAGTGACTAGGACACTGGACTACTGGGCTAAAAGGCTACCAGTCTTCAAGGTTACTAGGTCACTAGGCCAGTAGGCTAGCAGGCTACTAGGTCACTGGGACAGTGGGCCAGTGGGATGGTAGGCAACTAGTCTACAAGTCAAATAGTTCACTAGATCACTAGGCCAAGAGGCCTCTAGGCTACAAGGCTACTGGGTCAACAGGTCACTAGGGCACTAGGTTACAAGGCTACTAGGTCACTAGGCCAGTAGGCCACTAGGTTAGTAGGACAACAGGTTAGAAGAATCACAGTCCCCTAAGTGACTATGCCACTCGGCTACAGGGCTACAAGTCTACCAGTCTACAAGGTTACTAGGTCACTAGGCCAGTAGGCTAGCAGGCTACTAGGTCACTGGGCCAGTAGGCCAGTGGGATGCTAGGCAACTAGTCTACACGTCAAATGGTTCACTAGGTCACCAGGCCACTAGGCCACTATGTTACAAGACTACTAGTTCACTAGGCCAGTAGGCCACTAGATTACAAAGCTACTAGGGCACAAGGGCACTGGGCTACTAGGCCACAAGCCTGTTAGCCTCCGAGGCTCTGGGCTACTAGCCTAAGTTAGGCTATTCTAGGACACTAGGACACTAGGCTAGCCTGGGCCAAATGAGGCTGGGCTAGGCTAGTATACAAGGCTACTAGGCTAGGCTTGGTTGTGCTTCCCTAGGCTGTTAAGATACTAGAGCACTAAGCTACTAGGCAAATAGGCTACAAGGCTACTAGACCACTAAGCTGCTAGGTTAATAGGTCAACAGGTTATTAGACTACAAGGTCCCTACGTGACTACGCCTCGGGCTACTGGGCTACTAGGCTAATAGGCTACAAGGCTACTAGATCACTAGGCCACTTTTCTACAGGGCTCGTAGGTCACTAGGCCACTAGGAAGGTGGCCTACTAGGCTACAACGCTACTAGGTCACTAGTCCACTAGGCCACGAGGCTACAAGGGTACCAGGTCACTAGGCCACAAGGCCAAAGTGCTACTACTCCACAAGAATATTAGCCTCCAAGTCTTCTAGGATAGTAGACTACGTTCGGTTATTCTAGCTTACTAGGACTCCAGGCTTGCCTAGGCCAAATGAGGCACGCTAGGCTAGTATACTGGGCTTGTAGGCTAGGCTAGGCTGCGCTTGGCTAGGCTACTAGGATACTATGACACTAGGCTTCTAGGCAAACCGGCTACAAGCCTGCTAGGGCACTAGGCTACAACGCTACTAGGTCACTATGCCACTAGGCTACAGGGCTAGTAGGTCACTAGGCCACTAGGCCAGTGGGCTACTAGGCCACTAGTCTACAAGGCTACTAGTTCACTAGGCCAGTAGGCCAATAGGTTAGTAGGACAACAGGTTACAAGAATCACAGGCCCCTAAGTGACAAGGCCACTGGGCTACTGGGCTACAAGGCTACCAGTCTACAAGGTTACTAGGTCACTAGGCCAGTAGGCTAGCAGGCTACTAGGTCACTGGGACAGTAGGCCAGTGGGATAGTAGGCAACTAGTCTACAAGTCAAATAGTTCACTAGGTCACTTGGCCACTAGGCCTCTAGGCTACAAGACTACTAGTTCACCAGGTCACTAGGCCAGTAGGTTACAAGGCTACTAAGTCACTAGGCCAGTAGGCCACTAGGTTAGTAGGACAACAGGTTAGAAAAATCACAGGCCCCTAAGTGACTAGGCCACTGGTCTAATGGGCTACAAGGCTACCAGTCTACAAGGTTACTAGGTCACTAGGCCACTAGGCCTCTAGGCTACAAGGCTACTAGGTCACAAGCTCACTAGGCCAGTAGGTTACAAGGCTACTAGGTCACTAGGCCAGTAGGCCACTAGGTTAGTAGGACAACAGGTTAGAAGAATCACAGGCCCCTAAGTGACTAGTACACTGGACTACTGGGCTAAAAGGCTACAACTCTTCAAGGTTACTATGTCACTAGGCCAGTAGGCTAGCAGGCTACTAGGTCACTGGGACAGTGGGCCAGTGGGATGGTAGGCAACTAGTCTACAAGTCAAATAGTTCACTAGGTCACTAGGCCACTAGGCCTCTATGCTACAAGGCTACTGGGTCACCAGGTCACTAGGGCACTAGGTTACAAGGCTACTAGGTCACTAGGTCAGTAGGCCACTAGGTTAGTAGGACAACAGTTTAGAAGAATCACATGCCCCTAAGTGACTAGGCCACTGGGCTACTGGGCTACAAGGCTACCAGTCTACAAGGTTACTAGGTCACATGGCCAGTAGGATAGCAGGCTACTAGGTCACTGGGCCAGTAGGCCAGTGGGATGCTAGGCAACTAGACTACAAGTCAAATAGTTCACGAGGTCACTAGGCCACTAGGCCTCTAGGCTACAAGGCTACTAGGTCAATAGGTCACTAGGCCAATAGGTTACTAGGCTACTAGTTCACTAGGCCAGTAGGCCACTAGGTTAGTAGGACAACAGGTTAGAAGAATCACAGGACCCTAAGTGACTAGGCCACTGGGCTACTGGGCTACAAGGATACCAGTCTACAAGGTTACTAGATCACTAGGCCACTAGGCCTCTAGGCTACAAGGCTACTAGGTCACAAGGTCACTAGGCCAGTAGGTTACTAGGCTACTAGGTCACTAGGCCAGTAGGCCACTAGGTTGTAGGACAACAGGTTAGAAGAATCACAGGCCCCTAAGTGACTAGGACACTGGACTACTGGGCTAAAAGGCTACCAGTCTTCAAGGTTACTATGTCACTAGGCCAGTAGGCTAGCAGGATACTAGGTCACTGGGACAGTGGGCCAGTGGGATGGTAGGCAACTAGTCTACAAGTCAAATAGTTCACTAGGTCACTAGGCCACTAGGCCTCTATAATACAAGGCTACTGGGTCACCAGGTCACTAGGGCACTAGGTTACAAGGCTTCTAGTTCACTAGGCCAGTAGGCCACTAGGTTAGTAGGACAACAGGTTAGAAGAATCACAGTCCCCTATGTGACTATGCCACTAGGCTACAGGGCTACAAGTCTACCAGTCTACAAGGTTACTAGGTCACTAGGCCAGTAGGCTAGCAGGCTACTAGGTCACTGGGCCAGTAGGCCAGTGGGATGCTAGGCAACTAGTCTACAGGTCAAATGGTTCACTAGGTCACCAGGCCACTCTGTTACAAGACTACTAGGTCACAAGGCCAGTAGGCCACTAGGTTACAAAGCTACTAGGGCACAAGGGCACTGGGCTACTAGGCCACAAGCCTGTTAGCCTCCGAGGCTCTGGGCTACTAGCCTAAGTTAGGCTCTTCTAGGACACTAGGACACTAGGCTAGCCTTGGCCAAATGAGGCTGGGCTAGGCTAGTATACTAGGCTACTAGGCTAGGCTAGGTTGTGCTTCCCTAGGCTGCTAAGATACTACAGCACTAAGCTACTAGGCAAATAGGCTACAAGGCTACTAGACCACTAAGCTGCTAGGTTAATAGGTCAACAGGTTATTAGACTACAAGGTCCCTACGTGACTACGCCTCGGGCTACTGGGCTACTAGGCTAATAGGCTACAAGGCTACTAGATCACTAGGCCACTTTTCCACAGGGCTCGTAGGTCACTAGGCCACTAGTAAGGTGGCCTAATAGGCTACAAGGCTACTAGGTCACTAGTCCACTAGGCCACGAGGCTACAAGGCTACTAGGTCACCAGGCAACAAGGCCACAGGGCTACTAGTCCACAAGGATATTAGCCTCCAAGGCTTCTACGATAGTAGTCTACGTTCGGCTATTCTATCTTACTAGGTCTCCAGGCTTGCCTAGGCCAAATGACGCACGCTAGGCTAGTATACTGGGCTTGTAGGCTAGGCTAGGCTGCGCTTGGGTAGGCTACTAGGATACTATGCCACTAGGCTACTAGGCAAACCGGCTACAACGATGCTAGGGCACTAGGCTACAACACTACTAGGTCATTATGACACTAGGCTACAGGGCTAGGAGGTCACTAGGCCAGAAGGCCACTAGCTTAGTAGGACAACAGGTTAGAAGAATCACAGGCCCCTAAGTGACTAGGCCAATGGACTACTGGGCTAAAAGGCTACCAGTCTTCAAGGTTACTAGGTCACTAGGCCAGTAGGCTAGCAGGCTACTAGGTCACTGGGCCAGTGGGCCAGTGGGATGGTAGGCAACTAGTCTACAAGTCAAATAGTTCACTAGATTACTAGGCCTCGAGGCCTCTAGGCTACAAGGCTACTGGGTCAACAGGTCACTAGGGCACTAGGTTACAAGGCTCCTAGGTCACTAGGCCAGTAGGCCACTAGGTTAGTAGGACAACAGGTTAGAAGAATCACAGTCCCCTAAGTGACTATGCCACTCGGCTACAGGGCTACAACTCTACCAGTCTACAAGGTTACTAGGTCAATAGGCCAGTAGGCTAGCAGGCTACTAGGTCACTGGGCCAGTAGGCCAGTGGGATGCTAGGCAACAAGTCTACAGGTCAAATGGTTCACGAGGTCACCAGGCCACTAGGCCACTATGTTACAAGACTACTAGGTCACTAGGCCAGTAGGCCACTAGATTAAAAAGCTACTAGGGCACAAGGGCACTGGGCTACTAGGCCACAAGCCTGTTAGCCTCCGAGGCTCTGGGCTACTAGCCTAAGTTAGTCTATTCTAGGACACTAGGACACCAGGCTAGCCTGGGCCAAATGAGGCTGGGCTAGGCTAGTATACTAGGCTACTAGGCTAGGCAAGGTTGTGCTTCCCTAGGCTGTTAAGATACTACAGCACTAAGCTACTAGGCAAATAGGCTACAAGGCTACTAGACCACTAAGCTGCTAGGTTAATAGGTCAACAGGTTATTACACTACAAGGTCCCTACGTGACTACGCCTCGGGCTACTGGGCTACTAGGCTAATAGGCTACAAGGCTACTAGATCACTAGGCCACTTTTCTACAGGGCTCGTAGGTCACTAGGCCACTAGGAAGGTGGCCTACTAGGCTACAACGCTACTAGGTCACTAGTCCACTAGGCCACGAGGCTACAAGGGTACCAGGTCACTAGGCCACAAGGCCAAAGTGCTACTACTCCACAAGAATATTAGCCTCCAAGTCTTCTAGGATAGTAGACTACGTTCGGTTATTCTAGCTTACTAGGACTCCAGGCTTGCCTAGGCCAAATGAGGCACGCTAGGCTAGTATACTGGGCTTGTAGGCTAGGCTAGGCTGCGCTTGGCTAGGCTACTAGGATACTATGACACTAGGCTTCTAGGCAAACCGGCTACAAGCCTGCTAGGGCACTAGGCTACAACGCTACTAGGTCACTATGCCACTAGGCTACAGGGCTAGTAGGTCACTAGGCCACTAGGCCAGTGGGCTACTAGGCCACTAGGCTACAAGGCTACTAGTTCACTAGGCCAGTAGGCCACTAGGTTAGTAGGACAACAGGTTAGAAGAATCACAGGCCCCTAAGTGACTAGGCCACTGGGCTACTGGGCTACAAGGCTACCAGTCTACAAGGTTACTAGGTCACTAGGCCAGTAGGCTAGCAGGCTACTAGGTAACTGGGACAGCAGGCCAGTGGGATAGTAGGCAACTAGTCTACAAGTCAAATAGTTCACTAGGTCACTTGGCCACTAGGCCTCTAGGCTACAAGACTACTAGTTCACCAGGTCACTAGGCCAGTAGGTTACAAGACTACTAGGTCACTAGGCCAGTAGGCCACTAGGTTAGTAGGACAACAGGTTAGAAAAATCACAGGCCCCTAAGTGACTAGGCCACTGGTCTACTGGGCTACAAGGCTACCAGTCTACAAGGTTACTAGGTCACTAGGCCACTAGGCCTCTAGGCTACAAGGCTACTAGGTCACAAGGTCACTAGGCCAGTAGGTTACTAGGCTACTAGGTCACTAGGCCAGTAGGCCACTAGGTTAGTAGGACAACAGGTTAGAAGAATCACAGGCCCCTAAGTGACTAGGACACTGGACTACTGGGCTAAAAGGCTACCAGTCTTCAAGGTTACTATGTCACTAGGCCAGTAGGCTAGCAGGCTATTAGGTCACTGGGACAGTGGGCCAGTGGGATGGTAGGCAACTAGTCTACAAGTCAAATAGTTCACTAGGTCACTAGGCCACTAGGCCTCTATGCTACAAGGCTACTGGGTCACCAGGTCACTTGGGCACTAGGTTACAAGGCTTCTAGGTCACTAGGCCAGTAGGCCACTAGGTTAGTAGGACAACAGGTTAGAAGAATCACAGTCCCCTATGTGACTCTGCCACTAGGCTACAGGGCTACAAGTCTACCAGTCTACAAGGTTACTAGGTCACTAGGCCAGTAGGCTTGCAGGCTACTAGGTCACTGGGCCAGTAGGCCAGTGGGATGCTAGGCAACTAGTCTACAGGTCAAATGGTTCACTAGGTCACCAGGCCACTCTGTTACAAGACTACTAGGTCACAAGGCCAGTAGGCCACTAGGTTACAAAGCTACTAGGGCACAAGGGCACTGGGCTACTAGCCCACAAGCCTGTTAGCCTCCGAGGCTCTGGGCTACTAGCCTAAGTTAGGCTATTCTAGGACACTAGGACACTAGGCTAGCCTTGGCCAAATGAGGCTGGGCTAGGCTAGTATACTAGGCTACTAGGCTAGGCTAGGTTGTGCTTCCCTAGGCTGCTAAGATACTACAGCACTAAGCTACTAGGCAAATAGGCTACAAGGCTACTAGACCACTAAGCTGCTAGGTTAATAGGTCAACAGGTTATTAGACTACAAGGTCCCTACGTGACTACGCCTCGGGCTACTGGGCTACTAGGCTAATAGGCTACAAGGCTACTAGATCACTAGGCCACTTTTCCACAGGGCTCGTAGGTCACTAGGCCACTAGTAAGGTGGCCTAATAGGCTACAAGGCTACTAGGTCACTAGTCCACTAGGCCACGAGGCTACAAGGCTACTAGGTCACCAGGCAACAAGGCCACAGGGCTACTAGTCCACAAGGATATTAGCCTCCAAGGCTTCTACGATAGTAGTCTACGTTCGGCTATTCTATCTTACTAGGTCTCCAGGCTTGCCTAGGCCAAATGACGCACGCTAGGCTAGTATACTGGGCTTGTAGGCTAGGCTAGGCTGCGCTTGGGTAGGCTACTAGGATACTATGCCACTAGGCTACTAGGCAAACCGGCTACAACGATGCTAGGGCACTAGGCTACAACACTACTAGGTCACTATGACACTAGGCTACAGGGCTAGGAGGTCACTAGGCCAGTAGGCCACTAGCTTAGTAGGACAACAGGTTAGAAGAATCACAGGCCCCTAAGTGACTAGGCCACTGAGCTACTGGGCTACAAGGCTACCAGTCTACAAGGTTACTAGGTCACATGGCCAGTAGGATAGCAGACTACTAGGTCAATGGGCCAGTAGGCCAGTGGGATGCTAGGCATATAGTCTACAAGTCAAATAGTTCACTAGGTCACTAGGCCACTAGGCCTCTAGGCTACAAGGCTACTAGGTCACGAGGTCACTAGGCCACTAGGTTACTAGGCTACTAGGTCACTAGGCCAGTAGGCCACTAGGTTAGTAGGACAACAGGTTAGAAGAATCACAGGCCCCTAAGTGACTAGGCCACTGGGCTACTGGGCTACAAGGATACCAGTCTACAAGGTTACTAGGTCACTAGGCCACTAGGCCTCTAGGCTACAAGGCTACTAGGTCACCAGGTCACTAGGCCAGTAGGTTACAAGGCTACTAGGTCACTAGGCGAGTAGGCCACTAGGTTAGTAGGACACAGGTTAGAAGAATCACAGGCCCCTAAGTGACTAGGCCACTGGACTACTGGGCTAAAAGGCTAACAGTCTTCAAGGTTACTAGGTCACTAGGCCAGTAGGCTAGCAGGCTACTAGGTCACTGGGACAGTGGGCCAGTGGGATGGTAGGCAACTAGTCTACATGTCAAATAGTTCACTAGATCACTAGGACACTAGGCCTCTAGGCTACAAGGCTACTGGGTCAACAGGTCACTAGGGCACTAGGTTACAAGGCTACTAGGTCACTAGGCCAGTAGGCCACTAGGTTAGTAGGACAACAGGTTAGAAGAATCACAGTCCCCTAAGTGACTATGCCACTCGGCTACAGGGCTACAAGTCTACCAGTCTACAAGGTTACTAGGTCACTAGGCCAGTAGGCTAGCAGGCTACTAGGTCACTGGGCCAGTAGGCCAGTGGGATGCTAGGCAACTAGTCTACAGGTCAAATGGTTCAATAGGTCACCAGGCCACTAGGCCACTATGTTACAAGACTACTAGGTCACTAGGGCAGTAGGCCACTAGATTACAAAGCTACTAGGGCACAAGGGCACTGGGCTACTAGGCCACAAGCCTGTTAGCCTCCGAGGCTCTGGGCTACTAGCCTAAGTTAGGCTATTCTAGGACACTAGGACACTAGGCTAGCCTTGGCCAAATGAGGCTGGGCTAGGCTAGTATACTAGGCTACTAGGC